>NC_134548.1:72227164-73529664 GCF_050624435.1 Tenrec ecaudatus
CACTAAGCATTCTAAATATTTACTCACCAAACAAGCATTCAGTGGAATATGTTAATCAAATGTTCCAAAAGATGAAAAAAGAAATCACAGCCTCAACAATTATAGTAGGCGACTTCAATGCATCACTCTCTGAGAAAGACAGATCATTTGGGGAAGAAACTCAACAAGGAGGCTAAAGATCTAAACAGTACAATTAGACCATTTGACGTGATAGATATCAACGGAGCTCTCCTCCCAAATTCAAAAGAAAATTCACATTCTTTTCAAGCCCACATGGCACATATTTGAAAATAGACCACATACTAGGGCACAGATTTAATCTACATAAATTAAGCACATTGATAGCATACAGACCTCTCTCTCTGACCACTATGGCTTAAGATTGGAAATCAACAAAAATAAGATAAAGAAATCAAGGGTAAACAGTTGGAGGATGAATAGCTCTCTATTGCAAAAGGAGTCTGTACTGGCTCAGATCAGAGATGAAATTAGGAAATTTCTGGAAACCAAAAAGAATGAAAACACGACATACCAAAACTTATTGGACACAGCAAAGGCCGTCACCAGAGGAAGTCTCATAGTATTGCATGCACACATAAAGAAGGAGGAGAGGCTTGTGGTTGATAATCTGGCACAAAAATTACAGCAACTAGAGCAGAGTCAGCAAGACACTCCAACTAATAGCAAAAGAAAAGAAATAATAAAAATTAGATCTGAGATTCAGGAGAGGGAAAATAAGAAAACTATGGAATAAATCAATGCTGCTAAAAGTTGGTTCTTCAGAAGGATAAATCAAATCGAAAAGCCTCTCAATAATTTGACCAAGGAAGGAAGGAACACATCTCAATAGCAAGGATGAGGAATGAAAGAGAGAATATTACAACGGATTATAAAAAAATCAAATGGATAATTACACAGTACTATGAAGGACTGAACTCCAATGAATTAAAAAATTGGAAGGCATGGACAAATTCTTGGAAAAACAATCCCTCCCTAGATTATCTCCAATGGCCGTTAAGAACCTCAACAGACACATATCAATCGAAGAAATAGACAAAGTTGTCAAGAGATTACCAACCAAAAAATCACCTGGACCCGATGGATTTACAGTAGAATTCTATCAAGCATCCAGGGAAGAACTGACATCAATCCTACACAAACTCTTCCAGAACATAGAAAAAGATGGAAAAACTCCCAAACTCGTTCTATGAACCTAGTATAACTCTGATAGGCAAGAATCCCACAAGAATTGAGTACAGATCAATTTCCCTAATGAATATCCTTAACAAAATAGTAGCCAACAGAATGCAAAAGTATATAAAACAAATAATACACCATGACCAAGTGGGATTAATCCCAGTGATGCAGGGATGGTTCAACATACGAAAGACCATTAGTATTATTCGCTACATTGAAATGAAAAAGTAAAAGAACCACATTATAATATCAACAGATGCAGAAAAAGCATTTGACAACATCCAACACCAATTCATGTTTAAGACACTCAAGAAGATACGAATGGAAGGAAAATTCCTCAATATAATACAAGCTATATATGAAAAACCAGCAGCTAATGTGGTAGTCAATGGAGAAAAGACAAGATCAATTCTTCTCAAAAAGGGGACTATGCAAGGATGTCCCTTGTCCCCACTCCTATTTAACATTGTAATGGAGGTCCTAGCTAACAACATAAGGCAAAGAAAGGACATCAAAGGTATTTGTCTGGGGAAGAAAGAAGTGAAACTATCATTATTTGCAGATGATATGATTTTATATATGGAAAATCCTAAAAGTTCCATGAGAGGAGTACTGGAAGCAATAGAAGAATACGGGAGTGTAGCAGGTTACAAGATCAACAAACAGAAGTCTATCACACTAGTGTACACATCGGACAAGGCCACAGAAGAGGGCATCAAAAAAAGTGGTACCTTTCACAATAGCTAAACACAAATTGAAATATCTTGGGATATACCTGACTCAAAAAAAAAGAACTGTATGAGGAAAACTACAAAACACTATTAAAAGAAACCAAGTGTGACCTCAACAAATGGAAGGATATCCCGTGCTCCTGGATTGGTAGACTCAATATTGTAAAGATGTCAAATCTACCCAAGGCACTATACAAGTTCAATGCTACCCCAATCCAAATTCCAGCATATTTCTTCAAAGAATTGGAAAAACAGATTACCAACTTCATATGGAGAGGAAAGGAACCGAGAATTAGCAGAGAACTCCTCAAGAAGAAGGACAAAGTTGAAGGGCTTGCTTTACCCAACTTTAACACTATACAGCCACAGTGGTCAAAACAGGGTGGTATTGGTATAATGATAAATATTCAGACCAATGGAAAATGATTGAAAATCCAGAAATAAAATCATCAACATACAGACAACTGATCTTTGATAAGGGCCCCCAAAATATCAAATGGGAAGCGGATGCCATCTTCAATAAGTTATGCTGGAAAAAAATGGATATGTAGCTGCACAAAAATGAAACAAGACCCTTACCTCATTCCATACACAAGAATAAACTCAAAGTGGATCACAGACCTTGAGGTAAAACCCCAAAATATTAGGGCCAGTCATGAGGGAATTAGGACAAGCCTGAGCACCTTGGCACAGGGAATACATAGGCAATCTGAAATCGGGAAGGACACAAACACAGAGAAGGCACAAATTGCCCAGTGGGATATACTAAAGATAAAACACTTGTGTACATAGAAAGAGTTCACCATGAGAGTAATAAGAGAGAACACAGAATGGGAAAACATATTTAGCAATGACACACCAAAGGTCTTATTACTAAAATCTACAATACTCTGCTAACCTACAAGAAAAGAACCAATTGTCCACTCAGGAGGTGAGCAAAAGACCGGAGCAGGAGTTTCTCAAGGGCAGAAGTCCAAATGGCCAATAAATATATGAGAAAATGTACCAGATCTCTAGCTATAAGAGAAATGCAAATTAAAACAAATATGAGGTATCACTTAACACCTCAAAGACAGCACAATTCAAGAAATCAGAAGTTAAAAAGTGTTGCAGGGGATGCGGAGAGATAAGAACACTTATCCACCGCTGGTGGACCTGTAGGTATGTACAGCCATTATGGAAATCGATTTGGTGATATCTCAAACAATTGGAAATTGAGCTACCATATGATCCACCAATCCTACTGCCGGGCATATTCTCAGAAGAGACAAGAAATAAATCACGGCCAGCCATCTGTGCCCCAATGTTCATTGCGGCACAGTTCACAATTTCAAGGAGTTGAAAACAGACCAAATTTCCATCAACAGACGAATGGATTAAAAAACTCTGGTACATACATACAATGGAGTACTACGCATCCCTAAAAAGCAATGATGAACACATGAAGCACATCACCGCATGAGAAGAACTGGAGGAAATTATGCTAAGTAAAGTAAGCCAAGCACAAAAGGACAAGTACAGCATGAGTCCACTGAGGTAAGCTCTAAAAATTTGAAAGGGGCGTAGGGAAGAAGCTACTGAATACATACGTCCCTGGGGTGAGGTCCTTGGTAATATGGCAGGGTCCAGACTAAACTCAGGAATACTTATGGGATACATATCGTAGCCCACTAAAAAGGAGTGTAGGGGGGAGAAGACATTGGTAGCCAAGGGAACAGGACACTAATCCACAAGGGGGGAGGGTGTTGATTGTGTCTCCACAGGGAAAGAGGGACCAGACTTCAACCCAGTGCTCCAAGACAAGAATGCAACACACTAACATGACTCAGGGAACCAATAGAGAGGCCTGAGGGGCCGGCGCCTTTACCAACTAAATGAACAGCACCACCCTCCTCCTAAGAAGAATTCACTTCAGAGTACAGCACTGAAGCTACAGCTCAAGGAGATGGATTTGTCTGATCAGAGCACACAGGAGCAACAAGGGGCGAAAGGGAAATAAAAAGAGTGAAGCACAACCTGGCTCACCAAGCCCTGAGGACAATGTTTCTGCTCAGAGCAGCAATGCACAGAGACGACCATAGGCCCAGCGCCACCATGGGACACAGCATTCCTCACTGACCCATAGCACCATGGGGGGAAACACTAGAGACACACGGTGGGAATTGTGCCTGCCCTGAGCCCACGACCTCAAAGTCAGCCAATGGGGGCATGCAGCGGAGGGAGCAGAACAATGAAGTCCCCAGGGATAGAACATTCATGAAGGACAACAAATAGACCCTGAACTATTTATAGGGGGTTTTGTTGTAGCTATTGTTTTATTTTCTATTGTTGCTTCATTGTACTTGTTCTTGTGATGATGCATATTGTTGTCACTGCATGTCTACATGGAAGGGATAGGTGGGATAAACAAGCAGGAAGAGAGAACAACGGGGTGACAGTTCCAGGGGGACAAGAGAGAGGGGGGAGGTGGAGGAAAGGAAGTGGGTAGTAACAAACCCAGGGACAAGGGAACAACAAGTGATCCAAAATCAGTGGCAAGGAAGGTGTAGGAGGTCTGGCAGGGATGGATCAAGGACAATGTAACTGAGAGGAATTCCTCAAATCCAAATGAAGGCTGAACATGATAGTGGGACAAGAGAAAAGCACAAAGAAATAGAGGAAAGAACTAGGAGGCAAAGGGAAGCTATAGAGGTCTAAATACAGGCATATATAGATGTAAATATATTTATATATGATGAGGGGGAAATAGATGTGTGCACAGATATTTACAGGTTTAGTATTAAGGAAACAGATGGACAGTGGGCCCCTACTCAAGTACTCCCTCAGCACAAGAACACTTTGTTCTAACAATTCGGCAGTCTGAGATGCTCATCTTCCTGGCACAATCACTGAAGACAACAGGTGCACAAGCAAATGTGGTGAAGAAAGCTGATGGTGTCCATCTACCCAAATATAGAAAGTCTGAAGTCCTATAGGCTGGAAGATAAGCATGTGGCTATGTAACTGAGAAACAATAATGTCCACAGGGAAGAAGCACATCAGCCTGTGAGATCACAAGGCATCGAAGGGATCAGGTATCAGGCATCAAAGACCAAAAAAGATCATAGCATTGAATGAGGGGGAGTGCAGAGTGGGGACCCAGGGCCCATCTATGGAAAATTGGATATCCCCTTGCAGAAGGGGAGGGAGGAGACCAGCCAGTCAGGGTGCAGTGTAGCAATGATGAAACACGATTTTCCTCTAGCTCTTGAATGCTTCCTCCCCGGTACCCCACAATCATGAGCCCAATTCTACTTTACAAATTCAGCTGGACCAAAGGATCTACACTAGTACAGGTAGGAACTGGAAACACAGGGAATCCAGTACAGATGAACCCCTCAGGACCAGTGGTGAGAGTGGCAGTACCGGGAGGGTGGAGAGAAGGTAAGGGAGAAAGGGGGAACAGATTACAAGGACCTACATATAACCTCCTCCCTTGGGGACAGACAGCAGAGAAGTCGGTGAAGGGTGCCATCGGATGGTGTATGATATAACATAATAATAATAATTTATAAATTATCCAGGGCTCATCGGGGGGGGGGAGCAGAGAAGGAGAGGAAAAATGAGGAGCTTATACCAAGGGCTCGAGTAGAAAGGAAATGTTTTGAGAAAAATTATGGAAACAAATGTACAAAAGTGCTTGACACAATGGATGGATGTATGGATTATGATAAGAGTTGTACCAGCCCCCAATAAAATGATTATTTAAAAAAAAGAGCTGACTGTGAGATAGTATGAAGTAAAATGGTGTCAGCTGGTGTTGAAAGATCAACCCTGGAGGGGTTATGGAAAGCCTCTAAGAGGCGGTATAACAACTGGGCAAGATTTACTTTTGGGTCCTGAAGGATTTCTCTAATCTTGTTATAATTGACTGCTTTGTCATCTTTTTTTATGCCCTCAATGAGGTGCATAACCATGTCATCTTGGAGAGTGCAGGCCCCATGACCGACTTAATAATTCCTGTTAGGCTCTCATTGGAGCCCACCGGTTTACTCCAGTCCTGGTCATTAATTTCATTGCCTCTCTGCTGGGCCATTATAGCTCCCTGTTTTCAGAGGATACAGAAGTTGTAAAAAATAATATAAATGCCATGCCAGGTAAGATCATAAGACTGTGTGATCTATTTGAACTCTTTAATTTAAGTGTCAGGGTCAGAGGAAAAGTGTCCCAGATAGTTTTCATAAACTGACAGGTTAGAAAAAGAAAATGGGATATGTACTCCAAGGAGTCCCTCAGCTCCTGTCACTTTCCAGAGAGGGAGAAGGGGGCAGGGTCTAAAAGTGGAATTTTCAGATATATAGATGAAGCTTTTATGCAGGGAAGGGTTGAGCATGAACAGGTGTGGGGTGGAGAAATGGCGGCAGAAGTGTGGGGGGAAATAGCTTAGAAGATGGCAGCAGCAGGAGGGAAGATGGTGACAAAGAAGAAGCAAGGGATAATGGAGAAGATGGTGGATCAGAAAATGGTGGGTTGGAAGATGGAAGGGGGAAATAGTGGGTCTGAGGGGGTGGATGGAACCAGAAGAGCCAAGGACTAGACTGGAGGAGGTTTATAAGGTGGAGAAGGGGAGAAACCTGGAGCAGATGGAGGAGGATGAAGCAGAGTGACAGGCATGGGTGTGGGTGAAGGGGCATAATCAGATGGATCAAAAGAAGATTCCCTGTCTGGGAGGGGGGCTTCTGGGCCAACAGGAGCTGGGAGGTGGAGCAGTTTGAGTATAGAGAGGGGTGAGAGCAGAGGTGGAAAAAAGCCTGTACATGGGGAACTTCTAGGTACTTGCCATTGCATGGACAATAATTATCAAGGTCCTGAAGGACGTTAAAATAGATAAGGCCATTTTCTGTCATTATGTAGCTTTTATTGAAGCTAAATCTAATTGCAAAAAATCATTAGGCAATTAGGCCTAATGTCTGGGCAGAGACCCAGAGGCTTAAGATTAGCGAGCGGGCAACCCAGAGGCAAATTCTGGGGCAGTCTAGATTGGGCACTTCCCATGGTTGGAGAGTTGAGTGGAATGTGGCTGGAGAAAGGAGGGCACAAGGTGCTTCTCCACTGAGCCTGTCACACTCCGGATCCTGTGAAGGGAGTAGAGAGAAGGTAGCAGGTAAGGAAGGTGTCTCCACGCAAAGTGAAACGCAAGCCCCAGGGGCAAAAAGTCCACCAACCCATTACCAGAATTTCAGAAGGGGGGCCTTTCTGAAAGACCAGAGAACTCGAGGAAGGAAATCCATCTAAATACTCACCCAGAATCAGCCGATGTGTGGGTACAGAGTCTGTAATGGCAAGCGGAGAAGGTCCCTGGAAAATACCCACTTTGGCAGGTCCAAGAGGGGAAGTCAGTAGGCCAATCTACCCAAGAGAGGTGGGTCACAGTCCCTGAGCTGCACTTTTACGGATTTCAGCACCAAATGATAGAGAAAAAATCAGGTCGAAACATGGGTATCAAGTAACAGGCTTTATTGGGAAATGAATCTTGTCGGGCTACTTCAAAATGGCATTAGTAGCATTGATTGGAGGCACAGGTAGATCACTAGCACCATGTAGTCTCCTAATTGGCAAGTGTGAATGGGGTGGGGATGACGTAGCTTTTAGCAGGAGAGCGAAGGTGGAGGTAGAGAGGGTCTGTGAGCAAGAAACATGGGAGGGAACCACTTGAATTGGCTAGGTACCATCTTACATTCTGTGAAACCTATTAATAATGTACTGCATTGTGTGTATATACCAGATTTTCTTGAACTATTTTTCTACTGATGGGCATTTGAGCTGTTTCCAACTTCTTGCTATTGTGAACTATGCTGCAATGAACATGGGAAATCATACTTCTGTTTGTACTCTGAGTATTGCTGGGTCATGTTATTTCTATTCCCAGTTTTAGGTAGTATGATATTGCTTTCCACAGATATTGTAGATATTTACAAACCCACCAGCAGTGTATAAGTATTCCAATCTCTCTTCACTTTTATCAGCATTTGTTGTTCTCTCTAGCTCTCTTTTAACTGGGGTGTCATTGTGGGAGAGCTGTGCATCTTATTGAAATAAACTGCCATATCTTTGTCCTGAGGAGTGACAGGTGGGTTCCAATTATTGGTCTTTTCAGTCAGCTGTTAGGCATATTAACCATTTTGCTACCAAGGCTCCTTCATTAGTCATCAATTAAAAATAAAACCAAATCATTACCATCAAGTCAATTGTAACTCATGGTGACTCTATAGGATGGATTAGAACTGCTCTTTAGAATTTTCAATACTGTAAATTTTCATGGGAGCAGATAGCCTCATCTTTCTCCTGAGGTTGGTGGTTTGAACCCCCCAAATGCAGTTAGCAGTGCAATACTTAACCCACTACACTACAGGGGCGTATTTGATTACCCAGTGCTAAGTCAATTCCAACTCATAGAAACCATATGTAGGGTTTCTGAGGCCCATGAATCTTTATGGGAGCTGATACCCTTATCTATTTACTGAGGCTGCTGGTTTTAAACATCTACCTCGCTATTATCAGCTCATTGCTTAACTGTCAGTGCCACCAGGGCTCCTTCATTAGTCATTAGCTACCAACTGCCTCGAGCTGATTCTGACTCATGTGGCCCATATAGGACAGAGGGGAACAGCTCCTATGGGTTTCTGAGGCTGTAAATCTTTACAGGAGTACAAAATCTTTTCTTTCTCCCATGGAGAAAGAATTACTGAACTGTGCAGTTAGCAAGCTCCCACTAATTAAGTCACCAAGGTTCCCTCCTTAGCCATTAGGGAGATTCAAATAAAAACCACGAGGTGCCAATTCACCTTCATTAGAAGAGCAACGATAAAAAACAAAACAGAACAAAACTGAAAACAACCAATGCTGTGGAAAACTGATGGGATTGCAAATTGGGAGATAAATTCAGCCAGTTCTCAGTTATTTTTAGATGCTTCAAGACAATTTTAAATCATAGTGACCCAATGTAGAAACAAACCAAAACACTGCCCAGTCCTATACCATCCTCACAATCCTTGCTAAGAGCCATTTGTTACACGTTTAGAGGCACAATATGAAAGCACCCATCAGGGTCATCTATCAGGGTTTCCCAAAGTGGGGGATGACTTTTCCTGGGAGATGCTGGAATAATAAGGGTTGGGGGCTGCAAATGCAGATACCTTTATCCTGCATTATGGACTATAGTAAAAAAAATTAATTGCCGGGGCAGCACTGAGTAATTTTTTGTGTGTGGAAAGGGGGCAGTAGGTCAAAAAAGTTTGAGAACATATATGATTTACATGAACAAACACATATACATCAATGTTCATTAAAACACTATGTGTAGTAGTCAAGAGTGGAAATTCAAATGACCATTAACTGATGATTGTAAATAAAGTAGTACATAGGAAGATAAGTCAAAAAGTATTGTTACACATCCACACAGGCATTTTTCTACAGTATTTCAGGTGCTTACCACACAGGAAACCTTGAAGAAAACCTGTTTCTATACCTTTTTGTTTACAGTATATACATGTGTGTGTAATATATATTTATACATACACTGTCATATGATAGACATGATAGGTGAGATATATACATATATAAAATGTACAGTTAACTACTGTTAAACCCAACTTCATAATGGTGCTTTGAAACAGTGAAATGAATAAAAACATCAACTTCCACATTGCCTTACGTTGAAAGGGTTTCAACCAAGGGTAGAGAAAGGGATAAAGCTGGAAGATGAGTAATGATCACTGTGGGGTATCCCCCCCACACACACACACACTCTTTCCCCACTGGGTTTCAAAAAGGGGCAAAGGAGACGAATTTGGAATAGTTGGTCTCCCATTCCTCCCTGCCAAAAGGGTGTGAGGTGAGGGGTTCGGACCATTGGAAGCTAAGTGGAATTAATCCAGACTCATGCAATAACCTTTTAATTTTTTGTTCTAAAAGGAAGGAGACCCCCCGAGGGGGGTAAAAATGGCAGATTGAAGAGTCTTCAGTCTTAATTTCTCACTTCAGCTGATTCGAGAGATCCTTGAGGTGGGCTGAGAGTGTAGGAAAGGGACAGTGAAATCCCTGCCTGGAGCAAATAAAATAAACAAACAAAGCGTTAAAAAATATTGTTACAAAACCATAGAAATCATTATTAAACAAAAATATGAAAATGTGGAGCTTTTGTTTCTTGACATATCCTCCACCTAGGTCCATATACTTCTGAAGGTTGTGTTTCCATCTCTCTAACTTCTCCCAAAGGATTCTATGCTCTTTGATGTACACACTTCAAAATGGCACTTTTGACAACCTTGAGGGACTCAAATTGTATTCCTTTGAAATGTTCTTTGAGTTTGGAACATGAAAAGAAGTATGCTAGGGAAAGATTACAGATGTAGGATGGGTAGGGTAAGGTTTTCCAACCAAATTTTCAGGACAGTTCTTGATACCCTTGAAGAATAAGCAGGTGATTTGTAGTGATGGATGAATAAAAAATCCTTAGCACAAGTTCCTGGTCCTTTTTTCAATTTCATAGTAAGTGCCCATGTCAACCTATTTCTTTCCAAAATGCATCAAAATTATCCCTTGAGCATCCCAATAGCAACTGCCAAAACCTTCTAAACTGACCTGCTTTAAAGTTAAATAGTCCAGCAGATATCCTAGGAATTCACTGTTTGCTTTGATAGGACCTATTTTTTTATTATCCTACTCAAACTTTGACAAGTATATTACCGACAGAACTTTCCTGCAGCCATCCATTGATCACAGAGACATGTTTAAATATATTTAAAATAAACTCATATACCCTGGAGCCCTAGGAATTATACTTTTTTACTTACTTCATATTTTAATGGGTTGAAGAGTGCTTAAGGGAAAAAAAAACAGTGTAAACATTAAAGACAAAATATGAGAGCATGTGAAAGAATTAAAGCAAGATAAAGTAAGCCACACTAATAGTATAATACATAATGTGTATAATTTAATGTATTCAGGCAGAACTATGATTTATTACATTCCAATGGATGCACTAAAGATATTTCCATACATTTTCCTGGAAATGTTTAAATATTTTACCTTCTGGTTCATGTTAATGACATGAAATATTTAGTCTACATGAAATCCTTAGAGTCATTTCTGATCTTCTTTATTCCTGATAGATGGCCTATATATTTAATACTCAGTCACCAAGTATATTTGTTTCCTCAATTTTGAAGCATCTTTTATATCCATCCCTTCCTACCACCCAGTTTTTATCACAATATCCAGGGTTATTACAAGACTATTATCACAATAGCCACCCCTGCCTTATCTAACCCATACTGCACAAATCCACTTTACTAAACTCATCTCAACTATACACTCATCATGAACTTCCCTTCTCAAATATCTCTTGTTAACTTAGCCCAGAAAAAATTCTATCTACTTTGATTGGTTTACAAAGCCTTTGAGAGTTTGGGCTCATTCTTAGTATCCACTTTTAATACCCATATGAATTCTGCTTTTGAGCTAAGTGTTTGAGTGGTCAATTCCATGTCTAATTCTTTCCCTGGCTGGAACCCAATAACCATGCATTAATGCCCAGTCTCTGCTCCTCCTCCTCCTCTTCTAAACCATTAACTCAGCGTCTGAAAACTTGTATGTTGTTACCATTTATTTTTCAAATGCTTAATATTTGAATTTCTATGTCCCTTTAAAAATTCAGATCTGGCATATATTTCACATTTTATGTTGGCACTGCCCAGTAATCATTAGACTGCTCAGGAGTTCAAACACACCCACCACTCTGTGGGAGAAAGATGAGACTATCAGTTCCTGTAAAGATTTACAAAGCCTCACATATAGATATGATAAAATCCCTATCTCACAAATGGGTAAAAATCCACTTAAAATGAGAATTTTGTTTTCAGATACAGTTTTCTGACAAAACCTTAGACAATTTGTATTCTAAACATCCAATACACATTTTGCTTAATTTTTAATTGCTAGTAAACTGTATGTTCAAAATAAGTATAAATATGAATTTTGTCTCAGTGTTATATTTGAATATCACAATCTTTTATGAGTTGTATCTAAAATAGGCTGTATTATTACAAAATTACCAACTGCATGTTTGCTAATCAAGGACTACTAAGGGGTTATGAATATACTGATTTAGAGAATTAATCATTACTTTATCTGGAATCAAGTAATTCTGATAAACACCCCATTATATTAAAACTTTGTCTTATTTTTCCTGCACATGGGCATAAAGCATTTAATTCACAGAGAAAAGGGACTCTCAGTCTACCAAATTTTGCTTCTATTACTCAAGGCTTTAGTTATTTTTTGTTCCTTTGCAGATGAGGTCACTATGAGTCCAGAACTAACTTGGTAGCACTTAACAACACCATATGAGATCCCTGTATTGCCATTACTGAAATATTTAACTTGGGAGAAACATGCCAAATAGTGGCCCCAGGGAGCCTATTTTCTTATAAGGTATCTGTATGGCAAAGAGACAAAATTAAATCATACTCTATTGTTTAAAAGAACAATGGAAAATTTATGCAACCACAAACAGTAACTATCATGCTTATAACCATACTTCTTCCTATAATTTAAGGCTCTTCTGACCATCATGATTAAAAAATTTATGTTGAAAAAGAAGTGACACAAATTAACTGAAAGAAATTGTGTGAGCCCACAGATAATTACAAAAATGTAAACATTAAGATAATTGAAATTTGTCCTTTAAAAATGCCAAAGAATAGATCAAAAGTATAGTTTATTATAGCTTTTAATGTGGAGGAAGTAGGTCTGAGTAACAGACTCTGAGTGACAGAATTTTAAAATATCTTTGTGATTACATATTTTAATTAATGGTTATAACTTGTATGTTTACCTCAGGTATCTGCCTTCCTTATTAGTAAGAAATGAAGAGTCACTTATTTAAGAGGACATACTAATGAAAACATATAAGAATGACATAAATGATAAAGACTCTTGACAAGATAGATTGACATAGTGGGTACAAGAATGGACTTAAATGTAAGAACAACTGTGAGGATGGTGCAGGACTGGCGGGGTTCTGTTGTATAAATCAGAACCAACTTGATGCACATAAAAACAACAACCACAGACAACATAATTCTGAAATCGGAATAAAATGTATACAGATTGTTGCAAAGTTTTGAAGGTTAGACACAATGAAATTTTAACCATGTGTATGCATTATAAACATACGTGTATTTTACACTGAATTAATACACACAATTAAAAAGAATAAAGGAAATACAGACACATTAATAGTGGCAAATATACAGTGTACTGTCAAAAGTGCTACAATAGTTATCCACAAATATCCACATGCAAACAGTATTGGGTTAGTATGTTTTAGAGAGATTAATGTTTGCTAGCTACATTGTATAAAATGCAGAAAACTGTTGTAAAAAAAACACTTCTCACTAAATAAAGCCTTACATAAAATATTCCTGTTATCATCGGGTTCAATTATAGACACAATGAATCAGAGTCCAAAAATATTTTATCACATACAATTTGATGTATTTTGACTTAAAAATGGGCCAAGATAATGGCTGAAAGATAATGACCCCAAAAGATATCTATTAATATTTTAAAGGGATACATGGCAAAGGATTAGTGTACACATACAAAGAAATTAGGAAATAGGATAAAGAACAAGTTGAATGGGTAGAAGGTAATCAAGATTGAGGAGAAAATGCTTATAAGTTGAGATAAATCATGAAACTCAGGGAGGTGGGAAGGGATAGGTGGCAATATCTCCTCCTTGTTGTGAACTATACACAGAATCACTAGTCAATAAGGGAAATACCCCTGAAATGTGAGCCGGCTAAATTTTAATACAATATACAATTTCTAGTTCAGATTTTGCCACCATTACATTACAGGACTGTGGAGGTCAAGCATAATTGTTTTGAAAGTGCTCCACAAACTGTAAAATCCCATATTCATGTAAGACATGTTCAAAATGCAAAGAAGACCTCTTAGTACAATGCTGGGAGAGGACAAGCAATGGACTCTAGAAGACATAGAAGGAAACAAAACTTTCATATGTTGGATTTCCAGACTACTCAATGGCCTGGTTTTCAACATAGCAAAAATGCTACTTAGTGACCTAATTAATGAACATGTAGGCAATGCTCACACGAGAATAGTGCAGAAGCGAAAAATTCAACTAAAGTACATAACTTATTTAAAGTCACTAACTCAACAACACAAAGACAATATCTCACTCGGAGTCTTGGTGATATTAAATACCTGGCACATTCCAAAATAAAACTACATACTCCCATTACAAAAAAGGAGGAAACAATATCTACAGGAAAGATAATGCATTTAGTATTTTTAAGTTTCTTCCTTTAAGCTCTTGTGTAAGCATCTAAAAATGTTGCCATTTTCAAAATTTCTATTATATTTCAAATTTAAATTAAATGTTACATTACTCATTAACTTTTTAAGTACATGCAACACAATTAGCATTATGAAACACAAATAATTTTTCAAATATACAAAATCATGGAATCAGAGAACCAATAAGGGCCTTAGAAACAATTGTCTTATGCGGAAGGAAATTAAGGCTCAGTTGGATCAAGTGACTCAGTGACGGTCATAAAACTCTTGGCAGTTCTACACTCAAGATCAGAAATTAAATCTCCAACTTGTAGTCCAGGGATCTAGTCTTTTGCAAACCAGTAAGAAATGACTGCATTTTAACATTTAGTCCAGAATATCCTCAACACGGAGTGTACTGGGAGTAAGCCATGGGATGATTTATAGCTCATACCAAAAATGAGCTTCCAGTCACCGTGATAAGATCTGTTTCTCCCTGAGAACCCTGGTTTCCTGCTGGACTGGAGAAACCAAATGGGGGTTCTTCCTCCCGTTCAAAGAAATCAGATTCAGGGTGTGCATTCCATTCCCCTTTGGCTGGTGTCAGTAGTTCTGAGACACTGTTCTCACAAAGGGTGCTTGAAGGAGTCAGAGCATCTGTGTCCACTGTTAACTTATTGCTGGGGGTCAGAGCTTGGGGCTCCTGACTAGGATTCTTGATAGCCAGAGAGCCCGGAGACCGCAATGGCCCTGTACTTACACTTGGAACATCGTCCATATCTAAGGCGTTCTGCTGAAAACCTGTGGCCGTTGTTCCAAAAAAGAGAGATGTATCCAGACTTTGAGGAAGGTCACAGGTGGCCATCAAGGTCCGAGGGTCCACAGCCTGCCCTAAGGAATTATTATTATTAGGAGGGAGGTTTCCTGCCAGGGTTGAACTCACAGATGACACATCAATTGTCAAAATTCCAGAGTTCACCAAAGCGGAGTCCAGCATTGCAGCAGAACTATTGCCAGGCACATCAGAGAAGAGAGACACTAGGTCTACCTCACTGAGATTGCTCTGTCCCTGGCTGGTAAGTTCACTGCTGGGTGTCAGAGAATTCGCAGCTTCTAGCTGAGCTAAGAGATCCTGGCCAAGGTTGTGCCTTTTGGCCATGTGGGTCTTCAAACTGTGCTTGGATGTGAAGAGTCTATTACAAGTGGAGACTGGGCAACGGCTTTTCCAAGTATCTACATCCTGCAGGTGCTTCTTGGAGTGAATGTAGAGACTACTGCGAGCAGAGAACCTGGCATGGCAGCCTTCCACGGGGCACACGAAAGGCTTTGTGCCCAAGTGGGTTATGCTATGACCTTTCAGATGCTCAGCCCTGGTGAAAGATTTCCCACAGCCTTCCACCGGGCAGGTGAACCTCCGGTCATCCTCGTGCTTCCTTTTGTGCCTTAAGAGTTTGGACATGCTGGTGAAGTTCCAGCCACAGCCATCAAAGTCACAAAGGAAAGGTCTCTCACCAGTGTGGCTCCGCAGGTGAATTTTCAGCCTACAGGCCTTGTCATACTGTTTGCTGCAGCCAGGAAAGGAGCAAGAAAAAAGTTCCTGTTCCCTGAAGTGGGCACGGTTATGGGAAAACAGGGCACTCACTGTGATAAATGTTTTCTTGCAACCAGAAAATGCGCACTGGTAGGGCCTCTCTGGCTCAAAGTGGCTGCGCTGGTGGACGCCGAGCTTGGCCTGCGTGGGGAAGCTCTCCTCACACACCTCACACTTAAATGAGTTCTCCTGCTCGTGGCCTTTCATATGTGCCTTGAGGTTGTACACAGTGGTGAAGCTCTTGCCACAGCCCTCGGCAGGGCAGTCGAAGGGCCTCAGTTTGTCATGCGACTGCAGGTGCCGCTTCAGCTTGTAAGAGGTGGTGAAGGTCCAGCCACAGCCAACCAGGGGGCACTTGAAGGGCCTCTGACCCTGGCTGCTGCTGTGTGTCAGCAGGTGCACCTTCAGCTGGTGCTTCTTGGCGAAAGTCTGCTCGCACTGCGCCTCAGGGCACATGAACAGCAACATGCTGGATTCCAGGTTCAGTGGTCCGTGGGGGCTGTCGGCCTGGGCAGTGCACTCTGCTCTCTCCTTGGGCACCTGAATAGGCACTGGCTCTGGCTGTTCGGCGAGTAAGAGGTCCGGAGGCAGCTCGGGGCAGTTGCCAGGCTGCGTGGCATGCAGCTCTCCTGGTTGTGGGACCAGACCTCCGGCCTGCAGGGTGGACACCACCCCAGACTCCCAGGTGGGCGGCGGGGGCGTGGCCAGGGTGAGGACCCCGTTCTCAAAGCACAACAGCAGGTCTTGGTTGTGGATCCTGACCGGGCCAGAGAAGGCCTGAGCAGGCACAGGGCTTGGGGCGGGGATCGGGATCGGGATCGGGATCGGGATCGGGATCTGGATCGGGATCGGGATCCGGGCCGGGGCCGGGGCCGGGGCCGGGGCCGGGGCCGGGGCCGGGGCCGGGGCCGGGGCCGGGGCCGGGGCCGGGGCCGGGCCAGCGGTTAGGCAGCAGGGGCCCAGTTCAGGGCGGCCCGCGGGGCTCGCTCGGCGTTCACGGCCCTGGACTCTCAGGCCTGGAGCGGCCTCCTCCCTGCACACCGGCCCAGCAGTCTGGCTTGCGCCCGCGCTCTCCATGTCGCCACCCACCGGGTCTAGCAGCACCAGGAAGAAGTCGTCGCCACCGCCAGCAGGGTTGGGCCTTGGCGCCAGCGGGTTCTGGCTGGGGCTGGAGCCCTGGGAGTCCGCGCGGGCCTGCTTGCGCTGCCGCCCAGGCCCGCCATCTTGGGGGCCCCGGAGCGGTAGGAGGCGGCGCGCGGGGGCCCGGCCAGCAGGCGGATCGGGCCCTCGGTGCACCCGACCCCGCGCGAGGCCGCCGCCGCCGCCGCCGCGGCCACCGCCGCCAAACACTGTGCCGCGAGCCGGGAACAACCTGGGGACTTCCATCTCCAAGTTCCTGAAGCTCTGCGGGAATCAGAGCCCGCCGCGGAGGAGGCGCGGCCCCGCCCCCTACCGCGGGCCCGAACACGTTTCTGAAGGGAAAAAAATGTGCAATGCGCAGAAACTGGCCCTATCAGATATTAAAACGTATTTAACGCTATAGTCATTTAAATATTCTGGTACTGGCACGAGACAAAACGAGTCTCTGAATAGAAAGCCCAGAGGCAGAGCCCGGTATGCATCAATAATTCGCGCAATTAATTTTAGTAGGTAGTCAAGGGGTTAATTGGGAAATGACAGCAAATGGGCTAGCTATCTGTTAAAAGCAACTTACATTTATGCCTCAGTGTTTCTCCCATAAATACACATACTCACAGCTTATTCTAAAGGATCTTGGTGGTGCAGTGGTTAAAGAGATGGACTGTTAGCCTAAAGGAACCCTCCACTGGAGGAAAAAAAAAAAAAAGGCCTGTTTCAGCAAAGATTTACGACCTTGAAAACAAGGGGCGGTTCTACCCTGTTGTGATAGGTCACATTCCTACTGTATAACTGCTTACAAACAAATTAATTACACTCAATAAGTACGTCTATCCTCCGGGCACATCAGATTCCATTTGACAGAAGTGGGCTTCATAGTTTTTGTTTGTCTGTTTGTTTTTCAGCTTGAGTAGCCCCTTTTAGTGCTAGGCATAGTGCCTAGTGGCTCTTTTGATATGCCAGGAGTTGCTGAATTGATGGATAGATGACAGAATGTTACCGAGAGAACAAATTGTGCTACCATTTCTACAGAAAAAGGAGCCCCCCCCCCCACCCTGCCCCAAGTTCAACAGCCAGGACTGTCCTCAACAGGACAATAGTGGATATTTGTAATGATTAGAACGAGTAAGAGATGAGACCAGAGCACATCAGCACCTTTCAGCCTAGACGTGCAACGCTAGGCGAGTAAACAGCTTACACGGAAATCTGGAAAACCCTAACCCATGTTCTCCCTGTATAGTACACGACCAAAACCAACCGCTGGCCCTTCCATCTTCAGTTACACCCGTAGTAAATTGCATGTCCAATCTCACAGCATAATGAGCACATTCTTCCTCGGCGTACTCTAAATTATCCAGAGGGTGCTGGTCTTTGGACAGGATGCACCAGTCAAAACCCTGAGACATTGATTGCAATAACATCTCCCAAGATAACTGCACGACCTTTCCCAATGTCCCTGGGATGCCTTTCTCTCAAGTTACGGTATATGGTCCAATCTCACAATAGTTGTCGTAGTCTAACAATCATATTAATTTTTATGAAAATCCTCAATCACTCAGCTGGAAATTGTCCGCCATCACTCAGTTGGAAATTGATTCAAATATAGGGGGGCATGTCTAGAAAGAGGAAGGCTTAGGGTGCTGACGGTATGATGGGTAATATCTCTGGGTAGTACAAAATGTTAATGCTTTTGCCTGCTAACCTAAAGCTTGCAGGTTTGAGTCCATCAAGAGATGCCCAGAAAGAATGACTGTAATCTATTTCAAACAAACAAACCAAAAGAGCCAGTCACTGAAAACCCTATACAGTTCTACTCTGACCCCAAATAACTTCTGCCTTGTTTATTTGTTTTGGGGTTGTAGTTTAATTGATCCATGCTTTCCCTGGTTAAATTATCATTGACACTTGCGTATTGATTAGAGTAGTGACACTATGCAGGTAGGGGGAAGGTGTGGGGGAGGGGGAGAAACAGGGAACTGGTCAAAATGATAGATATATAATCCCCACCCCCACCCTAAGGGGGACGAATAACAGAAATGTGGGTGAAGGGAGACAGCAGACGGTGTAAGACAGGGGTCCTCAATCTACAGCCTGCGGGCCACATGCGGCCCACCGAGGACATTATCTGCCCTGCCAGGTGTTTTCGCTGCAGTTGCCTCCTGCTTAGCAGCTGACTTATCCCTGCCTGCAGTGTGCATGTGTGGAATGTGCGCCTCCTTCTCTCAGTCTCCTGAATCCTCCTCTCAGTCTTGGGTGTGATTGGATGAGTCACGAGCTTGCCTGTGTAGAGCCTGCTGCTGCCTGAGGACCGAGGTAAGAACAAGTTAGGATTTTTGTTGTTGTTGTTGGAAGTTAGGAGGTCTATTATTTGGCGGTTGAGGGGCCCCTTTTTTTCCTGAAGTTAGGAGGTCTTTTTTTTAAGTTGGTTAGTTGCTTGGGTGTGGTTTCTAGGGGGGTTTGCATCATAGTGATAACGCAAATAGTCAGCACTAAGTGCTAATGCAAGTTGTCAGTGCTCAGTGGTCATGATAATTGTAAATGCTCAGTGTTAATGCCAATGATTAGCGTTCAGTATTAATGCAAATTGTCAGCCTTCAGTGTTATCACAGATGGTCAGCGGTCAGTGTTAATGCAAATGGTCAGTACTCAGTGTTATCACATGGGAGCGCATGGGAACTTAACCCAGCTGTGCAGACAGCCGAGGAGTGGGAAACCCAATTTAATTGACAGTACGTGCATGTATATTCTGATTGCTATTCAGTTGCGTATGCCACTGTGTGCTGTGTGAGCCCCGGTTCACACTATTGTGATCTCTGAGCAGTGCAAGCTCAGCGATATGCTTGTATGGCTGAACTCGCATTAGATATGGACGAAAAAGGGCAGGCGTGCCTTCTTTTTTCCTGCAGTGGAATCTTATTAGTTGGGTCTTCTCACCCATGCGATCAGATCCCTGTGCGAGTTCACAGATCGCAGTGCGGTTCGCACAGGGTAGTGTGAACTGGAAAAGTGTTGGAGGAACTGGTTCTGTAATTGTGCCGGTTCCCGCACTGCACCTGTGTGAGCCTGGGGTAAAAGCGGAGTTCCACCAATATGGGCACTGGTGAGGCTGAAATGATGTGGACTGGCAAGGCTGCATCGATGGTCACGGATCAGACTGCATTAATGGGCAGTGTGGTCTATATGTCTCTGTGTGGGCAAAGTTATTGCTGGTATATAGTTTTTTTAGCGCTGTATGAATATATTGGTATTTTACTACTAGCAATTTGGAATCCCTAGGAAACAATGATATCAAGAAAGAGAAAAATTGACATGGAGTGTAGGATATTCAAAGAACAGTGGAGTAATGATTACCTTTTCATGCAGTACCGGAAAGTCTGTGTTTTTGATATGCCAGAATATAATGTCTGTGTTAAAGAATACAATTTGCGTCGACACAATGAAACTCAGCATAAAGATAAATATGATTGGTCGGAGAAGTGAGAAAAGATAAAATATTAAAACTGAAAAATATTTTGACAACTCAGCAAAATACTTTTGTGAAGCAGGAGCAGCTAAATATTTCATCCCTGCGAGCAAGTTTTCAAGTTGCCAAGCTAATAATGTGCACTGGCAGACCATTCGTGGAGGGAGAATTTGTTAGCAAATGCCTTCTTTCTGTTGCCAAAGAGATGTGTCCAGAGAAGGCCGATTTATTTAGTACAGTGAGTCTTTCAGGACCTACAATTGCACGAGGGATTGAAGAAATGAGAGACAATTTGCATCAGCATTTGCAAAACTCAACAACAACAACAACAAACGTTTCTACTTTTCCTTGGCACTTGACAAAATAATGACGTTCATGATTCTGCACAACTTCTAATTTTTATTCGTGGGACAAACGACTGTGTCGAAGTCACAGAAGAGCTTGCCGCACTGCAAAGCATCAAAGGAACAACCACAGGAGAGGATATCTATGAAAAGATTTGCCAAACTGAATGGTCTGGAGTAGGACTGGGCTAAACTAGCTGGTGTGACAACTGATGGTGCTCCTAGCATGGTGGGGTCTAAGAATGGAGTAATTGCTCGCATTAATGAAGAGATGGACAAACATAACCATTCTCATCCAATAGCCATACACTGCCTCATCCACCAACAAACGCTGTGTAGTAAATCATTGAAGTGGGACTCTGTTATGAAAATTGTGGTATCTTGTGTTAACTTCATTAGAGCTAATGCACTAAACCACAGACAATTTCAGGAATTTCTGTCTGAGCTAAATGTTGCCTATGAAGATGTTCTGTACTACACAGAAGTCCATTGACTGAGTCGAGGGAGGGTTTTGAAACATTTCTAGGACTTACTTCCACAGATTACACCTTCTCTGCTTTCAAAAAGCAAAGAAGTACCGGAGCGCAACAATGCAGAATGGAAACAGCACCTTGCCTTTCTGACAGACGTAACCGAGCTACTCAACAGTTTCAATGTGCAACTTCAAGGAGAGGGGAAGCTCATCTGTGATATGCAATCACATGAGAAAGCATTTGAAGTCAAATTCGGCTCCTCATGAAACAAGTGAAGGGGGAACATTGCTGCCATCTCCCCACAACTCAAAATCTGTCAGCGAAAAAGCCATTGGTTGCATTCCCAAACAAAACATGCGTGGATTCACTGGAAAAGTTGCAAAAGGAGTTCCAATTTCGATTTAAAGAGCTTCATCTCCATGAACAGGACATACAGCTTTTCCGTAACCCATTTTCTATTTTGATTGAAAATGTGGATACAGTTTACCAAATGGAACTGGCTGAACTGCAGAATTGTGACTCTGCAGGACGCATTCAAGTCAAGCAAACGTCCTAATTTCTATGCATCTCTCCCCTCTGAGACATATCCTAATCTCAGGAACCGTGCACACAAAATGGCAACCATCTTTGGCAGCCCTTATGTCTGCGAACAGACTTTTTCCAGAATGAAACATCTGAAATCTCCAAACAGATCTAGACTAACTGATGCACACTTGCCTCGCTTGTTAGGACTAGCAGTAACAAATATGGAACCGGACATTGATCATCTCATTAGCAAAAAACAGGCCCATCGTTCCCATTGAAATACTGGTAAGTTTGTTGATTTAACTTTACTTGTTCTTCATTTTAAATATTGTATTTGTTCCCATTTTGATTTTTTTTAATTTCAAAATAAGGTATGTGCAGTGTGCATAGGAATTTGTTCATAGTTTTTTTGTTTTGTTTTTTTTTGAACTATAGTCAGGCCTGCCAGCGGTCTGAGGGACAGTGAACTGGCCCCCTGTTTAAAAAGTTTGAGGAACCCTGCTCCATATTCCCTTTGAGGATCTTTTCAGATTCTCCATATATAAAATCATATCATCTGCAAATAGTGATAGTTTTAGATCTTCCTTCCCCAAATAAATACCTTTGATGGTTTTTCTTTGCCTTATGTTGTTGGTTATGATCTCCAGTATGATGTGAAATAAAAGTGGGGAGAAGGGGCATCCTTGTCTGGTCCTCTTTTTCAGTGAGATTATTTTCACCTTTTCTCCCTAAACCACACGTTGGCTATTGGCTTTTCATATACAGCTTATATTATATTGAGGAATTTTCCTTGCATTCCTATCTTCTTGAGTGTCCTAAACGGGAAAGGATGTTGGATGTTGTAAAATGCGTTTTCCACATCTGTCAATATTATCACGTGGTTCTTATAATTTTTCATGTCAATGTGGCAAATAATACTAATGGTCTTTAGCACGGTATCCCTGGTATGAATCCCACTTGGTCGTGGTGAATTATTTGTTTTATATATTTTGTTTTCTTTCAGACAGTATTTTATTAAGACTTTTTACACCGATGTTCATTAGAGATATTGGTCTGTAGCTCTTAATTTTTGTGGGATCCTTTCCCGCGTTAGGTATCAGAGTTATACTAGCTTCATAGAAAGAGCTCAGGCGTTTGCCATCTGTTTCTATGTTCTGGAAGAGTTTGTGTAGCATTGGTGTCAGTTCTTCCATGAATGGTTGGTACAATTCTTCTGTGGCGTGATCTGGACTGGGGGATATTTTTGTTGGTAATCCCTTGGTAACTTTGTCGATTTCTTTTATTGTTAAAGGTCTGCTGAAATTCTTGATGTCCATCTGGGATAGTCTAGGGAAGGATTGTTTTTCCAAGACTTTGTCCATGTCTTCCCAGTTGTTGAACTCATTGGAGTACAGGCCTTTGTAGTAATGTGTAACTATCCTTTTGGTTTCATTAGGGTCCGTTGTAATGTCCCCTCTTTCATACCTCATCCTTGCTATTGAAATTTATTCCTTCCTTTCTTTGGTTAGGTTTGCCAGAGGTCTGGTGATTTTGTTAATCCTTTCAAAGAACCAACTTTTAGCACCATTTTTCCAGTGTTTTCTTTTTTTCTCTCCCATGTATCTCAGCCCTGATTTGTATTATTACTTTTCTTTTGACATTAGTAGAATTGTCCTGTTGACTCTGCTGTAATGTCTGTAAGTTTTGTGCCAGCATGTTATGTTTCTTTTCTTTTTTCATGTGTGCATGTATTGCTATCAAGCTTCCTGTCATAACTGCCTTTGATGTGTACCAAAGATTTTTGTATGTCGCATTCTCATTCTTGTTGGTTTCTAGAAACTTCCTAATTTCATCTCTGATCTGGCCCAGTACCCACTCCTTTGGCAAAAGACATTTATTCATCCTCCAGCCATTTGCCCTTGATTTCTCACCATCCTTTTGTTGATTTCCAGTCTATGGAATCATGGTTGGAGTGGAAAGTCAGTATGACCTCGATCTGCTTCAGTTACACAGATTCTACTTCTGCCCCAGCATGTGGTCTATCTTCAAGTATGTGCCATGCAGGCTTGAGAAGAATGTTAATTATTATTCTTATATATTTTTTTGCATTTTGGTGGAGAGTTCTGAAAATATCTATCGGGTCAAGTTGTCTAATTACAATGTTTAGATATGTAGTCTTCTTGCTAAGTTTCCTTCTCTGTAATATATCTTTCTTGAAGAGTGGTGTATTAAAGTCACCTACTATAATTGTTGAGCCTGTGATTTCTTTTTTTATCTTTTGGAGATTTTGAATGGCGAATTGCATGGGTCTCTCACTGGGTGCTTATGTGTTTCTTATGCTCACCAATTCTTGGTCTACTGTCCCCTTGTGCATTAGATAGTGCCCCTCCTTATCTCTTGTTATGGCATGCCCCTTGAAAACAATTTTGTCTGAGATTAGGATTGTAACCCCTGCTTTTTTTGAATTGCCATTTGCTAGTTATATTTTTCTTTAGTCTAGTTTCTTGATTCTCAGCCCATTTTTGTCTGTATTATTGAAATATGTTTTCTGTAGGCAGCAGATCGGTGGGTTCTGTTTTCTAAGCCAGTCTGATATCCTCTGTGTTTTAATGCCTCAGTTTAGTCCATTAATATTCAGGGTCTTTACTTCCCTCTGTGAACTCTATAATGTCGTCTTGTACCTTTGTGTTGGGTGTTTTCTTACCTCCCTTTCTTATTAGTGGGTTGTGCATGTGCATTCATTCTTGCCTTCTTTTCACCGTTGAGCCAATGCTATCTTGAGGACTGTATCCTCTTTGTTGAACTCTGGGTCGAGTTGTTCTATGTGGGGCGCTATTAGTTATCTTTCGTGAGTGTTATTCATCTGCCCATACTAGGTCATCAATGATTTTTTGTAGGACTGAGTTTCTTCTAATGTGCTTTTTGAGTTTTTCTTTGTTCAGAAAGACTCTTCTCCATCTATTTTGATAGGCAATTTAGCTGGATAGAGTATTGTTGGTTTTGTGTTATTTTCCTTCAATTTCAGCATAAATTTCTCCACTCTCTCTTATTCCTAGTGTCTGCTGATAGGTCTGAGCATATTCTTTCTTGGGTGCTTTTATAAGTGACTGTTTTTCCCCTCTCACTGCTCTCATGATTTTCTCCATTTGCTCAAAGTTGGCTAGTTTAACTACTATGTGCCTTGGCGACTTCTTCCTGGGATTCAGTCTAGTTGGTGTCCTCGGTTTCCTGAAGGGTTGCCTGATTCTCATTCATTAAGCTGGGGAAGTTTTCTTCCAAGAATTCTCTCGCTATTTTTGCAGTTGCCTTCTTGGTTGTGTCTTGTTCTGGTAGTCCAATTACTCGTATGCTGTTCCTCATCATGGCACCAGACATTGTTCTTAGGTTTCCTTCAGCTTCTTTGATTAACTTGTTTGATTGTCTTTCCTATTTGTTGAAATCTGCCTGGTTGTCCTCAAGATCACTGGTACGGTGCTCTGCTTTTTCTAGTTTGTTAGTGATGTCTGTTAAGTTGTTGTTTGCTTTTGTTAACTAGCCGTTATCTCGTGGATTTCACTTTGCTGCGCATCCCTTAACTCTTGTATTTCTCTGGTCCGTGGCCTCTATGTCCTCTTTTATGTCATCCTTTTTCTGTATTGCTTCCCTCATGTTCGGTAGGACTCTAAGCAGCATTCTGAACATTTCTTTCTGTGGTAGATCAATATCTGCTTCTTCTATGCACATCATTAGGTTCATGACTTCTTCTGACATTGCCTTTTGTTTTTCCTGTTTGTTTGTTTTTTCATTGAGCTTGTTGGGTGTGATTGCTATTTGTGTGTCATTATAGAAGAGCCCAGCACTATTTTCCAGAGAGTCAAAGAGCACTGGATTCTCTCTTTGGGAGACTGTAAGAATGCTTCTTCAAACTGCCTGCAGCCAACTAAACTGAGGGATTGGAATACTGCACAATCATCCTGTGGTTTCACTCACTAATCAGGAAATATTCTATTTTATGGAGGTCAATTTCAATGGCCCTCTCAGGGTACTCTGGTCAGACAGTTGTGGGCCCATGAGGATGGTGCTGTGCTGAATGATCTCCCAGGAAGCTGTGGTGATGTGTCCTACAGCAGCTTGGGGTGCCTGAGAGGGTGTGGGGGTTGCCAACTGCAACGGGAGTGCCGTGGAGGGCATGTGTGTGTGCACACTTTGGTGTAGAGCATTGCGGATGGTGGGCAGAATTGCCCTAGTTGGCAAGATTGCCGTTGGAGTGGGCCACAGGTCCTGCAGCAGCATGAAGCTGGCGGGGCAACATTAGGCCATGTGAAGCATGGCAGAAGGTAGGGGTAAGTTCCTTCAGCCACGTGTAGGGTTATGGAGTATGAGCAGGGGATCCCCCAGGCACGTGGAACACCATGGAAGGTAGGCACAGGTTCCCCCAGGTGAGTGGAGTACCTCAAAGGGTGGGCAGGAGTTCCCTCGGCCGCTTAAGGGGCCTTTCAGGGCAGGTGGGAGTTCCACCAGCCTCTAAGTCAGAAGCAGTTCTGTCAGCCATGTGGAGGGCTGCAGGATTTCCCCCAGCCATTTTGGGGGTGACAGAAATTCCCCAGCTGCTTGAAGGGCTCTGGGGGAGGTGGACGGGAGTTCCCCCATCTGGGTGGTGGGCAGGCAGATTTGCCCTACGTGGAGGGGCATACCCAGGAGTTTGGCAGTGGCATATGAAAGAAAGAGAGGGATAAAAAGCAACATGAAAAAAACTGAACCAGTCGCAACTGTGGTGGGAAAGAGAAGAAGAGGAAAAAGTAAAGAAATAGATGAGACCCAACTGACTGGCAGTGGTGCTGGAGTGGTTTAAATCATGCCTAAAGGTGACAGCACCAATGGCTGTGTTGGAGTAAAGCCTTTGGGCTGGCCAAAGTAGCCCAGCTCTAGCTCCAGCTGGGGCGGGGCTAAAGCTAAGCTACAGCCGACCTCCACAGTGGTAAGCCAAAAGCCCACAGCTCTTCGAAACCTAGTAGATCTGAGTCTACTTAACTTTATGATGCTCATCCTATGACTCTGAAGAGTGGATTTTCCCTCTCAGTGGCTCTCCTGCACTGATTTCCATGGAGTCCCTCTGGTGTATGTTACTTGATCTCCATCTTGCCAGAACTCAAGTGTGAGTCTTAGAGGGGATTCACATGTTTTGATTTTACTTCCCCTTGAACAGAGGACTCCTAGTCAGGCTTCAAACTCCCACAGTACTTCAGATGTTCCCTTTAGTTTTGTTTCTCCTGACACCTTCTGATGTGACTGAGAAGTATCTGTCTGCCTGTCTCTTTACAACCTATATTGGTTTCTTAATTGATTGAGCTCTGTTCACATTGAGCTAAGGGGTTGGTGCCAGGGGAAATTTTTCCCATAATATTCCTGACAAAGGCAGATCCTTCCCTATCAGATTAATACCTATCATATTAACGCAAGAAATACTAAATTGAGATACCAAATATATAGTGGTTCTGGGTCCCCTTTAATTGGATGTCCAGTAAGTCAGGGGTACCAAATGATTCTGATTTTCACAGTCTTGGGGTATCAATCCTTTTATTTCTCTCTCATCAGGTAAGTTCAGTCCTAAGCCCAAGGGCCACAGGAAATTTTTATATAGGGAACAGTTCAGTCAGTTGGCGATCCACATTGAGGCCTTCTGATATGGCCCTTGGGGAATGCCATATTCCCTCTTAGTCCTGTGTCTAAGGTCATCATAGTGCTCTTAGTCCATGGCAGGGTTCACTGAGGGTTGGGTAGAAACATATTCAAAGTGTCTACCCAAGAATATAGAACCAGGTTTATTCTTCTCTTAGATTAACCACACTTATTGTTTAGTATCCCTTTCCTGTGTGAGGTTGCTACTCTCCATTTACCCACCATGCCCATCAGCAGAAATATGTGTCTCCTGTGAAATGTAGATTCTCCCCTCCTCTGGTGTTAACTCGATTGTCTACTAAAGTTCTCACATTCCTGTGGATGGCCCGTTAATTTGTCACGTTCTTATCTCAATATTTTATGACATCAAGTGGACGGTCTTCCTTTTCCCTCCTCCTGAAGGAGTGACCCAGCTAATGTGAGGTCTCCTCTTTCGTGGTGATTCTTATGAAGTGCATATAAGGGAAGCAATGTATGGTTTTTCTCCTTGTCTCACTGGACTCATACAATATTTATCCATCAAGACATTTTAGGGTTGTATAATATTCCATTGTGTGTAGGTAATAGTTTGCTTATCCATTCTTCCACTGTTAGGCATTTGAACAGCTTCTAGTTCCTTGCTATTCTGAACTATAAGCATAGGAGAGCATACATCACCTCGGGTGTGTCTCTTATTTGGGGGGATATATGCCTACTAGCGGTATTGCTGGATCTTATGGAATTTCAACTTTCACTTCATTTACTTATCACCATCACATTTTCCATAGTGGTTGTATGTGTTTATGAGTTCACAAATAGTGCATAAGAGTTCCATTTCCCCTACATTTTCTCCAACATTTGTTGTTTTTACCTTTTTAGTTGGGCTAGCATTGTGGGTATAAGGTTGTATCTCATTATAGTTTCAATTTTCATCTCCAGAATGGTTAACAATCATGAGCAGTTTTTCATTTGTGTGTGTGTGTGTGTGTGTTTTAACCATTTGTGCTTCCTTTTTTGTGGATTGTCTCTTCATGTCTTTTTCCCATTTGTTAATTGGGTTGTTTGTATTTTCCTATTGAGCTGTTATAAGGTTCTGTAGATTCTGGTAATTAGTCCCTTGTCAGATATGTCATTGGTTAAAAAAAAAGTCCATCTGTGGGCTCTCATTTAACTCTCTTGATGTAGTCTTTTGATGTGCATAAATGATATAATTTCATCATGTCCTGGACATTTATTTTGTATTCTGCGGTGTTCTCTTTCTTTATTATACTTGGTAGTCTATGTATGTACAGCAATAAGACCCTTAAGTTTCTTCCATTTTTCAAATTGATGATTCTGATAGCTCTGGAGTTTACATTTAGGGCTTTAATCAACCTTGAGTTCATTTTTGTGCATGGGTAGAGTTATAGATCTTGTTTCATTCTTCTGCATTTGGAAATCCAGTTTCTCCAACACCATTTTTTGAAGAGGCTGTCTTCATCCCACGGGATATTTCTAGGTCCTTTGCCAAAGATTAGCTTCCTGTACGTTGATGCATTTATGTCTGGGTTTTCTGTTCTGATCCATTCGTCTATATATTTCTCATTGTACCACCACCACCCTGTTTCGACTACTGTGACTATGTAGTATGTTTTAGGTCCAGTACCACAAGGTTCTTCTTTTTAAGAAGTTCATTGTTTATCCGGAGTTTTTGCCTACCTATATGAAATGGGCGATTCCTTTTTCTATTTCTTTAAAAAATGTATTTGGGATTTGGATTGGTGTTGTGTTGTAGCTATAGAATGTTTTAGGTAGTATTTTTTTTTAGTTTGTTAAAGCATACTTTGTTGCCTAGTATGTAGTCTATTCTTAAGCACATAACATGTGTGGTAGAGAAGAAAGTGTATTGTTGTTTTGTTGGATGGAGTATTCAGTATATGTCTACCAGTTCAATATTGTTTTTTTTGTTTTTTTTTTAAATTTTTTTATTTTCACAATTTATTGGGGCAGATACAATTCTTTTCACAGTTCATACATATACATACATCAATTGTATAAAGCACATCTGTACAGTCTTTGCCCTAATCATTTTTTTCTCTTTTCTTCTTTTACATTTTATTAGGGACTCAAACAACTCTTACCACAATCCATACATATACATACATCAATTGTATAAAGCACATCCATACATTCCCTGCCCCAATCATTCTCAAGGCATTTGCTCTCCACTTAAGCCCCTTGCATCAGGTCCTCTTTTCCCCCCCCCTTACCTCCCCTTTCCCCCCTACCTCATATGCCCTTGGTAATTTATACATCGTTATTTTGTCATATCTTGCCCTATCCGGAGTCTCCCTTCCCCCCTTCTCTGCTGTCCCTCTCCCAGGGAAGAGGTCACATGTGGATCCTTGTAATCAGTTCCCCCTTTCCAACTCACTCACCCTCCACTCTCCGAGCATCGTCCCTCACACCCTTGGTCCTGAAGGTATCATCCACCCTGGATTCCCTGTACCTCCAACCCTCATATGTACCAGTGTACACCCTCTGTCCTATCCAGCCCTGAAAGGTAGAATTCGGATCATGGTATTTGGGGGGAGGAAGCATCCAGGATCTGGGGGAAAGCTGTGTTCTTCATCGATACTACCTCACACCCTAATTAACCCATCTCCTCTCCTAAACCCCTCTATGAGGGGATCTCCATTGGCCGACACTTGGGCCTTGGGTCTCCACTCTGCACTTCCCCCTTCATTTAATATAATATATATATACACATGCATATATACATATACACATATATACACATACATACACACACTTATATCTTTTTTTTTTTGCATGATGCCTTATATCTGGCCCCTTGGGCACCTCGTGATCGCACTGGCCGGTGTGCTTCATCCATGTGGGCTTATTTGCTTCTGAGCGAGATGGCCGCTTGTTCACCTTCAAGCCTTTAAGATCCCAGACCCTATCTCTTTTGATAGCCGGGCACCATCAGCTTTCTTCACCACATTTGCTTGTGCACCCATTTGTCTTCAGCGATCCTATCATGGAGGTGTGCAGTCAATGATATGATTTTTTGTTCTTTGATGCCTGGTAACTGATCCCTTTGGGACCACTCGATCACACAGGCTGGTGTGTTCTTCCATGTGGACTTTGTTGCTTCTGAGCTAGATGGCCGCTTGTTTATCTTCAAGCCTTTAAGGCCCCAGTCACTATCTCTTTTGATAGCCGGGCACCATCAGCTTTCTTCACCACATTTACTTGTTCACCCACTTTGGCTCCAGCTGTTGTGTCGGGAGAGTGAGCATCATAGAGTTCCAATTAAATAAAAGAAGGTATTCATGCATTGAGGGAGTGTTTGAGTAGAGGCCCAAGGTCCTTCCGCCACTTTAATACTTGACCTATAAATATAGACACATAGATCTATTTCCCCAATCTCCTATATATATTTGCATGTACATGTCTTTGTCTAGACCTCCATGAATGCCCTTTGACTCCTAGCTCTTTCCTCCATCTCCCTTGACCTTCCTCCTGCCCTACTACCATGCTTCATCGCCACCTGGGCTAGAGTATACCTCTTCTCTAAGCATCCTTACCCTTGATCATTTCCCACCAGGCCTGCCACTCCCCATTCTCTACCATTTGGGGTCCCATGTTTTTCCCTTGTCCCTGGGTTTGTTAACACCACTTCCTTACCCCCCCCCCTACCCCCCCACCCCAAGTCCCCCCGGAACTGTCGGTCCCGTTGTTTTTCATCCAGATAGTTCATCCAGCCTGTCCTATTCAGACAGACCTGTGGAGTCACTAACATGCACGAAAACTAGACAGAGGAACACAAAGCAACAGTATACAGCCAGACAACAAAACAACCAAAACAAACCACTGAAAAAGAACAGAACAAAACAGTTCACAAGAGAAAAGCTTGTATTTAGTTCAGGGATCGTTTGCTGGCCCTTAGGAGCGTTTTCCAGTTCAGTCTGTTGGGGCTCCACGCCCTGGCCCCAAAGTCCCTGGGGACCTTGCCACTCCATTCCCTTGCTGTTCCGCTGCACTCCCCCAGTGATTTGCCTCGGTGTGGTGGGATCAGTTCAGGTGCAATTCCCACACTGTGTCTCCGGTGCTGTCCACTGTATCGCCCTTAGTCACTGAGGGGCATCATGTCTCATAGTAGGGCCAGCCATGTTGTTCTCTCTGTGGACTGGCTGCTCTACTCAGGAACATCATCATCACGGCCTGGTGGGCCAGGCTGTGCTCCACTCTCTCCTCCTGCCCCTTCATCTGCTCCTGTGTGCTCTGATCAAATATGTCCATCTCCCATAGCTGCAGAGTCAATGTCGTCCTTTGGAACAAATTCTTTTCGGGGGACGGGCAGGAATCCACTTAATTTATGGTGCTGGGTCCAGCCTCCCAAACCTCTCCACCGGTTCCCTCCTCCACGCCGGGATATTGCATTCACACCTTGCGACACTGGGTTGAAGTCTGGTCCCACTTTCCCTGTGGAGATATAAACCATACCCTCCCCTTGGGTGGATTAATGCCCCATTTCTGTCATGCTGATTGTACTTACCTCAGGGGACTCATGTTGTACCTGTCCCTTTGAGTCTGGCTTACCTCGCTTAACATAATTCCTTCCAGCTCTTCCCATGAAATAACGTGTTTCATGTGCTCATCGGTGCTTTTTAGTGCTGCATAATACTCCATTGTGTGTATGTGCCAAAGTTTGCTAATCTACTCGTCTATCGATGGAAACTTAGGCTGTTTCCAAGTCTTTGCTATTGTGAATTGTGCCGCAATAAACATTGGAGCGCATATGACTGGTCGTGTTTTATTTGCTGCTTCAGCCGGGTATATGCCCAGTAGAGGGATGGCTGGGTCGTAAGGTAGATCAATTTCCATTTTCTTTAGGTATCGCCAGATTGCTTTCCACAGTGTCTGTACAAATCTGCACGACCACCAGCAGTGGAGGAGGGTTCCTACTTCACCACAGCTCCTCCAACACTTGTTGCTCTCTGATTTACTGATCTGGGCTAGCCTCAGGGGTGTTAGGTGGTATCTCATGGTTGTTTTGATTTGCATTTCTCTTATGGCAAGGGACTTCGAGCACTCTCATATATTTATTGGCCATATTGATCTCCTCTCTAGTGAAAGTTCTTCTCATTTCTTTTGCCCACTTCCTTAAGGGGTTAACTGTTTTCCTTTCTTTGCAGGTCATGATGGTGTTGTAGATTTTAGTAATGAGCCCTTTGTCTGACGTGTCATTACTAAAAATCTTCTCCCAGTCTGTGGGTTTCCTTGTCACCCTCTTGGCAAAGTCTTTCGAAGTGCACAGGTGTTTTATTCTTATTAGATCCCATTTGTCGATTTCCAGATCACCTGTGTGTGTCCCCTTCCCTGTTGCAGTGAGCCTATGTGCTCCCTGGGCCAGTGCTCTGAGATTAGTCCCGATTCCCTCCTTAATGGTCCTGATGGTTTGAGGTTTGACTTCTAGATCTGTGATCCACCTTGAGTGTATTCTTGTGCATGGGGTGAGGTAGACGTCTTGTTTCAACTTTCTACATGTGGATATCCATTGTTTCCAGCACCACTTATTAAAGAGGGCATCTGCTTCCCACTTGACGTTTTTGGGACCCTTGTCGAAGATCAGTTGTCTATATGCTGATGATTTTACTCCTGGGCTTTCTATTCTTTTCCACTGGTCTGAGTGTCTATCATTGTGCCAGTACCATGCTGTTTTGACCACTGTAGCTGTGTAGTAGGCATTAAAATCACGTAGGGCGAGTCCTCCAATTGTGTCCTTCTTCTTGAGGAGTTCTCTGCTAATTCTGGGTTTCTTCCCTCTCCATATGAAGTTGGTGGTCAGTTTTTCCAATTCTTTGAAGAAGGTTGATGGTAATTGGATTGGTATAGCATTGAACTTGTAGAGTGCTTTAGGAAGAACTGTCATCTTTACTATGTTCAGCCTACCTAACCATGAGCAGGGGAGCTTCATCCATTTGTGAAGGTCACTTTTGGTTTCCTGTAATAGGGTTTTATAATTATGCTTATAAAGGTCTTTAGTATTTTTTGTTAAGTATATTCCTAGGTATTTCAGTTTGTTCTTGGCTACTGTGAAGGGTACTTCCCTCTTAATCGCCTCTTCCATGGCCCTGTCCGATGTGTATAGAAACCCTACCGACTTCTGTTTATTGATCTTGTATCCTGCTACTCTTCCGTATTCCTCTATTGCTGTAAGTATTCCAACTGTGGAGTTTTGGGGGTCTTCAATGTATAGGATCATGTCATCTGCAAATAACGATAGTTTCACCTCCTCCTCTCCCAACTGGATCCCTTTGATGTCCTTCCGCTGTCTTATGTTGTTAGCCAGAACCTCCAAAACGATATTGAATAGAAGAGGGGACAGGGGGCATCCTTGTCTTGTACCCTTTTTCAGTGGTATTGTGCTTGTCTTTTCTCCATTGACTATGATGTTGGCTGTTGGTCTTTCATAGATAGCTTGTATGAGCTTGAGGAACTTACCTTCCAATCCTATCTTCATGAGTGTTTTGATTAGGAATGGATGCTGGATGTTGTCAAATGCTTTTTCTGCATCTATGGATATTATCATATGGTTTTTATCCGTTTTCTTCTCGATGTGGTGTATGATATTGATGAATTTTCGGATGTTAAACCATCCCTGCATCGCTGGGATGAATCCTACTTGGTCGTGGTGAATGATATGTTTGATGTTCCTTTGTATTCTATTGGCCAATATTTTGTTAAGGATTTTTGCATCTATGTTCATTAGAGATATTGGTCTATAATTCTCTACACCTGTGGGGTCTTTTCCCTGTTTGGGTATCAAAGTACTGCTGGCTTCGTAAAATGAGTTTGGGTGCTTGCCGTTCTTTTCTATGTTATGGAATACTTTGTGGAGGATCGGTGTCAGCTCTTCCCTGAATGTTTGGTAAAATTCTGCTGTGTAGCCATCTGGCCCTGGGGCCTTTTTCCTTGGTAGGTTTTTGATGACACTCTCTATTTCTTCCTTCGCTATGGGTTTGTTGAGGTTCTTGATCTCTGTCTCAGATAATCTAGGGATAGATTGTTTTTCTAAATATTTATCCATGTCTTCCAGGTTTCTGAATTCATTAGAATACAAACCTTCATAGTACTTTGTGATTATCCTTTTTATCTCATTGGGGTCTGTTGTTATTGCCCCCGAATCATCCCTCATCCTGGCTATTGATGATTGCTCCTTTCTATCTTTGGTAAGCTTTGCCAGGGGAGTGTCAATTTTATTAATTCGTTCATAAAACCAGCTTCTAGTTGCGTTAATCCTTTGCATTGTTCTTTTGTCTTCCCACTGGTTTAACTCCGCCCTGATTTTTATTATTTCTTTTCTCTTGCTATTGGAGGGGTAGTTCTGTTGACTCTGTTCTAGTTGTTGGAGGTTTTGTGTTAACATATCTGTCATACGCCTTTCTTCTTTTTTCATGTATGCATTCAGTGATATCAAGCTACCTCTAATAACTGCCTTTGCAGTGTCCCATAAGTTTTGATATGTTGTATGCTCGTTCTCATTAGTTTCTAGAAATTTCCTGATATCCTCTCTGATCTGGACATTAACCCATTCATGTCGCAGGAGATCGTTGTTTATTCTCCAATTGGTGGCCCTTGCTTTTCTGGGTGCCCTCCTATTAATCTCCAGCTTTATGGCATGGTGGTCTGAGAAAGACGTCTGGATAATATCTATGTGTTTGAATTTACTCAGGCTGGCCTTGTGCCCCATCATGTGATCTATTCTTGAGAAAGATCCGTGTGGATTGGAGAAGAATGTGAAACCTTTTGCTTTTGGATGAAAGGCTCTATAGATGTCTATCAGGCCCTGTTGCCTAATTACATTGTTTAGCTCTCTGGCCTCTTTGCTGAGCTTCTTTCCCTGTGACCTGTCTTTCTCTGATAGTGGAGTGTTGAAGTCCCCCACTATTATTGATGTTTCCGTGATTTCTTCTGTCATTTTTTTAATAGTTTGTTTGACGAAATTTGCCGCACCATTATTAGGTGCGTAAATATTCAGTATGCTTATTGCTTCCTGGTTTACTGAGCCTTTGAGCATTATGTAATGTCCCTCTTTGTCTCTTTTTATGTTTTGGATCTTGAGATCCATTTTGTCGGAGATTAAGATAGCCACTCCTGCCTTCTTGGAGTTACCATTTGCTTGGTAAACTTTCTGCTAGCCCTTTATTCTCAGCATATGCTTGTCTGCTCGCTTAAGGTGTGTCTCTTGCAGGCAGCAGATTGATGGGTTATGTTTTCTAATCCAATCCTCCAGCCTCTTTCTTTTAACATATGAATTGAGCCCATTTGTATTCAGAGTGATTATGACAATCTCTGGCTTCATGGTTGCCATATTCTGTTTTGTGTTTTGGGTCTTTGCCTATCTTCCTTCATATCAGTGTACTGCGTTTGAGTGGAGGGTTTCTATCCTGTCCTCTTTTCCATCTGAGACCGTGTTGTCCTGGTACGTGTTGCTGGCATGTTGGCTTCTAGATGGAGATGGGCTATATGGTGGTCTCCTGGTGGTTCTAGTTGGAGCTTGATCTTCTGGCCATAGTGAGTCAGCCAGTATGTTCTGCAGGGTCAGGTGACTTGCAGTATATTTTTTGAGTTCTTCCTTGTCCTGGAAGACCCTTATCTTACCCTCTATCTTAATGGATAACTTGGCAGGGTATAGGATTCTGGGGGAGGCATTTTTATCTTTCAGTTTTTGGAAGATGTTGCTCCATTCTCTCCTCCTCTTCATGGTTTCTGCTGATAAGTCTGAGCATATTCTTACCTGCGCTCCTTTGTATGTGACTGTCTTCCTTTCTCTTGATGCTCGTAGAATTTTATCTTTTTCCTCTAAGTTGGATAATTTTACAATTATATGTCTTGGCGTGTTCTTCTTGATGTTTAGCTTAGCCGGCGTCCTCTCTGCTTCCTGTATGAGAGTCGGATTCTCCTTTGTTAGGTTGGGGAAATTTTCTTCCAGGAATTCCTTTGCTATATTGGCAGTCGATTTGTGTGTTATGTTGTGTTCCGGTAGACCGATTATTCGAATATTATTCCTCTTCATAGCATCTGTCATTGATCTCAGGCTGTCTTCTGTTTCTTTAATTTTCCTATCTGATTGTTTTTCTCGCTTGCTTCATTTGGTTTGAGCGTCCTCGAGTTCACTGATACGGTTCTCAGCTTCCTCAAGCCTAGATATAGCTTCTGTGACCTTTTGTGTGGCCTCTGCTACCTCCTCTGTTAGTTTCTGCAGTTCCTTTTGGTGGATAGTATTCATCCCCTCTATTGTGGACTTCATCCCCTCTATTGTGCATTTCATCCCTTCTATCGTTGCATCCTTATTTTGGTTTGCTTCTCTTAGCTCCTGTATTACTGCAAGCAGAGTTCTGAAGATTTCCTTTTGTGGCTGATCTATATCTGTTTCTTCTATGAGTGACGTTAGGTCTGTTAAAGTGCCTCGTTTCTCTGATTTTTTTGTTGGGAGTGATGTGGTCTGTTGATTTTTCCTTGATCCTTTAATAGGCCCCATGCTTCTGGGAGACAGGAGTAACCTTATTGTGTGGAGGCTCAGGCCACTGTGCCGTCTCCTGGTGTGGCTGGGGCGGGCTGTGGCAGGCTTAGGGCTGGCACTGGGGACCCAACAGGGCCCCAGGTGGTGAGAGCTGGCTGGAGCTCACTGACGGCTCCTCATGGACTGCAAAGCCGAGACCCAGGCTCCACTGCAGGTGGAATGTTTGATCTGCCCGGGCTGTGAGCGGGCGCGGGGAGGCCCCTCGGACAGCTGCGCAGGCAGCTGCGCGACACTGCAGGGAACAATGGTGTTCGCTCTCCGCCCTTTTGGCGCGAAACCGCAGGGGGTAATGGCGCCGGCAAAGGAGGCTTGGTGCGAAACCGCAGGGGGCAATGGCGCCCTTCCTCCGCTCAGGCTCAGAGTCGCCGCCGCCGGGGTCCCCGCAGCACCCTGGGGAGGGCACCTACTCTTGTGCCTTGCGCAGGGAGGGGCCCTTGGTGGGCAGACTTAGCAGCGCGGGGCGCGGCGCTCCGCGGAAGCTCAGGGTCCGGGACAGGCGCGGGTTGGGCTATGGCTCCTGTTGGCGGGAAGTGCTCAGCGCAGGGTCCCCGCCAGGAGTGGAGCTGGCGCTAGGCTGCCAGGGGCTGGCGGGGGCAGGCGGGGGTGGGAGGCCGGCGCACGGAGGGCAGGTGGAGAGGTCCGCGGCAGCGGTGCGGGTGGATGGTCCCCCATGGGGGTCGCCAGACAACTCGCGGGTCCGCTCCCCTGAGCTTGGATGAATGGAGGGAGGGACGTGGGCCCGAGGGCAGATCGCTGCCCTGCGGGGAGAGGGGAACTGCGGGAGAGGAAAGCTTCTCTCCCAGTGGGGATCCGCGAGTGGGGAGTGGGTCGCTGGAGTAGGGGAGCATGACCTGCTGCGCCTGTCTAGGCAGGGCAGGCAAGCGGCTCTGGGCTGGCGTCCGGTTTGGGGATGGAGCCTAGGCCCGTCGCCAGTGAGCTCACGGCAGCTTAGTGGCCAGAGATGTCCCACTAGTCCGGTTCTCTTTCACCTAGACCCCTGCTCAGGACAAATACGTGGGGTAGGACTGGGGTGCTGTCCCAGGGGGATATTTCACTCACCAGACTCTTACTATTCAGCTACCTGGTCGCCAATCCCGCTTTGTTTGGAGGAGCTCTCAGAGTATGCCGGTGTCCCTGTCGGCCATCTTCCTAGTTTGTTTTCTCAATATTGTTAATGTTGTTGTGTTCTTTTGTGTCTTTTAGTTTCTTGAGATGTTCTGTCTTTCTTTGAGAGTGGTATATTCAAGCCTCCTGTTATTATTGTCAAAGTGTCTATATCCTTTGAGTTAGTGGTGTGTAGGGTAAGTGGAGAATGAATATAGTAATATACCAGAGTCACTTAATAATCCACTATGGGAACAGTGCAGTGGACTGATGTTACCGTGTTTATAACAATGGACCTCACGGAGCTGGGGGAAGGGGGCCAGTGAGACGTCCAGGCATACCAATTTATGGGTTCTCTGGAGGTGAAAAGGAGTATTTTGTGGGGTTTTTTTAACAATCAAATTAAAGTAAAACATAACCTTGAAGCATCCAGAGCTCAGATTGAATGTCTGATTACACAGATGGCTGAGACTGGTTGAGCTCACTAAGAGGTGCTACCTGGAGGCCATGTTTTCCCTTCCTTTCTTTTTAATGACTGCTTTCTTCATGTATGATACTCTTGATATCATCCACAGCTCCTCAGGACTCAAAATTCAGGTGAAATATACTCAAGGTTGTATTTTGGTTCTCATGGACAAGCTTTAATTTTCCTCAACTTCAACCCAAATCCCAAATCATTAAAAGCCTAAGAATTAACCTAACAAGGGATATAAAAAGACTTATTTAATGAAAATGGCAAAACTTGCTATAGACAATTATGTATTTAGACCCTGCTCTTTCCAGGTACACCCATCCATCATAGATCACACCAGAAGGATTTGATTCGGAGTTCCCACTAAGTAAATTGGACTTTATCTTAGGTGCATCATTAGCAACTTAAAGAAAGTTAAATACTCCTATAAGCCTAACACTGAAATGCCCCAATGTGAGAAAACTCAGATGAGTAAGGTATTGATAGAGAAGCCACTAGACTTAAGTTCAAAATTATTGTCCTGAGGGTGCCCAATAAGTGACAACTGAAGATTACTTTAATGCGCTATTTTCATATTGTCTTTGCATTTGTGAAAGAGCATTAATGAAAGTTTTTCCTATCTCCTACCATCAGTCATTGTAAGTGTAAATAGTGTCCAATCATCAAAGTTGGTAATCTGTACAAATCTAACAATTGATTCTCATGGAACTCCCTTGCTCAATACCTACCCCCAGGAAGTGATCACAAAATATATACATGCTCTAGCAAAATGTGGCGTAGAAAACAGATGGTGCCTGGCTATCAAAAATAATAATGTGTGTGGTCTTAAAAGTTTATCTTAAAATAAGCAGCTATCTAAATGGGGCATCAGCTAAGCACACACAGAAGAAGCCTACCAGCATGTGTGACTGAAGAAGTAGAAATAATTAAAATCACAGAGAAAGGGCTTAAATTCTGAACACCCATCTGGCAGAAAGCTGCGGATAACAGTGAAACCTCAAAACCAAGTTGCAGGGTTTCTCATTCAGATTAAGCTTCTAACGAATCCCCTCTTACTATGAACCAGACATGGGAAAAGCCTAGTTACCAGACAGTACATTTCAGGGTGGATTACTACAAGTGCAGTTAGGTCAAAATGTGACCCCTTGTAATTGCTCTCCATCTAGACCCAAAGTAAAATTGCTCCAGTTTTTATGAGTTCTGCTTTGTTATCAATTTAGGATTGTCTATATTTCATTTTGCCATTGTTTTGGAGCCATTTGTTTGTCCTCTGTCCTGTTTTCTATGAAACCCAGATTAGGTAAATCTATAGAGACATCAATCCATCAACCATATCAATACATTCAAAGGAACATGGCAGGGGACACTGGAAGGAAAGGTGTAGCTAAGAGCAATGAGTAGAAGGAAGAAGAAATATCCTGGAATTGATTGTGAAAATGGTTGCAGAACTCTTATGAATATGATTGAACTATTGAAATCTATATGTGAATTTTATGTCTGTAAAATTGTTAAAAATACACAAATTTTTAAAAGCGGTGCCAAAAGTAGACTAAGAGATATACATAAATTGAAAGACATTCCATGCTCATTGTTTCCAAGGATTGATGTTGCCTAAATACCAATCTTCCCTCTAGTGGTATATAAATAGAATGCAATGTGGAATTAATCAGGTCATAGTTCAATTGGAGGGTGAAGAGATCAATGGCTCTGCAAGACCCAGCTCCTCTCTCTTGCTTTCCGGTGATCAGAGTGTGCTGAAGCATGCGTGCTGCTGTTGTAGTTAGTCCTCTGTCTCGACCTGTGAGCTACACTGCCTTTGGGTCAGGTCAACCTATGGATTGTGTCCTTAGAGCTTGAGGCTCCTTCAAGACCTGCTTTGTCACACTGCTGGTGTGTACATCACTTGATCTGGTGGATCCTGTCCCCTTTCATTGCTTGTGTTCCATATCCCATCTGGGCTTACGTCTCAAAGTTCTAGAGCTACTGACTGTTGGTGTTCTATCCTCCTGCTTGCTGCCTGTGGGCAGATTCTGCCTGCCTTGCCCAAGGGAGGACTCCATTCTCAGCTTCCTTGACCCCACTTGTGTTGAAGGACTTCCAGTATGTTAACTATTCCGTGAAAGAGAGTTGAACTGAGGCCTCTGTACTGCTATATGGACTATTTAGCTATTATATTCCTTCTTGCTATATAAATCTATCCATCTAAATCTTAAGTGTCCTGTTTTTGTTTCTCTAGAGAACCTTGCCAAATACAGCAACCAATTCCAAATTCAAACATTGTTTACAAAAATGTGAAAATGAACTCAACAAAGACTAAGAAGTAACAACGGAATTAAACAATTTTGTCTCTTAGACATATCTAGAACACTCCACCCAATAACTTCACAATATATATTCCTTCTATTCCAGTTCACATGAAACATTGTCTGATATAGACTGTATATTATGCCACATGGAAAACTTTAATAAGTTTTAAGACATTACGCTAAAATAAAAAATCTTCTCAAAAGGGAGAACTGATCACAATGATAGACATATAAGCTCCCATCGCCCCAGAGGACGAGGAACAGAAAAGCATGTGAAGGGAGACAGCAGTCGATATAAGACATGAAAAAAAAAAAAAGATAAATTATCAAGGGTTCATGAGGGGTGGGGGAATGCGGTAGTTATATAATCTGTTGTCAATGTGAGAGGATTATGAGTGAAGGGGTGGAGTCTAGCCTACCAATAATATTAGAGCCAATGAGGCCTCTGTGTGGGCATGGCCTTCCCCTGAAGATTCTGGGAATTCCTGTATTTCCCCCTTGGAGGCAGGAGACAATCTTTGTCGGCTCACTTTCCGGGAGGCATTTCTGAGGAGAAGCCTCATGAAGCTACCCTGAGGCAGTCAGAGTTTCAGAACTGAAGGAACCCCATGGAGACGCCTGCCACCACTGAGATGCTTACAATGCCACTGGATCCACAAGACATCCAACCCACTGGCCTGTGATTTTACTGCATTTGGCATCATTGCATGTGTTTCATGAGTCTGAAGAGGACTTTATAGATTAGTATCAGACATATGGGCTAATATCAGACTTACGATCTTGATCTGGGTTGAGCTGGGATGTTTTCTCAATATTCAATTGCCTTTGTATATAAACGTCTTTCTTTTTTCTTCTTTTTTTTAGGGGAGAGCGTGAACGCAGTACCCCACTATCACAAATTATGCAGTCAAGTTTCCCACATTTGGGGAAATCTCAGGGGTCAGCACATCCGGATTACAATGGATAAGCCTTGCCCTGGGAAAACCCCCTTCGTGATCATGGTATCTCCCCTGCCAGGTAAGTATATAAACGTCTTTCTTATACACATATGAGTATCTATAGATTTATTTATTTAGTCTACCCAGACTAACACAGGGAGGGAAGCAAAAATGAGGAGCTGATGCAAGACCTCAAATAAAAAGTGTTTTGAAAATGTTGGCAACAAATATACAAATGTGCTTGACACAATGGATATATATAGGCATTGTGATAAGAGCTGTAAGAGCCCTCAATAAAAATGATTTTAAAAACATGTATGGATCAGAGTTTTATCCTGAAATAAAGTTGCCATAAGTCAACATCTAAAAATAAACAAAAACTCAGATCACAACACTAACACTATAAAATTAGAAAGTAACAATAAGAAAATAAATAAAATACATGTCTATTAAGTAGTATCTTGCTTAGCCACTATTGTGAAATTAAAATATAAAAAATATTTTAAAATTCTTTTAAGCAAATGAAAATGAAAGCACAACATATTGAAACACTTGCGATACTGCCAAAACAATACTCAGAGGGGAATTTATAGCAATAAACCCTAGCATTAAAAAGAAGAATCTGAATTAACCTCTTAACTTTATATCTAACAGTTAGGAAAAGAGAAGGATAATCATTCTACAACCACCAGAAGAAAAGAAATAATAAAGATTGGAAAAGAAATAAATGAATCAGAAAATAAAAAGCAATAGAAAAATCAACTAGACCAGAAATTGGTTCTTTGAAAGGAGTAACAAAATTGAGAAGCCACTAGCAATCCTAACAAAGGAAAAAAAGCGAAGATGAAACCATCACATATAAGAAATGCAAATTTCACATATAAGAAAGGAACTTAATTTATAGGATTCATCATCATATAAACCAAACAAAGGATAAGTGCTGCATGTGCATATCGCTGGCGGCTTCACCTAACTCCTGTAATTGCAGAGGCTGATGACTCAAACAGGAAGATGAAGCATGTAGACCACAGTCTTGTACAAGCCAAGCTGAATGTATCTGTGATCAGCCAAATAAATGAGCAGGCTCTATAATAGGAGGGCCATGAAACAAAAGAAGGATTCAAAATCAGCAGTAGAATAAACTAACTTATACTTACTATCAATTGATCCTAAAAATAGTTCACACCCTGAATGAAACTTGCCTTTAAAGTATCAAGGATGTGACCAGGTTAAAAGGTCTTTTCTCCCCACATCAAAGGAGATGTCAGTATGTACATATAAAGTGGAGCTTGTCCTCAATACGTATGAGTCTGAGAAAACAATTTAGTATTTCTCCTTCTCAAGCACAATAATTACAGGGATTTTACACATTATCCAAATATATTTTGACTTACACTAATGGAAGGAATGGAGAAGAATATATATGAACATCAGAATGTTCCAAAATATACAATGAGATAAAATGAGCACTAGGTGTCAGGACAGTATTGTAAGCAGAATGGGTTTTACATCTTCTCAACAATCCCAACAGATCTTCACACTGATTAGTTACCAACATTTGCTGTAAATTAGAAACGAAAAAGATCAAAATAGATGTCAGTGTGTAATTTGTAAAAAAGAGCTTACCCTGTCTCAGATGCACTCTCTGTGTGAGAAAACCATTTAAAAATTCTCCTCAAGCTTATCAAGTAAAAATAATTTACCCTTTGCATAAATTAACTTTGTGAAATGATAGTGGAATGAAGATAACACTCCATTTTATGAAACCACAGTAATGTTCCCTACACTCACCTTCACTGAGAAATCAAAGTGCAGTCTCCAGTGAATGCACTGTTAGGCACAATGGATTTTGGTTTTCAATACTGATGTTGTACTGCTCACCCAAAGCAGCTAGCAATACATACTATGGAACAGAAATAAGGAATGGAAAAACACTTTAAAGTGTGTACTTTGACTAAAATTACCAGGAAAATCCAGAATACATTTTTCAGGATAAGAAAATGAATTAGTGTTTCTCCTTTTCAAACATATCAAGGTAAGACATGTTATATGCTATTCAAAGATATTTTTACTTCCTCTTATGGATGGCACACAAAGCACTTTAGTATTATTCTTACAGTAATCTCCCAATCCCCATAGGGAATGAAAAGATAATATGCAGTTTCTTCAATGACAGCATTTGAAGCATGATGATTTTTACTTCTTTTCAAGTAACAAAAATAAGTTCTTCACAGAAAAGAGTTCACAATACATACTATGAATGAAAAAAGAATAATATCAAGAGAATTTTGCATGTACTTCCAAATCATACCTAGGAAATCCCCCAATATATACTAAGTTGATAAAAACAATTTCAAGTGTCTCCTACACAAGCATGTCAAGTTGAGCAGTTTGTTTGTTATCCAATACATTTTGTCTTAGCTATGATAGAAAGAATGGAAATCTCATTATTTTTACAAGCACAGTAGTGTTCTCAATATATATTGTGATGAGAAAACAGTGTGAACTCTCTTGAATTACAGCAATAGAAGAATAATGAGTTGTACTTCTTAAGAAATACCTTATACTCTTAGTTAGAACAATTACTAGTACTCCCGTTTTTTACTTTGAGTTTACAAAAAGCAGATAAAATCAATAGTACCTATGGTGATGAGAAAATCATTTGGTGTTTCTCTGTTTATCTATACCTTTAGGATATATAATGGACATATTCAGGTGTTGAACACAAAGCTCATCCTTAAATGTCGTCTCACATTACTTCTTCCTTATTCAAAGTCTGTACTGATAAATATTCATTCTAAAGGGAAAGCACATTACAGATAAATGTATTACAATCTCTTCATGACAATGTGTTTTGCTTCTTTTCGAAAGATCTTTCAAAATTGCTCATAAACAGTAGTTCTCCAAACATTATGTAAATGAAAACAAGGAATGTAAGGTGAACTCACTGTGTAAATGAGAATATGTGAGAATTCACATACTCTCACTGAGAGGCAAGTCCTAAATGAGCCTCAGAACTTAAAAGGGTAAAATTTCTACCAACCACTAGAATATACTGCAGACATTGTCTTTGAAATGGAGAAGCACTGCATCATTTGCTCATCTTCAAGATATGTGATGAACATATCCAAGATTTAACACAATTCTAAGCCCAGTCAATAAAGTCTGCCAATGCCCTCAACCACACCCCCCCAGCCAGTGGGGTGGGAGGGACAAAAGGCAGGGCTTACAGCCCCACATGCTCTCTTGGCCTCTGGGGATTTCCTGGTTCTGCACGTGTGATTTTGCACTCCTGTTCCTGTGTTTCTTCCACGTGGTTTTTCTCATGCAGTCACGAATTCCCAAGCGTTTTTTGAGACTAATATCTGAAACTTCCCTTTCCCTCATAGAAGTCACTTGGATTACATAAGGGCTTCTTTCTGTGTTCCGAAGCAAGAATCAAGGTATCCCACTTCAGAAACTTGACATATCTGGCACTGTGACTTGGATAAACTATCTGGACACCACCTTTAAGGTAAACCCAGCTCAGGACACCCTTCTGTCCCTGGAGTGAGCACAAATCTCTGCCTCACTGCTCACTGCCTCACTCTTTTGGTGCGCACCTTTCATTTTGGACTTCACCTCACCAATTTGTTAGATGCTGAGAAGCACTGGGGGTGGGATCAAACTTTCTAAGTGGCAGATTTAAACTGTAAGGCTTACAGTTTGAAACCACCAGTCTTTGTAGGAACGTGATGGGCCTTTTTTTCTCAGACTCAACTGAGGATCTTGCAGGATCAAACCCTGCCCTTTGCAGTGGTTGCCCGTGAGAGCTAACTTGCAGCCCACCTGGGGTCACATGTAACGTCAGTAACCAAGTACTGTGACATGTCTGCTGGAACCCGTTACCCTGACCACCCTCCACATGTCTGCTTCCCTACTCTTCTGTTCAAATCCTGCCTCCATGACTCATAATCTTCATCTCCTAAGCCTTTTTTTCCCTGTAATGCTGATGGAAGTTTGCTGCCTGTGGGCCCTGCACTCTGCTGCCGAGTGCACCCTTCTGCCTTCCTTCCTTTTTCTGGCACATTCCGCTCTGTTGCTGCCTTCATTGTGTTATGGGTTCAAATAAAAGAAAAAAAGTTAATGCTACTATTATTTAACGTTAGTGAGCGTTACAGCATACAACATTAATTATAACAACCTGGTTAATAAAATAAAAATAGTAATATCTTGGTTACAACATCAAAAGGAACAATATTATTAATTACAATGTTCTGATCTTGAGACCATGAGAGTACATTCTAAAATCAATAAGTAGATAGGAGGGGGAAGGAAGCAGGTCATTCAGCAGTCAACAAGATGGTGTTACAGTGGCTAGTGTGAGTCAGTCTCACTTGTAATCCCCAAACTGCTGCTCACCAGCGCTATTTACATTAGTTGGTCTCTGCCAGATGAAAGGGAATGCCTAGATTTCTTGAGTTCAATCTTGATTTGCTTTTGGTGTTGGGTCTTTGTTTTCCAGTTGTTTTTCCCCCTTTTGCCAAACTTTGGCAAAAGACATTTTGGAAGTAATGTCACTAAATAATTGCTAATCTTGTTTACAAGACCACTCAAGAGGTTTTTTAGCACAGCTGTGCCTCCTGCCTTCACACTATTACATTCTTGGTACAATTCTGCTGAATCAATGAATACCCAGCCAATGATTCCAGTTTCCATAGAGTTGGCTGCATTCAGAGTTAGCCATTAGACAGCCCCCCCCCCCACCTCTGCCACCTTCTGAGGCCCTGGTGTGTCACACAGGCCTGGGATCCCCTTTGAAGGCTCTGAAATGCCACCTTCGCTGGTTTTACCCTAATGCCTGTCTTGCTGTCTAGAGAAGAGTCAGGGCCTAGCCACGACACAGCCAAGAGAGGAGGTTTTTGTCTGAGGCTCTCAGGTTCCGAAGGAATGGAACCTCTGCTTAAGAATCCCGGGATGCTGGATAATCTATCCTTTTTGCTGTTTTGTTTTCTAAATTGGAAACCAGAAATCTGTTCCCAGGGGAACATCTTTGTCCTACATCCTGTCTAACTGGCATAGATTTGACCAGCAGACACTAAAGAAGCAGAAACTAGTAACTTTCTGCAACACTATTGAGCCTGAGTACATTCTAGGTGATGAGGAATCCTGGCCAAGGAATGGCACACTTTCCCTTTCTACTCTGATTTGGCTAGAGCTTTTCTGTAACAGGGTGGGAAAGTGGGTGGAAATCCTGTATGTTCAGGCATGTTTCCTCTTGAGAAACAGTAAAGACCTTTGTTCCAAATGTACCAAGGACCCTATAAATGGCTCAGTGCCTTGGCTGAGAGCCTCTCAGCACCTAGCCCAACTACAGTGCCTCTCTCACTGAACCTATAGAACCTGAGAAGGGAAAGGGCCCCGTCAAAATTCTACCCTTGGTAGAGGCAGCTGGAGAATTTGGTCCTCAGATGATTCATGAATCTTTCACCCTAATTAAAGTCAAGCAGATGTATAGTGACCTATGCAGTTACTTGTCTTGGAAGGATGTAATGTTAATTCTAGGACAGCCTGAGAGTACTAAAGGAAGCAAAGAATTTTTCAGAAAATTTACATGTAAAGAATGATAGGTATCTAATAGGAGAAACAGCTGTGCCTCCAACTGACTACACATGGTATTATAATGACAGGTGGACATAGGAACATTTTCTAAGGTATACCAAAAGTGGACTAAAATCAGTGTGGCAAAAGGTCATCATATACACTATAGTGACAGCAATTAACCAGGAGCCTAATGAAATTCCTATAAGCTTCTTGGAATAGCTGAGAGAAGCCCTGAGTAAGTACTCCACAATATACTTAGACTCATATGAAGGGCAAGTACTACTCAGAGATAAATTTCTCACACAGGCTGCATCAGACATCTGAAAAAAGCTCCAGAAGTTAGTTTAAAAGCCTGAAGCAGTTACCCTAGAATAGATGGTCACTAGTGCCAATGCAAACGTTTTACAATAGGGACTAAGCCCAGGCTTAGGAGAAGGAGAGCAGAAAGAATGTTAGGCATGCACAGGTACTGGCCTCCATTGCTAACCAACACCCATCGACTACCTCCTAGGTTTCCAAGACCCCTGAACAAAGTACCAGGTGTCATGTGTGCCATTGTCCAGGTCACTGGGAAGGGATTGCCCTAACCAGAATAGGCCTCTATGAGGGCACTGCTAACTCCACAAACAAACTAGCCATTGGGTAGGGCTCTGTCCTATGGGAAGATCCAGGAGGGGAGTGCCCCCAGATGAGTGTGCAGCTGCTCAGAATTGAAATGGCCTGGCCTGGATGGCCCAGCACCAGGAGATTGTTGTTACTGGTCTGGAGTCTCAGGTATGTATAGATATGGCAGGTAGGTAGTAAATTTCTTCATAGATACTGGGGCCAACCTACTCTGTCCTTACCTCCTGCTCTGGACCCCTTGCACCACTTACAGGCATGATCATGGGAGTGTCCAGAAAACCTGTAGACAAACACTTTACAGAACACTTAAGGTGCCTCTGGGCCAACTATTACTTCTCTCATAGCTTTCTCATAGTCCCTGAATGTCTAGCTACTCTTCTAGGATGAAATGCATTGTCTAAACTACACAACTACATAGTCATAGGGCCTCATCCTAGTCCCACTATAGCTTTCCAAATGTTTCTTACCACAGAAGAGCTGCTAAACCCCACATAGGAACAGTGGGGAAGTGCCATAAACCCCGAAGTCTGGGACACAGGAGTCCATGGTAGAGCTAAATATGAAACCCTGGTAAAGATTTTCCTAAAAAACCCACCCAGTTTTCCCACCAGTGACAATATCCTTTGAAACCTGAAGCCACCAAAGGATTAAAACCACGTATTAATAAATTCCTCCAGCATGGACCTTTAGTCCTTATTAATTCCCATGTAACACCCCAATATTACCAGTAAAAAAAAAAAGATGAGTCTTACTGGCTGGTTCAAGACTTTAAGATAATAAATGAAGCAGTGATCCCACTGCACACAGTAGGACTTTACCCCCATACTCTCCTAAGGGAAATTCCTAGCTCCACACAGTGGTACAGCATGCTGGACTTAAAAGGTGCCTTTTTCTGCACCACGCTGGACCCTCAGAGCCAGTTCCTTTTTGCTTTTGAGTGGAAATTAGAACAGGGGCGGTCATACCAACCTTCCTGGACTGTGCTGCTAATGAGCTTCCAAGATAGGCCCCATATGTTTGGACAAGCCCTAACTCAATAGTTAACCTGACCCTAGAGGGAGGCACAATCCTATAATACATAGACAGCCTCCTCATCTGCTCCTCCACTTGAGAGCACTCTATTGCTCATATGGTACAAGTTCTAAACTTCTTGGAAGAAAGAAGCTATAGAGTATCTAGGGCCAAGGCCCAGCTAATGCAATAGGAATTGGAATGCCTAGGACTAGTCTTATCAAAAGGAAAGAAAGGGCTCACCTAAGAATGAGTAAGAGCAATTGTGGAGCTACCTGAGTCAGAGATGCTGAGACAGCAATGAGCATTTCTAGGGCTTATTGAGTTTTATAGAATCTGTATGCCCAACTATGGACTCCTAGAAAAACCTCTATATGAAAGTCTAAATGGGAACAGTGACTTAGAACCTCTTCTATGGGGTACAGAACAAAATAATGCAGCAGACCAATGTAAGGTTCTTCTGCTTTAAGTCCCAGGACTGGACTTCCAAGACCCTAGGAAAAAGCTATTTCTATATGTCCATGAGAGAAAAGGGGTATCCCTGGAAGTGCTAATCTGAAAACTAGGACCCCAACCCAAACCAGTGGCATATTTATCAAAGAGGTTAGATCCTATCTCAGCTGGCTGGCCACCTTGCCCATGCACAATGGCTGCCATGGTACTTCTGATCCAAGAAACAGGTCATTTTACAATAGGAAGAACTTTAGAGGTTCTGACTAACCATAGTATCTCTGCAGTTATACAAGCCAAAGGCTATAACTGGATTTCAGATGGCCACTTATTAAAATACCAAATTCTTTTTATAGAGAACCCTGACATCACAGTCCACACCTACAGCAACCTCAATCCAGCTACATTATTCCATGACCCTCTGGAGGACACTGAGCCCCTCCATTCCTGATTTTATCTCCTGTCTATTAACAGCCTTCCTTGGTCAGACCTTTAAAACCAACTGCCTATCGTATCAGACTATGTCTGGTTCTCTGACAGTAGTAACTTTGTAACTGATGGAGTGCTCAGGGATGGTTATGCCACCGTTTCCCTTAACCAAAAGCATGGAAGCCAATTCCCTGCTCCTGGGTACCTCAGCCTAGCTGGCTGAACACAAAAGTTTGTCATGAGCCTGGAGCGACTGAAGGGAAAGAAATTAACCCTGTACACAGATTCTAAATACAGATTTTTAGTTCTTCACGCACACTCTTTAATCTGGGAAGAAAGAGGATAGTTAACCACTCAAGGAAACCCCATTGAGTATGGGGGGCCAAATCTGAGCACTCCTAGAAGCTGTTCAAAGCCTGCTGAAGTGGCAGTGGTGCACTTCCAGGGATACCACAAGGGAGATTCAGAAGTTGCCATAGGCAACCAAGCAGCTGTCCGGGCAGCCAGATAAACAGCACTCAGGACAAACCCCTAGTCTCCATAAATTCTCACATCCCCCAGAACCAGTTTTCTCTCCTGGATTACTCTCCTGGGGAAGTGGAACAGGCTAAAATTCAAGAACTCTACCTTTGACCTGGTGGATGGTGGGGGAAAAATAACAAACTTTTATTGCCATAAAGGTTACCATGGAAAGTTGCAAACGCTTTTCATGATGCCACACATTTCAGCTCTGTTAAGCTCACTCAAAAATTCTGTGGGGCCAATTTAGCCTCAACTATCAAGTCAGTAACCTCTCACTGTCCCATCTGCCATACAAGCCATCCCAAAGGGGTCCTTAGAAGTCACCCTTTTCAGCCTGCTCAACACAAAGGATCTTGCCCTGGGGAAAACTGGCTGGTGGATTTTACTCAAGTTCCAGCCATCCAAGGGTTCAAATCTTCTAGTGTTCATAGACACATTTACCAGATGGGTTCAAACATATCTCACCCACATTGAGAAGGCTCATGAAGTATCTAGAAGATTACTTCAGTAATTAATTCTTCCATTTGGGCTTCCTAAATCACTACAAAGTGATAATGGGTCTGCTTTCATCTCCCAAATCACTCAGGCAGTCTCTCAACACTTAGGAATAACTTATAATTTCCATTGTGCCTGTAGACTGAAATCCTCAGGGCAAGTAGAAGCAATTCATCAACACTTAAAACTAACCCTCAGGTAATTGACACAAGAAACTCAGATGAACTGGAAAGATGCACTGCCAATAGCTCTGTTACAGTTCCCAGTTGCCCCATAACACCTTACATGTTTAAGCCCCCATGACACTTTATGTGGGTGACCTTTCCTTATAACAGAACCAGGCATAAATTTTGAAGTATCATTAATACAACAACATACCATAAGAGTAGCCCAATGGCAGGAGGTGTTCCATCAATATGAGCTCATCCAGGCCCAAGGAATGGCCTTTATGCCTCCCTGGAGACCTAGTTCTTATAAAAACTTGGAAGGATGGTGTGATAGGTAGGATTATTGTGCCAACCTGGCGAATAAACACATATGGGGTTAATAAGATTGCAGTTTAGTTGAAGGGAAAAGATAAATGGCTTGGCGAGCCTTGCCTTTCTGTCTCTTGCTCTGTTGATTGGTCCAACATTCAACTGCCTTATCTAGCTCTCTGCCTCAACTTGCAAGCTACACTACCTGTAGAACACCCAACCCATGGATTGTGTCACTATACTTTGAGGTTCATTCGAGACCTGCTTCACCACACTGCTGGTGTGTACACCACTTGAGTTGGGGACTGTCATACCCTGTCATCTGATTGACTGTTGATGACCCACCCTGCTGTTTGCTGCCTTGACTTGTACCCAGCAACCCTCCTGAGTTGAAGGACTGCTGGTATATTAACTATCTCATGGAAGTTAATTGAACTGAGCCCTCTGTACTGATCTGTGGACTAATTACCTTTTTATTTCATTGTTATATCTCTCTATATATATATTAAAAATCATAAGAGTCCTGGTTTTGTTTCTCTAGCAAACTCTGTCTAACACAGATGGGTCCCCAAATTCCCAGCTCCAGCCACTCTGAAAAGGTTCCTTCCCAGGAATTACTCTACCCCCACTGCCATTAAAGTTCCAGAACAGAGTTCATGGATCCACCATTCATGAGTAAAACTGTGGAAACCATCAGAACCAGACCCCACAGGTGCAGATCAAATGGAGCCACACATGTGAACCGTTAGACTGTCTTAAGATGGTGGTTCGTCGGCACTCTGAAACAGACAAATGCTCGGCAGAAAACCTTACCTCAGTCCCACAACAGTCTTTAAGAGAGTGAATTCTATGATACAATTCCTGTGTTAAAAGCAAGCTTGAAGGCTATTCCTGTCGATCCAGTATTAATAATACCTCCTGAGATTTCTTTTGGAATCTTCCAGAGTGAAACAAACACACAGTTGCATGAGTACTGCCATACCATAGCTCTTACACTAGCCTTACCTTAGCTGTTCACCTGTTTGTTTCTCTTCCAGAAATTTCAGGTTAATAATGGCACAGAGCCACATTGCCATCCCCAGGATCACCAGTGTATGGACCACCTCAATCTCCTCCACCTTTGGCCCCTAAATGGACAACCCCTTCCAACAGAGCAGGAAGGGAGTGGACCCAGAGCCCCACTTCGTGTCTTGACAGCTGGAAATAGTTAGAGATGATCTACGTTCAGCAGCCACAAAATATTTGGGTCCATATTCCTTCAGTGAGGAATGATAGGTAGCCAGAATAGGAACAAAAATGAGTGTTGTCTCCCCAAATGCCTGCCTAGGGTCACAATAAAGGGGCACCCATTGGATATCTATGGGGAAGTCCAAACTGAGAATGTGCAGACTAGGACCTCTTAGGCGCAGGTGAAACTAAACTTGTCCACAACCTAAGCACATGATATCACAGAGGTGTGCCTAAACTCAGCCAATAAGGTCGGCCAATATATTCAACCATGCCTCCCCAGCCAGTGGAGTTGGAGGAAATAAAGGCAGGGCTCACAGCCCTACATGCTCTCTTGGCCTCTGGGGATTTCCTGGTTCTGTATATATGGTTTTGCACTCCTGTTCCAGTATTCTATTCCCGTGTTTGTTTGTTTGTTTGTTTGTTTGTTTGGGGGGGTCATTAACACGCAAGCTCCTGCATGGTTCCCATGCAGCCTTTTATACTTTCAAGAAACAGCGTGTACTTTTTGAAACTGTAATACCTGAAACTTCCCTTTCCCTCATAAAAGTCACTTATTTTACAAAATTACTCCTCCGTGTGAATTCTTTCAGCATTGGGAAGCAAGAACTGAGTTACCCCACTCCAGAAACCTAACATTCTGGCATTAACACTACCTTATTCAGAAACTATATTGATAAGTATTCATATAAATAATATAATGCAAACATTGAGACAAATTACATTTGGTGTACAAAGTTTTCCTTCCCTTCAAAGAAAAAGTCTTATGCTGTTAAGAGTCATCTTTCAAATTTTCTCAAAAGTAGCAGTTCTCCAAATATTATGTAAATGAAAAGGAAGAATATCAGGAAAAGTCCAAGTGTGAAAGTGAATTTAATGTGTGAATGTAAATGCACTGTCTTAATTAGAACATGTGAGAATTGGCATACACTCATGGAAACTCAAATTCCAAAATGCACTTTAGGAGTTAAAACAAGAAACCACTTTGAGCACTTAGAATGTGTACAATATTCTCTTTTAAAAAGAGAAGCATTAATTCATTTACTCATCTTCAATATGTGTAATGGATCTTGTAAAATGTATTATATTCTTTTCACTAAAATGTTTTTGTTTCTTTTCAGGAAAGGCCTGTAAAAATTCTTCAGAAACAGCAGTTTTCCAAACATCATGTGAATGAAAGCAAGGAATGTAAGGAGAAATCACTGTGTAAATGTGAATTTACTGTATGAATGAATATGTGAAAATTCACATACTCTCACTGAAAAGACAATTCCCAAATGTGCTTCAGAATGAAAGAGAGTAAATTTCTTACTGCGGGGGAAAGGAGGGCCCCCAACAAATCATCACCGGGCTGGTAGGTGCAATTGTACATCGATAATAACTAAAGATTATAGTGAAGTGATAGAGAGCATGAGAGATAGAAGAGAGATTGAAGTAATGGAATCAGACACAATTCATTGTAGCATGCTCAACTCAGCCCCACTTGGTGGTCCTTATGGGGAGAGCCCCAGGAGTGAGAGCAGGAGAGCGCCCCAACTTTATTGCTAACCAAGGGTTATAACTACTTAGGGGGTGTGATTACAGGTAACCACACATCACAGGAAGAGGCAATACAATAGGCATACACATCATAGGAAGGGGATGTATGATAGGCATAAGTGTGACAGGAAGGGGATGAGCTAGGGTGTGCACATAGGAATGGGAGGGACTAGAGGTATACATGTGACAAGATGGGTGAACCCTAGATTCATGATGGTGGCCTAACCTTAGTCACCCTTGGGTGGGCTTGACCTCTCTGGGGTCTCCTACAAAGAAACAGACAACTATTATCCTTATCAGAAGGGAGTGGGCCCTACTTGTTGTGGGATAAACAGTGGTGGCTGCTTGCTCTAGATGGCTGATAACCCTTAGGGAAAATAACCCCTGATCTACTTCTGATTACCTTCAAGTGTATAGTCATTCGCAAGCAGTTAAGTTTGGCATATATTTGGGGGAGACAACGTGGGAGAAATCCTTCTGTTTCCCACAACTTACAACCCTTAGAATGTGCAGAAGAAATTCTCTTTGAAAAGAAGCACCGAATCCCTTGTTCATCTTCAGGATGTGTAATAAGCATATTCAAGATTTTAATACAAAGTTGCACGTTAAATGTCTTCTGAAATTACTTCTTCCTTATTCAAAGGCTCCAACAGTGTAGCACATATATTGAGGAAAAACACATTAAGGATAAAATGTTCTTCAAGACAATGTTTTTTGCTTCTATTCAAAAAAGACCTTTCAAAAATCCTCAGAAACAGCAGTTTCCCAAACATTATGTGATTTCAAAGAAAGAATGTAAGGAGAATTCACTGTATGTATGTGAATTCATTTTGTGAATGAGAATATTTGAGAATTCACATACTCTCATTGAACAGACAATTCCCAAGTGTGCCTTCAAAACATAAAACAGTACATTCTTTACTGATGCTTAGGAGGTGCTGCAGAAATTCTCTTTGAAAAGTAGAAACCTTGAATTATTTACTCATCTTCAGTCTGTGTACTGGAAATATTCAGATTTGTCATGCAAAATTCCCCTTAAGTGTCTTCTGACATTACTTCTTCATTATTCAAAGGATATATTGATAAATATTCATATCAAGGATGCAACATATATCTTGAGGAAAATAACACTGCAATAATATGTATTACATTCTCTTACAATACAATGTGTTTTTGCTTCTTTTAATAAAAGGTCTTTAAATATTGCTCAGAGTTTTTAGCTTCTGGGAAGATGGTGGACCAGGGGACCCGCATACTCTGAGAGCACTTTCAAACAAGGCAGGTTTGGTGTCCAGGTAGCCCAGTGGATGGAGTCTGGTGAGTGAAACATCCCCCCAGGACAGCACCCCACCCCCACCCCACCCATTTGTCCTGAGCCGGGGTCTCTGTGATCCAGGATCCAATTCTTGGGACATCTCAAGTCATTAGGCTGCCACCACCATAGCCGTGAGTAGCTATAGCCCCACTCCAACCCCAGACCAGGACCCCGCGACCAGAGTTACTTGCCTTCTCTGCTGAGACAAGTGCAGGGGTTGCGGTACCCGCTACAGCAGCTGCCCACTCGCGGGACCCCACTAGGAGAGAAGCTTCCCATACCATGGTTCCCCTCTCCCCACGTGGCAGCGATCAGCTCTTGGGCCCACGTCCCTCCCTCCATTCATCCAAGGCCAGAGTAACTGACATGTAATCTACCAGGGGCTGCCTGGGAGACCCCCACAGGGAGCCATTCACCCCCATTGCTGCCTGGGACCTCTCCACTGGCACCCTGTTTGCCCGACCGCCCACCCTCACCAGTTTAGCTACCACTCCACTTTTGGCCAGGGAACCTGCGCTGCGCACTTCCCACCAGCACATGCAGCCAGAGCCCATCCTGCTTCCATCCCCTACACTGTTTCCTCCAGAGCCACTTCAGGCTGGTCTTCATCACCACGGAGCACTGTGCCCACAGCCCGGAGTGCTAGACCTGCCTGCCATAGGGTGCTCCTTCCAGCGCTGACAGTGCCGAGCATAACAGTGGGCACTCCTGCCTATTGGGAGCATGAGAAACAGGCTTTGTGCTCCCGCTGGAGTGACTTTGCCCGCCCAGGTTCGCTGCGGGGTTTTCAGGCTCCAAGCTCTGAGCCTGTCCTCGCCTACCTCCCAGGGTTGAGGGTAGGCGTCATTGCCCACTGTTTCCCGCCAGAGCCGCCGCTGTCTGATCCCACTCGGACTATGTCTCTGAGGAACCTGCACTGCTCACAGGGCCTGTGGCTCAAGGGATAAGCGCCCCACCTGCTAGGGAGCCTGGGACGTGGCTTTGCAGTCTCCGTTGGAGCCGTCTGTGTGCTCTGGCCACCTCTCACCACTGCTGTGCCCTGCGGTGTCCCCAGCGCCAGCTTCTTAGCCCTCCACAGCCCTTCCCAGCCGACATAAGAGGCGGGCGCTGCCTCCCTCAGCACTCCTTGCAGACCCAGACTTTGCGGGCTGGCGCAGGAGCCTCGCCCCTGTGGTGCTTCTCCCGCCTGTGTAGCCTCTACCCATAGGCTCAACTCTACAGGCTTGTAGCGACCTGGGAGTGCTTGCAGATCTGAAGAGCATTTTCCCCTCACGTAGCCCAGCTCCGGAGCCCAGATCAACACCACGTCAGTGGCAGTGAGGCCTCACCTTCTATTAGGCATCACTAGAACTTGGAGGGAAAAGAACGGGGGGAAATTTAAATTATATATATATATATATATATATATATATATATTATCTAGTGCTGGTTTTTCTTTTACTTTCTTTGCTTTATTTTCTCTCTTCTTTCTTCCTCCATTTTCATTATTACTATTACTTCTCTTCTGCCCCTTTTCTATAGGTTTTCCTTCTATCTCTTTTTTCTCCATCCACTTTCACTATTATCATGTATTTTCTCTCCTCTTTTAAAGCTTCTCCTTCTTTCACTCTCCATTTTTTTCTTTTTACTCCCCAATTAAAAAAAATATTTTAAACTTAAAAATTTTTTAATTAAACAATAAAAAAGGGCTATTAAAAGTACCCTGAAAAAAAAAAAAAAAAGTACCCTGACAGACCAGGTCAAATCAGCCGGGGGGAACTCACTGAGGTTCCAGCCCCCAATCCAGTTGTTGAAACATCTCATCACTGCAGGTCACTAAGCCTTCAGAGAACTCTGACTACACAGAAGTCTGACCCATCATTATAGTAGGTCATAGGCAGCTGCCTGAAAGAATCCTTACAGTAACACACATAAGGGCCCCTTGGCCTCCAAGAAACATGGGGCCTATGAAAGGATTGAGGGAAAATCAACAGACCACATCACTCCCAACAACAACAAAGAAAAACAGAGAGACAAAACAGTAGTTGCGCTAACGTCTCTCATAGAAGAAACAGATACAGATCTGCCACAGAAGGAAATCTTCAGAAGTCTGCTTAAAGTAATACAGGAGCTGTAGGAAGCAACCCAGAATAAGGATGCAATTACAGAGGAGATGAAGTCCACAATAGAGGGCATGAAGTCCACAGCGAGAGGATGAAGTCCACCCACCAAAGGGAACTGCAGGAGCTAACAAAGTAGGTAGCAGAAGCCACACTCAAGGTCATAGAATATACTGTTAGGCGTGATAAGGCAGAGAACTAAATCAGTGATCTTGACCCATTCAAACAGACCAAAGCAAGTTAGAAAGGCAGTCATATAGGAAAATTAGAGATACAGAAGATAGCCTGAGATCAATGACAGATGCTATGAAGAGGAATAATATTCGAATAATCAGTCTACCGAAGCACAACACAACACACAAGTTGACAGCCAAGATAGAAAAAGAAATTTCTGGAAGAAAACATTCCCATCCTAACAAGGGAGAACCAGGCACTCATACAGGAAGCAGAAAGGATGCCAGCTATACTAGATGCCAAGAAGAACATGCCAAGACATAGTAGTAAAAATATCCAACTTCGAGGAAAAAGAGAAAATTTTAAGAGCAGCAAGAGAAAGGAAGACAGTCACATACAAAGGAGCACAGGTAAGGGTATGCCCAGACCAATCAGGAGATACCGTGAAGAGGAGGAGATAATGGAGCAACATCTTCCAGTAATTGAAAGAAAAAAATGCGTCCCTCAGAATCCTTTACCCTGCCAAGTTATTGATTAAGATAGATGGTGAGATAAGGGTCTTCCAGGACAAGAAAAGACTCAAATAATATGATTCAAGACACCCGACCCTGCAGAAGACACTGGCTGAGTCACTATGGTCAGAGGATCAACCTCCACCAAGAACAAACAGAAGATCACCATATAGCCCATCTCCATCTAGAAGCCAACATGCTAGCAACAATTACCAGGACAACAGAGTGTCAGATGGAAAAGAAGACAAGATATAAACTCTCCAATACAACACACCACACTGATATGAAGTGAGATAGGTAAAGACCCAAAACACAAAACAGGGTATGACAACTATGAATCCACAGATACTGATAATAACTCTGAATACCAATGAACTCACTTCATACATTAAAATAAAAAGGCTTCAGGACTGGCTCAGAAAACATAATCCATCAATTTGTTGCCTGAAACAGACACATCTTAAGTGCACAGAGAAGAATATGCTAAGAATAAAAGGCCAGCAGAAAATTTACCAAGCAAATGGTAACTCAAAAAAAGCAGGGGCTTTTTTTTGAGTTACCATAACCTTTGACAAAATGGACCTCAAGTTCCAAACCATAAAAAGAGACAAAAGGGACACTACATAATGCTCAAAGTTTCAGTAAATCAAGAAGCACTTAGCATATTGAATATTTATGCTCCTAATAATGGTGTAGGGAATTTCGTCAAACTATTAAAAAGATGAAAAAGAAATCAGACATAACAATCATAGTAGGCAACTTTAACACTCCACTATCAAAGAAAGATAGATCACTGGGAAAGAAGCTCAGCAAAGAGGCCATAGAGCTACACGAAGTAATTAGGCAACAGAACCTGATAGCCATTTATAGAGCTTTCCGTCCAAATGCAAAATAATTCACATTCTTCTCAAGACCACATGGATCTTTTTAAAGAATAGACCATATGCTGGGACAAAATTGACACCTCTGGCAAAGCTTACCAAGAATAGAAAGGAGCAAACATCAATAGCCAGGATGAGGGATGAAGCAGGGGCAATAACAACAGACACCAATGAGATTAAAAGGATAATCAAAAAGTACTATGAAGGTCTGTATTCTAATGAATTCAGAAGCATGGAAGACATGGATAAATATTTGGAAACACTGTCTCTCCTTAGATTATCTCAGACAGAGATGAAGAATTTCAACAAACCCATAGCGAAGAAGAAATAGAGAGGGTCATGAAGAACATACCAACAAAAAAAGCCCCAGGGCCAGATGGCTTCACAGCTAAATTCTCCCAAGCATTCAGGGAAGAGTTGACACCGATCCTCCACAAAGTATTCCATAACATAGAAGAGGATGACAAACTCCAAACTCATTCTATGAAGCCAGCATTACTTTGATACCCAAAAGGGTCAAAGATCCCACAGGAATAGAGAATTACAGACCAATATCTCTAATGAACATAGATGCAAAAATCTTTAACAAAATATTGGCCAGGTTGCAGGGATGGTTTAACATCTGAAAATCCATCAATATTATACACCACATCAAGAAGAAAAAGGATAAAATCCATATGATAACATCCATAGATGCAGAAAAAGCATTTGACAACATCCAACATCCATGCCTAATTAAGGCACTCATGAAGTTAGGATTGGAAGGTAAATTCCTCAAACTGATACAAGCTATCTATGAAAGGCCAACGACCAACACCATAGTCAATGGAGAAAAGACAAACACAATCCCACTGAAAAAGGGTATAAGACAAGGATGCCCCCTGTCCCCACTTCTATTCAATATCGTTCTGTAGGTTCTGGCTAACAACATAAGACAGCGAAAGGACATCAAAGGGATCCAAATGGGAGAGGAGGAGGTGAAACTATTGCTATTTGCAGACAACATGATCCTGTACATTGAAAACCCCCAAAGCTCCACAGCTGGAATACTTACAGTGATAGAGCAATATGGAAAAGTGGTAGGATAGAAGATTAATAAACAGAAGGGTTTCTATACACATGAGGGTTTCTATACACATCGTGCAGGACCATGGAAGAGGGGATTAAGAAGGAAGTACCCTTCACAGTAGTTAAGAACAAACTGAAATACCTAGAAATATATTTAACAAAAAAACTAAAGACCTGTACAACAAAAACTATAAGACCCTACTACAGGAAACCAAAAGCGACCTCCACAAATGGAAAAACATCCCCTGCTCATGGATTGGAAGGCTTAATATAGTAAAGATGACAATCTTACCTAAAGCACTTTACAAGTTCAATGCTATACCAATTCAAATCCCATCAACCTTCTTCAAAGAATTGGAAAATCTGATCACCAATTTCATATGGAGAGGGAAAAAACCCAGAACTAACAGAGAACTCCTCAAGAAGGACACAGTTGGATGACTCGCCTTACCCGATTATACAGCTACATTGGTCAAAACAGTGTGGTACTGTCACAACGACAGACACTCAGACCAGTGGAAAAGAATATAAAGCCCAAGAATAAAACCATCAGCATATAGATAACTGATCTTTGACAAGGGTCCACAAAGCATCCAGTGGGAAGCAGATGCACTTTTAAACAAGTGGTGCTGGAAACAATGGATATCCACATATAGAAAGATTAAACAAGATGTTTAACTCTCCCCGTGCACAAGAATAAACTCAAGGTGGATCACAGACCTAGAAGTTAAACCCCAAACCATCAGGACCATCAAGGAGGAAATTGGGACCAACCTCATAGCACTGGCCCAGGGAACTCGTATGCTCACTGCAATAGGGAAGGTTACACACACACGTAAACTGGAAACCGACAAATGTGATTTAATAAGAATAGAGCACTTGTACACCTCGAAAGACTTCACCAAGAGGGTGACAAGGCAACCCACAGATTGGGTGAGGATTTTTAATAATGACACACTGGACAGAGGGCTAGTTACTAAATTCCACAACATCACCATGACCTGCAAAGAGAGGAAAACAGTTAACCCCCTAAGAACGTGGGCAAAATAACTGAAAAGAACTTTCACTTGGGAGGAGACTCATATGGCCAATAAGCATATGAGAAAGTGTTCCCGGTCATTAGCCATAAGAAAAATGCAAATATAAATAACCATGAGATACTACCTAACACCACTGATGTTAGCCCAAATCAGCAAATCAGAGAGCAACAAGTGTTGGAGGGGCTGTGGTGAAGTAGGAACCCTCCTCCACTGCTGGTGGTCATGTAGATTTGTACAGCCACTGTGGAAAGCAATCTGGCGATACTTAAAGAAAACGGAAATTGATCTACCTTATGACCCAGCCATCCCTCTACTGGGCAGATACCCAGTGGAAACCACAAATAAAACACGACCAGTCATCTGCGCTCCAGTGCTTATTGTGGCACAATTCACAATCACAAAAACTTGGCAACAGCCTAAGTTTCCATCGATAGATGAGTGGATTAGTAAGCTCTGGCACATACACACAAGGTAGTACTATGCAGTACCAAAAAGCACAGATGATCACATGAAACACATCATTTTGTGGGAAAACTGGAAGGAATCATGTTAAGCGAAGTAAGCCAAACTCAAAAGGACAGGTATAACATGAGTCCCCTGAGGTAAGTACAATCAGCACACCAGTAATAGAAGAATAAACACCTATCTTGCAATAAACGGGTGGAAGCATAGATAGTTGGGGGGAGGGCAGACCACACCTAGGGAGGTATATGAGAGTTCAACATAACAAAGGGGAAGGGAGGTAGGTGGAGGGAGAAGCAGGGTGGGGAGAAACTGAGTTGATGACATGGGGGAACAGGGCACTAACCCACTCAGTGAGAGAGTATTGGTTGTGTCTCCACAGAACTGGACTGTGCATACAGATTCCACCATGATGCGCCAAACCAGGAGGGCAATGTAATGCGTGGAGGAATCCACAAAAGGACTGGACCATACGCTAACCCTAACCAGAATCAGCTCGACCCCCATCATGGAAGAGAGTGCCACAGAGAATGAAAATGGATCATCAGGTGTGGGAAAGGAACTGACCTACCATACCCAGAAGGAAGCTGAAACAAAGGAGGGAGGAGGAACGTAGCGTAGCACACCTGGACCCACCAAGGTCAGAGGATGATAGCACGACTTGGAGGACCCAATTTACAGAGAAGACCATATGGCCGGCCCGACTGCGAGATACAACATATGCACTCACCCATGGTACTGCATGGGACAGCACCGGAGACACAGTGTGAGTTGTGTGGCTGTGCTGACCCCACCAGACTGAGGGAAAACACTGGGGGCATGCAATTGAGGGACGTGGGAAGCAGAGCAAGGATGTTCAGAGGGAGTGTAAAGGATAGACTTTTGGGCTAGGATGTGGCACCCCATCAGACTTGTCTGGAGGGCACTCCTAAAGGTCAACAAACAGACCTAAAACTATTAACAGGCTTTTTTTCTTTCCTCTGTTTGGTTTTTTTTTTTTTTTTTGCTTGTTTTTTTTCTCTTCTTTTAAATTTTGTATGTCAGTGGCTTTTTTGTTTGCTAGCTTGTTGGTATTGCTGCCGTTGTCGCCATGTTCTTATGTGCCACTTTGTTTGGTGCGTTCAAAGCCATCCGTAATTTTATGCACTTATTATATCTGCAGGACCACCTAGATAAGATAGGCTAGACAAACAATGTGAGAAGAAATAATGGAACCAATGGCCCCACAGGGACATGAGAGTGTGGGGGGTAGAGGAAGGGAGGAGGTGTTGGTCAACCCAGGAACAAGGGAACAATGCGTGGTTCAAAACCAGTGGCAGGGAGGGGATGGGAGGACTGGTAGGGAGTGACCAAGAGTAAGGTAACTGAGAGGAAATACTGAAACCAGAATGAAGGCTGAACATGGTAATGGGACAGGAAGAAAGCGTAAGGAAATAGAAGAAAGGAGTAGGAGGCAAAGGTCATATATAGAAGCCTAAATACAGAACAAAAAAATGTTACCAAGTGAATGAGGAGGTGGGGAGTGCGGAGTGGAGACCCAAAGCCTATTTGTAGGCCACTGGACATCTCCTTACAGAAGGTTATCGGGGAGGAGACGAGCCGGTCAGGGTGCGATGTAGCAACAATGAAAAATACAACTTTCCTCTAGTTCCTAAATGCTTCCTCCCCACCACACCCACACTATCATGATCCAAATTGTAACTTGCAAGTCTGGCTAGACCACAGGATGTACACTGGTACAGATAGGAACCAGAAACACAGGGAATCCAGGGCGGATGATCCCTTCAGGACCAGTGGTGTGAGTGGTAATACTGGGAACGTAGAGGGAGGGTGGGTTGGAAAGGGGAAACTGATTACAAGGATCTACATGTGACCTCCTCCCTGGGGTATGGACAACAGGAAGTGGGTGAAGGGAGACGTGTAACAGGGCAATATATGACAAAACAATAATTTATAAATTATCAAAGGTTCAAGAGGGAGTGGGGAGGGAGGGGTAAAAATGAAGACCTGATGCCAGGGGCTTAAGTGGAGAGCACATGTTTTGAGAATGATGAGGACAATGAATGTAAAAATATGCTTTACACAATTGATGTATATCTGGATTGTGATAAGAGTTGTATGAGCCCTTAATAAAATGGTTTTTTTAAAGCCTAAATACAGACATGTACATATGTAAATATATTTATGATTATGGGGGGAAAAGTCCTATATGAATATATTTATAGGTTTAGTAGTAGGGTAGCAGGTGGACATTGGGCCTCCTCATGCACATTCCCTTAATACAAGAGCACCTTGCTCAGCTAAATGGTCATTCCATGATACGCACCTTCCCGACATGATCGCTGAAGACAAACATGTGCCTAAGCAAACGTGAGGAAAGCTGATGGTGCCCGGCTATCAAAATATATAGCATCTGGGTCAATAAAGCCCACAGGGAAGAAGCACACAAGCCTGTGTGATCACGAGGTGTTGAAGGGATCAGGTAGCAGACACCAAAGAACAAAAATCATCATTGCGTGATAACCTTCCCCACATAAACGCTGAAGATGAATGTGTGCAAAATAAGTGTGGTGAAGAAGGCTGATGGTGCCTGGCTATCAAGAGATACAGTGTCTAGGACTTAAAGGCTTGAAAGTAAACAAGTGGCCATCTAGCCCAGTAGCAACAAAGCCCTAATGGAAGCAGCACACCAACATGTGTGATCATGAAGGGTTGATGGGAGCAGGTTTCAAGCTCCAAAGGCAGGGGAGGGGGGGAAATCATATCATCGTGAATGAAGGGAGTGCGTGATGGGGATCCAATGGCCATCTGGAGACAACTGGACATCCCTTGCACAGGGGTAGTGGGGAGGAAATGAGTCACTCAGGGTTCAGTGTAGAAATAATGAAACTGACAACCTTCCCCTAGTTCTTAAACACTTCCTCCCCCCAACTATCATGATCCCAATTCTACCTTGCAAAGCTGGTTAGACCAGAGGATGCACAGCGGTACAGATGGGAACTGGAACCACAGGGAATCCAGGACAGATGAACTCCTCAGGACCAGTGGTGAGAGTGGTGATACCAGAAGGGAAGCGGGGGGTGGGGGTAGAAAGGGGGAACCGATCATAAGGATCTACATATAACCTCCTCCCTGGTGGATGGGCAACAGGAAAATGGGTGGAGGTAGACGCCGGGCAGTATAAGATAAGGTAAAATAATAATTTATAAATTATCAAGGGTTCATGAGGGAGGGGAAGGGGGAGGAGAAAAAATGAAAAAGAGGACCTGATTCCAGGAACCCAAACAGAAAGCAAGTTTTGAGAATGATGAGGGCAATGAATGCATAAGTGTGCTTTACACAATTGATGTATGTGTGGATTGTGATAAGAGGTGTATCAGCCCCAATACAATGATTTTTAAAAAATTGCTCAGAAACAGTAGTTTTCCAAACATTATGTGAATAGAAAGAAGGCATGTAAGAAAAATTCACTGAGAATATGTGAGCATGAACCTACTCTGATTAAAAAGATAATTCCCAAGTGTGTTTCAAAAGGAAAATGAGTGAAGTTTTTACTGACCTTAGAATGTGCTACTGACATTGGGTTTGAAAAGGATAAACACTGTATCGTTGTTCATCTTCAAGATGTGTAATGCACAGGTCCAGGACTTTTACACAACCCTTAATGTCCTCTGCCATTAAACCTTCCTTTATTCAGAAGCTGTGTTGCTAAGTATTCATATAAAGAATACAAGGCATATATGGAGACAAAGGACATTTAGTATAAAACTTTTCCTTTCCTTCAAAGACAATGATTTTTGCTTATTTTAAGAAAAGCCTTTCAATATTCCTCAAAATCAGCAGTTCTCCAAATATGTGAATGAAAAGGAGGAATGTAAAAGGAGCATCCCGGTTTGAATGTGAAATCAAAGTGTGAATATGAGTTCATTGTCTAAATTAGAATATGTGAGGATCAACATACTCTTATTGAAAAAATAATTTCAAAACGGCCTTGCACAGGTAAAACTAGAAATCATTTTCTTACACTCACTTTGAAAGGTGAAACATTGAATTATTTGCTCATTATCTGGATGTGCAATAGACATGTTTAGGGTTTTTTAAAGATCATTTTATTAGGGACTCATACAACTCCTATTACAATCCATACATACATCAATTGTGTAAAGCACATTTGTACATTCATTGACCTCATCATTCTCAAAACATTTGCTCTCCAACCAAGCCCCTGGCATCAGGTCTTCATTTTTCCCCTCCCTCCCCACTCCCCCCTCCCTCATGAACCCTTGATAATTTATAAATTATTATGTCATCATATCTTGTACTGTCCCAAGTCTCCCTTCCTCCACTTTTTTGTTGTATGTCCCCCAGGGAGGAGGTCACATGTACATCCTTGAAATAGGTTCCCCCTTTCCAACCCACCCTCCCTATGCCCTCCCAGTATTGCCACTCACACCACTGGTCGTGAGGGGATCATCCGCCCTGGCTTTCCTGCGTTTCCAGTTCCCGTCTGCACCAGTGTACATCCCCAGGTCTATTCAGACATTCAAGGCAAAGTTGGGGGGGAGGGGGGGAGGAAGCACACAGTAACTAGAGGAAGGTTGTATTTTTCATCGTTGCTACATCGCACCCTGACAGTCTCATCTTCTCCCCAAGACCCTTCTGTAAGGGGATGTCCAGTGGCCTACAAATGGGCTTTGGGTCTTCACTATGCACTCCCCCGCTCATTTACTATGGTAAGATTTTTTTTTGTTCCCATGATGCCTGATACCTGATCCCTTGACACCTTGTGATCGCACAGGCTGGTGTGCTTTTTCCATGTGGTCTTTGTTGCTTCTGAACTAGATGGCGGCCTGTTTACCTTCAAGCCTTTAAGACCCAGGACGCTATATCTTTTGATAGCCAGGCACCATCAGCTTTCTTCACCACATTTGCTTATACATCCATTTGCCTTCAGCAATCGTGTCAGGGAGGTGAGTATGCAATGAAATGATTTTTTGTTCTTTGGTGCCTAATAACTGATCCCTTCAGCACCTCGTGGTCACACAGGCTGGTGTGCTTCCTCCATGTGGGCTTTATTGCTTCTGAGCCAGATGGCCGCTTGTTTACCTTCAAGCCTTTAAGACCCCGGACATTATATCTTTTGATAGCTGGGCACCATCAGCTTTCTTCACCACATTTAGTTGTTTACCCATTTTGTCTTCAGCGATTGAGTCGGGAAGGTGAGTGTCATAGAATGCCAATGTAATAGAAAAAAGTGTTCTTGCGTTGATGGAGTATTTGAGTGGAGGACCAATGTCCCTCTGTATCTTAATACTAACCTTATAAATAAATACACATAGATCTATTTCCCTATCCTCATGTATAAATATGTTTGCATATGTACATGTCTTTATCTAGACCTCTATAAATGCCTTCTGCCTCCCTGCTCTTTTCTCTAATTCCCTTGACTTCCCTCCTGTCCCACTATCGTGCTCAGTCCCCAGCAGGGTTTCAGCAATTCCTCTTAGTTACATTACCATTGATCATACCCAACCAGGCCGCCCACAACCTTCTCACCACCGATTTGAATCACTTTTTGTTCCCGTTTCCCTGGGTTTATTAACACCACTACCTTTCCCCCCACCTCCCCGTCTCCCATATCTCCACGGAACTATCAGTCCCGTTATTTTCTCCTCCAATTTTTCACACAACCTATCTTATTTAGACAGACCTGCGAAGATAATAACATGCACAAAAACAAGACAGAGCACAACCAAGCAACAATATACAACAAAACAATGACAAAAAAAAATACAAAACACAACAAGAAAGATAAGCTTGTAGTTAGTTCAAGGATTGTTTGTTAGCCTTTAGGAGTGTTTTCCAGTTCAGTCTGTTGGGGCACCACGCCCTGGTACCAAAGTACACCTTCAACATTCCCTGGGGACTTCGTCGTTCCATTCTCTTGCTGTTGTATTGTACCCCCATAAAGTCTTGCCTGGGTGTGGCGGGATCTGACCAGGTTCAGTTCCCTCACTCTGTCTCCGGTGTTGTCGCCTGTAGGGCTATGGTTCAGTGAGCGATGTCATGTATCATAGTAGGGCCGGCCATGTGGTCCTCTCTGTCGACTGACTTTTCTAATTGGGAACATCGACCTCCTGGCCTGGTGGGCCATGATATGCTCAAACCTATCAGCAGAAACTATGAAGAAGAGGAGAGAGTAGAGTAACATATTCCAAAAATTGAAGGAAAACAATGCAAACCCAAGAATACTCTACCCAGCCAAATTATCAATCAAGATAGATGGAGAAGTAAGAGTCTTCCCAGACAAGGAAAATCTCAAAGAATACGTTAGAAGAAACTCAGCCCTAAAAAAGATCCTTGCCGACCCAGTATGGGCAGAAGAACTACACTCACCAAGCATAAATAAGAGACCACCACATAGATCAACCTCACCCAGAGGACAAAAAAGAGAAAATAGACCTAAAGATAGCATTGACTTAAATATAGAAAGGCTTGAAAGGCTGCTGAGGTACGCTTTAAAAAAAAAAGGCAAATGGGGCATAGGGCAAAAGCTACGGTATACAACTATTCCTGGGGTGAGGACCAGGTAACATGGCAGGGACCAGACAAAATACAGGAATACACATGGTAGACAACTAAAAAGGAGGTGGGGAAAGGAAAAAAATAATAATAAAAAAGAAAAGGGTCGCGGGGGCACAGGGCACTAACCCACCCAGGGGGGAGGGTATTGTTTGTGTCTCCACAGGGAAAGAGGGACCAGACTTCAACCCAATGCTCCAAGATGTGAATGCAAGATGCCGGTGTGGAGTAGGGAACCAGTGGAGAGGTCTGGGGGGCTGGCTCCAACCCCAATTACTAAGGGAACATCTGCCTCTCCCCTCAGAAGAATTTATTTCAAAGGACCGCACTGAATCTACAGCTCCAGAAGAGGGACATATCTGATTAGAGCACACGGGAGCAGATGAAGGGAGAGGAGGAAAGAGTGGAGAGCATATTTAGGTTTTAAATGCAAAGTTCACCCTTAAAATGTCATTTGACATGAATTCTTCTTATTCAAAGGCTGTATTGATAAGTATTCACATGTGTTGGATCCAGACCCACATCCGGATGGGTCCTAAGGGATGGTTGTGTAATTGAAGAAAAGAAATTAAGAGACAGACAAAAGTTTTGGGGTGTTCACTTCCACCCTGTCATCAGGATCCAGGTTCGGTAGAGAAAGAAAATGTATTCTTAACATTAAATTATGTAGTCTGGGGTCATTCAAGGGCCCCTAATTACAGGTAACCATAACACCAGTGCTGGGGGTGGGTAATGGGGAGTGACTGTCCTCTAAGCAGAGAAAGCAATAGCAATATGTCTGCTCCTATAGATAAGGCTGGTGGCCCGATAGCAACCAGTCATGTGCTTGTAAGAGGTAACTTTAAGGTAACACTATTATGGGAGGATATTGTGGGGACTAATCTTAGTTATGAGAACGTGATTGGGACTCATCTCTAACTCACAAGTGTGAAGGCTTCCCTCCATCCAGAATCCTGATATAAAGAATTCATCCACATACACTCTCTTCCCAGCCATCAGTTTCCCACACATATGAATAATGCAACATACATCTTGAGAAAAAGCATATTTACCATGAAATGTACCACATGTTTTCAAGACAATGCATTTTGTTTCTTTTCAACAAAAGCTTTTCAAAATTCATCAGAAACATTAAGTGAATGAAAAGAAAAATTTCACTGTGTAAAATATTCTCACTAAAAAGCCACTTTTCAAATGTACTTCAGAGAATAAAAGTGCAAATTATTTACCAGCCCTTAGAATGTGTGGCAAATATTATCTTTGAGAATGTGAAGCACTGAATCATTAATTATCTTCAGGATGTGTAAATGACATATCCAAGAGTATAACAGAAAATCAAAATGTAAATGTCTCCTGGCATTACAGTTTTCTTATTCAAAGATGTTTTGATAAATGTTTATATGGAGAATGTAACACATACCTTGAGAGAAAGCAACTTAAGAGAATATGTATTCAATTCTCTTCAGGACAACACGTTTGATTTTTTCCAAAAAGGCCTTTAAAAATTCCTCAGAAACAGCAGTTCTCCAAACTTTATACAAATGAAAAGAAGGAATGTAAACAGGATTCCTTGCATGAATATGAATTTTCTGTATGAATGAGAATATATGAGAATTCACTTACTATCTTTGAAAACACAATTCTCAAATGTGCTTCTGAACGAAAAAGACCAAACTCCTTAAAGACATTCTCCTTTTTTAAAGGAGAACTGAATCATTTGGTCATCATCAAAGAATATAACAGTTTTATTGGGACTGCAGCCATATATTAAACAATTCAATAGTTCAATTATATCAAGAACATTTGTACAATCATTACCATAATATCTTAAAACATTTTTTCTTATAGTTATCCATGTAATTATTTTGTTTCCATTTTGGCAAACCTATGCACAACAAAACATCCTCGAATTCAGCAATCTGTTCATGTATAATTAATTCAGTGCCACTGATTATACTCTTTGTGTTGTACAACCATTATTGGTATCCTCCACATTGTTCCCCCATTGTTAAAATAATCTCAATGCCCCCTAAGCACTGTAACCTTAGGTTAAGTTTGGATTCTTTCTTTCTTTTTTTTTAAAGCAGTTTCTTGATATAGCATCACACACCATACACTTTCATAGTTAAATCACATTTTAAGAGAATTGTATATGCATCATCATGATCAGTTCTAATGCTCCCTCATTACTCCTGCATTCATTGATTGCTTATCAATTTCCCTCAAACACTCCACCGCACCCTCAGTCGCCATCAACCATTGCATTAGTTGTTTTCTCTATGCATTCACTTCTCTGTGCTTCATAAATTGGGAAACACACAGAAAAAAATAAACAAAATGAAATAGAAAGAGGAAAACAATAATTATAATAATATAAAGATAAAAATATAGAGTAAGTTATAAAAGAATACCAACAACATTTTAAAAATCAGAGAAGACATTTCTGTGGTGGAACAAATGAGACATATTTGAGCCTAGAACAAATTAAGGTTGGTTCAAGAGGGAGGCCAACTGATCAAGTATCGTATTATACCATGTCTCAATCCACCATAATCAAGTTTGCAATCATCTCTGATAGTAAAGCTGTGTCTAGAATGGATCTGTCACAGGCTTAATCTGACTATATACTCTGCAGATGGATTTAGAGCTCCCTCTGTCCTCCACAGCCTTCTACAAATTGGGTGTTCACAATTTAAGCTCTGATGCCTTTCCCTTCTTTGTAGTTGGATTTTGTTATTGTCATTTTGGATCACACAGACTGGTGTGCTTCATGGTTTTAACTAAGTCCAGTGCACTTAATTGATGTCTCACTTAGATGGCTGCTTGTTTGAGTACAAGTCTTTAAAATCTATTCCAATTGATAGCCAGACATTGTTTACTTTCTTCACCACACTTTGTTGTAGCTCTAAAAATGAATTCTTCTTGGATTGGGGCTAGAATTACATGGGAGCCCTAAATTCATCTGCTTGTCCCCAGGTTATGAACAACTATGGTTTACTTTGGAGGTCATATTGTGATGAAAACAAACAACTACAACAAAAACAAGCCCAAAAACAAATTAAAAGGAAAAACTTTGTCAATCATCTCCATATGGTATGAGGTAATTGCATTTATAACATCAATAATTTATCCAATGGCATAGAGTTTAAAGTACTGTTGAGATGAGGCATTTATGCAAGTATAGTCCAACTGTGAACTGCAATCCATCCATTAATTGTTCCTTTTACAGATTAATTTAATTTTTAAAATCATTTTATTGGGGGCTCATACAACTCTTATCACAGTACATAGATCCATCCATGTGTCAAGCACATTTATACATTTGTTGCCATCATCATTTTCAAAACATTTTCTTTCTACTTGAGCCCTTGGAGTCAGCTCCTCATTTTTCCCTCCCTCCCTCATGAACCCTTGATAATTTATAAATTATTATAATTTTTTCGTGTCTTAGACTGACCAATGTCTCCCTTCACCCACTTTTCTGTTGTCTGTCCACCAAGGAGGGGGTTATATGTAGATCACTGTGATCGGTTCCCCCGTTCTCACCTTTCCCTTCCCTTTCCTGGTATTGCTATTCTCATTATTGATCCTGAGGGGTTTATCTGTCTTGGATTCCCTGTGTTTTCAGCTCTTATGTGTACCAGTGTACATCCTCTGGTCTAGCTGGATTTGTACATCCTCTGGTCTAGCTAGAATTTGGATCATGATAGTTGGGGGGAGGAATCATTAAAGAACTAGAGGAAAGTTGTATGTTTCATCAGTGCTATACTGTACCCTGACTGACTCGTCTCCTCCTTACAACCCTTCTCTTAGGGGATGTCCAGTTGCCTACACACGGGCTTTGGGCCTGTACGCCACATACATGCTCATTCACAATGATATGATTTTTTGTTCTTTGATGCCTGATACCTTATTCTATCGACACCTTGTGATCACACAGGCTGGCGTGCTTCTTCCATGTGGGCTTTGTTGCTTCTCAGCTAGATGACCGCTTGTTTATCTCAAGCCTTTAAGATCCCAGACACTATATCTTTTGATAGCCGGGCACCATCAGCTTTCTTTACCACATTTGCGTATGCACTCATTTTGTCTTCAGCAATCTTGTCAGGAAGGTGAGCATCATGGAATGCCAGGTTAATAGAACAAAGTATTCTTGCGTTGAGGGAGTACTTGAATAGAAGTCCAATGCCCAACAGATTCATTTTTTTAATTGACTGAACTCTGCTTAAATAGAGCAGGGGAATTGGTGCTAAGGGGAAATTACCTTTATCGTTTTCAACAAGGGAAGATCCTTGCCTCTCAAATTAAAACCTGTAATATTGATGCAAGGGGAGAATAGGGGTAGTAAATATATGGTAGTTCTGGATCTCCCTTCATCAGACACCCACTAAACCTGGGGTCCCACACAAGGTCCAACAATAACCAGTCTTGGGGTGGCCAACTTTTACTTCCTCTCCCATCAGGGTATTTCACTCCTAAGTCTGATGATACAGGTAGTTTTGAGGTAGAGCCCAGTTTATTCCGTTGTTCTTCCACTTGGAGTCTTCTGGTGTGGCCCTTGGGGGATATCATGTTTTCCGTAAGGCCAACGACTAAGGTCATCATAGTGCTTATTCCATGATGTGGTTTCCATGATGTGGTTCAGCAAGGTTGAGTAGAAACATATTTGAAGTGTCTACCCAGGATGATAAAACTGGGTTTAGTTTCCCCTTGGGCTCCCAAAAATTATTCTTTAACAATCCTTCCCGGTGTGAGGTTGCTCCTCACCGTTTACCCACCATATCCAACAAGAGAAATATCAGTGCCTCCTCTAAAACGTAGATGTTCTCTTCCTCTGGTCTTAACTTAATTTTCCAGTAATGTTCTCCTCTCATTCCTGTGGAAGGCCTGTTGTTTTGTGGCAGACTTGTCTCAATGTTGTATAGCATGAAGTGGATGGTCTTCTTTCTTTTCCCACTTCTTGAAAGAGTGGTTCCAGCCAATGTGAGGTCTACTCACATTGGTGGTTCTTACAAAATATATAAGGGAAGTGATGTATGTGTCATGGCCGGTAGGCAGATATTCTACCCTTTTCTTTGGGAATTGAACTCTAAGATTTGTTTAATTGGTGTTTCTACTTATACTAGTGGAGCCATACATGTCCTTCTGTGATTGACTAACTCCACTCAACATAATGGTTTTCAGGTCTTTCCGTGCATGGTGATTCATCGCTGTTTTTTAGGGATGCACAGTATTCCACTGTATGTACATACCACCGTTTCTCTATCTTCCACTTTGGGGCATTTGGGCTGCTTCCAGGTTCTTACTTTTGTAAACTTTGCTGCTATAAACATGGGAAAGCATATATCCACTTGTGTGTGCTTCTTAATTCTTTGAGTATATGCCTAATAGTGGTACTCCTGGATCATATGGGATTTCAATTCCCAATTGCTTTAAGTATTGCCATATCATTTTCCATGGTGTTTATAAGCATTTACAAGTCCACCAACAGTATATATGGTTTCAATTCTCCACATCCTCTCAAGCATTTGTTGTTTTCTGTTTTTTAGAATTTGGGCTAGCATTATGGGTGCAATATTGCATCTTGTTGTGGCTTTAATTTGCATCTCCCTGATGGTTAGTGATTGGAACATTTTTTCATGTATTTGTTAACCATTTGTTCTTCATTTGGGGGAGACTGTCTGTTCATGTCGTTTTCACACCTTTTAATCGGATCCTTTATTATTTTCTTAATGAGCTGTTGTAGAGTTCTGTATATTTTTGCTACTTAGACTCTTGTCCGATGTGTCATTGGTTAAAAAAAAGATCCCAACACGTTTCTCTCTCCTGATGAAGTCTTTTGATGTGCATAAGTAATGTAATTTTAGCATGTCTCAGTCATCTATCTTGTCTTCCTCTGTGTGTGCCTCCTTCCTTATACTTTGTAATCTATGTATACCCTACAACAGGACCCTTAACTTTATCCAGCTTTCTTATTGTTGGCCCTAATATCTTTGGGGTTTACATTTATGTCTTTAATCTAATTTGAGTTGATTTTTGTGCATGGGGAGGGATATGGATCTTCTTTCATTCTTCTGCATGTGGAAATTCAATTTGTCCAACACCATTTTTTCAAAAGACTATCTTTATGCCATTGGATATTTGTAGATCTGTTGTTGAAGATTAATTGCTGGTATGTTAATGCATTTTTGTCTGGGTTTTCTGTTCTGATCCAATAGTCTATATACCTCTCGTTGTACCAGAGCCAGGCTGCTTTGGCTTCTGTGGCTATGTAGTGGGTTTTTAGGTCAGTTAGTGCTAGGTAGTATTTGGTTCTCCTTCTGAAAATGTTCAGTGCTTATCCTGGGTTTTTGCCTACTCATAGGAAATTGGCCAAGTAGTTTTCCATTTGTAAAAAGAACATATTTGGGATTGGGATTTGGATTGCATGTATCTTTAGAATGTTTTCAGTATTATTGACATTTTCACAAAAATATTAAGTTAGCCTGTGTTTGAGCAGAGGATATTCTTCCATTTATGTAGCTCTTTTTGGTTTCTTATAATGTTCTGTAGTTTTCCCTGTATAGGTCCTTTTTTTTCTTTAGGTAGATTTATTTCTAAGTATTTCATCTTTGTGTAGCTATTGTAAATGGTATTCTTTTTCTAAATATCTCCTTCACAGCTCTTTTCACTGGTATACAGGGATCTGATTGATTTCTGGTTGTTAATATTGCATCTTGCTACCTTGCTGAATTGTTTCCAGTAATCTTTTTTTGTGGCGACTTTTGGGTTCTCTATATATAGAATCTTATCATCTGCGAATAGTGAGATTTTCACTTCTTCTTGCCTATTTGTATTCACTTGGTTTCTTTTTGTTGTCTGATGGCTCTAGCTAAGATTTCCAGAACAATGTTGAATAAGAGTGGTGATAGGAAATATCCTTGTCTGGTTCCTATTTTCAGTGGAAATGTATCTAGCTTTTCCCCCATTGAGCTGTTGGTTTTTCATATATGACTTTTGTTATGTTGAGAAATTTCCTTCTATTCCTATTTTGTAGAGTCCTTTTGGCATCTATTTATATGACCAGGTGATTTTTATTCTTTGCCTTATTTATGTGGTGGATTACATTGTTTTTCTGATATTGAACCATCCATGTATAATTGGAATGAATCCCACTTTGTCATGGTGAATTATGATTATTTTTGTTATGATGTTGGATTCTGTTGGCTGTAATTTTGTTGAGGATTTATGTGTCTGTGATCATAAGGGGTATTGGTCCATAATTTTCTATCTTTGTGGCATAGTTGCTTGTTTTGGGGTATCTGTGTTACACTCACTTCAAAGAATGTGCTTGGGTGTTTGCTGATGTTCTGGAAGAGTTTGTGTAGTATTGGTGTCAGATCTTCTCTGAATAGTTATTAGAATTCCCCTGTTAAACTGTCTGGTCTGGGGTTTTCTTGGTTGGTAGTTTCTAAATGACCTATTATATTCCCTATATTATGGGACTGTTGAATTTTTCAATATCTGCCTGGATTAATTTGAGGTGATGACATGTTTCTAGCTATCTGTGCATTTCTTCCAGATTTCCAGATTTGTTTGAATACAGTTTTTCATAGTGGTGTATTGTTTTTATTCTTATTTCATTAGAGGTTGTTATAATATCACCCTTTTTATTTCTTATTTTGGAAATTTGCACCTTTTTTCCCCTTTGATAAGTTTGCCAGTGATCTGTCGATTTTGTTAATCCTTTGAAAGAACCAACTTCTTGTCTAGTTATTTTCCTATTTTTTTGTTTTCCTATCATTTATTTCTGCCTTAATCCTGATGACTTCTTTCCTCCTTTTATGGGAGGGTTTATGTTGTTCCAGTTCTTGTAGGTGTTGTAGCATGGTGTTGATTTTGGACTTCCCCACTTTTTTCACATGTGTGTTAATCGATATATATTGGCCTCTGATTAGTGCTTTTTCTGTGTCCCAAACGTTTTCATATATTGTTCTTGTCTCAAGGATTTTAAAAAATGTCTTCCTTTATTTGCTTTATTACCCAGTCATTTTTTAGTATTATGTTGTTCAATGTCCATGTGTTTATCTTTATGCTTCTGTTCATTTTTTTGTGGATTTCTAATAGTTTAGCATTGTTATCTTAGAACATAGGTTGTAGGACTTCAAAAATTTTTTAAGGCATGCTTTGTAGCCTAGTATCTTGAGAATGCTCCTTGTGTGTAGAAGAAAACATATGCAGTGTTTTTATTGGACAGAGTGTTCTGTGTATGTCTATGTTGATTATGTTGTTGAGATTTTTGTTGTCTTTTTTGAATTTTATTCTCAATGTTTTGTGTTTCCTTGAGAATAATTTCTTGAAATCTCCTATTATTATTGTCGAGCTGTCTATTTCCTTTTTCAATTTTTTAAGGATTTGATTCATTTATTTTGGGGTCTTTCATTGGTACATAAATGTCTAATATAGGTATATCTGTTGTGGCTATTGTTCCCTTGATCATTTTGTAGTGTCTATCCTTGTCTTTTTATTGAAGTCTATTTTCTCAGATTAATATCTACTTTCTGTTGGTTGCAGTTTCCTTGGTTTGTTTTTGTTCAGTCTCTGATTTTTAGTCTATTCATGTCTATGTTTGTGAGATATATTTCTTTTAGGCAGAATATTGATGCATTTTGTTTTCTTATCCATTGTGCTACTCTTTCTTTTATGGTGCATTTATTCCATTAGGAAGTTCCTAGAAAAAATGAGAATGATAACACAACCTATCAAAACCTATGAGACACAGGAAAAGCTGTTATCAGAGATCATTTTAAAACAATTAAATGCACACATGAAAAAAGAGTGACTCATGTTAAACACTTTGACACAACACATCCAGCAACTAGAACAGAATCAATAGCATAAACTCTCCAATAACAAAAGAAAAGAAATCATAAAAAATAGAGCAGAAATAAATGAGCTGGGTAAAAGGAAAACAGTGGGGGGGGGAATCAACAAAGCAAGAAGTTGGTTCCTTGAAACAATCAAAAATTTCGACAAATCACTAGCAAACTTACCAAAGGAAAAAAATCATATGACACTATCTACAATTAGAGATGAAACAGGTGGCGTCACAACAGATCCAAATGAAATAAAAAGAAAAATAATGCAGTCTTGTGAAAGACTGTATTCTAACAAATTTGATCATCTAGACGTTATGGACAAATACCTATAAAAATACTCACTTCCCATTTTAATGCATATGGAAATTAAGAACGTGAAGAGACCCATAACAAAAGAAGAAATAGACAAGGCCATCAAGAAACTCCTAACCAAAAAAAAAGCCCAGGACAAGATGGCGTCACAGAAGAAGGGACAACAAACTCCCACACTCATTCTAGAAAACCTGCATAACCCTGATACCCAAACCAGGCAAAGACCCCAGAAACAAAACTACAGACTGATATTTCTTGTTAGCAAAAATTCTCAGCAAAAATTTGGCCAACAACATTAAAAAAATTAATACATCATGACCAAGTGGGATTTATACCAGGGATGCAGGGATGGTTCAACATTCAAAAACAAAAAACAAAACCAATGTAATCCACCACTTAAACATGAAAATGGATGAGAACCATATGATTATATCAATTGATGCAAGAAAAGAACTTGACAATATCCAGCATCCAATCCTAATAAAAGCTCTTAAGAAGATATGATTAGATGGGACTATTTTCAACACAATAAGGGCTATATTTGACAAGCCAATAGCCAATATTACACTCAATGGAGAAATGCTGAAAACAGTTCCACTGAATAAGGAAACAGACAAGGATGTCCTTTACCCACACTCTTATTTAGCATTGAGCTGGAAGCCCTAGCCAGAACCGCAAGACAACAACAAGAAATAAAATGAGTACAATTGTGCAAAGAAGTGAAACTTTTGTTATTTTCAGATTATATGATTTTATAAAGAGAGAACCTTAAAGTGTCCACAATAGGATTGTTGGAAACAATTGAGGAGTTTAATAGAGTAGCAAGATACAAAACCAACAAACAGAAATCAACTGGATACCTATACGCTATTAATGAGAATTTTGAAAAAGATATTAAAAAATACCATTCACAATAACCACACAGAAACTAAAACACCAAGGAGTAAATCTAACCAAATAAACAAAAGACCCATACAAGCCAGGAGAGAAGAAAGGGAACAGACACATCTGGGGGAGCACAAGTGCACAACTGTTGGTAGGAAAAGTGGGAGGACCAAACTCCAAGTGGGGTGAGAGATTACTAACAAATCTTTTAAGTACCCTAATGGTAGAGTATCCTTGGGAAAATGCACCGAATAATCCATATTGACCCGAGTTTCTGGACACATCCTGGGGACCCAGGTCAAGTGTCACAGAATACCGGGGCATTAAATACTGGATCTTCAAGGAACACAACATGCTCTAAAGGCCAAATCAGAGAGAATTGATGAGGAAATTCCACTAGGTGAACTGGACTCTACCTTAAACACACTTGTAACCTGAAGACTTCAGACTTAAAAGTCATGGTGTTTGACAAAGCAGAAGATAGCTATACCAAGAGTATTGAACTGTCAGTACGTGGACTAGCATGGACTTACTACGTTAATGCCTGAAAACCTCTGATTGACATTCTCAGTGAATGTTGTTGATTTTCCATGACAACCAACTCCCATCGTGTGTGTAAACAGTGTCCAACGACAAAAGGATTAATTCTATACAAGTGAATAATTTTGACATTGCTATAGGAAGTTTGCCTACATAGGATAAATTCCTTCAACAGTGATTTTTAAAATTGTTATTAGGGTCTAATTCATGACATATTAACTAAAGATTTTTATGTCCCAGAAAGATAATCGATATGACTCTCTGCTATCAATTAACAGGGAAGTCTCTAAAGGGAGCCAAAGGCAAGAAAAAGCAAACAAGCAAACATAGATCCAGGAAGAGCTTTGGGCTCCCACTAAATCCTAGCTCCAATGTAAGACCAATTCGTTTTTACATCGTGGTCCTGCTCGATACTTGCCCTCAATAAGGGAAAACAGAATCACTTGTACAGAAAAAAAAGTCCTTCTTTGGCTGGATGCCATTTACATACACAGTGGGTGTTGGTTGTCAGGGAAATTTTACAATGATATCCCCTGAGAATGTCAGTCACAGGTTTGCCGGAATAATATATATGGGTGCTATAGCAAATTGTGGTGAAGCAATTAGATGGTGCCTGGCAGGAGATAAAATAGCGCCTGGAGTTTTAAATCAAGGCTTATTTCCAAACAAGAAGCCATCTAAGTGAAATGTCAACTAAGTCCACATGGAAGAAGCATACCAATATCAATGACCGAAGGACTGTAAATGATATAATCCAAAACCGAAGGAGGTAATAGTATTAGAGCTTAAATTGTGAGATTCTGGTTTACAGAGGCTATAGATGACAGTGGGAGCCTAGGATATATTTTATGAGATCTACTTAGGAAATAAGCCTCTGGTGATTTCCCTCTATTCAAAGTAGAGGGATGGGAAGAAACTGGTTACCAAAGAGAGTGCATTGGAGAGATAAATATAGGAGATCAAAATGATAAATCTTACTTGAACAGTTAAAACCTTGTCAGTTGATCCCCCCACTGTGATACATGTTGGGTCTGATCTGGTTTGCAGCATTTTCTGTGGGTTTTTGTTGTTGTTGCTGTTGTTGATATTGGGCTTTATCACAGATTTATTTTGTCATTAAGGATGACCCCCTTGAATTTTTGTTATGATTTTCTATTTTTCAGTATATGAAACCCAGGATTGATGAACCCATAAGGACAGCAAGTATAATAAGGGTGTCTGGGGGTACAGCTATTAGGGGGTTGGGTGTAAAAGGAGCTGGTTTCAAGGAGTTCAAGAAGGTTAAAAAATATTTTGAAACTGTGGTAGAAATTATACAATACTGCTTGATGAGACCGATATACGATACTGCTTGATGAGAGTGATATATATGTATAGCTTCCAATAAAATAGTGTTTGGGAGAAAAATACTTTTCTGTGGTTCTCCAAATTTAAATAAAATGAAAATCCTCAGTCATGACCTATGAAACTTGACAATAATCTTTACCCAGTAAATGTTGTCTACATCTTCTCTCACTCTCCCTTCTCTTGTCATATTGTGCTTCTTGCTGTTTCTCACATATACCAGACATGTTCCTGTCTCAGGGAATTTATCTTTGTTTTTACTTCTACCGGGAATGCTCTTTCTTCCCTCATCCCTGCCAAATCTTTGATTATATGTCAACATACCATAAAATTCTTATATAGAGAAAATTCTGGGAGCCACATTGGCAAGATGGCACCACTGGTGATACTGCGCTCTTTCTCCCAGCAGCTGACCCTCACCTGGCTTCCAAGCAATCTTTCAGCTAGGGAGCTGACAAATAGCAAACCTGATTGACATGACAGTCTTCCTGTGGACCTATCTCATCAAGCCCCATCTTGAAGATGTTTTAGAGTATAAAAGAAGACATCAGCTAGAATAAGCTATTGAGTATCCTCCATGTAGTGATTGCAGAAATTCCTCTGGATTTTACTGAGAATTTAAATGAGAAAGAATAGTTATATGTGAATATATATCATCAGCATCAGTGTGTTACTTTATTAATTAAAAAATTTAAATATTTCTGTATTCTTCAGATATTATATATTGTCAGAAATGTCCATTTTAAAGTATATTGTTTCAATTTAGGAGATATATTGTGTTAAATGTACAAGTTGAAAAAGTTAATCAATAAACAAATTCAATAAAGAAAGAAAATCCTTTTATATGAAACCAGTTCTGACACCAGTTCTTCCTCAGAATTCTTTAATCTCTTAGCCTGGTTTCTTCCTAGTTGTCAATCTCCCTTAATATATTGTAAATGAATTTATTATTTTTATCTTCTTCTAGGATGTCAGCAGGAGCACTGTTTGCAGAGTGGTTATATGTTGGGCTTTGATCCTCATGCTCTGCAGTTCAAAACTAGCAGCACCTCCGAGGGAAAAATATCGGGCTTTCTACTGCCATAAACAGTTACAGTCCAGAAACCCACAGGGGGTATGAGTCAGCATTGTCTCTATGACATCCATTTTGATTTGTTGGTTTCCCCTAGGATGTTAGCTCCAGAAGAGCGGGGACTTTTTATTCCCTACTAGATCTAAATTTGATATCATTGCAGAGGAATTGAGGCACAGATGGTGGCTTACTAGAGTTTACAGAAAAATCAGGAGTCAGAATGGACTCCCAAAAGAGTAGAGCAATACAAAAAATAAGAGGAAGATAAATCTGGAAAAATGTAAACATGAGCCTCATAAACTATTTTTAATGTCCAACTGATGATCTGCTTTGTAAATCATCACTCAATTAAGATATTTTAAAAAGGATTAGACTCATAAAATGTTGTCAGTGAAAGGTATACTAATAGTATCTATTTGTCTCTCCCTTTTAGAATGTCAACTCAATGAAAGCACAAGTTTGTTTTTGTTCTGCTTACTACTCGAACTCTGCCTAGAAATTTGGCATACAGTGAATGCTTGATACATACTTGTTGAATGCTGAGAATGAATTACTTTATACTCACCACTGGAGTGGTTCAGGAAATAAATGAGAAGAGAGCCTGGCAACAGGGAAAACAGTTAAGAGGTTGTTGTTATAATCCCCCAAAACTTGTGAACTGGTGAAAGTGTGGACTATTTTAACTTTGTCCAGAGAAGACAGGGTACAAATAAGGTCTCAGAAAGATGAGCCAGATACTGGCTGCCACAGTAATCCTTATCCGTCCTGCTTTGCACTTAAGACTCCAATTCAATTATTGTCCACCCATTGTATTATTCTGGGGCATTCTCCCTACTGGGGTTTGGTGTTTTATCCCATGGACACTCACAGAAGCTATTAAGTACACTATGCTCTCCTATAGATATGTAATGCTGACTAGAGATTGTTTTAGAAAGCTACTGCTAGAGGTAACCCATGATGTGGGACATGATGACTAGTTAAAATGTCATAAAGACTTTGTGACATCACTCCTGCTCTAGAGTCAATTTGATAAATCGTAACAGTGGGCAGTTGGAGCATAACTTCATTTAAGTCACCGAGATCTTCTACACCTTGCTTCTGGGGAATAACTATCAGAGACAAAGTGTATTTTTAGCTTATTTCAGTCTCAGCTTATCAGACTTCTTAAACCCACTGCCAACAAGCTTTCCTTGGAAACCAATCTGTTAAAAATCGCTTCATTTATCTTTTTGAAACAGCTTACTTGAATCATGCAGTGTGTAGGAGATATCAGTGAAGAGGTTTGGCAGGACTGCATCACCCTCTTCCTGCAGACTGGGATGTGTTGTGATGCAGCAATCATCACCAATTCCCCTCCGTGGTTATTAGCTTCTTATCCTGAAGGAAAATTGCTTCAGATGACCCAGGAAGAAATTCAGATCTTGCTGGCAAGGGATGGAAGAGAGAAGTTGTTTCTTCAGGGAATCATCCTTGCAGGGACTAAATGCTTGCTAATCCGGGACAACCTGTACACTGAGGGCAACAACACCATGGACCTCCGCACCAAAGGTCAGAGTCGGGGCAGCCAGGCAGTGACAGTGGTTCAAATTGAGTCTGTATACCTTGTGGTGATGGGGGAAAAGGGAACAGAAGGAGGACCCCTCAACCTCAAAGCTTTTGAGATAGCAGGTTACATCAGAGAAGCCATTCATCAGCACATGGCCCATATCTAACTAAATAAAAAAAACATGATGTTTGACTTATAATTTGAGTTTATTGTGATCTGTTTATCCTGCTTAGTTAACATTGTCTTGGGTCTAAAAAGAAGGGAAGACCCAATATCTGGGTTAGAGATATACATGTGTGTTGAAGGAGGTGGAGTGTTGGAGTGTGAATAGCACCTTCCGGGTATTTGGACCTTTGGGCCTTTAAAATACCTGGGAGCCAATACTATCTCAGCACCTCAGTCCTAATAGTAGATTTTAACCAGAAAATCATGCTTATTCCCCATGACTAACTCTTTAATCTTGGGTAATTTCTTTTCCTGCATTCTTGGTCTCAGGGGGAAAAAGTAGACTATGATTTATTTTCTATAGGATAGTACTTGAAGCTCAAAAAATTAGGATGTTTTAATATTACACATATTCTTCAAGGTCCACTGCCGCCAGGAATCTTTTTCTGACTGTTTTAAAAAGAGTGAAACTGTATCATCAGCTGTATTTTTTTTTAATAATTTTATTGGGGGCTCATACAACTCTTATCACAATCCATACATACATCTATTGTGTCAAGCACATCTGTACATTTGTTGCCATCATCATTCTCAAAACATTTCTTTCTACTTTAGCTCTTGGTATCCGCTCCTCATTTTTCCCCTCCCCACCTCTCTCATGAACCCTTGATTATGTATAAATTATTATTATTATTTGTCTTTAATAATTTTATTGGGGGTTCTCACAGCTCTTTTATAACATTTCATACATCAATTGTACCAAGCTTATTTGTACATATGCTGCCATCATCATCTTCTAAACATTTATTTTCTACCTGAAGCCTTGGTATCAGCTCTTCATTTTTTCCCTCCCACCCCCTGTAGTCTTTAATACTTATCAGTAGTGCTTCAAATTCTCTTCAAACTCAGCAAGAAAGTTGTATCATCTGCATATTGTAGGTTGTTAGTGAGTTTTCCTTCAGTACTGATACCACTTTATTTTTTATACAATCCATGAACACGCAGGGAGAGTTTATTACAGCTTGTTTATGAAGGCTCTTCCAGGACAAAATGATTTTTTGTTTCTGCAGATGTAATTTATATGGAGAGCTGGGATTCATAGAGCCCATTGATGCAGCCACTATGTCAGTCCATCTCTTTGAGGGCCTTACTCTTTTTCTCCCGCACTTCCACTTTACCAAGAATGATGTCCTTCTCCAAGGACAACCGATGGTACTTTCAATATTTTTCTAAAGCTATTCAAAAGCATCTATTCTTCTACTGTCTTCCTTATTCAATGTCCAACTTTCATGTGCATATGATGCAATGAAGTTTACCATGGCTTGGGTCAGGGACACATTAGTCTTCAAATTAAAATTATTGCTCTTCAATATTTTAAAGAGGAGAAAAATTTTAATTTGTCAAGGAGATTGGCTTGCTTAGATCCACATATCAAAGCTCATGGAAGCATTAGTCAAGCGATCAAAAGGCATATTACATAGATAAATCTATTATTATTTCTTCATGTCTTACACTGACTGATGTCTCTCTTCCCCCACTTTTCTGTTGTCCGTTCCCCAGGGAAAGGGTTATATGTAGATCATTGTGATCAATTCCCCCATTCTCTCCTCACCTTTCCCTTACCCTTCTTGGTATTGCTACTCTCATTATTGGTCTTGAGGGGCTTATCTGTTTTGGATTTCCTGTGTTTCCAGCTCTTATCTGTACCAGAGTACATCCTCTGGTCTAGTTGGGTTTGTAAGGTAGCATTGGGATCATGATAGGGGGTGAAGGAAGCATTCAAGAACTAGAAGAAAGTTGTATGTTTCATCAGTGCTATGCTGCACCCTGAATGTCTTGTCTCCTCCCTACAAGCTTTCTCTAAAGGAATGTTCGTTTTCCTACATGTGGGCTTTGGGTCTCTACTCCGAACTTCCCCTTATTCACAATGATATTATGTTTTTGTTCTTTGATGCCAGATATCTGATCCTATCAACTCCTCATTATCACACGAGCTGGTGTGCTTCTTCCATGTGGGCTTTGTTGCTTCTCAGCTAGATGGCTACTTGTTTATCTTCAAGCCTTTAGGACCACAGACACTATATCTTTTATTTGTCTCCTAATCACACTCTGCTCAATATTTGGGGGGCTACTCTTCTGTGCTCTTGTTTGACTTTTCACATGTTTGTCTTGTTTCTCAAGTTGCTTTTAATGTCCTAGAGGAAAAAGAAGATGTTTCTTTTGTTTTTGTATTTACCTCTTAAGATAACATAGACTGGGATTCTACCAGGGGTGTTGATTATATGCATTAAATCATTTATCAGACAGAGATATATTCTACAAAGTGGTTTTTCAACAAGTGAATAGTATAAGATGCATTAGATTTTTGATGCTCCTTTTCCAATGGTTATCTCACTTTAGAGCTAGCTGTTCATTGCTATCTCCATTCAGGGGATAATAGAAGAGGTGTAGAAAAAAGTAATTATTCCATAGGACTTGTGGCTGGCAGTTTTATGGTAAACTAGAGTAGGAAACCACATATATGGGGAAGACGAAGTTGAGAAGTTAACCATGGTGCCTATTTGACACTGCTATTACCAGTCCCCACTATCAGTAATAATGCATGGATTACAAGGAACCCTCTCTAACGCTATATCTCAGACTGGGTTCTGTAGAGAAGCAAAATCAGTGAAAGTCAAAGTTCAGACAGGTACCAATTTTGTAGGTCAGATGTTCACCTGGAGACTTCTCTTGACTCACATTGCTATAAGAGTTGATGAACCCAAGATCGGCAGGAATGCCACAGACTCTTGGCTGCAGAGTTATATGAATCCAAGTTCAGCACATCAGGCTTGTGGATATAGAGGCAAATGAATCCAAGGTCAGCAAATCAGCTGCCAGGTCGCTGATAACTCCCAATATTAGTAAACAATATGTCAGGCCATTGGCTCAAACTGAAAGAACCAGCTTCAAAGAATCAGTTCAATGAGCCAGATGCAGGATTCAGTGCCAGTATAAAGCCATGCAAACTTTTCCATAGTGTACATTTTTATTGGAAGCAGGACATACCCCCAAGGAAATTTCCTTTCAATTTCATTAGGGCTGTGATTTGAGGAAGGATATTGCATCCCATCTTAATCTTTTTACAGCTGTTTGGCTGCTCAGATTGGATCCCACAATGGAGTTGATTGCAATGTATTAGGTCAACATCATGGGGGATTGCTAGGTATTAACTCTCAACCCCCTGAGATTCCTAGCCCAGCAAAGTTGTCACATACCTATTACACTCTCTACATATAGAGATCTCATGAGCTTGTAATGGTGAAAATATAAACTTGTAGATAATAAAAACCTCTAGATCAATACTAAACAATAGAAGTAGAAAACCACATTAAAAAGAAAAGCAAAAGAACTGATTTTCTTAGGTTGGATGCTCTAGCGAAGCAAAACCAATAAAGCTCACAAATGTACATATATTGGGCACCATTCTCACAATTGTCCTTATGTTTGAGCCGGTTGTTGCATATAAATGTATATGTATTAAAAAACAAGCAAATTTATAGCCATTGAGTCAATGCTAACTCATTGTGATCCTATAGGACAGGGTGAGTTTCTGAGACTGTAAATCTTATGGGAGTAGAAAGCCTCATCTTTCTCCCACAGAGTAGCTGGTGGTTTCTAACTGCTGAATTTGCTGATCACAATCCAACTTTTAAGGACTATGCCACCAGGGTTCCTTAAATTTACATATGGAGGAGTTATAATCAAGAAGTATCTAACACAGTTGTAGTGGTGGGAATATTATAAGTCAGTGGATCAGATCTAAAACTGGAAGTTTTTCCTGACTCACATAGGGTCCAAAGAACCTCAAAATAGGCAGATCAAAGGCAGGTTTCTGGCTGCAAAGGCAAATGAATTTCAGAAAGCAAGCCATCAGGTACATCACTGGCTCAATTATACAGTTCTAGAGGTCGGGCAATGAGCTAGACGCAGGATCCAGGCCTAGCAAAAGGAAAGCAAACTTTTCCACAGCATCCACACATATTGGAAGCAGGCTGCATCCCTAAAGAAAACCCCTTCCCATTGATTGGCTGCTCATAACATATTGTATCAGGCATATTTTAAAAAGGTCTCATCATGGGAGATTACTATATCTTAACTGCCAAACTACTGAGCATTCTGGCCCAGCCATGTTGACACAAAACCTTAAACATCACACAGATGATTTAAAATATAATTTTAACATATAATCAATAAAAACATTTTAATGAGATATTTTACATTTTGTAATGCCAAGGCTTCAAAATCTGGCATGTAGTTCATACTGGCAACACAGCTCAATTCAGACAAATACCTTTTCAAGTGTGAAATAGTCATGTATCTGTAATGGATACCATGGTGGATTTCTTGAGTCTAGTCTAGACTAACAACTAGCCATTATTTGATCCTCTTTGCCACATGCTCCCTAGTCTACCCATGCATCCATGCACTTTTCAATTTAACGCACATTGTTTCAAGCATTGGTAGGAAATTAATGAAAATGTTAAAAGAAAAAGAGGAATTCTACATAAAAGTCTAATAGGTACAAGACGTGAAAAGATAAACACACAGTGAAGTAAATGCTGTGAAAGAATTTGCTTGTTCATTCAACTCCCATTATATAACAAGCACTTCTTTAGATACAGCATGAAGAAAATATACAAAAATCCTATTATAGGACTTACATTCTAAAAGGAGAAATAGATAATTCATGTCATTACATTCGATAAGTGTTACAAAGAATAATAAAAACAAAGCACTGTAGACAACAGCTAGAAGAAAAAAAACAGAAAAACTGGTGGCCTCTAATCTTAGAAAGCAGCTTAAAAAATAAGTAAATTAAAACCTCCACATCCCAGAGACTGCATAAGCAAGCAGGAAAATGAGAGGCAGGAACAAGTATTTCATGGATTCTGCACATACTCAGTCCAAATCACCTTCATTCCCATGTGCTACACACTCCCTCCTTAGAGATTTCATATACATAATTCTTTAATATAGTGGAGAATAAGGTCTCTCCTTCTGCTACTTCTTGCTTTCATGGGGCCGAGTAAATCATCAACCTGCTTATATGAGTAGAAATCTCTCAGTCTATTGTATATTAAGGGATGGATGCTGAACTTAAAGCACTAGTCGGCAGTCTAAGTCCTCCAGAATTGATTTGGTCTGTTCTTTCAGAAAATTCCATCCACAGTCACACCCAAAATTGTCCTAGTGGAAATTCTTAATTATAATGAAACAAAAGGAAAGAGAAGTGAGGAATGGATTGGCACCCAGTAGCACTATACCTGTCTAAGAACAATACTGAACAATACTAAAATTACAAATTATTTTACATTTTTCTCTCATTTACTTTATCCTTTAAAAATCTTAATTTAAACTGCATTATAAAAACAGGAAGGAGCAGTTTGGTCTAATAGGCAGAAATGTAATGATAAAGCAAGAAAGAAAACGCCCTCTTTTAAATAGTTTATTGTTTTAACACTGCATTAGATTACCAGCATTTACAGTAATATGGATTTTGACAGTTCAACAGAAGCATTCTTTTTGTTTTTTGGCCTTTAGTCATTTATTTAAGTGCAACCACCCAGGAGGAATTTTAGATCTTGTTGAAAGCAGCCACATCCACATCCATGCCTTCACAAGCAGTTATCTGTTCTTCCAGCATATCTGTACCAACTTTGTCATCTTCAACTACACACTGTATTTGAAGTTTTTAATTCCATACCCCACCGGAACGAGCTTGGATGAGCCCCAGACCAAGCCGTCTGCTTGAATGCTTCTGACGCACTCTTCCAGTTTCGCCGTATCGGTCTCATCGTCCCACGGCTTCACATCGAGTAAGATGGAGGACTTGGCAACAAGGGCAGGCTTCTCGGCTCTCTGTGACTCACACTGTGCAGGGCGGTCTTCTCTTAGCCTCTGCTTCTTCACTTTCCTCCTCCTCCTCATCAGATCCAAAGAGATCGATGTCGTCATCATCTTTACTGTCTGCAGCACCACTCCCGGTGGTGTCTTCCACATTAGCAGGGCCATACTTGCCCAAAGCTTTCTTTGCTCCTGGCAAACTGGCCTTTTCCTTTTCTTACGACTTGATGTGATTATACCAACGTAGGGCATGATACAAGTCAGCGGGTGGAGGGCCGGAGATTCTTCAAACACTGCCGCATCTGCTTGTGATGGCACATACCCCTCCATGTAGCTCTTGTCGGTCAGGTAGGCATTGAGCACCTGAAGGCCGGCAGGGCTCTTCAAGTCTCCGAAACCCATGGCGCCGGTTGGACCAGGTGGGCGGCAGCGGAGGGAAAGGCAGAACGCTAGGAGATGGGACAAAAAGGGAACAGAAGCATTCTTAATCCAAATGCCTACCCCATAAAAGACAAAAGGTAACCAGACTGGCAATCTATATAATTTCATATTTAAAGATGTAACAGGTAGCATATGTGGGTATTGTTTAGTTAGCTTAATGAATAGCCACCAGGTCCCCTCCCAACAAACAGGTTTCTGAACTTTGTGCAGAGTTGAATTCAAGTGCTAACAGTGGTTTTCTTATGCTAACTCTCCTCTAGCCAGTAGAGCTCCTTGAGATGCAAATGGTTTGTTCTTAGAATCTATTAAATTCTACCTGTTATTTATATGTCTTATAAGTAACCCGTTAAGCATAAAAAGATGAATATACTGTTGAGTAGATAACTTAGAGATCTTGATCCTACAGTTGTTAAAAATCAGTTTGGTTCATAAGCATGAACATGTTACAAAATCATATTTGAGCTTTTAAGTAAATTCTTATATACTCTGTAAGGTTTCTCAAGTGGATAATACCTAGGTTCTTGGCTCCCCACGATGAAAGAATTCACGCTGAAGCCCATTTTGTAATCCAAGTGAGTTTTTATGAAGGACAGGACAAGTTTCAGGTTTTACAGTCTCAAAGGGGTTCACTACTGGGCAAGATAAACCTCATGGAAAAGACCAGCATCCCTTGAAGTTTTAAGAACTGCATGTGGGTAGGATTATAAAGAGACTTTCCCCCACCTTTGTCTCCCCAAAAGACATGCAAAACATTAGAGGCTTTTTTCCAACATATAGGGGGAGGTCAGATGCTTAGAAACATCCTCCCTGAAGGCATTCAATTGCCAGACAAGTAGGCCCTGCTTCCTGCTGTTAAGGACAATAGACTACTTCTCCCAAGAGGCTTGTGACCATTAGCTTGGTTCCTGTAGGTGGGGTTTATACCCTACTGATAATGGTTTCTATGGGGAAGAGATCAAACTGGCTCAGTTACATCCATAGTTAGGCTGCTCCAGGTGTAACGCCCATCCAAGTCCACAGGCGGGAAAATCCAGCTTTTGTCTTTTGCTGGCTCTCCCGGGCATGCGTAATGGACTTCCCAGTTCCCTAGGCTAAGCTACCTAACAACATCACTAAAAAAAAATCAAGAAAAGTATGAAACACCACATGACATGGAAGGATCTGGAAACCATTATTCCATGTGAAGTTAGTCAATTACAAAATGACACCAAAGCCAAGAAACCCATGGTTGGATACCCTACAGCCCTAACTCACCAATAATAGGAATAGCACAGCCTACTTGAGCCACATGGGAATAAATCTACAAGGCAGCCTAGACCATACGGCATAGACTAACTTCTCATAGCAGTCATGGAATCTCCAACTCCACTCAGAAAAACGAACCCTACTTTTCTGAGATATTGCTCCGCATGACACGCACACACCCATCTTAAAACAAACAGTAACCCCAAAGTGGGGAAAGGGAACAGGAGAGGAAGGACGGGAGAAGAGATGGGGAGCCGATGAAAGGCCAAGGGAGGAACCCAAGAGAGAGATCTTTATTGCTAACCCAGGCCTATATAACTCTGGGAGGAGTGAAAGCCCACCAATTACAGGTAAAGGCATGCGTCACAGGAAGGGGTTGCACTATAGGTTATACAGCAATAAGGGGGACAATCTAGGGATATAAATGCAATAGGAAGAGGAGGGATTGGGGGTATACATAGTGTTATTGCTGGGATTTCAATTCCCAGTTGCTTTAAGTAGCACCATATCCTTGTATTCACAAGTCCACCAACAGTGTATATGAGTTCCAATCTCTCCATATCTTCTCCAACATTTTTTGCTTTCTCTTCTTTTATTGGGCTAGCATCGTGAGTGTGAAATGGTATCTCATTGTGTTTTTAATTTGCATCCCCCTGATGGCTAGTGATTGTGAACATATTTTCCTTCTGTTTCAATATTGAAAGCTTATAAAATAAAAATCCATGACAAATAAATGGATTAAAGTTTACATTGTTTCAGCTTTAAAAAATATTCTAAAATACTTGTTACTGAATTAATTTTACTAATCATTAATATCATGCAAACAATGTTCATGATAAAAGCTTATTGAGGAAAGCTGAGAAAAAAAGAGATTAAACTATACATAGTACACTGACAAGTCACTAGGTGGCAAAATTGATTTGTGCTTTATTATGAACCAAAATGTTGCCAATTGTTTCCACTAATAAATACGACAGCCTGGAAGAAAGGGGTCAAATTAAAAGAAGTATGTAAATCAGTGTTTCCCAAAATGGTTGATACCACACCCTGGAGGTCACCGGCATCATCCACGGTGGGTTGCAGAAGCGTCTAAATAAACTTTATCATTGATTAGGGTCTATAGTACAAAAGGTTTTAATTGTTAGGGGGACACAGAGTAATTTTTTTCTAAAAGGGACCATGTGGTAGGCCAAATGAGTTTAGGAACATATGATTTAGGTCATGAAAAGATAAGTATTAGGCTTAATTCAGGCTAATATATTTCAAGACAGGCAAACCAAAAATATATAGAAAAAAGAACATGTTTTATACAATTGGATAGATTGTAAACAAATTTTCATGTTTGTTAGCCACTTGCACTTCATGTTTGGTGAACTGTCCATGTCATTTTCCTATTTCTTAATTGCATCATTTGTTATTTTCTTGTGGATATGTTGTAGAGTTCTGTGTATTTCGGTAATTAAACTGGTGTCCGATGTCATTGGTTGTCCCACCACCACCAACAATTTGTGGGTTTTTGTTTTAGTCTTCTGTTGAAGTTTTTTGATGTGTATATATGATGTGTTTTCAGCATGTCTTAGTAATCTATCTTGTCTTCTGCTGTGTGTCTGCTTCATTATACTGGGTAATCTATTTATGCCTGGCATCAGGGCCCTTTCGTTGGTTCCAACATTCTCATTGATAATCCAGAGAGCTTTGGGGTTTACATTTAGGTCTTTAATCCATGTTGAGCTCGTTTTTGTGCATGGGGAGAGATGTGGGTCTTGTTTCATTCTGCATATGGAAATCCGGTTTGTCCAACACAGTTTGTTGAAGAAACTATCTTTCTCCCATTGACTATTTCAAGGCCCTTTGTTGAAGATTAGTTGCCTGTAGGCCAATACATTTATAATTGGTTTTTCTGTTCTGATCCATTGGTCTATATATCTCTTGCTGTACCAGTACTAGGCTGTTTTAACTATACTGTGACTTTGTGGTGTGTTTGCCTGGTTTGAGTATCAGTGCTATATTCGCTATAAAGATGAGTTTGTTGTCTTTTTATGTTCGGGAAGGGTTGCTGTAGTATTTGTGTCAGACCATTTCTGAATACTTAGTAGAATTACCCTGTGAAACCATCTAGTTCTGGACTTTTCTCGGTTGATAACTTCTTAATGACCTGCTCTATTTCTTCTTTTGTTGTGGGTCTGTTGAGTTTTTCAATATCTATTTTGCATTCATTTGAGTGGGTGATTATAAATTGTCAAATTTATTTTAATATAGTTTTTCATAGGGTATGTTATTCTTCATTTTATTTCATTTGGATCTCTTGTAAAGTCATCATTTTCATCTTTTTTTCTTTTGTTAAGTTTGCCAGTGGTCTATTTTGTTAATTATGCTTCTTGTCATGATTTTTTTCCATACAGTTTATTTCTGCTTTGAGTCTTATGATTTCATTGTTTCTTTTATTGGAGGGTTCATGTTTTCCTTGTTCCAGTTCTGGAATGTGTTGTGGTAAGGTGTCGATTTTGGGCTTTTCCCGTCTTTTTCATGTTTGTGTTGATTGCTCTAAATTAGCCTCTGATTACAGTTTTTGCTGTGTTCCAAAGATCTGTTGTGTTATCAGTCTTGTTTGCCTCAAGGTATGTTTTATTCATCCTTTATTTGTTTTATTATGAAATCATTTTTTTAGCATTATGTTATTCAGTCTCCATTGGTTTCCTTTATATTTCTTTTCGTGTCATTGTGGATTGCTAATTTTATAGCATTGTGGTCTAAGATTATTGTTTGAATGACCTAATTTTTAAAAATTTGTTTTGGCATGCTTTGTGCTCCAGTATGTTGTCTATTCTTAAGAATGTCCCATGTCTGTTGGAGATAACATATACTGTTTTTGTTGGATGGATCATCCTGCATATATCTATGAGGTCAATTTTGTTGATTGTGTTGTGGAGATTTTTTGTCTTTATTGAGATTTTTCTTTATGTTATGTCTTTCCTTGAGAGTGGCATATTAATGTCTCGTGTCTATATCTTTTTTCAATTCTGTGAGGATTTGAGTGATGTATTTTGAGGGTGTTTCATTGGGTGCATATATGTTGATTATAGTTATGTATTCTTGAGCTATTGTTCTATTGATCATTACTTAGTGTCCATTCTTATCTCTTATTTTATTGCGTACCTTGAAATCTATTTTATTTTTTGAATAATTTTATTGGGGGCTCATACAACTCATCACAATCCATAAATGAATCCATTGTATCAAGCACATTTGTACATTTGTTGCCATCATCGTGAAAACATTTTCTTTCTACTTGAGCCCTTGGTGTCAGCTCCTCATGTATCCCTTCCCTCCCCACCACTCTCTCCCTCATGAACCCTTGATAAGTTATAAATTATTATTTTGTCATGTCTTACACTGTCTGATGTCTCCCTTCACCTACTATTCTGTTGTCCGTCCCCCATTGAAGGGGTTACATGTAGATCCTTGTAATTGGTTCCCCCTTTCTACTCCACGATTCCTCTACCCTAACGGTATCGTCACTCTCACCACTGGTCCGGTGGGCTTCATCTGCCCAGGATTCTCTGTGTTCCCAATCCCTATCTGTACCAGTGCACATCCTCTGGTCTAGCCATATCTGTAAGGTAGAATTGGGATAATGATAGTGGTGGGGGGTGGGAGGAAGCATTTAAGAACTAGAGGAAAGTTGTATGTTTCATTTTTTTGAAGTCTATTTTCTCGGGGATTAATACTGCCACACCTGCCTTATTTTGGTTGCTGTTTCCTTGGTATGCCTTTGTCCGGTCTCTGTTTTTAGTTTGCTCGTGTCTTTTTTTTGTAAGGCGTGTGGTAGTTACATAATCTGTTGTCAATTTGAGACTATAATAGTGAAGGGTTGGAGTTTAGCTTGTCAATCAGGTCACGGCTTCCTGACATCCTTTGGAGGCAATAAGGATATAAATAGCTCGCTGGAGCCAGGACTTACACTAACTATTTGGGAGACATTCCTGTTGAGAAGACTCATGGAGCTACGCTAGTGCCCTGGAGCTGGAGGAGCCACATAGAGGCCCCTGCCAGCACTGAGATGCTTACACCGCCACTGGTTCCACAAGAATTTCCACCCACTGGCCTGTAATTTTCCTGCAGTAGGTGTCATTGCATTTGTTTCATGAGTCTGAAGAGGAATTTATAGATTGATATCAGACACATGAGTTAATGTGAGACTTAGGGATTTGATCTGGCCTGAGCTGGGATGTATATACAATGCTCTTTTATATAAAGCACTTTCTTATACACCTATGAGTATCTATGAATTTGTTTCTCTAGTCAACCCTGACTAACACAGTGTGTTTCTTGTAGGCGGCATATTGATGGATCTCATTTTCTTATCCATGTTGCTACTCTCTGTCTCTTTACTGTTGCATTTAGTCCATTAACATTCAGTGAGATTATTGATATGTATGTATTTGTTACTATCATCTTGCATTATATTTGTGCATGCTTTTTGTAAGTGTGTATTGTGTTTAGTTACTTTGTTATTCCTGTATTGGTGCATTGCTTTGGATGTTTCTCTGCGAGGAGTTGTATGTTGGTTTCAGGTTTGTGTGTTGTTATTGTTGTTGTTTTTTTGACCCATAGAGTATTTTCTGTAGTGTTGTTGTTGTTTATGTGAATTCTTTTAATTTGTCCTTGTCTTCAAATACTTTTATTTCTCCATAATAATTGAGTGATGGTTTTGCTGAGTAAAAGAATCTTAGCTGACAGTTATATTCTTCCAGTACACTGTGTTACTCCACTGACTTTTTACCTGCATGGTTTTTGCTGAGAAATCTGAGATTATTTTAATTCTTGATCGTTTGTGTGTAATTGTTCTTTTTGCTCTGTTTGGTCTTAGAAATTTTTCTTCTCTTTGATGTTAGACATTCTAACTACAATATGCTGGGAAGTTCTACTTTTGGGATCTCTCCTGATTAGCTGTTTTTTTCTTCTGACATTGAGGAAAGTATTCTTGAAAGAGTTCTTGGACTATTCTCTTTGTGGATTTTGTTTGTTTATTTGTTTCCTCCTATTCTGGAATCCCAATAAGATGTAGGTTTTTCCTCTTGATTGTGTCCCACATTTTTCTCAAGCTTTCCTCAGTCTTTTGCATTTTTTGTTATTTGTTCCTTTTTATCATTTTATTGGGGGCTCATACAACGCTTATCACAATCCACACATTCATTAATTATGTAAAGCACATTTGTATATACGTTTCCCTCATCATTATCAAAATATTTGCTCTCCACATAAGCCCCTGGCATCAACTCATTTCCCCCCACTCACCGCTTCCCTCTCCCTCATGAACCCTTGATAATTTATAAATTAGTATTTTGTCATATCTTACACTGTCCAATGTCTCCATTCACCCACTTTTCTGTTGTCCTTTCCCCATGGAGTACGTTATATGTAGATCCTTATAATAGGCTCTCCCTCTTTACCCCACCCTCCCTGCACCCTCCCGGTATGGCTACTCTCACCACTGGTCCTGAAGGGATCATCTGTCCAGGTTTCCCTGTGTTTCCAGTTCATATCTGTACCAGTGTACATCCTCTGGTCCAACCGGATTTGTACAGTAGAAATGGGATCATGATAGTGGGTGGGGAAGAAGCATTTAGGAACTAGAGGAAAGTTGCATGTTTCATCATTGATACACTAGACACTGACTGGCTCATCTCCTACCTACAGCCCTTCTGTAAGGGGATGTCCAGTAACCTACAGATGGGCTTTTCTGTACCAACCCCGCACTCTCCCTCATTCACAATGATAGGATTTTGTTGTTGTTGTTTGATGCATGATGCCTGATCCCTTCAACATCTTGTGATCACATGGGCTGGTGTGTTTGTACCATGTGGGCTTTGTTGCTTCTGAGCTAGATGGTCGCTTGTTTATCTTCAAATCTTTAAGACCCTAGACTCTATATCTTTTGATAGCTGAGCTCCATCAGCTTTCTTTGCCACATTTGCTTATGCACCCGCTTTATCTTCAGCAATCATGTCTAGAAGGTGAGCATTATTGAATGACAGTTTAATACAACAAAGTATTCTTGCATTGAGGGAATCCTTGAGTGGAGACCCAATGTCCACCTGCTACCTTAATACTTAACCTATAAATGTATGCACATAAATCTATTTCTCCATCCTCATATATAAATATATTTACAAATGTTCATGCTTGTGTTTAGACCTCTATAAATGTCATTTGACTCTTAGTTCTTTCCTCTATTTCCTTTTACTTTCCTCTTGCCCCACTATAATGCTCAGCCTTCATTTGGGTTACAGTAATTCCTCTCAGTTACATTACCCTTGATCATGCCCTATCTGGCCTCCTACACCCACCTCACAACCGATTGGGATCACTTGTTGTTCCTTTGTCCCTGGGTTTGTTAACTCCATTTCCTTTCTCCCCACCTTCCCCACTCCCATGTCCCCCCATACCAGTCAGTCCTGTTGTATTCTCCTTCAGATTTTTATCCAACCTATCTTATTTAAACAGACCTGTGGAGATAATAACATACAGAAACACAAGACAGAGCAAAACCAAGTAACAAAAGAAAACAAAACAACAACAACAAAAAGTCCATGACACAAAAAACGCAGCAAAACAACAACAAAAAGGAAAAGTTTGTAGTTAGTTCAAGGACTGTTTGGTGGCCTTTAGAAGTGCTTTCCGCTCGAGTCTGATGGGGTGCCAAGTCCTGGCCCAAAAATCTATTTGTCCTGGGGACTTGATTGTTCTGTTCCCCTTGCTATTCTGTAGCACATCCTTAGTGCTTTGCCTCATTGTGGTGGGATCAGATCGTGCACAATTCCCAAATCTGTCTCCAGTGTTATCCCCTGAAGGGCTATGGGTCAGTGAGGGATGACGTGTCTCAAAGTGGGGCCGGCCATATGGTCTTCTCTCTGGATTGGCTGCTCTCAGTGGGAATATTGTCGTCAAGGCTTGGTGGACCAGTGGGTGCTCCACTCTCTCTTCCTCCTACTTCATTTGCTCCTGTGTGCTCTGATCAGACACATCCCTCTCCCTGAGTTGCAGCTTCAGTGCTGTCCTCTGAAATAATTTCTTCTGGTGGCAGGGGCAGCTGCCCACGTGGTTGGGATTGGGACTAGGCCCTCACACTTCTCAGCTGGTTCTCTATACAATGCTGACATATTGCATTCACATCTTGGAACACTAGGTTGAACCCTGGTCCCTCTTTCCCTGTAGAGATATAAACAATACCCTCCCCTTCGGTAGGTTAGTGCCTGTTCCCCTACTACACATTTATTTTTTATTTTTTTCTTCCCCCACCCTCCTCTTTAGTTGGCTACCATATGTATCCCCAGATTTGGTCTGGCCCCTACCATACTAACTTGTCCTCGCTCCCAGGAAAGTTTGTATATAGTAGCTTTTTCACTATGCCCCTTTTGCATTTTTTTAAGCTTACCTTTGTGGACTCATGTTGTACTTGTCCTTTTGTGTTTGGCTTACTTCACTTAGCATAATTTCCTCCAGTTCTTCCCATGCAGCGATGTGCTTCATGCATTCATCAATGCTTTTTAGGAAAGCATAGTACTCCATTGTATGTATGTACCATAGCTTTTTAATCCACTAATCAGTTGATGTAAGTTTGGGTTGTTTCCAACTCCTTGCTATTGTGAACTGTGGCGCAATGAACATTGGAGCACAGATGTGTGGCCTTGGTTTGTTTCTCGCCTCTTCTGGGTATGTGCCCAGTAGGGGGATTACTGGGTCGTAGGGTAGCTCTATTTCCATCCCTTTTAGATATCACTAGACCAATTTGCATAGTGGTTCTATATACCTACAGGGCCACCAGCAGTGGATGAGAGTTCCTATATCCTCACATCCCCTCCAACACTTGTTGCTTTCTGATTTTTTGAATTGGACTATCTTTGAGGGTGGTAGGTGGTATCTCGTTGTTTTAATTTGCATTTCTTTTATGGCTAAAGATCAGGACCATGTTCTCATATGTTTATTTGCCATTCGGATTTCTGAACCTGAGAAACTTCTGTTCAGGTTCGAGATGGGCAATTAGCTTTTCTCTTTATGAAAGCCAGCAGAGTAGTGTAGATTTTAGTAATAAGGATTTTGTCTGATGTGTCATTGCTAAAGAAGTTTTCCCATTGCATGAACTCTCTTATTACTCTCTTGGTGAATTCTTTCTATATACACAGGTGTTTTATCTTCAGTATATCACACTTGTCAATTTATGCCTCCCCTGTGTTTGTGTCCTTCCCTATTTCTGATAGCCTACGTATTCCCTGTGCCAAAGTTCTCAAGTTGGTCCCAATGCCCTCATTGATGGCCCTAATAGTTTGGGGTTTAACTCCAAGGTCTGTGATCCACCTTGAGTTTATTCTTGTGCATGGAGTGAGATAAGAGTCTTGCTTCATTTTTCTGTAGGTATATATCCATTTGTTCTAGCACCACCTATCGAAAGGGGCATCTGTTTCCCATTGTATATTTTTTTGGCCCTTATCAAAGATCAGATGTCTGTATGCCAATGGTTTTATTTCTGGGTTTTCAGTTCTTTTCCATTGATCTGAGTATCTGTCATTATTACAATACCATGTGGTTTTGAAAACTGTGGCTGTAAAATATGTGCTAAAGTCAGGTAAAGCAAGCCCTCTCACTGTGTCCTTCTTCAGGACTTCTCTGCTAATTCTGGGTTTCTTCCCTTTCTATAAGCAGTTGGTAATCAGTTTTTCCATTTCTTTGAAGAAAGATGAGGGTAATTGTATTGGGATTGCAGTAAACTTATATAGTGCCTTAGGCAGAACTGACATCTTTTCTATATTGAGCCTTCCAATCCAAGAGCATGGGATATACTTCCATTTGTTGAGATCACTCTTGGTTTCATGTAATAGTGTTCTGTCGTTTTCCTCATATAGATCTTTTGTTCTTTTAGTCAGGTATATCCCTAGATATTTCATTTGGTGCTTGCCTATTGTGAAGGGTACCACCTTTTTGATCTCCTCTTCTGTGGTCGTATCCAATGTGTATAGCAGTCTGATGGACTTCTGTTTGTTGATATTGTATTCTGCCACTCTGGCAAACTCTGCTATTGCTTCCAGTACTCCCCTTGTGGAGCTTTTAAGATTTTCCATATATAAGATCATATCGTCTGCAAATAACGATAGTTTCACTTCTTCCTTCCCCAGACGAATACCTTTGATGCCTTTTCTTTGCCTTATGCTGTTAGCTAAAATTTCCAGCACGATGTTGAATAAGAGTGGGGACAAGGGGCATCCTTGCCTGGTCCCCCTTTGCAGTAGGATTGCGTTAGCCTTTTCTCCATTGACTACCACGTTGGCTATTGGTTTTTCATATATAACTTGTATTGTCTTGAGGAATTTTCCTTCCATTCCTATCTTCTCAAATGCCTTAAACGGGAATTGGTGTGGATGTTGTAGACTGCTTTTTCTGCATCTATCAATATTATCATGTGGTTCTTATAGTTTTTTCATGTCAATGTGGTGAATGATATTAATGGTCTTTCGTATGTTGAGCCATCCCTGCATCCCTGGTATGAATTCCAATTGGTCATGGTGAATTATTTGTTTTATATAATTTTGTATTCTATTGGTCAATATTTTGTTAAGGAGTTTTGCGTTGATATTCATTAGGGATATTGTTCTGTAGTTCTCGATTCTTGCTGGATCCTTGCCCGGTTTTGGTATCAGAGTTATACTAGCTTCATAGACGGAGTTTGGGAGTTAGCCATCTTTTTCTATGTTCTGGAAGAGTTTTTGTAGGATTGGTGTTAGTTCTTCCCTAAATGTTTGGTAGAATTCTCCAGTGAAGCTTTCTAGTCCAGGGGATTTTTTTGGGTTGGTAATCCCTTGATAATCCTGTCTATTTCTTCCATTCCTATGGGTCTTGACATTCTTTGGGGATAGTTAGGGAGCAATTGTTTTTCCAAGAATTTGTCCATGTCTTTTACGTTGTTGAATTCATTGGAGTACATTCCTTCATAGTACCGTGTAATTATCCTTTTGATTTCATTAGGGTCTGTTGTAATGAGCTCTCTTTCATTCCTCATTCTTGCTATTGAAATTTGCTCCCTCCTTTCTTTGGTTAGGTTTGCCAGCGGTCTGTCACTTCTGTTTATCCTTTCAAAGAACCAACTTTTAGCAGCATAAAAATTTTCCATAGTTTTCTTAATTTTCCTCTCCTGAATCTCAGCCCTGAGTTTTATTATTTCTTTTTAAAAAATCATTTTATTGGGGGCTCGTACAATTCTTATCACAATGCTGACATACATCCATTGTGTCAAGCACTCATGTACATTTGTTGCCATCATCATTCTCAAAACATTTGCATTCTACTTGAGTCCTTAATATTGGCTGCTCATTTCCCCCCTCCCTCCCCACTCCCTTTTCCCTCGCGAACCCTTCATAATTCATAAATTATTATTATGTCATATGTTACACTGTCTGAAGTCCCCCCCCCCCCGCCCCGCTCTCTTCTCTGCTGTCCATCCCCCAGGGAGGAGGCGATTCATTTAATTTGCTATTACTAGAATTATCCTGCTGACTCCACTCTAGTTGTTGTAAATTTTGTGCCAGCATATCAATCCTTTCTCATGTGTGCATGTATTGCTATGAAACTTCCACTGATAACTGCCTTTGCTGTGTCCCATAAGTTTTGATACGTCGTGTTCTTATTCTCATTGGTTTCAAGAAATTTTCTACTTTAATCTCTGATCTGTGCCAGTACATAAAGCCAGATCTTAAACTTAATCCTTAACTATTTCATTGATATGATATATGGCCTCAAGGCCCTGACTACAGTAAACCAGGCAGGGCCTTCTGTCAGCCATTTTGACTCAGCAGAATTGTCTATGTTAGAGAAATTTTAAGGGGTCCGTTGGCCCCCCCTGAGATTAAAATTTACATTTATTAATTTATTTTTGCCATTTTATGATTAACCAATTCTAGTAATTTAAACTTTAACTTTCCATGTTCTTTTCAGAAAACAATTGAGTAGACAGTGTGGCCTTATCTGACCTCTGGCTGTGTATCTACAAGCACTTTTTTTGTCCCATTGTTCAGGGGAACAAAAGAAGAGATTGAGGAGGGGTTATCCCACCTTTCCATATTCTGTATAATTCCAAATAGCATTATTTGCATACTTACAAATAGTTGAATTTATACCTTTAGAACAATTTTTATGATAACCCCAATTAACAATAGTGACAGAATTACATATATATATATATATATATATATATATATATATATATATATATATATATATATATATATATAGTGTGTGTGTGTGTCCTTTGACAGCTTAATCAACACCACTCCTTTTTTACAATGCTTTAAGTGAAAACTTTACAAAATGTAGTCTTTTCTTTGCCAAGCTATGCAGTATTATTTTTACATTTATCGAAAGTTACTCCTGCTAAGGAGAGAAATCTATAATTAGTCTGATAAACAGATAACCAAAACTTTTACACTTGAATTTTAATTTTAGGACAACCTTTTGCAGATTTCACACACAATGGATTAGAGTTATAACCCAAGTAAAGTTCAGGGAACGTCTTTTTTAGTTCAGAAAATAACTATTTCTGACTCCTCATGGTTCTGGAGTCCATTGAGTGTTATTGGTGCAAACCAGAGGTCCTGGAAAATGTAATTTAGAAATTTGTAGTAAAGGTGGATGAGAAATTTAAGCCTAATAAGAGTGATCTGCACTTCCTTTCGATTAAATAACAAGCACTGCCAGCATGTCTAGAACAAATTGAAAATAGATCACAATGGAAAATCAATGATAATCTAAGGCCGCAGTAATTCATTTTTTGATTCACTCTGGTCCATAGGAAGACTTTTCACAGCCATGTTCAATGTTACCATGAAAGCCAATGGAGGCTTAATCCATGTGGGGGCTTTGCAAATGAATTTTTGGTTTTCATGGTTGTGCATAGCTTTTCGTAGGGTAGGCACTCAGAATTTAAGTTCTAATACGATTTCCTCTTCTTATTTTGCATTTTATTATTTATGATCCTTGAGTTACACAGGCTGTTGTTCTCCCAATCTTTGATGGAAGTTGACTTAGATGGCAGCCTATTTTAAGATGCTTTTAAGATTCCTATCTTTCTGTCAGGTACCATCCACTTTTTTATGACACTTTGCTACAGCATCCATGTTTTCAGTAATTCACTCATGAGGGTAAGTATTGAACTGGAATACATCATAAGAACTGATTGTTCTTAGATTATGGTTTACAGTTAAATACAAGCTCAAAATACATGAATGTATATCCTGTTTCACTTAATGGCAGCATTGTCAGCTTTTTGAGAGATAATGTAAGCAACCTCCATGGGCCTTTGGCAATTCTAAAAATAGTGTCATCAAACTAGGAAAATGCTATATGATTTAAAATACTATGGAAATAAAGGGTATATTCATATATGGTAAAGCTTATAAGAGCAGAATTCATGGGAAGCTCAATTATACATATTGAAAAACTTAAGTGATTGAATCTTTTGAAGAAAACAAAGAGGGTTATACACAGGGTACAAAGTTCAATTAACACTCATTTACTACAACAGAACTATGTTTGTAGAACTAAAATATTTCTTTAAAAGCTATGAAATATGAAAGTGGCAAGTATATGGTAGTCTTAAGTTGTCTATTATGGGCAACCTCAAAAACAAGAAATTTGAACCAAACCCCAATGACATCCAAATCCATGTCCTTGGGGTAGCATCCCTCCTCCTCTTCTCTCACTAAGGCAAAACAGCTTTAGTCAAAATGAATATATTTATTTTAACTATAAATACGTTTTATAAATCATTTAATTTATAACAGATGTGTTTAAGGTAAAGTCTGGTTCACTTAGTGGATTTTTAGCTCAGATTCTTCAGATATAGCCTATGTAATATGCTGTACACCTGTTGTTAGGTGCTATCGAGTCATTTCTGACCTCTAGTTTACCTGTGAAGAGAGTTCCACAAAAAAGCATCAAGGAAAACAATACCATTTATAATAGCCACACAAAAAGTTAAATTCCTAAGAATAAACCTAACCAATGAAACAAAAGCCCTGTACAAAGAAAACTACAGAACTTTATTAAAAGAAACCAAAAGAAGTATACTTCATGTTCATGGATAGGAAGACTCGATATTGTGAAAATGTCAATACTACCTAAAGCAATCTACAAATTTCAATCCAAATATCAACATCATCCTTTAAAGAAATGGAAAAATTAATTACCATCTTCATATGGAGAGGGAAGAAGGCCAGGATAAGCAAAGAACGTCTCAAAAAGAAGAACAAAGTTGGAAGCCTGTCTCAACCCAACGTCAAAATTGATTACACAGTCACATTTGTCCAAACAGCCTGGTATGATACATAGGCCAATGAAACGGGATCGAAAACCTAGAAACAAAAGTATCCACTTACAGGAAACTTATTTTTGACAAAAAATTCAAAACAAAACACAACCCCTGAAAACCATTCAATAGGAAAGGGGACACCCTCTTTAACAAATGGTGTTGGAATAAATGGATCTCTGTGTGCAAAAAAGTGAAATGGGGTGTGAGATAGTTAAAGTTTATTGTGCCAACCTGACTGATAAACACAGGTAGGGTTAATTGAAGGGCGGAGAGATAAATGGTGCGGTGAACCTCACCTTTCTAGTTCCCGGGTCTCTTGTTTTCTGATGGTTGGACCAGGGTGCAGCTGCATTAACCAGTTCCCTGCTTCAGCTGGCAAGGCTAACTTCCTGCAAGACATCCCTGAGGAGAAGCCACATGGACCTACCCCAATGCAGCCCTGGGTGATGGAGCAGCCATGCAGAGACCCCTGCCAGTGTTGAAATGCTTCCACATTCACTGACTTGGCTTTCCTCCTGCAGTTGGCATCATTGCGTGTGTTTTGTGAGACGGAGGAGGACTTTGTGGATTGGTGCCAGACATATGGGTTAATGTTAGATTTGTGGGCTTGGGCAGCACTGAGTTGGGATGTTTTCTTGATGCACACATACCCTTTATATCAAACTCTCTCTTATACATGTGAGTTTCAGTGGATTTGTTTCTCTAATGTACCCAGACTAACACAGGATGTGTGTATCCTTCCATGCACAAAAAATGGACTCAAGGTGGATTAGAGATATAAATGTAAACTCCAGAGATATAATCCATCAATAATAAAACTGAGACAACTTTAAGGGCCCTATTGTTTATGCCTTATTGTAGGGGATACACATACTACCAAATATAATAAAGAAAACACAATAAGTGGTAAACCAATTACGCACACCAAAAGGCTTCATTGAAAGCATGTAATGAGAACTCATGGATTGAGGAAAAAAATCTTAGTGACAACACAACTGAAAAAAGGACTAATCACTTAAATCTATAGAATTTTGAAATATTTCAATAAGAAAAAAAGAAATAATCCAATTGAAAGTAGGCAAAGGACAGGACCAGACAATTCATAAAGGATGACACTTGAATGGATAACAATCACAAGGATCATTAGCCATCTGGGAGAATGAAATCAAAACACCCCCAGCAATAGCCCAGTTCAAAAACACGGAGAGCAACAAATGCTGGAGAGGGCATGGAGAGATTGAAACTCTCATACATTGCTGGTGCAATTGTAAACATGTGCAAGCATTGTGAAAAGTGATATGGCACTTCCTGAAGCAACTGGAAATAGCAATATCATATGAACCAGCAATATCTCTACTTGGCAAATACCACAAAGTAAGAGTCAAAACACAAACAGACATATACTCTCCTATGTTCATAGCAGCAGAGTTCACAAAATTGTGAAGCTAGAAACAGCCCAAATGGCCATCAGTAGAAGAATGGATAAAGAATCCCTGGTATATACACACAATAGAATACAGGCATCTCTAAATCATAGTGGTGAAACCATGAAACATTTCGTGACATGGATGCACCTGAAAATCATTATGCTGAGTGAAGTTAGTCACAAAAGGACAAATATCATGTGAATCCACTACTACAAGTATAAAAATCAAGACAAAGGCAAGCTTCTGTTCTCAACTCATGCAGTCTTCTAATCTGGTCCCCCAAACAATGAAGTAGTGTGTCTTCCTAGTTCCCATAAACCATATATCACCCTCTTGTTTCAACATTCTAAAAACCACCTCAAGAGGTGGTCTCACTCCAGATGGCATCAGTGTCTCGTGTTTTAGGGAGAGGAAGAAGATCAATCAATTTCAGCCATATAGCAGTGTTCTATAATTATTCCAAATCAATAGACACAAGAATAATTAGTGATCCTTAATGGTAACTAGGATGAAAAAGAGGGCGGGAACATGTCTGCAGTGGAGAAAGTGATTACACTTCTGATGGTTAGTAAACTAGAGGGGTGGGAAGCCCACAACTGAGAAAAATGCTTAACGTTATTTAGATCCCAAGGGTAAATATGCCCAATATTATGTTCCTCACTGGGCAATTTTGACCTAGTTTCTATGTAGCCCCTCATGAAAAAGCCAACGTGTTACAAACAATTGGGACATTTGTGTCTGACAAAAGACTGTCTTTTTGAAGTACACAGCACCCTTCATATACAACAGCAGAGGGATCAGAATTGGAAAAAAATCATTAAGAGAACTGGACATTATCATAAACTAGCAGATCTAAGGATGTAAAATACTCCCTTGAACTTAAAACTGAAATGCCCTAGTGCTGTTCTTGTTAGGTGCCTTTGAGTCCATTCCAACCCATAGTGACCCTATGCAAAATAGAACAAAATACCGCATGGTTCTGGGCTATCATTTCAATTGTTCATATACCAGAGCCCATCCTTTCAGTCACTTGGTCAATCCACCTCATTGAGGGCCTTCCTCTTTTTTGCTACCCCTCCACTTTGCTAAGCATGATGTCCTTCTCCAGGGACCGATCTCTCCTGACAATATGGCCAAAGTATCGCAAAGTCTTGCCATCTTTGCTCCTAAGGAACACTCTGGCCATTTTTCTTCTAAGGCAGTTTGGTTTTAACAGTCCATGGAATTTTCAGCATTCTTCTCCAGTACCATAATTCAAATGCATCTATTCTTCTTCTGTCTGTAATGTTTAAGCAAGCTGATGAAGCACTGGAAGAACTCATTCATCTATGCCAGGAAATTTGGAAGAGAGCTACTTAGCCAACTGACTAGAAGATATCTATATTTGTGCCCATTCCAAAGAAAGGTCCATATTATGTCCATTCCAATGATAGATGGCACAACACAATCCTCAAACTACAGCACAATATCACTGATATTGTACGCAAGTAAAATTTTGCTGAAGATCATCTAGAACAGTACATTGACAAGGAATGCTAGAAAATACAGGATGGCTTCAGAAAATAATGTGAAACGAGGGATATAATTGCTGATGTCAGGTGGATCTTGGGGGCTCAAAGGAGAGAATACCAGAAATATGTTTATTTGTGTTTTATTGATTATGCAAAGGCATTCGACGGCATGGATCACAAACTACAGATAACCTTGAGAAGAATGGGAATTCCAGAGCACTTAAATTCTCTCATGAGGAACTCATACATGGATCAAGAGGCAATTGTGGAAAAATAACAAGGGAATACTGCATAGTTTAAAATGAGGAAAAGTGGGTGTCAGGTTTGTATCCTCTCACCACACTTGTTTAATCTGTATGCTTAGCAAATCATTAGAGAAACTGGTTTATATGAAGAAGAGTGCAACATCAGGATTAGAGGAAGGTTTATTAACAACCTTTGGTATGCAGATGACACAACCTTGTTTTGTGAAAGTGAGGAAGACTTGAAGCACTTGCTAATGAAGATCAAGGACTGCAGCTTTCAGTGTGGGTTATGATTCATTGTAAAGAAGACTGAAATCCTCACAAATGGACCAATTAGTAACATCATGCTAAATGGAGAAAAGTTTGAAGTTATCAAACCTTTTGTCTTGCTTGGATCACAATCAGTGCTTATGGAAACAGCAGCCAAGAGATCAAAAGACACATTGCGAGCAAAAGAAACATTGCATTACATAAGTCTGCTGCAGAAGAGCTCTTTAGAGTATTAGAGCACAAGGATGTTACTTTAAGGCCTAAAGTGCGCCTGGCCAAAGTCATGGTATTTTCCACTGCCTCATATACATGTGAAAGCTGGACATTGAATAAGGACATTTGGCATTGAATACCCTAGTATTGGGGTCTGCAGACTATGGTTCTCAAGCCACATGTGGCTCTTTCAGTACATATATGTGGCTCTGAAGTAAAATAGAAAAATTTCAAAGGATAATATTCAGGTCATGGTTATTTCATTTGTGTGTGTGTATCTCAAATAAATTTTATGGCTCTCAAATAATTGCTGTGAGGGACAAGATTTGCTTTTCCTTCTCAAAAATTTGCCGATCCCTGCCCTAGTAGAGTGGCAGATATTCACTATCCCAAGATTAGGGAAGTTGGTAGTCACTGAACTTTGGTTTTATTCAAACCCATTGCTTAAGGAAGCTAATGAAGGGTCACCTGGGAACAACAAATATTTGCTCTTTTTGTGTCCTCTTTGATTTTTTTGTGACATGTGCTCATCTGCCAGAGATGATTCTGCTTTTATAAATAATATTGAAAATATTGCCCTATCTCTAACCTTCATGGTTCATGCAACTAGTGTCCAGTCACCTAAGTTTCAAAGTTGTACACAGTAACAATGAAAGCATTGTAGTCCAAAACAATGTCCTAAAATGCATAAATTCCTTTTTTCTTTTCTTTTTTTACATTTTATTAGTGGCTCATACAACACTTATCACAATCCACACATATACATACATCAATTGTATAAAGCACATCAGTACATTCTTTGCCCTAATCACTCTCAAAGCATTTGCTCTCCACTTAAGCCCTCTGCATCAGGTCCTCTTTTTTCCCCCTCCCTCCCTAAATTCCTTTTTTCAATAGTGCTTTAAATTCTATACTATTGACTAAATTACTGATCCTATCAATAGAATTTCCTTATGCCCCATGGGGATGTTTTATGATGTACCCCATATAAAATGATAATGATGTCTCCAAAGTGAACCAGGGACATATATAAACCATAGATATATGAATGGATTTTGAGCTCTTACTTGATCACAACCCAAATATAAGAACAATTAGTTATTATGACATAGTCCTTCTTGGTACTCACTTCCATGAGGAGATCACTGAAGAAATAGGTGCTTGGCTATTAGAAAAAAATAGCATCTGAGGTCTTCCAATCTTGTTTAAAAACAATCAGCCATCTAAATAAGGAGTCAGCTAAGTCCACGTGGAAGAAGTGCACCAGGTGGCTGTGTGATCCAAAAGCCTAAATTGTAAACACTCCGTTTTCAGAACGATGGGTGGTCTACAAAGACAGTAACTGTATGAATAATTACTTGGGGGCATGGAAATGGAGGTTGGAGAAAATGGGGATTTAACAGCAATGAGGACAAGAATGAAGAAAATGTATCAAAGTTGATTGTGGTGCAACCCTTCTTAATATAACTGAACTATGTAATTGTATGAAAACAGTGGTGATATTTCAAATACCTCGTGACATGGAAAAAATTGGAAGACATTATTCTCATCAAATTTAGTCATTTTCAAGAAGATAAATATTTCATGACACCATTATTATAAAGGAAACAAGAAAGAAAATGGTTCTCACACCAAAGGAAAGGACTTTAAAGACTAGACTATGACAAGGTTAGGGGAAAGAGAGAGAGGAGGGAAGGACAAGAATGGAAGAAGGGAGAGTGGGTGGTGAGAAAAAAAGAAGAAAGAGTCACATTAATGGGATAATCTCACTGTTCTGATGTGATGGGTTGTGCACTACATAGGTTTTTATTGTTATTATATGGCTTTCTTTCTAAGTATTACGTATACTATGCAAGTAAAAGGGGGAAAAGATAGTAAAATATAAAAAAATTTAAATGTACTTAAAAAAGAGGGAAGGGTCACAACCTTAAAAGCCCTCCAATTTCCTTACCTGTTAAATCTGAACACTGTTTTAAGTGGTTTTAAAATTAAAATTGTAACTGACTTCAATTTCTTTTGACACACAAGCTAGTTTAAAACCAACAAACAAAATTAGCCACACAGAGCTCACAGACAATACTCACAATTAAGGGAGTTTATTAGGAAAGTTAACTGGTTACCACAAATCAGGATCAGTAAACAATAAGGATATAGTCATTGGTCCACAGCAACACTTCTTAGTCAGTAGCCAAGCCACTCTTCAGTTCTCAGCATCTGTGACACTTGGTCCCTTGGCATCTGCCACTGTGGACCAGGAGGCCAATCCACTTCCCTGTCTTATAGTCCTATAGTCTCAGCACTGTTTCATAGTTCTCTTATGATCTCCCTACCTTAGCCCCTGTTCTCAAACGGTCTTCTTTGCTCTGTCCCAGGTCTCTTTGTCATAGCTTCTGGTGCCTCTGGTTTCAGTCTTAGCTACTGAAGACAAATCTCAAACATGCTTCATTAATGGCTATTCTTCCACTGGTCCTGGAATTTCTCTCTGTGTTCCTATTTTTTAGATAGCTCATTCTTACATGAAAGTTTGGGTGTTTTTTTTCATCAGATCATACACAAGGAAACAAAATGTGGTGACTTGAGTCACAGTCTCTACTAAAAATGGAGACTCAGAATATACCCCACCTTAATCCTATAACAACTCCCTCAAAAAAATGGGATGATAACCACAGGCATAGATGCTACAATTTATAGTACATCACAAAATGGATTATGGCTCGAAAGGCTATATTAAATAATTGACTATGTCTCAAATATCATGGTATCCTCCTTTACCTGGCACAGTGATTAAGCACAAAGACTGAGGTTGGACAGATCAAAATTTAAATCCTGGTCCCATGATTTGAAAATAAATCTGTCTGTATAATAGGTATGTGAATATGCCAGTTACTTATGTGATTTGAGTTTCACTTTCTGTAAACATTAAAATGGAGCAAATAAGAAAGTTAATTTCTGCCTCTCTAAGGCTTTCTGTGAAAATTCCATGAGGAAATGCCTGTGAAATACGGGGTGCAGTTCTTGGCGCAGTACAAGTGGCCAGCTGTTATTAATGTTTGATTTGTTTACTACTCAGAAGTGAAATTGAAGTGACAGATACAGATTTGCAGGTGATTATTGTAGAAGAAGGGAGTTCTGGTCATGTAGTGGTTACATGTTGGGCTTCGATCTGAAAGATCAGCAATTCAAAACCATCAGCTGCTCCTAGGAAGAAAGATGGAGCTTTCTACTTCCACAGTTAGTTTTGTAAACTCGGAGGGCAGTTCTACCTTGCCCTATAGGATTGCTATGAGTTGGCATTGACTCGATGCTAGTGAGTTTTGGTTTGGTTGTAGGTCTGTTGAAACCATGGGTGAAAATGAGAGAATTTGTTGTAAAGTAGACAGGGAAAAGAACTGAGGATCACATCCCAGGACATACTAGTCTCTAAAAGGAGCAGCAAGAGACATAAGAACCAATGGAGGGGAATGAAAGAGATGCTATGTCAGACAGAACATAAACAGATTATTTCAAGAAGGTATAAAAGGTTAATAGTACAGAAAGAGTAGGATACGGGGCAAAGAAAAGTCTAATTGATTTGTACAATTTAAAGTTCCTCTGAGACCTCTATCAAAGAGTCTTCATGGATCAAGAAATAGTAGAATGCAGTGGTTGGAGTGATAATAAAACAAGGTTAGGAAGTGTAGAACAGACTAACTAGAAGACTATCTAGAAATTTGACTGAAAGAGTAGGGCATGATGGGGGTCTTGAAACAGAGGTAGGAAACAGATTGAAGAGGAGTTTTCTCTTCTTCACTTTAAATTTCTTTTGTTCACAGAGAAGAACTAACTAAACATGTTCATAAAGACAAGAGAAGTAGTTTAGTAGATGGAGAGGTTGAAGGAGAGCAGACATAATTGATAGAATGAGAGGGTTTGAGGAAACAGGGACGAGTGGACCCAGGACAGAGGTGGAGGGATTGACTCTGCTTGGTCCAGAGATAAAAGGAAAGAGTGGGTATGGGTGTGGAGAAGTGTGTCTTATCATCTTTGAGTCTACAAAGATCAGAAAGTTGGGTGACAGGTATTTGTCATGCAGAAAACAAACAAAACAAAACCAACTCACTACTATGGACCTATTATGTCCCTATATGGCAGGGTAGAATTTCCCCTGTGAGATGTCGAGACTATAACTTTACGGGAGTAGAAGCCCTGTCTTCCTCCCAAGGAGTGCTGATGGATTTGAACTGTTGACCTTGCGGATTGTAGACCAACATTAACCAGTAGCCAACAGGGCAAGTAGCAAGCCCCCAGGAATGCTAGAGAGGAAAGACTAAGGGGGTTTGTGTGAGAAGAGCTTCAGAGGTTGAGGCCATTGTCTTCAACACAGGAATTCCCTGATACACAAAGGAAGCCTGATACTGGGGATGGGGAAAGATTGAATGAAGGGACAAAATGCCAGAGGTTGGATAAATATGTATGTGTATGTGGTGTGTGGCAGGATTACTCTTGTGTCAAAATGACCTTCATTATAAATTGGAAACCTGTTTAGTTGTTCCTTGCAAAAGGCTTATCTTCAGTTGGGAGAAAGCATGCTGGAATTGGGTGCTCCCTCCTATCTCTCACTTTTCAGTTTCCTCCACACTTTGAGCTTAATTTAAGTGAAATTTGCCTATTGGACAGGAAAGGGCTCCAAAAATCTTTGCTAGGTCTCACTTTCTTATCTCCAGAATCAATCAGAAATCCCAGAAGCCAGAGGAGAAACTATTTATAAGGAGCTTTTTTAGAATAGCCCCCCTGGAAGGTTAAGTCTTCTTCTTAGTAGTTCAGTAGTTCTTGGTGGAACTAGTGGTGTAGGCAGTTGGAGATGTGGACTCTGCACTCTGGGAGCTCTGCTCTTAGTGGAAAGTAAAGGCAGACAATTGGCAAAATTTGGCTTGCCAAGAGAGTGAAAAAAAAAAGAAATTTGAACCCTGGATATGGAGAGGTAACCCTGGATAGACTTATTTTCCTAGTAAAATATTAATTTTGCCTGCCTCTAGCGCAGTTCCCCTGCTTCTCCTCAATGATTCTGTAATTGTGAGAACATAATCCTTTGAGTTACAAGTCTACGAGAAAGTGAAATGTTTTTGAAGATCCATTGCTTGCCAATATTTTTGTGGTAGTCAGAGACTCAAATTAAAGGCATTTGACTCCTTCCAGCTTCATTTGTCTTGTTTTTAAGATGCAGTACTGGTAGGAAGATTTAAGTTTATCAAATATTCAATTGCTGTGTGCATTTTACAAATGTCAATTCAATTAATTCCCATAACATAGTATTATTATCTCACTTTTACACATGGAGCTAATGAGGCTTTGGGAAGTTAATAAACTCACTCAAAGTTAGAAAATAGCAGACCAAAGATTTGAATTCAGACTATGACTTCAGGACTCATGTTCTTAGCCACTATATTATGCTGTCTCCCATATACCATGCCTGCCACATTTTAAGAATCTAATAAATGGTGATACTTCACATACTTACTGATGTCCAGTCAATTCTGACTCATAGAGACCATCCCTTTAGAATTTTAAATTTTCACTGTTAGTCTGGGTAAACTAGGGAAACAAATCCACAGAAACTCATATGCATAAGAGAGAGTTTTATATAAAGGCTAAGTATACATTAAGAAAACATCTCAACCCAGGGCTGCCCAAGCCCATAAGTCCACCATTACCCATATGTCAAACACCTCTCTATAAAATCCTCCTCAATCTCACAAAACACATACAATGATGCCAAATGCAGGAGGAAAGCCAAATCAGTTAACGTGTAAGCATCTCAGCACTGGCAAGTGTCTCCACACGGCTGTTCCAGCACCCAGAGCTGCATTGGGGTAGGTCCATGTGGCTTCTCCTCAGGGGTGTCTTCCAGGAAGTGAGCCTTGCAAGCTGAGGCAGTGAAATGGCTAAGGCAGCTGCACCCTGGTCCAACCATCAGAAAGCAAGAAACCTGAGAACTAGAAAGGCGAGGTTCACCGAGCCATTTATCTCCCCGCCCTTCAACCAACCCCACATGTGCTTATCAGCCAGGTTAGCACAATAAACCTTAACTATTCACACTGCAACTCCACACAGTAGGTGTTATCTGCATTTTACACATGAGGAAACTAGCCAAGTCTGATAACTTGCTCAGGAATGCACTCCTAATAAATAGATTTAATATTTGAATCAAAAAACAAATAACTCTTGGATCAATGCCATTACCCTGTACTGTGTAGTATGAATGTTATGGAAGTACATATGGACCTAGAATGCCAAGGGAGAGTGCTTATTTAAGGATGCTCTGTCATCCCTAGCCATAATTAGGGATATATAGTAATTACCTAGTTCCACAGTCACAGTGATAAGGTTTAACATTTTTTTGAGTGCTTACTATGTGTCTGGTACAGCCACAATAGCCCTACTGAAGTGCAGAGAAGTTTTGGCAAGATATTGGATTCTTTAGGAAGCCTGGGACAGGTTAATGTATAGAACATTAACTACGGAGTAATGGGGCGATCAAAACTTATGAAAGGGGCACAGAAGGCAGGAGGACTAGACAAAGGGACAGCCTTGACAGAAACCTGTCTGCTCTACAGGAACTTGTAAAGCTGAGCTTATCCTGCAGATTTATTCCCATAAAGGTGAGAGTAGGGATAGTGGGGGTGGGGTGGTCAAGCCTTTATGTCGCTTTATCAATTCATTGAATTCCAAGTCCTGGTTTATAGTACGGAGTTCTTTGAACCATCCTCAACATCAAGCTATCACAAAAAGAATGGGTTTAAGAACAACACAAAAGATCAGGGAGAGAATATATAAAATAATGGGTTCTACAAAGAGAGAAATCTGGGTTTAAGTCCTAAAACTTTCTCTTATTAGTTGTTTAACTTTGGACAAATTCTGAACTTCGAGTTTCCATTTTCTTTGTTATAAAATGACAATTAGAATCCTTATCTGTACAGTTGTTTTGAAAGTCAAATGCAATCACTTAAAGAACTTTGCTTACAGACTTGATGTGAAATTATCGTAGTAAGCGGTAAAGTGTTGTCGTTGTGTTCTGATTTCTTCATTTGGAAAGGGGAGTGAACTAAAGAAGGGCTCCCAGGGGCTTGCTTTCAAAGCTCAGTGGGATCACATCTTCTTTATTGCTGGGTACACAGTAAGCAATCAGTCAGCATTTACTCCAAAAGAATGTTTATTTAAAAGGATTTGAACAGACATGACATACTTTCAAAGAGCAGAGGAATCTTTTATATTGTGAACAAACACAGTGGCAACTTAAAACTGTAGTTAAGGAAAACAAACCCACTCTCCTCCTCAACAAGGAACTAGGATCTTGGGCTAACACTTTTTCTATCAATGAGGCTTCATTCCTCTGAGTAACTTAGCTAGAGACTTGGATTTGATAGACAATAGAGATGTGGTGCTTGGGAAGCTTTCTTTTGGGAAGGAAATGTACAACACTAAAACCATCTTTACAATCCACATAATAGGAGGGCTACCAGCTGCCCTGAACTGAGATTATCTTAAAGAAGCAAAATGAGTGGATCGGAAATCCTACTCATGTGCATGTGTAACTGATTGGCACTCATTTGAATCCTAATCCATATTTCTCATCCTAAAATATAACATTAATCAGGTGTCAGAGTAATGATGTAACAAAAGCCAACATAGATGCCAACCTAGGACCCCTCTCAGCTTAACACAGTCCTTACAGCAAGGCATCAGCTCTAGTAACTGCTGAGCTATGCATAAATTATAGAGTGGATCTGGTTCCCTGATTTCACACTAGGGAACTTCTACAACTGATTTGCAATGACTAGAGGTATGGGGTGTGGGGGGCGGGGAGTCTACAAACAGTCTATGTCTGAGAACATTCTTATTTCAGAGGAACCAGGAAGAGGAGGGCTTTAGAATTACAGCCAGGAATCCTAAATGAATATAAAAAGCACTTTTCTAAGATACCTCTAGACCTTAAGGATAAGGTAAAGAGGGAGGAGTTACACGCACTATGCCTGCTGAGAAGTCCAACAATAAGTTCCTTCAGAGCCTATGACAAAGAAAAATGGATGGGCAAACTGGGGCCTTCACCTCAACTAATAAATGGGTCCCCCTCACTCTTAAACCTCTGTAGCACCTTAGGTCCAAGGCCTATGGCACAGAGACAGAAAGTCACATCTGAGGCATCTGCCCTTCCATCTACTCAAAAAAAAAAAAGGAAGGAGATGACAATGGGAGTAAAGGGACAATTATACACATCATTAGCACCACTCTCTTAAAGCAGAAATCCCAAAGCAGAAACAAATGCAAGTAAGTGACAGAGGGGTTGTGCTTCTATCACATTAAATAGGAGACTTGGAGGGAGTGGGAAAGAGTTGTTTCATAGCAGGACATCAATCACTCCGGCCAAGGTTATTAGTAGTAGAGCTCCATGTGCTTGCCCTTTCTTCATTCATCTTGCTTCCGTTTTGGCTTTTTTGGGTTCCGGGACCGGCTCTTGGCTTTGCACAGAGGGCATATGGGTGCATTTCGGTGAATTTGTTGATGACACGACAAGCAGGCCTGGTTGGGGGGGGGGGGAGGTTATACAAGACAAAGAAAGTTAGTGGTTGTATTCTTCTGGGCTACAGCTAAACTCAGAGGCCCAGAGAACAATTTTGATTTCTCACCAGAAAAAGCAGTAATCATTGGGTGAACAACAAGGATAGGAGAGCAGTGCTCTTGTGGGCTACAGAAGAGGGGAGTGAGGAGTGTAACCCAGGTTAGAGAAGGTGTTGAGAAAAAGTACCCAAAATTTCAAAATAAAGAAAAATAAGGATTGACTATCCATTCAACATTATGTTGGAGCACTGTCTATCATGTCCACTCAAGGATTATTTAATTCTCTAGGATAGGGATCAGCACATTTTTTTCTTTAAGGGGAAAGATAGTCAGAATTTTTATTTTATTCATATGAACCATAAATTCTAAATAAAAAAATCTTTATGTGACCTTGGTTGCACAGTATTTTATACATTGCACTGCTAACCACAAGGTCAACAGTTCAAAACCACCAACCGTTCTGAGGGAGAATGATGAGTCTTCCTTCTCATGTAAAGATTTTAGCAGTAGAAACCTAAAGGGGCAATTCTACCCTGTCCTATAGGGTCACTAAGAATTGGAATTGACTGGATGATAGTGAATCTTTGGGTTTATGGCCTCTCTCATAACCATTTAACTGTGCCATTTTTTATTAAATAAACTACAGACAATACTTAAACAAATGGACATGGATGTATATCAATTAAACTTTATTTAGAAACACGGGGAGCAAGTCAGAGTTTGCCTGAGGGCCCAGATCTAAAACAATATTCCTTTGTTTGGCTATTTATTATCCAATGAAATGCAAAATACTTTTATTTGGAAGCACAGATAGCCATATAGGTTACAGTTGCAATGTCTTGTTGAACATCACCAGAATCCCCGAGTAGTGCATATATTTAATGTACTAGTATGCTAACTGAAAAGCTGGAAATTCAAGACCAACCAGAGGTGACTAAGGCAAAAGACCTGATGATCTACTTAAAACCTCAACGATCGAAAACTCCATGTAGAATAGTTCTACTCTGGCCTCTCCTCCCTCTCTCCGTTTCTCTGCCACCCCGAGTGTGGTGGTGCTCCGACTTCACCATGTCGTCATAAGACTTTCAGGATTAAGAGATTCCTGGCCAAGAAACAGAAGCAGAATCGGCCCATTCCCCAATGGATTCGAATGAAAACCGGTAATAAAATCAGGTACAACTCCAAGAGAAGACATTGGAGAAGAACCAAGCTGGGGCTGTAAGGAGCCCCCTGAAGGGTGGCATGCATGGCTGCATTTTCCCAGGCTCAAATTTTGTCCCCCTCTGATGACTTGAACTTCTATTGGCAAATAATCTGGTTTATTCCTTGGTTTTTTGCTTTCTAATCAAGTTTAACAATAAATGATGTAAGGCTGTTGGTGTGAAAAAAAAATAGTTCTACTCTGATTCACATAGACTCACCATGAGTAAGAATAGACTGGATGGCAACCCGGTTAGGATATTAACCAATTCTGTACCTAATTTTAAGGGCCCCAGTGGTGTAATGATTATGCATTGAGGTGCTAACAGCAAGGTCAGCAGTTCAAGAACACTGGCTTCTCTGCAGGAGAAAGATGAGGCTTTCTACTCCTGTAAAGAGGCATAGTCTTGGAAACCCACAGAGGCAGTTCTACTGTGTTCTATAGGGTTGCTATGAGTAGAAATGGACACAATGGTAGTGAGGTTTTGTACTTAATTTGCAAACTTAGCTCAGCATTCTTTTCTATTCCAACTGTTCCTCAAATGCTCTTGGAACCAGCTTTGTAACTCTGTTGGTTCCTTCATTAATGTCATCTACGTGTTATAAATTTGTGTGAATCATGTTTTTAACCTTTAGAAAATTATACTTTAGAAGTGGTTCCTAACCCCCTAGCACACTAACTCCTCTGAGGGTATAGGGCCCCAAAAACTGGTGGGTCCATCACAGCGCACTTATGCCATCCTTTCCTCTGTATTCTAAGCAAAGGCTGCTTGAGGAAGGCCAAAATTTAGTAGTCAGAGGCACAGACACAACTTTTCATGGGTCTGCCAGAGGATACTTTTTTCCCACATCTCATGCCACATTCACTCACCTTCATAGGTGGAGGTTGCTGTCTGAAAGTAGCTGTCTGCCGAGTGTCCTGCTTCCTAGCCACCTGGAGTTGCTGAGCTGCTGCAGCTGCAGCAGCCAAAGACTCAGGGATGGGAGGCTCCTGAGGTTCCGTCTGCCACTCTGCTTTCTGCTTCTCAAAGTAACTTTGGAGATGAGAGACATTGGCAGAATCATTATGAAAGCAAGGGGAACTTTACCCCCTTTAAGAACTCCAAGTCACAGGGAATCTAGGACAGACGAACCCCTCAACACCAGCGATGGGAGTGGCGACACCAGGAGGGAAGGGCATGTAGAAAGGGAGAACCGATCTCGGAGATCTATGTGTAACCTCCTCTCTGGAAGATTGGCAAGGGGGAGGCGGGTGAGGGGAGACGCCGGGGAGTGTAAGATAAGATATAATAATTATTTATAAACTATCAAGGGACCAGGGGTGGGATCGGGGAGGGAGGGGGATGGGGGGAAAAAAAGGGAAACCGAGCTGATTCCAGGAACCCAAGTGGAAAGTGAATTATGAGAGTGACGAATGCAACGAATGTATAAGGGTGCTTTGCTCAATTGATGTACGTACAGATTGTGAAAAGAGCCTTATGAGCACCAATAAAAAGATTTAAAAAAAAGTTCATGTGAGGTGATGGAGGGCGGTGTAAGATATGGAAAAAATAATCTATCCCTTATCAAGGGTTCGTGAGGGAGGGTGGGGGAGGAAGGGGTAAGAAATAGGGAGCTGATATCAGGGGCTCAAGTGGAAAGAGAATGCTTTGAAAATGATGATGGCGGCAGATGTGCAAATGTACTTGACACACTTGAGGAATGTGTGGGTTGTGATAAGAGATGTAAGAGCCCCCAATAAAAGTAGTTTTTAAAAAGTTAAAAAAAAAAAAAGAACTCCAAGTCACAGAACCAAAGGTTGGGCTGTGGCTCACTATGGAAAGTTCTTACACCTTCCTCAACATAAGCCTCTTCTCCCCATGTGCCAGGCCCATTGTTATCTAGGAAAGGCAATCCTCTTGCTTCTTGATACTGACACGTGTACCATATCAAATAATCCCAGGGATAGCAAGGCATCAGTATTATAGGGAATTATAGGGCATTCAGTACAATTGTACATCCCATATGCTGAATGCTTTTGTTTTGTATTTAAGTGTCCCCAGGTTTCTGCTGACATAACTCTAGGAAAAGAAGTTCATTGCCTCCACAAGTTGCCTGCTCTAACTTTAGGAACTGCATCTGTGAACTGCACCATATCTCTTTGTATGGTATGCCTAGACCTTAACTCAGGGTCATAAAATGAAGTCCCAGTCTAGCACTTGGTGACAAAAGCTAAGTCTGCTGTATTCTCAAAAGACTCTGGACACTCCTTCAGGACCTTGACGCAGGAAATGATATCCTAAGAATTATAGACATTGTCAAAATCACAAGAAAACCTTTCTTAAAATTACATAGTAATACTAGTCAAATAATCCTTTTTTTTTCTAGTATAACAATCTAGCACAGAGACTTTTCCAAAGTTATGTAATGATTAAACCATGGACAAGCCTAGGACTAGGACCAGGTGCCCAAACCTTCAAGACAAGCTTCGTGTATGTATGTATGCATGTATGCTTCTGTGTGTGTGTGTGTGTGTGTGTGTATTACAAGGATAGGAGGAAGATAGCTTACTCCAAGGAGAGCTTCTCTTCTTCTTCACACAGGTCAGGGAGCCTCTGTAGGCCCAGGGTCATGCGTAGGGCATCCACATGTTCCTTCAGTGGCTTATATTCATCATGCAGTCGCCGGGTAGACTCTAGCAGCTTGTTTAGGTCATTCTCAGACTGTTTGATTGTGTTCTCCATCTAAAATGCAGAGAAAGAAGACCTCAATTTTTTCAGAGAGGCTCTGTAGTTGAGTGACTAATAGCAGACCCCAGAGACTGACCAATCTATGTTCAAGTCCTGGATCTTCCATGTCCTCTCTGTGTGACTGATTAAGACTCAATTTATTCATCTGTATAATGGCATGACAGTAGTACAATATTACTTCACACAATATTAGTGAAAATTTAATGAGCAAAATCATGTAAAGTAGTCCATAGAAGGTATAACACAGAGCCAAGGCTCAATAAATAGTATCTATCATTCAAATATAAGGAGCCCTGGTGATTCAGTGGGTTAAGTACTGGGCTGCTAACCACAAGGTCGGCAGTTCAAAGCCGCCAGTCATTCTGCAGGAGAAAGATGAAGCTATCAGTTTCCCTAAAGATTTACAGTCTTGGAAACCCAAAGGAGCACTTATACTCTGTCATTTAGGGTTGCTATGAGTTGTTTGGCTTTTGGTTTTTATTCAAATACCGAATTTTAGACCTGGAATAGTCCTTAGAACTCTTCGAGTTCATCTTATTGATATTGTACAGATCAAAGAACTAAGGCTAAGACAGATGAAAAAGAATTCTCAGGGAAACATTTTTTAGAGGCAACACATGGGTCAAAGAGTTCAGGACAACTTCTGCTTCCTGGGCCAATGGTCTTTCTCTTAAATTAGGAGCTCTCAAAATGTGGTCCTTAGACAAGTAGCTTCAGCATCACCTGAAAACTAACTACGAATGTAAATTCTCAGTCTCAACCTCAGATTTAGGTGCCAATATCACCTTGGTTAAGCACTCAGCTGTTAACTGAAAGTTTAGCACTGTGAAACTACCCAGTACCTCCATGAGAGATAGACCTAGCGATCTGTGTCTCTAAAAATTACAGCCAAGAATACTCTACGTGGCAGTTCTAATCTCTAACACATGTGTTAGGGCACACTAGACTGTCCTCAACAACAATAACACCCCATTGCACACCAACAGAAACTCTGGGGTGGAGCCCAACACTGCTTCAGTAGGCCTTCCAGGTAATTCTGATGTGCACTGAGATACATTGGCCTATATTCTCAGCCCCTGGTATAAATGTTCTCGTTCTTTCAGTATCAATCTATCCTTGATTGGATGAAAGCAAAACTTCCAACTCCTAATTAGATCCAGCAATCCTATAATCTTTGACACAAATAATCCTAAATGCTTACTATCCAATACTCACTCATATTTGACTTAAGATACTAGGCCAGGCTCAAATACAATTAAGATTGTACAATCAGCAGAAGGCACAGTAGATGATTGGTACCCCCTAAATACAATGTGGGCTTTTAAAAAGTTCATGGAAAAATAAAATTAAAGGGCAATTGAATTTTTCAAAACCCCTTTGTACTTGTATCTATCAAAAACCTTTATCAATTCCAACAAATGAAAAGATTCTCGTTCTCACTAGTCATCATTTTTGTGTGCCCTTGAGTTCATTTTAACCCATAGTGACTCTACACAGCTGAGTAAAACTGCTCTATATGATTTCCCAGGCAAAAATCTTTATGGGATACAGTGTTGGTGGTACTGTGATTAAGTGCTTGACCGCTAACTAAAAGGCCGATGGTTCAAACCCACCAGTTTCTTTGCAGGAGAAAGATGTGGGAGTTTGTCTGTAAAAATTATAGACTTAGAAGCTATGAACAATTCTATTACATCCTATAGGGTCTCTGTGAGTTGAAACCAAATCAATGATGATGGCTTTCTGGTTTTTGGTTTTTTTTAATCATCATGGGAGTACGTTGCCAGGTCTTTTCTTACAGAGTGGCTGGTGGGTTTGTAATGCTGAACTTTCAATTAGCAGCCATGTACTTCACTATTGTACCACCAGTGCTCCGTCACTAGTCATTCCAGAAACTAAACCCACTGCTGTTGAGTAGATTCTGACTCATAGCAATGCTCTAGGACAGAGTGGAACTGTCCCATAAGATGTCAAAGACTATCAATCTTTACAGAAGCAGACTGTCCATCTTTCTCTTGTGGAATGGCTGGTAGGTACACACCTCTTATCTTTTTGTTAGTACCTGAGTGCTTTAATAACTGTTCCACCAGAGTACTTTTATTAGTCATCAGAGGAATGTAAAAAGAAAAAAACTACAATGAGATACCAGCTCACTTCTGCTGGAATGGTAATAATATATAAGTAAATAAATAACAGAAAACAAATGTTGGGGATGAGGGGAGATCAGAACCCTTATCCATTGTTGGTGGGAATGTAAAATGCTCAAATTGTGGTGTAAAACACAGTGGCAATTCCTCAAAGAATCAGATATAGAATTACCATATAAGCCAGCAATTCAACTCATCTAAAAGTGATGATGTGAAAAGATATGTACACTGCAGATGTTCACTGCAGCATAATTCATAATATCAAAAGGTAGAAATAACCCGTGTCCATCGACAAATGAAAGGATAAACAAAATGTGGTACATACCTACAATAGAATAATATTTGATCTTTTAAAAAATGAAGCATTGATACATGCTACAATATGGATGAACATCAACATTATGCTGAATGAAATGTCAATCACTAAAGGAGAAATTTTGCATGATCACATATAGATGAACTAACAAGAAAAAGTGAATACACCCATACCCACACAAGATCCTATGCCTGGCGATCAGGAAATAAGTATTGTCATAGAAATGAGTTTCCTAAGAATATAAACGTAGTTCCTTCAAATGTAATTTAAAAACAAAACTCATTCAAATGTAATTAAAGAACAAAATCAACTCATTGTATATAGACTCTAAGTGCTAGAAGGGTACCTTGCAGGGGAGTATCTCCCAACCTCTCTCTGGGTGAAAGAATAAGCAATACAACTGCCAGGACAGGATCTTATTCAGATTCTTCCAAAGAAGAAAGTCTAATAATGGAGCCCCATTATGGTGACTAAGTAGAGCTGATTTATTCATTTTGTCTAGATGGGAGTTTTGGAAACCTTTAAGTTACACTCCAGAGGAAGCTGCCTGCTCTGTTTTCCTCTAAGGCTAACTTTAAACTCGCCAAAAGAAAGCACATTAAAACTAAAAATACCGTTACTGATTCCTGAGACCCAATCATAGTTCAAAGAAGGAAACTGAGGCCCAGAGAGAGAAGATTGTCCCCTGATAACCATCAGTAAGTGACAACATAAGAGTTCAGAACTTCTGGGTCTTTCCATCAAAGCCTGCTCCCCTTGGTTGACTACAACCATATCTCAAAGGGGAGGCCATAGTACTCACTATTGCCACTTCCTCAAGAGGCTCAGGGGTAGGTGGACTCCAGGCAGTCAACCACATACCACATTGATGTCAGCGTGAATCAGGCGGAGTTCCTCCACATGGGCCATCTTTTCCTGTAGTAGAAGGTCCATCTCCTGCTTGTATTCCTTCAGGTGTCTTTCTTCTGACTCAAGGGCCTCAAACTCAGCTTTCAAACGGGCTTTGATCTTCTCCATCTGCCAGGTCTTATTCCTGCAATTCACAATAAAGAGAAAACAGTCATCAGGAAAAGGGAATAAAGTGGGCATAGACTCCAGAATTAGGCCAGAAGCCATCTTTACAAGCCTCCTTTTCTTCAGGCAGAATCAATAGCTTTCTTCTGAGACTATGGGTTTCAAGTAAGGATCATTTTCCTCTTTTATAGGGAACATGAAAACATGTGGGCTAGGTTTTGTTGTCAAATAGATTCAAGGGAGAACAATGCTGCCATTTAGTGGTCATTGACCAGGAATGCTACGTAGGCTTTCAATGCACAATAAAATCCTACCCCCAAATAAATCCCACCCAAAATGTCAATGTAGACCTTGAGTAGAACAAGGCTTATAATTAGGAAAGATGTGTCAGGGTTGTATCCTTTCACCATATTTATTTAAAGTCTATGCTGAGCAAATAATCTGAGAAGCTAGAATATATGAAGAACACATTATCAAGATTGGCAGATGACTCAGTAACAACTTGTGATATGCAGATAACACAACCTTGCTTGATTGAAGCACTGACTGAGGAAGATAAAACATTATAGCCTTTAGCATAAGTTATACCTAAAGCTAAAAGAGACAAAAAACCTAACAAATGGAACAATAAACATCATAAAAAATGGAGAAAAGATTGACATTGCCTAGGATTTCACTTGAATCCTTAATAAATGTCCATAGAAGCAGCAGTCAAGAAATCATATGATGTATTGCATTGGGTAAATCTGCTGCAAAAACAAAAAACCTCATTAAATTATTTAAAAGCAAAGATGGTACTGTATATACTCGAGTATAAGCCGACCCGAACATTCACCGAGGCACCTAATTTTACCACAAAACTACGCTGAAAAAACTCAGTTTATACTCGAGTATGTACGGTACCTTGATGACTAAGGGGAACTTGACTTAAGCCAGAGTATTTTTACTCACTTCACATGCACATTAAAGTTGGAAAATAGAATTAATGCACTTGAATTATGATGTCAGTGAAGAATATTGAATATGCCATGGACTGTTAGAGGAAAAGACAAATTTATCTTGGCAGAATTACTGCTAGAATGCTTCTTAGAAGAAATGATGGCCAGACTTTTTCTCATGTATTTTGGACATGGTACAAGAAGAGATTAGTCCTTGAAGTAGGACATCATGCTTGATAGAGAATCGGGGGGGGGGGGAGGAAAACTCTTAAGAAGATGAATTACTACAATAGGTTCAAACATGGCAAGGACTGTAAAGATGGTATAGGACCAGGCAGTTACTTTTTTTTTCAGTGTTCCTTTCTGATCACATAAGTCAGAACTGATTCCATGGTACCTAACAGCAACAACGAAAGGTCTACTCATCTGTTCCAGAGGAGAAAGGGGAAGGTAAGAAGTCATTGCATGTATCATTCTTTCTCTTAGCAAAACAAAAATCTATTTTGGGTTCTTAAACACCCATTGAATACCCTATTGCTTAGTAATCCCATATCTAGAAATTTACTTTTAGGAAACATGATGGTTAATGTTATGTGCCAACTTGGCTAAGTTACGATGTCAACAGTTTAGCAGACATTGCACACAGTGCTTTTCCATAATTAATATAATGTAATCAACCCCTACTTTTAAAATTTGACTTCAACAGTCAATCCACTTCCTTGGAGGTGCGGCCTCCATCTAATATACATGAATGTTCTGGAAAACCTTCACTCTCTCTTGATCCTGCAGCTGTTTTGTCATTCTCTGACTTCTTAGTCTTAAAATGTAAACCTGACACATGAACTACAGATTTTGGGATTTTCCAGTTCCTGCAGGTTTACAAGAGAGCAGCTTTCCATTTTTGGATTTGTCAGCCCTTGCAACCATGAGAGTAAGGAGAAACCTCTGCCCTGATGCCTGACTTACAGATTTAGAACTTGCCAGATTAGATTCCACAATCCTTTGAGCCATTTCCTTGAAAGAACTCTTTCTCTTCACTGATTTTGTTCCTCTAAAGATCCAGGCCTAAAACAGGAAGTAATCCAAGGAAGTAAAAAGTTAATTCAAAGATAAACTTCCTGGGATATGAGAACAACTAGGTTATGTAGGGGGTATTAAACAACTTATTATATGGGGAAAATTTTTCCCCTCCTAGTCATATACAAGCTGGCTTCAAAAAGTGGTGGGAAAAAAAAGTTAATAGGAGGTTCCAGGAAATGCCAGAGATAGACTCCCCTGCATAGAACTCCCCTTGCATGGCTCATAGATCAACAGGTGAGGAGGCCAATTCTGGGAATTTAGATGTAGGAACTAGAAAATATTACACTCAATGGAGAAAAGCTGAAAATACTTCTACTGAATAAGGAACCTGACAAGGATGTTCCTTATCCCCACTGTTATTCAACACTGTGCTGGACATCCTAGCCAGTAACATAAGACAAATGCAAGACAATTGTACAAAAAAGTGAAACTTTCACTACTTACAGATGACATGACTTTTTTAAAAAGTCATTTTATTTTGAGCTCTTACAGATATCATAACATTCCATAGTTCAATCACATGAAGCAGTATTGTACAATTGCTATCAGTCAGTTTTAAAATATTTTCTTTCTTCTTGAACTCCTTGATGTCAGCTTCCCTTTAACCCCTCCCTCCCCCACACAACCCCCCAGTAACCCTTATTATTTTACATATTATTATTATTATTTGCCATATCTTACATTATCCAATGTATCTACTCACCTACAGTTCTGTTATTCGTTTCCCCCACGTGAATTCTGTTATTCGTTTTCCTCACATGGAGTCATACAGTCATCATTGCTATAAGTTACCCCTCCCCTCTTTCCATACCCTAAGGGAATCATTACTTCTGTTACTGAAGGGTTATTTAACTTTGGTTCATGCATTCAATGATATTAATTATACAAATGAACCTATGCAGGTCTAACAAGATTAATGAGGTAAAAATAAACACCACAATGGTAAAGGGAAAAATATTAAAGAACTAAAGGATAGTTAAGTATTTCATCATTGCTATACCACACCCTTCTGTGAGGGACTGTCTAATTATCTTATATGCTGGATTTGGGCTTCCACTTTGTGCACGCCCACATAAATTTTATTGCTTGTTTTTGAATTTCTGCTACCTATTCCCATTGACACGGCATAATTACACAGGCCAGTGTGTTTCTTCCATGTGGGCTTTGTTGCTTCCTTGGTAGATGGTCGCTTGTTCAATTTCAAGCCTTTAAGACCCTAGACCAGTGGTTTTCAACCTGTGGGTCATGACCCCTTTAGGGGTTGAAAGACCCTTTCACAGGGGGCACCTGATTCATAATAGTAGCAAAATTACAGTTATGAAGTAGCGACAAAAATAATTTTATGATTGGGGGTCATCACAACATGAGGGACTGTGTTTTAAAGGGTCACAGCATTAGGAACATTGAGAACACTGCCCTAGATACTTTATCTTTTAATAGCCAAGCACCATCAGCTTTCATCACCACATTTGCTTATGCACCCATTTTGTCTTCAGGGAAAGTGTCAGGAAAGTGAGTATCATACAGTGCCACATTATCAGAACAATTCTTATACTGAGGTAAGATTTAAATAGAGACCCAAAGTCCATCTGTTTCCTTGTAGTCTCTACACACACACACACACACACACATACACACACACACACATAGACAGATACACCTATCTTAAATATTTATATATATACATATATATTTATACCTACATATATAAATTTTACTTTCTTCTTTCCTTTTTCTTTCCTCCTGCCTCACTATTGCTGTGCGGTGATAAACATTGCTGCACAGTTCTCGGGTGGAGGAACAGATACTCTGGCAAGAGCCAGAAATAAGAAAAAGATCATGACCAGATATCTGTCACAAAGGCCTGTGCAGGGGCTGGGGGAGATGTCTTTCAGCACAAGTACTATCTGCATCTTATTAATTTTTTCTTTTGTTTTTTAATACTTTTATTGGGGTGCTTACATCTCTTATCAAAATCCATACACTCCTCCAATGCATCAAGCACATTTGCACATATGCCACCATCACCATTTTCAAAGCATTCTCCAACTTGAGCCCCTGATATCAGCACCCCATTTCTTCCCACTCCCTCCCCCACCTACCCTCCCTCACATATCCTTTACAAGTTATAGATTATTTTTTCCATATCTTATCTCTCCTCCAGCACCCCTCACCCACTTTTCTGTTATTTGTCTCCCTGGGAGAGGATTCTAATTTGATCCCTGTGATCAATTCCCCCTTTCTCTCCCCATCTCTACTCTCATTGTTGGCCCTGAGGGGTTTATCTATCCTGGATTCCCTGTATTGAGGGCTCTTATCTGTAGCAGTGTGTATACTCTGGTCTAATCCTATTTGCAAGGTAGAATTGAGATAATTATAGTGGGGTGAAGGAAGCACCAAAAAGCTAAAGGAAAGTTGTGTGTTTCATTGGGGTTATACTGCACCCTGACTGGCTCATCTCCCTGTGACCTCTCTGTGAGGGGATGTCCAATTGTCTACAGATGGGAATTGGGTCTCCACTCCATGCCCTGCCGACCCACCCCCACCTCATTCACCTTGGGTATGGTTTCATTCTGGGTCTTAGATGCCTGATATCTGATCCCATCGACACCTTATGATCACATAGGCTGGTGTGCTTCTTCCATGTGGGCTTCCTTGCTTCTGAGCTAGATGGCTGCTTATTTATCTTCAAGCCTTTAAGACCCCAGATGCTATACTTTTGATAGCCAGGTATCATCAGCTTTCTTCACATTTGCTTATGCACACATTTTGTCTTCAGCGACAGTGTCGGGAAGGTGAGCATCATAGAATGCCCGATTGTTAAAACAAAGTGTTCTTGTGTTAAGGGAGTACTTAAGTTGAAGCCCAATGTCCATCTTTAACCTTAAATCTTAACATACAGATATGAGTACATAGTTCGATTCCCCTCTCATTACACACACACACACACACACACACACACACACACACACACACGTATATGCCAGTATTCAGGCCTCCATAAATGTCCTTTGCCTGCCTCCTGGCTATTTCCTCTATTTCCTTCTTACTTCCATCTTGTCCCACCATCATGCTCAGCCTTCATTTAGGTTTAGTAATTCCTCGCTGCTACATTGTCCTTGATTGAGTCCCACCAGGCATCCTATGTCCTTCCTTCCATTGACTTTAGTTCACCAGTTTTTCCCTTTCCCCTGGGTTGGTCAAACCCCCCTCCCCTTTCCTTTCTCCCAACTCTTCTCCCATATCCCCAGGAACCATTGGCCCTGTTCTTTTCATCTCCTAATTATTTATCCCACCTATATTATCTAGATAGACATGCAGATACATTAATAATTGCAAAAGCCAGGCAAAGCCAAATAAAACAACAAAGGAAATCAAAACCAATAAAACAATAACAACCACAGCCGAAAGCAAGAACAAAACAACAACAAAAAGAAAGCCACTGACAAAAATGGAAAAGTCTATAAATAGTTCAAGGTCTGTTTGTTGGCCTTTACGAGTGTTTTCCAGTTGAGCCTGATGGGGTGCCACACTTTGTCTCCAAAGAGTATTTTTGGTCTTCCCCAGAGCTTTCATCACTCTGCTCTCCCTGCTGCTCTGCTGCATGCCCTCAGTGCCTCGCCCAAGTGTGATGGGGCCAGACCGTGCACTATACTTGCTTGCACTGTGTCTCCAGTGCTGTCCCCCACAGCATCATGGTTCAGTGAGGGACACCATGTCCCGTGGTGGGGCCAGCCCTACGGTCCTCCCTGTGCCTTGTCTGCTCAGAGCAGGAACATCGTCTTTGGGTCCCGTGGCGTTTTTTAAAAGTCCCAATTTTTGGAAAGAATGCACAACAAGCTAGGGAACGGTGGGAGAACAGGAAGGGAATATACGGTTTGGGGCTGCCATGTGGCGATTTCACCAGGATATGAATTTTATATTATTTTTGTTAATTTTAATAATGTTAAACTTTAATAATAACAAATAATTGTTGAGAACTGATTATCGAGAACTGCTTATCAAAGTTCGCATTGTTGATTGGTTGTTAGAATTCGACCACCATTATTTGGACTTAATGAACAATGACATTTTTTGGCATTAGCAACGACAAAAACAGTTTGTAACTGTCTCTCAGACGATACACATTGTACTGCATGCTAGTGCTGGTTAAACAAGTGATGTCAACAAATCAGCATTCAGATAACTTAGGTAAGTAATTTAGTTATTTATTTCATAAATACGTAAATTTTCTTGAATTTAGCAGACAGTACTCATATTATTTATATTTTATAGTGGCGGCAAAACGTCTTGCACCAGCCTTGAAAGTGATATGTCTTACATTAAGGCAAATTCAGAGAAAAAATAATACACGTTAGTATCATTATTATTTAGAAAGAAATGTAAGATTAAAATGAAAATAATTTTTCAAATATACTTATTTTATAACAATCAAATTAATTTAATTTATAAACTAAGAATAAAATATGTTCATGTAATTATGTACCTACTTGCTGTGTTTTTAAGCAATATGTATATAATAATTTATAATATAATTAAACACACTTTTTTAGATTTTTAACATAATGAGTAAGAAAAGAGGATGCAAATTCAATGATGATCTAAGAAGTGAATTTCCTTTTATTGAAAAAACCAAAAGCGATTACATGGTAAAATGTGAGAAATGTAATGGTGAATTTTCTATTTCACCCGGCAGGAAGAACGATATTTCAAAGCACTTGGAGACACAGAAACATAAAAGATATTTAAATACTGCTGAATCTTCCTACAAAATACAGGAATTTTTTTTGGAAAACAAATTATGGCAGCGAAGAAAAGAAATTAGCATTTGCAGAAGGACATGTCTTTTCATGCTATTAATCACAATCATTCCTTCATATCTATGGACATCACAAGTTGTCAAAAAGTTCATCAACAAAAAATTTGCCTGTGCTAGAACAAAATCCGAGGCAATTGTGTGTAATGTGCTTTCCCCATATGCATTTTCAGAATTAAACAAAAATCTAGAAAAAATTAATTTTATATCCATATATTCTGATGCATCTAATCATAAGGATATAAAGTTATTTCCAGCTATTAATAGATGTTTGATTCAGAAACTGGAATAAAAATTAGATTTTTAGATTTCATTTCTGTGTCCGGTGAAACTTCTGAAATAATTTTCAGTTCCATTATTAATATTTTGGAAAAAACAATTTCAAACATAAGATGATTGCATATTGTGCAGACAACACAAACGTAAATTTTGGAGGAAAAGTGAGAAGAGGTACAAATAATATTTTTTATAAATTAAACAAAACCTTAATCAAAACATTATTGGTGTTGGTTGTGCAGCGCACATCATACAAAATACCATTCAAACAGCTGCTGATTTGTTGCCCATAGATGTGGAAAATACTGTTATTAAAATATATTCTTATTTCTATATATACACTGTACGTGTTGAAATGCTTAAAGAATTTTATGAAACTGCGGAAGTCGAATATCAGAAAATACTTGGATACAGTAAAACACGCTTGTTAGCTCTTTTGCCAGCTGTCAAAAGAATTTTGAAAATATATGATCCTTTGAAATCCTACTTTCTATTACAGGATAAATGTCCTAGAAATTTGGAAGATTTTTTTGAAAAAGGATCTTCAAACATTTGTCTAGTTTGTACATAATCAAGCAGCTCTTTCTCAAAATGCTATAAAACTTATTGAAGGTGACAAAATTTTGCTAATCGAAGTAGCAAATGAAGTTAATAATTTAAAATTTAAATTATTTAAAATTTCAGTGTCAAGTGTGGTTAGAAAATAATTTTCTTCCGTTAACTATCCGTAATAGTACAAACCAGCTAGAACAAGGTGCAATAAATCATGCAGATATCATGAATCACGTTCAAAAGTTCTATAGTAACTGCATAGATTATTTAGAAGAGTGGACGGTACATATTGAACAGTTTCATTGGGTTACATTAAAACAAGAACTTAATTGGAATGATGTGCAAAAATCATTCGATCATATTACTCAAAATTTCCCATATAGTAATATTTCTGAAAATGGTCTTTTTAATGAGGTATCACTATTAAATATATATATTGATAAGGAAAAGGTTAAATCTTGGGCATCAGCAAAAATCACAATAGAGAACAAATGGTTAGAAATATTTCAAACCATGTTCCATACAATAATGCACTAAAAATTGTAAATACACGCTGTCCTTACCAGGAACTAATGCTGCGGCTGAACTGAACGCATTTTTTCTATGGTTAATAAAGTGTGGACATCAGAAAAATCACAATTAAGTGTTGTGACTTTGAAAGCCATTTTATGTATGAAATATAGTTTAACAAATTCTTGTGAAAAATTTCATGACCTTTTAAATAATGACAGCAATCTACTAAAAAATTCACTCAAATGAAAAATATGCCAAAGAATAAAATAATACTATACATAATTTTTAATGTATTATATTTTTAAATTGTACTTATGTTGAAATTTTAAAAAATATGTATTAGAATACTATTTTTGTGTTCTATGAAAACTTTTGTTGCTCCATATAAGCCAAATTTTTCATCAAGAACACACATCCACCCACCCTTGGTCAATGGTGTCCTGCTTTTCCAATGTTAAAATCTGGTCACCTTATCTTTGGGGCTTGGTGGGCCAGGATGTCCTCTCCTCCCCCTCCATCCCTTTGCATTTCTCCAGGGTGCTCTAATCCAATGCGCCCATGTCTGCAAGCTGTAGTAGTCCCAGTGCTGTCCTTTGAAGTGCATTCTTCTGAGGCGGCTGGGGGGAAGGGGGGTGCTTTGTCTACATAGCCAGGATAATGACATATGCATCATAGGGTTTGGTCTGGCAACTTAATTTCCATCTGCTTTAGGTAGTGCCAAATAGGGTTCCCCTCCCCCCACAGTGGTTGTACATAGCTACAAGACCACCAGCAGTGAATGAGAGCTCCTATCTCACCTCTCACCATCTAACATTTGTTGCTTTCTGATTTTTTGAATTAGGCTATCTTTATGGATCTTAGGTGGTATCTCATGTTTCTTTTGATTTGCATTTCCTGGATGGCTAATTATCAGGACCATTTTCTCATATGTTTATGGGCCATTTGGGTATCCTCCCTTGTAAATCTTCTGTTCAAGTCTTTTGCACACCTCTTCACTGGGCACTTCATTTCTTTCTCCTTCTAAGGTTGCAGAATTCTGTAACTTTCAGTAATAAGCCCTTTGTCTGATATGTCATTGCTAAGTATCTTTTCCCAGACTGTGGGCTATCTTATTACTCTCTTGATAAAGTCATCCTATATACACAAGTATTTTATCTTTAGTATGTCCCACTTGTCTAATTTAACTTCCTCTGAGTATGTGTCCTTCCTTATTTTTGATAGTCCCTGTGCTAAGTTTCTTAGCTTAGTATAACAATTTTATCATTGATGATCCTGATAGTTTGGGAGTTTACCAAGAAGTCTGTGATCCACCTTGAATTTGTTCTTGTGTATGGAGTGAGGAAAGGGTCTTGCTTCATTTTATAGCACCATTTGTTTAAAAGGGCATCTGCTTCCCATTCGATATTTTGGGGGCCCTTATCAAAGATCAGTTTTCTGTATGCTACTGAGTTTCTGTTCCTATCCATTGGTCCATGTGTCTATCATTATACCAGTACCATGCTGTTTTGACAAATGTGGCTGTAAACTAAGTTTTAAAGTCAGGTAATGTAAGCCCTCCCACTTTATTATTCTTCTTGAGGAGTTTTTTTTTGCCAATTCTGGGCTTCTTCCTAACACATATGAAGTTGGTAGTCAGTTTTTCCATTTCTTTGGAAAAAGATGCTGGTATTTGTATCAAGATTGCACTGAACTTACATAGTGCCTTAGGTAGGATTGGCATCTTTACAATATTGAGTCTTCCAATCCATGGGCATGGGATATTCTTCCAATTTGAAGGTCCCTTTTGATTTCTTATAATAATGTTCTGTCGTTTTTCTCGTGTAGATCTTTTGCATTTTTGGCTAGGTACATCTCGAGATACAATTTATGCTTGGCTTTTGTGAAGGGTACTACCTACTTCGTCTCCTTTTCTATAATCTCATCAGTTGTATATAACACTCCGATTGATTTCTGCTTGTTCATCTTGTATCCTGCCACTCTACCATATGTCTCTATTGCTTCCAGCACTCCTATTGTGGAGCCTTTGGGTTCTCATTATAAAAAATCATATCATCTTCAAATAACAATAGTTTGATTTCTTTCTTTTGATGAATACCTTTGATGTCCTTCCATTGCCTTATGTTATTAGCTAGGACCTCTAGGAAGAGGTTGAATAAAAGTGGTCTCCTTTTCAGTCAGAATGTTTTCGTCTTTTCTTCATGGATTGTAATGCTGGCTGTTGCTTTTTCATATATAGCTTGTATTATATTGAGGTATATCCTTCCAATCCTATCTTCTAGTGTGTCTCAATGAGGAATGGGTGTTGAATGTTATCAAATGCATTTTCTGCATCTATTGATATTATCATGTAGTCTTTGTCCTCTTTCTTGTCAATGTGATGGATAATGTTGATGGATTTTCGGATGTTGAACCATGCATCCCTGGAATGAATCCCACTTTGTCATGATTGGCCAATATTTTGTTAAGAATTTTTGCATCTTTGAAAATGATTAGGGCAAAGAATGTATGGATGTGCTTTATACAATTGATGTACGTATAAGTATGGATTGCGATAAGAGTTGTATGAGCCCCTAATAAAATGTAAAAAAAAAGAATTTTTGCATCAATGTTCATTAGAGATATCAGCCTGCAATTCTGTATTCTTGTGGGATGGCACAAGTGCTGATTTTTTTGTTAATGCATTCTCTAAATTTTTCCATGTAGGGGAAAAATCTTACCTCGCTGTCTATTTTGATGGATAGTTTGGTAGGATAGAGGATTCTTGGCTTACCATTATTCTTCAACTTTTGGAAGATGCTACTCCAATCTCTCCTCTTTTTCATGATTTCTGTTGATGAGTCCAAGAATATTCCTATAGGCCCTTATAGGTGACTGTACTTTTTTTCTCTAGCTGCTCTTATAATTTTGTCCTTTTCCTCAAAGTTGGATACTTTGATTATTATATGAATTGGTGTATTCTTGGGGTTCATTTTAATTGGCATCTTGTCTGCTCCCTGGATGATTGTCTTAATTCTCATTCATCAAATTGGGGATGTTTTCTTCCAGGAATTAACTCATTTTGGCTATTGATTTCTTCATTATGACTTGTTCTGGTATCCCAAATTATTCTACTTTTGTTCTCCTTTATAGCATCACACGTTGTTCTTAGGTTTTCTTCAGCTTCTTTGATTACCTTCTTCGATTGCCTTTCCTATTTGTTGAATTCTGCTGGCTATCTTTGAGGTCACTGATATGGTTCTCTGCTTCTTCCATCCAGTTTCTGAAGTCTTTTACCTTATTCTTTGATTCTGTTGCATCATCCCCCAACTCTCATATTTTCCCTTCTGTACGTGAACTCCATGAATTATTTCATCATTTTTCTGTATTGATTCCTTCATATTCCATATGACTATAAGGAGCATTCTGAAGATTTCTTTCTGTGGCATTTCAAAGTCTGCTTTTTCTATGTGTGTCACTAAGTTCAGGTCTTCCTCCGAAATTGCATATTATTTCTCTGGCTTTCTTGTAGTGGTTGCAGATGTGGATTGTTGTCTGTGTGCCATTTTTGTGGACCTTTCTTGCAAGTCCATGAGCCCTCTGTTTTCTTTCTTAGAAGATAGTAAGAATGATTCTAAGGACTACCTGGGGCCAACTGCACTGTGGGATCAGGTTGTGTCTCTATCTCATTGGGGTTTTACTCTCTATATACACAGCCAGGATTATCTACTTGGAGGACAATTTGGTTGGTCCTCTCAAGTAGCACATGTGGGGCAGTCTCCAGCAGTGAGGGTGGCACTAGTCAGGCAAATCACAGTGTGATAGGTAGGTTTCTTGTTCAACCTGGCCAATAGGTACATGTGGGATTAATAAGGTCACAATTTGATTGGAGGGCAAAGAGATAAATGGCTTTGCAAGCCCCCCCCCCCTTGCTCACTTGCTCTCTGGTGTTCTCTGGTGATCTACCAGGGTGTGGCTTCTTTAGCTAATTCTCTGCCTCAAATTGTGAGCTATATTACCTGTGGGACAGCCAACCCATGGCTCTAGACTGTGTCTTTAGAGTTTGAGGTTCCACTGACACCTGCTTCGCCACGCTGCTGGTGTGCACATTGCTTGAGTTGAGGCTAGTGGATTCTGTCTTCTTGCATTGCTTGAGCTCTATATCCCATCTGGGCCTGTTCTGCTAAGCTCCTGAGCTGCTGACTGTTGGTGACCTGCCCTCTTGTTTGGTGCCTGTGGGCAGACTGCCTACATTTCCCAACGGAAGACTCAGCTGTCTGCTTCCTTGACCTTGGACTTGGCAGCTCTCATGAGTTGAAGGACTCCCAGTATATTAACCCTTCCACAGAAGTAAGTTAAACTGAGCCCTGTGTGGACTAATTAGCTGTTATATTCCTTCATGCTGTATAAATCTATTTATCTATCATTCTTCTGTCTATATGTATATATTCATAAGTGTCCTGGTTTTGTTTCTCTAGAGAACCCTGCCTAACACACACAGTAAGCACATGACATGGGCCAGCAGAATGTGCACAGAGATTGGGCTGACTGAGGAGACCCACATGAGGCCAAGGATAGATATGATTTTATAGATTGAGAATCCTAAGGTGTCCAGACTAGGGTTGCTTGAAACAATAGTGGAGTTTAGTAGAGTAGCAGGATATAAGATTAACAAGCAGAAAATAATTGTATCCCTATATACAAGTGATAATGATACTTAAAAAGTTGTCAAGAAAACAATACCATTCACGATAGCCACACAAAAACTGAAATACCTAGGAACACACCTAACCAAAAAACACAACACCTGTACAAAGAAAACTACAGAACATTGCTACAGGAAACTAAAAGGGATCTACAAAAATGGAAGAATGCCCCATGTTCGGCATCAGAAGACCTAATATTGTGAAAATGTCAATACTGCCTAAAGCAATCTACAAATGCAATATAGTGCTGATCCAAATTCCAGCATCATTATTTAAAGAAATAGAAAAACTAATTACCAACTTCATATGAAGAGGAAAAACGACCAGGACAGGCAAATTAACTCCTTAAAAAGAGCAACGTAGTCTTACACTACATGGTGAGTCTGGGCTTGGTACTATACAGTCACATTTGTTAAGAGCCTGGTACTGGTAAAATGTTAGATACACAGATCAGTGTTTCAGGAGAGAAAACCGAGAAACAAAAGCATCTGCTAATAGATAGCTGATTTTTTACAAAAGCCCAATAAGCACTAAATGGGAAGCAGAAGCCCTCTTCAATAAAAGGTGCCAGAATAACTGGATATCCATCTGTAGAAAAATGAAATAAGATTCATATCTCACACCATGCACGAACACAAACTCAAATTGGATCTAATACCTAAATGTAGCCCCCCCGAACAGGATCATCAATAAAAAAAAATTGGGACAAATCTAAGTGGCATTGTACTCAGAATACATGGGCTATCAAAGATAAAAAAGGAAGCACACTCTGGGGAAGACAAAATAGATTAATGGGATCTATTAAAAATAAACCACTGTGTACATCAAAATAGTTCATTAAAAGAATAAAAAGAGTCCACAGATTGGGAAAAGATATTTAGTAATAATATAATAGACAAAGGACAAATTACTAAAATCTATAGTATATCATAAGCCTACAACAAGAGAAAAAAAACAACAAAAAAAAAACCTAACAACCCTCTGAGAACATGGGCGAAGGACCTGAACAGATGATTCACAAAGTATGACACTCGAATGGCTAGCAAACACATAAGGAAATACATACATTTACTAGCCATGCAGGAAATGCAAGTGAAAACAACTATGAGATACCATCTAACAACCACAACTGCAGCCCAATTCAAACAAACAAACAAACACAACGACAAATACTGGAGAGGGGTGGTGAGATTGGAACACTTATTCACTACTGGTGGACTTGTAAATACATGTAGCCGCTGTGGAAGGTGATATGGAGATTCCTAAAACAAATGGCAATTAAAATATCTTATGACCCAGCAATATCATTACAGGGTATAGACCCCAAAGAAATTAGAAACAGATCATGAACAGACGTATGTTCCCCCATGTTCACTGCAGCACAATTCACAATAGCAAGACGTTGGAAACAGCCTAAATTCCCATCAGAAGAGTGGATAAAAAAAAAACCCCTCTGGTATATACACACAATTGAATATCACACATCTCTATAACACAGCAATGTAACACCTCAAGATACAGAGGGACCTGGAAGACATTATGCTTTGTAAAGTTAGTCAATCACAAAAGACAGATACAGTATGAGTTTACTGCTGTAGAAACAAGCAGCAGAACAGGCACAGGTTCAGGCTTGTAGGGCATTCAGTATGCTGGCCAGAGGCCAGACAGCCTGGTAGAGCCTGACTGGGGCACATGAACCATACAGCATCTGCTCTAGGTAAGTATTTTGAAGGTCAATTGGTGGGAAGGCACCTCACATCAGCTGGATTCAAATGGTTAGAGAGGGGAAATGAATTTTGTCTACCAAGTGACTGCCATGTAAAACTATGATGCGGTCCCTATGGACAGATAGACAGCCCTATCAGAGGGACCCGGGATACCGATGGGAGCAAATATGCCTGGGTAACACAAATGCATGTTGCTGGTAAGAGAGAGAGAGAGAGAGAGAGAGAGAGAGAGAGAGAGAGAGAGAGAGAGAGAGAGAGAGAGAGAGAGAGAGAGAGAGAACAGACCTCCAATTGGGGAAATAATGACTGAAAATCCTTTGGGGTACCCTAGCGGGGGAGTGTCCTTGGTGAATGCATTGAATGAGCCATAGTGACACAGGCTTGTGGGTGCATCCTGGGGACCCAGGATGGGTGCCACAGAACTCTGGGACATTGAATCCTGGATGTTCATGATCCAGAGTCTGAATCAGTGAGACCCGATATGGAAATGCCTCTGGGTGAACTGGACTCTACATCAGACACACCAGGGGCAAATGAATGCATGGCAATATTAATGGAATATGCTTATGCCCAAGGGGGATGATTGATAAGACTCTCTACTATAAATTAAGAAGGGAAAACCTGGGAAACCTAACAATTAATCCCCATAGTTTGTGTACATAGCATCCAGACACAAAAGGATTGATTCTGTACAGGTTGTGAAAGGGAGCCAAAGACAGATAAAAACAAATAAACAAACATAGATCCATGAATGGGGTTTTGGGCTTGCACTAAATCCTAGCTACAAGTTAAGAACAATTAGTTCCTACATCATGGCCCTGCTCGAAACTCGTCCTCCGGAAGGGAACACAGAGGATATGAATGCTATAGTAAACTGTGGTGAAGAAATTAGATGGTGTTGGGCTATCAAAGAAGACAGTGTCTGGAGTCTTAAAGGCTTGTTTCAAAAAAAGCAGTCACCTAAGTGAGATGTCAACTAAGTCCACATGGAACAAGCACACCATCATGTCATTGAAGGACTCTAAACCATATAATCTGAAGTTGAAGAAGGGATTAGTATCACAGCTTAAATTATGAGAATCCGGTTTGCAGAAGGATATAGATAACAGTGGGAGGGAGCCCAGGTTACATTTATGGGAACTACATAGGAAATAGAAATAAGCCTCCGGTGATCTGCCTCTATCCATAATAGAGGGATGGGAGGAAAGTGTTTACTAAACAGAGTGCACTGGGAAGATGAGTATGAGGGAAGACTCCCCCCCCAAAAAAAAATTGGAAAAAAGTTCCACTTGGCAGAGCGATGCATTTTTCCTGTTAGGTGAGCATTGATCAACTCTGATTTAGTGTACCCAGCATGGTGTTTCCTGGGAAGCTTCTCTCTGGTCACTGTGAATATTTTCATAATAGCAGTTTCACTCAAACCTCATTTTTTTGTGATGGTCAATTTAAGAGCATGCAGCTGTGAAATTTTGTCTCCTGCTCAGGAAAAAAATGTCACAGAAACTGTTGTGATGTTTAACACAGCTTAGAAGGACAGCACTATGGGTGAAACTCAAGTGTAAAAATGGTTTAGTCATTTCACCAAAAATGAAGTGTCGATTGACAACAAACCTCATTCTGGATATCCATCAACTTCCCAAACTGATGAAAATGTCAACAAAATCCATGTAATTGTGCTCAAAGACTGATGACAGGCTGTTGAAGCGATGGGAAATTTGTCTGGACGATCTTGGAACTCAGTTCGGTGAATTTTAATGGAAGATTTGGAAATGTGAAGGGTTGCTATGAAGCTTATGTCTCAGGTTCTGAATGACCAAGGAAATGAGCATTGAGTGGAGACACGCCGTGCTTTGAAAGAACACTTCCAAAGCAACCTAGACCTTGTCCCCCAAGCTCATTACTGGTGACGAGACATGGTGCTATTCTTAGGACTCTGGAAGCCAGTGGATCTCAGTCTTCCTAATGCCGCAACCCTTTAATACAGTTCATGTTGTGTTGACCCCTTAACTATGAAAGTATTTTCACTGCTACTTCATAACTGTAATTTTGCTACTGTTATGAATGAGGCAATTCTTGTGAAAGGGTCACTCGACCCCCAAAGGGGCCATGATCCACAGGTTGAGCACCACCGTGGTAAGCAAACTTCAACCAAGCTAGAGGAAGACCCATAGTCACCTTGTCTCAAAAAAAGCTCGTCAAATAAAATTAAAGATCAAGACAATGGTCATTTGTTTTTTTGATGCGAGGCGGATAGTGCATTTCCCATTTGTTCCACCAGGTTAGACTGTTAATCGAGCTTTCTATTTAGAAGTTTTGAAAACATAACTGTGTGACAAAAAAAGGCCTAATTTGTGGCAGACAGGGGATTGGTTTTGTCACTTGAGCACACAGCCACCTCAGTGTGCCAGTTTTTGGTAAAAAACAGAATGCCTCTCTTGCCCCATGCACCTTGTTTACCTGACCTCCTTCTTTGAAATTTCTTTTTGTTTCTGAGAATGAAGAGGGACATGAAAGGAAAGCAATTTGACATTGCAGAAGAGGTGAAGAAAAAATTAGGGAAGTGCTGTCAGCCATCCAAACAGATGAGTTTGAAAAATGTTCACAAGAATGGAATTGCAGAATTGACAAATATATTAAGTGTAATGGCGAGAGAAGACTTTGAAAAGAATCCTTCTTGGGGGGTGCCCCCTCATACAGAAGATCAAAGGGACAAACCTGACGTGAACAGCTAAAATCTTGTCAATTGATCCCCCCCTTCGTTGCATGCTGGACCTGATCTGGTATTCAACATTTAGTGTTATATGTTTTTCTATTGTTTGGTATATGAAACCCAGGATTGATGAACCTATAAGGACGGCAATTAGAATAAGAGGGGATACAGTTTGGGGGGGGGAAGGGAGTCAATGTTAATGAGTCTAGGAAGGAAAAGAATGTTTGGAAACTGACAGTGGTAGCAATTGTGCAATATTGAACTATGGAATTATATATGTATTATGTATTAACTCCCAATTAAAAATAATTAAAAGGCTTACTGCCTTGGAAGCCCTATGAGGCAGTTCTACTCTGTCCTAGGAGTTGGAATTGACTTGACGGCAACAGGCTTGGGTTTGATTATGTACATGGAAAACAATATTTGTTTGTCTCCCCTCACCCCTCACCCAAGTCTTAGTTCATATCTAGCATCTTTTTAATTAAAAAAAGAAAAGCTAATGGTAGCTATGATGTATAAATCTGTTGTCAAAAATTCATTTGTGATACCTTTCCTTGAACTCTCAGGTCCTTTTTAAAGTTCTGTATATCAGCAAACTCTTGAACACCATTAGGGTATTGTGCCAATGGTCTCCCTCATCTGGATTATATGTCTTCACCTTATATTTGTTTCATATAAGAGTTTAATAAGGGTTCTATGGTGAATAAGCAACATAATGAGATTTCCCCACCAACTTTTAGAAGCTCCCTTATATAATTTAACCACTTTTTCTATTTTCACAGATATATGTAAAAATACTGTTTCATTGTGTTTTCAGTTAATGCTTACACATTTCTTCAGAGACCCATTCAACAATTTCTACATAATTTTTTCAGTAAATTGGTTTCATTCTTCATAGCATTTTCATTATTTCCATTCTGTTTGTTTAGTTTCCATTAATGAATTATCTCTTCCTCCTTATTTTCTCACCTTTGGTATCATACAGATGGCTTATATGTTTTTTAAGGAGGCAGCCCCTACAAGAAAATGTTTAAGATAGAATACTCAGTGAAAATATATACACTATGATCAACACTCATGGAATCAAAAGTCAAGAGACCAAACAATGCACTGTATTAGGTAAATCTGCTGCACAAGAACAAGTGTTGAAAAACAAAGATGTTACTTTCTTTTTATTTTCATATGTTTTATTGATATGCTCCTTCATTCATCAATTAGTCTAATAATTGTAATGTAGAATAAAATATACCTTATGTAATGATTTGTACCACAGCTCCAAATGAAATATTTGACATTTAAAAGAAAAAGTAAACCAGTATATGTTATGAAAGGCAAAGTCAGAATTTATACAATCTTACTAATAAACTGGCAAGGCAAAATTTTAGTCAAGCTACTCCTTTCCTAACATCAGTTAAAACATACAAATATATACAAATTTAAAATTCTTTTAGGCAAAGAAAGTAATGGTCTGCCTCTAAATACACAGCACCAAGACCAAATATTGAACATTTATTGGAGGTTAAAGTGATATTTATTGTCTTATATTTTCTCCTGATGAGAAAATTCTCAATGTGTCAGTTTCTTTTTTTTTTAACATTTTTAAATTTTATTTTTTAAAAACGTTTTATTAGGGGCTCATACAACTCTTATCACAATTCATACATCAATTGTGTAAAGCACATATGTACATTCATTGCCCTCATCATTTTCAAAGCATTTGCTCTTCACTTAAGCTCTTTGCATCAGGTCCTCTTTTTATCCCTTCCCTCCCTGCTCGCTCCCCCCTCCCTCATGAGCCCTTTATAATTTATAAATTATTATTTTGTCATATCTTGCCCTGTGAGATGTCTCCCTTCACCCCATTTTCTGTTGTCCGTCCCCCAGGGAGGAGGTCACATGTAGATGCTTGTAACCGGTTCCCTCTGAGGTCATGTTGCTATGCTCCCACTAGCTTCCTACTCCCTGGTCCTGTCAAGTCTTCAGCCTTTACTCAGATTTGTATCTTCTGTTTCCTGCTTGTGCTAGATACATACATTCAGGTTAACTCGATAAATAGGTTATTGCAGGTGGAGTCTAGCCTGTCATTCAGGTCACAGCCTGATTGATGCCTCCTTGTGGGCGTGGCCTTCTAATGAGAATTCGGCAGGTTTTCCTCTTTTTCTCTCTGGAGGTGGGACACACAATTTCTCTACTTCACGTTCTGTTGGCAAGCCAAATGAAGCTATGCTGATGGCAGCCAGAGCCCTAGAGCTGCAGGGGTCACATAGAGAGCTGCATCATTTCTGAGACGCTTCCACAAGACTTTTCACCCACTGGACTGTGAGCATGTGCTGCATGAGTCTGTAGAAGAATTCATGGACTATTATTGGAAATATAAGCTAATATTGAACTTCTGGGCTAATATTGAATTTATGAACATGATCTGGACCAGGCCGGGATGTTTTCTTAATATACAATTACTCTTGGACATAAAACTCTCTCTTAGACACATATGAGTGTCTCTGGATTTGTTTCTCTAGTCAACCCAGACTAACATACTGCTTTAGTAGCTGGCCTTTCCCCTCTACCCTTTCTCATCTCAACAGTGTTCCAGTTCCACACCCTGAGTTTTGGCCTTTGATTCCAGTCTTCTCTCTACCTGAGCACTGTCTCAAGTAGTTGCTTATGATGACACAGGACCACAGAAGAATTATGTTAGGTAGGTAGTTGATAGAAGTTTTTATTTCTATAGAAAAGCATTTCTCTTTACACTGTAACATTATTTTTACTTTGTTGTGGTTAGGTGCTGTCAAGTTGGTTCCAATTCATATTAACCTTATGCCGAACAAATAGGAGATATTATCTCATATGTAGAGCAAGAAGGTGAGGTACAAGGTAGTTACTTAATCAGGAGCACAGAGCTGGAAATGAGGAAATTAGGATTTGATCCTTGGACTTTCAAACATCAAAATCTCTAAGTGGGTTATTAAGCTGAAGGGAATAACATTGAGGGTTCATGGTATAGCTGATCAAATCTTGCAGAAGGATGGTTACTGATTTGCATAATCACTTGTTTATTTACATAGAACCCTATCTAAACTAAATTGTGATTCTCTTCCATTTTCATTTTACATGCAGAACATTCTGTATGCCTGTTACATAATCTGTCAACTTGTGCGAAGGGGTGAAGTTTAGCCTGTCAATCAAGTCACAAAGTAACAGAATTCTGGGAACTTCCTCTTTTTCTCTTGGGAAGAGGACCACACACTCTCTCTGTTTCTCCTTCCTGTGGACAAGCTGCATGGAGCCATACTGATGGCAGCCAGAGCCCTGGAGCTAGCAAAGCTATGTGGAGACCCACGGCAGCGCTGAGATGCATCCACTACCACTGAATCCATAAGACTTTATACCAACTGGCTTGTGATATTCCTGCATTCATCATCATTGTATCTTTTGGGTGGGTATGAAGAGGAATTTATGGGCTGGTATTGGACATATAGACGAATATTGGACCTATGGACTTGATCAGGACTGGGCTGGGTTATTTTCTTAATATAAAATTAGTCTATGATATAAAGCTATTTCTTATACATACACTAGTATCCCAGGATTTGTTTCTCTAGTCAATTTGGTCTAACACAAAGGGCTTACTACTAAAATCTACAATACCTTCCTGGTCTGCAAGAAGAAGAAAACATTTAACCCCCTTAGGATGTGGGCAAAAGACCTGAACAGAAGTTTTACTAGGGAGGAGACCAATACACATGTGAAATGACCAATACATGTGTGAAAAAATGTTCCTGATAATTAGCAATCAGAGAAATGCAAATTAAAACAACCATGAGATACCACCTAACACCCATGAGGACAGCCCAAATCAGAAAATCAGAGAGCAACAAATGTTGGGGGAATGTGGCAAGATGGGGACTCTTGTCCCCTGCTGGTGGTCATGTAGTTATGTACAGCCTCTGTGGAAAGTGATCTGGATATATTTAAAGTAAATGGAAATTTAGTTACCTTATGATCTGGCAAACACTCTACTGGGTACATATTCAGAAGAGGTAAGAAATAGACTGTGACCAGTCATCTGCACTCTACTGTTTACTGTGGCACAATTCATAATCACAAAAAAATGGAAACAACCTGAATTTCCATCAATAGACAAGTGAATTAGAAATCTCTGGCACATGCACACAATGGAGTACTTTTCATCACTAAAAACCTCTGATGATCACATGAAGAACATGGTCTAATTGGAAGAGTTGGAAGAAATTATGCTAAGTGAAGTTAGCCAATCACAAAAGGACAAGTACAACATGAGTCCACTGAGATAAGTATAATCAACACAGTTGGAATAGAAGCCCTTATCTCACACTATACCAGTTGAGATACAGGCAATCAGGCGGGAGACAGAGCATGTCCAAGGATTTAAATGTCATTCGAACTGAGATAGTTAAAGTTTATTGTGTCAACCAGGCCGATAATTAATTGAAAGGCAGAGAGATAAATGGCTCGGTGAGCCTCACCTTTCTTCTTCTCGGGTCTCTTGCTTTCTGATGGTTGGACCAGGGTGCAGCTGCCTTAGCCAATTCCCTGATCAGCTGGCATGGCTTACTTTCTGCAAGACATCCCTGAAGAGAAGTCACATGAACCTACCCTGATACAGTCCTGGGTGCTGGAGCAGCCGTGTGGAGACCCCTGCCAGCTTTGAGTTGCCTACACGTTCACTGATTCAACTTTCCTCCTGCAGTTGGCATCATTATGTGTGTTTTGTGAGATGGAGGAGGACTTTGTGGATTGGTGTCGGACATATGGGCAAATGTTGTACTTGTGGGCTTGGGCAGCTCTGGGTTGGGATGTTTTCTTGATGTGCACTTAGCCTTTATATAACTCCCTCTTATACATATGGGTTTCTGTGAATTTGTCTCTCTAATGTACCCAGACTAACACACGAACACATCGAAGGAGAAAGAGGGGCAGGGAGGAAAAATGGGGGGATGTGGAAATAGAGAAACATTGACACCAGGGGAGCAGGGTACTAATCTACCTGGCGGGGTATCTTGTTTGTGTCTCCACAGAAATGAGAGTGTAAGTAGAGACCCCACGACAACACACCAAAACTTGAGGGCAACATAACCACATGGAGCAACTCATGAACAGAGTAGTCTACAGGGCTGGCCCCAATCAGAGCCATACTGACCACCTCCATAAAAGTATGTGCTACAGAGGACAACAATTAACCTACAAGTTTGGGAGCGGGGCTGGCTTGGCACACTCACATAGAAGCAAACTAAGAACAAAAAAGAAAAGAGTGAGGGACTAGACCCCATATTGGCCCACCAAGTCCTGAGAAAGAGGTCTCTGTACGGAGTTGCTTAGACACAGAGAGGACTATAGGACAGACAACACACTATAGAACCACCCACAGTGAGGCGACCCAAGAAGGGAACATAACAGATCAGCAACGGGAGCAAAGCCAAGTCAAAAAGCCCCTGAAAATCCCCCCAGATAGACTTCAGCCTAGGAGGGGCAGTTCCCAGAAACCCCAGGACTGGTGGGGAAATAGAAATACCAGGTGACAGACTTGGAGTTATGTATGAAATTTAATTTTTTCTCCTCTTTTATTCAATCTTTTGTTTTCTTACCATTATTGTGGCTTTGATTACCTAAATAACAGGCATGGAAAGCAAGACCCAGGAGAAAGCAACGGGATCAATGGTTCGGGAGGGATTTTGGGGGAGGAAGAGGCAGAGAAAGGGAGCGGTGAGCAAACAACGCCATATAAAGGGGAACCACTAGGGAATTAAAAACAATGAGGAGGATGTAGAGATCCTGGGGGTGGTGGAGCAACAGAAATCTAGCTGAGAAAAATTACTAAGAGGCAGAAGAAGAGTGAGCATGACACTGGGGCAGGAGGAAGGTAAAAGGAAACAGAAAATCTAAGAATAACTGTGGATAGAGGTATAAACACAGAAGTGTACATATAAATATATTAATTAATAAAATAGAGGTATTGGCCTACGTACATATAGTTATATAGCAATGCACTGAGGTAGTGGACGGGCTCTGGGTCTCTGTTCAAGCCCTTGCTCAACACAAGAACACTTTGTTTTAACAACCTGGCATTCTGTGATGCTCATCCTCCCAACATGATCACTGAAGACAAAATGAGTGCAAAAACAAATGTGGTGAAAAAAGCTAATGGCGCCTGGCTATCAAAAGATATAGCCTCTGGGGTCTTAAAGGCTTGACATTAAACAGCAAACACCTAGCAGAGAAGCAACAAGCCCACAAAGAGGAAGCACACCATCCTGTGTGATCATGAGGTGTCAATGAAATCAGGTAACAGGCACCAGAAGACCGCTAACAACAACAACAACAAAACATATTGTTGAGAATGAGGGGGGGTCGGAGCAGTGTCCCAAAATCCATCTGCAGACAGTGGGCCATCCCCTTACAGAAGGGTCACAAGGAAGGGATGTGTCAACCAGGGTGCAGTATAGTACTGAGGAAACAATATTCCTTTGGTTCTTTAAAGATTCCTTACTCTGCACTATCATGACCCCAGTCCTGCCTTTCAGTTCTGGCTAGACCAAAGCATATACACTGGTACAGAGAAGAGCTCACGACATACAAAATCCTGGTCAGATAAACCATCGGGTACAGAAATGAAAGTAGAGATACCAGGTGGCTAGGGGGAAAGTGGGGGAGAAGGGGAGGAATGGGGAACCAGTTGCAATGATGGATACATATAACGCACACACCCAAGGGGGACAAACAACAGAAATGTAGGTGAAGGGAGATAGCAGTTGGTGTTTAATAATTTATAATTTACCTACGGGTCATGAGGGTGGGTGTTGGGGGAGGGAAAGAAAAAAGAGGGGATGATACCAAGAGTTCAAAAAAGGAAAATGTTTAGAATATGATAATGGCAACATATGTACAAATATGCTTGCTACAATTGATTATGGATTTTTATAACACCTATAAGAGCCCCACAATAAAATGATCTTTAAACGAACACACACACACACACACACACACACACACACACACACACACACACACCGAATAAAAGCATGAAATACCCAAACCTTTGAGTCATGGTAAAAGCAATAATGGACACATCAAATAGAAGTAGAAGCCGGGCAAAATGGCACCCAGGTAAGCAGCCCACAATGGCAGCTCTGTGGCCATCAGTGTATCCGGTGTCCAGGAGAACGTGTGTGGGGATTCAGGTGAGGGAAAAGTCTCCTGTGACAGCGCAGAGTACATCCTTGGTCCGGAAAGCAACATTCCACATCTAGCCTCACTCCAGAATTCTGGGGATCTGGTCCCAGGTACTCTTTGGCCCTTGTCGGCCACACTACTTCATACGCCACAGCACCACCACCTGTCGATTGGGCCCCTCTGCCTTATTGCCACACCAGGAGCTAGCCAGCAGCCATTTTTAGTCACCCATAACCATGGCTGGACCTCCACAAGGCCACAGTCAGCTTGCAGCACTTTCCACCATGAGCTGCTCCCTACTCCCAAGGCTCCCTTTTCCCCAGTGGTGGCGGGTCCTATCACCAAGCTTGTGTCCTACCCACCACCCACCCATGGCCCCAGCAGCCGTGACTAAACCCTGTTTGCAGTCTGCTTGCAGTAAATGTAATCACCTGCTGCTGAGGCAGCTCTCCCCACCATTGCCTGATCCCATCCCCCACCCCTGCAGCAGCGGCTTGTCTCTTCCCGCCACATGCAGAAGCAGTGGCTTTTGCCTGTGAGGTGCCTCCTACCCACAGCAGCGGCATCTCTCCCTACCATTACCTGACACCCTTCCGCCCTATGCATGCAGCAGCAGTAGCTCCTCTCCACCCGCCACCGGCCACCTGCAGAAGCAGCTGCCTGTGCCTGAGTGAAGCCCCCTACACCGGGCAGCGACAGCTGACCCACTGGTGCCCAGCACTCCCACCCTGTGGCAGCGGGGCCTTCCCTACTGTCACCTGCCTCCCCTTCTCTCAGTAACAGCTCCAGCACCGCCCGCATGTGTCCAGCATCTCCACCGGTACCAAACAGGGAAGCTTTCCCCCAGGCACCTATATCAGGGGCAGTGGGGCTCTCCCTTCTTTGTTTGACACCCTGGACCATGGCAGCAAGGCCTCCCCCACTGTTGTTTTCTATTTGGTGCCCTAAAAAAAAAGAGGCTGCAAATCATGGCCTGACAGCACAGACCAGATACACAGCCAAGCTGAAATACTCAGCCCAGAGACATACCTAAAAGTCACCCCTGTCCCTGAGGCCCCCCCACTTCAAATGGCCACTGAGAGACAGTGGCACACTGTCAAACCCACCACCATATTAGGCCACAGGCAGCCCTTGAAAACACTTACCAGTCACACAGAGAAATAGCACAGGGACCTGTGGTCTCCCAGAAACATGACACCCAGTTCCTCCAAAATGATAGGCAAATATCAGCATACCAGTAGTGAGAGTGGCCATACCAGGAGGGTAGAAGGAATGGGGGGTAGAAAGGGGGAAGCTATTGCAAGGATCTACATATAACCTCCTCCCTGGGGGATGGGCAACAGAAAAGGGGGTGAATGGAGACGCCAGGAAGTGCAAGATATGATAAAATAACAATTAATAAATTATCAAGGGTTCATGAGGGAGCGGGGAGGGAGGTGGAAAATAAAGAGCTGATTCCACGAGCCCAAGCAGAAAGCGAGAGTTTTAAGAATGATAGGGGCAATGAATGTATAAGTGTGCTTTACACAATTGATGTATGTGTGGGTTGTGATAAGAGTTGTATGAGCCCCTTAAAAAAAAAGAAAACAAGAAGGCAAATCACAACAGCAGAGAACAACACTCATAGAAGAATCAGATGTGGATCTGCCACAAAATGAAATCTTCAGAAGGCTGCTGGGAGTAATACAGAAGAGGAGAGAATCAATGCAGAAAAAGGATGCAATGATGGAGGAGATGAAGACCACAATAGAAGGAGTCCACGCACAAAAGGGAAATACAGGAGCCAATGGATGAGGTAACAGAAATTAAACACAAGATCAGTTGTACCACTGATCTCAAGGACAATCAGGCAGACCAACAAATGGTATAGACAGTCAAATGAGATAATCACAGGAGGAAGAAAACCTGAAATTAATGACAGAAGCTATGAAAAGGAGCAATATTCAAATAATTGGTCCACCAGAACAAGACACAATGAAGAAAACAGTTAACCTCCCTGAGGAAGTGGCCAAAAAAATTGGAGTTTCACCAGGGAAGAGACCCAAATGGCCAAAAACATATGATAAAATGCTCCTGATCATTAGCCATTAGAGAAATGCAAATTAAAACAACCACGAGATACCATATAACACAGTTGAGGGTAGCCCAAATCAGAAAATCAGAGAGTAACAAATGTTGGAAAGTATATGCTGAGATAGGAACTCTGTTCCACTGTTGGTGGTCGCGGAGATACGTACAGCCTCTGAGGAAAGTGATCTGGCAATATTTAAAGCAAATTGAAATTGATCTACCTTATGACCCAGCTATCGCTCGCCTGGGCATATACCCAGAAAGGTAAGAAATAAACCATGAACAATCGTTTGAGCTCCAGTGTTTAATGTCGTGCAATTCACAATCGCAAAGTATTGGAAACAACCTTAATTTCCATCGATAGACGAGTGGATTAGTAAACTCTGGCACATACACACAATGGAGTACTCCACATCACTAAAAAGCACTGATGATGACATGAAGTATCTCGTTTCTTGGGAAGAATTGGAGGAATTTATGCTACGCGAAGTCAACCAATCACAAAGGGACAAACATAACATGAGTTCCCTGAGTTAAGTATAATCAGCATAGTAATATAGAAGAAAAGATACTTATCTCTCAATGTATGGGTTAAGGGACAGGCAGTCCGGTGGAGTTCAGACCAAAGGCAAGCAGGTACATGTTAATCCAACTCAAAGAAGGGGAAAGGGTGGAAGTGTGAGGGAGAAAAGGGGATAAGGAGATGATAGCATGGGGGGGGGGTGCAGGGCACTAACCCACCCAGGGGGAGAATACTGGTTATGTCTCCACAGAATTGAGAGTATGCTTACAGACCCCACCACGGCGCACCGAACCAGGAGGGCCACGTAACCACGTGGAGAAATGCATGCAAAGTTTGGGCTACAGGGCCAGCCCCAATCAGAGCCAAGCTGACCCCTCCCTAGAAGTGTATGCGCAATAGAGAACAACATAAAACCTACAGATTGGGGTCAGGGGCCAGTATACTGTATCAGAAAACCAAGAAGGAAAAAGAGAAAGGGATGGTCTAGTCCCCATATCAGCACTGCTAATGCACAGAGAGGACTTTAGGGCCAGCAATAGCTCAAGACATGCTGTCCCCTTACTGGAGCATACTGCTCAGAGGACAATACTGGGGATACACAGTGGAGAGTTAGTACGGTCTGAACCCCCCACAGCAGGGCGAACCAAAATGGGAAACATAGCAGATCAGCAAAAAGCAAAGCCACAAAGCCCCTAAAGAGCCCTCAAAATAGACTTTAGGCTCAGAGTGGCAGCTCCGAGAACTCCCCCAGGACCAGTGGGGAGATAGTCATAAAGATCAGCAGACAGACCTGGAATTCTGTTGCTGTTGTTTTCCTTACCATCTTTTCTTTTAGTTTGTTCCATGTTATTGTTGGTTTGCCTACTTATATAAGATAGGCATGGGAAGCAAACTGAGGGAGTAGCAACAGAACTTGAGGGGAGATTTTGGGGAGAAGGCAGGGAAGGGAGCAGTAAGCAAACAATGCCATTGACAGGGGAACAGCTAGGGAAGTGTTGAAGCAACAGCAATCTAGCTGAGAGGAATTACTAAGAGGGGGAAGCAGGGTGAGTGTGAAGGTGTGGCAGGAGGAAGATAAAAGGAAACAGAGGAATGATCTAGGAAGCAAAACTATGGATAGAGTATACCTTTATCCACAGGTGTGTACATATGTAAATACATTAATTCATAAAAGTAGAAGTATTGGCCTATGTACATATATTCATGTGGCAATACACTGAGGTAGTGGACAGACTTTGGGCCTCTGCTCAAACCCTCCCTCAACACAAGAACACTTTATTCTAACAACCTGGCATTCTGTGATGCTCACCCTCTCAGCATAATTGCTGAAGACAAAGTGGGTGGATAAACCAATGTAGTGAAGAAGCTGATGGCACCGGCTACTTAAAGATAGAGCATCTGGGGTCTTAAAGCTTGAAGTTAAACAAGCGGCCCTCTAGCAGAGAAGCAAGAAGCCCACATGCAAGAAAGCACATCAGCCTGTGCAATCATTAGTTGTCGTTGGGACCAGGTAACAGACATGACAATACCCACAACAAACAAACAAAAACAAACCATACTGCTGAGAATGAGATGGGTTGGAGCAGAGACCCAAAGCCCATCTTTAGACTCAAAGCCCATTTTTAGACCACAGAGGAGGACTCAGGAGGAATGAGTCAACCAGGGTGCAATAAAGCACTGATGAAACACGCAATATTCCTCTGGCTCCTTGAGGCTTCTTCAAACCTCAATATCATGACCCAGTGCTGCCTCTCACTTCGGACTAGACCAGAAGGAGCATATACACAGATATAGATAAGTAATAAGAGCTCAGGACACACGGAAGCCAGGAATAGGAATGGGAATAGCAAAACCAGACGGGTAGGGGTAAGGTGGGAAGAGAAGGAGAGGAAGGGGGAACTGATCGCAATGATCAGCGCACACCCTCTCCAGGGGAACAAACATCAGAAACCATGGCGGAAGGGAGACAGCAGTCGGTGTTAAGAAAATAATTATAATTTTTTAAGGAACACCAGGGGAGAGGAGGGGAAAAAAAGAGAAGCTGATACCAAGGTCTCAATAGAAAGTAAATGTCTATAAAAGAATGATGGCAACATATGTACAAATATACTTGCTACAAATGATGTATGGATTGTTATAAGAGTTGTAAGAGCCACCAATAAAATGATCTTTTAATTTAAAAAATGAAGTAAAATCACTACCTTCCTTTAACATTTCTAACACATTAAAAGAGAGCATTAAGAGAATTCTACCATCACTAGAAGAAATAAAAAAGGTTAGAGCAGAGAGAAATGAAATAAAACCCAGAGAAGTAAAAGAGTCAGAAATACCAGAAGTTGATTATTTGAAAAGTTTAATAAAATTAACAAACCATTGGTAAAGAAATCTAACAAACAAGAAGGAAAAGATGCAATATCATAAATGACAAATGAAATAAGTGAAGTCAGAAGATCTAATAAAAATAAAATGATAATAGGATATTAAAAAGAACTATACTCCAACAAATTTGAAAACCTAAATGAAATGCATCAATTTCTACTTATAAACCCCTTAACAGGCCCAAACAAAAGAAAATATTGATCAGGTCATTAAAAATTCCCCCACTGAGTTGCTGGTGTTCCTGGTGCTCTTACCACGGGCACTGGCTACTTCGTTAGCTTCAATGCACATGCAGAGGAGTGCTGCTTCAAGCAGGTTACCTTGGGCATTAAGATGGGGTTCATCTTCGAGGTGATCACTAAGGTGGGGTTCATCTTCACCTTCTTTTGAAGGCGGCTTCCTGGGTATCATGGAAATCACAGGGGCTGATAATAAAGGGATCTACAAAGAAGGCCAAGAGTCCAGTAGGAACTACCCATTTGCTGCTCACATGAATGGACGTTACAAGTTTTGTTTTAGCAATAGGATGTCCACCATGACTCCAAAGATAGTGATATTCACCATTGACATTGGGATGGCCCCGAAAGAACAAGACATGGAAATAGAATCTCACCAGAACAAGCTAGAAGAAATGATTAATGAGCTAGCAATGGCGACAATAGCTGTGAAGCATGAGGTTCACCAGGATGCATGAGTACGTGGTGTTTCCAGAAAGAATACACAGAGAGAAAGAATACAATGACAACACAAACAGCAGAATGGTCCTTCTTTGAACCTCTGTTCTAGTTGTCATGATGTTGGGACAGATCTACTACTTGAAGAGATGTTTTGAAGTCCAGAGGGTGGTTTAAAAAGAGCCTTTTTTTCTGATGATCCCAAACTCATAGCTCACTCTTGACCAAACTCCTTGGACACAATGATGTTAATATTTCTGTTTTCCTTTTCTGTACTTTCCATTTCACAGGGTGTGTGTGTGTGTGTGTGTGTGTGTGTGTGTGTGTGTGTGTGTGTGTGTGTGTGTGAGTGATTCATAGATATTGGGAGGTGGGGGTCATCTTTTTAGGAAAGTTGACATTTGGTTAGCATCATTTTTTTATATGAATTCTGCCTCCATTATCCAGGCCCTTGCAGAACTCCAGCACTCAAAGTGAACTGTAGGTAAGGCATCCTTCTTAGGTCTTTTTTTGTTTTTGTGGAGAACATCCACTCAAAGCCGAAGAGAATATTACAGAAAGGTCTGCAGTTCAGGACAGTCAAGATGGCTGTCATTGATCAGCTCTTCGGAGAAACAACAGTCTGAATCTTGACAGTTGCCTCCTAGCTGAATAGCGGAGCGCTGTGACTTAGGAGTATGTCACCATGATTGGGCACTTTTACATAAATTCTGTACCTTGTTTTTGCATTAAAATAAGACTTATTTAAACACACAATTCCCCTTGGCCCCACCTCCTCTTTAAATGTCTACCCTGATCCTTAAGGCTCAATCACTTCCACTTAAATTGATGAAACAAGCAGTTAGTAACCAATTTTTGGTTTCTGTTGAACCTCCTAAGAAATCTATGTTCGAACTGATCTTTGCAAGGTTGAGCGAAATGCTAGCTTTTTCACTCACCCTCTCCCCGCCGTGCTTGCATGCCGACATTCTCTATTCTTGGTACTGAGAAAATGTAGACTCACGTGAATTGGAAAAAATCTAGATTTCCAATGCCAAAGGGTTAAATCTTGGATTTCATTGTGATGATATACAGCCACTTTTCTTTTTTTTTGGCAGTGACATTTTGGGCCACTGTTTAATTAGGATACTGAAAATAGTGTCAGTTCTTGAGTTTTGGGTTTTATTTCTCCTGGGTTTTTCATTCTGGCACATGTGAATTTGTTTTGCATAAAATGAAATACAATTCTTTTGGTCTCTGAAGATGGGTTTAGAATTACAGGAACATCTGTTTGTGGTCTGGGAATGACCCAAGATTATGTTGGGACTGATTAGTTACTTGGATGTATTTTTGATCTTTGCAAAAGAAAAACAACAAGTTTTATGTAATTATTTTAAATTTGTTACAGATTTTCATGTTCAGAATAAGCAATTTTTCAAGCTTGATTGAAATACTTTTCAATTTCTTGGTGTGTGAAAACACGTCCAATTTTAATTATCATATGAAAAATTACAATAGGTTATGTAGCTAATATATTCCAGGCTCAGTAAATAAACACTTATTTTTTAAAGCAAAACAAAACAGAACTCCCAACAAAGAAAGTCCAGACCCAGATGAATTCAATGGTAAATTCTACTAGATGTTCAGGAAATTTACAACCAATCCTACACTAATTATTTTGCTCTAGTTATTCTAATTGCATAGAAAGGATGGAAAACCCTTAAATATTTTTTATAACCCTTATAACAAGACCAGGCAGGGAGAGCACTAAAGGGAAGCATTTTAGACAAATATCCTTCATGAAAACAGATGCAAAACAAAATCTAACACAATAGAATCTATATATATATGTATATATATATACACACAAAACACATCATGATCAAATGAGATACATCCAGGTATGCCAGGATGGTTCAACATTAGAAGGAAAAGGAATTCACCATATGAATAAAACACAGCTAAGAACTACGTGATCATATTGATTAATGTAGAAAGCGCATTTGACAAAATCCAACCTCTTCTTGTTTAAAAAAACAAACCAAAAAACTCTCAAGCAAACAGGCAAAGAATAGAAATTCCTTGATATAAAAAAAGATATAAATACAAAACCAATGGTCACCATTATTCACAATGGAAGAAAAATGCAAGTCTTTCCTTTGCAAGTGAGAGTCAGCCAAGTACGCCCTTTATCGCCACTCCTATTCAATATTGTGCTGGAAGTCCTACCAAGAGCTAGCAGGAAAGAAAAAGAGGAAATTATAGGCATCAAGATTGGCAAGAAAGACTAGAATTTACATGTCAATTAAGTTTGCCTAATAAAAAACAATCGTATGTCATTATTTTATTATTTTGACTGCTTACTAAGTAATTTTATTTTCCTTTGAAATTATTGAATTGGCTTAATTGTTAGTTATTAATATCATTCATTCAAGGGATTTTTATTACTGTTCAGAATCTTTATTTATTCTTTTTGTAGTCTGGTATCAAGATTATTATGTTATGCCTAATGCTCTAAAAATAATGCTAATGATTATGTTCAGAAATATTTTCATCTAAGGTTCTTTTTAGTTTTGCAATAATCTTATAGTTAATTTCTATGAAGTCTTTCAATTTTAAGAAGTATTATTACTATGCCATAATCTTTACCATTTTAGGCTTGTCACTACAGGTAAGTTTACTTTGCATGACCAAATATTTCAAAAAACGGACTGTATCAGACTTGTGAAAATGGCTATATTTCAAACATGAACACCACTGGACTAAATCAAGATTTCTAGAACTCATATGTCAAACCTGCTGCAGTTTTCAGAATACTCTTCCAAAGTTGCAAGAGACCAAAATTTACTACCTTAAATTGAGTAAACAAACCAAGGTTAAGGTTTACACGAGAGTATTACTGATATAATCAAAGTTCTATTACCTCTATATAAGAAATCTCTTTTTAAATTTCTTTAGTTATTCCAGATATGTTTATCCAATGGTGTAATCCTTTAAATCCAAGTTTTGTACCTCAAATATGATTAGAAAATATTAGAGGAATGTAAAATTTCTCACTAAATATATCCAGAATGTTTTACTTAATCCTACCAGTGGAATCCAAGAAATGAATAATGAAATGATAAGAGGAGCTCTTCAAAGCCAAATAGTTTTTTTTCTTCTGTTACTTATACTAACTGTGTTAGTCCAGATAGACTAGAAAAACAAATTCATAGACACTCATAAGTGTATAAGAGAAGGTTTTTATATAAGAGCAATTGAATATTGAGAAAACATTCCAGCCCAGTCCAGATCAAGTCCAGAAGTTTGATATTAGCCCTTGTGTCTGATACCAATCTGCAAATTCCTCTTCAGACTTATGTAATACATGCAATGATGCCAAATGCAATCCAGAAGATCAAAGGCCAGTGGATGGAAAATCTTTTGGATCCAGTGGTAGTTGAAGCATCTGAGTGCTGGCAGGGGTCTCCACGTGGCTCCTTCAGCTCCAAGACTCTAACGTAGCTCCATGTGTCTTCTCAACAGGAATGTCTCGCAGGGAGTGTGCACATGCCCTGCTTCCAGCGAGCTATTTATCTCCTTAGCACCTCCAAATGAGGTCATCAACTTGCGACCTGATTGACAGGCTAAACTCCACCCCTTCACTCTGAAGTCTCAAATTGACAACAACTTATGTAACTAGCACACTAGCATTTTTTAAACACTGTAAAAGATATTTTTCAGAGGTCAGAGAACTCTTTGACATGCACCAACCAGAATATAAAAACCTAATTAATATCTCAGCAAAAGAAAATATATACTGGGAAAAACATCAATTAAAAGGATCTTTGGAATCTTTCTGGAACAAATCCTAACTAATCTTTCCCACTAACCCTTAAGTTGCTAAATTATGAAAAATTAAACTTGAATCCATCTGTCTCAAAGAAGGCTAAAAGCTCTGCCTGGACTATTCAAAATAGTGAAGGAATTAAGCTGATGGTCAAGTGCTCTTGTGGCCAGAAACAAATAAATTCCAAAGTATAAACTCTCTCCAAGTTTATGGAAAATAATTTTATGTAAATTGCTAAAATGTCTGGACTTTGTTTCTTGATTGCTGGCATTCTTATTTTGCTATATATTGGGGTTTTTTAATCATTTTATTGGGGCTCATACAACTCTCATCACAATCCACACACACACACATCAATTGTGTAAAGCACACTTATACATTCGTTGCCTCCATCATTCTCAAAACTCTACCTTTCCATTTGGGCTCCTGGAATCAGCTCCTCATTGTCCTCCACCACCCTCCTTTCCCCCTCCTCCTCCCCCATGAACCCTTGATAATTTATAAATGATTATTTTATCGTATCTTGCATTGCCCGGCATCTCCCTTCACCCACTTTTCTGTTGCCCATCCTCCAGGGAGGAAGTTATATACAGATCCTTGTAATTGGTTTTCCCTTCTTACCGCCATTCCCTCCTGCTATTGCCACTCTCACCACTGGTCCTGAGGGATTCATCTGTCCTGGTTTCCCTGTTTCCAGTTCCCATCTGCACAGCTATGCATCCTCTGTTCTAAGCAGGTTGTGAGGTAAAATTGGGATCATGATAGTCGGGGGGAGGAAGCATTTAAGAACTAGAGGAAGGTTGTGAGTTTCATTAATGTTACACTGCACCCTGAGTGACTCATCTCCTCCCCACTACCCCTCTGCAAGGGATGTCCAGTTGTCTACAGATGGGCATTGGGTCACCATCACATGCTCCCCTCATTCACGATGATATGATCCATCCCACCCCACCCTCACTTTGGTGCTTGATACCTAGTCCCCACGGCCCTTCATGATCACACATGCTGCTGTGCTTCTTCCATATGGGCTTTGTTGCTTCTGGGCTAGATGGCTGCTTGTTTACTTTCAAGCCTTTAAGGCCCCAGTTGCCATATCTCTCAACAGCGGGTCACCATCAACTTTCTTCACCACACTTACTTATGCACACATATGTCTTCAGCATTTATATGGGGAAGGTAATCACACATGATAGTTTTGTTCTTTGGTGTCTGCTACCTGATACCTTCATCACCTCATGATCACACAGGCTTGTGTGCTTCTTCCCTGTGGGCTTTGCTGCTTCCAAGCTAAATGGACGCTTGTTTACCTTTAAGCCTTTGAGACCCCAGACACTATATCTTTTGATAGCTGGGCACCATCAGCTTTCTTTACCACGTTTGCTTATGCACACGTTTGTCTTCAGTGTTCATGTCGGGAAGGTGGGTATCATGGAATGACTGTTTAGCTGAGCGAAGTGCTCATGTATTTAGGGAATGTGCATGAGTAGGCCCAATGTCCACCTGCTACCCTACTACTAAAGCTATAAATATATGCACATAGATCTATTTCCCCCATAATCATAAATATATTTACATATGTACATGTCTGTATATAGGCCTCTATGTATGCCCTTTGCCTCCTACTCCTTTCCTCTAATTTCCTTATGCTTTCTTCCTGTCCCACCACCATGTTCAGCCTTCATTCTGGTTTCAGTAATTCCTCTCGATTGCATTGCCCTTGGTCACTCCCTACCAGTCCTCCCATCATCCCCTCCCTCCACTGGTTTTGAACCACTCGTTATTCCCTTGTCCTAACACCTCCTCCCTTCCCCCACCTCCCACTCTTCCATGTCCCCCCAGCCCATTTGGCCCATTGTTTACTTCTCCACATTATTTATCCAGAGTATCTCATCTAGCTAGACCTGCAGAGATAACAATATGCGCATTAAAATTGGGGATGGCCTCGACAGCACCAAAGTGGCACATAAGAACCTGGCCACGATGGCAGCAACACCAACAAACTAATAAACAAAAAAGTCAGTGACATGCAAAATCTAAAAGAAGAGAAAAAAGAACAAAAAGACTGTTAATAGTTCAAGGTCTGTTTGTTGACCTTTAGGAGTGTTTTCTGGACGAGTCTGATGGGACACCATGCCCTGGCCCCAAAGTCTATCCTTGATACTCCCTCAGGACCTCCTTGCTCTGCTTCCCCCGCCACTCTGTTGCATGCCCCATGTTTTGCCTCAGTGTGGTGGGTTCAGCTCAGTCACACATCCCACACTGTGTCTCCAGTGCTGTCCCGTGTAGGGCCACGGGTCAGTGCAGGATGTCGCATCTCGCAGTAGGGTCGGCCATATGGTCCTCTCTGTGCATGGGCCGCTCCAAGCCAGGTTATTGTACTCTGAGTTTGGTGGGCTCTGGTGGGCTCCACTCCCTTCCTACCCCTTCATTTGCTTCAGCTTCCTTCTGGATATGGTAGGTCAATTCCTTTCCCTCACCAGACGATCCATTTTCATTTTCTGTGGCACTCCCTTCCATGCTGGGGGTCGGGCTGATTCTGGTTGGGACTGGGCGTATAGTCCAGTCTTTTTGTGGATTCCTCCAAGCGTTACGTTGCCCTCCTAGTTTGGTGCATCATGGTAGGATCTGTATGCACATTTCAGTTCTATGGGGACACAACCAATAATCTCCCCCTGGGTGGATTAGTGCCCTGTTCCCCCCCATGTCATCAACTCCGTTTCTCCCTACCCTGATTCTCCCTCCTCCTGCCCACCTTCCTTTTCTTTATACTGAACTCTCATGTACCTCCCTGGGTGTGGTCTGCCTTCCCCCAAATTATCTATGTTTCCATCCATTTATTGTGAGATGGGTGTCTATTCTATTTCTGCTGTGCTGATTGTACTTACCCCAGGGGACTCATGCTATACCTGTCCTTTTGAGATTGGTTTACCTTGCTTAACATGATTCCTTCCAGCTCTTCCCACAAAACAACATGTTTCATGTGATCATCTATGCTTTTCAGTGTTGCCTAGTACTCCATTGTGTGTATGTGTCAGAGTTTACTAATCCACTTGTCTACTGATGGAAACTTAGGCTGTTTCCAAGTCTTTGGGATTGTGAATTGTGCAGCAATAAACATTGAAGCACAGGCGACTGGTAGTGTTTTATTTGTTACCTCCATTGGGCATATGTCCAGTACAGGGATGGCTGGGTCATAAGGTATATATTGCTTTTTTACACACCTGCAGTAAAATCCTGTTTTAATATCCTATTATTTCCCCCTGCAAATAACTGAAGCATAAGTTTGTCTTATCATAGGTATTATTTGTGATAATTCCTTTATAATAGTATGAATTCTTTAGCTAATATTCTTAAACTTTCTCTTATTATATATCATGACTCTTACTTATGTCTAGCTTTTGTTAAATGTCTATACTTTGGCTAAATTAGCTCAATCAGTAGCTAGTACTGTTAATCTGACTGACTGTTGGATTTGCCATCAATCCTCCAAATCAAGATATACTACTTCACAGCCTTTACCTATACCTGTGTTTGATTATATCCGATTTGAGTGATTTAAGGTAAATTGTGCCAACCTTCAAAATTATTAGCAAGTCTCCACATGCCTTGTTTCAATTTAAATTAACATCCTTAAGTATATCTAATAAATTTGAACAAGCTACTAACTCCATTCATATTCTTTTAAGATTATGTACTTGTTAGGTGCCATGGAATACTTTCCAACCCATAGAAATCCCATGCACAACAGAAGAAAAACACTGCCCAGTCCACGTCATCCTTACAACTATGCTTGCAGCCATTGCCACAGCCACTGTGCCAATCTATCTCTTAAAGAGCTTTTTCCTCTTTTGTTGCCCCTCTGCCTTACCAAGCATGATGTCTTTCTCCAGGGACTGGTCTATCCTAACAACCTGTCCAAGGTTTGTAAGATGAAGTCACACCATGCTTGCCTGTAAGGAGCACTCCGGTGATACTTCTTCCAAAAAGATTAGTTTGTCCTTTGGCAATCCATGGTACTTTTAATATTGTTTACTAGCACCACAATTCAAATACATAAATTCTTCTCCAAACTTCTTTATTCAATGTTGAATTTACACATGCATATGAGGCAATTGAAAGCATCATAGTTTGAGTCAGACACACCACATCTTAGTCATCAAAGAAATATCCTTGCTTTTCAATATTCTAAAGAGGTTTTATGCAGCAGATTTACCTAAGAACACGTTCAGTGCATCTGAAACAATGTCTCACCACTTTGCTTCTAAGGAGCATTCTGGCTGTACTTTTTCCTAGACAAATTTATTGGTTCTTTTGGCAATTCATGGTATACTCAATACTTTTTGCCAGCACCACAATTCAAAAGCATCAATCCCCCTTCAGTCTTCCTTATTCCTTATTATGTACTTAGAATAATCTAATTACTCATGCGGTGTAGTAAACCTTAGAAAAACTAAGGTACTGCCATGTCTTAATGGGGTGACTTCAAAGTTAAATCATAAACTCCATTTTGAAGTAAATTAAGATGTTCATTTTGCTTTTTTAAAAGAAACATTCAGATTTTGTTTTTGTCTTGTTGGGGGTGGTGGTGGTCAATGGTTTATTATTTGAGAACCTAAAAAGACAAAGACCAATGTTTTTAATATGGATAGAGAATTCTTGGTGCTTGTAAGTAATGTTTGCATAGCTGGTCCCAGAAAGAACATCTTGGTCAGCAGGAGGGTGAGAGATGGAACTGATGTGCAGTGTGAAGTTAGAGCCTATAAACAACTTTGTAGCTAAAATATGTATGTAGTAGTGATTTTAAAAAAATCATTTTATTGGGGGTTTGTACAACTCTTATCACAATCCATACATACATCCATTGTGTCAAGCACATTTGGACATTTGCTGCCATCATCATTCTCAAAACATATGCTTTCTACTTGAGCCCGTGGTATCAGCTTATAGTAGTGATTTTTGGTTGACTTCCTGACTACCAATTTTTCTCATAAGCACGTCCTACTTTGCTTTCATTAACCTTTTATAAATCTGTAACTAAGGTAGAGACTGAGTTTGTTAGGCTAATGACACAGACTCAAATTGTAAAAGTGACTAGGATCTTATATACAGAGAGAGAGGCATACTGTCATCAAATGAGAAAAAAAACTCGAAGACAAATTACTCCTTTGTGAGTGATCAAAACATCTGAAAACCAATGCATACTGAAGATGAGTCTGCTTGCCTAATGAGATTGTTAGGTTTTGTGTCAACTTGACTTTCAGCAAGCAATGTTCTGTTACCTGTGTATCTCAGTTGTTAATGTGTCGTCCTGCAATCCTGATGTCACATCATTCTTCATATCGTCCAGCTTCTTAGTATATTTGCTCAGCATACAAAATGAATAAGTATGGTGATTTTTACATATTCAGGATCACCTAATTTTGTTCAAACAACTCTCTTTGTCTATATACAGATTCCTCCTGAACACACTTAAGTGGTTGGGAATTGTCATTCTTCATAATGTTATAATCCATATGATTGAGTCATTTTTAAAGTCAATAAAATGCAGGTAAACATCTTTCTGGTATTTGCTGCTTCCAAGGAAGATCAATCTGACATTAACAATGATCTTCCTCATTCCAAACCCTTTTCTGAATCCAATTTGAATTTCTTGTAGCACCCTCTCAATGTACTGCTACAATTGCTTTTGAATGATCTCCAACATAATTTTACTTGCATTTTATATGAATGATATTGTTGGATACTTAATTGATTGCCAGAGAGTCTAGAATATCTTGCCACAGACAAGTGAACACTTCTAAGCATTGTATCTGTTTGTTGAAACATTTCAGTTGGTATTATATCAATTCCTGAAGTCCTGTATTTTCACCAGTGCTTTCATTGCATCTTGGACTTCTTTTAATATTATTAGGTTTTCTTTAAAATTAAAAGATAATTTTATTGGAGGCTCTTATAACAATCTATACATCAATTGTATGAAGCATATTTGTACATATGTTGCCATTATTATTTTCTAAACATTTACTTTCTATTTTAGCCCTTGGTATCAGCCTCTCTTTTTTCCCTCCACCTCCCACAATTGTGACACCTTGATAAGTTATACATTATGATTATTTTCATATCTTACACCAAATACTATCTCCCTTCCCCCATGATTTCTGTTATTCGTCCCCCCGGAGTGGTGGTTATGTGTTCATCATTGCAACCCGTTCCCCCTTCCTCCCCTCCCCCCCACCTGCCCCCTACCCTCAATACCATTAGTTCTTGATCATATGCTGCCTCTTGAAATGACTCTGTATATTCCTTCCATCTTCATTTGATGCTCCCTTCAATACTCAATACTTTACCATAGAGTTCTTCAATAGTTCAACCCAAGGCTTGAATGCCAATCATGGGAACTTCAGGCAAGTTAGGCAGACGTGCTATACAACAAAAACATCAGGAAAGCACTGAAATCGATACAAATAATACACCTGGAACTAACTCTGAGACATGGAGGAAAAAACAGCGAAGTGAATTAAATAATGACTAGAAGCTCTGGGGTGTAGTGGCTATGCATTGGGCTCCTATCCACAAGGTCAGCAGTTCTGAACCACCAGGCCACATTGAGGGAGGTGAGGCTTTCTACTTCCATGAAGAATTAGTCTTAGAAACCCATCTACCCTGTCCTTAGGGTTGCTCTGAGTCAGAATTGAATCAATGGCAATGAGTTTGAAGGTTTTCTTTGTTGTTGTCGTTGTTGGATTTTGAGGTAGGAAAAGAAGGAACTTAAGTGGTATAGTGGTTGCGTGTTGGACTGCTAATCACAAGGTCAGTAGTAGTGCAAAACCACCAGCTGCTCCACAGGAGAAAGTCAAGGCTTTACACCTGCATAAAGAGTTACAGTCTCAGAAAACCACAGGGACAGTTCTACTTTTCCTATACGGTTGCTATGAGTGGAAATCAACTCGATGGTAGCAAGTTAGTGAAGTAGGAAAACAAGCTGATTAGAAGATAACAGACTGGTGACAGATGGAAGAATTGTTAGCTAGATCTAGACAGTGGCCTTGGCATACCAGTGTCTAGTGACAAGAAAGGTAAGACACAGAAGTATGGCCAGCTCCTTCATCCACTTAGTGGCCAGTGACCCCAACTTGTCACCCCCCTGTCTCTACTCTCATCATGCAATTGTCACTCTGTTAGAGGCCAGAGCCTTGTACTTCTGGAAGAGAGGTAGGTGTACCATTCTTGTGTCTGGAGAAGCATGAACTCCCACTCGTGTATCCAGCAGAACATGCAATGCCAAGTCCTTGTCTACACCCAGACAGGTAAGAACTCCTCCCACCATGAACTACCCTGCTCCCATCTGTCCTCTGGCCCAAAATAATTCTTTCCAGGAATAGACACTCTAATCTCTGTCACCATCTCAACTAGCATGAATTACTTCCGGATCAGGGGCTCTAATTCCAACCAATGCAGAAGTTGGCAGGAACTCCATCTAAGACTAGTGTAGCAACCCCTCCAACCATACCCTATGGACTCTATAGTTGGCAGAGGGTATCGAACAATAGTGTCTCCACCCCTGCCCTACAGTCTTCTTTCCTGATTTGTTCTTTGTATGTATATTTGTTTTCCTTTTTCTTTCTCATGGCTTATTTTTAATATGTTCTTCCTCTAATTTGATTTTTTCCATTTTCCCCGTTTCACTTTTTATTTCCTCTTTTTTCCGCTCCCTAGTTTTGCTTATTGTGTTTTATTCCATTTGTTTTTCTATTTCTCTACCCTTATTTTTACTTTTCTTTTATACTTTTTTCAGTTATTAAATTATTTTGTGCTATTGTTTACCTACTTATCCTTGCCTTTTAAAAAATTTTATTTGTACTATTAAGTATTCATTTTGGCCTTGTCCACTTTTTTCCCTCTTTTTGCTTCTTGTCTTATCTTATGGGACACAGCAAGTATACCCACACAGGCCACTTTCATCCCTACCCCTGAAAGGCACACCAGGTGGTACTCCTGTATCACCAGATCAGATATACTTATCTTCTATATAGATGGCAAATAAATCTAAGCAAACACGCTCACATTCTTCATCATACTTATCAGGAGATTAGTGGTGAGTAGATAAAGTTTTACCAACATACAATCATAAATTAAGCACAGATACAATAATACTGTGATGTCTCAGCAACAACTGACAATTTTACTTCACACAAAGAAACTTAACAGAGTATTAAAAAAAATTAAATTAAACAAAAACCACTAACATGTTTTCTGTTGTCCATCCCCCTAGGAAGGGGTTATATGTAGATCATTATGATCGGTTCCCTTTTTCTCCTTCCCCTTACCCTCATCTTACCCTCCTGGTATCTCTATACTCATTACTGGTCCTGTGGGGTTTATCTGTCCTGGATTCCCTATGTTGCAAGCTCTTATCTGTAACAGTGTACATGCTCTGGTCTAGTCAGACTTGTAAGGTAGAATTGAGGTCATTATGAAGGGGGGTGAAGAATTAAAGAACTAGAGGAAAGTTGTTTCATTTGCACTATACTGTACCCTAACTGGCTCATCTCTTCATTGTGACTCTTCTGTAAGGGAATGTCCAATTGTCTACAGAGGGGCTTTGGGTATTCACTCCACACTCCCCACCCTCATTCACAGAGACAGTGGTCGGTGTAAGACATAGGAAAAAACATAAATTACCAAGGGTTCATGAGGGAGGGAGGGTGGGGGAGGGGAGAAATGAGGAGGTGATATCAAGGGCTCAAATAGAAAGAAAATGTTTTGAAAATGATAATGGCAACATATGTACAAATGTGTTTGACACAGTGTGTGTATGTATGGACTGTGATAAGAGCTGTAAGAGCCCCCAATAAAAAGATTTTTTTAATCTCATTAACCTCAAAAAATTAATATTTTATCAAAACAAAAAAGGAAAACCATAAAGATCTAGTAAACACTATATCAACAACAATGAAGAAAACTAGAAACCTAAAATAAAATTATGTGGAATACAGAAATCAGCAGCACCACAAAAGCACACAATAAATTCATATATATCAATAATTACAGTGAATGTAAACATGTAGTACACAATAGATAAGAAAACAAGACCCAACAATGTGCTGTCTACAAGAAAGACACCTTAGACACAAAGACAAAATAACCTAAGATGCAGATGAAAAAATATATCAAGCTAAAAGCAATGCTAAAAGTGAAGAGGACTTGAAGCATTTGCTGATGAAGATCAATGATTACAGTCTTCAGTATGGATTACAAATCAATATCAAACACCCAAATCCTCACAACTGAACCAACAGGTAACATCAAGATACATGGGGAAAATGTTAAGGTTATCAATGATTTTGTCTTCCTTGGATCCACAATCAATGCTCATGGAAGCAGAAGTCAAGATATCAAATGACACACTTTATTAAGTAAATCTGCTGTATAAGACCTCTTTAGAGCACTGAAAAGCAAGGGTATTTCCTTAAGGACTACAATGCTCCTGACTCAAGCCATGGTATTTTTTTAAACAACTCATATACATGTGAAAGCTATGAAGAATCTATGTGTTTGAGTTATGGTGTTGACAAAGAATATTGAAAGTACTATGGATAACCAAAAGAACAAACATATTTGTATTAGAAGAAGTAAAGTCAGAATGCTCCTTAGGATGACAAGGCTTTATCTCACATATTTTGGACATATTATCAGAAAAGGCAAGTCCCTGGAAAAGAACATCATGCTTGGTAAAGTAGAGCGGTAGTGAAAATCAGGAAGACCCTTAACAAGATGGATTGATACAGTAGCTACAACAATAAATTTAAACATAATGATATAGTTAAAGTTTATTGTGCCAACCTAGCTGATATACACATGTGGGGTTAATTGAAGGGCAGAGAGAGAGATAAATGGCTCGGTGAGCCCCGGCTTAGCCAGTTCCATGCTTCAGCTGCCGAGGCTCACTTGCTGCAAGACATCTCTGAGGAGAAGCTACATGAACCTACCCCGATGCAGTTCTGGGTGCTGGAGCAGCCGTGTGGAGACCCCGGCCAGCACTGAGATGCTTATACGTTCACTGATTCTGTTTTCCTCCTGCAGTCGGTGTCATAGTGTGTGTTTTGTGAGATGGAGAAGGACTTTGTGGATTGGTGTTGGACATATGGGTTAATGTTGGACTTGTGGGCTTGGGCAGCACTGAATTGGGATGTTTTCTTGATGCACACTTAACCTTTATATAAAACTCTCTCTTATACATGAGTTTCTGTGGATTTGTTTCTCTAATGTACCCAGACTAACACACATAAGAACAATAAAAAGGATGGCATAGGACCGGTTGGTGCTTTGTTCTGTTGTATATAAGATTGGTATGAGTAGGACTAACAACAACAACAAAATGAATGAAATAGGAGCAAGAATGACAATATTAATTTCTGATCAAATAGACTTGTAAGACAAATTCCAGCGTAAGAGAACAAGCTTGCTGATTAAACAGAGACTGATGGCCACACAAAAGTCACATGACAGCTATGATTATGGAGGTTTATGAGGGAAGATAACAGGTCATCAAATGTTAAGAATACAATCTTTTGTGCACAGCACTTCTTCTGGACTATACTGGCAGGAATGTCTTCGACCTTCAGCCTCTCAGCTGCATGGTCCTTTAGCCTTTCCCTCTATGAACCAAAGAGCTCACCCACCACCTTGCCTGATGGTTTCGGTGCTGTTCCTCTGCTTTGTCTCATGGTCTTGGAATAGTTTATCTGTCTATCTCATAATCTTACTGCTGTGGTCTCTGCTGTGTCCATCGATTCAGGCAGGGATTCCACAGGTGCTCTACTGTTAGCTGCTCATTCCTGATGGTGATGGGATTCATTTTCCTGCTTCTAGGATAGCTCACTCTTATTCCCAGCAGAATGGAAATACTGGCCAATCCCCAAGTTAGAGTGTTCTATATCTTATTTATATTCCCCTACCTATTCAACTAAATGTAAATTTAAAAAATATTATGCATAGAAGAGCCATATTAAGCAACGGCACCTTACTACACATCATATACAAAAACAAAGCCAAGATGGAGCCTTAAAGACCAAACCAGCACTATAAAGATCATCAAGGAAAAATAGGGACAAACTTAGGGGCCCTGACACATGGGTCAAATACACAATCAGATAAAATAAAAAACACAAACAGTACAAGACAAAATATATGACTAGGACCTCCTAGATTTCACAAGAAAAAAAAAGAGAACACAAGACTGGGTGGGTGGGAGTAATTTGTAAATGCCATGTTAGACAAGGTAATATTCTCTTAATTATAAAGAAAATGTCAACCATGTAACAAGAAAAAGACACACAATCCAATTAGCAGATAGGCAGAAGACATGAAAAGACACTTCACCAAAGAAGGCAATTAGGTAACCACAAAAAACATGAATAAATTCTTATGATAATTAGCTATCCAAGATGTCCTGAGTGAAATTAATCAAATCACAAAATAACAAACATTATATGAGACCAAGATTATAAAAGGCAAAAATAAGTTTTCACACAAAAGGAAACATTCTTTGATGGTTATCGGGGTTGGGAGGAAGGAAAGGAAAGGAAGGAAAGCCACAGGTTGTAGCGTAGGAAGGTAATGCCTGTTAACAACTTGGGTTAAGAGGAAGAAAATACACAACAAGAGGGAAGGTAGGAAAAACGATGGAGGCAGGGGAAGACACTAGGAGGTTCTCAAAAGTTAAAGGCAACAGAAGCAAATAATGTTATACATACAATAATACAACAGTGGTGATTTATGACTACATGCTTAGATACAAACACAGAATAAATAGGTGGGAGAGAGAGTGGGATATATATACACGTGTGACTGAAGCTATTTGTATATGAGTATTTACTTTTGCTAAAATATATCCATGAATATGAGGGGGACATAGTTATAAAAACATCCATGAACACAGAGGGGTGAAAAGTTATAAAAATTTCTTAGGCATAAGCAAACACTTTAAGGAAATGAGTTATTGGGCCTGGGGGATCAGGACCATATTTTCAAAGACACTAAGAACAACTGTCATAACATAGTTTACAAAGACAATATTCTACACTCTAATTTGGTGAATATTACCAAAACCAACTGAGTAACCATACAAGGTACATCTATTCATCTTTCCTCATCCAGAAGAAAGAAGAATACGGGAATTCAAAAGACACAGTGATACAAGTAATAAAACAATCCAATGGGCTAATGAACCACATAAACATCAGTTTCCATGATCCTGAGACAAGAAGAACTAGCTGTGGCCCTGCCATCATTACTATCAGCTCTTAAAAAGATCACATTAGAAGGTCCTAAATAGAAGGCTAGAAAATGATGGAACCTTACTCAAAATCATAAAAATAGCAGGTTTGCTCATTGGATTGAGACAAATAAGACCCTTCAGACTCTTACCCTTCATGTCAGGAACTGAACTTACCTCCATAGTAGAATAACCAATCATTTAAGGTCAAAAGGGCAGCATTTACTCAACGACAAAGTTCAGAGGTTTAGAAAAGGAAGGATGGAAAGGAAACAGAGAGGAAGTGGGATGAGCGACGTACATTGAGGGAATTGCTACGGATGCGCCAAACCAGAATGCATATAAACTGTTATATGTAAAACTATGATCTGCTTCACACTGGGAAGCCTTCACTTACTTCACAATACAAACTTTTAAAAAAGAAATACAAGGCATGTTTTCCTCTTTTGGTTTTTTAACTTCATATTGTACATTTCAAAATAATACTTTATTTTCTCAAGCTACCCTTTGGAACCTCTATTTTTAACTCTTTATTTATTGTAAATACTTTGAATATTTAAAAATCAGATCAAAAGTTTTATAATCAGTAGTTTATATACATTTTGTTTCATCTCATTCACTGCAATTCCTTCTGTGTGCCTTCACTTATCCTACTTCCCCCCTGCTTCGTGTTTCTATTTTTCTTTCTTTCCCAATCTTTCTGAACTGTGTCCTTAGGGAGATGTTGCCCTTTTGCTCCTATATAGTTTATTACACAAATGTGTATTTCACCAGTGTTATTATTCCCCTCATAGAGCTGTATATTGTTTGGCTCATACTTGAGTCACTGGGGTGAGTTCAGTTCCAGACCTGAAGGGTGTCTAAGAGTGACAGTCTCAGGGATTCTATCCATCTGTACTCGACCAGTAAGCTTGGTTTTTTATTTTATTATTTTGAATTTTGTTCCATATCTTTAAAATATTCTGTTAAGAAAATTTCCTTAATTAGTTCTATCATTTGCTTTTGCTACTTTGTGTTGTAGACCAAGTTTAAGGGTCTCTTCTGATACCCATTTTGGTCTTCTCTTTGTTTCCCATCTTTTTAATGAACTTGTGCTTCCCTCTTGTATGCCATTCTTGAGATCATCCTACAACTCATCTGGTCATTGGTGTACAATGAGTGAAATTTATTTATTCGTGAGTTCTTCAAATACCACATTCATATGTCAAATTCCCATAATATGGTGAGTTTCTGTTAAGCTATGTCACTGGTATCACAAATAACAGCATGGCTTCACAGGATAGATGAATAGAAATTGGCCCTTTTGAAATAGAAAATCATATGGCTTAATATGCAGGCAATAAAACAATCAAGAGGAAAGGAATCATGTTCATCATCAAAAAGGATATTTGAAAATCTATTATAAGTACAATGCGGTACTTATAATAATATATATAATAACTTAACAATACAGCTATTGTTAAAATGTATGCATCAACCACCAATACTAGTAATGAAGAAGCTAAAGAATTCTGTCAACATCTTCAATCTGAAATTGATCAAATATACAATAAAAATTCAAGAATTATTAGCAATTGGAATGTAAAAGTTGGAACTAAAGAGGCAGGAACAGAAACTAGAAAATATGGCCTTGGTGATAAGAACAAAGCTGGAAATTGCATGACAGAATTTTGCGAGACCACCAACTTCATCATAGAATATTCCTTTTGTAACATACATTAACTCCTCCACATGGATTATACAGAAATTAAATGAACTAAATCTGTGAGAAGAGACAATAGAGAAGCTCAATAACAGCCACTAAAATAAGGCCAGGGACTGATGGTAGAACAGACCAACAATTGCTTACATGTAAGTTCAGAATGAAACAGAAGAAAAATTAAAACAGGTCCACAAGAGCCAAAATATGACATTGAGTATATCCTGCCTTAATTTGGAAAACATTTCAAGAAGCTATGAGATGACATCAAGACCATCATATATGAAGAAAGCAAAAAATTGTTAAAATGAAAGAAAAGATCAAAATGGATATCAGCAGAGACTCTGAAACTTGCTTTTAATTATAGAGTATCTCTGGAAATGGAATAAATGATGATGTCAAAGCGCTGAAAGAATATTTCAAAGAGCAGGACAAAGGAAAATATTACAATAAACTGTACAAACACCTACAGTTAGAAAACCCAAAAGGAAGAACCTGTTCAACGCATCCTAAACTGAAAGAATGCAAGAAAAACCCCAAGCCTTGGATTGAAAGCTTCTATAGGAAAAATATTGAAGGATGCATGAAGCACCTCAAGAAGATGGAACCAATACAGACTCATCAGACCAAAAATAACTAGAACTACGTGAAATTCAATAATTTAAAGAGGTTGTAAAAGAGCAAGAACCAGTGTTACTAAAGAAAGAAAGCCAAGCCACACTGAAAGCATTAGCCAAAATTAAGGCTCCAGGAATAGATGAAACACCACTGGAAACAGTTCAACAAGCTGATAAAGTACTGTAAGTAATCATTCATCTATGCCAGGAAATATGGAAGACAGCTACTTGGCCAACTGGCCAGAAGAGGTACAAGTTAGAAAGAAAGGTGACCCAATAAATGCCCAAATAAAAGAAGAATATAATATTGTATGTAAGTAAAATTTTGCTAAAGATCACTGAACAACAGTTGCAGCCATACATTGACAAGGAGCTGCCAGAGATTCAGGCTGCATTCAGAAGACATTGTTGAGCAAGGGATATCATTGCTGATGTCAGATGGACCTTATCTGAAAGCAGAGAATACTGGAAAGATATTTACTTGTGTTTTATTGACTATTCCAAGGAATTTGACTGTGTAGACCATAACAAACTATGGATAGCCTTAAGAAGAAGAGGAATTACAGAGCACTTAATTACACTCATGTGGAACCTGTACATGAATCAAGAGGCAGTTGTGTAACAGAACAAGAGAATACTGTGTAGTTTAAATTCGGGTTGTATCTTCTCACCATGTTTATTCAATCTGTATGCTAAGCAAGTAAAGAAGTTACATTACATGGAGAAAAATGCAGTACCAGGATTGAAGGAAGGCTTATTAAGAACCTGTGATACACAGATGACAAAATTCTGCTTGCTAAAAGTGAGTGGGACTTGAAGCACCTGCTGAGAAGATTCAGGATTGCAGCCTTCAATATGTATTATAACTTAATATAAAGAAAATGAAAATCCTCACAATGGGACAAATAATTAATCTACATAATAAATGTAGAAAAGATTGAAGTTATCAAAGGTTTCATCTTGCTTAGATACACAATCAATGCTCCTGGAAGCATCAGTCAAGGTATCAAAGAGCTCACTTCATTAGATAAATCTGCTGCACAAGCAAGATGTAACTTTGAGTACTAAGATATACCTGCCCCCAGTCACGATATTTTCAAATGCCTTATATGCATGTGAGTCAATAAGTAAGACTAAAGAAGAATTGGTGTGTTTGAATCATGGTACTGCCGAAGAATATTGACAGCACAGCAAACTGCCAAAAGAACAAATCTGCCCTCAAAGAAATATAGCCAGAATGTTCCTTAGAGGCACAGGTGGTGAACAAGGCACAGGGGTCATCTTACATACTTTGGACACCTTTTCATGAGAGACCAATTACTGGCAAAGAACATCATGCTTGGTAAATTAGAGGGGCAGTGAAAAGGAGAAAAACCTTCAACAACATGGATTGCTACAGTGACTACATCCATGGGCTCAAACATAAGAACAATTATGAGAATCGCACAAAAAAGGGCAGTGTTTTGTTCTGTTTTACACAGTTACTATGAATTGGAACTGACTCAAGCACACTTAACAACAAAAAAGTGAAGTGATCAAACCTCATCAGGCATTATATGCACCCTTCTCGCCATCAAGTCAAGTGCAATGTATCCGAGAGGAATTACTAAGAGCCAAATGAAGGGTGAGCATGCTAACGGGACAGAAGAAAGGTAAAAGGAAATGGAGGAAAGAACCAGGAGGCAAAAGCTATTTACAGAGGTATAGCTATAGGCATGCATATATGTAAATATATTAATTTATGATGATAGGGATAGAGGTCAATTTGCATATATTTATGTTAAGTATTAAGATAGCAGACAGACTCTGGACCTCTACTCAAGGCCTCCCTAAACACAAGAACACTTTGTTCTAATAACCTGGCACTCGCTGATACTCACCTTCCTGACACAATCGCTGAAGACAACATGGGTGCATAAGGAAATGTGATGAAGAAAGCTGATAGTGCCCGGCTATCAAAAGATATAGCATCTGGGGTCTTAAAGGCTTGAAATAAACAAGCAGCCACCTAGCAGGGAAGCAACTAAACCCACATGGAAGATGCACACCTGCCTGTGTGATCAAGAGGTGTCCATGGGATCAGGTAAGAAAAGATCCAAAACAAACAATTTTATCAATATGAGCGAGGGTGGGGAAGTGGAGACCCCAAACCCCTCTGTAGACAACTGGACATCCCCCCACAAAAGGGTTACAGGAAGGGACGATTCCCCAGGGTGCAGTATAGCACCAATGAAACAGATATCATTCCTCTATTTCATGGATGCTTCCTCCCACCCTCCACCCCCACTATCATGACCCAGTCCTACATTACAAATGTGGCTAGACTGGAGTACAAACATTGGTACAGTTAAGAGGTCTCCATACTTGGAATCCAGGACAGACAATCCACTCAGGAACAATAGCCTGATAGTGATATCATGCGGCGGGGGGTGGGGGGGCAGGGGAAAGTTGGAGAAAGGGGAACCCATCACAGGTTGGATATATAGCCTCCCCAGGGGGAGGAATAACAGAAATGTGGGTGGAGGGAAACAACGGTTGGTGTAAGATGTGAAATAACAATAATAATATATAATTGATCAAAGATTCATAAGGATGAGAAGGTGAGTGAGAGAGGGGGAAAAAAGAGGAACTGATACCAAGGGCTCAAGTAGAAAGAAAATGTTTTGGAAATGTTGATGACAACATATGTACAAGTGCGCTTAATACAATTGAATGTTGAATTGTCGTAAGATTTATAAGAGCCCCCTAATTCCCCTCACTCTCCCCACCCAACCCCAGTTCCCAATAAAACATTGCAGCAGTCATTGTCTCTATGCAGCCACTCTTTCTGTGCTTCATATATTGGGAAATCTAACAGAAACAAATTGGTACACAAAGAACAAAATAATAAGAAGAATATTAAGATAAAAATAAAGAGTAAGAAAGAAAAGATCACCAATATTTAAAATTCCAGAGAAGATATTTCTTCATGAAACAAGTGAGAAATATTTAAACTTAGAGCAAATTTAGATTGAGTCAAAAGGGAGGTCAACTGACCAAATATCATATCATGATTTGATCCACTATAATTAAGTTTACAATCATCTCTGTCTAATAGTAAAGCTGTATGAGTACCTCACCTGTGGCCAGAAGTGACCTACCAGGGACCTAATCTGACTAGTCTACAGATGGATTTGGTGTTCCCACTGTCCTCCATAGTCTTTCACAAACTAGATGTGCACAATTTAAGTGCTGATACATTTCCCTTCATCATATTTGGATTTTGTTATCATTATTTTTGGATCACAAAGGCAGGTGTGCTTCTTCCATGTGGACTTAGATGGCTGCTTGTTTGAATACAGGCCTTTGAGACCCCAGACACTATTCCAATTAATAGCCAGGCACCACACTTTGCTATAGTACCTTTATCTTCAGTGTTCTCTCCATAAAGGCAAGGGTAGAGTAGGGCCATATTATAGAGCTAACTGTTCTTAGATTGGTGCTAGAATTAAGTGGCAATCCAAAATCCATATGCTTTTCCACAGGACATGAATGACTCTGGTTTACTTTGGCCATCATATTATGACAAAAACAAATACCAATAAGAACAACAACCACCCCAAAAAAACTAAAATTAAATTTTCCTAAAATAAAGAAACAAAAAAGAAAAACATTGTCAACCATCCCCCTGAGTTATAAGGCAATTGCATCGTTGTGATCAATAACTTATCCAATGGTGTAGAGTTTAAGGTACTGTTGATATGAGGAGTTTATGCAAGTATAGTCCAACTGCAAACTGCAAACCATGAGATGTTGCTTTGTACAGATTGATTTCTTAATTGAGCTCTGTTTACATTGAACGTGAGGGTTGGCGCTAGGGAGAATTACTGAAACATTTTTTTAAGAGTAGATACTTGCCTAATAGAAAAATACCTATCATGCTAATGCAAGATGAGCATTGAAATACGAATTGGTTATTCTTTGTTTTAATTGATGTACTAAGACCACTTAGACACAAGTGTTTACTGTACTTATTGATTGATAGGGTAGAGCTAAAAGTTAGTGTCTTATTTTTTGCTGTTCTGTTATTAATTTCTCCATTTTTGGTGTTTTTGTGGGTTACTTGGACATTTACAAAATTTTTATTTTAATACGTTTATATTGTTTTAAAGGAGTCCTGATGGCACTGTCAGGTCAGTGTTGAACTGTTGACCACAAGGTCAATGGTTTACTCACCAACTGCACTGCAGGAGAAAGATGAGGCTGTCCCTTCCCTTAAAGATTTACAAAACCTCAGAAAGCCTATTTAGGGTCACTGTATATTGGAATCGACTTGAGGGCAGTGTTTTTTGTTTTATACACCTCTTTATGTGGTTTTTAGTGGTTTCTCCAGCTGTAAGAGAGGACAGGAAGGCCAACCTCTTAAGTATCAAGAAATGGTAATTAACTTCCTTTCCCTACCCTGCAAAAAGGGATAGAAATCCCTCTAGAAAATAAGAAACCAAGGTTACCACAGAGGTCAGTGCCACTACCATGACCACCACTACAAATATGTGTGGGCCTTACTTCAAGGGTTATATCTCATCTCCTGCTCTAAATCCTGAGTCTTAAAAGGCACTTGACATCATCCCCACCCACTTCCTTTTGACCACCCTTGTTGTTCGGTGCTGTCGAAATGGTTCCAACTCATAGCAACTCTGTGTACAACAGAAAGGACACTACCTGGTCCTGTGTCACCTCACAATTGTTCTTATGTTTGAGCCCATTGTTGCAGCTACTGTGTCAGTCCACCTTGTTCAAGGTTTTTCACTTTTTTTTCTGTCGCTCCATTTTACCAGGCATGATGTCCTTCTCAAGGGACTGCTATCTCCTGATAACATGTCCAAAGTAATGAAACCAAGTCTTGTCATTCTTGCCTCTAAAAAGCATTCTAGCTGTACCTCTTCCAAGACAGATGTTTGTTCTTTTGGTAGTCCACAGTACTTTCAATATTCTAAGCAAGCACGTCACTTTGGGACTAAGGTACACCTTACTCAAACTACGGTATTTTCAATTGCCTCTAATGCATGTGAAAGATGGACATTAAAAAAAGGAAGGCTGAATAAATATCGATGCATTTGAACTATGGTGTTGGTGAAGAATGTTGACCACCCTGGGTTACTGAAAACCACTCCATAGGGGTGGCAGACCCAAGCCACTTTCTAAATGAGAATGTGAACCAGGATGGTGCTCTGCAGCTGCAGAGAGAAAATGAAGGAAGGGCTGCTGCCTGCCCAGATAGTCAGAATATCTTGGAATGATTGTATTCTGACAACTACAGCACCACAGAGCCGAAGGAGTTCTTTGAGCAAAGGGTCTAGGGACATGGCCAGCGTATATTTCGCCCATCCACACTTTACCTCGGGCACCTAAGAGTAGAAGCAAGGGTACCACCATCAGGACAGCCCCCCAGTCCCCAATACTGAGTGACAGCAAAACAAATACACTCTCCCATCTAGGCGCACTCGCAGTTCCCCCAACCCCTGCCCTCTGGCTTCCTCTGCACACCCCTAAGCTCGCACCTCATGGCAGCCTCTGTCATCCCCATTGCCCTTGGCTAAGCTCCAGATCCTGGAGTTGAACTGGAGACTGGGGAGTTGGAGACTCGGGTGTTGGAGACCGGGGTGGGGGACTGTCAAAGACATCTTGGAGTCAATCAAATACTTTTTTTAAAAGCACATCAAAAAACACTGCCTGCCTCCAAGAAGAAAAACAACCATCTCATATTCATCCCCGCATATTTCCATCGGCGTTTCACAGATAATCTGGTCAGAAATGTCCTCTATTTAACACTCTCCCATCACTACAGTCTCCGTTTTGACTCCCTCTTTCTCTGCCCCCATCCTCGATTCTCACTTTAAGTCCTGAGTAAATAGCCATCACCTTTCGCCCCACTTACCACCAGTAAGCAGTTCAACAACAAATCTTTTCCAATAGATTTTACTCAACCATGGAGGCGAGGAATTCTTGGAGTGAGAAAGGAAATGAGAAGGCCTTGGAACGTGCCTCTTACCTGATCTCTTTAATGCTTTCCAGTTTGCACATGATTTCTTGTTCATCAGCCATGCTTATTTCTTTCAATTTCAGGTCGTGAGAAATTTACCCAAAAAACACCAGCCAGGGAATACAATAGACCAATGTACCCACCTCCTCACAGCTCGGGGCTTTGGGATCTGCGCTCTGAGCCTGTGCAGTAGGAACTTGGAGAATACCTGGGAACTGTAGTCTTCAGCTCCTGGGATAGCCAGACAACCGGAGAGCCTGCAGGACTACAATTCCCAGAAGGCCAAGCGAGACACGCCTGATTATCTTCCGGTTGTGTGCGTATTCTCCCTGTCCTCTCCTCTCTCCTCTCCTCTCCTCTTTTATCTCTCTCTCCTAAATTTTAAGGGGGTCCGACAGCCTCTCTCATGATAAATTGTGGTTGATTTATTTGAACAGGGAACCTTGTGGTCAGCTGACTCTATCCAGCTGCAGCTGCCTGTTAAATCTATTTGACTTGTACCAGGTAGTGAGACATGCAAGAGAATGAGGATATTCATCTAACCCATGCTGGGGAGCCCGGTGTGGGGCGGGGGGGGGGGGGGAGCGGGGAGACACCAGAAAGCAGCTGGGAGGGGAGAAGCACTCTCATTCATACTCTCAAGTAGCCCTCACAATTAACTTACTCTCCTCAGGAAAGATTAGCAGGAGTCACTAATCTGTCTGTGCCTTTAGGCTAGAGAGGGAGTCCTGTGGATGCTGTGGGCTATTAATTACAGGATAGTTGTTTGGATTCCACCCGGTCCCACAGGACTAGAAAAGTTAGGTTACAGCCAAGATCATGAAGGGCCTTGATGGCCTATTCACATAGACTTAATCCTTAAGCACATAGGCATTTGTTAAATATTTGTTTTGTGCCAAGTGGAATCCTTGTGTGGTGCAAATAATTAATGCATTGAGTTTTTAACTGAAAAATTCATGGTTAGAGTTTTATTAAAAGGGTCCTCAGAAGAAAGGGCTGAAAAACTACATCCAAAAATTACAGAGTTCAGCTTTACTATGACCTAAATGGAGTCTCCATAGGTGGGAATCAATTTGACAGCAACTGGATAAATCCATAATAGGATAATAGGATAGAGAGTGATGACAGAAGGAAGAATATTTTAGGTAAAAAGATCAGGAAAGAAATCTCTTCAGAGATGATATTAGAGTAGAGGCCTATGGGAGATAGATAATCTGGAGCAAGACTGTTCAAGATAAAAGACACAGCCAGTACAATTATCCAGAGGATAAAGCATGCTTGATTTGTGAACGAAAGCAGGGCTATGGGTGATCAAGGAGAGCTGGAGTAGAGTGAAGAAGTAGGCAAAAGACAAAGATTATGGAGGTATGGAGAGAGAGAGAGAACATGTAAAAATTACTCCTAGACATTTGGACTGAACCAGCAGTGCCACTTACTGAAACTGAAAAGATTGGATGAAAATGATCAGATGTTGGAAAACCAGTAATGGATTAGATCATGCATCATCCATTGGCTGCACGGAGTAACTGAAGATCAGAAATGAGAATAGCTGAAAGGTCAGCCAATGGAACCCACTAGCTCAGTGGTTATCAACCTGTGGGTTGCAACCCCCTTGTGGGTTGAACAACCCTTTCAAAGGGGTCACCTCATTCATAACAGTAGCAAAATTGCAGTTATGAAGGAGCAACAAAAATAATTTTATGGTTGGGGGGCCACCACAACATGAGGAACTGTAGTAAAGGGCCGCAGCATTAGAAAGTTTGAGAACCACTGCACTAGCTGCTTCACGGGACAGTATTGAACAGTCCACTCTAGTAAAGATACCCAGACCCAGAAGGCCTATGGAGCAGTTCTACTCTGCCCTACAGGTCCTCTGTGAATCAGAATCCACTCAGCAGTAATAGTGGGTGCTGATCAACCACTGATCCTATTCCTCATATGCTCTACAGAGTTTCATAATTTGGCCTAATTTGGAAGATCACAGGAGCAGTATCTAAAAGTCCCTCAGTAGATGGGAGAAATGAGTGATGGGTGATAAGCATATAACTTGTGTTTGCCTACTTAGATTGTGAGATACTGGAAACCTCATGAATAGTCGCAGAACATTGTCAGAGACAGTTACAGAAGATGAGCCCTTCAGATCTGAAGGCACTAAAAAAAAAAGAGCTGCCTTCTTGCTCAGTAAAGTCGGCCACAATTAAGTGAATAGCGTAAAGCTTTCTGGAGCAAAGCCTTCATTTGCTGATGGGGCAAGACTCAAATTGAGAAGAAACAGCTGCAAACATCTAATAAAATTATAAGAATGATATATGAATCTAAGAAAACTGGAAATCATCAACTATGAAATGAAATGCATAAACATTGAACTGAAATAGACTGATATTGCCCATCTTGAATCAGACGGTCACATGGTTTACTATGCCAGTAATTACAAATTCAAGAGGAATGGCATCATATATGCTATCTCCTGATATGGTTGAATGTTGACAAATCATTTATGGTACACTAATTCTGTGCATTCCTTAATTTTCCTTTGATGCTTACAGCATCATTAAATATTTTCTCCATAGAATATTTCAGTATTGCTACTTGAGGCTGTCCTTTTTTCCTCTAGTTTCTTCAGCTTGAGGGATTCTGAGAGTGTTCTTCCATTTTGGTTTTGTTGCTCCATGCCTGTAAATTTCATTCGATTGATTTACTTTGTATTTTTGAGCCCACCATTGAAATTTTCTGTTCACCTTTTTTGTTTCATCATTTCTTTTATTCACTTTAGCTCTCTATTTACTTTCTTTGGAACAAAAAATGAAATATTTTATTGTGAATGATGTACAGGTTTACAGAGCAGATCATTGGTTTTTGGTTTTTTAAATCATTTTATTGGGGGCTCATACAACTCTTATCACAATCCATACATATATACATTGTGTCAAGCACATTTGTACATTTGTTGCCATAATCATTCTCAAAACATTTTCTTTAGACATGAGCCCTTGGTATCAGTTCCTCATTTTTCCCCTCCCTCTCCCATCCTCCCTCCCTCAGAAACCCTTGATAATTTATAAATTATTATTATTTTTTCATGTCTTATCCTGTCCAATTCTCCCTTCACCCACTTTTCTGTTTGTTGTCTGTAACCCAGGGATTAGGTTATATGTAGATCATTGTGATCAGTTCCCTGTTTCTCCCCCACCTTACCCTTACCCTCATGGTATCTCTACTCTCATTATTGATCCTGAGGAGTTTATCTATCCTGGATTCCCTGTGTTTCCATCTCTGATCTGTACCAGTGTACATCCTCTGGTCTAGCCAGATATGTAAGGCAGAATTGGGATTATGATAGTGGGGGGTATGGTGGGAGGAAGCATTAAAGAACTAGAGGAAAGTTGCATGTTTCATCGGTGTTATACTGCACCCTGACTGGCTTGAATCCTCTCTGTGACCCTACTGTAATGGGATGTCCAGTTGCCTACAGATGGGCTTTGTGTCTTCACGCTGCACTCCTCCTCATTCACAATAATATGACTTTTTTTTTCTGGGTCTTTGATGCCTGATACCTGATCCTATCTACACCTCATGATCACACAGGCTGGTGTGCTTCCTCCATGTGGGCTTTGTTGCTTCTCAAATAGATGGCCACTTGTTTATATTCAAGCCTTTAAGACCCCAGATGCTATATCTTTTGATAGCCGGGCACCATCAGCTTTCTTAAGTACTTTTGCTTATGTACCCACTTTGTCTTCAGCGATCGTGTCAGGAAGGTAAGCCTCATGGAAAGCCAGTTTAATTGAATAAAGTGTTCTTGCATTGAGGGAGTATTTGAGTAGAGGCCCAATGTCATAATACTAAACCTATAAATATATGCACCTAGATCTATCTATTTCCCCATAGTCATATATAAATACATTTCTATATGCACATGCCTGTATTTATACCTCTATAAATGTCCTTTGCCTCCTAGTTCTTTCCTCTATTTCCTTTTAATTTACTCCTTTTTAAAAACATTTTATTAGGGGCTCATACAGCTCTTATCACAATCCATGCATATACATACATCAATTATATAAAGCACATCTGTACATTCTTTGCCCTAATCATTTTCTTTTTTTACATTTTATAGGGGCTCATACAACTCTTATCACAATCCATACATATACATACTTTGGTGCGATGTAGAACCGATGAAGAACACAGCTTTCCCCCAGGTCCTGGATGCTTCCTCCCCCCCCCAACTACCATGATCCGAATTCTACCTTGCAGGACAGGATAGGGCAGAGATTGTACACTGGTGCATATGGGAGCTGGAGGCACAGGGAATCCAGGGTGGATGATACCTTCAGGACCAGGGGTGCGAGGGGCGAGGCTGGGAGAGTGGAGGGTGAGTGGGTTGGAAAGGGGGAACTGATTACAAGGATCCACATATGACCTCCTCCCAGGGAGATGGACGGCAGAGAAGGGGGGGGAAGGGAGACTCCGGATAGGCCAACATATGACAAAATAACAATCTGTGGATTATCAAGGGCTCATGAGAGAGTGGGGAGCAGGGAGGGAGGGGGAAAAAGAGGACCTGATAAAGAGGGCTTAAGTGGAGAGCAAATGCTTTAAGAGTGATTAGGGCAAAGAATGTACAGGTGTGCTTAATTTACTCTTATCACATTACCATGTTCAGCCTTCATTTGGGTTTCAGTAATTCCTCTCCGTTACATTGCCCTTGATCAAGCCTTACTAGGTGTAGGACCTACACCCGCCTCACCACCGATTTTGGATCACTTGTTGTTTCCTTATCCCTGGGTTTGTTAACACCCACTTCTTTTCACCCCACGTCACCCTTTCCCATGTCCCGCTGGAAATATTAGTCCCATTATTTTCTCCTCCAGCTTGTTTATCCTGCCTATCTTATCTAAATAGATCTGCAGAGATAACAGTATGAACAAAAAACAGGACAGAGCAAAAAAAAAAAAAGCTACAAAAGAAAACAAAACAACAACAACGAAATCCCAAAGACACAAAAAAGAAAAGCCTGTAAATAGTTCAAGATCTGTTTGTTGACATTTAGTAGTGTTTTCTGGTCCAGTCTGATGGGGTGCCACGCCCTGGCCCCAAAGTCTATTTTTGGTATTTCCTGGGGACTTGTTGCTCTGTTCCCCTTGTGGTTCTGTTGTACACCCTTAATGTTTTTCCTCAGCGCGGTGGGGTCAGATTGGGTGCAATTTCTGCACTGTCAGTTTTGTCCACCATAGCGTTATGGGTCAGAGAGGAACATCTGTCTCATAGTGGCGCTGGCCCTGTGGTCCTCTCTGTGCTTTGGCTGCTCTGAGCCCAGTGGGAATATCGTCTTCGGGGCTTGGTGGGCCAGGATGTTCTCCACTCTCTCTCCCTCTCCCTTCATTTGCTCCTGTGTGCTCTGATCAGACATGTTTCTCTTCCTGAGTGTGTAGCTTCAGTGCTCTCTTCTGAAGTCCATTCTTCTGTGAGGAGATCATTGGTTTTACATTAAAAAATCCATACGCATTTTGTTTCACTTTATCCATTGTAATGCCCTCAATTCACCATCACTTATTCGCCTGGCTTGCTGTATGCCCATTTGCCATTCCACCTCCTCCCCTAACCCTCTGAACATTGTCCTTGGGTAAATGCTGCCCCTTTGATTTTAAATGGTTAATTATTCTCACATAAGGGTGAGCTGTATTTGAGACTTGAAGGGTAATTAAGGGCTATAATCTTGGGAAAGGAGTACCACCAATCTCTATCCAATCAGGAAGCCTGATCTCTTTTATGACTTGAGTGTTTTATCACATTTTCTTTGATTCTATCCTGTATCTTCTGATGTGGTCCTTTTCAGAGAGTGAGTAGTGGTAGCTAACTATCATTTGCTTCTTCTGGTCTCATGGTTCTGGAGTGAGATATTTTGTATGGTCCATTAGTCCTCACTTTTTATAACTCTTTTTTTTCATTCTGGACAGAACGACACTAATAGTTGCATCTTAGATGGCTGCTCATAAGTCTTTAAGGCCCCAGTCACACTACTCACCCAACTAGTATGTAGAAAATTGTCTTTGTGGACTGTTATCCCAATTGACTTTGGTGTCCCCAAAGACGATGATCCTGATCCCCTAGGTTCAGCAGCTCATTCCCTCAAGTAGTTGAGTCCTGTTTAAAACTTTTTCATAACTTTCCCTTGTGTGCTCCACCACATTTATGGAAATATTTGCAGCCAAGTTAAACACACTTATAAAAATAATTTCTATCAAACTTATATAAATTCATGTGGTCAATCTGAGTGTTTATTGCACAATTGTTTATAAAACAATATTTACTTCCATTGCTTTTAACTTTTACAAATCTCTTAATGCCTGTCCTGCTTCCAACATTTTTTGCCAACCTCTCTCATGTTGTATATTGCCTTCGCTTTCACTCAAGTAAGCACTTATCCATCCTCTAGCCCATGAGTTCCCCTCCCTCACTTCTCTTTCCACCCCTAAAAACCATGAAATAATTTTTAAGTGTGAACATCTGGGGTAGTTACAGAATCTTGTGTCAATTGAGGGCATTTCCATCTTTTTACTCTTGTGAAAAGTGCTGTGATAAAGATAAGTGTGATAAAACTATTCATGTAATATCTTTATAGATAGACCTTGAAAGAAATTTATATCAAGTAGAGTCCAATATTGAATACATATTTTCAATAATATATATTATTGAATTATATATGAATTTTATATATGAATTAGAGAGAGAGAGAGAGAGAGAGAGAGAGAGAGAGATATTGAGAGCAAGCAAGCGAGTGGAGTCCAAGAATGGCAGGTCAGATGTTAGGCTCTTATGGTGCCCAGGGTTGGCAGCCAGTATAATGCATCCACAGTTGTAATCCAAATTCGGGATACAAGCTAGCAAGAATGGCCAAGCCGTCTCAAGGTGCCTGCTTAAATAGATGTAGGCCACGTCTCCAAGAACAATTCTGTTTAACTGTATTCCAACTTATCTTTCCCACAAATGCTTGGCTGCTCACAGCAATTTCATCATGGAGTTGATTACACAAGATCTCATCATGGAGGTGGCCTCAACTGCAAAACTATAGAATATCATGGCTCACCCATTGTTGTTGTTGTTGTTGTTGTCACCAAGTGGATTCCAACTCATAGCAACCCCATGTACAGTAGAACAAAACACTGCCACATACCGTGCCATTCTCACAATTGTTATTGTGATTGAGCTCATTGCTGCAGCCACTCTATCAATTCATCTTGTCAAGTGTTTCCTCTTTTTCACTGGCCTTCTACTTTTTCATACATAATGTCCTTTGCTAGTGACTGGTCTCTCTTGATAACATGTCCAAAGTATTTGAGGTGAAATTCCGCCCTCCTCGCTTCTAAGGAGCATTCTGACAGGACTTCTTCCACAGCAGATCTATTTTTTTGGCAGTCTATTACTCTCAATATTCTTCACAAGCACCAGAATTCAAATGTATTGCGTCTTCTCTGGTCTTGTGTATTCAATGTCCAATTTCCACATGCATATCAAGCAATTGAAAATACTGTGGCTTGGATAAAGAACACCTTAGTCCTCACAGTGACATCCTTGTTCTTAAACAATTTAAAGATACTTTGTTCAGATTTACCTAATGCAATGCAGTAATTGATTTCTTGTCTCCTGCTTCCATGAGCATTGATTGTGGAATCAAGCAACATGAAATCCTTGAAAATGTCAAACTTATCTCCATTTATTATGATGTTATCTATAGATCTAGTTGTGAAGATTTGAATTTTCTATATAGTAAGTTGTAATCCATATTGTTGGCTAAAATCCTTAATCTTCATCATCAAGTGATTCAAGTTATACTCATTTACAGCAAGCAAGGCTATGCTGTCTGTATATCACAGGTTGTTAATAAGCCTTCCTCCAATCCTGATAGCACATTCTTCCTCATATAATCATACTTCTTGGAATATTTGATCAGTATAGAGATTAAATATAGTGAGAGAGCACAACCCTGATGCATATCTTTCCTGATTGTAAACCATGCAGCATTCACTTGTTCTGTTCCAATGATAGCCTCTTCATCCATATACAGATTCTACATGAACACAATGATGTGATCTGGAATTTCCATCTTTGTCAGTGCTATCCATATTTGACTCATACAGTCAAATGCCTTTTCAAATTCAACAAACATGAGTAAACATCCTTCTGATATTCCTGGCTTTCAGCCAAGACCCATCTGATGTCAGCAATATCCTTTGTTCCATATACACTTCTAACACTAGTTTAAATTTCTGGTAGCTCCCTGTTGATGTACTGCTGCAATCATTGTTGAATGAATTTTAGTAAATTTTTACTTGCATATGATGTTGGTGGTATTGTTTGATAATTTCCATGTTGTGTTGGGTCACCTTTTTTGGGGAATGGATACAAATATGGATCTCTTGTAGGTGTTGGGTCAGATAGCTATCTTCTATTTTTTTCCCTAGCTGAGTGGATGATTCCATTGCTTCACTAATTTGTTACATTTCCAGTGATATTCTGTCAATTCCAGGAGAATTTAAGGCAGTTTGGACTACGTCTTTCAGCATATTCAGTTCTTGATCATAGGCTACCTCTTGAAATGGTTGAATTTTGACTAGTTCTACTTAATACAGTGACTCTGTGTAAGCCTCTGTGATAGGCAGATTTATTAAGGGCACAGCTTGATTGGAGGTCAAAGAGATAAATGGCTCAGCAAGTCTCTCCTCTCTCTCTCTTTCTTTCTGGTGATCAGACCAGTGTCCAGCTGCCTTAGCTTATTCTCTGCCTCAACTTATGAGCTACACTACCTGTAGCTCACATCCAACCCATGGACCGTGTTGCTAGACCTTCAGGTTCCTTCAAGACCTGTTTGACCACACCGCTGGTGTATAAATCACTCGAGCTGGGGACTGTCAGATCTTGTCATCTGGCTGACCTTTGGGACCTGCCCTGCTGTTTGCTGTCTGTGGCCAGACTGCCTGCATTACTCTACAGAAGACTCAACTGTCTGCTTCCTTGACCTTGGACCCAACAGTCCTTGTGGACTTCCAGTATATTAACTGTTTCACAGAAGTGAATTGATCTGAGCCCTCTGTACTTCTGTGTGGACTAATTAGCTGTTACATACCTTCATGCTCTAACTATCATCTACCTATCTATCTATCTATCTACCTATCTATCTATCTATCTAAAATCATAAGTGTCCTGGTTTTGTTCTCTCTAGAGAACCCTGTCTAACAAAACTGGTACCAGGAGTGGTTCTAGAGAGACAAGATAATAAATATGGGCTTTTCAAATTGGCTCTCCAGCCTGATTTGGATTAACAGCACTGATAATGCATTCTCTGCCCCTATAGGCATGGATAAGTCTGCCACTCTTACTAGAGTGGGTGGAGTTGATCCATGGTGTGCAGTAGTAAAGCTAATATCATGGTGTCACTACCAATAGATGATGTGCTGGTTAGAGGAGAGGCTCTGGGTGATTGTGTGTTTGATATTTTCCAGCAGTTTTGTCAGGATGAGAAGTATAGGGAAGCTTGTAGGCTGGTCCTACTTACAATAGAAAACGTGATCAAGGAAAGGGATAATCTTAGAACCTCAGAAGCATCTCTCAAGTGCTGAATAAGAGACCCAAAAGCTTTAGCATGTGCTACAAAGGAAAATTTTCTCTCCTCTAGTAATCGAGCTGCCTGCCATTGCTGAAAACCAAATCCAGAGTCTCATCATACAAGTAGCTGGATTACAGTGTCAGCTGAATTCCAGGTCTAGAACAGTTTCTGATATTAAAGTAAGGGATTGCAGAGATCAGTGTCACCATCAAGGACTTGAAGGATGTGGGAGTGGTGATTCTTACCACATCCCCATTTAACTCACCTATTTGGCCAAAGGGACCTTGATTGCCTGTCTCTTCTGCAAAATTTCACACTAGTCCATTATATTGATGGCATTATGCTGATTGGACCTACTAAGGAGGATGTATCAAAGACTCTAGATTAATTTGTACAACATATATGTGCAAGAGGTTGGGAAATTAATCCAATGAATTTTCAGGCACCCTCTATCTCAGTACAATTCTAGGAGTCCAGTGGTATGGGGCATGTCAAGACATTCCTACTAACGTGAAGAATAACAACTAAACAGGAGTCACAATGTCTAGCGAGCCTCTTAAGATTTTGGTGGCAACATATTCCTCATTTGGGTGTTCTACTTAGACCTATTTATCAAGTGACACAAAAGGCCTCCAATTCTGAGTGGGACCAAGAACAAGAAAAGTCTCTGCAACAGGTTCAGGCTGCCGTGCAAGCTGCTTTGCCACTGAGACCATATGATTCAGCTGACGCGATGGTACTAGAAGTGTCAGTTGTAGACAGAGATGCAGTGTGGAGTCTTTGGCAGACCCCTATTGGTGAATCACAGCGTAGACCGTTGGGAATTTGGAGTATAGTCTTGCCATCCTCTTCAGAAAACTAGTCTCCTTTTGAAAAACAGCTGTTGGCCTGTTACTGGGCCTTAGTGGAGACTGAATGCCTCACCATGGACCACCAAGTCAGATTAGACCTGGTCTGCTCAACATGAACTGGGTATTTTCTGGCCACAGAGTCATACAGTTGGACATGCACAGCAATATTCCATTGTTAAGTGGAAGTGGTGCATTCGAGATTAGGCTAGAGCAGGACCTGAAGGTACAAGCAAACTGCATGAAGAAGTGGTCCAATTCTCACCGTCTTCACTCCTGTCACAGTATCTTTCTTCTCCCAGTCTGTACCTATGGCTTCCGGGTGAGTTCCTTATGATAATTTAACAGATGAACATAAAATTCCTGCTTGCTTTACTGATGTCTCTGCACGATATGCAGGTGCCACCTGTAAGTGGACAGCAGCAGTACTACAGCCCCTTTCTGGGATTTCCCAAAAGGATAGTGGTGACAGCAAATCCTCCCAATGGGAAGAATTTCGAGCAATGCACCTGGCTGTTCAGTTTGCCTGGAAGGAGAAATGGCCATATGTGAGATTGTATACTGATTCATAGGCTGTGGCTAATGGCTTGCCTGGATGGTAAGGGAATTGGAAGGAAATGGCTGGGAAATTGGTGACTAGGAAGTGTGGGGAAGAGGTATGTGGATAGACTTCTATGAATGGGTCAAGAAAGTAAAGATAATAGCATCTCATGTGAACACTTACCAAAGGGTTACCTCAAAAGGGGAGGACTTAAACAATCAAGTGGATAAGATGACACGCACTTTGGAAACTAGTCTTCCTCTTTCCTCTGCCACTCCTGTTATCGCCCAATGGGCACATGAACAAAGTGGACATGGCAGCAGGGATGGAGGTTATGCATGGGCACAGCAACAAGAGCTTCCATTCACCAATGCTGACTTGGCACTGCCACTGCTGAGTGCCCCATTTGCCAGCCGCAAAAACCAACATTAAGCCCAAGATATGAGACTATTCCTTGAGGAGATCAACTGGCAATCTGGTGGCAGGTTGATTACATAGGGCCACTTCCGTCAAGGAGGGGGCAGCGTTTTGTTCTTACTGGAATAGACACCTACTCCGTATATGGTTTTGCCTTCCCTACACTCAATGCTTCTGCCAAAACTACCATTTGAGGAATTTAGAATGCCTTATCCACCGGCATGGCATCCCACATAGCATTGCTTCAGATCCAGAAATTCACTTCACAGCAAATGAAGTGTGGCAATGGGTCCATGTCCATGCAATCCACTGGTTGTATTATGTTCCTCATCATCCTGAAGCAGCTGGCTTGATAGAACGATGGAGTGACCTCCTAAAGACAAAATTACTGTGCCAGCTAGGTTTCAACAACTTCTGGGGCTGGGGCAACATTCTCCAGGAGGCTGTATATGCTCTAAACCAACAGTCAATACTTGTTACTGTGTCTCCAATGGCCAGGATTTGTGGATTGAGGAGCCAAGTAGTGGAAGCTGCCATGGAACCACTCACTATTACTCCTAGTGATCCATTTGCAGCATTTTGCTTCCTGTCCCGACAACCCTATGTGCTTCAGGCTGGAGGTCCTGGTCCCAAAGGAAGGAATTCTCCCACCTAGAAGCACAGCACGGATTCCACTGAACTGGCAGCTGAGAATGCCCCCTGGCCACTTTCGGCTTCTCATGCCTTTGGATCAACAGGTCAGGAAGGGTGTCACTGTACTGAGTGGTGTGATTGATCCTGATTACCAAGGAGAAATTGGACTAGTGCTACATAAAAGAGGTAAAGAAGAATGTGTCTAGAATCCAGGAGATCCTGTAGACCACCTCTTAGTACTACCATGCCCTGTGATTAAAGTAAATGTTAAACTACAGCAACCCAATCCTGACAGGACATCGAATGACCCAGACCCCTCAGGATTGAAGGTCTGACTCACCCCACCAGGCAAACAACCACAGCCAGCTGAGGTGCCGGTCGAGGGCAAAGGTAATATAGAATGAGTAGTAGAAGAAGGTGGTTTTATCTATCAGTTACAACCACACGATCAATTGCAAAGGCAAGGTTTGTGATTGTCAGTTTATTTTCTTTATATGTGCTTATTGAATATCTTTCCTTTGTTCATGTATGATGTACTGGGATAGAATTAGATTCGGTGTGTTTTCATTTATATGCATGATAGATTTTTTATGTTAGGTATAAGTGTGATTTCATTAATGTCTGGAAATTATATATGGCTAAAGGATTGTGTACAGATGCCAATTTCCCAAAGGGTGAACTGTGATTGATAACTCGGCCAATAGGAACATATGGGATTAATAGGGTCTCAGCAAAGAGATAAATGGCTCAGTGAGCTCTGCCTCTCTCTCTCTTGCTTTCTGGCAATCAGACCAGTGTCCGGCTGCCTTAGCTAGTTCTCTGCCTCAACTTATGAGCTACACTATCTGTGGGACACCCAACTCATGTACCATGTTGCTAGAGCTTGAGATTCCTTCGAGGCCTGCTTCACGACACCACTGGTGTATACATCGCTTGAGCTGGGGACGGTCGAATCCTGCCATCTGGATGACTGTTGGTGACCTGCCCTGCTTTTTGCTGCCTGTCGCTGTACTGCCTGCATTGTTCTACAGAAGACTCAGCTGTCTGCTTCCTTGACCTTGGACCCAGCAGTCGCCATGAGTTGAAGAACTTCCTGTATATTAACTGTTTCACAGAAGTGAGTTGAACTGAGCCCTCTGTACTGCTGTGTGGACTAATTAGCTTTTATATTCTTTGGATATATATATATATATATATATATATATATATATATATATATATATATATATATATATATAATCATAAGTGCCCTGATTTTGTTTCTCTAGAGAACCCTGTCTAGCACAGCCTCCCATCTTTTCCTGATATTTCTTTTATTGTTCAATATTTTCCCTTGGTATTTTTCAATATTTCAACTCAAGGCTTGAACTTTTTTCTTCAGTTCTTTCAGCATAAGACATGCTTAGTGTGTTCTATCATTTTTTGTTTACTAATTCCAATTCTTTGCACATGTCATTGTGATACTTCAGTTTGTCTTCTCAAACCATCCTTTGAAATGTTTTGTTCAGCTCTTCATCATTTTTTTTAACGTTTGCTTTAGCGACTCTATGATAAAGAGCAAGTTTCAGAGTTTCTTTTGACATCTACTTTGATCTCTTCATTCTTTTCTGTCTTTTTATAACTTTTTGCTTTTGTCATAAATTATGTTTTTGATATCGTCCCACAGCTCATCAGGTAAAAATTATAATTTTCCTAGATTCATACTTTGTGTATTCCAAGTCCCAGAAAATTGTGTTTGTAGCTGTTTCTTCTCATTTTGAATCTTGCCCCATAACAAAATGAAGGTCCCAAAAATGTGTTTTCTGGCTTTTTAAATGTTGATGGTGTTCCATTTTTCCTTACTAATTGTTTGTATATTTATATTTATATTGCTATTGTTTTATCTTTACTACTTCATTGCATTTTTGTTCTGTATTGTTTCTGTTGGGTTTACCAGTTTATGAAGTATAGAAGGAGTCAATGCATAGAGATAACTGATTCAAGGATTTGTAGGGGATGTGGGGGGTGGAGATGGATAGGGAGAGTGAGAGTGAGGGGATTTCAGGAGTAAACAATGAAAATGGGAGGGAGAGTGAGCACTAGAAATGAAGTTGATTACACAACTCATTTTGATGGTGAGTCAATCATGCAGGGTGGGGGTGGAGGGGATAAAGACAATGTTCTGAAATTGATTGTAGTAATGTGGATATGATTGAACTATTGAATTGTGTGATATGTGGATTAAGTGCCAATAAAACTATGTTTTAAAAGAAAAGAAAATGAAGGTCTCAAATGCTTTACTACATCCACTTCATTTTGCTTAACTATGTTTGTCTGTTTCAGCATTGGACTGCAAACTTGGCAGCTTAAAATCCCCAGCCACTCCATGGGAGGAAGACAAGACTCTCTACCCCTGTAAAGCGTTAGACTTGGAAACTCACAGGGGAAGTTTTACCCTGTCTTACAGAATTGCTCTGAATCAACTTACATTTAATGGCAGTGAGTTTTGTTTTGCCTTTTTAACCTTTAGAAGACAGCTGTTCTTTAGTTATATTTTGAGGGCCCTCCAACATGTGGAGCTCAACTTTCAGCACAATATCTGACAATATTCCATTGTTATTTATGAGGATTTCTGTATCTGAAAATTTTCTGATGCTCTTTATAAGGTTTTCAATGATTAAGTCCTTAAAGTTGACACCCTATTCATTCTTCATAGTCTATTATTAGTCTGGAAGGTCTGCTGAAACCCATTCACCTTAGGTGACCTTGCTGGAATTTGACATACCAGTTGACAGAGCTTCCAGTATCACTACAACATGCAGCCACCACAGTATGGCAGACTAACATACAAATGTTGGGTCAGTCTAGTTAACACAAAGCCTATTACAATGATATATTCTTTTACTTACATGGGTCTCTTTTAGTAGTGGTTCATTTATTTGGAGCCTGGTGACCTTTGGCATGCTAACTACAGGATGGTGTTCATAATCACTAGCCACCGTGCAAAAGAAAGATGAGGTTGTCTGCTTCTGTAAAGATTTTAAAAGCTTCTGAATCCTTACATAGGGTTACTATGAGTCAATAGTCAATATACACTAAAAATCAGTGGGTTGAGTTTTTCTAGTTAGATTTATTCCTAATATTTTATCTTTTGGGTGACTGTTGTAAATGGTATTATTTTTCTGATTTTCTCTTTAGAGTGCTCTTTGTTAGTATAAAGAAATCCTACCTGTTACATATGTTGATCTTATACCCTACAATCTTGCTAAACCTTTCAATTAGTTCCAAAAGTTTTGTTGCGAAGCCTTTGAAATTTTCTCTTCATAGGATCATATCACATGCTAATAGATATTTTTACTTCCTCTTTGTCAATATTGATGTCTTTGATTTCTCTTGCTTGATAGCTCTTTCTAAGACTTCTAGCATGATATTGAATATGAGTGGTGATAAAGGGAATCCTTGTCTTGTTCCTGTTCACAAAAGGAATGCTTTCAGTTTCTCTGTTGAGAGTACTGTTGGCTGTTGATTTGCTACATGCCCTATATCATATTTAGGAATTTTTTCTACTATTCCTATTTTATTGAATGTGTTTTCTTAAACCAAGAATGGGTGTTGGATTCTTTCAAATACCATTTCTGCATCAATTGAACTCATTATTTTATTTTATTTATGCAATGGCTTTTCTAATGGTGAAATATGCTTGCACACTTGGTATTTGTAGACTTTAGATTATGGCATTTGACAATCAGATTGTGAATTATGAGAAAAAAAAGTGAAAGCTTACAGATCTGGGACTCGATCTCTTGGTGGCCTCAATCATGTTTCAGAATACTGGAAACCTTTTTCTATCTTTTGCTCTCACTCATTCTATCTTGTGGTGCATAACCTTTTACCTCTTATTCTTTCAAAATATCTACTTAAGAATCTCACTGGTTGCTATAGGTCAGGTTCCATTGCTTATTTGTTAGAGTATGATAGCTGATCAGAAGTGTTCAAAACTGTAAATTCTAGCACTCCAATATACATGACTTACTCTAATAATGATGCTTTTAGCGACAATAAATAGGAAATTCAACTACAATAGTTTAAAGTACTAGGGATAACCATAAAGGTTGTACTACATGAATAGTATAATCAATGGCACTGAATTATACACGTAGAAGTTGTTGATTGATGAATGTTTTGTTGTGTATATCTTTGCTAAACTTGAAAAATACATGACGCTCAATGAATGGGGGGGATGTTCTAACATTGTGGTAAAGATTGTACAACTCTTCTTGATATGCTGTGGATTGAGTGCCAATAAAACTTTTAAGAAATACAATAAAAAGTTTTAAAGAAGTGATTGCTCTCTTTGTCTTTTAAAAAATAAAAAAATGCCTGTCAGTTTTCCCTTTAAAGTTCATTGGACAGCCTATGTCTTATGGCCAGTCCTAGATGCAAAGGGGGCAGAGGAAGTGAGGTAGTCACATAGTTGCACTGAAAAAAGTCTAGTAAAGAAGTTATTGTGTCTGCAGGTAAAAGTCTCTGCTACAGTGCCCAGACAACACAGCTCACTGAAACAAGCAAGCCATTCATTCTGTGTTGCCTAATCTAAGTCATTGTCCATTTAGGGAGATCAAGTAACATAATGAGAAAGGCTGCCTTCTTGAGCTTATGGCTAGGAAAATTTCTCTAATGAGGTGTAACAATGGGTCTACGGAATAGGTGGATTTCTAAGATAATCATCAATGATCTCTGCCCACTGATATTCATGTTCTCCTTTAGATGGGCTCGGTAATTTGCTTCCGATTAATATAATATGGCATAAATCATGTGATGCCACCCCCTAATCACCATGTGATGGTTAGGTTAGAAATATATTATGACTCCTTGCTAGCTGACTCTCTACTGATTCTTAGCTTGCATATTTTAAACAATATGCTACTAGGCTGAAGAGGCACATGAGGCAAGAAAGTAAGAACAACCCCTTGCTAACAGCTAGTATAAAACTGGGCTGCTCAGTACATCAACCCATAAAGTGAATATCTCCAACAGCCTATACTCTTTTAGGTTGAATTTTTTCTAAGATTAATGCATCCCAGTTCACATAATTCATTTTTTACTAACTTTGGGAGAGAAACTTTAAGGAAGAGTATCCAAATAAACTATACCTCAATTCTTGACCTGTGAAAACTGTAAAAAAAAGATAATGTGGGTTTTTAAGCTGTTAAATTTTGGAGTAATAAAGAATACAGGGGTGAAATGGTAAACAACTCTAGAACATCAGTTCAAACTTTCTGCCATGGTTATGTCCTTACCTTCAGTACACATTTTGTAATGGGTATACAATTTTATTTGTAGTCACTAACCATAGGTAATGTACTTTGTAAATTGAACCACATTGCTTATAAAATGCCTCCTGTACTCTCACAGAGTAGTGACTGAATTTTGAGAGCTAGAGTAACCAGAATTTTATGTCCCATGATGATGGAGCATTTCTGAGTCAGATTTGTTGGATTTCCTTACATTTACTGGCATAGGATCACAGGTTATAATATATGTTTTTAAAATGAAATTAGTCATTTTAACATTCATAATGCCCCATATCAAAAGAAGATCTTATAGCTAATTCTAAAAAGTTACTTAAACACATTGATGGGTATGCTATATGTTTTATCCAAAATTTACAGGTAAATAAAGTAGAAATTATTCAAACAGATCTATTATAGTTGAAACACAAGTATTCCCTCTGGAGACACACCCATTCAGCTAGTGTTTGCTCAACCTATATTTCTCAGTCATCACAAAATATGATCTCTTGCTTAATGTTCTTGAGAACCCTATACATTGTGGCATATATCACTATTGGGTTTCTTTATGTTATCAAATATGGATCCATTCTATGAATATATCAGATTTTGTTTATGCATTCACCAATTGATACACATTTGGATTGTTTATATCTTTGGGATACTATGAATAATATTGTGATGAACATTCATGTACAGATTTTTGCTTAGATATATTTTCATTTCTCTTGATATTACTTAGGAGTGCTATTACTGAGTCATATTGTGATTCTTAGATCAAGAATCAGTTAGTGGAACATAACACAAGGATACTGTGTAGTTAAAAATTGGAAAAAATATGTATCAGGACTGTATTCTGTCCACTTTTCTATTCAATCTATATGGTGATAAAGCACTCCAAAAAGATGGATTATTAAAAAGAATGTGGTGGAATCAGGGATGGAAGAAAACTTATTAACAGCCTGAGATATGCAGAAGACAGACCCTTGGTTGCCAAAAACTAATATGAAACACTCATTCTTAAAAGACTACAGTCTTTATAAACTATTATATCTGGGCATTAAGAAAATTAAAATCTTTGTAACTGAATCAATGAACAATATCAGGATAAATGGTAGAGAAACTGAAGTTCTCAGCGAAGTTTTATTCTTTTGGGGTTAGCAATCGATGTCCATGGTAGCAACAGTCATGAAATCCAATAATAAATTGCATTGGGAAATTCCACTGCAGAATATCTTTATTTTTATTTGTAAACAGTTTTATTGTGGCACAATCCATATACAATACAATCATATCACAAAGAGTTGTACAATCATTACTACAATAAATTTTAGAACATTTTCTGCTCTCTTGTACTCTTTGTTATTAACTCTCTTTTACCCTACTATATACCCTGCAATATTTCCAAGAAACCATTAATAGCTACTAGTTACTGTCTCTATAGATTCACCCATCCTGGATTTCATATACCTAAAAAATACAGTCAAAACACTAAAACCATAACAAAATAAAGAAAAATTCCAGTTGAAAAGAAAACCGAAATATTAAAAACTAGAATTACTTAGAAATGTGTCAAAAAGGAGACCAAATTATAAAGTGTTAGATTTCAACCTAACTATATCTGTTGTAATACACACTGCAATGCACTCTGTATGATAGCAAGGCTATTCATATTCTGGGTCTAAGTGCAGAGGGAATTCATGCGAGTCTTAATCTATGTGTATTTCCCCTTCACTTTATATTTAACTGATAGAATTTTCAAGTGAGTCTAAAGGGAGATCAAATCAGTTGTAGCATTTTAATTGAGTTATAGCTACTATAGTAGTCTCTATAATAATCTCTGATAACAAAGCTATTCAAATCCCTTGAATATGGTCAGAGAGAAATTACTAGATACTTAATATATGTGTGCATCCTGCAATGGATTTTGGGTTTCCACTGTCACAACCTTTTGCAAACCAGATGTTCTGATACCATTCTCTCTTTCAGATTTGGATTACATTATTTAACATCCTTGGATCACATAGACTGGTATGCTTTTTTAATATTAATTTAGTTGACCCCTTGCTTAGTTGGCTGCTTGTTGGAAGACAGGTCTTTCAGACATCAGAGGCTATTAGCAGGTCATCATCTAGCTTATTCACTACACTTTGCTCTAGCTCCCATATCTTCAGTGATCTCTTCAAGAGGACACGTATCAAGCAGGTCCATGACATAAGAACTAATTGTTCTTAGATTGGGACTAGATTAGAATAAAGTGTGAACCCCAAATTCATTCATATGTCTATGTTTTATATATGTCTCTAATTAACCTTAGAGACATCATTGTCATTTTGTGCTAGAGAACCTTATCAATCATCTCACTGGGGGCATAAATTCATTCTATTGATAGTGTCATTAATTTAGTCAATGTTAAAGAATTTAAAACTCTGTCTAGAAAACAAGATTATGCAATTGTAAGCTGGCTATGAGCCACATGAATTATGGACTTGTACAGTGGTTCTCAATCTTCCTAATTGCACCACCCTTTAATATAGTTCCTCATGTTGTGGCGCCCCCCCAATGATAAAATTATTTTCATTGCTACTTCATACCTATAATTTTGATACTGTTATGAATCGGGCAACCCCTGTGAAAGGGTTGTTCAATCCCCAAAGGAGTCGTGACCCACAAGTTGAGAACCACTGGACTTTTACATTTTTAAGTAATTGGATATTATTTGCACATACAGTGAGGGTTGGCAATAAGGCAAAAAATTTCAATAATATTAACTGATGGTGGCAGAACTAGGCCTACCAGATTAATACATATCTAAATAAAGAAAGAAGGACATTTAATTAATAAATATACTGTAGTCTGATGACTGCCAGTTCCATATCATTGGTATAAACAGTCATCTGCTCCTTATGACACTATTAGTTTTGGCCTCAAGTCCAAGGGCTACAGGTGAGTTTGAGGTAGAGCCAATTTAGTGGGACTTCCATATTGAGTTATTCTGGTGTGGCCCATGAAAAAAACAGGTCTGAAGTCCCAGTAGTCTATAGCACATGGCCTGGATCATCAGAGTCTGGATATAAACTAGGTCTAAAGTGTTTGATTAAGAACATAGTACACAGAAGATCAACATCCACCAAGCACAAACAGAACACCATATAGTTCAACTCCAACCAGAAGCTAATGAGCCAATACTAATTACCAAGATAATATAGCCACAGAGAGAAAAGATAGCAATAAATCCCCCCACAAAGACACAGCACAGCATTAAGAAGGGTGATAGGAAAACACCAAAATCAAAAGGCACAATATGTCAGCAATGAATCCACAGATCATGTTAATAACTCTAAATGGCAAAGGCCTTAACTCCTACGTTAAAATTAAAAAGTTAGCAGACTGGCTTTGAAAACATAGCCCATCAATCTGTTGCCTGCAGGAAACACATCTTAAGCTCACAGAAAAGAATAAAATAAGAATAAAAGACTTGAAGAAGATATACCAGGCAAAGAGTCACTCAAAAAAAATCAAGAGTCGCAATCCTAATCTCAAACAAAACTTATCTCAAGGTTCAAACCATAAAAGAGATAATGAGGGGCATTTTAAAATGCTCAAAGGATCACTTTACCAGAAACCTGTGAGCATATATATGCACCAAATGAGAGACTCGTGAAATATGTCAAGCAAGCTATTCAGAAAATGAAAAAAACCAATCAAAGACTCAACAATTATAGTAGGGGACTTTGATACACCACTTTCAGAGAAAGATAGATCATTGGGAAGGAAGCTCAGCAAAGAGACTATAGCGCTAAACACTACAATTAGGCAACTAGATCTAATAGACATATTTAGAGTTTTCCATTCAGATACAAAAATACCATATTCTTCTCAAGCGTGCATGGCACATTTTCAAAAATAGAACATGTGCTGCGACACAAGTCAAACCTGAGTAAATCCAAACACATAGAGATTATACAGACAGCCTTCTCTGATCACCATGCCATAAAGCTGGAGATCAATAAAAGGTTGACCAGGAAAACAAGGGCAAAAAATTGGAGGAAGAAAAATGATCTTCTGTGACTGAGTGAGTACTGACCCAGATTAGAAGGGAGATCAAAAAGTTTCTAGAAGCTAATGAGAATACTTCATATAAAACCTATTGGATATGACAAAAGCAGTCATAAGAGGTAACTTGATTGCAATAGGAGCATATATGAAAAAGGCAGAGATTTATGATGGATATGCTCTCACAAAACCTCCAGCAAATCGAAAAGAGTCAACAGAACAATCCCTCAAACAGCAAAAGAAAAGAAATAATAAAAATCAGGGCAGAATTGAACCACTGGGAAGACAAATGAACAATGCAGAAGATTAATGTAACAAAAAGCTTGTTAATTTAAAGGTTTAACAAAATCGATAAACTGCTGGCAAACCTAACCAAAGAAAGAAAAGAGCAAACAACAGACAGGATAAGGAAAGAAACGGATAATCACAACAAATCCTAAGGAGATTAAAAGGATAATCACAAAGTGTTATGAAAGTCTGTACTCTAATAAGTTCAACAATGTGGAAGACATGGACAAATACTTGGAAAAACAATTCCTCCCTATACTATCCCAGATAGAGGTTAAGAACCTAAACAATCCCATAGCAAAAGAAGAGATAGATATGGTTATCAAGAAGCTACCAACACAAAAAAGCTCCCAGACCAGATAGCTTCACTGGAGAATTCTACAAAGCATTCAAGGAAGGGCTGACACCAATCCTCCATAAAGTTTTTCAGAGAGTAGATAAGGATGGCAAACTCCCAAACTCATTTTATGAAACCAGTATAACTTTGACACCCAAACAGGGCAAGGATCCCACAGGAATAGAGAACTATAGACCAATATCTCTAATGAATTTAGATGCAAAAATTGTCAAGAAGCTATTGACCAATAGAATACAAAAGTATATAAAATGCATCATCCATCAGGATCAGGTAGAATTCATCCCAAGGATTCAGGGATGGTTTAACATCCAAAAATCCATCAATATTTTACACTACATTGATAAGGAAAAGTATGAGATATAGTATAATATCTATAGATACAGAAAAAGCATTTGATAACATCCAGCACCCATTCCTAAATAAGATGCTCAGGAGGATAGGAATGGAAGGGAAGTTCCTCCCTCAAGTTAATACAAGCTACCTATGAAAAGCTGACAGCTAACATCATAATCAATAGAAAAAATACTTAATCAATCCCACTGAAAAAGGGGACTACACAAGGATGTCCCTTGTTCCCACTTCTATTCAGCATCATACTGGAGGTCCTAGATAATCACATAAGACAGAGGAAGGACATCAAAAGTACCCAAATGAGAGAGAAGGAGGTGAAATTATCATTATTTGCAGATGACATGATTCTGCACATTGATTCTGCACGCTCTACAACTGGAGTACTGTCAGTGATTCAGGAATATGGAAGAGTTGCAGGATATAAGATCAACAAACAGAAGTCTATTGGTTTCATGTATATATCAGAAAAGACCGTGGACGAGGAGATAAGGAAGGCAGTACCATTCACAATAGCCAAGAATAAACTGAAATATCTAGGGATATACCTAACAACAACAAAAAACCCCAAAAAGACCTATACAAGGAAAACTACAAGACCCTACTACAGGAAACCAAAAGCAACCTCCACAAATGGAAGAATATCTCAACATAGTAAAGATGTCTACCCTACCCAGGGCACTTTATAAGTTTAATGCTATCCTGATTAACATACCAACAACCTTCTTCAGAGAATTGGGAAAACTGACTGCCAATTTCATACGGAGAGGGAAGAAGCTCAGAATGAGCAGAAATCTCCTCAAGTATAAAAGCATAGTCGGAGGGCTTGCTTAACCTTACTTTCACACCTACTACAAAGCCACAGTGGACAAAACAGTGTGGTACTGGCATAATGACAGATACACAGACCAACGAGAAAAAAATAGAAAACCCAACCATCAGCATCCAGACAATTGATCTTTGACAAGGGCCCCAAAAGCATCAAGTAGGAGGGCTATGCCGTATTTAACAGGTGGTGCTGGAAACAATGGAAATCTACATGTAGAAAAATGAAACAAGATGTCTATCTCACCCCATGCACAAGAGCAAACTCAAGGTGGATCACAAACCATCAGGAGCATTAGCGAAGGAATCAGGACAAACCTAAGAACCTTGGCCCAGGGAATACAAAGGCTAACTGCAATAGGGCAGGGTACACCAGCAGGGGAATCTGAAATTGACAAATGGGATTTACTAAGGATAAAGAACCTGTGTGTGTCAAAAGACTTTATTTACCAAGAGGGTAGCAGGGCAACTCACAGACTGGGAGAGGATTTTTAGCAATGACACAACAGACAAAGGGCTTATTATGAAAATCAACAATACCCTCCTTGCCTGCAAAAAGAGGAAAACAGTTAACCCTTTGAAGAAGTGGGAAAAAGAACTGAAAAGACGTTTCACTAGGGAGGAGACCCTTATGGCCAATAAACATAAAAAGAAAATGCTCCTGATCATTAGCCATCAGAGGAATGCAAATCAAAACAACCATGAGATACCATCTAACACCTTTGAGGCTAACCCAAACCAGAAAATCAGAGATCAACAAATGTTGGAGAGGATGTGGCAAGATAGGAACTCTCCTACATTGCTGGTGGTCCTGTAGATATATATAGCCGCTATGGGAAGCGGTCTGGCAATACTTAAAGAAGATGGAAATTGAGCTACCTTATGACCTGGCTATCCCTCTACTGATCATATACCCAGAAGAGGTAAGCAATAAACCCTGACCAGTTATATGCACTCCAATGTCTATTGCAGCACAATTCACAATCGCAGAGTTGGAAACAACCTAAATTTCCATTGGTAGATGAATGGATCAGTAAACTCTGGCACATACACACAATGGAGTACTATGTATCACTAAAAAGCACTGATGAGCACATGAAACACGTCTTTTCACGGGAAGAGTTGGAGGAAATTGTGCTAAGCGAAGTCACAAAAGGAGAGGTATAGCATGAGTCCCCTGAGGTAAGTGTAATCAGCACTGTAGGTATAGAAGAGAAGCCACCTATATCATAACAACTGGATTGAGATACAAGGAAGTGTGAGAAGGTTGGACCAAACCAAAGGAGGTACATGTTGGTCCAACACAGTAATGGGAAAAGGATGGAGTGGAGAAGGAGAAAAAGGTGTTGAAAGTGAAATGATAACGGAGGGAGCAGGGCACTATTCCACCCAACGGGAAAGTATTGGTCTTGTCTCCACAGAACCTGGAAGGGGCGTGCAGTCTCTATCATGAAGCACCAAACCATGAGGACAGCATGGTCACATGAAAGGATGCATGAAAAGAGAGAGCTATAGGGCTGGCCCCAACCAGAGTCAAACTTACCCCCTCCCTGGAAGTGGGTGTTGTGGAGATCAGGTTGGGGAGAGGGCCCAGCATGTCAAACCTGCATGGAGGCAGGCTGGGAGAGAGGAAGAGAAAGAGAGTCGGACTGGGCCCCACACTGGCACATGATGCTCAGAGGATGACATCCCTGCTGGGAGCTAATGGGACACAGAGGGGACTGGGCAAATAACAACACATATCATGCTGTCCCCTTACTGGAGCAGACTGTGACAAAGGGCATTTGGGTCCACATAGTGGGGCCACATGGTGGGGAAACAGTGTCGTCTGAACCGCCCAAAACAGGGCAAATCAAGAAGGGAGCATACCTGGAAAAACAATTTGGAGGCTGATTGTTCCGGGGGGACAAGGGAGAGGGGAAGTCTGGTGGAGGGGAGGAAGTGGTGATAACAAACTCAGGGACAAGGGAACAACAAATGGTCCAAAATTGGCGGCAAGGAGGGTGTAGGAGACCTGGTAGGGCTTAAGCAAGGGTAATGTAACCAAGAAGAAATACTGAAACCCAAATGAAGACTGAGCATGATAGTGGGGCAAGAGGAAAGTAAAAGGAAATAGAGGAAAGAACTAGAAGGTAAAGGGCATTTACAGAAGCCTAAATACAGGCATATACATATGTAAATATATTTATTTATGATGAGGATGAAATAAATTTATGCATATATAGTTATAGGTTTAGTACTAAGGTAGCAGATGGACACTGGGCCTCTACTCAAATATTCCCTCAATGCAAGAACACTTTGTTCTATTAAACTGGCATCCCATGATGCTCACCTTCCTGATACTTTCGCTGAAGACAAATGGGGCATAAGCATATGTGGTGAAGAAAATGAGGGTGCCCAGCTATTAAAAGATATAGCATCTGGAGTCTTAAAGGCTTGAAGATAAACAAGCAGCCATCAAGCTGAGAAGCAACCAAGCCCACATGGAAGAAGCACACCATCCTTTGTGATCACGAGGTGTCAAAGAGATCAGATATCAAGCATCAAGGAACAAAAATCACATAATTGTAAATGAGGGGGAGAGCAGAGTGGGGACCCAAAGCCCATTTGTAGGCAACTGGACATCCCCTTGCAGAAGGGCCATGGGGAGGAGGTGAGCCGATCAGGGTGCAGTGTAGCAATGATGAAACATACAACTTCCCTCTAGTTCTTAAATGCTTCCTCCCCACAACTATCATGATCCCAAGTCTACCTTACAAATCCAGCTGGACCGGAGGATCTACACTGGTACAGATAGGAACTGTAAACACAGGGAATACAGGACAGATGAACTCCTCAGGACCAGTGCTGAGAGTGGTGATACTGGGAGGGTGGAGCGAAGGTGGGGTAGAAAAGGGAAACCAATTACAAGAATCTACATATAACCTCCTCCCTGGAGGTCGGACAACAGAAAAGTGGGTGAAGGGAGACGTCAGGCAGTGCAAGATATGACAAAATAAAATAATTTATAGATTATCAAGGGTTCATGAGGGAGGGAGAGTGGAGAGGGAGGAGACAAAATGAGGAGCTGATGCCAGGGGCTCAAGTGGGAAGCAGATGTTTTGAAAATGAAGATAGATATATAATTCTTCCAGCACCATTTGTTAAAGAAGGCACATCTTTTTCATTTAATGTTTTTGGTCCTTTGTCAAAAATCAGTTGTCTGTAAGTGGATGCTTTTCTTTCTGGGTTTTCTATCCTCTTACATAGGTCTATGTATCTATCATTATATCCATAACAGGTAGTTTTGACTATTGTGACCATATAATAGATTTTGAAATGCGGTAGTGCAGGACCTCCTACTTTGTTCTTCTTTTGAGAAGTTCTTTGCCTCTCCTGGACCTCTTCTCTCTATACATGAAGTTCAGAATTGTTTTTTTTCTTTTCTTTAAAGAATTATGTTGGTGATCTCAATTCTACCTTGCAAACCTGCTTAGACCAGAGGATGCACAGAGGTGCAGGTGGGAACTGGAAACATAGGGAAACCAGGACAGATGGATCCCTCAGGACCAGTGGTGAGAGTGGCAATACCAGGAGGGAAGAGTGAAGGGAGGTAGAAAGGGGGAAGCAATTACAAGGGTCTACATATAACCTCCTCCCTGGGGGATGGCAACAGAAAGGTGGGTGAAGGGAGAAGCCGGGCAGTGTAAAATATGATAAAATAATAATTTATAAATTATCAAGGGTCCATGAGTGAAGGGGAATAGGGAAGGAGGGGGGAAAGAAAAGTGAGGAGCTGATTCCAGGAGCCCAAGAGAAAAGTGAGAGTTTTGAGAATGATGAGGGCAATGGATGTATAAGTGTGCTTCACACAATTGATGTATGTATGGATTGTGATAAGACTTGTATGAGCCCCAGTAAAATGATTTAAAAAAATAAAAATAAAAAAGTTTGGTTAAAAAAAAAGTTGTCTTCCACTCCACCCTCCCCCACCCCCCCAAAAAGAAAGAATTATGTTGGAATTTGGATCAGGATTGCGTTGTATTTGTAGATTGCTTTGGGCAGTATTGATATTTTCACAATATAAAGTCCTCCTATCCAGGAACACATGATATTCTTCCATCTGTGTAGGTCCCTTTTGATTTCTTATAATAATGTTCTGTAGTTGTCTTTGTCGGTGTTTGGTTAGGTTCATTCCTAGGCATCTCATCTTTTGTGAGATTACTGTGAATGGTATTGTTTTCTTGATGTCTTTTTCAGAGTTCTTTTCATTGATATGCAGGAATCCAAATTATTTCTGCTGGATAATCCTGTATCTTGTTACTTTAACAAAACTCTCAATTGTTTCCAACAGTCTTTTTGTAGAGACTTTAGGGTTCCTCTATATAAAATGTTATCATCTCTGCAAATAGTGATGGCTTCATTTCTTCTTTGTCCATTCAAATTCCCTTGATTTATTTTTATTGTCTAATTATTCTGGCTAAAATTTCCAGCACATTGTTGAATAAGAGTGGTGGTAAGGTGCATTCTTGTGTAGTTCTTATTAAGTTTGCCATATAGATAAATCAAGACCCGACCAGAGAGAAAGAAAAGTATATAGAGAAGAGGCCCAGGGGAAGCAAAGAACATCTCAAAAGAAGAACAAAGTAGGAGGTCCTGCACTACCGCATTTCAAAATCTATTATATGGTCACAATAGTCGAAATGACCTGTTATGGATATAATGATAGATACATAGAAGTTTATTCTGCGCTTCTGGGAGGGATTCACAAACTCCAGCAGGGAGTCAGAGAATCCGTGCTTCCAGGGATGGGGAGAAGAGAAGGGAAAGGTTAGAGATAGGGAGCCCTGAACTCTCCTGCGAACTCCATGGGCCCCCACTGGGGGACCTGAGAAGTCACACTTATCTGTGGTGGAGAGCGAGTTTTAAGCTGGTCAGGAGGGGAGGTGGGTAAAGCAATAAAGGCAGTGGGCAAAAACCGCAGGTGGGCAAATAAAGAGGAAGGGGAGAGGATTCTCAGCTCCTGGGGCTCTAAATGGGTCTCTGTCCACAAAAATTCCAAGGCAGGGTGATGCTTTGAAGGTCCAGTTTGGTGCTGAGGCAGATGGCTCACTGATTTGCGGACCCTGGAATTACTGATCTGATAGGGGTAGGAAGTCCCAATGTCCTCTGACTGGTACCTGACCCAACATTAGAGTTCTCATTTGCAGGGGGAAATGTTTTCAGTTTTTCCAAGATATATCTTTAAAGTATTAAAAAGCAAAGATGTCCTTTGATGACCAGTATGCCTCATCCAAGCCATGATATTTTAAATTGCCTCATATCCTTGCACTAGTTGGATGATAAAAAGGAAGACTGCATTTAAATCATGTATTTTAATTATAGTAAAGAATATTGAATATATCATGGCTTTCCAGAAGACAAACAAATCTTTTTTTTTGAAAGAGCAGAGCCAGATGTAAGACTTAGTTTCACTTATTTTGAAATTGTCATCAAGAAGAGTTAATCACTGGAGAATGGCATCATGCTTGGTAAAGACTGAGTAGCAAAGATATAGACCAAGAGGCCCTCAATGAGGTAGATTGGCACAGACGCTGTAACAATGGGCTCAAACATACTTTATCAAATATAATATCATTCTCTAAGGACTAATCCCTACAGATTACATGTCTGTAGTATGTGAACCAGAGTTTCGCCATCCTCAATTTTAAGAAACAGTCTGTTTGTAGTTTTTCAAAGGCAAATTTGTGTTTTCTTCTGGCAATTTATGGTACTCATAGTGTTCTTTGCCAATAATATAATTAAAAATACATCAATACTTCTGTAGTCTTCTTTTTCACTGTCCAACTTTCACATGCATATGAGAAAATTGCTAAAACCATGAGCTGGGTTAGGGACACCTTAGTCCTCAAAGTGAAATCTTTGCTCTTTCACATTTTAAAGAGATCTTTGCAGAAAATTTTCTCAATTCTATACATAGTTTGATATCTTTTTCCCCTTCCCTTTATTTTTTATTGGGAGTTAGCACACATATAATATCATTTTGTAGTTCAATCACAGCAGGCAGTATTGTACAATTGCCACCCTAATCAGTTTCTAAACATTCTTTTCCTTCCTGGAATCCTTTACCTCTATTCTCTTTTACTCCCTCCCCATCCCCCCAAGCCCCCCAAAAACCCTTATTCTACTTGCTGTCCCTATATGTTCATCAATCCTGGGTCTCATATACTGAAAAACAGAAAAAATATATAACACAAATTCAAGAGGGTTACCCCCTATGACAACATATCTGAGATAAATCCCAAAACGAACAAAAACCAAAAAATACAAAAATGTTGAAAACCAGATAAAGTTTAATGTTCATCAAAGGGGAAGACAACTGACAAGGTTTTAACCCTTCAAGTCAGGTTTATCCTTTTGATCTTCCATAGTCATCTCTCCTGTGCACTCTGTTCAGAAACCACTTTCTTCCCATCCTTCTATTACGTATGGATAGAGGGAAAACACAAGGGAGTTATTTCCTATGTAGTTCCCACAAAATGTCTCTGGGGCAGTCACTGTCATCCATTTCTTTCTGAAAACCAGAATCTCACAATTTAGGGTCTGATAATATTTCCTCATTTGACATCAGATTATATGATTTACAATCCTTTGGGATTGATGCTGGTGTCCTTCTTCCATGTGGACTTAATTGACATCTCACTTAGATGACTGCTTGTTTGGAGACAAGCCTTTAAGACCCCAAACACTATTCTATCTGATAGCCAGCACGATCTAATTTCTTCACTACACTTAGCACCCATATTTTCTGTGTTCCCTTCCCGAGGGTGAGTGTCAAGCAGGGCCATAAGTAAAGCTAATTGTTTTTAAATTGGAATTAGTATCTAGTGTGAGCCCCAAACCCATTCCTAGATCTATGATTTCCCTTTTTAATCTGCCTTTGGCTCCCTTTCAAAACCCATTGTTAATTTCTGGTAGAGAGTCATATCGATCAACCCCCTGGGGCATAACCATCTTTGGTTAATAATGTCTTTGATTAGCCCCTTGGTACTAATTTTTTTAAAAGCCTGGTGAGAGGGAGATATTGGGCCAATGTAGGCTAACTCCATATCACAGTACCTGAATTATTCACTTGTACAGAATCAATCCCTTAGTGGCTGGACACTATTTATACAAACAATAGGGGTTAATTACAAGGGAAATTTATAATAATACTAGTCACTGAGAATGTCAGTCACAGGTTTGACAGATTAATACATATCCTATTACAGCATATAAGGCATTGATGTAGCAAGCCCATGTTTGTCCACCTACCAACAGTATAAAAATCTTGGTACCATTGTATTCCAATTCTTCTGATACCATGTATTTTCTGACTTAAGTCCTCAGGTTACAAGTGTGTCTGATGTAGAGTCCAGTTCACCCAGTGGAGTTTCTGTCTTGGATCTCACTGATGCCTCCTCAGTAGTATGCCATTTGTCTTGAAAATCCAGGATTCAATGCCACAGCATTCCCCGGCATTCGGCCTGCCTCCTCAGTGTGCACCCAGAAGCCCTGGTCATTGTGGCCCATTCAGTGCATACAACCAGGACACTCCCCTCCTAGGGTCCCCAAAAGCATTTTCAGTAAGTCTTCCCCCAATTGGAGTAACATCAATGGAGTAACATCATGGTAAATGGAGAAAAGACTGAAGTTATCAAGGATTTCCCTTGCTAAGATCCACAATTAATGCTCATGGAAGCAGCAATTAAGAGATCAAAGATGTATTGCATTGGGTAAATCTGCTGCACAAGACCTCTTTAGAGTATTAAAAGAGCAAAGACTAAGGTGCACCCGAGCCAAACCATGGTATTTTCCATTGCATTACATGCATGTGAAAATTTGGCATTAAATAAGCAAGACCATAGAAGAATTGATACACCTGACTTGTAGTGTTGGAGAAGAATATTGAAAGTCCCATTGTGTAGTAGTTATATAATGTCATGTCAACTTGAAGATATATAAATGTGTAGGGGTGATATTCAACCTGTCAATCTGGTCACAGCCTGATGATGCCTCCTTGTGGGAATGGTCTTCTCATAAGGAGAACCCTGGGAGCCGCCCCTTCTCTTTCTCTGCCTTCACCCTTCTGCTGGCTAGCTACTCTGAGAACTGCCAGAGCCCTGGAGATGTTGCCACACAAATCTGTACCCACACCTTGTGATACTTCTGTACTCAGCATTATTGCTTGTGACTGTGTGAATCTGAAGAGGGTCTTATGGACTAGTCTAGGACTTATGAACTTCAGTTGGAGTGGGCTGTGACGTTTTCATGATATATTACTTCTTGATATAAAGCTCTTTCTTAGACATACATCAGTATCCCTGGATTTGTTTCTCTTGTCAATCGGCGGAGCAAACATGGATTGCTAAAAGGACAAATGATATATGTTGGAAGAAGTAAGGCAAGAGTGCTCCTTAGAGGAAAGAATGGTGAGACTCGGTCTTACATACTTTGGCCATATTTTCAGGAAAGACCAGTCCCTGGAGAAGCACATCATGTAAAGTGGAGGGTCAGTGAAAGAGGGGAATACCTTCAACAATATGGATTGACACAGTGACTGCATCAATGGGCTGAGGCATAGGAACAATTGTTAGGATGGCACAGGACTGTGCAGTGTTTCATTTTGTTTTGCATAAGGTTAATATGGGTAGAGCCAACTCGATGGCAACTAATAACAACATAACTAGATATATTAGTATGGCCAATACCATGCCCCTCCCCCCCAAAAAACAACTACTAACTGCTATTAAGTTAATTCTGATACATAGTGACCCTATAGGACAGGGGATAGATACCTCTGTGTGTTTCCAAGACTAGCTCTTCCGGGAAGTAGATAGCTTATCTTTCTTCCATGGATCAGCTGGTGGTTTTGAACTGCTGACCTTGTACCCAGATTGTAACCAGTACTCATTTTGATTCCTTTCTCAACAGCAAAAGTCTGAATTTTTTACGTGCAGTAATGAGACCAATTTCAGGTGAGATACTAACTTGTTCAGCTTTCTTGAAGCCAGGGTAGTCATGGTTTCGTGGAAAATTTCTTCATCTGATAAAAGGGAGAGATTCAACTTGTCCTGCTTCCTTACTCCAGGGAAAAACTTATTGAGCTACCTATTACCATATTTTTTTATGTATGCTGAACAAGTAATTGAAAAGGCTGGCTTACATGAAGAAGAATGCCATTTTAGGGCTGGAAGAGGGCTTATTAACAACCTGCATTATGCAGATGGAACAACCTTTCTTGTTGGAAGTGAGAAAGGCTTGAAGCACTTGGTGATGAAGATCACGGATTGAAACCTTCATTATGGATAACAACTCAATGTAAAGAAAACAAAGAGCCTCATAATTGGACTAATAGGTAGCATCATGATAAACAAAGAAAAAATTGAATTTGGAAAGGATTTGCCTTGTTTGGATCCACAATCAAGACTGACAGAAGGAGTTGTCAAGAGATTAAAAAATACATTGCATTGGATAAACCTGCTGCACAAGTATTGAACAGCAAGTATCTTACTTTGAGGATTAAGGAGGGCCTGATCCAAGCCATGGTATTTCCAATTGCCTCATATGCATGTGGATGTTGGACATTGAAGTAGAAATATCAAAAAATAATAGATGTGCTTGAATTATGGTGATGGCAAAGAATATTGAAAGTTTCATGAACTATTAAACAAACAAAAAATTATGTCTTGAAAGAAATACAGTGAGAATGTTCCTTAGAGGCAATAATGGTGAGACTTTGTCTTACTTATTTTTGACATGTTATAAGGGGGGCACCAGTTCCTGAAAAAGAACATCATGTTTGGTAAAATAGTGGAACAGCAAAAAAGAAGAAAACAAATTATGTGCTGGGCAGACATAGTGGCTGAAACATAAGAACACTTTTGAGGATGTCACAGGATCAGGCCCTGTTTTGTTCTATTGTGCATAGGGTTAATATGAGTCAAAACTGACTTGATGGCACCTAATAAAAACAACAGTCTGAAATAATGTATTGATCTGTAGGCGAATGATGAGGGGTTGCAATACTGTTGTAATAACATGGCTGCTCTTGTTGCAATCACAGAGATTGTGGAGTAGAACACAGGAATGGATTAAAATACCTTGGAAGATTTTCTAAGCAGACAATCAATAAAATTAGGAGATGCTACAACAAAATTAGAAGATAAATAGTGTTGAGGAATAGATATTTTGCTGATGCTGACAAGAATATACAAGAATTTCCAAATTTTGCATTACCAATAATTTTTCCCTCAGTTGTTCCTTGAGAGCATAAAAATAATAAACCAGGAAACAGAGTACCATTTTATTATTTGGATCTACGCCCCAAAGTCTAATTCAGAGTTCTAGTAAATGTGATTGAAAGGATAAGCACGGTCTTTAGAGCAGCTACTATCTACCCAACTCAGCACATCAGCTTCATGATTCATGAACTTAGGACTTCAAGCTAATACATTTTGGTTTGAACCGCTAATATAAACATGCATGTCTACCTTTTAAAGCCCCAAACTCACTCCCATAGAAACAATTCTGACTTATTGGTATGATAAATTTAATTTATTACAGGGAATCAGATTTCACTATGGGACTTTATCATTGTGAAAAAGGAATATTTTAAGAAGTTTCACATTATTTAAATGTAGTGTGTTCTGATATTATTAGGCTGGATACATATCTATATTTATATCCATATCCACATCCATATCTATATGGTGAATCAGGCTGGATTTTTGAAAAGTATAATTTAAGATGGAGACTAAAACAGCTGACACAATTTTGACCTGATGTACAGTTGGAGTTCTAGGAGGAAAACTAAAAGGCTAATTGATGTCAGGGAGATATCACAAAAGGAGGAGTAAGACTTCCTGATACTCTATGGATATTTTCCCCAAAGGGGGAGGGGAGTCAGCATTATAGCTATCATCTTGGCTATTAAGCCCAATGAATTAAGAAAAAATAAAAGACAAAGGAACGTAAGATGACAGGACCCCCCCAAATCCCTTTCTCCACACCAAGAAAGTTTCCCGCACCTTTCCTACTCTTTCCTTGCTTCTTCCTGAATCAGGGAGAGCACCAAATTGACAGACCAAATGACAAGACCTGGGTCAACAAGAGTTATAACACAGAGACATATATGCACACCCATGTTCATCACAGCATTATTCATAATAGTAAAAATATAGAAACAAGATAAATGTTCATCAATGGAAGAATGAATCAACAAACTATAGTACATATACCTAATGCAATACTGTGCAATGTTGAAGAACAACAATGAATCTGTAAAATGTATCAAAACATGGATGAACCTGGAGAACAATATGCTGAGTGAAAGCAATCAATCACAAAAGGGTCCCTTGAGAGGGACTTTTCTAACTGACCCTAAAGTGAATTTTATTTTTTAAATTGGGATTCCCCCTCCCCTAATTTAGCTTCAATCAAAGTACATCTGCCTTTTCAGTCTAAATTCTCCAAAGAATAACTTACTATAGGACAGAATCTCCTTTCTTTCTAGCACCAACAACTCTAATTGCTAAACAATATTTTCTGGTGCAGAACTTCAGTTTAGGGAATTCTAGTTGAAATGTGCACACTTGAAGTCTAAGTGAAGTTATTTAATGGCTCAAATCCAAATGTTACTGTTCTCTGGCCAGTCACATGCCACAAGAATGTAAATTAGTGCCAATATTCTTAGGCAGAGAGACAGAATATTATAGCTGGAGATGCCTTAAAGTAGGACTTAGTCCTCTTATGGTGCTCTCAATTGTATCCCCCCCCAAGGTTATGCAAAAATCTTAATCCTTATACTTGTAAATATGATCCTATTTGGAAATATGAATTTCCTTTTATCATGTTAACAAATTTATATGAGAGTAGTGGAATAGACACTGAGACATATACAGGGAGGGAAAAGACATCATATGAGGATTCACCTACAAGCACAGAAAAACCAAGAATTTTAAGCAGATATCAGAACACCTAGGCAAAAAAAACCTAAATTTTTTACCATATACCGTGAAATAACTCTAAAAAAGCAGGCAAAAGATAACAGCAAGAAGCTATTAATAGAAACAAAATATAATCCAAACAACACACACTAGGAAAATCTATTTTTCCAGTCTCTCCTCAACCCCACCTCCACCCCCACGCAATCTCCACCCCTAGACCACAAAATGCAGCAATCAGAAGACTGAAGAGAAGTCCCATGGTTAACATGGATTTATATATCCAAGAAAATCCACAAATTTCAAGTAAGTTAACTATAGAGGGAAAATGACATCAAGATTCATTAGTCAAGTTCTTGTAAACTGTCTCTCAAGAGATAGTCCTAAACATGGATAAAAACGTGAATTGTTATATATAAAGAATCCTCAAGAAAATTAAGTACTAACTTTTTTTTTTTTCAGAAACCTAGATGTTATGGTTAGGGATTATATAAAATAGGGTAAGGGTAGGAGCAGATCCCAACCTTTGTTGCCATAAGGCTTTTTTGTATAAGAGAGAGAGTCTGAGCAGAATCTCTCTTTGACCCTTAGCCTTCTGTTGGAAATGGATCTTGTGCCTGGCTCCTTAATCTCCAGTTGTGTCCCTGCCTTTCCCAGGAGCCGTCAGTAGTGGATTCATTTGACCAACCTCAAACCACTGCATAAATCAGCCTGAGTCCCCTACTTTATCACCCTGCTAGATTCTGTTCATTAGCTTCCCTGAGTCAGGATAAGCCTGGCTTGAACTTGACTGGACTTACGTATTTCTACAACTTTGTAAGCCACTTCTTGATATAAATCTCTTTCCATATACAACACATACAGATAATACTGATTTTGTTTCTTTAGAGAAACCAACCTAGCAAATTTGGTACCAGAAGTGATTCCAGGAAAACAAAATCATGAAGATAAATTTTCTAAATTAATTCTCAAATCTGTTGTTGTTGTTAGGAGCCATCGAGTTGGGTCTGACCCATAGTGCCCCATGAAAAATAGAATGAAACACAAATCAGAATGAAACAATGTATAGTCTGGTGCCATCCTCAAATTTTCCTATGCCTGAGCTCATTGATGTAACCACTGTATCAATCCACCTCATTGAGGACCTTCCACCTTTTCTCTTCCCTTCCACTTTACCAAGCATTCTGTCTTTCCCCAAGGACTGATCTCTCCTGACAACATGTCCAAGGTATGTAAGATGAAGTCTCACCATCTCAGAACTAATTAGGCTTAAAGGCACCAACAACTCTAATTCTATAAGTGTGAATAAGTCCATCTCTATTAGTAAAGAGAGTACTGTTCATCCATAGCATGAAGTGGCAAAGCTAATACAAAAAATAGCATCAGCATTAGATGACGTGTTGATGAGAAGTGAGGTTCTGGCTGCTGGGTGATCATGTGTTTGATATCTTTTTACAATTTTGTCAGGCTGAGAAGAATAGGGAAGCTGATGGATTAGTACTTCTTACGAACTGGGGAAACAGATGAACTCATATTTTCAGAAACCCTGCTGAAATGCTGTATAAATTACCTCAAAGCATTTACTTGTGCCATGAAACAAATCCTTATCTCTTCCAATTACAAAACTGATACTGCTGAAAACCAATGAGTAACTGCTTTCAATGCCCATTTAATTCTCAACCCACAGAGGTGTCTGTTATTAAAGTTAGAGCAATGATTTTAAAGAAATGGGATCCTGAAACGGGATAGGGACATATGGGTGGATAATTCAGAAGGTGAATACATTGAACCTCAAGATTACTTTGAGCTACTCTAGCCACCAGCCACAACCGTCTTCTCTGAAGAGATTAATCCACTCTCAATAAAACCATTATTCCATCCACCCACCCACCCACCCACCCACAGTTGAGATCAGCCCAAGTCAGCACGCTGATCTGGGACCTTGGACAATATCTCAAATATTGTCAGGGCAGATGTCTTACAAGGAAACATTGTCCTTACCCATTATTGCCTCTAGACCTATAACTAGACTTAAGTCACAGCAAATTCCCAAAGGTGAAGTCTACATGGTGACTCAAGAAAAACTGCATTATACTCTTAGAAACTGTTAAGAGTTTTCTAATATTTACAGACAGATACATTAGGATATATATATATATATATATATGACATATTACTAAAGGTTTGGGTGCAAGGAACATAAGCTTGGATCAATCTGACTATCAATATGGACCGACCCAATACAGTTTCTTCATTCAAAGTTTCAGCTTGAGAGGCCAGGAGAAGATCTAATAGTTTATTTGGTTGACATGCTGAAGCATGGTCTGTGAGATGGCCTAGACTAAATCAAGTTGAAAGACCAGATCTACCTTGGTATACCATTTATGAGGATAAAACCATAGACCCACAAAGAGAGTGCCCTGAGGACACATCTTTTACCAAAAACAGTAAGAAACTAATTTGTAAAGGAATCCCCAGAATCTCTGAAGGCTCCTGTGAATATTATTTTGTCAGTCAGGCTTGACAGTGGAAACTGTCCTAAATTAATTAAGACACTTACCTGCAATTGGGGCTGATTGTGTCCCTTGGGGATAAGGATGAATTCACAGCACTCAGTTGACAGAGATAAGGTGGAAATGGTTACCATAATGGACAGAAGAGTCAAACTGTTGGGGGTTCAAATAAAAGCCATTATAATGACTTAAAATTTAGAAGAGTATTTTATTTGGTTATAACCAGACTGTGAATCTAAAAGCGATTCCTTGATTGCAGTCCCTAGTGGTCATTTCAGTCCACCTTTAAAGGCAGAATCTCATTTATCATTTGCCTAAGACTTCAGCAAGCCTGGACAGAAGCAGAAAGTAAAATTAACGTTATTATTCTTTAGAATTAGTGAGAATTATAGGGTACAGTATTGATTATAGCATCCTGGTTAATAAAACAAAAACCTGTTTAAACATATCTTAATAGTTTGATTACAATATGCAGAAAACCTAGAGAAAGCTAACAATATTAAGCAACCTGAGATAGCATTAGTTTAAGGGATCATTTACGGAAGAATGAACCTTTCATTCTGTGTTGGGCAGGGCAGCCTTGTGATGTGAGTGGTGAGCTTAGGCAACAAGTCCATTCACCTTAACCATGGTCAGAGTTGTGAGCATGATGGTAAAGGGCCTTTATCAATGTGGTGTAAGTCCAGTGGACATGAACCACTTTACTAGGACACAGTCACCAGGTTGGAATGGGTGCAAAAGTAGGCTGCTTGCTGTCGGCTGGGATGCTGCCTTCCTCAAGAACGTGTGGAGTTGGTGCTGGACAATCTGTAAAGTTTGAAGGGACTTAAGCAAATTATGATTGTGAATCTTTGCTTGCAGGTGTCCTAGGAACAATGAAGGAGTTGTTTTCAGATTATCTTGACACCTTTGCACAACTTTTAGTTACATACAATTTTCAAAACAAGGACAATAGTTCTAACAAAATAAAGCTAAAATCCACAGTTTGAAATGTACCGCCCTTGTTGAAATATAATATTTTATAAGTGAGCAAAACAAAAATATTTTACATATTCATCTATGAAAGTTTGCCAGCCTTATGTCTTGTGCCCCCCGTTTTGGGTATCCAAGTTTTATACTGTCCACTTATATTAACCTAGTCTTCTAAGGGGACAAGCAGGCTGTTTGATGTGAAGAATCTTCATTCTGATTGGAACCTTGTGAGTATGCATCCATAAGCAAAAACAAATCAGGACAGGCCACCCATAAAGTCAAAGCAATATGCATCAATTCACAGGCTTAAAAATTTTATCTTCATCCGCTAAGATTCTTTTCAACTTAATGTGGGCCACCTCACTTGGCCCCACCAGGGTGTCCACTGCCTTTTGACTATGGACCAAGTCACAAATTTTTAACAACTTTAACCCCCTTGGGCTGGGCCATGAGCTCCAGACTAGACAACCGGATGTTGTCTTGTTTAGTTCCTGTGGACCAGGTTCATGGCCGTCAGTGACCAGACTGAACCTGTTTTCTTATTGCTGCATTTTGCTCCACTTTCACACAAGTGGACTCAGGTAGTCACCTAGCAAGTATTTCAGGCTGCCTACAGGATCCCTTTAATATTCAGTCCTAGAAAGGAGAGTTAGTTTATGGCTTTCAATTTTTTTCAGCTTCAGGCACAAACCACTAGTTTAAAAATTAAAGTCAATTCTTATTCTTTTTTTCCCCCTTTAGTCTACCAACAACAATCTTCACAGTGTCTTCAAATGTCCAGTGCACTCAAAGCATTGGGTGGAGCTTATTTTTTAGAGTATTCTTTGCAGGTGTGTCCTATATTCATTTTAAAGATTCAAATTAATGACTGAAAGCACATAGGCTTACAAACCTTTTATTTTTTACTTTTAATGATAATTTAAATTTAATTATCATATTAATAACAATAGTTAGAAGAAAACAGTATAGATCTAGAAAAGCCAGGTATTTTTAGATCATTTGATTAGGGGCTCATACAACTCTTATCACAATCCATACATACGTCAATTGTGTGAAGCACATTTGCACATTCATTGTCCGCATCATTCTCAAAACATTTGCTCTCCACCTAAGCCCCTGGCATCAGCTCCTCATTTTTACCCTCCCTCTCCGCTTCCCCCTTTCTCCTGAGCCGTTGATATTTTATAAATTATTATTTTGTCATATCTTGCACTGTCAGACATCTCCCTTCACCCACTTTTCTATGGTCCATCCCCCAGGGAGGAGGTCACATGTAGATCCTTGTAATCGGTTCCCCTTTCCAACCCACTCTCCCTCCACCCTCCCAGTGTCACAACTCACTGGTCCTGAAGGGATCATCCACTCTGGATTCCCTGTGTTTCCAGTTCCTATCTGTACCAGTGTACATCCTCTGGTCTAGCCAGATTTGTAAGGTATAATTGGGATCATGATAGTAGGGGGCGGAGGAAGCATTTAGGAACTAGAGGAAAGTTGTACGTTTCATCATTGCTACACCGCACCCTGACTGGCTCATCTCCTCCCTGAGACCCTTCAGTAAGGGGATGTCCAGTGGCCTACAAATGGGCTTTGGGTCTACACTACTCACTCCTCACCTCGTTCACAATGATATGATTTTTTTCTTCTCATGATGCTTAATATCTGATCCCTTCAGCACTTCGAGATTGCACAGGCTGCTGTGCCTTTTCCATGTGGGCTTTGATGCTTCTGAGCTAGATGGACACTTGTTTACCTACAAGCCTTTAAGACCCCAGACACTATATCTTTTGATAGCCAGACACCAACAGCTTTCTTTGCCACATTTGCTTATGCACCCATTTGTCTTCAGTGTTTGTATCTGGGAGGTGAGCACACAATGCTATGATTTTTTTGTTTTTGATGCCTAATAACTGATCCCTTTGGCACCTCGTGATCATGCAGGCTGGTGTGCTTCTTCCATGTGGGCTATATTGCTTATGAGCTAGATGGCCACTTGTTTAACTTGAAGCCCTTAAGACCCCAGATGCTATATCTTTTGATAGCCGGGCACCATCATCTTTCTTCACCATATTTACTTATTGACCCGCTTTGTCTTCAGCGATTGTGTTGGGAAGGTGAGCATAATAGAATTCCAGTTTAATAGAACAAAGTAGTCTTGCATTGAGGGAGTACTTGAGTAGAGGCCCAATGTCCATCTGTTACCTTAATACTAAACCTGTAAATACATGCCCATAGATCTATTTCCCCATCCTCATATATAAATATATTTACATTTGTACATGCCTTTATTTAGACCTCTATAAATACCCTTTGCCTCCTAGCTCTTTCCACTATTTCCTTTGACTTTCCTCTTGTCCCACTATCATGCTCACTCTTCATTGGGGTTTCAGTAATTCCTCTTGGCTACATTTCCTTTGATCATGCCCTACCAGGCCTCCTACACCGTCCTCACCACTGATTTTGATCACTTGTTGTTCCCTTGTCCCTGGGTTTGTTAACACCACGACCTTTCCTCCCACCTCCCCCTCTCCCATGTCCCACGGAACTTTTGTCCCGTTGTTTTCTTCTCCAGATTGTTCAACCAGCCTATCTTACTTATACAGACCTGCAGAGATGCACAAAAGCAAGACAGAGCAAAACTGAGCAACACTATAAAGCAAAACAACAAAAACAAGCCAATGACAAAAAACAAAACACAACAGGAAAGAAAAAGCTTGTAGTTAGTTCAAGGACTGTTTGTTGGCTTTTAGGAGTGTTTTTCAGTCCAGTCGGTTGGAGCATCAAGCCCTGGCCCCAAAGTCCACCTTCGGCACTCCCTGGGGACCTCGCCACTCTATTCCCTTGCTGTTCTGTTGCACCCCCTTAGTGTTTTGCCTCGGGGTGGCGGGATCAGATTGGGCACAATTCCCACACTGTGTCTCCCTTGTTGTCCCCTGTATGGCTATGGGTCAGTGAGGGACATCATGCCTCATAGTGGGGTCAGCCATGTGGTCCTCTCTGTGGACTGGCTGCTCTGAGAGGGAACATTGTCCTCAAGGCCTGGAGGACCAGGATGTGCTCCACTCTCTCCTCCTCCCTCTTCATGTGCTCCCGTGTGCTCTTATCAGATATGTCCCTCTCTAGGAGCTGCAGATTCAGTGCAGTCCCCTGAAATAAATTCTTCTGGGGCGAGAGGAAGGTGTCCACGTGGCTGGGATTGCCATTCAGAGTTCCCCACTCGTTCCCTACTCCATGCCGGCATGTTGCATTCACATCTTGGAGCACTGGGTTGGAATCTGGTCTTCTTTGCCTGTGGAGCTATAAACCATACCCTCCCCTTGGGTGGGTTCGTGACCTGTGCCCCCACTACTCATTACTTTTTAATTTTTTTCCCTTCTCCCTACTCCATTTTAGTTGGCTACCATGTGTATCCCTATATTTGGTCTGGTCCCTGCCATGTTACCTGGTCCTCACCCCAGGAAAGTTTGTATACAGTATCTTTTTCCCTATGCCTCCTTTGCATTATTTTTTAAAGCTTACCTCAGTAGACTCATGTTTTACTTGTCCTTTTGTGCTTTACTTACTTCACTGAGCATGATTTCCTCCAGTTCTTCCCATGCAGCGATGTGCTTCATACGTTCATCACTGCTTTTCAGCGATGTGTATGTATGTATGTAAACTAGTTTTTTAATCCACTCGTCAGTTGATGGAAATTTGGGTTGTTTCCAACTCCTTGTAATGAACATTGTAGCACAGATGTCTGGCCTTGGTTTGTTTCTTGCCTCTTCTGGGTATATGTCCAGTAGGGGAATTGTTGGGTCGTATGGTAACTCAATTTCCATCTGTTTCAGATATCACCAGATCCATTTTCACAGTGACTGTACATACTTACTGGTCCAGCAGCAGTGGATGAGAGTTCCTGTCTCCCCACAGCCCCTTCAACACTTGTTGCTTTCTGATTTTTTGAATTGGGCCATCTTTGAGCGTGTTAGGTGTTACCTCATTATTGTTTTAAATTGCATTTCTCTTATGGGTATAGATCAGGAACATTTTCTCATGTTTGTTGGCCATTTAGATTTCTGCCCCTGTGAAACTTCTGTTCAATTTCTTTGCCCACCTCTCAAGTGGGCAATTAGCTTTTTTTCTTTTTGGAAGCTAGCAGAGTATTGTATATTTTAGTAATAAGGCCTTTGTATGGTGTGTCATTGCTAAAGATGTTTTCCCAGTCCGTGGACTCTCTTATTACTCTCTTGGTGAATTCTTTCGATGTACACAATGTTTCATCTTCAGTATATCCTACTTGTCAATTTGTGCCTCCTCTGTGTTTGTGTCCTTCCCTATTTCTGATAGCCTACGTATTCACTGTGCCAAAGTTCTCAAATTGGTCCCAATGCCCTCATTGATGGCCCTAATATTTTGGGGTTTATCGTCAAGGTCTGTGATCCATCTTGAGTTTTTCTTGTGCATGGAGTGAGATGAGGGTCTTGCTGCATTTTTCTTCAGGTAAATATCCATTTTTTCCAGCATCACTTGTTAAAGAGGGCATCTGCTTTCCATTGGATATTTTTAGGGCCCTTATCAAAGATCAGTTTTCTGTATGCTGATGATTTTACTTCTGGGTTTTCAGTTCTTTTCCATTGTTCTGAGTATCTGTCATTGTACTAATACCATGCGCTTTTGACAACTGCGGCTGTGTAGTATGTGCTAAAGTCTGGTAAAGCAAACCCTCCCTCCCACTGTGTCTTTGTTCTTGAGGAATTCTCTTGTAATTCTGGGCTTCTTCCCTCTCCATATGAAGTTGGTAACCAGCTTTTCCATTTCTTTGAAGAAAGATGAGGGTAATTATATTGGGATTGCAGTAAACTTATATAGTGCCTTAGGCAGAACTGACATATTTACTATATTGAGTTTTCCAATCCATGAGCATGAGAAATTTTTCCATTTGTTGAGATCACTCTTGGCTTCTTGTAATAGTGTTCTGTCGTTTTCCTCATATACATCTTTTGTTCCTTTAGTCAGATATATCCCTAGATATTTCAATTGGTGCTTCCTATTGTGAAGTGTACCACCTTTTTAATCTCCTCTTCTGTGGTCATATCCAATGTGTATAGCAGTCTGATGGACTTCTGTTTGTTGATATTGTATCCTGCCACTCTGCCAAACTCCTCTATTGCTTCTAGTACTCCCCTTGTGGAGCTTTTAGGATTTTCCATACATAAAATCATACCATCGGGAAATAACGATAGTTTCACATCTTCCTTCCCCAGATGAATACCTTTGATGTCCTTTCTTTGCCTTATGCTGTAAGCTAAAACTTCCAGCATAATATTAAATAAGAGTGGGGACAAGGGGCATCCTTGTCTGGTCTCCCTTTTCAGTGGGATTGTGTTAGCCTTTTCTCCATTGACAACCACGTTGCTACTGATTTTTCATATATAGCTTATATTGTTTTGAGGAATTTTCCTTTCATTCCTATCTTCTCAAATGCCTTAAACAGGAATTGGTGTTTGGATGTTGTCAACTGCTTTTTCTGCATCTATCGATATAATCATGTGGTTCTTTTTTTTTAATTAACAATTTATTGGGGCTCATACAATTCTTATCACAGTTCATACATATACATACATCAGTTGTATAAAGCCCATCTGTACAGTCTTTGCCCTAATCATTTTTTTATCCTCTTTTCTTTTTTTTACATTTTATTAGGGACTCATGCAACTCTTATCACAATCCATACATATAGATACATCAATTGTATAAAGCACATCCATATATTCCCTGCCCCAATCATTCTCAAAGCATTTGCTCTCCACTTAAGCCCCTTGCATCAGGTCCTCTTTTTTTTCCCCTCCCTCCACTTTCCCCCCTCCCTCATGTGCCCTTGGTAATTTATACATCGTTATTTTGTCATATCTTACCCTATCCGGAGTCTCCCTTCCCCCCCTTCTCTGCTGTCCCTCTCCCAGGGAAGAGGTCACATGTGGATCCTTGTAATCAGTTCCCCCTTTCCAACCCACTCACCCTCCACTCTCCCAGCATCGTCCCTCACACCCTTGGCCCTGAAGGTATCATCCACCCTGGATTCCCTGTACCTCCAGCCCTCATATGTACCAGTGTACAGCCTCTGCCCTATCCAGCCCTGCAAGGTAGAACTCGGATCATGGTAGTTGGGGGGAGGAAGCATCCAGGATCTGGGGGAAAGCTGTGTTCTTCTTCGGTACTACCTCACACCCTAATTAACCCATCTCCTCTCCTAAACCCCTCTATGAGGGGATCTCCATTGGCCGACACTTGGGCCTTGGGTCTCCACTCTGCACTTCCCCCTTCATTTAATATGGTATATATATATATATATATATATATATATATATATATATACACACACACATATAAAAATATACACATACACACACACACACACATATATACATACACGCACTTATATCTTTTTTTTTTGCATGATGCTTTACACCTGGTCCCTTGGCACCTCGTGATCGCGCTGGCCGGTGTGCTTCTTCCATGTGGGCTTTTTTGCTTCTGAGCTAGATGGCCGCTTGTTCACCTTCAAGCCTTTAAGACCCCAGTCACTATCTCTTTTGATAGCTGGGCACCATCAGCTTTCTTCACCACATTTACTTGTTCACCCACTTTGGCTCCAGCCGTTGTGTCGGGAGAGTGAGCATCATAAAGGTCCTATTTAATAAAAGAAGGTATTCATGCATTGAGGGAGTGTTTGAGTAGAGGCCCAAAGTCCTTCCGCCACCGTAATACTTAACCTATAAATATAGACACATAGATCTATTTCCCCATCCTCCTATATATATTTGCAAGTACATGTCTTTGTCTAGACCTCCATAAATGTCCTTTGACTCCTAGCTCTTTCCTCCATCTCCCTTGACTTTCCTCCTGCCCTACTACCATGCTTCGTCGCCACCTGGGCTAGAGTATACCTCTTCTCTAAGCAACCTTACACTTGATCATTTCCCACCAGGCCTGCCACTCCCCCCTCTCTACCATTTGGGGTCCCATGTTTTTCCCTTGTCCCTGTGTTTATTAACACCACTTCCTTACCCTCCCTACCCCCCCACCCCAAGTCCCCCCGGAACTGTCGGTCCCGTTGTTTTTCCTCCAGATATTTCATCCAGCCTGTCCTATTCAGACAGACCTGTGGAGTCACTAACATGCACGAAAACAAGACAGAGGAAAACAAAGAAACAGTATACAACCAGACAACAAAACAAACCACTGAGAAAGAACAGAACAAAACAGTTCACAAGAGAAAAGCTTGTAGTTAGTTCAGGGATCATTTGCTGGCCCTTAGGAGCGTTTTCCAGTCCAGTCTGTTGGGGCACCACACCCTGGCCCCAAAGTCCACTTTCAGCATTCCCTGGGGACCTTGCCACTCCATTCCCTTGCTGTTCTGCTGCACTCCCCCATTGATTTGCCTCGGTGTGGTGGGATCAGGTCAGGTGCAATTCCCACACTGTGTCTCCGGTGCAGTCCCCTGTATCGCCCTTAGTCACTGATTGGCATCATTTCTCATAGTGGGGCCAGCCATGTTGTTCTCTCTGTGGACTGGCTGCTCTACTCAGGAACATCATCATCACGGCCTGGTGGGCCAGGCTGTGCTCCACTCTCTCCTCCTGCCCCTTCATCTGCTCCCGTGTGCTCTGATCAGATATATTCATCTCCCGGAGCTGCAGAGTCAATGTCGTCCTTTGGAACAAATTCTTTTCGGGGGAGGGGCAGGAATCCACTTAATTTATGGTGCTGGGGCCAGCCTCCCAGACCTCTCCACTGGTTCCCTACTCCACGCCGGGATATTGCATTCACACCTTGCGGCACTGGGTTGAAGTCCGGTCCCACTTTCCCTGTGGAGATATAAACAATACCCTCCCCTTGGGTGGATTAATACCCCATGCCCCCACTACCCTTTTCTTCCTTGTATTCATCCTTTTGTTTTCCTTTCCCCAACTCCTCCACCATTGTCTACCATGTACATCCCTGGTTTTGGTCTGGTCTCTTCCATACTACACAGTCTTCACCCCTAATCATGTGGTTCTTATAGTTTTTTATGTCAATGTGCTAAATGATACTAATGGTCTTTTGTATGTTGAACCATCCCTGCATCCGTGGTATGAATCCCAATTGGTCATGGTGAATTATTTGTTTTATATAATTTTGTATTCTATTGGCCAATATTTTGTTAAGGATTTTTGCGTTGATATTTATTAGGGATATTGTTCTATAGTTCTCGATTCTTGTTGGATCCTTGCCCGGTTTGGGTATTAGAGTTATACTAGCTTCATAGACGGAGTTGGGAGTTAGCCATCTTTTTCTATGTTCTGGAAGAGTTTGTGTAGGATTGGTGTTAATTCTTCCCTAAATGTTTGGTAAAGTTCTCCAGTGAAACTATCTGGTCCAGGGGATTTTTGTTGTTATTGTTGGTAATCCCTTTATAATCCTGTCTACTTCTTCCATTGCTATGGGTCTTGACATTCTTTGGGGACAGTTAGAGAGCAATTGTTTTTCCAAGAATTTGTCCATGTCTTCTATGTTGTTGAATTCATTGGAGTACAATCCTTCATAGTACTGTCTAAGTATCCTTTTAATTTCATTAGGGTGTGTTGTAATGAGCTCTCTTTCATCTCTCATTCTTGCTATTGAAATCTGTTCCCTCCTTTCTTTGGTTAGGTTTACCAGCAGTCTGTCGCTTCTGTTTATCCTCTCAAAGAACCAACTTTTAGCAGCATTGATTTTCCCCCATAGTTTTCTTATTTGCCCTGTCCTGAATCTCAGCTCTGAGTTTTATTATTTCTTTTTTAAAAAAAAATCATTTTATTGGGGGCTCATACAATTCTTATCACAATCTGATATACATACATGGTGTCAAGCACTTATGTACATTTGTTGCCATCATCATTCTCAAAACATTTGCCTTCTACTTAAGCCCTTAATATCGGCTGCTCATTTCCCCCCTCCCTCCCCACTCCCCCTTCCCTCATGAACCCTTCACAATTCATAAATTATTATTATTATGTCATATGTTATACTGTCTGAAATCTCCCACCCCCCTGCTCTCTTCTCTGCTGTCCATTCCCCAGGGAGGAGGCTATTCATTTATTTTGCTATTACTAGAATTATCCTCTGACTCCACTCTAGTTGTTGTAAATTTTGTGCCAGCATATCAATCCTTTCTCATGTGTGCATGCATTGCTATGAAACTTCCTCTGATAACTGCCTTTGCTGTGTCCCATAAGTTTTGGTACGTCATGTTTTCATTCTCATTGGTTTCTAGAAATTTCCTACTTTCATCTCTGATCTGTGCCAGTACATAAAGCCAGATCTTAAACTTAATCCTTAACTATTTCATTTATATGATATATGGCTTCAAGGCCCTGACTACAGTAAGCCAGGCAGGGCCTTCTGTCAGCCATTCTGACTGAGCAGAATTGTCTCTGTTAGAGAAATTTTAAGGGGTCCTTTGCCCCCCCCCTTAGATTAAAATTTACATTTATTAATTTATTTTTGTCATTTTAGGATTACCCAATTCTAGCAATTTAAACTTTAACTTTCCATGTTCTTTTCAGAAAACAATTGAGTAGACAGTGTGGCCTTATCTGACCTCTGGCTGTGTATCTACAAGCACTTTTTTCGTCCCATTGTTCAGGGGAACAAAAGAAGAGATTGAGGAGGGATTATCCCACCTTTCCATATTCTGTATAATTCCAAATAGCATTATTTGCATACTTACAAATAGTTGAATTTATACCTTTATAACAATTTTTGTGATAACCCCAATTAACAATAGTGACAGAATCACACACACACACATACGTGTGTGTTCTTTGAAAGCATAATCAACACCACTCCTTTGTGCAATGCTTTATTATCTGTTGAAATAAAAACACAACTTTTCCCTTGTCTAAGAAAAGGTTTTAACAGATGGAAATTGAGTTCCCATACGACCCAGCAATTCTTCTACTGGGAATATACCCAAAAGAGGCAAGAAACAAACCACGGCCAGACGTCTGTGCTCCAATGTTCATTGCGACACTGTTCACAATTGCAAGGAATTGGAAACAACCCAAATTTCCATCAAAAGACGAATGGATTAAAAAACTGTGGTACATACATACAATGGATTACTATGCATCATTAAAAAGCAGTGATGAATGCATAAAGCATATTGATGCATGGAACGAACTGGAGGAAATTATGCTAAGTGAAGTGAGCCAAGCATAAGAGGACAAGTATAACCTGAGTCCGCTGAGGTAAGTTTATTTATATATAAAAAAGAGAGAACAGAAAGGTAAGTGCAAAAGGGACACAGGGATAAAGCTACTGTATACAACCACTCCAGGGGTGAGGTCCAGATAGTATGGCAGGGGTCAGACCAAACCCAGGGGTACATACGGTAGCCAACTAAAATGGGGGTGAAGGAAGGAAAGGGGCAAGGGGGGAAAAAGATGTGTGATGGGGGAATAAGGCACTGACTCACCCAAGGGGAGGGTATTGTTTGTGTCTTCACAGGGAGAGAAGGACCAGATATAAAGTCAGTGTCAGGTGACTGTAGTGTGCCGGCAAGAAGTGGGGAGCCAGTGGAGGGGCCTGAAGGCTCGGCCCCCAAACCAGATATGTGGACAACTACCCCTCACTCCAGAAGAATTTACTTGAGTGGACGGCACTGAAGCTCCAGCTAGGGGAGAGGGGCATGTCAGACCCACACAAATGGGAGCAAAAGAAGGGAGAAGAAGAGAAGTGGAGTACATCCTGGCCCATCAAGCCTGGAGGACGATATCCCCACCCTGAACATCCAATGAACAGGGTGGGCAATATGGTTGATCCCACTAGGAGACACACTGTCCCTTGATGGCCCAGGGCCCTAAGAGGGACAACACTGGAGACTCAGGGCCGGGACTGGCCCAGACTGATCCTGTGACACTGAGACAACACACTAAAAGCGTGTGACACAGCAACTGTGGGAGCAGAGCAGGGGCCCCCGAGGGAGTACAAAGGACAGACTCTGGGGCCAGAGCATGGTACCCCATTGGACCTGATTGAAGGACATGCCTAGAGATAAAAAATCAGACCTTTATCTATTTACAGGTTTTTCTTTCTTTTTCTAATTTTTTTCTTTTAATTAATTAATTCTTCTACAGGTAATTGGTTTCCTTTTTTATTGTCATAGCTGTGTTCTCACTCATTGCCTATCTTGCAATGACTTGATTTGTAGTGCATATTATTATCTCTACAGATCTATCTAGATAAGATGTACTGGATGAATAGTCTGGAGGAAAAAACAATGGGACCAATGGTTCCGGGGGGACATGGGAGAGGGGGAGGAGGGGGAAGGGAGGTAGTGCTGACTAACCCAGGGACACAGGAGCAATAAGTGATCCAAAATCAGTAGCACGGAGGGTGTGAGTGGCCTGGTAGGGATTCAGCAAGGTCAAGGTAACCGAGAGAAATTACTGAAACTCAAATGAAGGCTGAGTATGATAGTGGGACAAGAGGAAAGTAAAAGGAAATAGAGGAAAAAAACTAGGTGACAAAGGGTATTTATACAGGTTCAAAGACTGGAATGTGCATATGTAAATATATTTATATGTGTGTGGGGAAACAGCTCTATGCGCATATATTTAGAGGTTTAGTATTAAAGCAGATGGACATTGGGTCTCAACTCAAGCACTTACTCAATGCGAGAACACTTTGTTCTAATAAATTGGCATTCCAGGATGCACACCTTACCGACACAATTGCTGAAGAAAAAATGTGTGCATAATCAAATGTGGTGAAGAAAGCTGACAGTGCCCGGCTACCAAAAGATATAGTGTCTGGGGTCTTACAGGCTTGAAGATAAACAAGAGGCCATCTAGCTGAGAAGCATCAAAGGCCACATGGAAGCAGCACACCAGCTTGGCTTACCACGAGGTGTAGAAGAGACCAGTTATCAGACATCAAAGAGCTAAAAACCATATCAGTGGGTGTCCACCTTCCTGACAGAACCACTGAAGACAAACGTGTGCATAAACAAATGTAGTGAAGAAAACTAATGGTGCCCGGCTATCAAAAGATGTAGCGACTGGAGTCTTAAAAGGCTTGAAGATAAACAAGGGGCCATCTAGCTGGGAAGCACCAAAGCCCACATGGAAAAAGCAAATGAGCCTGTCTGACCACAAGGTGCAGAAGGGACCAGTTATCAGACATCAAAGAGCTAAAAACTATATCAGTGGTTGCCCACCTCCCTGATATGATCAATGAAGACAAACGTGTGCATAAGCAAATATGGTGAAGAAAGCTCATAGTGCCCAGCTATCAAAAGATATAGCATCTGTTGTCTTAAAGGCTCGAAGATAAACAAGTGGCCGTATAGCTCAGAAGCAACAAAGCCCACATGGAAGAAACACACCAGCCTGTGTGACCATGAGCTGTCGAAAGGATCAGGTATCAAGCATCAAGGAACAAAAAATCATATCATTGAAAATGTGGGTGAGTGCAGAGTGGAGATTCAAACCCCAATGTTAGCCAATTGGACACCCCTTGCTGAGGGGTTGTGGGGAGGAGATGAATCAGGCAGGGTGCATTGTAGTAACGATGAAACGTATAACTTTCCTCTAGTTCTTAAATACTCCCTTCCCCAAACTATCATGATCCCAATTCTACCTTGCAAATCTGGCTAGACCAGAAGATGTACATTGGTACAGATAGCAACTAGAAACACAAGGAATCCAGGACAGATGACTCCTCCAGGACCAGTGATGAGAGTGGCAATGTCTGGAGGGTGGAGACAATGTAGGGTAGAAAGGCGGAACTGATTATAGGAATCTACGTATAGCTTCCTCCTTGGGGGAGGGACAGCAGAGAAGAGGGTGGGGGGAAAACGTCAGACAGTGTAATATATGACAAAATAATAATAACAATATATGAATGATGAAGGGTTCATGAGGAAGGGATTAGTGGGGAGGGAGGGGGAAAATGAGCAGCTGATTTTAAGGGCTCAAGTAGAAGGCAAATGTTTTGAGAATGATAATGGCAACAAATGTACATATGTTCTTGACACAATGGATGTATTTATGGATTGTGATAAGAATTGCATGAGCCCCCAATAAAATGATTTTTAAAAGAGAGAAAAGGTTTTAATATTTAATTATTATTATTTCAATGATTTTCTTCTGTATAATATGTGCAGTGATTTCTTCCTAAGGGTCGCATGTTCTGAATCTTACCCTTAACTCTCTTTGGTTTTATAGGCTCCTGAGGGTTCTGACCTGCTTCTTTTAAGGCTGCTACTACAGTTTGGGTTACAGCTCTTTCACTTGTTTCTACAGGCATTATAAATCCCTTGAGAAATTTCTATGAATTCTGATTCTAAAAATTATTTTCTATTTCCTTTTATGTCCCCTTCCCATGCTGAGGCCCAACACAGCTTTTGGTGAATACAACTGTGCTCCTTTGATGTGAAAAATCACAACCATTATATGCTGGCAGTCCTTTCAAGTGGGGCAATGAGTTCCGGTTAAAAAAAAAATAAAAGCAAGGACTTTACCTGAGTTCTGCAGAGCAGTGGGCCAGCATCTGCTGATGCTTTCTGCTCTTTCCAGGTGAGAGCAGGGACCTGTGATTGCTCTCTCCTCTCCATGGATGATGTGTGTGGGTGATGGTTGTTGCCTGCGAACCATCTGGGAAAGAGGCCATAGCAAACAGATTCAGGCAAGGGAGCAGGGCTTTCCCCAAGAAACCTAAGTAGACAGGCAGGGCTTGGAGCCACTGCAGATCATTTTTTATTTTATAAAGGGATCCTGGTTACAGCCAGAACCAGGTGTGTTAAAGAGAACACCGTGAGCCACCAAGTGTGGACAGAGTTCTTTGCAGTTGCAGAAAGTTCTTGTACAGAAAGTCAGAGCCACTGAATAACCAAAAAGTGTGACGCAAAATATATAAAATAAACCAAGAAAGGGTGGTTATTTGAGCTTATTTTTAACCCTCTTAGTACAATGCAGACAAATAGGAGGGAAGTTCCATTTAAAGTGAAACCCTTCAGGTGCTCACCTGACCCACAGGTTAGAGCTTTAATGAAGGTGCAAACACACCCCTACATATATTTTTAATTAAAAACAATTAATTACCTTCTGAAGAACAGAAAATTTAAACAGACTATTACCAGACAAATAAACAAAAGTAAATAAAAACTCCTTTTGGGGGCTGAACTTAGAAGGAGTTTCTTGAAACCAAAGATTGATTACCCATTCAGAACACATTCCAGTCCCCAAACCTCTAGGTGAAATTACTCAAAGTCGTGCAACAAAGATACAGAGCCCCGCAAGTCATCTATTTTAAACAACCTGCAAAGCAGATAAAACAAAAATTTAAAAATACAAAATATATTTGGAGGCAACATGAAAAGGACAGTACAAAAAATTAAGGCAAGAGAACTGAAAACCAAGAAAACTGAAAAGCAAACCAGACGTTTTCTGTATAAGCTGCTTAAAATTGTTATTCATTCTTACAATAAAAACAAAAGCACAAATACAGAGAAATCTGTCTCCCAATACTTAAACTTCTGCCAAGTGCCTTGACAGGTTAAATTAATAATCTATTGACTTAGTCCCAATCCCAAGTTTGTTGATAAAACCAATCAATGTTCTTTTAAGAACTACCAAAAAATGTTTTAAATTTATAAAACAAAAATGTGTTGTCCTAATTAACTTTTAGCCAACTGTTTAAAACTACTAACAACAAACAAAAAGATAACAACAGCCAAAAGAAAAGTTTTTCTCCAGATGTCCAATTAATCAGCTCTGTGACAGCGAGACGAATAGCTAGCAACCCAGTCACCAGGAGGGAGGAGAGACAGAAGAGTTGAAGGGGAAACATAAAGATGCTCATACACAAAAGGGCACACAACCAGACAGACAACACAAAATGACAGCCAATTTACACCAAAAAGACAGATAGTCATGGCTAAGCAGACTTACCAGACTTGTTAAGCAAGGCCTGTAAAGAAAAGCAGCTCCCTTACCAAGGTCCCAGAATTCCTGAGTGGCTTCCCAGCCAGAAGCGGCTGAGGAGAGTTATGGTCATGTCCGGCCCCCAACTCTAGCCAAACAGACAAGACCGGCTTCACAAACTTGCCTCAGGAAGTTTTAGAGAGAAGACTCAAGCCAAATCCCAGCGTCCCCAGGCGACCGCTCAACTGGGAGAATAGGAGTCTAGAGACCTGAAAATTTTATCAGGGGGCACCTCCCCTAGAGGTTCCACACTTTAAGGAGCAGCTGCTGTGCAGAGGCATCAAGATACAGTGACACAGTGGCTTTCTTGGCCAATGCACCAGAATGTTTCAGGTTCAAATAAAAGTCACTATAATGTCTTGAAATTTAGAAGAATCTTTTATTCAGTTATAAGGACTGCGAATCTAAAAACGGCTACTTGATTGCAGTCCAGAGTAGAGATTTCAGTCTATATTTAAAGGCAAAAACTCATGTATCATTTGTCTAGGACTTAAGCAAGTCTGGACAGAATCAGAAAGCAAAATTGTTATTATTCTTTAGAGTTAGTGAGTGTTATAGGATACAGCATTGATTATAACATCTTGGCTAATAAAATAAAAATAGTAATAATTTAATTACAACATCAAAAGGAACAATATTATCTGATCTTGAGAACATAGAAGTACATTCTAAAAACAGTCACTATGGGGGGTGGGGGAAGGAGGCAAGTCATTCAACAGTCAGCAAGATGGCATTACAGTGGCTAGTGCTAGTCTGTCTCAAAAGTAGTAATCAGAATAGCCTGGCTTGTATGGCTGTATAGTGTTGGCTACTCAGACAGGGTGTCCCTATTAGTGAAATAGATGGAAAACTTACTAAACATTTACTTGACCTATAAAAGCATAGATACTATAGATCAGGAGAACAACAATCAAACTTGAATTGAGAGTCACAGTCACTCAATTAATCCCCAGATCCCTGAATGAAGGGGAAGCCAGGTAATTTTGTAGAAGGACTCCACTACACCAACCAAAGTTTATACTATTAATTTTCTCTCAGTCTTCCCCAAAAGGTTCTGTGGTCTTTCACAAGAGTTACTGTTCATTTAGGGAAAGGAATTAGACAGACTTGGGGGGATTATTGGATACTGGCTCGATGTTGACATTAATTCCAGGTGAAGGTCTACCACTCAGAGTGGGAGCATATTGAGGTTCCGTTATTAATGGAATCTTAGCTCAGGTTGATTTTATTGGGTCTACTGGGTTCATGAGCCCATCCTGTAGTAATTTTCTCAGTTCCAGAATGTTGAAGGAACAGTTTTCAACAGGTTCAGGCTGCTGTGCAAGCCAAACTTTCGCTTGGGCTATATGATCTAGCTGATTCTATGGGGTGTCAGTGGCAGATAGAGTTGTAGTTTGGAGTATTTGAGGCCTTATTGGTGAATTACAGCACAAAGCCTTAGTATGTTGAAGGAAAGCTCTGCTATCCTCTGCAGACAACTACTCCCCTTTTGATAAACAACTTTGGTCCTGTACTGTACCAAAGCATCACCATGGATCACCAAGTCATCATGTGCCTGAATTGTCCATCATGAACTGGGTGTTGTCTGATCTACAGATTTTAAAAGTTGGACGTGCACAGCAACACTTCATCATTCAATGGAAGTGTTGTATAGACGAGTGGGTAAGAACAAGATCTGAAACTACAAACTGAATGAAGAAGTGACCCAAATGCCTATTATCTCCAATCTTGTCACAATGCTGCCTTTTTCCTAGTCTGCATCTATGACCTCATGGGAAGTTCCTTATGATCAGTTGACTGAGGAACAGAAAACTTGTGTTTAGTTTAGTGATGATTCTGTATGATATGCAGGTACCACTTGAAAGTTGTTGGCAGCAGCAGCTCTTATTTGGGACCTCCCTGAAAGTAGACAGCAGCAGACCTCCCTGACAGACAGTGGTGAAGGAAATCCTCCCAATGCATAGAACTTTAAGAGGTACATCTGGTGGTTCAATTTGCTTGGAATGAGCAATATCGGGGAATTGGTGACAAAGAGGTGTAGGGAAGAGGTATATGGATAGACCCCTCTGAATAGGCCTAAAAAGTGAAGCTATTACCTTTGCAGAAGAGGGCTTTAACAATCAAGTGGATAGGGTGACACATTCTATGGAAAAAAGTCATCCTCTTTCCCCAGCCACTCCTTTTCTTCCTCAATGGATGAATGAAAAAAAGTGGTCATGATGGCAGGGATGGAGTTTATGCATGGGCTCAGCAACATGGACTTTTACTCACCAAGGCTGACTTGGCTACTGCCAGTGATGTGTGCCTAACATGCCAGCAGTGGAGACCAACACTATGTCTGAGATATGGGACCATTCTTTGGAAAGGGAAGGGGAGATTCAAAAGCAACCTGGATAACTTCTTTCATGGAAAGGGCAGTGTTCTGTTCTTACTGGAATAAACAGTTGCTTTGGATAAGGAATTTGCTTTCCTTACACACAGTGCTTCTGCCAAAACAATCATTCATGAACTTACAGAATATTTCATCTAGTAACATGGTATCCTTCACAGAATGACTTCAGAACAAGGACTCCCTTCACATAAAGTTAGGTATGGCAATGGAGTCATGCTCATGGAATCCACTGGTCTTACTATGCTCCTCATCATCTTGAAGCAGTTAGCTTGTTATACAATGGAATTCACTTCTAAAGACTGAATTATGGTGTTAACACATTGCAAATTTAGGGCAATATTATCCAGGAGGTTGTGTATGCACATTCTCCAACACCAGGATTCATGGGGCCAAGATCAAGAAGGTATAAATGAGAGTGGCACCATTCACTATTACTGCCTATGGCCTACTATATTTTTGCTTCCTGTCCCTTCAATCCTCTGTTCTTAAGTTCTGGATATCTTTGCTTCTAAGAGGGAAATACTCCCGCCTAGAGACACAGCTTTGATTTCACTTTGCATCACTTTGATTTCTTTGCATCAATATGCAAAGAAGGGTATTACTTTATTGAGTGGGGTAATTGTCTCAGGGGGAATTGTATCAGCATTGCATAATGGTGGTAAAGAAGGCATCATCAAAAAAAAAATCTTACCATAGTGAATGAAGGGGGAAGTGCAGAGTGGAGACCCAAAGCCCATTTGTTGGCCACTGGAGATCCCCTCACAGAGGGGTCTAGAGGAAGAGATGAGTCAGTCAGGGTGCGACGTAGCACCGATGAAGAATACAGCTTTCCTCCAGTTCCTAAATGCTTCCTTGCCCCCGCCCCCCACTACCATGATGCAAATTCTACCTTGCAAGCCTGGATAGAGCAGAGGTTGTACACTGGAGCAGATAGGAGCTGGAGGCACAGGGAATCCAGGGTGGATGATACCTTCAGAACTAGGGGTATGAGGGGAGATACTGGGAGAGTGGATTGGAAAGGGGAAACCAATTACAAGGTTCTACACGTGACCTCCTGCCTGGGGGATGGACAACAGAAAAGGGGGTGAAGGGAGACGCCGGATAGGGCAAGATATGACAGAATAATAATTTATAAATTATCAGGGGCTCATGAGGGAGGGGGAGCGGGGAGGGAGGGGAAAAAAGAGGCCTTGATGCAAAGGGCTTAAGTGGAGAGCAAATGCTTTGAAAATGATTAGGGCAAAGAATGTACAGATGTGCTTTATACAATTGATGTGTGTGTATGTATGGATTGTGATAAGAGTTGTATGAGTCCCTAATAAAATGTTTTTAAAAAAGAATGTGTCTGCAATTGCCCAGACCCTTTAGAAATAAAGATTTGGATCACCCTACCAGAAAATGAACCACAACCAGGTGAGGTACTTAGTGAGAGTAAAGGAAATATGGGGTGGGTAGTGGAAGAATTATGAGCAGTTCCAATTTGTATGTATGCACCAAATATTTTTTTATTTGATCACTTATAAAATATAATCTGAAAATGAGGTTAGTGGGTTTTCCATTGTATGCATGTCAGCTCTATCATATTGGGCTGATGCATGATTTAATATTGTCTTTGTTCAGTGACTATGAATGCTTAAAGAGCTATGTACACGTGTCAAGTTGGCAAGGGGTGTGGTCTGTGATGGCTAGGAATTATGTCAACTAGTCACTCCTGGGTAAGTACTGGCATCAAGTCCAACCTATCAATTGGGTCACAGCCTGATGACACCTCCTTGTTGTCATAAACCTTTTTGTATAAGGAAGAGAAACTGAGCAGTGTCGAATGTCTCTTTCGACCTTTGCATTCTGCCAGAACTATATCTTGCAGCTGGTTCTTCAATCTCCTGTTGCATTCCCTACTGATTCCAGGAGTCAACTACCAATGGTGGATTTATTCCTTTGACCTCAGACCACTGCATCCACCAGCCTGTGCCTCCTGCTATGTCTACTTCAATTGCTTTGTATTCCTTAGCTTCCACAAGTCAGGAGGAGACTTACTAGAACCAGACCGAATTTACTTATTTCTACAACTGCAACTGCATTAGCCATTTCTTTATATACACAAAACGTATCACTGATTTTTATTTTGATCCAATCAAACATAATAGAAGACGAGAAGAAATTGAATAACATAAAGGAAATCAATTGTCAAATGAGAGTACTAAATACAGAAAAATAATAATTAAAAAACAGAAATAGACACATTATTAGAAAACAATGGCTAAGGGAATTTGTAATCACTGGGTAAGACCTAAAAGAAATGCTAAAAGGAATCTTTCATATTGAAATTAAAAGGCACTAGACTGTAATTTGAAGCTGTACATAGAAAGAACCGCCTTGTAGAGAAACTGGCAGGTGCCAATGCACCATATTCCATCCTCTCTAGGTATGTATCTTGAAGGTCACTTTGGTGGATGGCTCTTCATGTCTACTGGAATAAAATTTGGAAGGCGGGCAGGGGGGCATGTTGACTACTGAGTAGCTGCCATGCAAAGTTATGAAGAGGTACCCCTGGTCATGCAAGCATCTCAATCAGAGTGATAAGGGATACTGATGGGAAAGTCAAGCCACGAGAAGGGAAAGGGGCTATACACTTCTGGGAGAACACAAGTGCATGAGCATTAGTAGAAAGAAGGGGGAGGGTTCACCTCCAAGTGTGTGGTGTGTGTGTGGGGTGGGGGACAATGACTAAAAATACTTTTAAATACCCTAAAGGGAGAGTATTCCTGCTAATATGTACTGAATAAGCCACATTGGTCCGACTTTCTGGGCATATCCTGGGGATCCAGGCCAAGTGCCAAAGAACACTGGGGATCTTGGATCTTCAAGTCACACAACACACTCAAAAGGCTGCACCAGAGATCCAATGCAGAAACTTCACTAAGCTAACTGGACTTTACCTCAAATGTACTTGTATCCTGAGGATTTGAGATTGAACATTCATGGTGTTTGAAGAGGCAGAAGACAGTTATGCCAAGATAATTGAACTGTCAGCAGGCAGACAATCACGGACTTGCATCAATGCCCTATATGCTACATTAAGATATTTTTTATTCCAGCAAACCTGTGACTGAAGTTCTCAGTGAATATTATGCTCACTCTCCCAACACAACTGCTGGAGCCAAAGTGGGTGAACAAGTAAATGTGGTTAAGAAAGCTGATGGTGCCCGACTGTCAAAAGAGATAGTTACTGGGGTCTTAAAGGCTTGAAGATAAAAAAGCGGCCATCTAGCTCAGAAGCAACAAAGTCCACGTGGAAGAACACACCAGCCTGTGTGATCGAGTGGTCCCAAAGGGATCAGTTACCAGGCATCAAAGAACAAAAAATCATATCATTGACTGCACACCTCCATGATAGGATCGCTGAAGACAAATGGGTGCATAAGCAAATGTGGTGAAGAAAGCTGATGGTGCCCGGCTATCAAAAGATATAGTGTCTGGGGTCTTAAAGGCTTAAAGGTGAACAAGCGGCCATCTAGCTCAGAAGCAAAAAAGCCCACATGGAAGAAGCACACCAGCCAGTGCGATCACGAGGTGCCAAGGGACCAGGTATAAGGTATCATGCAAAAAAAAAAAAGATATATGTGTGTATGTGTATATATGTGTGTGTATGTATGTGTATGTGTGTGTATGTATATATATATATATATACATATATATATATACCATATTAAATGAAGGGGGAAGTGCAGAGTGGAGACCCAAGACCCAAGTGTCGGCCAATGGAGATCCCCTCATAGAGGGGTTTAGGAGAGGAGATGGGTTAATTAGGGTGCGAGGTAGTACCGAAGAAGAACACAGCTTTCCCCCAGATCCTGGATGCTTCCTCCCCCCAACTACCATGATCCAAATTCTACCTTGCAGGGCTGGATAGGGCAGAGGCTGTACACTGGTACATATGAGGGCTGGAGGTACAGGGAATCCAGGGTGGATGATACCTTCAGGGCCAAGGGTGTGAGGGGCGATGCTGGGAGAGTGGAGGGTGAGTGGGTTGGAAAGGGGGAACTGATTACAAGGATCCGCATGTGACCTCTTCCCTGGGAGAGGGACAGCAGAGAAGGGGGGTAAGGGAGTCTCCGGATAGGGCAAGATATGACAAAATAATGATGTATAAATTACCAAGGACACATGAGGGATGGGGGAGAGGGGAGGAAGGGGAAAAAAAGAGGACCTGATGCAAAGGGCTTAAGTGGAGAGCAAATGCTTTGAGAATGATTGGGGCAGGGAATGCATGGATGTGCTTTATACAATTGATGTATGTATATGTATGGATTGTGATAAGAGTTGTATGAGTCCCTAATAAAATGTAAAAAAAGAAAAGAGGATAAAAATGATTAGGGCAAAGAATGTACAGATGTGCTTTATACAACTGATGTATGTATATGTATGAACTGTGATAAGAGTTGTATGAGCCCCTAATAAATTGTTTTAAAAAAAGTAAAAAAAAAAACAAAAACAATTCCCTGACAACCAACTCTCACTATTTGTGTAAATAGCGTGCAGCTATGAAAGGATTTATTTTGTACATGTGAATAATTTAGGTATGGCTATATAGAGTTAGTCTATATTGGCCAAATACCCCTGTCTCAACAGTGTTTTAAAAAATTAGTACCAGGAGTTATTCAGTGGCAATATTAATAGAAGGTGTTTATGTTCCAGGGAGATGATCAGTAAGACTCTCACCATAAATTATCAAAGAGGTCTCTAAAGGGAACCAAACACAGATTAAAAGGCAAACAAACATAGATCCAGGAATGGGTTTGGGGCTTGCACTAAACCTTAGCTCCAATTTAAGAACAATTAGTTCTTATATCATGGCCCTGTTCAATATTTGCCCTCAGAAGGGAACACAGAAGATATGGGGACTGTAGCAGAATGTGGTGAAGAAATTAGATGGTGCCTGGCTATCTTAAAGGCTTATTTCCAAATAAGCAGCCATCTAAGTGAGATGTCAACTAAATCCACATGGAAGAAACACACCAACATCAGTGAACGAAGGATTGTAAATAACATAACTGGGAGCTAAAGGAGGTAATAGTGTCAGGGCCTAAATTGGAGATTCTGGTTTGCAGAAGGCTATGAATGACCGTAGATACCCAATATATGTTTGTGAGATCTACACAGGAAATAATACTCCTCTATTATACCAAAGAGTGCACAGATGTGATGACTATAGGAGATCAAAATGATAAACCAGACTTTAACAGTTTAAACCTTGTCAGTTGATCACTTCTCTGATGCACATTGGGCCTGATCTGGTTTTCAACATTTTCTCCTTCTGTGTGTTTTATTTTCATTTTTTTCATTTTATTGGGGGTTCATAAATGTGTGCGTGTTTTCATATTGGGGTAACCCTCTTGAATTTTTGTTATGCGTTTTTCGAAGTATGAAACCCAGGATTGGTGAACTTATAGAAACAGCATGTTTTCCTAATATTGAACCATCTTTATACAAAAATGCAAGTTTCTCTTCACAACCCACAATAAAATTCTTACAGTTCTATGTCAATGTCCTGGTGCAATTGTTGAATTATCTTCAGTGAAATTTTACTTATATGTGAAATTATTTTGCAAGGAGGTTTGGAACTACTGATTCAAGATTCAATCTCATCTCTTGAATGAATCTATGAGGATGTTTTATTTCTTCTTGAGTTAGTGTTGTAAATTGAAGTGTTCCTATGGTTTTGTTCATTTCTTCTAAGTTATCTAATTTGTTGTATAATTGTTTTTAGTATTCTCTCATAGTCTTTTTATGTACAGTTGTAATCGTCCTAATTTCGTTTTTTAAAAATCATTTTATTGGGGGCTCTTATCACAATCCATACATACATCTATTGGGTCAAACACATTTGTACATATGTTGCCATCATCATTTTCAAAACATTTTTTTCTATTTGAGCCTTTGGTATCAGCTCATTTATCCCCTCCCCCATTCTTCCTCACATGAACCCTTGATAATAATTTATTGAAATTTTTTTCATGTCTTACAATGACTGCTGTCTCCTTTCACCCACTTTTCTGTTGCCTGACTCCCTGGGAAGTGGTTATATGTCGATCATTGTGATGGGTTCCTCCTTTCTCACCCCACTTTCCCCTTACCTTCATGGTATCGCTACTCTCATTATTAGTCCTGAGGGGAATATCTGTCCTGGATTGCCTGTACATGTTCTGGTCTAGCTAGATTTGTAAATTGGGGTCATGATAGTGGGGGGCAGGGGGGCAGAAAGCATTAAAGAACTAGAGGAAAGTTGTATATCAGTGCTATACTACACCTTGACTGACTCGTCTCTTCCTAGTGACCCTTCTGTAAGGGATGTCCAATTGTCTACAGATGGGCTTTGGGGCTTCATTCCACGCTCCCCCTCATTCATATTGACATGATTTTTGGTTCTGGGTCTTTGATGCCTGATACCTGATCCCATCGACACCTCATAATCACACAGGTTGGTGTGCTTCTTCCATGTGGGCTTTGTTGCTTCTCAGCTAGATGGCTGCTTGTTTATCTTCAAGCCTTTAAGACCCCAGGCGCTATATCTTTTGATAGCTGGCACCTGCAGCTTTCTTTGCCACATTTGCTTAATATTATACATTTGCATATTATTTCTTCTTATTTTTGTTAGTCTGCCTAAAAGTTTGTTGATTTTATTGAACTTTTAAAATAACCTAGTTCTGAGTTTTTGATCCTTCCTATTGTTGTTTGATCATGTAATTCATTTATGCATTCCCTAATTTTGTTATTCCTCTCCTTCTGTTAGCTTGTGAGTCATATATTATTTTTTCTTAGTTCCTCACTAGTAAAGTTATTGATTTGAGATCCTTCTTCTTTTAAAATAAAACCTCTGAACACTGATATTGCTCTAGTTATTAAATTTTGGTATGTTACATTATCATTTTAGTTTATATTTGGTATGTTATATTATCATTTTAGGGGTTTTACAAATTTATTTTTAGATTTAGTGGTAGTTTAATAGTTTGTTATCTGTTTTCACATATTTGTGTATTTTCTGCTTTTCCTTCTGTTATTAATTTGTAGTTTCATCCCATTGTGATTTTAGAAGATACTTATTTAACTACAGCCTCTTACAATTTGAGACTTGTTTTATGACCAAAATTATAGTCTATCCTAGAAAATGAGCTATGTGCACTGGGAAAAATGCTTGGGTTTTTTGTTGTTGTTGTTGTTGTTGGGATGGAGTGTTCTGTGTGAGTTAGGAACTATTGGCTCTATATACAATTCCACACATTCATCACATCACCTGGAGAGCAATACCTCCATTTTCCGGACTGAGCTTTAGTAGAAAAAAGAACACCCACTGTGTCTTTTGTATATTTTTGGCTTCTCTCTCTGGACCCTGAATTTGGCACACCTTTGACTGATCCTTGGTTTTTAGACTTAGCAACAACCACCAACATGACAATCTTGGAGAATGTGGCCACCAGATAACAAACATGGGCATATATCCACAGCAACTATTGGAGAAATTCCACTTGGAGGGTTATTTTGCACTTCCTGGCAGCAAGAAACTCAACTTAAAAGCTAAATAGACACAAGTTTCTTCAAATGGCAGAGCAACGATACCTGCTGATAGTCTCCCCCTTACTATTAACCAGTGGGACAAACTACTTCTGTGATTTCTACTCCTTCGTGGCACAGCTGACATTTACTGGCCCATGAGCCAACCAACCTGCAAACTGCCTTAACTCAAGACATCTGGTGACCCTGGAGGATAGCAAATCACGAAGATGGCATGGTGTAGACATAATCAATATCCACGCTAATTTTTGGTGCAAATTTTCCGTGTCCTTTCAAGAGATGTGGGGTACACTTATGAAAACAACAAAAGAAATTGAAAATCTAAAATCCTTAAATCAAAAGGAATCCCAGAAGATAAACATTGCACTAAAAAAATCAGCCAACATAGTAGAAGACCCGAAGAATAGAATGAAAGAAAAGGAAAATCAAATCCATGAGCTCAAAGACAATAATTTTTTTAAAAAAATATTTTTATTGGGGGCTCATACAACTCTTATCACAATCCCTGCATCCATCCATTGTGTCAAGCACATTTGTACATTCCTTTCCCTAATCATTCTCAAAATACTTGTTCTCCACTTAAGTCCTTGGTATCAGCTCCTTATTGCCCCCTCCCTCCCCACTCTCCCCTCCATCATGAACTCTTGATAATTTATAAGTTATTGTTATTTTGTCATGTCTTACACTGTCCGATGTCTCCCTCCCTTCACCCAATTTTCTGTTGCCGATCCCCCAGGGAGGAGGTTATATGTAGATCCTTATAATTGGTTCCCCCTTTCTACCTCACCTTTCCTCCACCCTCAGCTATCGCCCCTCTCACCACTAGTCCTGAAGGGATCATCTATCCTGGATTTCCCGTGTTTCCAGATCCTATCTATACTAGTGTACATCCTCTGGTCTAGCCAGATTTTTAAGGTAGAATTGGGATCATGATAGTGAGGGAGCATTTAAGAATTATGGTAAAGTTGTGTTATGTGTTTCATTGTTGGTACATTGCACGCTGACTGACTTGTCTCCTCCCTGCGTTCCTTCTGTAAGAGGATGTCCCTTTACATACAGATGGATTTTGGGTCTCCAATATGCATTCACCCTCATTTACTATGATATTATAGTTGTCCTTTGATGTCTGATACCTGATCCCTTTGTCATCTCGTGGTCACACAGGCTGTTGTGCTTCTTCCATGTGAGCTTTGTTGCTTTTGACCTAGATGGCCTCTGGTTTACCTTCAAGTCTTTAAAACCCTAGATGCTATATCTTTTGATGGTCAGCCACAATCAACTATCTTCACCACATTTGCTTATGCATACATTTGTCTTCAGCGATCGTGTCGGGAAGGTGTGCATCATGGAAAGCCAATTTAATAGAACAAAGTGTTCTTGCATTGAGGTAGTACTTGAGTGGAGGCCCAATGTACATCTGCTGCCTTAATACTAAACCAATAAATATATGCACGTAGATCTATTTCACCATCATCATATATAAATATATTTACATAGGTACATGCCTGTATTTAGACCTCTAAAAATGCGTTTGCATCCTAATTCTTTCCTCTATTTCCTTTTTACTATACTCTTGTCCCATTATCATGCTCAGTCTTCATTTGAGTTTCAGTAATTCCTCTCTGTTACATTGCCCTTGATCAAACCCTACCAGGCCTCTCACACACCCCTTGCCACTAATTTTGGATCACTTGTCATTTTTTTGTTCCTGGGTTGGTCAACACCACTTCCTTACTTCCACCTTACCCTCTCCCATGCTCCCCTGGAGACATCGGTCCCACTCTTTTCTCCTCCAGACTGTTCATCCAGCCAATCTTATCTAATAGACCTGAAGAGATAATAATATACACACAAAAAAATCCAAGACATACCAAGACAAAGCAACAAAAACAACAAAAAAACCAATGACCAAAATGATTTTTAAAATTAAAATTACAATTAAAAAAAGGAAAAACCTGTAACTAGTTGAAATTCTGATGGTTGACCTCTAGGAGTGTGCTCCAGTCTGATGGGGTGCAACACCCTGGCCCCAAAGTCTATTGTTTGCACTCCCTTGGGGACTTCCCTGCTCTGCTCCCCCCACTGCTCTGCCACACGTGCTTAATGTTTTGCATCGATGTGGTGAGGTCAGCCTGGGTCAATCCCGACACTAATTCTCCGGTGATGTCCCCTGTAAGACCATGGGTCAGTGAGGGATGTTGTGTCTCACAGTGGAACCGGCCATATAGTTCACTCTGCATTGGCTGTTCTGTGTGGGGATATCGTCCTCCAGGCTTCGTTGGCCAGGATGTGCTCCACTCTCTCTTCCTCCCCTTCATTTGCTCCCATGTGCTCTGATCAGACATGTCCCTCTCCCCGAACTGTAGCTTCAGTGTGGTCCTCTACAGCAAATTCTTCTGGTGGGAGGGGTGGTTGTCAACAGAGTTGGGATTGAGAATGGGTCCTCAGACCCCACCACTCGCTCCCCGCTCCATGCCGTCATGCTGCACTCACATCCCAGAACACTTGGTTTAAGTCTAGTCCCTATTTCCCAGTGGAGATATAAGTAATGCCCTCCCTACTGGGTGGGTTAATGCCCTGTTCTCCCGCTACACATTTCTATCTCCCCCTCCCCCTTCTTTTTAGTTGGCTACCATATGTACCCCTGGATCTAGTCTGGCTCCTGCCATACTACCTGGACCTCACTCCAGGAACGTTTGTACATAGTAGCTTTTTCTCTATGCCCCCCTTGCATTTTTTTAAACTTACCTCAGTGGACTCATGTTGTACTTGTCCTTTTGCACTTGGCTTACTTCACTTAGCATAATTTCCCCAAGTTTTCCCCATGTGGCAATATGCTTCATGCATTCATTTCACTTTTTAGTAATACATAGTACTCCATTACATGTATGTACCAGAAAATTTTAATCCATTCATCTGTTGATAGAAATTTGGGCTGTTTCCCACTCCTTACATTTGTGAACTGTGCCGTGATGGACAATGGAGCACAGATGCAAAGACAATCATTCTGACTACACTCAATGAAAGAAACAATCAAGTAAAAAAAGTGAAGGAATCAGAAGAAAACCTAAGAATGATGTGGGAAACTACCAAGAGAAGCATCCTCTGCCTCATTGAGATCTTGAAACAAGAAGAAAAATTAAAATCTAAAAAGAAAATAGCATGAGAAATCATAAAAGAACGTTTCCTCAATATCCCAAAGGAAGACGAAATAACTATTCAAGAAGATGAGAAAACCCCAAATAACACAAATCTCAGATGAACGCATCATGGCATATTGTAGTCACACTCCCCAATTTCATGGGAGAAAGAGAACAGCTAGAGAAAAAAGGGCCCCTAAAAAGTGAAACTTTATAATAAATAGCTCAGACTTCTCAGAATATACTATGCAGGCAAGAGGATAATGAAGCGACATATATAAAATTATGAAAGAAAAAATTCTGCCAATCAAGAATCCAATATACCACAAAGTTATCCCTAGAAGAAATGCAAGGAAGAAATTAAGGTATTTCCAGACACGGAAATACTAATAGAATAAGTTAAAACAAGACTATCATTAGAAAGAATTTGAACTGGATTACTGTGGACAGAGAAGCAAAAATAGCAGGCAACCCTGAGAGCATCACAAAGAAAACCTAACCCAGAATCCAATACAACGAAAGAAGCACTCACAGAGATAAAGGAGGAATAAAAACACGAATAAAACCACAGACACAAAAAAGAAAAGTAGATTTCCATATGAATATAATGGGAGATAAGAATGGACACTAAAAAATGAATAAAAGAACAACACATTCTAAACATATAACCTTAACAAATATATACACACACCCAATGAAAGACCCTCAAAATATACCAATCAAATGCTCACAAAATTGAAAACAAAAACAAACAGCTTGATGATAACAGTAGGAAACTAAGTAACACAATGCACCTACTTGACCTCTGAGACATCTATAGAGCACTCCAGCCAACATCATCAGTACAGTATATATTATTCTCCAGTGTACACGATATCTATTCTAGAATAGAGCACATGTTAGACCACAAGGCAGGCCTCAAAAAATTAAAAAAAAAAACACGGAGATGCGACAATCTATTTTCTCAGATCACAGTGGTATAAAACTGGAAATCAACAATCGAAAAACAGGAGCATAGAGTGAAACACATGGAGACTGAACAATTTACTACTTAAAATTGAGCAGGTTATAGATAAAATAAGGGATGAAACTAAGCAATTCCTTGAAACAAAAAAGAACAAGCCATATCATATCTATTGAGACACAGCAAAATCAGTCATCAGCAGGGAATTAATATCAGTCAATTCACCCATGAAAAAATAGGAGATATCTAAACTCAACACCATAGACAATACCTTCAACACTAGAATAAGGGTAACAATATGAATCCTCCAACAACAGAAGAAAAGAAATCATAAAGATTAGACTATAAATTAACTAGTTGGAAAACAATGGCAAAAAAATCAGCAAGAAATATATTCTTTGAAAGGATTAACAGACAAATTTAACAAAGAAAAAGAAAGAGAAGGTGCTATTATCTAGAATTAGAGATGAAAAGGGTAGCACCACAAAAATATGAATAAAATCAAAATAGTAATAGCACAATAATACAAAAGACTAGTCCAACAAGTTTGATAACCTAGAATAAATGGAAACATAGCTAGAAACACGTCATGTACCTAAATTAACCCAGACGGATGCAGAAAACCTAAACAGAGCCATAGAAAAAGAGTTAATAAAGAAGGTCCCAAAGAAACTTTCAGCCAAGAAAAGCCAAGTATTCAGTATTACCAGTTGTGTTAGGCCAGATTGACTAAACATTTTATTGGCATTCATATATGTGTAAAAAAAAAGCTTTATCTCAAGAGTAATTGTATATTAAGATAATATCCCAGCCAAGTCCAGATCAAGTCCATAAGTCCGATATTAGCCTATAAATCTGATACTAGTCCATAAATCCCTCTTCAGACTCACAGCATATGCAATGATACAAAATGCAGGAAGAACACCGACCAATGGGTGCAGTCTTGTGGATCCAGTGGTGGAGGAAGAATCTCCAGGGTTCTCACAGGTTTCAGTGTGAATCCATGTGTTTCATCAACAGGATGGTGAAAGCAGAGTAAGAGTGTGTGCCCACCTCCAGGGAGAAAGAGAGTGGGAGGCCGACCTCAAAAAACTACTTAGTCGGCCACCAATCAAGCTGCGACGTGATTGACAGGCTAAACTCTGTCCTCATCTTCCTATGAGAGTCATGTTGGCAGAGAAACCTATCACAACAGTACTACACAGATTATTTTAAAATACAGAATGAACCAGTAACACCCCAAATTCATGCTATGGAGCCAGCATAAAACCAGATACTAAAACCATGAAAAGACCTCAAAGGAAAAAAATAAAATAAGAATAACAGTATTACAAAAGACTGTACTCCAACAAGTTTGATAAATTTAAAGAAATGGAAAAATACCTACAAACACCCCATCTATCCAAATTAATGTAGATGTGTATGTAGAAAACCTCAACAGACCCATAACAAAAGAACGAATAGAGAAGGTCATCAAGAAACTTCAAACCATGAAAAGATCAGGATCAGCTGGCTTCACAGAGGAATTCTACAAAGTATTCCATGAAGAGTTGTCACCAATTCCACACAAACTACTCTAGAATATAAATTTGGAGGCAAAAAAATCTCCAAATTCTTTATATGAAGCCAGCATAAGCCTGATACCAAAATCAGGCAAAGGCCTCACAAAGAAAGAAAACTAGCTATCTTCATGAACATAGACACAAAGATTCTCAACAAAATTTTAGCCAATAGAATGCAGCAACATATAAAAATTAATATTTCACCACAATCAAGTGGAATTAATACCAAGAATATAAGGATGGTTCAGCATTAGAAAAACAATTCCACCACATAAACCAGACAAGGAATAGGAACCTCAATAGATGCAGAAAAACATTTGAAAATATCCAACATCCATTTATGATGAGAAAAAAAAAACCACTCAATGGGCAAAAACTGAAAACATTTCCCCCTGAGAGTAGGAACCAGAAAGTATTATCACAATTATTTAACATTGTACCGGAAGTCTTACTCAGAACCATTAGACAAGAAAAAGAAATCAAAGGAACACAATTGGAAAAAGATGTGAAACTCTCAGTTTGATGTTGTAAGTAGAAAGTCCCACAAAACCAAAAACCAAACTCACTACCATCTCAATTCAATTCCGAGTCAAGATCTCTTCACTGGTGTAAAGGAATTCTATTGATTTCTGCTTGTTAATCTTGTATCTTACTACTTTACTGAAGTCCTCGTTTCAGATATTTAAGTCTTTGGGCTGTCTATAACTCTTTTAGACAGGAGGGTTCCTGCACATCTTTCTGGTTGGATCCTTCTGCACCCCTGGTTGGACACTCACATCTACAGACTGTTATGGCGTTGTTTTGTCTCTCAGTTCTGCAGATGAGATAGCAGCATGAACTTGTTTGTAAACAAATAGCTGGCTGGAAACTGGAAACAGTCTCACTATTGGACCCTTTAATCTCCTCAATTGGAAGACAATTCCGTGCTCATGGATAGGAAGTGTGCTAGTCCGAGTTGACTTGAGAAACAAATCCAGGGAGACTCATATGTGTATAAGAAGAGTGTATACGCAAGAGCAATTGAATACTGAGACAACATCCTAGTCCAGGTAAAGTCCATAAACCTAATATTAGCCCATATGTCCATTACCAGTCTATAAATTCTTCTTCAGACACATGCAGCACATGAAATGATGCTGAAGGAAGGAAGAAAGATCACAGGCCAGTGGGTGGGAAGTCTTGTAGATCCAGTGGTGTTGGAAGCCTCTCAGTGCTGAAGTGGGTCTCCACATGGTTCCTCCAGCTCCAGGGCTCTGGCTCTATCAGCAGTGTAGCTCCATATGGCTTGACAACAAGATTGTCTCCCAGGGAGTGAGTGAGTGTCCTGCCTCCAGCAAGCTATTTATCTCCTTAACAACTCGAAATGAGGTAATCAACCTGAGACCTGATTGAAAGGTTAAACTCCACCCCTTCATTCTTAAGTCTCAAGTTGACAGCAGATTATATAACTACCATAGGAAGGTTTAACAATTTGAAAATGTCAACATTATTTAAAGCAAGCTATAAATACAGCACAATTTTGACCCAAATATGAACTTCATTTTTTAAAGAAATGGAAAAACTACTTACTAACTTTATGTGGAGAGGGAAGAGACCTAGGATCAACAAATAACAGCTTAAAAAGAGCACAGTAGGAGGCCTCATACTATCCAACCTCAAAACCTGTTATACAGTTGCAGTAATCAAAAACAACCTGGTAGAGGTACAATGATAGATACATAGACCAATAGAACAGAATAGAAAACTCAGAAATAAATGAAGCCACCTACAGGCAACTAATTTTTTATAAAGGACCAAATAACCTCAAATGGGAAAAGACAGCTTCTTCAGCAAATATTTCTGAAAAAAATGGATCTCCGTTTTCAGAAGAATGAAACAGGACCCAGACCTTGTCCCATGCACAGAAACAAACTCAAGATGGACTAGAGACCCCAGAGATATGAAAATCATCAATGAGAAAATTGGGAAAAACAGAGGACCTTATTGCAGGACATATGCATACTATTACATATTAAAAAGCACACACAGTGCAAGACAAAATAAAATAGATGACTGAGACTTACTAGTAGCAAACATTTATGCACAGTAAAAGACTTGATCTAAATTGTCAAGAGCCATGGACTGAGAAATATCTTTAGCAACAACACAATGGATAAGGAAATAGTTACTAAAATTCATAGAATTCTACAACACCTCAATAAGAAAAATTAAGTAATTCAATTTAATAAGGGGCAAAAGACATGAACAGATAGTGCAACAAAAATTATACTGAAATGGCTAACAAACATATGAAGCAATGATCATGGTCACTAGTCATCTGGGAAATACAAATCAAAACAATCATGAGATATCATCTTATTCCCACAATGATAGCTCAATTAAAATAAAACAAAACAGAAAACAACATGCTGGAAAGGATATGGGGAGATTTGAACATTTATGCACTGCTGATGGGCCTGGAAACATATATAACCATTGTAAAAAGCCATACTATACTACTTAAAACAACTGGAAATGGAAAACCCATATGACCCAGCAATACTTCTTTTGGACATATACCCCAAAGAAATAAGAGACAGAATATGAACAGTCATATGTTCTCTCATGTTTATCGCAACAGGGTTCACAATAGCAAGAAACAGGAAGCAATTGAAATACCCATAAATAGAAGTATCAATAAAGAAGCCCTGGTACATACACAGTGGAATACTATGCATCCCTAAAAAATAATGATGAAATACCTTATGTCATGGATAGACCTGGAAACCATTATGCTGAGTGAAGTTAGTCAATCACAAAAGGACAAATATTGCATGAGACCACTACTATAAGGATAAGCACAAAGTCTTCTTTTCTCAGGTTACATAAAACATGCAGGCTTCTGTCCTCAGGTTACATAATCTTCTAATCTGGTCTCCCAAGAAAGGAGATAGTGTGCCTACCTAGTGCTCATGAACCATATATCACTCCTTTATTTTTACACCGTTGAAAAACAATTCAATGGCGCCCCAGGATTGGAAGGATAAACTTTCCAGAAATTCAAAGCAAGACAAGGTGAGGGGACCACCTATATTGTGGAGGACACACTGATAGTTGGTGAATATGGTGGGTGATTGGGGAGAACTAACCCCATAATGGGAAAGGATGTTAACAATGAGGGTAGGGAACCTAGGGGGGCAAATGAATCAGGTTTTAGGTACCTAGGTACACACTATGAATTCGTTTCTACCCAAACTTCGGTAAACCACACCATGGAATAAGCATCAGGATAACCACGGAAGCTGACTTGGCAGGGAGCAGGGCATAATGCAGGGGCTACACCAGAAGGACTTAACAAAGAGGCCCTGCTGAATGAACTGAACCATACCTCGAAGCTGCCTGCACCCTTTGACTATGTGCTAGGGTACTTGGATGGGAGAGGAAGCAGAGAATGGCCACCCAGCAGTGTGGAAGTGGCAGTCATTGGACCTTGAGGGAACCCCCAGCTTGATGGGTTTCCAATGGAAAGGGACCCAAAGTCACCATACATGTAGTACCTCAATGCTTACTCTGCAGTGACACAACAGATTGGACTCCTTTGAGCAAAGATTTATACTTGGAAGAATTGACTCAGGAAGGTCCCCACTGGCATTAATCCCTATTCTGAGGGTCAACAGAGCCCAATCAAATGAGAGATCAAATTGTGCAGGAGAAAATCTCATGGGTTGTGGATCAAGGTGGAACTGTGCTCACATAGACTCCTCATACATACAGTGCTGGCTCATTGAGAAAATTGATGATGATAATAGTGCAATCAACTTATGCTGCAGGGGGGAGATTGACAATGTATTACTTCTTTGTTTATATAGGTTTTTGCTTTTTTGCTTGCAGCTTACTTTTTTGTTTGTTTTTGTCTTTTTTCCCCCCTGATTGTGTGTGTGTTCTGTTTGTTTGGTTGCTGGTTTGTTTATAGTTTCTGTTGATGCAGTTGATCTTATAGGGTTGTAATTTTGTCGTATTATGACCGCTAAAGGAAAAACCTGAGATATGCAAACCCCAAAGACAAGCAGATGTAGTATTGGCTCCCACTGAACTCTAGCCTCAAGTCAAAAGCAGTTCTGATAACATGGCCCTGCTCGATTGATACTCACCTTCATGAAGAGATCACAGAAGAAAAGTTGCTACAGAAAAGTGTGGTTAAGAAGGTAGATGGTGACCAGGTATCAATTGGAATAGTGTCTGGGGTTTTAAAGGCGTGTATTCAAACAAGCAGCTATTTAAGCGAGGAGCCAACTAAGTCCACAGGGAAGAAGCACACCAGCTTTTGTGATCCGAAGACAACAATTACAAAATTTGAATATGGTGAAGGGAAAAGTATCACAGCTAAAATTAGGAACACCCAATTTGTAGAAGGCTTCAGAGGACAGTGGGCGCTCAAAACTCAACTGAAAAGTATCCAACTAGTTAGATTGAGCCACTGGTAGATCCACTCTAGCCACAGTCAAGAGTCTTGAACAGCCTTACTATCAGGCAGATACCATTATAATTTTGAATAAGCTGAATTGAGCTCAATACTTGACCTCTCTATATACCTGAACTGAACTGGTTCTGGGTGCAAGTATCCCTTACTTGGTCTATAACAGAAATTTATTCCCTGGCTTTTTGAATGTTGACAGAGGTCTTTTCTGTTACTCATTATTTATATTTTGGTGTTTATATTATTATTTTATCATTACCACCTTATTTTGATTTAGTTTTTTATTGTTTCTCTTGGGTTTCCCAGTTTGTGATGCACAGGAGGAGTAGATGCATAGTGACAATAATTGATACAAGGGTTGATAGGTGGTGCGAGGGTGTGGGGTGGGTTATAGGGAGAGAAAGGGAATTTCCAAATAAAAAGTGAAGATGGGAGTATCGAGGGAGCACTAGAATTGACTGTGATTACACTTCTGTTGGTGGGTAAACTAGGTGGGGCAACCTGCCATCGAGAAAAACACTTAACACTACTTTCATAGGCACCTAAGGAGAAAATATGTTTGGTATTATGTTCCTAGTTAGACACTTTTGACCCAGAATCTATCCAGCCCTTTGTTACCCAGGCTGTAAGGTCCAGGATATCCTTCATAGGATCCACGAAAGTATCCAATTTGGAAACCGCACTAATAAAACTGGCCTTTACCTTAGATACACATATAGCAGATTTCAGGAATCGAAATATTCCCTTGTGCTTAAGGCTTAAATGCTCTAGTGTGATATGAAGTAGATGACTACTATCCCAAGGTTATGGATTTGAGCTTTGGTTCAAAATTCTTGCTTTGAGGGTACCAAATAAATGGCAACTAAAGACTACCATATATTTTCTATTTTCACACTCTCTTTGTTTTAATGACATATTAGTCCAGTAGGTATAATTCTAGCTTTGGGAATAAGTGTTATTGAAAATTTTTCCCTATGTATAACTTTATTTGTTTGTATAACTAGTGTACAGTCACTTAGGTTTTTAATCTGTATATGCCAACAAAAACCATGTATTTTGGTCTAAAATATGCTGTATACATGTATACTTTCATTTTCTCAACAGTGCTTTAAATGCTATACTATTGGACAAATTAATGATAGTATCAATAGAATTTACTATGTGCTCCATATGGAACATTTTTAATGTTCCCCAATAAAATGATAAACCATCAATATCTGAATGGTTTTTGAACTTGCACTTAATCATAGCCCTAATCTAAGGACAATTAGCTCTTATTACTTGACCCTACTCTATACATGTTTCATGAAGAGATCATCGAAAATATGAGTGTTATAGCACAATGTGGTGAAGAAATCAAATGGTGCCTGGTTATCAGAAAGAATAGTGTCTGTGGTCTTAAAGCTTTGTCTTAAAACAAGCAGCCATTTAAGTAAGGTGTCAGCTAATTTCACATGGAAGAAGCACACCACCCTGTGGGATCCAAGGATTGTAGGTAACGAAACCCAAGACTGGAGAAGGGAACAGTTTAGAACTCAAATTATTTACACCATGACTGCAAAAGGCTATGGATAAGAGTGAAACCAAAAATCCTTTTGCAGTGCTCCTACGTGGATTCAGCCTCTGACCATAGACCAGTGGTGTAAATAGCCTTGCAATTAGATAGAGTACATCGCAAAGTGCAATTTTGAATGTGTCATTGGGTTAAAACGTGACAGCTTATCATCTTATTTCCCTTTTGTCCCATTTTAAATTTATTATAGTTTTTAGTATTTTCTACTTTCTTTTCAAATTGATGTTTTCCTGGTTTATTGATTTTGTTTTTTATGTTTATCTGTATATGAAAATACAAAAATTCTCTAGATTATGGTAAATCTATAGAGGCAGCAACTGAATTAAACGTTTCTACTAAGAGGCATGGCAGGGTAGGGTTGGGGGGAAATGAGGGAACTTATAAAAATGGGCACTGAAAAAAATAAAATGTTCTGAAATGGATTGTGGTAATGATTGCACAACTCTGGTGTAATGGATATGTCAGAAAGTCAGCAGTTGGAAAATACCAGCTGCCTGGGAGAAAGATGAGGCTTTCTATTCCTGATTTACAGTCTTGGAAGCCCAAAGGGTCAGCTCTACTCTGTTCTGTACAGTTATTATGAGCTGTAATTGACTCAGTGGCAGCAAGTGTTTTTATCTGGATTGAATTGTATGATATGTACATTATCATACAATTCAATATGTTGTGGAAAACTGAGGACTTGGAAGAGTGTATCAGGACTTATTTATGCTTGCAACCACGGGCCAGGAAAACTAGTTCTACATAGAGAAAATTTTCTGAAATAGATGTATTGTTCTGAGATAGAGGTATTGTCAAATATGCATTCTCCAGGCAGAAAATAGCCCAGACAACAACCATCCATAAAAGTGCTATCTTAAAAGATGTTTCATATCTGTGTCTGGCTGTTCTCTATATGCCTGAAGGTTATCTGTAGTAATATGAAGCAATCAGGTTTGTGATAGTTTTTTTTTTTTTTTTTGCACCAACATGGCTCCTACAGGATCATTCAGGAGAAGTTTAGCCTGTCAATCAGGTTGCAGCTTGATTACAGGGTGACCTAGATAAATGACTCTTCAAGGCCAACCTCTTTCTCTTTCTTCTTGGTGATCCGGCCAGCTGCTGCCTGAGTTGGTTGCTCTGCACACTACCTGTGGGCTGAGCCAACCCATGAGAATCACAGTGGATTCTGTCGCCATGCAGGGCATTGATATGCTTTGAGGCTCCATCATGACTTTCTTCTTGTTGTGCTACTGGCCTCTGCTTTTGCTCAACATCTCATCTTCCTGCTGTTGCCACCCCACCTAGCTGTGTCTGCTGCCTGCGGGCTAACTCTACACCTGCCATCCTGCTTCCTTGGCTTTGGGCCAGCAGCCAACATGAGTTGGAAGAACTTTCAGTATATTAACTTTCCCACGGACATGAGTTGGACTGAGCGCTCTCTACTGCTGCATGCACTAATTAGTTATTGTATTCTGTCTTGATATGTAAACCTATCTAGTGTCCTGGTTTTGTTTTTCTAGAGAATCCTGCCTAGCAAAAGGTTCTATTGCAGATGTTCTCAAACTGTGGGTCGCGACCCCTTTGGGGGTTGAATGACCCATTTCACAGAGGTGACCTAAGACCATTGGAAAAAACATATTTCTGATGGTCTTAGGAACCATGTCACCGCTCCTCTATCCGTCTCCAGATGGGTCTGCACACATGCAGATATGCCCACATGCAAGTACCTGGCATGCTACACCATGCAAGACAAATTTTCATTTATTTGTAATTAAGAAATAAATATTTCACAATATATAATTCCATGTTGTTGTTGTTGTTATTAATCGTTGTGCTTTAATTATGTTCAATTTGTAACAATGAAAATACATCCTGCATATCAGATATTTACATTACACTTCATAACAGTCGCCAAATTACAGTTATGAAGTAGCAACAAAAGTAATTTTATGGTTGGGGGTCACCACAATATGAGAAAATGTATTAAAGGGCTGCAGCATTAGGAAGGTTGAGAACTTCTGTTCTACTGCCCATCCCACCTTAAAGAGTCCCTAACTCCCTTCTGACATCTCCTTCGGATATGAATAATCGATTGCTCCCTTGGGAATGGCTCAAGAACGCTGAGTCTATTACCTGCTTATTAGATCACCCATTCACTCTATTATTAGTGCACTCTTTCATGTGTATATCTGTTGAAATATTTGTAATCCCCATGCTTATATATACCAATTGGAAAATATATTTGCTCTCTTGGTCCTGATAGAGACTATATTATTTTCCATAATCGAAAAGCCACTACTAGGGATTCATTCAACTGTTCAGGGCTGGGACCCAACAATATATGAAAGATAATAATATGTAATTTTTAAAGTTAAAAATATAAAATCTAGAAACTCTGTACAAAATAGAATTTCATAATATAGACAATTAGATAACAGAATTAGACAAAATAGTAAAAGAGCAGAGTTAGAGAATCAAAGAAGTGAAAGGATTAGTGAGCTTGAAGACAATTTCCTTGACTACAATGAGATAAATAATCAACAAAGAAGATCAAAGGAATCCAAAGAAAGTCTAAGAATTATGTGTTGTAGAGGTGCCCTACAATGACCTTCTAAGATATTTGTCTCACTAATGTTATTCTCTCCTCTTTCAATTCATTTTAAAAACTGCCTGAGAAATTATATAAATTAGTTTTCCATGTCACTCCTCTGCATAACTTCAATGGTTAAGGGAGTCCTGATGGCATAGCGGTTACATGTTTGGCTACTACTACAATGTCAGCAATTTGACAACTCAGTGACGAGAAAGATAAAGCTTTCTACTCTTTAAAAAAGTTATAGTCTTCACCATATTTGCTTATGGACCCACTTTGTCTTCAGTGATCGTGTTGGGAAGGTGAGCATCATGGAGTGCCAAGTTAATAGAACAAATTGTTCTTGCATTGAGGGAGTACTTGAGTGGAGACCCAATGTCCACCTTAATACTAAACCTATAAATATATGTACATAGATCTATTTCCCCATCATCATATATAAATATATTTACATACGTACATGCCTGTATTTAGGCCTCTATAAATGCCCTTTACCTCCTAGTTCTTTCCCCTATTTCCTTTTGCTTTCCTCTGGTGTCACTATCATGCTCAGCCTTCATTTGAGTTTCAGTAATTCCTTTCAGTTACATTGCCCTTAATCAAACCCTACCAGGCCTCCTACACCCTCCTCACTATCAATTTTAGATCACTTGTTGTTCCCTTGTCCTTGGGTTTGTTAAAACCCAGTTTCTTTCCCCCTCCTCCCCCTCTCCCATGTCGCCTCCAGCTTGTTTATCCCACCTATCTTATCTAGATAGACATGCAGAGATAATGATATGCACAAAAACAAAGAGCAAATCAACGCAACAAAAGAAAACAAAACAACAACAAAAAGCCAGTGACAAAAAGAAAGAAAATCCTGTAAAGAGTCCCAAGTCTGATTGCAGAGCTTTAGGAGTGTTTTCTGGCCAAATGTGATGGGGTACCATGCCCTGGTTCCCAAGTCTATTATTGGTATTCCTTGGGGACTTCATTGTTCTGCTCCCCTTGCTATTCTGTTGCATGCCCTTAGTGTTTCCCCTCGGTGCAGTGGGGTCAGATCGGGCACAATTCCTGCACTGTGTCTCCAGTGGTGAACAAAACTGATGGTGCCCGTCTATCAAAAGATATAGCATCTGGGTCTTAAAGGCTTGAAGATAAACAAGCAGCCATCTAGCTGAGAAGCAACAAAGCCCACATGGAGGAAGCATACCAGCCTGTGTGATCATAAAGTGTTGCTAGGATCAGGTATCAGGCATCGACAACCCAGAACAAAAAAGTCATAGCATTGTGAATGAGGGGGAATGCAGAGTGGAGACCCAAAGCCCATCTGTAGGCAACTGGAGATCCCCTTATAGAAGGGTCGCTGGGAGGGGACAATCCAGTCGGTGTACAATATAGCACCAATGAAACATACACCTTTCCTCTACTTCTTTAATGCTACCCACCCACTATCATGACCCCAATTCTACCTTACAAAACTGGTAGACCAGAACATGTACATGGGTACAGATAAGAGCTGGAAATATAGGGAATTCAGGACAGATAAACCCCCCAGGATGCATATTGAGAGTAGCCATACCAGGAGGGGAAGGGGAAGGTGGGGGAAGATAGGGGGAACCAATCATGATGATCTACCTATAACCACCTCCCAGGGAGGATGGACAACAGAAAAGTGGGTGTAAGACATGAAAAATATTAATAATTTATAAATTATCGAGGATTCATGAGGGAGGGGGGGAATGAGAAGCTGATACCAAGGGCTCAAGTAGAAAGAAAATGTTTTGAAAATGATGATGGCAACAAATGTACAAATGTGCTTGGCACAATAAATGGATGTGTGGATTGTGATAACAGTTGTACAAGGCACCAATAAAATGACTTAATAAAATAAAAATCAATTCAACTATGAAAACTAAAACAAAAAAAGTTACAGTCTTAAAACCCCACAGGGGGAAGTTCTACATTGTCTTATTGGGTCGCTATGAGTAAGAATCAATTCCATGGCAGTGAGTTGTTCATAACGTGTCTGCTGAGGATCTAGTAGAGCACCCCTAGGTCCAAGAGCTCTTTTGAATTGCGGACTGTCTCACTTCTTTCGTCCCTCCCCCTACATTAAAGTAGATCTACCCCTATGCTAGATGGAACCCCTATTCTGGTGGTGTAGTGGTTATGCATTGGGCTGGGATCTGCCTGATCAGCAGTTCAAAACCGCCAGCAGCTGTGCAAGAGGAAGCCTGGGCTTACTCCTATACGCAGTTACAGTCTCAAAACTCACAGAGGTCTTTATGAGTCAGCATTGACTCGATGTCAGTGACAGAGAGACCCATCTGCCAGGGAATAGGTTTTAAACTCACTGCTTTCTAGATCTAGAAACAGCCCAGTAGCTTGGACGAGTGGTAGCAGTCGCGAGTGCAGCGCATGCGCGCCGGTTACTAGGCGACGGCATCCGTGGCGCCCTGTGATAAAGACTTCCTTGCTGATGAGTAGGCAGCGGTTCGAAAGAAGGAGGAGGAAGAGCTTGGGGATGCAAGTGCAACCGCAGCCCCGAGAGGGAGCCGCAGCTGTTCGGTGGCCTCTGGAGCCAATGGACAGGAATCTGGCCTGGGAGTCTCGTTGCTGAAGGGACTGGGACCGCAGTTCGTCTCTAAGCTCGGGCTTAGTACTGCGAAGGGTCCAGGCCTTCAGGTGAGGACCACCCCCCTCCCCATTGCTTCCAGTCGCCTTGCCGTGTTGATGGTGGAGAAGTTGGCAGTTCCAGGGAGCTCAAGGCACTCCCTCGCACCCAGCACCTCTTGGGGCATGTCTCTGGCCCTGGCTCTTGGAGACCTGCGCCGCTGCTTCCTCTTGTCCACCAAGCCCACCACCAGCCGCGGGCGGGAGAGGGGCTCCCAGTGTCGGGGGCTGCGTGGAGCAGGGCGACAACTGGGACCATAAGAGAGTAGGGGTGAGTAGTGGCACTGAATCCACCCGTTGCTAGGGCGCTTCTTTGGCCTTTGGGGCTGTAGGAGGCTAATGAAGTGCTGTTTTCTCCTGCAGAAGCTCGTAACTCCCCTCACATCTGTCGCGGTTCCTTATTATCTTGGAGTTAGTTTTCCTTCTCAGAACCACCACTTGCTGGGCTCAACCCAGTTATCTCGGGAAGGAGAGATTGATGTTTAAGGCCTGGCTTTGCTTCTTAGATAACACAGTAGCTGACGATTTTACGTACAACGCAACCTGGCCCCTGATTTAAGCTTTTCAGTAGCGGATTCCGAGGCTGCTCTCACTCCATCCTACAAAATTAGAACAGGTAGCTAGAACGACCTCAACTTTTCCGTTTTCTTGTTATTCATGTACCAAGACCTTTTAGAAAGTCTTGTGTTTGGCTACTGACTCCTTTAGTATAATAGGAAGACAATACTTTTATTGTAAATTAAAACGCAGAATAGCAAACACATGTTCCATTTGGCTTCCAAAGTGACATCAAACTTGAAGAGATGCAGGCACAAACGATTGTGTTTGCAAATCAACTACTCTTCATGCAGAATGACAGTACTTCTCTCCTTTTTGACCACAACTATGACGAGAAAATCTAAAACGTCTATTATAAGAGTGAGCATGGGTTATGGTATATTTTCCCCCTATGGTAGCTTGCAATTGAGAATAATCACTATTTGGAAAAAGGCAGGAGGGCCCTTAAATGATGTTTTGGATAAATGTGATTAGATGAGAATCAAAAAGAGTGTGTGTTTTAATTGACAATATTATCTTTGAGATACAAGATTGTTTCTTTAAAGGCAAATGATTGAAAAATATTAGATTTCACAGTTGACCTCTTTTAAAAATGGGCTTAACTTGGATTAACCAATAATTTTGATTATAAAGTACTTCTGTGGCTCTTTTCCCTCTGTACTTGTTTTTATGGCACTTTAAGGTTTTTTATTTTGAAGTACAATAAGAAGTTTAAAAGAAATGGAAATGCTAAATTTAATTTTTGGTAAACTTTTAAGAAAAAAATTTTAAGGAGATGGATGCTGTATATGATTAGAAAGTTTTATCTAACCAATATATATGTCAAAACTTCCAACTCCAAGATAATATTCAATAAAATGCTTAGGATATTTTTCATTTGGTGTGGTGTATGGTTTAAAGCACAATATAATTCTGGCACCATTGAAAAATAGTCTTTGACCTCAGTTATTGTTTGTTTTGTGTACTGGCAAACTGAAATGCTTCCAAGTCCTAAAGTCGAAAGTAAGAAATCGTTTTGTTTTGGAAAATTGCTTAATGAATTCAAGTCTGAATTACTTGAAATAATTATATTTCATGTGGATACTTGTGGGCCACCTTCACACACTTAAAAACAAGCCTGAGCTGGATCCAATTTAATATTCTATTGTAATGAGTATGACCAGGAAGACGCCATATACCTTTACTCCAGATAATTTACTTAGTGTGTAATATCCCTATCATAAAATAATATTGATTGTTTTTCGAGTGCAGCCAAGGCCCTTAACAAATGAATTATGGAATGAGTTAAGAGTTTTAAAAATCTATTTACTTTCTAGCTAATACTGAATTATCATTACCATAATTAATAGGTAATGTGGAGAATGGAACACAAGGAGATCCCAGGAATTAATAATTAACCTTTTGGAGAAATAAAATACATATATGAGACCCCAAATGTCAACAGTTGGATCAGATGCTGGCATATAAGGCATAAAAATTAAGAGTACAGGAGTTTGGATTTTGTCTATGAGAGGCTTGTAGAGATAATCAGACTTGATTTGTTCTTTATAAAATGAAAGAGGAAGTTAAGCATTGCATTAATTAAGGTACTTGATTTTTTAATTATCATGCTTATAATTCTCCTAAATAGAGGTTAAGGGGGAATGAACTATCAGTGATCATTAAGTACTTTGTTGTAGGCTTAGTTTTCTATGATACATTGCATAATAAATATAAATAATTTTACAAATTTTCATACTACAGAATTCAGAATTAATATTATTTCCTGCAGCAAGTAAGAATGTTTTCTAAGAAAGAGTAGATAAAGTGTAAGTTCATCTACATTTATTTTATTTTTTCCAAATCATTTTATTTGGCCATAATAAAGACATCATACCAATCAATAGTTGAGTGTTATCAGGCAGTCTTGTACAATCACTACACAATAATTTTTTTAATGTTTTTCTTTCTTGAACTTGTTGACATCAACTCCCCATTAACACCAGTCCCCCACCAAGAATTCTTATTGTCACTATAGATTGTCTCTATCGATTCACCCATCCTGAGTTTCATACACCAAAAAACATAGAAAGGCATAAAACAGAGAGTCAAGAATGCTACTGACAATAACAAAATACAACAGAGATGAGTACTAATTTGAAAAAAATCAGAAAATAATGAAAACTAGATCAAGTTCAAAGTGTATCAAAAGGGCGATCAAATGACAAAGTTTTAACCATTCAAATCAGATATATCATTTAATCTACTATAATCATCTCTCTAATACTCTCTGTATAATGACGCTTTTTGGCTCCTATCTTTCCCATCTATTTTTCCCATAGTTGTCTTGGCTCACTACTGCAACACATACTACTAGGAATGTGACAGAAGAAACTGTGGTTAACCAGGTGCTCCCTAGTTCTATTTCTCAGATGATAAGAATCACTTGGGATAGTTAATGAGCTGCAGAGTCAGAAGAAGCATCAGAGGTGGTTCCTGAGAAACTGCTGCTTTTAACAAGTGCCCCGGTGCTTTTTATCATCAAGGAAGTTTTGGAAACACTTTGCAAATATGTAAGTTCATGTAATCCTCAAAACAATCCTATAAGGCAGATGAGAAAACTGAGGGTCATATTTGTTTATGGATGAGCCCCCAAACTCATCATCAAATCAATTCTGATTCATAACAACCCAATAGAACAGGGTAAACTGATCCTTATGGTTTCCTAGACTAGAAATCTTTTTTATTCAAGTTATTTAATTTTTTAAGGTTTTTTTCTAAAGTTAGGAGTTAATGCATATATAATATCATTCTATAGTTTAATCACATCAAACAGTATTTTACAATTGCTACCACAATCAGTTTCCAAACATTCTTTTCCTTCCTGGATTCATTGACATAGACTCCCATTTACCTCTGGCCTCCCACCACAACCACTGCACGCCCCCCCCCACCCTCGCACCAAACCCTTATTCTACTTGCTGTTCCTCGGTTCATTAATCCTGGGTTTCATATAGCGTAAAACAGAGAAACATAGAACAAACATTCAAGAGAGTGACCCCAAATGACATAACAAGTCTGAGATAAGTCCCAATATTAGAAAACAAAACTAAAGAAAATGTTGTAAGCCATATCAGACCCAATGTGCATCAGAGGCAGGGATTTTAACCATTCAAGTTAGATTTATCCCTTTGATCTTCTATAGACATCTCTTCAATGCACTCTGTTTAGTAACCACCCTATTATGGACATAAGGAGATCACTGGAGACTTATTTCCTATGTAGTGCACACAAATGTATCCTGGGCTCCCACTGTCATCCATAGCCTTTGGCAAACTGGATTCTCACAATGTAGGCTCTGATACTATTACCTCCTTCGACTTCAGATCATATGATTTACAATTGTTTAGTGACTGATGTTGATGTGTTTCTTCTGTGTAGACTTAGTTGACATCTCACTTAGATGGCTGCTTGTTTGGAGACAAACCTTTAAGACTCAGATCATCTAATTTCTTCACCACATTTTGCTGTAGCAACTATATCTTCTGTGTTCCCTTCCTGAGGATGAGTACTGAGCAGGGCCATGATGTAAAAACTAATTGTTCTTCAGTTGGAGCTTGGATTTAGTTCGAGTCAAAAACCCATTCTTGGATCTATGTTTTTTGTTTTGGTTTGATTTTTGCCTTTGGACTCCCTTTCAAAACCTACTTGTTAATTGGTAGATTCTTATCAATAATCACCCCTGGGGCTTAAAAATCTTCCATTAATATTGTCTTTGATTAGCCCTTGGTATTAATTTTTGAAATGCTTGTTGAGAGAGGGATAATGAAATTCACCCATTTTTAGTACTTATACATTATTTACTGTCTACTAAGTAGGATGTGTAATCTAAGTATTTTGTGCAAGAATGATAGTACAATGTGAGATTATAAATATGCTAGAAAGGTTTTTCTTAATTAAGGATATCAGACCAATTATGTAGCAGCCTGAAGTTTAGTCCATCAAAATATATTATAGCTTAATTTTCAGCACTTCTTTTTCTTATGTTAATTTTCTGAAAATAAAATGGGGTGCATTAGGTTGCTCATTGCAAGGCCAATGCTTTAAACCAGTAGCTGCTATGCAAGAGAAATAGGAGACTGTCTCCTTAAAAATTTCAGTCTTGGAATATAGTCTCAGAAACCCTAAAGAGAAGTTCTACTCTGTCCTATGTGTTAGAGTTGACTCAATGGCGTAGGATTTTTTTCCTTATGCCAGAACCCTCCAAATTGATGTCCATAAGAATCCTAATACAGTATTTTAAGTAATTCACATGTTAATTGCCAGATAACATAAATGTTTAAGCTGCAATTACGAACATTTGCAAAACTTATTTTAGTACATTTCTAACAACTTCTGCTATATTGAGAATCAGTCACATGACAGTTGTCTGTGTTTCAAAGTTTTAAGGTGGTGTTTGTTTATGGAAAAATAACAATAAGCGAATGTAATACAAGTATTACATCAAAGGAAATGTAAACTCTCCCAACAAGAATTAATATATTAGAAATCCAAAACTAAAACAATAATCTTAAATTAGCTCATTGATTTACATTTAAGAAAAATTATATTTAAACCTGAAAATTTTGAGGCCTATTTAACACTATCTTGTATCTTTTATTTGGTAGCTTTTGTAGCACCAATGTTCATTTTGTTAGGTGCCATACAGTTTGCTCTGACTTACGGTGACTATGTATCAGGGAGCTTCAAAATGTTCTTGGAAATGAAGTAATAGATAATGAGTTTTATTCACTAATTTCTTGAAGACCCCTCATACAACTAAATGAAACATTCCCCAGTCCTCATAATTGTTGCTATATTTGAGCCCAATGTTGCAACGACTGTATCAATCTGTCTCGTTGAAGACCTTTCTCTCTCTCCCTCGCCCCCTCTCTCTCTCTCTCCTTTTTGTTTTTGTTGAACTCTACTTCATCAAGCATGGTATCCTCCAGAGATATTTCCCTCGTGATGACATGTCCAAGGGGTATGAAACGAAGGCTTGCCATCTTTGCATTTAGGGAACATTTGGCTATACATCTTCCAGGTCAAGTTTATTCATTCTTCTGGCAGTACATGGTATATTCAATATTCTTTGCCAATGCTATAATTTAAATGCATCAGTTCTTCAGTCTTCCTTGTTCATTTTCCAACTTTCACATGCATATGAGGTGGTTGAAAACATCATGTTAGGCCTCCTTAGTTATCAGTGACATCTTTGCTCTTTAACATGTTAAAGAGGTATTTTGTAGCAGATTTGCCAAATGCAATACATTATATAATTTTTTATTGTTCCTTCTACAAGCACTGAGTATCCAAATAAAACCCTTTGCAATTTCAATCATTTTTTCCTGTTTATCATGATGTTGTTTATTGTCATTTTGATAATTTTTGTTTTCTTTTATGTTCAATTATCCATATTGAAGGTTATGATCTTTGACCTTCATCAGTTAAGTTCTTCAAGTTCTCTTGGATTTTAGCAAGGTTATGTCATCTGCATATCTCAGAAGACATGTGATTTTGACATTTTGATGCTGTGTTCTTCATATAGTCCAGCTTCTTGTATTATTTGCTCAATATACAGATTGAATAAGTCCAAGGAAAGGATGCAATCCTGATGAACACTTTTCCTAATTTTAAACAATTCAGTATCTCCTTGTTCTGTATGAAGGACTGCCTCTTTGTCTATGTACAACTTTCACATAAACCCAATTAAGTGTTATGGAATCTCTGTTCCTCACAATGCTATCCATATTCATATAGTTGAATGTCTTTGCATGGTCAATAAAATAAAAATGTCTTTCTGGTGTGTCTGCTCTCAGTCAAGATCCAGCTTACAGCAGAAGTGGTAGGCCTGTTTCCACATTCTCTTATGAATCAAATTTGAATTACTGGCCCATGTACTATATGCTGCTGAAAACAATTTTAAATTATCTTTAGCAAAATTTTACTTATGTGTGACATTAATAATATTCTTTGATAATTTACATATTCCAATGGGCCATTTTTCTTTAGAATGGGCAAATATGTGGATTTCTCCAGGTCAGTTGTCCAAGTAGCTGTCTTCCAAATTTCTTAGCATAAATAAGTGAGTGCCCACAGCACTGCATCCATTTCTTAGAACATTTCATTTGGCATTCTGTCAATTCCTGGAGACTTGTTTATTTCCAGTGCCTTTAGTGCTGTTTGAACTTTTTCCTTCAAGACAATCAGTTGTTGATCACGTTACCTCTTGAAATGGTTGAAAGCCAACCAATTCATTTTAGGATAGTTTGCCTACACAATCTTTCAATACTGCAAATCAAGGTTTGAACTATTTTCTTCAATCCTTTCAGTTGAGAAATGCTGAGCTTGTTCTTCTCCTTTGATTTTTTACCTCTAGGTGTTTGCACATCTCATTATAATATTTATTTCCCTTATTTATTTATCATTCTTATTTTCATATTCCTTTAAAATTACTTTATTGGGGGCTCATATAAGTCTTATCACAATCCATATATACATCTATTGTGTCAAGCACTTTGGTACATTTATTACCTTCATCATTCTCAAAACATTTGCTTTCTACTTGAGCCCTTGGTATCAGCTCCTCATTTTTCCCCTCCCTCCCCTCCACCCCCTCCTCCATGAACCCTTGATGATTTATAAATTATTGTTATTTTGTCATATCTTACACCATCCAATGTCTACCTTCACCCACTTCTCCACTGTCTGTTCCCCAGGGAGGAGGTTTTATGTAGATTTTATAATCTGTCCCCTCTTTCTCCCTCACCTTCCCTCCACCCTCCTGGTATCGCCACTCTTACCACTGGTCCTGAGGGGTCCATCTGTCCTGGATTCCCTGTGTTTCCAGTTCCTATCTGGTCCAGCTGAATTTGTAAGGTAGAATTAGGATCATGATAGTGGGGGGGGCGGGGGGGGGGAGAGGAAGCATTCAAGAACTAGAGGAACTAGAGTACTAGAGGAAAATTGTAAGTTTCATCATTGCTACACTACCCTCTGATTGGCTTGTCTCCTTCCCATGGCCCTTCTGCAAGGGGTTGTCAAATTTCCCACAGATGGGCCCTGGGTCCCCACTCTGTCCTCTCCCTCATTCACAATGCTATTATTATATATGTTGGTCTTTGATGCCTAATACCTGATACCTTAGATGTCTTGTGATCTCATAGGCTGGTGTGCTTCTTCCCTATGCGCTTTTTTGTTTCTCAGCTAGATGGTCGCCTGTTTATCTTGAAGCCTTTAAGACCCCAGATGCTATATATTTAAATAGTCGGGCACCATCAGCTTTCCCCATCACATTTGCTTATGCACCCACTTTGTCCTCAGTGATCGAGTCTGGACAGGCTGGTGTACTTCTTCCATGTGGGTTTTGTTTCTCTGCTAGATGGCTGCTTGTTTATCCTCAGGCCCCTAAGAGCTCAGATGCCATATCTTTTGATAGTCGGGCACCATCAGCCTTCCTCACCAGATTTGCCTGTGCACCCACTTCAGCGATTGTGCCAGGAAGATGAGGATGTCAGATTGCCGAATTGTTAGAACTAAGTGTTCTTGTGTTGAGGGAATATTTGAGCAGGGGCCCACTGTCCAACTGTTTCCTTAATACCAAACCTATAAATATATGTACATAGATCTATTTCGCCCCTCATCATATATAAATATATTTACATCTGTATATGCCTGTATTTAGAGCTCTATAAATGCCTTTTGCCTCCTAGTTCTTTCCTCTATTTCTTTGTACTTTCCTCTTGTCCCACTATCATGTTCAGCCTTTATTTGGGTTTCAGAAATTCCTCTTGGTTACATTACCCTTGATCCATTCCTGCCAGACCCCTTACACCCTTGTTGTTCCTTTGTCCCTGATTTTGTTAACACCCATTTCCTGCCTCCCCCACCTCCCCTTACCCTTTGAACTTTTTGATTAAGCTCACTTATATCACTATTTCCTTTAATTGCTTCAGATTTTCTATGTTGAAGAGCAAGTTGCTGCGTGATAGAAAATTTGAGACTGGGATGGAACACAAGTATCAGTTAAAAGACTTTATTGAGAAATGGAAGCTGCTGAGTTTGTAAGAGGGAAGGGAACCAGAAAGAGATAGACCAAGAGGGCGCAGAGATAAAGAACTCAGGGAGAGGTGGTGGAGGAAGCTGAAAGTTGTGGAGGAGCCAGAGTGGGAAGCAAGGGACAGCGCCAAAGGGCAAGAAGTGGGGTTATAGAGTAATAGCCAGAGAGAAAGCCAGAGCAAAGCAGGGTCAGAGGGTGAGATAAAGAAAGGCAAATGTTAATATACTCCTGGCAGTAATTAGTCATTAACTCTAGAACATACTCTTGGTTGGGAAGTTTGAATGCCTCCAGCTGACCTAAACTCTGATGGGCATAGGAATTCTGTGGCATACATAGGAAGGTACGGGGAGGGGAAGCTCAAAATGCTCATTGCTGTGCCTTTTCTGGCATTCATTTTGATATTTAACTTCTTTTCACTTTCTTTAATTATCTTTTACTTTCTTCTTGAAGTCATTCTACAACTCATCTGGTGTTTGCCCACTCATGTTCAATGGGTCAAATCTATTCTTGGTCTCTAAATTCATTTGGGATATCCTTAAAGCTGTATTTATGCTTTATGGACTTGTTTTCATCGTCTACAACTTCAACCTGAACTTGCATATGAGTAATTGACAGCCTTTTCTTCAGTGGGGCCCCTGCCCTTCTTTGGGCTGTTGGCATTAAAGGTCTCCATCATCTCTTCCCATAGTTGTAGACAATTTAATTTGGACGTGGCAAGGTCCACATGTATATTTGATATTTATATTGTTAAAAAGGTATTTACAATGAATAAGTCATTGTTCTTGTAAAATTATTTCACTTGTTCTCCAGCATCATTTGTACCACCAGACCCTATTTTCCAACTACTATTCTTTTCTCTAGCTTTTATATTCTAATCACAAGTGATTATCAATACACCTTGAACATATGCTTGATTAATTTCAGACGGCAGAAATTGGTAGAATATCTGAAGCAGAAAAGTTATTTCCCTGGATGTCACCCCATAGTATATGCCAAAACTAAGGTGCTGTTTGGAAACACACGGTCGCTGACTATATACTTGGAGATCAACTGCTTAAAGGTTATCTGCCTGAGGTTGTCAGGCATCTAAGGTCATCATGCCCTATTGTCTGCCCTACCCTAAGTAGGGCCCATTCCTTTCTGATAAGGATAATGGATTATTCCCCTGAAAGAGAGCCCAAATAAACCTAAGGTCAAGCCAACTATTGGACGACCAAGGCTAGGCTTCCATCTTGACTCTAGAGCCTGCTTATCTTATCACATGTATGCCTTCCTGTCACACACATGACCATTGTACAACTACTTCCTGTTACACATGTGGTTACCTGTAATTAGGGGACTGGCACTCTCCTAGTGTGTATATAAGCCTTGGAAATATATTCTCTCTCTCTGCACAGAGTTGGCTCCTGAAGTCATGGTGGTCCTGCAGGTGAGCACTTACATGCTTTATCTTGTCTGATGTCTCTTTAATTTTATCTCTCAATGACACAACTACCCCTTGGACCCATTTGATTGTAGGCTGGTACCCCACAGTAGAATTATTCGTTTCTTCATCATTGAATTTAGCAATTGATGGAGAAATTTGAATAATAGTCATATTAATTTATCTTCCTCAGTTAGCAGTGTACTTTGAGATAGATCTTGTAATATCTCTTTTGAAGATGAATTTCATGCCATTCCTCTTGAGTTTGTCATTTGTGGCATAGAAAAGCACATCAATGTCCCATTCAAAATGACCAATTCCAGTCTATTCAAGCTCCCTAAAGTCTCGGATATCAATCTTTATGTGTTCCATTTCATTTTGACAACTTCTTATTTTCCTAGATTCATACTTTGTATGTCCACGGTCAGCTCAGAATGATTGATGTTTTCAGCTGTTTCTTCTCATCTTGAGTCATGCTGCATCAACAAATGAAGATCCTGAAATCATTGTTCCATCCTTGTCATTAAGGTAGACTCTGTAGCTATTCCCCAGTCATATTTTAAGTTCCTTTCAACATGTAGGATTCATCTTCTGGCCTTCTATTAGACAATATGCTGCTTTACATAAATTTTTTAGGGCTAATTTTTAATTATTATTTTTACATTTCAGAGGGATAATTTTTCTTTCTCCCCCCCTCCCCCAGATGGCTAATTTTTCTAGTGGTTTGCTTTTTCCTCTACCCTAATTTGTCATAGTTTGGAAATTCCAGTGAAATTTTGCCACTATTGATAGCCCTGTTGGTATTTGCAATACTGGTGGCATAGTTTCCAGCATCACAGCAATATGAAAGCCATTATAGTAAGGCAAACTGACAGAGGAGTGGTGGGTATCACTAATAGTCTCCCCTTGTTATAGTTATCACCAATAAATCCTAATAATTTTTAATTCACAGTAACTAAAGTTCCAAGCTCAATAAATAGAATTTTTGCTTTGTGTATCATTTTCTTAAGATAAGAAATTTAAAAAATAGTTTTTAGTTTAATTTTTTAAAGTGGATAACCCACTCAAGGCCTCTAATTTCTAATTTAAAAAATTAACCAGTTATCAGGTAGCAAAATATATTAAGAAACCATTGGGAGTGAATCTCACTTCACATTTCAGTTCTTAGTTCCTTATCAAAGAACAGATTTTTGAAAGAGTACTGGTGCATGAAAATGACCATACATATAAAATTCTAGGCACTATGGTGGTTTAAGGCTAGTACATATCTTAGTTGATTGCTGAACATCAAGGATGGAAGAATGTGAAATAGATGGAGCTTTGAATTGGTCCTTTTTGGTTCAGCAATAACCCATGATGTGAAACCAGAACAGACTTGAATTTGTAAAATGTAGGTGAACTGTATGATAACCTGATAGAAACTTAATCTCCCTCCACAACAACAACAAGAACAAAACAAGGAAAATTTATACAGTGCATAACAACCAAATTTCTTGATGTAAAGTATTAGAAATAGCAGTACCTTGCTCAAAGATGGAGACCAACCACGCCATTTTGAATATATATCACTATAACTCTGTCAACTCTAATCTCCCTCATCAGGCTCCTGAAAGGGTTTAGTATACCACTTCCATGTCTCCCCTCTGGGAGCTTCTGACTCATAAATTGTTCTCTTCTGAGTGTTGTTTTGCTTTACTCCAATGTTTGCTTTACTCCAATGTTGAAATCTAGGTCTGGTCCCATTTTGCTTTGTTGACTTTGAATGAGTACGTTTGAACTGGTTTGAAGCCCTGGAAATAAGGTAAGGAAATACCAATTTCTGTTAGTGTACTAACAGCATAATAAGGGTCACCCTTAGTATTTTACCTTGCTACTGGGTCTAGAAATAGAACCTGAGTATCCATATATATGTAAATTATAATTTTAAATATATTTTTCTTATAATTTATTTTACTTATTTAAAATTCGGTTGTTGTGATTTTGGTGACAATTTACAGAGCACACCATCAGTTTTACATTGAATAACTCATCAAACTTGCCATTGTTTTTCCCTTTTCCCATTTTTTCCTCATCTCCTTCTTGTTGGATATTCCTTTGCCCTTACCCAAGTTGTATCTTTCTACCCTCTAGTCTGTATTGTCTTTTTTTCCTTCTCTTAGATTATTTGTCATTTTCTCGTGAGATGCCGAAGTTTTATATATATTTTCAGGATTACACCCTAATCATACTCCTAGAATTATAACATATTTTAACCCAGATTTCTTTTATAAACTTTCACCATTGTTTTAATTTGGACTCCACTGATTGGACCTAGCTCCTGAAGCTTGTCTAGCTTTGTTCAGACAGTCTGTTTTCTAGTGCTTTCTGCAGATGCCAACCTCTTTTGGAGCATGCAAGTCTTGGTGATATCAGCCAAAGGGCCCTTCCTGGCATTTCGGGCAGCTGTTATTTCATTTGATGTGTTGAACTGTGTTTTGGATTTGGGCATTATGACCTCACACCTTGTTTTTCTTCTGTCGATAATCTCTCTGATAAATGAAAACATAAGGAAATCCAGATTAGCTCCACTTTCTAGTCAGCACTTTACCATGTTCTTAAGTGTAATTTTATTATACCAGTGGATCAGACATTTTCTCATCTGAGCACATCTTTCGCTGTTATGATGGCAGCTTATGGGAAAATGAGCTTTACACTATAGTCCTTTTAGCAGTAAATTTTATTAGAACCTAACATTTTTCACTGTATAGAGGATATCTGGAATCTGAAATCAACTTAATATAGTGAGAGAAGTAGAATGTAGAATTATTTCTTAAATATGGTACCTACTCACACAATGGAATACTCTGCATCCCTTAAAAACAGTGATGAAATACTTTGTGGCATAGATAGACCTGGAAATCATTATGCTGAGTGAAGTTAATCAATCACAAAAGGACAAATATTGTATGAGGCCACTACTATAAGGATAAACATCAAGACAAAGATAGGCTTCTGCTCTAATCTGATCTCCCAAACAGTGGGAAAGTGAGCTACCTAGTAGCCCATCTTGAAACCACTTCCACAGAGAAGGCTTCACTCCAGCTGAGGTCAGTTTCTCAAGATGTGGGGAGAGGGAGAAGACCAACCAGTTTCTGCCATACAACATTTTTCTAAGATCACCCACAATCAACAGGTCTTCTTGCAAAGGTGATTAGCAGACCTTACTGGAAATTCAAGTCAAGTGGTGAGTATGTCTTGACTCTGAGACATGTCTATCTCAGAGAAGCTGATTACACTTCAGTTAATGGATAAACTGAGTGTGTCAACCCCCAATCCAGGGGGGAAAAGTTTAACAACACTTATATAGAACCCAAGGGGAGAATATGCCCCATACTATCTTCCTAATTGGACACTTTTGGCTTAGTTTGTATCCAGCCCTTGATGACCTAGGCTGTGCACTAAATAATACTGGGACTTTAGACTCTGTCTTTTTGAGGCACATACCATCCTTCATAGGCCACATTAGAAGGATTCTATATGGAAGCCACACCAAGTGAACTCAACTTTACCTCAAATTTACCTGTAGCAGATTTAAGGAACTGACATATTTCCTTTGACTTAAGGATGAAACACCATAGTATGAGAAGAAGCAGATTACTGCTACCTCAGGATTATGCAATCAGTGATCATTGAATTTTGATTTGGAACTCACTTTAGGCTGCCTGGGTACCTGGGTAGCTCTGAGTCCCCGAGTCCCGGGATTACCATATATTTACTATTTTAGAGTCCTACTTGCTTCTTATAATGTGCATTAATCTGCTATGCATGCTTCTGTCTTTGTGAATGAGGGTTAATGAAAGTCTTTTGCTATCACCAACCCCATTGTTTTTTTAAATAGTGTTAACTTAAGATTTTAATCTGTACAAGTCTACAATTCATGCATTGAAGTCTGACACCTTCCTGTGCATAATTTCCTTTTCTAAATAGTGCTGTAAATTCTATACCATTGGCTAACACTATAAATGAAATTACCTTGTGGCCCCAATAGGATGATTTATAATGTTCTCTATCCTAAACTGATAACAAGCAAGGGACATATATAAACCATAGATATATAAATGGATACTGAGCTTACAATTCTAGACTCAATATAAGAAGAGTCCGTTTTTATGACTTGGCCCTGCTTGATCTTCACTTCAGAAAGGGATCACTGAAGATATGGGTGCTACAGCAATGTGTGGAGAAGAAACCAGATGGTGCCCAGTATCAGGAAAAATAGCATCTGGAGCCTTCAAGGCTTATTTTAAAACAAACAGCCATCTAAGTGACATATCAACTAAATCTACATGAAAGAAGCACACCAGCCTCTGTGATACAAGGATCATAAATAATAAAATCCAAATTCAAAGAAGGGAATAGAATTGGAGTTTACATTTTGAACCCCCAGTTTGCAGAAGGCTATGGATGACAGAGGAAGCCCACAATCCATTTGCAAGGTCGTCTACATGAATTAAAACCTGAATTAATCTCCTCTGAATATAGTCAGGGATATGAATAACCTTTCTAATAAAAAGATTATTGTAAAGTGGATTGTGACAGATGTAGTTTAGTTAAAATGTAGTATCTTATCATTTGATACTTTAAAGTTGTTTCCATTTGAATATTTTTTGCTATTTTTAATTGAGTTTTTTTGCTGTTTTGTCATTGTTGTTTTGCCTCCTCTGTGTGTGTGTGTGTTTTAGGTTTTTCTTAGTTACATCTTTAACAGTTTATTGCTATATAATGCATATGTCACGTGATTCAATTGTTTAATCACATTGAAAATAGTTGTACAATCAATTTAAAAATATTTAAAATATTTTTCTTGTACTCCTTGTTATTAGCTTCCCCCTCCCCACCATGCCCCCAAGCCACCATTAATCCAGTTACTGTCTCTAGCGATTCACTTATCCTGGAATTTATATACAGAAAAACTCACCCCCAAACAACGGCAACAAAAATGCCAACAATAACAAAGTCAAACAGAAAAAACTCAAAAATAAAAGAAAATATGAAAACTAGAACAAATTTAAATGGGATAAAAGGGAAATCAAACAACAAGTTGTAAAATTTTAACCTAATTGCACGGCAATAAACTACTTTCCGATACACTCTGCATGATAATAATGCTTTTCACAACACTGGTCCATGGTCAGAGGTGATTCGCTTGAGGCTTAATCAACGTGCATTTCCTCGTCACTCTTTTTAAAAACTGAAACATGCCTATCAGATTAGTGCATACCATAATAAAATAGTGCATTAAAATAGTAAATATATGACAGTCCTGGACCATCATTCATTGGGCATCCTCAAAGGACAGGGAAGAGACCTGAACTAAAGTCCAATAACTGCCAGTTCTATAACTTTGGGATAGCAATTATCTGCTTCTTCTCACTTTAGCAAATGTCGGACTCAAGTTCAAGGGCTACAGACGAGTTTGAGATGAAGCCAGTTCATTTTGTGGGGTTTTCACATTGTGTGCTTTGGTGTGGCCTATTAAGGAGGTTGTGTGCCTCAAAAGGACAGAGTATAAAGTCCCAGTAATATACAGATAACAATCTGGGTCACCAAGGGCTGTGTAGAAATTAGTTCAAATCTTGTTTGTTTTTTGTTTGATTTTCTGTACGTGAAATCCAGGGCAGGTAGATTTACAGAGACAGTAATTGGATTGATAATTCCCCAGGGGCATGGCAGGGGAGGATGATGGGAAATAGGGAGCTGATAACAATTAACAAAAGAAGAAAACATTCTAAAATTAATTGCAGTGATGAGTACACATATATTTTAATATGATTGAATGATTAAATTGTTTGATATGTGATATTTTTAATAAAACTATTTTTAAAAATTACACACAATAGTCTTAATATGTTTGTACATTGTGTTTCTATAACTTTTAAAAATTTAAATACTTTTAATGGGGGCTCGTACAACTCTTATCACAATCCATATATACATCCTTTGTGTCAAGCACATTTGTGCATTTGTTGCCCTCATCATTCTCAAAATATTTGTTTTCCACTTGAGCCCTTGGTATTATCTCCTTATTTTCCCCTCCCCCCTGCTCCCCGCTCCCTCATGAAACCTTGAAAAATTATAAATTATTATTGTTTTATCATATCTTACACTTCCCAACATCTCCTTTCACCCACTTTTCTATTGTCTATACCCCAGGGAGGAGGTTATATGTAGATCCTTTTGATTGGTTCCCCATTCTACCTCACCTTCCCTCCACCCTCCCGGTAGCACCACTCTCACTACTGGTCCTGAAGTGTTCATCTGTCCTGAATTCCCTCTGTTTCCAGTTCCTATCTGCCCCAGTGTACATACTCTGGTCTAGCCAGGTTTGTAAGATAGAATTGGGATCATGATAGTGGGTGGGGGGAGAAAGTATTTAAGAACTAGAGGAAAGTTATGTGTTTTATCAATGCTACACTGCACCCTGAGTGACTCGTCTCCTTCCTGCGACCCCTCTGCAATGGGATGTCCAGTAGCCTACAGATGGACCTTGGGTCCCCACCCTGCACTCCCCCTCATTCATGTTGATATGATTTTTTGTTGTTTGGTGCTTGATACCTGATCCCTTTGACACCTCATGATCACACAGGCAGGTGTGTTTCTTCCATGTGGACTTTGTTGCTTCTGAGCTAGATGGTTGCTTGTTTACCTTCAAGCCTTTAAGGCCCCAGAAACTATATCTTCTGATAGCAGGACACCATCAGCTTTATTCACCACATTTGCTTATGCACCCGCTTTGTCTTCAGCGATCGTGTCGGGAAGGTGCACATAATGGAGGGTCAGTTTAATAGAAAAAAGTGTTCTTGTATTGAGGGAGTACTTGAGTGGAGGCCCACTATCCATCTGATATCTTAATACTAAACCTATAAATATATGCACATAGATCTATTTCCCTATCACCATATATAAATATATTTACATATGCACATGCATGTATTTAGGTCTCTATATAAGCCCTTTGCCTCCCAGTTCTTTCCTCTATTTCCTTTTACTTTCTTCTTTTCCCACTATCATGCTCAACCTTCATTTGTGTTTCAGTAATTCCTCTCGGTTACATTGCCCTTGATCACTCCCTACCAGGCATCCCATATGTTCCTTGCCACTGGTTTTGAATCACTCATTCATCCCTCATCTCTGGGTTGGTTAACACCTTTACCCCACCTCTCTCTCTCCCACATTCCCCCAGAACCATTGGTCCTGTTGTTTTCTTCTCCACATGGTTTATCCAGTCTATCTTATCTAGATAGACCTGCAGAGATAATAATATGCACATAAAAACAAAACAACACCATAGTGACACAGAAAAACAAAAGGACAGCAGCAACAACAAAAAGCCAATGACACAAAAAATCAAAAAGAAAGAAAAAACTGTAAATAGTTCAAGGTCTGTTTGTTGACCTTCAGGAGTGCTTTCCTGTCAGGTGTGATGGGGTGCCACCTCCTGGCCCCAAAGTCTATTTTTGATACTCCCTCGGGACTTCATTGTTCTGCTCACCTTGCTATTCTGTTGCACACCCTTAGTGTTTTGCCTCCGTGTGGTGGGGTCAGCTCAGGCACAAATCCCACACTGTGGTTCCAGTGTTGTCCCATGTACGACTGTGGGTCAGTGCGGGATGTCGCGTCTCATAGTGGGGCCGGCCATATGGTCTTCTCTGTGCATTGGCTGCTTAGAGCGGGGCTATTTTCCTCAGGGCTTGGTGGGCCAGGGTGTGCTCTACTCCCTTCCTCCCCCTTCATTTGCTTCTGCTTCAGGTTGGGTATGGTAGGTCGGTTGTTTTCCCCCGCCTAAAGGTCAAGTGTCATTCTCTGTGGCAAACCCTTCCATGGTGGAGATCAGGCTGATTCTGGTTGAGGCCGGACCTATAGTCCAGTCTTTTATGATGCCTCCACGAGTTACCTTGCCCTCCTAGTTTGCCCTCCTAGTTTGACCCATCTGTGTGCACATTACAATTCTGTGGGAACACAACAAATATTCTCCTCCTGGGTGGGTTAGTGCCCTGTTCCCCCCATGTCATCATCTCAGTTTCTCCCCACACTCATTTTTCCTCCTTGTTCTCCATTTCCCATTCCTTATATTGGACTAACATGTACCTCCCTGGGTTTGGTATGGCCTCTCCCTGACTACTTATGCTTCCACCCATGTATTGCAAGCTAAATGTCTATACTGCTATTCCTACCGTGCTGATTGTACTTACCTCAGGGGACTCATGTTATACCTGTCCTTTTGATATTGGCTTTCCTTGCTTAACATGATTCCTTCTAACTCTTCCCATGAACCAAAATGTTTCATGTGATCATCTGTGTTTTTCAGTGCTGCATAGTACTCCATTGTGTGTACGTGCCAGAGTTTACTAATCCACTCGTCCATCGATGGAAACTTAAGCAAGTCATTGCGTATGTGAATTGTGCCGCAATTAATATTGGAGTGCAGGTGACTGGTCATGTTTTATTTGTTACCTCCTCTGGGTATATGCCCAGTAGAAGGATGGCTGGGTCACAAGGTTGATCAATTTCCATTTTATTTAAGTATCTTTGATTGCTTTCCACAGTGGCTGTATGAATCTACACAACCACCATCCGTGGAGGAGGGTTCCTATTTCACCATAACCCCTCCAACACTTGTTGGTCTCTGATTTTCTGATCTGGGCTAGTCTCAGGGGTGTTAGTTGGTATCTCATGGTTGTTTCAATTTGCATTTCTCTTGTGGCTAATGAACGGGAAAACTTTCTCATATGCTTATTGCCCATATGGGTCTTTTCCCTAGTGAAAGTTCTTTTCGGGTCTGTTGCCCACTTCCTTAGGGGTTAAGTGTTTTCCTCATTTTGCAGGCCATAAGGGTGTTGTAGATTTTACTAATGAGTCCTTTGTCGATGTGTCATTACTAAAAGTCCTCTCCCAGTCTGTGGGTTGTCTTGTCACCCTCTTGGTGAAGTCTTTTGAGGTGCACAGGTGTTTTATTCTTAAATCCCATATGTCGATTTCCAGTTCACCTGTGTGCGTATACCATTCCCTATTAGAATGAGCCTATCAATTCCCTAGGCCAAAGATCTTAGTTTTGTTGCAATTCCCTCCTTGATGGTTCTGATGATTTGGAGTTTTACTTCTAGGTCTGTTATCCACCTTGAGCTAATTCTTGTGCATGGGATGAGGTACATGTCCTGTTTCATTTTTCTACTTGTGGATATCTATTGTTTCCAGAACCACTTGTTAAAAAGGGAATCCGCTTCCCACTTGATAGTTTGGGAACCCTTGTCAAAGATCAGTTGACTATAAGCTAATTGTTTTATTTTTGGGCTTTCTATTCTTTTCCACTGGTCTGTTTCTGGCATTGTGCCAGTACCACACTGTTTTGACCACTGTAGCTGTGTAATAGGCATTAAAATGGGTAAGGTGAGTCCTCCAACTTAGTCCTTCTTCTTGAGGAGTTCTCTGCTTATTCTGGGTTTCTTTCCTCTTCATATGAAATAGGTGATCAGTTTTTCCAATTCTTTGAAGAAAGTTATTGGTATTTGAATCAGTATAACATTGAACTTATAAAGTGCTTTAGGTAAGCTTGTCATCTTTACTATGTTAAGCCTTCCAATCCACGAGCAGGGGACTTTCTCCCATTTGTGGAAGTCATTTTTTGTTTCCTGTAGTAGAGTCTTATAGTTTTCCTTGTATAGGCCTTTAATTCTTTTGTTAAATATATTCCTAGGTATTTCAGTTTGTTCTTAGCTACTGTGAAGGGTACTTCCATCTTGATCCCTTCTTCCATGGTCCTGTCCGATGTATATAGAAAACCCACCGACTTCTGTTTGCTGATCTTGTATCCTGCCACTCTTCCATGTACCTCTATCGCTGTAAGTACTCCCATTGTGGAGCTTTTGAGATTTTCAATGCACAGGATCATGTCGTCTGCAAATAGTGATAGCTTCACCTCCCCTCCATTTGGATCCCTTTGATATCCTTCTGCTCTCTTATGTTGTTAGCTAGAACCTCTAGTACAATATAAATAGAAGTGGAGACAAGGGGCATCATTGTCTTATACCCTTTTAAAGTGGGATTGTTTTTGTCCTTTCTCCATTAACTATGATGTTGGATGTTGGCTATTCATTGATAGCTTGTATCAGCTTGATAATTTACCTTCCATTCTTATCTTCCTGAGTGTCGTCATTAGGAATGGGGTGTTGGATGTTTTCAAGTGTTCTTTCTTTATCTATGGATATTATCATAGGGTTTTTATCCTTTTTCTTTTCAATGTGTGGTATAATATTGATGGAATTTTTTAATGATAAACCATCCCTTAATCCCTGGGATGAATCCTACCTGGTCATGGTGGATTATATGTTTTATATACTTTTGTATTCTATTGGCCATTATTTTGTTAATGATTTTTGCATCTATTTTCATTAGAGATATTGGTCTGTAATTCTCTATACCTGTGAGGTCTTTGCCCTGTTTGGGTATCAAAGTTATGCTGGCTTTGTAGAATGGGTTTGGGGAGTTTTCGATCCTTTGTTATGAGTCAACTCTTCCCTGAATGATAGAATTCTACTGTGAAGCCATCTGGCCTAGGGGCTTTTTTTGTTGGTAAGTTCTTGGTAATCCACTCTATTTCTTCTTTCGCTATGGGTTTGTTGAGGTTCCTGAACTCTGTCTGAGATAATCTATGTAGGGACTGTTTTTCCAATTATCTCTCCATGTCTTTCATGTTTCTGAATTAACAGAACTTCGTAGTACTTTGTGATTATCCTTTTAATCTCATTGGGGTATGTTGTAATTACCCCTGTTTCATCCCTCATCCTGGCTGTTGATGTTTCCTCCTTCCTATCCTTGTCAGATTTGCCAATGGTCTATCAATTCTGTCGATCCTTTCATAGAACCAGCTTTTAGCTGCATTATCTTGTCTTCCCACTGGTTTAACTCTTCCCTGGTTTTTATTATTTCTTATCTTTTGCTATTGGAGGGGTCATTCTGCTGACTCTGTTCTAGTTGTTGGAGGTTTTCTGATATTGTATCTGTCGTAAGCCTCTTTTCTTCTTTTTTCATATATGCATTTAATGATATCAAGCTACCTCTGATAACTGCCTTTGCATTTTCCCATAAGTTTTGATACATTGTATCCTCGTTCTCATTAGTTTCTGGAAACTTCGTAATATCCTCTCTAATCTAGGCCTGTACCCATTCATGTCACAGGAGATCCTTGTTCATCCTCCAATTGATTGTCCTTGCTTTTCTGGGAGTCCCTTTATTAATCTCTAGCTTTATGACATGGTGATCACCGAAAGGCGTCTAAATAATATCTATGTATTTGAATTTACTCAGGCTTGACTTGTGTCCCAGCATGTAGTCTATTCTTGAAAATGATCCATGGGGGCTGGAGAGGGATGTGAACTTTTTTGCGTTTGGATGGAAAGCTCTACAAATGTCTATGAAGCTCAGTTGCCTATTTACATTTTTTTTAGCTCTACAGCCTCTTTACTGAGCTTCTTTCCCAGTGATCTATCTTTCTCTGATAGCGGAGTGTTAAAGTCACCTACTATGATTGTTGAATCCGTGATTTCTTTTTTCATCTTTTTAATAGTTGGATGAAATTTGCCGCTCCATTGTTGGGTGCATAAATATTCAATATACTAACTGGTTCTTGGTTTCCTGAGCCTTTGAGAATTATGTAGTGTCCCTCCCTGTCTCTTTTTATGGTTTGAACCTTGAGCTCTATTTTGTCGGAGATTAAGATTGCCATCCCTGCTTTTTTAAAGTTCCAATTTTCCTGGTATACTTTCCTCTACCTTTTATTCTTAGTTTATTTTTGTCTGTGTGCTTAAAATGTGTCTCTTGCAGGCAACAGATTGATGGATTATATTTTCTGAGCCAGTCCTCCAGCCTTTTTCTTTTAATGTATTAATTGGGTCCATTGGAATCCAGAGTTGTTATCACAATCTGTGGATTCATAGTTGTCTTACCCTATCTTGTGTGTTTTACTATCTCCCTTTATATCAGGGTGCTATGTTTGAATGGGAAGTTTCTAGCTTGTGTTCTTTTCCCTCTGAGGCCCTGTTGTCTTGGTAATTGTTCCTGGCTTATTGGCTTCTGGATGGAGATGGTATATGTGGTGGGTCCCTGCTTGTTCTTGGTGAAGATTGATCCTCTGGCCATAGTGGCCAGTATCTTCTGCATTGTCAGGTGCCTTGCAGCATATCCTTTGAGTCTTTCCTTGTCATGGAAGACCCTTATTTCCCCATCTATCTTAATGAATTAATTGACAGTATAAAGGATTCTGGGGGAGGCATTTTTTTCTTTCAGCTCTTGGAAGATGTTCCTCCACTGTCTTCTCCTCTTCATGGTGTCTGCTGATAGGTATGAGCATATTCTTATCTGAGCTCCTTTGTATGTGACTGTCTTTCTTTTTCTTGCTGCTTTTAAAATTTTCTCTTTCTCCTCGAAGTTGGATATTTTTACTATTATATGTCTTGGTGAGATCTTCTTGGGGTCTAGTCTAGTTGGTGTCCTTTCTGCTTCCTTTATGAGTGCCTGGTTCTCATTCATTAAGGTGGGAAAGTTTTCTTCCAGAAATTCCTGCACTATCTTGGCTGTCGACTTGAGTGGTGAATTCTGCTCCGTTTAACCAATTATTGGAATATTATTACTCTTCATAGCATTTGTCATTGATCTCAGGTTATCTTCTACTTCTTTTATTTTCCTATCTGTCTGTCTTTCCCATTTGCTTAGGTCTGTTTGAGTGTCTTCGAGAACACTGATATGGTTCTCTGCCTTCTCAAGCCTAATCATAATTTCTTAAGCCTTGTGTTTGGCTTCTGCTACCTCCTCCGTTAGCACCTGTATTTCCCTTTGGTGTGTTGACTTCATCCCCTCTGTTGTGGACTTCATCCCCTCTATTGTGAGCTTCATCTTCTCTATCATTGCATCCTTATTCTGTCTCCCTCAGCTCCTGTATTACTCCATACAGACTTCTGAAGATTTCCTTCTGTGACAGAACCATGTCGGATTCTTCTATGAGGGTCATTAACTCTGCTACTCTGTTCTGTCTCTCTGGTTTTTTGTTGAGAGTGATGTGGTCTGTGGATTTTTCCTTGAACCTTTTGTAGGCCCCATGTTTCTGGGAGATCAGGGGGCCCTGAAATCCTTCTCTGTGTAACTCTAAAGGATGCTTTTGGGGGTCTTCCTGTGACCTGCTATCAAGGTGAATCAGACTGCCATGTTGGCAGAGTTCATCGATGCTTTAGTGGCCAACAGTGGTGAGAAATTTCATTGACTGGAGTGGGTACTGGAGCCTAAATGAATGCCCCTAGTCTGCTTTGACCTGGTCTGTCAGGGAACACTTAGTGGCTTTTCCCCTTGTTTCATTAAAAAATATATTTTTAAAGAGTGAGGAAAAAGGAAAAGCAAAAGAGAAGAGAAAAAAATAGTAATTAAAAAGGAAAAAGAAAAAAAGAGAGAGAAAATAAAAACAAATTTTCCCTCCCTTTTTCTTCTAATTTCTAAAGATGCCTAATAGAAGGTGGAGGTGGGGGAAGCCTCACTACCACGGGAAGTGGTGATGATCTAGGGCTCTGGAGCCAGCTTATGTGAGGGGAATAAATGATCTTCAGATCAAGCATGCACTCCTCCATGTCCCTGCAGGCATATAGTGTTTAGCTGGTAGGCAGAGGCTCTGCTGGCGGGAGACACACTGCAGCAGTGAGCCTCCTGCACTGACTGGAAAGGGCTGGAGCAGCCAAGAGTTCTGTGCGAAATGCCCGGCCGAGGCATCTGCCTCCTATGCCGTCATGAACAGGTTGGGGCAGGCAAGCTTAGCACTCAGGGATGCTGGCGCTGGGAACTCCACAGGGCACTGCAGTGGCATGGGCAGGCCGGAGCAGACAGAGCGGCTCTGGCGGGAAATGCAAAGCCTTGTCATTGAGCTCCTTAGCAGGCAGGGATGCTTATCATTTGGCCTGCTGGCACTGTGGACTGCGCAGGTCTCCGCAGTGGCATGGGCCAAGCGGGGAATGGACAGAAGTGGTTCTGGCGGGAAACAGGGCAGTGGTGCCAGCCCTCTGTACTGGCAGAAACGGACTGGGCCAGATGGGCTTAGCACTCGGCGCTGCCCGCGCTGGGAACCCCGCAGGGTACCACAGTGGCATGGGCCAGCCTGAAGTGGCTCTGGCAGAAGCTGAGGGGCGTGGGTAGAAGCAGGATGGGTTCCAGCAGCAGTTGTGTGCTGGCGGGAAGTTCCCAGCACTGGTGGCTGAGAGACTGCACCACAACCTGACCTCCCAGGCAGGGAGCGGGAGCAGAGCGAACCTGCCTGGAGAGTGTGGGCTAACGGGGTTGCCACTGGCAATGTCCCAGGCAGAAATGGGGGGAGGTCATCCCCAGTGCAGGTCACCCAGCCAGCTGCTGGTAGATTTCCGGTCAGTTACTGGGGCCCTGAGTGAATGGAAGGAGGGACCCAAGCCGGGGCGGATCACTGCCCCATGGAAGAGGGGAATTGCGGGAAAGAGACGCCTCTCCTAGTGGGGTCCCATGAGCGGGTAGCTGCTGTAGGGGGTCCCACCACAACTGTGCATGTCTCGGCAGTGCAGCTGAGAAACTCCAGGTGCCGGAGCCCTTTGTGTGGGTGGAGTGGTTCTATCGATGATTTTCAGCAGCAGTGATGGCTTGCGCTGAGGTTGCTCAGCCTGATGAGCCGAGATGTCCTAGGAATAGGATCCCCAGATCACTGAGGCCCCAGCTGAGGACAAATGCGTGGGATGGGGTGGGGTGCTGTCCCAGATGGATCTCTCACTCACCAGAATCCTTCCACTCGGCTACCTGGACACTAAACCCGCCTTGTTTGAAAGAGCCCTAAGTATATGTGGCTCATCTGGTCGCCATCTTGACCACCACACCAGTGTTTCTATAACTTAAAAGTAGAAGAATTCAGGACCTTCATCTTTCTCAGTTCTGAGTTAGCAATCACATGATTTATGCATGCATGTTGTTATAAATTTGTTCTATATATGTTATTTTTATTGTTATATATCTGTTCTATTATGAGGCTGGACAAATATGATACTCTATTCCTGTTATGAGACTCAAAACTCTAGCATCTCTGAGTTTCAATAATGAAAATGTTCTGTTAAGAAACTGGAATGAATTTTAAAGGCAACCAAACGGAAAATAACTATACCTAATAATAAGTGTGCTTAGAGGCTTGTTACTTACAAGCGATGTTCTTTGTGTCTGGAAAATTTTATTATTTTTTTATTTCATGACCTTTACAATTATGATTATTTAACTTTACTGCATTATTCATTGTTCTTTACTCATAGACCTTAGGAGTGAGAACATGGGAAGCAATTATACAGAAGTCATTATATCAACTAAAGTAGAAATGTGTTCTGTTTTTTAAACTAAATTGAACTCTCTTTATCTCCCACCACCTTTGGCATTCTTGTAACAAGTGTGGTAAAACTCTGTATTTATGGATGGGAGGAAGATAGCGTGAATATCATATGACATTTTTCTCATAGATGAACACCTATTGCAGAATATGCATTAGTGAACTCTATTTTATTTTTAATCGTCTGTGCTAATAGAGGGGACATGAGCTTAATTATTTAAAAGCCATTTGACTTTAAAAGGTAAAAATATTATATTTACATTTTAATATGAACTTTTCTAATCTAGAGGAGTCCTGAAGGCATAGTGATTATGCAGTGGCTGTGATCCACATGATGGGCTGTTTGAAATTACCAGCAGCTCCATAGTAGAAGGACTGGGCTTGTCTACTCCCATAAACAGTTACAGTCTTGGAAACCCACAGAGGAGTTTCTGTGAGTCAACACTGACTCTGGCATCTATGGTAGTAAAGTTTTTTTTTCTTCTATATTCTTAGATACTCAGTTAACTAAAGGTTATTTAATAAGATGTCTTCATTAATTTACTTTCTAATTAACAAAGGATTAATCCAGGTATGTAATGAAACCAGGATTAGAATGGTTTGTATAAAATGTCTAGAGCCCTCTGTTGTGCTTATGTTTATTTGGCGGCCACTGATTCAGTTATGTGTGTCTTATTTAAGCCCTTTTAGTTGCAAATAATAAAGGTTCACTTTTCATGACCTTCAAGCAAAACATAAATTTATACTAAGGCTATACATTTCTCATTGAACCCAACCACAGAAAGTATAGCCCAGGCATATGAGGAACTAGAACCAACAAGAAAAAGGTGCTAATCGTTAAAGAAACTTATATCTTTAAAAAATCATTTTATTGGTGGCTTATGAAAATTTTATATCTAATCTCTTTTATCCCCATCCTTAGGCCTTAGGGTCTTCAGTTTATCTCTGTTGCTTTTAGTAAGTCTGTGATATTTTCCTTCCATTAGCACATAACCATATCCAAGAGCTCCAAAGTTTACATATTCTAAATTTATCTAATTAGCAATGACTCGTTGTTGCTAGGTTCCATCTAGTCAGTTCTGACCCATAACAAACCAATAAACAACATAATGAAACAATGCACACTCCTGTACCATTCTTGCAATTGTTCTTATGCTTAAGGCCATCATTGCAGCCATGGTGTCAATCCATCTCTTTGAAGGACTCCTTCTTTTTCACTGCCCAAGCACGCTCTCTTTCTGTAAGAACTTGTCTCACCTGACAAAATGTCCAAAGTATGTAAGATGAACTCTTGCCATCCTTGCTTCTAAGGAGCACTCTGGCTGTACTTTTTCCATAAGAGATCAGTTTGTCCTTTTAGCAGTCCATGGTACTTTCAATATTCTTCTCTAACATTAAAATTCAAATGCAACAATTCTTCTTTGGTCTTTTCTATTCAATGTCCAACTTTCACATGCATATGATGCAATGGAAAATACCATGATTTATGTCAGGAGCAACCTAGTCCTCAAAATAATATCCTTGCTTTTCAATACTCTTAAGAGATCTTCAGATTTACTTAATACAATGTGTCCTTTGATCTCTTGAATGCTGCTTCCACAAGTATTGATTATGGATATCCAAGAAAGACAAAATCCATGAGAAGGTCAACCTTTTCTTCATTTATCAAGAGGTTACCTACTGTTCCAGTTGTGAGGATTTTTGTTTTCTTTACATTGAGTCGTAAGCTATACTGAAAGCTTGGATCTTCCATCTGCATATGCTTCATATTTTCTTAACGTCCAGCAAGCACAATTGCGCCATGTGCATATTTCAGATTGTTAACAAGCCTTCCTTCAATCCTGATACCATATTCTTCTTCATATAATCTAGCTTCTCTGATGATTTGCTCAAAATACAGACTGAAAAAGCATGGTGAGAGGATGCAACCATGACACACACCTTTCCTGATTTTTAAACATACAATATGCCCTTTTTCTGTTCAAACAACTGCCTTTTGATCCATTTTCAATTTCCTCATGAGCACAATGAAGTGACTTCTGGAATTTTTCTTCCCTGACAAAATGTCCAAAGTATGTAAGAGGACCTCTTGCCATCTTCCCATTTTTCTCAAAGTTATCCAGTTTATTACGGTTTACACAGTCGAAGGCCTTGGCACAGTCAATGAAACACAAGTAAACATCATTCTGGTTTTCTCTGCTTTGAGCCAAGATCCATCTGACATCAACAATAAATACCCTTGTCCATGTCTTCTGATTTCTACCTGAACTTCCTGAAGTTCCCTGTCAATGAACTGCTGCAGCAGTTGTTGGATGATCTTAAGCAAAATTTTACTTGCGTGCAATATCAATGATATCATTCTATAGTTTGAGCATTCTTTGGGGTAACCTCTCTGGAATGGGCACAAATATGTATCACTTCCAGTCAATTGGCCAAGTTACTGTCTTCAAAATTCCTTGCAAAGAGGAATGCTTCCAGTGCTTCTTCAGCTGGCTAAAAACTTTTCAATTGGGATTCCATAAATTCCTGGAACCTTGTTTTTGGCTAAAGCAATGGTGCTGCTTCAGCACCATTGGTTCTTGCTCATATGCTATTTCCTGAAATGGTGGACTGTAAACTAGTTCTTTTTGGTAGAGGGACTCTGTGCGTTCTTTCCATTTTCTCTGGATGGTTCCTGCATAATTCAATATTTTTTCCACAGTTTCTTTCAAAATTTCAACTTGACATTTGAATTCCTTCCGTTTCAGATACACTGAACATCTTCTTCCCTTGTGGTTCTCTAACTACAGGTCTGTGAACATTTCATTATAATATGTGACTTTTTCTTCTCAAGCTGCCCTTTGAAATTTTCTATTCAACTCTTTGACTTCATCTTTCCTGCATTTTCTTTAGCTTCTCTATGATTAAGAGTAAGTTTCAGAGTCTCTTCTGACAGTTACTTTGATATTTTCTTTCTGTCCTGTCTTTTTTAATGATCTATTGCTTTTTTCATGAACGGTGGCCATACTGTTCTCCCATATCTCTTCAGATCTTCAGTGTTTAATGCATCAAGGTCATATTTTGACTCTTGTGGATTTGTTTCAATTTTATTCATCTTTATCCTCAACTTACATATGAGAAACTGGTGGTCTATTCCACAGTCAATCCCTGGTCTGGTTTTAGCTGCTGATATTGAGTTTTTCCATCATGGTTTCCCACAGATGTAGTCAACTTGGTTTCTATGAACAAGCTGTTGGTTTTGCAAAACTCTCTCATGCATTCTTCAGCTTCATTCTATCACCAAGATCATATTTTCCAACTACTTGTTCTTCTTTGTTTCCAACTTATGCATTCCAATCACTAATAACTATCAATACATCTTGATTGTATGTTTGATAAATTACATACTGAAGTTGTTCATAGAATTCTTCAATTTCTTCCTCGCCAGCTTTTGTGTTTGGTGCTGAAATTTGACTATTGGTTATATTGATTACATTTTCTTGATTGTGGGTAGATATAACCCTATCACAGACTGCATGATACACACCCCTGAGGAAACTTCCGTTTGATTTCATCAGAGTTGTGACTGGAGTCAGCTTGTTGCATCCCACTGTTATCCTCTTACAACTGATTGGCAATTTCCATTATAAAGTTGATTACAGTAGGTAAGCCACATCATGGGAGAATTAGTAAGTTTTAACTGCCAAACCACTTGGAATCCTGGCCCAGACAAATTGCCACAAAACTGAACTATCATCAGGTTAACAGAGCAAAGTTCTTTCTTTCATAGAGTTTGCATTTGGGTATTGTTGTTAGGTGGAGTCAAGTTAGTTTGAGCTCATAATGACGCTTTATATAACAGAACAAAATGTTGTTTGCACACACTGTTATATCCACTTTGTCAGTTTTGTTCATTGAGGATCTTCATTTTAAAAAATTGAATCTCTACTTTATGAAACACAATGTCCTTCTCCAAGGATTATTCTCTTTTGATAACAGGTTCAAAATAAATGACAGAAAGTTTCACTATCTTTGATGCTAAGGAGTATTGTGACTAAATGTCTTCAAGACAGCTTTGTTCATTCTTCTGGTATATTCAATATTTTTCCCAACACCATAAGTCAAATGTGTTGATTTATTAAGCTGAAATAACTGAAAAGAAAATTTAAGCCTTAAGTTACAATATTAAATGATTCCATGGGGGAAATGTTTTCTTCTTTTTTTTTAAGGGAAATTTTTTTTTCACAATGCTGTTTTTCTTCTTCTCAGAAATAACTCACCAGGTTGTTCTACTCAGTCTGTCTTAGTTGGAAAGCTCTGCTGAAACCTGAACACATTGGGTGACTCTGCTGCTGTTTGAAATACTGGTAGTGTAGCTTCCAGCATCACAATCACATATAAACCACAACAGCAAGACAGCTGACAGATGGTATCTTACATCATCTCATACATATGTACAAACTACACAATGAGTAAGCAAGATGAAAAAGAATTGATGCATTTTGAGCTATAGTGCTGGTTAAGAATATGGAGTATACCATTGACTTCCAGAATAAACAAACTTGTCTTGGAAGAAGTCCAGCCAGATGCTCCTCAGAAGCAAGGATGTTGGGACTTCATCTCACCCATTTTGGACATATTATTAGGAGGGAACAGTGCCTATCAACAGATATTACACTTGGTAAAACATAGGGTCCCTGAAAAAAGAATAGGAAAACCCTAAATAGATGCATTGTTGCAATGACAGCAACAATGAACCTAAGTATATTAATAATTGTGAGAATGTCACAAGACCAGACAGTATTTTGCTCTTTGTTTATAGGGTCCCTAGGGAAGCAAAACATTGTCAGAGATGGTGATAGAGGATGGGCTCCTTAGGTGAGAAAGCACTGAAAATGTCACTGAGAAGGAGCTGCTTTTTCAAAGTAGAGTCGACCATAGTAATGGGGATGGAATAAAACCTGTGGGATATAACTCAAAATGAGAATGAACAGCTGTACAAATCTACTAATAATTGGAACTTGGAATACACAAAGTATGAATCTAGGAAAATTGAAAGTCATCAAAGCTGAAATGTAACACATAAATATTGATATTTTAGGTGTTAGTCAGCTGAAATAGATTGATATTGGCCATTTTGAATCAGAGAATCATATGATTTACTATGCTGGTGATGAATAAATTGAATAATTCTACCAATGTCTTCAGTCTGTAATTTATCAAACATGTAATCAAGATACATTGATAATTATTGGTGATTGAAATGCAAAAGTTGGAAACAAAGAAAGAAGGAACAGAACCATCTTACTGTAAAGCAGGAACACAGCCTGTCTCATTGTGTCCTTGGTTAAATCAATTACTTCTTAGAAAGTCGAGGGGGGGTGGTTGTTTTGTTTTTCAAAATGACTGTGTACAGGAGCAAACACAGACATCCGAGATATACATCAACATAGCAGGGGAACAGAAACCATATAGACTCAAACCTGGAACAAAAGGACCTTTCAGCACTTTATAGATTTGAATTCAATGAGCCTTTCCTGTGTGTTGGTGGTTATGTCTTTGATCATAATTACTACAGAGATAATTTCTGCAATCGGTTATTTGATTACCAAGAGTGCTTGCATCCACCTCCCCATACTGTAACTTCATTGATGTGCCTGAGAGTGACTGTAACAATTCACAGAGGAAAAGGAATAATTTTTTTATGAAAGGAGGATCAAGATTTACTGTCAGTGGGTCCTCGTCATCAGCATCTAAATTGATATCAGATGAGTTGCAGATTATCCAGAAAGAATTAGCCTAGATCAAAACTAAAATTGTATCCTGACTAAGACGCCTGGAAAAGATTGAGAAGGAGCAGAAGGTGGAGGCAGAAGTTCAAAAGAAATAATTGGAAGAGTATAGTGCTTATCCAAGATGAATGTGTGTCAGAGAATGCAGATCAATCTACAGAGGAGCCTGCTGAAGAAGGGTCAGATGTGGATGGTGAAGAGATGAGAGAGAGGAGGACTTCATTGATGATGGGGGTCATGAGCTGTTTCTACAGATAAAAAATGATGTGACATCAAGAAAGCTGAAAGCAGCAAAGAGAAAACTGTGACAACCCTCAGAAATGTGAAAGTCTGTTTCTTATTGGGTAGCAGCATCTTTGGTTCAATTTATATAAAAACCCAAATAGATAAAATGGACAGTATTGTTTAAATTTAGATATTCCATTTTTCGTTTGTTCTAAGCTGTATAATGGTCAGGTTTTTATGCTTTAGATTGTAAATGTGTTTTACTCCCAGCTAATTATGTTTGTTTGGGCTTGTTTGTATGTCTTGAAAGACATAAAATTGAAGGAAGGACATTTATGAATGGTAAGGGAGACACTGTATACAAATGTATATTTGTGAAAGCTATTTATTTGATTAGCATGTGTGGCAGTTACATAATTTCATGTCAACTTGATTAACAGAATGAAGGGGTAGAGTCTAACTGACAATCAGGTCTTCCTCCCTGGAGGTGGGATACACTCTCTGTCTGTTTCACCTTTCTGTTGACAAGCCATATGGGGCTACACTGATGGCAGCCAGAGCCCTGATGTGTCTACTGCCATTGGATCCACAGGACTTTCCACCCACCAGCTTGTGAACTTCCTGCATTTGGCATCATTGCATGTGTTGCATGAGTCAGAAGGAAAATTTTTAGACTAGTACCAGACATTGAACTTAAGGACTTGATCTGGACGGGGCTGGGATGTTTTCTCAATATTCAATGGCTCTTTGATATAAAGCTCTCTAATACATTGAAAGACCGAAAGAAACAAAGAATCATAGATCCAGGAATGGCTTTTGGGTTCACACCAAATCCCAGCTCCAACTTAAGTAAAATTAGTTCTTACAACTTGGCAATGCTTGATATTCATCTCCAGTAAGGGAACACAGAGGAGACGAGTACTATAGCAAAATGTGGTGAAATAATTAGATGGTGCCCAGCTATCAGATAAAATAGTGTCTGCTGTCTTAAAAGCTTGTCTCCTAACAAGCAGCCATCTAAGTGAGATAGCAAATAAGTCAACATGGAAGAAGCCACTGACTGATTGTGAAGCATACAATCCGAAGTTGAAGGGAGGGATTAGTATCTGAGCATAAAGTCTGAAAATCTGGTTTGCAGAAAGCTATGGATAACAATGGGAGCCCAAGACTCACTGGTGAAACTATGCAGAAAATAAGCCTCTGGTGGACTCCCACTATCCACAATTGAGGGATAGGAGGAAAGTGGTCACTAAAGGGATTGCATTGATAAATTGAATATAGAAGGTCAAAGGCCGAAACCTGACTTGAATAGTTAAGACTTGTCAACAGAATCCCCCTAGGATGCATGCTGGACCTGATCTGGTTACCAAAATCGTATGTGTTTTTTTTTTGGGGGGGGAGGAGGGTGTTGTTGTTTGTTTTTGATTGTACATATTAGGGGCTATCTCAGGAGTGTTGTATCATTTAGAGTCACTCTCTTGAAGTTGTGGTACTTGGTTTTTCATTTTGGAGGTTATGAAAACCAGGAATGATGAACCTATAGCGTCAGCAAGTGGAATAAGGGTTTTTGTGGGGAGAGGGACACAAGTGATGGTGAGGTGAAGGGGTGAAGACATCAGGGAGTCCATATAGAAAAAAAAGAATGTTCGGAAACTGATTATGGTAGCAAATGTACAATTCTACTGGACACAATTGAAATATGGAATGATTGGATTTATGTATTAAGCCCAATTAATAAAAATTCAAAAAAAGAATTTCTGCTGGTACAAAGAGAACCCTGGGGGTGTAGTGGTTACACGCTGGGCTGCTTACCACCAGCCACTCCAGGAAGAAGTTCGATATTTTCTATTCCCATAAAGAGTTACAGTCTGAAACACACAGGGGCAGTTCTACTCTGTCCTATAAGTCACTGAGTTGGAATCTTCTTGATGGAAGTGAGGTTTTTTGCTTTTGTTTTACTATGGGTGACAAGTTTGATGACTAGGTATGGCACAGAAAATTGATCACCTCTAGCTAAGGAATAGTCTAAAGACACTTCCACTTTGATTCTTCATAAAGATAGCATTCATGTCTTGCATGCACATATAAAAGGCAAAAAAACTTCTCTCACCATGTTTCTCTCATATGGGTGATAAAATGCAGCATCTGAAAACCTGAATTTGACTTGGAATCTTCTCAATTAGCTGTGTATCACAAATATGCTTGATTATTTGGAAGAAACCCAGTGCCGTGTTTAATAGTTGGAATTTCAAGTGTATGAATATTCTAATCATTGACCTTTTGAAATGTTACTTATTACTTTTCAGTTTTGTCTTTGGTTGCTGGTGGGGCGGTATTGTCTTCAAATAATGAAGTTGGGGCAGAAGAGAGAAGGCACTAGAAGATATAATAGGTTTGAGAATCATTTCTATAAAGGGAGCATTGTGTGTATGATTCTGCTTTCTTTAATTACCAGGAGTGTTTGTTGTGTTTTTCATTGCCAACACAGTGCTTGGATAAAATTATTGGCTTAATGGATTGTAGTTCTGAGCTGGATGGGAGAGGCCATTCTACATGACCTTCTTGCTTATTTTTAATCTCTCAGAGGACTTGAGGATAAGGATGACAGCATTGCAATAGGTTTTAAAAGGATCCATTGAACTGCGAGATCAGTGGGCAATTTAAAGCAGAGACCTATATGCTTCATGCTCAAGACGCTTTTGAAAAGTGCCTTTCACACTCTGTGTTCCTCCTAATTCTATTTTTATTCACTTGCCTTTCTTTTCATATTTTAAGATCGTTGATGGTGGAAACTACATCTCATGCAGGTATCCCCATATTAGCCTGTAAAGTAACTTACAAAGAAATGTGGGATCCCAATTCCAAACACTGACTTAACAGCAAACACATAGAAAAACATTGTAAAATGGGAGCCTCCTTAGTGTATGTGTATCTGCATGTGCACATACATACAACATGATATGAAGTGTTTAAACTGGATTTTATATAAATGTACATATATGCATGTGTGTAAATATATGTATCAATAATGCATGTAAATACATTTATCTATAAAATGTGGTTTTATTGGTTACAAAAAGAGAATATATCTGAAAATTAAAATTTGAAAACCCTGTCATTATCAAAAATATTGCAAAATCAGATATCTTCTCAGTCAAAAATATAATACTTCATCTTTCAATTTCAATAATCCATTTAAATGTTGCCTTCTTCAGAGCCATCTTACCTCTGCATGCATAATAAACTTTTGTAATTGAAGTCCTTTGCAAAGGTTTGAAAACAAATGACTATTAAGGGCACAGCTTTTACTGAAGTCAATGAACTTGATCATATTGTGAATCACATCTTGATATTTTTCTGGCTACAAATGTCCCAGGATGGATCATGAAGTGAGAGTAAAAATATGTTCATTGCTTTAATGTTTACTATAAATTCAGCATTGCCCCAGTACTGTCTGTAAAGACTACAAAGCATTTTTTCCACTGTACACGTTCAAATGTGAAAAAGTCATTGACTTAAATATATATATATATATATATATATATATATATATATATATATATATATATATATAATCTTCCCCTCCTGTGTACTAATCCAAAGAGTGAAAAGACAACAATTTCTCATGTATGCTTCCTTAATATGTAATATTTACATATTAACAATAGCTATGCCATGTTAGAAATATCAGTTGTTTCATGTAACTGAATTTTAAACTTTGGGCTGCCTTTAACTCACTGTGATCCAGTCAATTCCAACTCATAGTGACCCTGTAGAAAAGAGTAGAATTGCCCCTGTGGGTTTCCCAGATTATAAATCTTTATGGGAGTAGAAAGACTGGTGGCAAGCTGTTGGGAGTGGTAGTTGCTAATTTTAGATTATTGGGGGAAACTGTATCATTCAATCAAGGAATTTTCTGAATTTAATCTCCATACTTTTTTCCCATGAACTATTTCTGATACATTAATAGCAGTAGGTAATATGAGATCTCCAATCACCTTAGTTTGTTTTCTCTTAAAGTTTTTCATTTTTCAATTAAGTAAAAAACAAAAGAAAAAACATCAAAGAGTTAATATTGATTAAATAGACTATTATTATAAAGAAGTGTCAGTATACTATGATCTTATAAGAGGGCGCTTGAAAATTGTAGGAAAAAATCATTATCTTTTTTGTTTTATTGAGCTCGAATTAACATATCATAAAATTCAATGGTTTAATCATTCAAGAATTGTTGTGCAACCATTATCACAGTCAACTTTGGTACCACCTCTTCATTTTTGACTTCCCATTTCCCCTTACCCCCCACTTCATTTATTAGTGAACCTTCCCCAGGCAACCCAACTATTTTCTTTAAAAATCCACAACCCTGGTTTCCCTGTATGGATAAATGTAGAAAACAAGAGCAATAAACAAACAAGGACTCAGTAATAACACCATATGAAACAGAAAAGACTTCAATCTAAGAGAAAGCAGAGAATGTATCTATATGTATCATTTTATTGGGGGCTCATACAGCTCTTATCATAATCCATACATCCTTCCATTGTGTCAAGGTCATTTGTACATGTGTTGCCCTCATCATTCTCACAACATTTGCTTTCTACTTGAGCCCTTGATATCAGCTCCTCATTGATCTCTTCCATCCCCTCCACTCTCCCTCCCTCACAAGCCTTTAATAATTTATAAATTATTATTATTTTTTCATGTCTTGCACTGTCCGATGTCTCCCTTTACCCCCTTGTCTGTTGCCCATTCCCCTGGGAGGGGGTTATAGATAGGTCATTGTGACTGGTGCCCCCTTTTCTCCCCCCCACCTTCCCCTTCCCCTCCTGGTATGGCTATTCTCAATATTGGCCCTGAGTTTATCTGTCCTGTGTTACCTGTATTTCCAGTTCTTATCTGTATCAGTGCACATGCTCTGGTCTAGCCAGATTTGTAAGGTAGAATTAAGGTCATGGTAGTGGGGGGTGTGGGGGGGCAGGAAGTATTAAAAAACAGTGGAAAGCTATATGTTTCATCGGTGTCATACTGTACCCTGACTGGCCCATCTTCTTCCCACCCCTCTTCTGTAAGGGAATGTCCAATTGCCTACAGATGGGCTTTGGGCTTCCACTCCGCAGTCCGCACTCTGTCCCTCATTCACATTATGATTTTTTATCTAATACCTGATCCCATCAACACCTCATGATCACACAGGCTTGTGTGCTTCTTCCATGTGGGCTTTGTTGCTTCACAGCTACATGGCTGCTTTCTTATCTGCAAGCCTTTAAGATCCCAGATGCTAAATCTTTTGATAGCCGGGTACTATCAGCTTTCTTCACCACATTTAGTTGTGCACTCACTTTGTCTTCAGTGATCGTGTTGAGAAGGTGAGCATCTCAGAATGCCAGATTATTAGAAAAAAGTTTACGTTTATTGAGGGAATACTTAAGTAGAGACCCAATGCATATATGCTTCCTTAATACTAAACCTGTAAATATATGTACATAGATCTATTTCCCCATCGTCATATATATATTTACATATATACATGCCTGTATTTAGATCTCTATCGATGCCCTTTGTCTCCTAGTTCTTCCCTCTATTTTCTTTTGCTTTCCTCTTGTCCCACTATCATAGGACACCCTTCATTTGGGTTTCAGTAATTCCTCAGTTACATTGCCCTTGATCCATCCCTACCAGATCTCCTACACCCTTATTGCCATCAATTTTCGGTCACTTGTTGTTCCCTTGTCCCTGGGTTTGTTAACACCCACGTCGAAAGCAGATAATACTGAACACTTAGAATAAAGTCACATTGGGTCCAGAGGGAGATAAAATGAAAGGTATTACTTTACAGTCTAAGAATAGCTGCTGAAATCTAATAGCCAATGCTTCTTTTCTGATGTTATGGCTGTTGATATTCCTAGTCTATGTGTATTGGGGATTCACTGGGGTCTCAATCCACATAGGGATCCTGCAAATGGATTTTGGGCTACCATTCTCCTCCATAGTATCCACAAGCCAGGTGTTTAGAATTTAGGCACTGGTACTATGAACTCCTCTTATCATTTGTAATTCTTGGATCACACAGGCTGTTCTTCTTCTCTGTGGATTTAGGTGACTCTTCACTTTGATAGCTGCTTGTTTTGAGATAAGCCTTTAAGACTCCAGACATACTTTTTCTGTTTGTTTTAAAATAGTTTTATTTGTATTTAATCTACACATCATGCAATTCAATAGTTCAATTGTGACAAGAAGTGTTGTACAATAATTATATTACTACATTCAATTTTAGAACACCCCCCCAGATTAAATCATTTTTAAAATGAGTTGTGTAATCATCATCAGTTCTAGAAAGTGTTCCCCCCAACCTTCCACATACATTGTTTTCTCCCTCAACCACCTCACTTTCCCTATCCCCGACTCTCCATCCCTACCTCCCCTATAAACCCTTGCATCAGTTCTTATTTCCACGCCTCTACTCCTTCTGTGCTTCAAAAACTGGAAAACCCAACAGAACCATTAAAACAAAAAACAGAAAATAATAATGATAAGGATAAAATCATGATAATACAGAGATGAAAATACAAATAGTGGGTAAGAAAGAAAAGACCATTGCGAATATTTAAGAGGCCAGGGAAGAAATTTTGTCATGGAACAAGCAAGTAATACTCGCACCTAGAACAGTGGCTTTCAACCTTCTTAATGCCACGACCCTTTAATAGAGATCCTCATGTTGTGGTGATCCCCAATCATAAATTTTCATTGCTACTTCATAACTGTAATTTTTCTACTATTATGAATTGTTATGTAAATATCTGATATGCAGGATGTATTTTCATTTTTACAAATTGAACATAATTAAAGCATAGTGAAAAAAATCATAGTGATTAATCACAAACTATATATAATTATATATTATGAAATATTTATTTCTAATTACAAATAAATGAAATTTTGTCTTGAATCATGGTGTAGCATAGGAACTCGTATGTGGGCAGACCTGCCTGGAGACAGATAGAGGAGCGGTGTCTCGGTTGCTAAGACCATCGGAAATATGTGTTTTCTGATGATCTTAGGCAACACCTGTGAAAGGGTCATGACCCACAGGTCACGCTACCTTAGAGGAATCTCATGGGAATTTGCCAGTGGCTTAATCAGGCTAGGTACTCTGCAGATGGATTTTGGGCTCCCACTGTCCTTCATAGCTTTGATACTTTTTCCTTTGTCATATTTGAACTTTGTTATTGTTGTTTTGAGATCACACAAGTTGGTGTGCTTCTTCCTGTGAACTTAGTTGACTGCTTGCTTAGATGGATGCTTGTTTGAATACAAGCCTTTAAGATTCCACACACTGTTTCAATAGATAGCTGGTCACCATAGGCTTACTTCATCACATTTTGCTGTAGCACCCTTATCTTCAGTGATTATTTCATGAAGGTGAGTTACGAGTACTTTCATGATAACCAGAAACCAATTGATTTCTTCACCACACTTTTGCACTTATGTCTTCAGTGATCTCTTAATGGGGGTACCAGACTGCGCCATATCATAGGAAATAATTGTTCTTATATTAGGGTTATTATCAATGAGAGCTGAAAATCCATTCATATAACTATGAGGCATCATTGTCATTATATTGTAGTACATCATAAAACACCCCATAGGGCTTAAGGTAATTCTATTGATAGTAACACTATTCAAGTCACAGTTAAAACACTGTTGAGCAAGGGATTTTATAAATGTGTAGAACTATAGCTATTCTCAATATTGATCCTGAGAGGTTTGTCTGTCCTGAATTCCCTGTGTTTCCAGCTCTTATCTGTGTGTGCTCTGATCTAGCCAGATTTGTAAGGTAGAATTGGGGTCATGGAAGTCAGGGGTGGGGGGAGCATTAAAGAACTATAGGAAAGTTGTATGTTTTGTTGTGCTATATTGCATCCTGACTGGCTGGTCTACTCCCTGCCACTGCTCTGTAAGGGGATATCCAATTGCCTAGAGATGGGTTTGGGGTCTCCACTCTGCACTCTTCCCCCCCCCCACCCCATTCACAATGATATGATTTTTTGTTCTGGGTCTTTGATACCTGATATATGATCCTGTTGACACCTAATGATCACATAGGCTGGTGTGTGATCCAGGAGGGTTTGGGGAAGGTAGGGGGTGGGGTGGAAGGGGGGACCACCACAATGATCTCCCTTTAACCCCCTCCAAGGGGGATGGACTGCAGAAAAGTAGGTTAAGGGAGACATCGATTAGTGTAAGACATGAAAAAATATTAATGATTTATAACTTATCAAAGGTTCATGATGGAGGGAGGGTGGGGAAGGGAAAAATGAGAAGCTGATACCAAATAGAAAGAAAATGTTTTACAAATGATGATGGCAACAAATATACAAATGTGCTTGACACAATGGATGGATGGATTATGATAAAAGTTGTATGATCCCCCAGTAAAATGATTTTAAAAGTAAATAAATAAAATGATTATCAAATAAATAAAAATAATAAATGTGTAGAACTTCTCATTAGACTCAAATACATGAATCATTAGCTTGTATATTTTCAATATGTGGGTTACTGGACACTAGTTACACATGCTATGAGGGATGGAGATATGGCAATATTTTCAGGAACATTCATTAATGAAGACAGAACCATGCCTGGTAGACTAAAACATGTCACAAAAAGGCAGAAAGAGGTTGACAGCAGCAACTATATGATGGTCCTGGATCATCATTTGCCAGGCACCCTCAAAGCAATAAGTCTGAACACACCCAGAGTCCAACGATTACCAATTAACTCTTTAACTTTGAGATAGCAGTCATCTGCTCTTCTCACCAGGGAATTTCAGCTGAAAGCTCAAGGGAGTGTTTCAATTGCTTAGTTCTGCTATAAGTGAGTGCTGTTTGCTTGGTGAGGTTTCCAATTCAGGTCCATCTGGTGTAGTTTATGAAGGATGTTGTGTAGCTTGGAAGGAGGGAGTCTAATATCTGAGATGACTATAGCATGTTTCATGGATTACCAGGGGTTAGTTAGGAACTAGGCCAAAAGTTCCCACTTAGGGACATAATACAGTACACATTTGCCCCTTGGGGTCTCTACAAGTAATATTGTGTTTTTCCCCAGGTGGAAGAGTACCCCAATTGGCCAACTCAGTATCAGAAGTGCAATTGCCTCCTCCAGTACAGACATGACCCCCACCTCTCCTCTCCCAGTAAAGATCACTAATTAATCCTCTTATATAATTTTCTGTTAATTTGGAATGATTGCTATATGGCAAGAATTAATTGGTCTTCTTCTCTCCCTGACATGGGAAATTGTCCCCATTCTTAGTGAGGTCATCTCTCTTCAGGTGGTTTTTAAAGTGTTCTAATGAGGAAGTGATATATAATTTATGGGAAACTAGGTAGACACATTGTTTCTTTGCTAGGGGTCTGGGAACAGGAGCCTATTTTGTCTTGGTTTTTATCCTTACAGTAGTGGACTTGTGTGTTAGTCCGGTTGACTAGAGAAACAAATTCATAGGCACTCATATGTGTGCAATAGAGAACTTTATATCAAAGAGTAATTGTATATTAAGAAAACATCTCAACCTCTCCAGATTAAGTCAACAAATCCGATATTATCCCATATGTCTGACACTAATCTATAATTTCCTCTTCAGACTCACGCAATATGTGCAATGATGCCAAATGCAGGAAAATTACAGGCCAGTGGGTGGAAAGTTTTGTAGATGCTGTGCTAAGGAAACATCTTAGTGCTGGCATGGATCTCCACGTGCTTCTCCAGCTCCAGGACTCTAGTTTCATCAGGGGTATCCACATGATTTGTCATCAGGAAGATAAGCAGAGTGTGTGTGTGTGTGTGTGCGTGTGTGTGTGTGTATCTGACCTCCCGCAAGCTATTTATCTCCTTCATGTCTCCAAATGAGGTTATCAAGTTGTGACCTGATTGACAGGCTAGACTCCACCCCTTCACTCTTAATAGTCTCAATGTTGACAACAGATTTTGTAACTACCACAACTTGTACAGTATTTGTTCATTTGTTATTTACTAACTTCACTCAGCATAATTGTTTCCACGTCCTTTCTTGTCACGAGGTGTTCCATAGTTTCAACTCTTTTTTAGGGATACACATTTCTATTGTGCCTATGTACCAGAGTTCCTTTCTCAGTTCTTCAACTGATGGGCATTTGTGCTGTTTCTAGCTTCTTGTTATTGTGAACTGTGCTTTTATGAATATGAGAGAGACTGATTTGTCTCATTTCTTTTCTTCAACAGATTTATTAGCACTTTGTCCACCTATCATACAATTAAATAGTTCAGTTGTATCAAGAAGAGTTGTACAATCTTTACCACAATCAATTTTAGAACATTTTACCTGTATTCCTCTTTGTACTCATTGCTATTCATGCAATTATTATTTTTAATTGTGGAAAAAATATACACACAAAAATTCTCCAATTCAACAACTTCTACATGTATAATTCAGTGCCATTGATTATGCTCTTCATGTTGTAAAATTATTCCCAACTCTTTCACCATAATTAACATAAACTCAATGCTCCCTAAGCAAAAATTCTTCCGCCTTTACCCATGGTAACCATTGGTTAAGTAGTTGGGTTTCTTTTTTTTTTTAAAGTAGTTTTCATAATATAATATTCACATATTATACACTTCCATGGTTAAATCACTTAAAATGTATATACATTATCACAATCAGTTATATTGCTCCCTCCCACTCCCACATTCATTTTTTGTTCCCCAATTCCCTTCACTCTCCCCACCCCATCCAACCCTCATTCCTGATAAACCATTGCATCAAGTATGTCGCTATGTTTCCACTCTTTCTGTGCTTCATAAACTGGAAAAAAAAACAAAAACAATAAAAAACAAAACAAAATGAAAAAGAAAGAAGAATATAATAATGATATAAAGATAAAAATTAAAATAAACAGAAAGAAGAGAAGAACAACATTTTTTTAAAAGCTAAAGAAGAAATTTCTGTCTTGGAACAAATGAGAAATATTTGAACCTAGAATAAAATCAAGTTGGGTCAAGGGGGAGATCATATTGTAGAATGGCTCCATCCACCACAATCAAGTTTACAATAATCTCTGTCCAATAGTCAAGCTATTTGAATCCTTCACCTGTAACTAGGTGGGATCTATCAGATGCTTAATCTGACTAGAGACTCAGCAGATGGACTGGGTATTTACAATTAAAGCTCTGATACTTTCCCCTTCATCATATTTAGATTTTGTTATTATTATTTTTGGATCATACACACTGGGGTGCTTCTTCTGTGTGGGCTTAGTTGGCACCTCAATTAGATGGCTGTTTGAATTCAAGCTATTAAGACACCAGATACAATTATCTTCGGTGATCATTTCATGAAGGCAAATATCGAACGGGGTCAAGTTATAAGAACTTACTGTTCTTGGATGGGACTAGAGTGAAGCAGGAGCCCAGAATACATCTGCTCGTCCCCAGGTTATGAATGACACTGATTTACTTTGGCAGTCATAATATGACAAAAAGCAAAATTCCACAAGCACCAAAGCAATAAAAAAAAAACAAAGCAAGCAAACAACGGGCAGAAAAACAAAAACCTGAAAAACAAAAAAGAGAAACATTGTCAATGATGCCACTGGGGTATAAGGTGATTGCTTTGATAACATCAATAGTTTGTCCAATAAAATAGAATTTAAGATGCTGTTGATACGAGGAGTTTATGCAAGTATAGCCCAAATGAGAGCTGCAATCCATGAGTTATTGCTTTGTACAGATTGTTTTCTTAATTGATTGAGCTCTGTGTACACTGAGCATGGACTTGGTGTTAGAGGGAAATTTCCTATATCAACTCTTACAGCCGCAGATCTTTACCTATCACATTAAAATCTGTCAAAATAATGCATTGAGACATAGAATATATGATGGTTCTGGACCACATTTCATTGGACACCCACTAAACCAAAGGTCCCATGCAAGATCCAATGACAACCATTTCCAGAGACTTGGGTTAGCCACACTGTGTTTCATCTCTCATCAGTGTATTTCAGTCCTTAGTCCAAGGGTATGGGTAGTTTTGATGTAGGGTTCAGTTTGTTCATTCAGACTTCTACTTTGAGTCCTTCTGGTGTGGTCCTTGGGGAATGCTATGTTGCCTGTAAGGCTAGCATTTAAGGTCATCATGGTGCTTAGTCCATGGCAGGGTTCACCGACGGGTTGGGGAAAAACATGTTCATAGTGTCTACCCAGGAACATAATAGTGAGTTTATTGCCCTCTTATGTTCCCTACAGGTATTATTTTGCATGCATTTCCAATGTGAGGGTGCTCTTCCCCACTTACTCATCATACTCACCAACAGAAATATCAGTGTCATCTTTTTGTAGCCTACTGTCCTTTCCCAGAAAGAAAACAACACAGACCGCCGGCAAGTTCAAAAGAAAAAGTTTTATTTCTTACGCAAGGACCGTCAGCCCTCTTGAGAGGATACTGAGCACCGCCCCAGTATAATTTTCCAAAGATTTTTATACTTTTGCAATGTGCAGGTGTGCAAACATGCAGAGTACAGAAGTGGGATATTGTGGTTAGCCATTCTTAGTTGAACAATAACTGCTCTTTGTTGAGCAATAACTGCTCTGGTCATTCTCACAAGCCTTCTGAACATACATTTCCTTCGGTACATTCCATTGCACTACGTCTGCACAGCCTAGCCCCCCAATATCAGCTAGTTCATTTACAGTTCATAGTGAGTTCATTTACAGTTCACAATGGCTTCTGTCAGCTCAAAATGGCTTCACTCTTATCAAGACTGTTTAAGCTTTTCCTAGAGCTACTACATTCCCTCCTGTTATTCGCCAAGTTCAAACCATTGGATCTGCTGTAGCCAGCCGAGTGTATGGTGGGCTCAGCACTAAGAGTTTTATGGCTTGTACTTTCTGTGTAACAAATGCCACTAGCTTATTGATTTTTGGTCAAAATCTGAGGCTTAGCAGGAGGAGGATTCGGCATCTGACTAGGGCCATTACTAGGGTAGTTAACCAGGGTGACCAATTAAATAGCTTTATCAAACCAATTGGTTCTTTCATTTCTTGTCTCTTTCCCCTAATCTTTTCCTAACCAGGGCTAAGCTATCTTTAATGATTCCTGAATGGTTTACATAAAACAAGTTTCTCCCAATGCCATGCACAGCCCTCATTGTTTCAAAAGGAGCTAGTCAAATCCTCGGCGGTTTTGCCTCACTTCTACAAGGGAGTCTAAGGATCTTTCTAAATGGGAAACTGATTTTTCTAATCCTTGTAAATCTAAGTAAATTTGCTGACTAAGAGTCTGATAGTGTAAATTTCCTTGTATTAAAGCAGCTGACCCTACTGAGGCTGATCCCACAATCCCAAGCCCTGCTAAGAGTGGGACCAAAATTGGGACTCTTCTAACTTGTCCAGAAGTTCCAAAGTGATCCCTACACCTCCTTCACTAGAATACAGGTACACTTGAGGAATAACATGCACGAGCACACAAATACCCAAGTCCGCTGCTAATACTGGGGAAAAGACAGGGTGTTAGTTCTGTGGAACAAGCAAACCAAGTACCCCTTGGAGCGGATAAAAAATAAGGATCAACATTTGGTTCAATAGGAATAACTTGAAGACAAAAATCTTGATATCTTGATAAATGTAAGGGATAATTAGATGAATAAATACACAATCCTTGCCCTTGCAAATTTTCTAAAATGAGCTTAGAATCGAGCCCGTTCTGACCCCACCTACAGACTGACTGTTGCTTAGTGTAATTCTTCATACTAACATTTTTAATTTGATTACAGTCTGTACCAATAGTGCTATTTGTACCTGTGCCTACATAGTAAGGGGGAACAGGGTTCAGACAAAGCCAACAATCAAATGTGAGGTTAGGATTTGTTGAGCTCATAAATTGGAATCCAGAATATTTAACACAGAAGCTTGAGGTGGCTCCTGAATGGAAAGGACCCTTTGAGTTGGGTTGATGGTGAATGGGAAAGTTACTGAAGAGTTTGAAGGGTGCAGCAAAGGAATCTTAGTGACATGTCGCTGTGGCTCTTCAGGATTTATCACTAGGTTTGGGCCTATAGGGACGAGAGGTTGCCATATTTAACTCTTCTTGATATTAAAGGCTGTCCCAGGATCTCTACCATTTACATAAAGTCAAATTCCCCATGTTTTCCCAGTGAACTCTTTCTGTTCCCAATAATGCTTGAATCCAATTCTAATAGTAACATTTGGAAACCATACAAGTGGCGGGATCAAACCCCTCAGATTTTAGTTTCATTTTTTAAAGGTAATATCAGGGTCTTCTTTAAAAAGTTTTCACCCTTTAGATGATATAATTTCACAACCCCAGGCTGCACAATGGTACTGTCCCTCCCCTTGGCAGTTAGGGAGTCCATCAGCCAGGCATATATAGAAATGGTGATTTCTAAACTGTTTTCCAAAATTTAAATTCGAGCATCCCCTTGGGGTGTAGGAATTACCATATCTATGCCTGCCAATGACCTTTACATGCAATTTAGGTCGAAACAAATCAAAGCAGAAAATAGGAGGAGTCATATAGAGTGTAAGAGGTTACATTTTCCCCCTGGAGGTTTGAGTTAAAAGTCCACAGATGTGTTTGTGGTTCATGGGGCAAAGAGTGGGAGCTGTCAGCGATACTCAGACAGACAAAAACAATTAAATGTTGCAAAGCCTTAATTGTAAGGGGTTTTCTCGTCTTTCTGAGTGTCATTCTTTTTGGGATATACTTGGGGGGATGGGCTCTTTTTACTTGTGACTGATGAATCCACGGTCCCTTCCCTGCTACTTTAATAGCAGTTGGTGTTGTAAGTATCACCTGGTATGGGCCAGTCCACCTTGGTTTTAAGGTGTCGGGTTGGTGCTTCTTTACCCACGTCCAGTCTCCAGGTTGCAAGTTGTGGGCTGCTTCTTCACCTTTCCCTCCGTTGGGCCCAAAATGAAGGTGTCGGAGCAGATGATTTGTCTCTCACATGCTGCACAGTCTGCAGGCACTCGATGAGGGAACGATTAGTGACTTCCATTATTTCTACTTCCTTCAATCTTGGGAGGGTGGGGAGGGTCTGCCAAACATAGATTCAAATGTGGGTCATGCTTTTCACATAGGGAGAGCATCAAACTCAAAGTAGGGCAAAAGGTAAAGAAAGGATCAACGCAGTTCTCGCCAGGTCCTAAATGCAACTTAACGAACAATTCCTTTAGGGTTCTGTTTATTCTTTCTACTTGCCCTGAACTTTGGGGCCTATAAGCCCAGGAGAGCTTCCAGCTAATGTTTAGAAACGTTGCTGATGCTTTAGCAATTTGAGCAATGAATGCTGGGCCATTATCGGACCCCAAGGTGGTGGGAAAGCCAAATCTAGGGACAATTTTAGTTACTAATAATTTACACACAATGGCAGCGGTTTTCTTCTCCATTGGGAAGGCTTCCACCCATCCAGAATAGGTGTCCACGAACACCAGCAAATACCAGTAGCCATAACTACCAGGTTTGATTTCCGTAAAGTCCACCTCCCAGAATTCTCCAGGACTAACCCACCTCAAGCTCGTGGTTGGGGTTGCTCCTTTTCTTTTCTAGTGTTGTTTACCCGAGCCCAGTGCAATCAACGGTGGGTGACATCTGCCACCCAGTGTCCAAGCCTGGGTATGTGAATGTTCCTGCGGAGCAACGGAAACAATTTAGAGGACCCCAAGTGCATACCTTCATGTAGTCCTTGAATCAAATCTCTCCCCAGAGTTTCTGGTATGAATCTTCTTCCATCGGAGTGGAGCAGCCCCCCAGGAATGCTCTGACTCTTTCTAGCAGCCCAGCTCTTGGCTTGCCTTTAGATCATTCTCCGAGTATGCAGGTTGTGGTGGTAACACTGGGGATGGCATGGTCACAGCCACCACCTCAGGGGGATTGGTTGTATAATCCTGGTGTTTGAGATCCAATGGTCCAGGGACTCCTTAGGAAGGTTTCAAGCATATGCCACACCCCTAACACAGCAATATCCTGTCCCAATGTAAGCTTCCTAGCTTCTATAACTAGGATGGCCGTGGCAGCCTCAGCTCACATGCAGCTCAGCCATCCTGCAGCTACAAAGTCTAAGTTCTTTGAAAGGTAGGCCACAGGTCACTTCCATGGCCCCAAGTTCTGAGTTAGCACTTCTTTTGCTATACCTCCGGCCTCATGTATAAATAATTGGAAGGGCTTTTCTATGTCTGGAAGGACAAGAGCGTCTGCTGATATGAGCACCTTCTTTTTAAGGATTCAAAGGCTTGCTATTCTACCTCAGTCCATTTAAGTTCTTTATCCCTTCCCCTAGCACTTGCATATAAGGGGTTGACTATTTCTGCAAATCTCAAAATTTACAATCAGCAGTATCCCACAGCCCCTAGGAACTCTCGCACCCGCCTCTTAGTCTCAGGTACTGGGATTTTTAGGATCACCTTAATGCAGCTGGGGGCAAGGTCCGCTTTCCCTTCTCCACATGGTAGCCTAGGTATACAGCTTTATTGACACACATTTGTGCCTTTCTTGCAGATACCCTGTACCCTAATTTACTGAGGACTATTAACAGGTCCTCGGTAGTCCTTTTTCATTCCTCCAGGGTTTCAGAGGCCAGGAGGAGGTCATCTGCTTACTAGAGCAAAGTTGTTTTGGGGCGTTCCTCCTTGTATTCCTGTATTTCTTTACTAGATTCACTTACAGGGGACAAGGTTATGGCGAAGAAAGCATCCTTTAAGTCTAAAACAGTATAACAAATTTGGTTTGTGGAATAGTACTCAGGAGGGTATATGGGTTTGCTACCATGGGGTGAACAGTCTCTGCCCTTGCATTTACTTCTCTGAGATCCTGCACCGGTCGGAAGTCCTCAGTTCCTGGCTTCTGCATGGGTAGCAGGGGAGTATTCTATGCAGACTTGCAGGGCACCAAAATGCCTGTCCTTTTTAGTCTGTGTATGTGAACAGCAATACCCACCTTTGCTTTCCATGGAATAGGGTATTGCTAGACCCTTACCGGGGTAGCTGAGCTCAGAAGTGGCACTACTACAGGTGCCTGATGTTTGGCAAGGCCTGGTGGGTTGTTCTCTGCCCAAACAAAAGGAATATCTTTTAGCCATTTATTAAGAAGTTACTTTGATGAGGAGGTCTCTTCTGCCCCTTGATAAAACACATAATCCTCTGACAAGAGAATGGTGAGCAAAACCTGGGCTTTTTTGGGTTCAAGGGTTAAGGTGGTCTCAGCAGGTGAAAAAGTAATTGTAGTCCCCAGTTTTTGTAATAAGTCCCGACCAATTAGGGGATAGGGGCACTCAGGCATTACCAGGCAGGAAGGTGAAACTGTCCCTTGTGCTAAATCTGTTATTCAGGCCGTTGTCAATGGGTGTGTTTGGGTCTTCCCTGTGGCTCCTGGGGGCCAAGTGAAACCGAGCCATGACCCCTTTATTCAGCTTCTTCAAGCTTTATTTTCTCTTGCTTGGGTTTTTCTAGGTGAGGATGAGCCCCATCCTCTTTAGTGGTGCATCGTCCGCCTCTCCTGGGATTTTCGGGGCACTGATTTTTCCAATGTCCTTCTTTTTGCAGTAGGCACATTGATCCTTCTCCAGGGGTTGGCGGTGCCCACAGGTCAGCCTCTCCATGAGAGGGCCATGATTTCCTTTTCCTGAGCCTCTGGGGTCCCCCTTGGCAGTTATTAGAATTTTAGCTAGTTTCTTTGTCTCTGTCGTGGTGGGGTCATCTCTGTTGTTATACACCCGCTGAGCCACTTCTACCAATTCACTAAGATTTTTCCTTTCAAACCTTTCCAACTTCCGCAATTACTTTCTAATGTCTGGGGCCGACTGAGTAATAAAGGCAATATTTATTGCCCTCCTGTTCTCGGGGGCCTCCAGGTCTAAAGGGGTATAAAGCCTATAGGCTTCCATCAGCCGCTTTAAAAAGGCTGTTGGAGATTCTCCTGTAAGAGCCTGCAAAATCTCACTGACCTTAGATAAATTCGTAGGTTTCCTGGCCACTCTGTTGAGGCCCTGCAAAAGAAACTGGTGATACCTGGTTAAGGCCTCCTGGATCCCACATCAGTCAAGCAGTAGGAAAAAGAGTTTCTCTAAAGTGGGGAGTGCCTGCTGGCTGCATCAGGTCCATTGACTGCCTTCTGGGCCTCTATCTGGATGTGCTCCAGTTCCTCTGATGTGAAGAGCACCTGAAGAAGTTGCTGGCAATTGTCCCAGGTGGGCTGATGAGTATGAAGAACAGCTTTTAGCAAAGAAATCAGACCTTGTGGTTTGTCAGAAAAGGAGGGATTTTGTGGATTCCAATTATACAAATCACTGGAGGAATAGGGGACATATATCAAAAAGGGACTTGGGGTCTTCCCCAGGTGTTGGGGCTGCTTGTCTTAAGGGGAGAATGGCAGCCACTGAGTGATCCTTCTCAGGGGGTTGGTAAGACATGCCAGCCCTAGTGTGTGGTGGGTACTCAAACAGGGGTAGTTAGTATTTCCCTTTCTTCGGCCCATGGGAACCTGAAAGGGTGTTGGCACCACCAAAGGGTCGACCAACGGGGAGGGGGAGAGACAGGCTCTGCCCCAATGGTTTTAGGAACTTGGACCGTTTTTGTTGTTTTTTTTTCTCGCAGTCCTGCCGCGTTTCCTGAAGTCTTGGAAACAAGAACTCTTTCTGTTGGGGGAGGAAGAAAATCTTTTATATATGCTGGCTTATCAGTGGCAATGTCAATCCACACATCAATATAAGGGATCTGCTCCGGATGTCCCGGTTCCCCATAAACATAACTATGAACTCTGAATAATAGGGGAAGGGAAAACGAACCTTGCTGGGGCCACTCAGGGACTCCGTCTGCCCAATCACCGTTACACAAATTGCAGAGTCTCCAGTCTTTAGGGTTGAAACCATATACTCTTCGTGAGCACCTAGAGAAATCAGAGAAATTAGCTAAAGGACATTCAAGTGGTGTCGAAGGCTTCTGCCCCATTTTGGGACCCTCTGGTTTCCCATCTGCCTCTGAAGAACCTTTAAAAAGGGTAAAATGAACACTTAAAGTGACAACACAGATACAAAAGCAGTGCAGAAGCAGCAAACAAACAACAAGAATGCCAACACCCGTGAATAGCCACGGGGAACCAAGGAGGGCCCTGCCCCTTTCAAGACACAAGAGCTCCACAGGGACATCTCCCTGGGACCTCAGGTGACTATCATGTGTCGCGTCCAGCTGACAATTCACCCCCAAAGGTACACCGTTCAAGTCACTTACCAAAGGCTGGCACTCAAATCAAATGAATTGGGGCGAAGGCACGTCTCTTCGAAAATCCCCTAGTTCTGGGGAAAGCACTCCTATAATGGAGGCCTCCTTTCTAACCAGGCTCGGACAGTGGCAGTAGGCTCTAAGTGGGACCTCCAAATATTGTAGCTTACTGTCTGGTCCCAGAAAGAAAGCAACACAGACCGCCGGCAAGTTCAAAGGAAAAGTTTTATATCCTGTGCAGGGACCGTCAGCCCTCTGAGAGGAGACTGAGCAGCCCCCAGTCTCATTTTACAAAGGTTTTTATACTTTGGCGGTGTGCAGGTGTGCAAGCGAGCAGAGTACAGAAGCGGGATATTGCGGTTAGCCATTCTTAGTTGAACAATAACTGCTCTTAATCTGCTCTGGTCATTCTCACAAGCCTTCTGAACATACATTTCCTTCGGTACATTCCGTTGCACTACGTCTGCACAGCCTACCTCCCTAATATCAGCTAATTCATTTATAGTTCAGAATGGCTTCTGTCAGCTCAAAGTGGCTTCACTCTTGTTAAGCTTCTAGAGCTACTACAACCTCTGAAATGTAGATGCTCCCCTCCCTTGATCTTAATTTGATTTTCCAGCAAGTTTCTCTTCTCATTCGTGTAAAGAGTGTGTTGAATTGGCACAGCCTTGTCTCAGTGTTGTATAGCAGCATCAAGTGGATGGTCTTTTTCCTTTTCTCCCTTCCTGTACAAGTGACCCCATCTGATGTGAGGTCTCCTTTTTCAAGGTGATTCTTAGAAAGTGTAACATAATAGGAGTCGTGTATATATGGGGGTATATAAGGGAACTCATGGCTGATAAGAAGCCTTCTAACCTTTTGTTTGGGACTTGATCTCTCAGACTTGTTTAATTTATGTTTCTCTTCATAGTAAGTAGTACACTCATGCAATATTTGTCCTTTTGTGATTGACTTACTTCACTCAGCATAGCACTTTCCAGTTCTTTACATGTCATGCAATGCTTCAAGCTTTCATCATTGTTTTTAGGGATGCATAGTATTCCATTGTGTGTATGTACCATAGTTTCTTTATCCAGTCTTCCACTGTTGGGAATTTGTGCTGCTTCCAGTTTCTTGCTGTTGTTAACTGTGTGCCATAAACATGGGAGAGCATCCATCCACTCGTATTGTTACTTATTTCTTATTGCTGGATCATATGGGATTTCAAATCCCAGTTGTTTTAAGTATCACCATATCATTTTCCATATGGAAAACTGTGTACAAAAGCAATATATAAGAAGAATTTCAATCTCTCCACATACTCTCCAGCATTGGTTGTTTGCTTGATTTTTTAAAATTAGGTGTAGCATTTGGGGTATAAAGTTGTATCTCATTGTGGTTTAATTTGCATCTACCTGATAGCTAATGATCATGAACTTTTCCCCACGTGATTGTTATCCATTTATAATTAAGTTTTGTTGACCTGTTCATGTCTTTCCCCCCATTTTTTCATTGGGTCATTTGTTATTTTCTTATTGAGGTGTTCTACAGTTGTGTATACTTTTGTAATTAGACACTGGTTGTGGGATACCAGCTCCCACAATCGAATGGGTCCAAGAGGCAGTTATGTAATTCAGGGGTAAAATTAAAGAGACATCACACAAGGTAAAGCATGTCATTGCTCACTTCTGGAACGACCATGATCTCAGCAGACAGGTCCGCTCAAAGAGAGAGAGAATACGCTTAGGGCACCTAAAAGTCCCTCTAATTACAGGTAACCACATATGTAACAGGAAGGGGCAGTACAGTAGGCATATACACAACCAGAAAGGGACTAGCTAGGGGTGTATAGGCATAGGAAGGGGAGGTACTGGGGGCACACATGTGACAAGATGGGCAGACTCTAAAGGCAACCTAACCTTGATCTTCCTTGAGTTGTCTTGACCTTGTCCTTGGGTTCTCCTTCAGGATAACAATCCACTATCTTTATCAGCAGAGAGTGGGTCCCACCTAGGGTGGGACATACAATAGGGTCTAATTGCTCTAGAAGATAACCTCTAAGGCAGCAGTTGACCCCCAAGTGTATAGTCAATTGACCATGAGTTAGCAAGCAGCATCTTTAGACTTGGCATATAATATGGGGGCACAACCTGGGGAATAACCTTTCTCTGTCCCACAACTTGTCTTATGTGTAGTTGGTAAAATATTTTTTACCAATTTGTGGGCTCTCATTTTACCCTCCTGATGAAGTCTTTTGATGTGCATAAGGGTTGTACTTTCAGCTTAGGGCCCTTACATTTGTTACAGATTTTTCATTGATGATACTGATATCTTTGGGCTTTACATTTAGGTTTTAATCCATTCATTTTTGTGCATGGGTAAATATATGAATCTTGGTTCATTCTTCTGCATATGGAAATTCAGTTGATACAACACCATTTATTGAAGAAACCATTTTTGCCCCATTGTATATTTCTAGATCCTTTGTCAAGGATTAGTTGCCAGTAGGCTGATGCAGTTATAGCTCGGTTTCAGTTATGATCCATTGGTCTATATATCTGTCATTGTACCAGTAACATGCTGCTTTGACTACTGTGGCTATGTAGTGATTTTTTAGGTCAAATAGTGCTAGGCCACCTACTTGGTTCTTCTTGTTAAGAAGTTCTTTGTTTTTCCTGTGTCTTTTGCCTACCCATATGATATTGGTCATTAGTTTTTCCATTTTGTTAAATAATGCATTTTCAGTTTAGTTTGGTATTACATTATATCTGTAGATTGTTTTAGGTACTATTGACATTTTCAAATATTAAGTCTGCTTATCCATGATCATGGAATATTCTTACTTTTCTATAGATCTTTTTTGGTTTCTTGTGGTAATTTTCTGTAGTTTTCTCTGTTTAGGTCCTCTGTTTCTTTAGTTAGGTTTATTCTTGCATATTTCATGTTTTATGTTGTTATTGTAAATGGTATTAGGCTTTTATAAAGTCCTTTTCATAACTCTCTTGGCTGGCATACAGGAATTTGATTGATTTCTGGTTGTTAATTTTGTATCCTACTACCTTGCCAAATTCCTTGACTGTTTCCTGTAACCTTTATGGAGGTTTTTTGATTTTCTATTTATAGGATCATATCATCTGCAAATAGAGAGAGTTTCACCTCTTCGTAGCTTATTTGTATTACCTTGATTTCTTTTTGTAGTCGAATGGCTCCAGCTAAAACTTCTAGCATCATTCCGAATAGGGGCATCCTTATCTGGTCCCTTTATTCCATAGAAATGTTTCTAGTTTTTTCCCTGTTGAGTGTGATATTGGCTGTTGGTTTTGCATACATGGATTTTATTATGCTGAGGAATTTCCTTTCTATTCTTATTTTGTTGAGTGGATAAAAAGCGTGTGTTGAATATTGTTAAATACCTTTACTACCTTTATTGATATGATCATGTGGTTTTTATTCTTTGCTTGTTTATGTGATGGATTGCATTTGACAATAGCTATCACCTATTTTTGATCATTATGTTGTGTCTGTTCTTATCTATTGCATTGTTTGATTTTAAATCTGATTTCCTTTGGTTGCTGTTTTTTTGGTATACTTTTGTTCAACCTATGATTTTTAGACTGTTCAAGTCTTTTTTTGTGAGGTGTGTTTCTTGTAGGCAGCATATTGATGGATTTTGTTTTCTTATCCATCTTGCTACTCTTTGACTCTTTACTGCTTTTTGTGTATTACTATTCAGTGAGATTATTGATATGGATGTATTTGTTCCTGTCATTTTGCCCATGTTTTATGTTAGCATGTATGCATATTGTGTTTAGCTTCGTTGTTCTTACTGTATTACTTCATTGCTTTTGATGTTCTCTGTGTGGTGGCTTTTGTGAGGAATTATCTTATATATTGGTTTTATGTTTTGTGTCAATATTGTTGGTTTCTTAGTCATAGTACTTCATTGAGTATCATTTGTAGTGATAATCTTGTTTTTGTCAATTTGTTTAATTTCTCCTGGTTTGTAATATTTATATTTCTCCACCGTATTTGAGTGATATTTTTGCTGAATACAAGATTCCATGTTGACAGTTTTTTTCCTTCAGGGCTCTGTATACATCATGCCATTGTCTTCTTGCCTGCATGGTTCTGCTAAGAAGTCTGAAGTTATTCTAATTACTGTCTCTTTGTATGGAATTGTCCTTTTTGCTTTTTTCTCTGGCTGCTCTCACAATTTTTTTTCCTTGTAGGTGATGTTAGACATCTTGAATACAATTTGCTGAGAAGTTTACCTTTTGGGATCTCTCCTGATTGGGATTCATTTGGCTTTCTGAATAATTATCTTTTCATTCATTTGTCATTGAGGAAAATTTTCTTCCAGGTGTTCTTGTCTATTCCAAGTTTGGATTTTGTTTGTTTCTTTTCTTCTGGAATCCCTAAAAGATGTATAATTTTCCTCTTGATTGTGTCCCACATTGTTCTCAAACTTTTCTTGGTCTCTTTGGCATTTTTTGTTATTCTGCATTTTGATTGGAGTCTATAGATTTCCCCTAAGCCCACTAATTTGGGTTTCCAGCTATTCAATTCTGTTCTCTATTCTTTTATATTATTGTGAAGTTCTACTATTGTATTCCTTGAGTTTTTTGGTTTTGAACTTTTATATTTTCTACCCTTTTCTCTCAGAATCTTCCTTCATCTATTATAAAATACAATCATTGTTTTAAATTATTTTTATAGTAATTCCAAAGCCGGCTGAACTTCAGGCATTTCATTAGGTCTGGTTGGCATTTGGTTATTTCTGTTTCTCCCCACCACACATCTCTTTGTGTGTGTGTGTATGTGTGAACCAATATTGTATTAGGCTGGGTTGACTAGAAAAGCAAATCAAGAGATACTCATATATGTGGGAGAGAGAGCTTTATATCAAAGAGTAATTTTGTATTAAGAAAGTATACCAGCTCAGTTCACATAAAGTCCATAAATCGGATATTAGCCCAGAAGCCTGAGGCTAGTCCATAAATCTCTCTTCAGACCCACACACCCTCATGCAATGATGCAGAATGCAGGAAGATCACATGCCAGTGGGTGCAAAGACTTGAGGAGCCAGCGGAAGTGGAAGCATCTCAGTGCTGGCCCAGGTATCCATGTGGCTCCTCCTATTCTCCAAGTGTGGCTCTTCAACAGAAAGGTGAAAGAGAGAGAGAGGCTGTCGCAGGTCTCAGCAAGTTTTTGTGTGGCTTGTCGATAAGAAGAGGAAGGCAGAGAGAAAGAGGAAGTTCCCACAATCCTCTTGAGAAGGCCATGCCCACAAGGAGGCATCATCAATCTGTGACACGATTGACAGACTAGACTTCACCCCTTCACTCATAATATCCTCAAATTGACATAAGATTATTTAACTACCACAGATATCTTCTGTTTTTCCTTGACATGTTGAAGTAGCTGTTAGTGGTGTTAGGGAGGTGAGGTTATGTGAGAGTAGTTAACTCTGTTAGGTGGTGCAGTAGAGGGATGGTAGACAGTGTATATTAAGTATCTAGGGGAGAATGTTAGATTAAGTGTTAGAGGGAGAGCACAAAGTGGAAGAGGAAGTGTTAGATGATAGAGAAAGAATGGGGAAAGGAAGCAAAAAAAGAGAGGGATTAAGTAGTGTTAATTGTTTGCTTAAAATAAATAAATTAGACTAAAGAATACGTTGTTCACAATGATGGAGGGATGGGTAATAATATTTGAGTGCAAAAAATTGTAAGAACAGTGTCAGCTTTGAGTTTTAGGAGGATGAAAAGGGGAGATAATGTTTAAGGAGAAGAAAACAAAGCGGAAAAAGATAGGTGGCTTTTATTCTTTGTCTTTTGCTCAAATTTCCTGCTTGTGCTTTATAAAAGTGCTGTTGCAGTTGCTACTTGTATTGTTATGCTAATACCTTTTAATTTGACCAGGGATGCGTTAACTGTTACTCAAAGAAGTTAAAAAAGAAAGCCTGTGAATATCTGTTCTTTTGGCGTGTCTTAAGATGGGAGGCCATGCAGACCTGTACCTCAGGGAAGGGGATTAGTTTTGCCAAGTGGAACTGAAGTTCCTCTGGCTTGTGTCTTGTTAGCCTCTTCCTTATTTATGTCCCCTTCTGGCTGCCTTGAAGAGTTATGCCCAAGTGGCTTGATTTGGGTCTGCTATCCCTGTTATTGGGGAGTAAGGTTTACTAGGGTATCATACTGGAGCTCCTCTTTTTTGCCCTCCCTCTTTCCCCCAACCCTCATGACCCCTTGATAGATTGTAGACTATTAATTATTTTCAAATCTCACACCGACTGCTGTCTCCCTTTCCCTCTGGTTTCTGTTGTTCTTCCCCCTGGATAGGGCCGTGTGGCTATGTACCATTCACTGCAATCAGTGCCCCCTCCCCTCTTCCCCCTGCCTTTCCCCCTCCCCTTTTGGTATCTCTATTCCCATCCCTGTTCCTGGGTTCCATGTGCTGTGAGTTTTATCTCTTGCCTGTACCTATGTACATGCTCCCATCAAGTCTAGATTGGGAGGCGGCACTGGGGTCATGATAGGAGGCCTCAAGGGATCAGAGGTGTATTGTGTGACCCATTAGTGCTCTACAGCAACCTGATTGATTCATCCTCTCCTCGTGACCCCAGTGTGTGCCACTTAATAAAGAATACAAGTTCACTTTAGCTTTACTGCCCCCCCCCCATTTTATAGCAACTCTGACCAATGTTTAGATATAAAGGATAAGGAATCTTGAGGGTTTTTCGGCCTTGAGCCTTCACTCTTTCTTTTGAATTTTAACTTTATTTATTTTAGTTTTTAAAGAAAAACATATTATGTATAGTCACACAGCCCCTCACATCAAATTTGATCCGTAATAATATCCCCTTAAACCTTACATTAATGTTCTCTTTTTATCCCTTCAATCTCTCCACCTCTCTGTGTTTCCCTTCCTTCTCACTTCCCCCATCCCCATCCCTAGCTTCCTCATAGTCTTCAATGTATTATCTTTTGGTAAGAAAATCGCATTTCGTTTTCTCTGTTTTTCCTTGTAATAATGGTGTCATTAATATTTATTTTTGTAAGATTAACTTTCCTAGGCATAATGTTCTCAAATTTTGTCCATGTCTTTTGATGTTTAACAGAGCTATCATTGCTTTTTACATAGGTGCTTTTTAATGTTCTATTGTATGATATATACCAGAGTTTGTTTACTAATTCCTTTATAATCAGAATTTTGGTGGTTTCCATATTTTTGCTGTTATGGAAATTGCTGTAATAAAGATAAGTCTGTATTTGCCTGTGATCTTTATTTCTTTAGGGAATATACCAAGTAGAAAATTTGCAAGATCATAAAGCAGTTGAATTTGCATTTGTTTAAGGAAGCATAACAATGGTTGTATAATTTTTCAGTCCCACAACATTCCAGAATTTACTATTATTTTTAATTTTGCTAAGAGTGCCAGTTTGAGGTAATATGCCATTGCTCATTTAATATGTATTTCTCTTATTGATAATGAACTGAGAACATGTCTTCATATATTGTTGGCCTCCTGGATGTCATAGTTAGTTAACCACCTATTCAAGTCTTTTGCCTATTTTTATTGGATCATTTATATTTTCTTATTAAGATGTAGTTTTCAATAGATTGTCTAAAATAGCGCTTCTTAATCTGATATATAAGTATTAAAAATTTTTCCTTATCTGTGGGTTCTCTTTTAACTCTTTTAGTGAAGTCTTTTGGTGCATGTAAATGCTATATTATCTCCACAAGCCAAGGATTCAATATGCTAGCACCTTCCTGCCCTCAGGTCCATGTCCAAATAGAAATTGGCTTCAACTCTAATACACAGGGCCTGCAAAAATAGCTCTTGCAGATGGTATTGTAAATAATATGTTTCTCCTCTGTTGTGTTAGTCTTGTTCATCATTTCCTGGCACTCCTTGGCAACTTGGGATCCAGCCTCTAAACCAGGACTTAGGAAAACAATATTTACTTATTTTTTGCCTCTGGCTTCTGCTAGGGATAGTCTGATGCTGAACTGTCTGGCCACCCTTGATTATCCATGTTCCAAAATAAGTGTGCGTAGATTGCTTTGTACCCAGAGACCAACATAAAAACAAAAAAACAAAAATCCAAAAATAAATCTGTGTCTCAAAAACAGTAGTCAATCTCTGTGCACTTTCGGAAATGGGAGAAAACAATTAAATTAACTAGAAGGCATACAGATGTGAACCCAGTGGTGCTCCTGGAGGACAAGAGATGCTTGAATCATCCCATGAGTTACATTAGAGTGATGATCTCCAGATCCACTAAGCTATTGGAGGAAGAATTGATCGAAATAGAGAAAAAACAGAAGAGACTATATAGGAACTTAAGAATGCTAGATAGACCTCTTTGTTTTTTTCTTTTTGAGGTGGTTTTTGCTTTTTCTGGGATTCTTCCTTCTCTATATGAAGTTGGTAATTCAATTTTACTATTCTTTAAAGAATGACATTGGGGTTTGACTTGAAATTGCATTATATTGATAGATTGCTTCAGATAGTAGTGACATTTTTCACTATAGTGTGTTCCTATCCGTTTGTGTGGGTCTCTTTTGGTTTCTTGTAATTCTGTTTTGTAGTTTTCTTTGTACAGGTCTTTTGTTTCTTTGGTTAGGTTTATTCATATTTTATCTTTTATGGGCTATTTTAAATGACAATGTTTTCTTGATTTCTTTTACAGAGTCTTTTTTGTTGATATGCAGGAATTCAATTGATTTCTGTTTGTTAATTTTGTATCCTGCTACTTTACCAAATATCTCAATAGTTTCCAACACTCTTTTGGTTGAGTCCTTGGAATTCTCTAAAATCATGTTATCTGCAAATAGTGATAGTGATAGGTTCACTTCTTTGCTCAATTGTATTCCCTTGATTTCTTTCTGTTGTCTAATGGTTCTGGCTAAGACTTCCTGCATAATGTTGAATAAGGGTCATGATAAAGGACATCCTTGTCTAGTTTCCATTCCTAGGGGAAATGTTTTCACTTTCCCCCAATTTAACATGATGTTGACCATTGGGTTTTCTTATCTAGCCTTTATTATGTTCAGGAGTTTCCCTTCTATTCCTATTTGATTGAGCCCTTTTATTGGAATGGGTGTTGGATATTTTCAGATGCCTTTTCTGTGCCTATAGATATAATCATGTGGTTCTAATTTTTATCATGTTTATGTGGTGGATTATATTAACTGTTTTTCAAATGTTTAATCATACTTGCATGAATGAATTACACTTTATCATGATGTATTATTTGTTGATATACTATTATATTCCTTTGGTCAGAATTTTCTTGAGAATTTTTGCACCTATGCTCTTGGGAGATATAGGTCTGAAATATTCTGTCTTTGTAGAGCGGATGCCTGGTTTTGATATCAACTCACATTGTAGAGTGAAGTTGGCAGTCTGTTGTCACTTCATATATTCTGGAATAGTTTGTTAGCTAAAAGCTTCATAGAATTTCCCTGTGAAGCCACTTTGTCCTGGACTTTCCTTGGTTGGACATTTCTTGATGATCTTTTTCAGTTTTTCTTTTGTTATGCATCTGTTGGGGTGTTCTAGTTATTTAATTTGCATAGATGGTGAATTTCCAGGTATTCTCCTATTTCTTCTAGGTTATCACACTTTGAGTATAGCTTTTCATAGAACTGTGTCATAATTCTTTTTATTACATTTTGCTCTGTTGTGATGCTACCCTTTTCAACTCTATGCTAAGCTTGCCATTAGTTTCCCAATTTTGTTAATCCTTTCAAAGAACTAACTTCTTTTCTTGTTGATTTTTTCCCATTGTTTTTTTTTTATTTATTTCTGCTCTAATTTTTATGATTTATTTTATTCTGTAGTAGGGGGTTTATACTGTTATTCTTGTTCTAAGTGTTTGAGGTGTTGACTTTGGTTTCCTTCTCTTTTTTCATGTGTACCTGATTGGGATAAATTGCCCTCTGATAACCGCTTTGGTTGTGCCCTAAAAGTTCTGCTATGTTGTGTTATCATTCTCATTTGTTTCAAGGGATTTTCTAATTTCATCCCTTATTTGAACTATTGTCCAGTCTCTTTAAAGTAGTGTGTTATTCACTCTTCATGTGTTTTCCTTCATATTCCTGTTCTTTCTGTTGTATATTTTCAGTTGTAATCTGAGAAAATGGCTTGTGAATACTTTGTCAAGGCCTGTTTTGTAACCTAACTAGCATGTAGTTTTTTATTGTATGTACAATGTGCATTGTGTAAGAACATATATCTTACTGTTGTCAGTTGGAATGTATTGTACACATCTAGGAGGTTGGACTGGTAGATTTTGCTGTTCAACTATTTCTTTAATGAATTTCTTTCCTAGTGATTTGTCTTTCCTAGACTGATGTATGGACATCTCCTACTATTATTGTCAAACTATTGATTTCTCTCAAGTCTGTCAAGATTTGGATGATGTATTATGAGGATCTTTCATTGGAAGTATATATATTAATTATATGTTATTGTTATATGCTCCCAGCCTATTCATCTTTGGATCATTAAATAGTGTCTTCTTATCTCTCCTTATGCTATTTACTTTGAATTCTATTTTATTGGGAGGTTAGCATTACCACACCTATCTTTTTTATAGTTGTCATTGACTTGGTAGATTTTTCACCATCTTTTGATATTTAATCTGTTCCTGTCTTAGAATAAAAGGTGTATCTAATCCAGTCTGGGATTCTCTGTCTTTTGATTGGTGCATTTAGTCCACTGACATTTAGTATTATTATTAATAAAATGTGGATTTGCTGCTGTCATTTTGCTGTATGTTGGGTATATTGTTACTTTTGTGTGTGAATTTGTTGGTGTCCTTTTTCTCCTTTAATTCTGCGTTGCTTTGGGTGTTCCCTTCATTGTATTGGGTTTTTGGTGGTGGTGTCCTGAGTAGTGATTTCATATTTGTCTGCTGTTTTGGCCTATTCTGTGACCAAAGTGATTCAGTTAACATTCTTTGTGTTATCTTGTTTTTGCATACTCCTTCAGTTTTTTTCCACGTTTAAAATACTTTTATTTCTCCCTTGTATTTGAGGGGTAATTTTGCTGCATATAGGATTCTTCTTTGGCCATTTGCCCCCTCAGAAAATGGTATATGTTGCAATTCTTCTTTCCCACAGAGTTTTTGCTTTAAAGTCTGAGCTTATGCTTATTGGTTTTCTTTTGTAGGTGTCTTCAGTATCCTCTCCTTTTCCTTGAAGTTGGATAATTTGACTAGTTATGGCCCAATGCCTTTCTTCTGGGTTCTATCCTAGTTGAGGTTCTCTCAGCTTCTTGAATAGCTATTTTCTCTTCCTCTGTGATATTGAGGAAATCTTCTTCCATGAATTCTTATAGTATCCTCTCTGTAGACTTTTTGTTTCATCTTGCTTCAGGATCCAGGTGAGCCAGGTTGATTTTATTGATAAGTATCCCACATAATTCTCATGCTTTATTCAGAGTCTTTTGCTGTTTTGCTTGATTGTTCCTCCCATTGGCTGAAGTCAGATTGATTGTCTTTGATTTAACTTATTTGATTTTTCTCTGCTTACTCTCTGTTCCACGTGTTTCTCCCCATGTTGTTTATTTATGTTGTCTCACTGTTTATATTCTGGAATTCCTTTGGTGGTGAGGTTTTTAGTTTCTCTATTTCATCTGTTGTTTTCATGAGGGATTTTCAGTTGTTTGATGTATTTTTCATGATTTTTTTGGGTGCACTGTAGTTGACTGCTATTTCCATAGCATGTTGGCTCGCCTGTTAGTGCTGTGTAGGCTGCTGAGTTATGCAAAGTGGTTGGCTCTTTTGAGTTATGGTAAACAGGTCTAATGGGAGCTGGCTATGATGTCGGGGAGATAAAGAAAAGTTTAGAGAGATGGATACATGTGGAAAGTGAGTAAGAAGCAAGAGACTAGGGAATCAGTAATGGTAGTAAAAATAAATTACTTGAAACATACAACTTTCCTCTAGTTTAATGCTTCCTCTCCCTCTGCCCTACTATCATGATCCCAATTGTACCTGACAAATCCGACTAGACCAGAGGATGTACACTGGCACAAATAAGAAATGGAAACACAGGAAATCCAGGACAGACAAACCCTTCAGGACCAATAATGAGAGTAGTGATACCAGGAGGTTAAGGGAAGGTGGGGTAGAATCTACAAGAATCTACATATAACTCCAGCCCTGGGGGATGGACAACAGAAAAGTGGGTGAAGGGAGACATTGGACAGTGTAAGACATGGTAAAATAATAATAATTTATAAATTATCAAGGATCTGTGAGATGGGAGGGCAGGGAGGGCGGGGCAAAATGAGGAGCTCATACCAAGGGCTCAAGTATAAAGAAAATGTTTTGAGAATGATGATGGCAGCAAATATAGAAATGTGCTTGACACAATGGATGCATGTATGGATTGTGATAAGAGTTGTATGAGCTCCCAATAAAATGATTTTTAAAAGAAAAAATTAAATAAATGACTGTGGTTGTTACATAATCTGGTGTCAACTTGAGACTCAGAAGAATGAAGGAGTGGAGTCTATCCTGTAAATCAGGTCACAGCTTGATGACCCCATTTGGAGACCAGGCACGCTCTCTCCCTGGGAGACATTCCTGTTAACAGGCCACATGGAACTATGCTGATAAAGTCAGACCTCTGGAGTTGGAGTAGTCACATGGAAACCCACACCAGTATTGAGATGCACCCCCACCACCACTGGATCCATAAAACTTTCCATCAAATGGCCTGTGATCTTCCTGCATTTGGCATCATTGCATTGCTGTGTGAGTCTAAAGAGGAATTTATGGACTAGTATCGACATATGGGGTAATATCCGACTTATGGACTTGATCTGGACTGGGTAGAGATGTTTTCTTGATGTTCAATTGCTCTTTGATATAAAGTTTTCTCTTACACATATATAAGTGTCTATGAATTTGTTTCTTTAGTCAACCCAGATTAACACAACAACCTTCTGGGTATATTAGAAAGGTTGCAAAATATTGGAGAAAAGAGTTTAAAAAGGTGTAATAAAGACTTAAGCCCTAATGTGGACGTGTGTTTCCATACAAGAGAAAGAGTGTGACATCAGAAGATGGTAGGAGAAGCATATAAGCAAATAATCAGCCCAGGAGTAGAGGATTGTGTGTGTGTGTGTGTGTGTGTGTGTGTGTGTGCGTGCATGCGCTAGTCTGGGTTGACTAGAAACAAAAATCCAGAGACATTCATATCAAGAAGTAATTATGCATCAATTAAACATCCCAGTCCAGTCCAGACCAAGTATATAAGTTCCATATGCACAAAAGGCTGATATTAGCCCATGAATTCCTCTTGAGACTCAGGCAGCACATGCAATGATGACGAATGCAGTAAAATCACAGGCCTGTGGGTGGAAAGTCCTATGGATCCAATGGCAGTGAACACATCTCCAGGGTTCTGGCTGCCATCAACGTGGCTCAATGAAGCTTGTCAACAGGAATGTGAAGCATAGAGTGTCCTGCCTTCAAGGAGGAAGAGACGAAACCTCCAGAATCCTCATGAGAAGGCCATGCCTAGAAGGGAGTATCAATCAGGCTGTGACCTGATTGACAGGCTAGATTCCTCCCCTATAACATATTTATCAATTTCACATGGAGTTATGTAGCTACCACAGACCACACCTTTGTCAACTTGCACTTTTACATAACTCTTTAGCAATACATAATTTTTAAACAAACTAATATTAAAATCATATTTGTACCTAACAGGTTAAAACTAAAAGGCATGCAACTGAAAATGTGACAGGTTCATTTAAAAATAATCTATAAGTGAAGAAAATAATATTCTATACCTAACAATTTCAGTTATGTGAACACCTACACCATAATCCTATAAATATATGAACATCTATTTCCCCCTTTTATGAAAACTTTTAAGCCAGTCACTCCATGCCTTTATCCTCCCAATTTGGGGTATCCAATTTTGATAGTGACCACTTACATCAACCTAGTGCTCTGAAAAGACAATCGTATTCTTTGATGTGAACAAGCTTCATTTCAGTTGGAATCTTGTGAGTCTGAATCCATTAGCAAATTCAAATCAGGACAGGCCATGCATAAAATCAGCAATAATATTTGCCAATTCACAGGCTCAAATATCTTCTTTGCATCTGGTCGGGTTCTGGTAAATTCAATGTGGGCCACCTCACTTAGCCTCATCAGGGTGCCTATTTACCACCTCACCTATAGACCACAGGCCCCATCACAAATTCTCAACAACCCAGGCCCTTTGGGCTAGGTCATGACTTTCAGACAAGCCAACATGCTCTTATCTTCTCCTCCAGCTCCTGTGAAACAGGTCCATGGGTGTCAGTGGCCAGACTCAACTGTCTCTATTTTGCTGCATTTCTCCCAATTCCACTCAAGAAGTGGATCCAGGTAGTCATGTAGCAAGCATTTCAGGCTGCCCGCAGGCTCCCTTTATGCTCAGTACTAGAGAAGAGAGTTCCTTCATGGCTCCAGATAGTTTTCCTGCTTCAGACACAAACTACTAGTTCAAAATTCAAAAAACCAAAGAGTTCCTTTTTTCTTCAGTCTGTCAACAGCCCTCTAGGCAAGTCTCTTATAATACAAATGTCCTGATTACTCCAAAGCACTGGGTGGGGCTTATCTTTGTAGAGCCCTCTTTGTAGGCATATCTTAACTAATTTAAAGATTTAAAGTGATGGCTGAAATAGTGAACTTACAAACTCTCTATTTATACTTATAATATTCATTTCTATCAATCACAATATGCAGAAGAAAACAGTATAAATCTAGTACAACCAGATCCTAAACTCAATTCTTAAAACAGTCAAATTCAGTCCTGATCTATTTTAACTTAATTCTTAGCTACACTATTCCATTGATAGGAAACACGGCCTTAGGCCACTGATGGCTTCAAGCCAGAACTGGACTTTTTGTCAGCTATTTTGACCTTTTGTTAGTCATTTAGACTGACCAGCATGGTCTTAAAGAAGTTGAAGGAACTAAAAATTTGCATTTACATTTATCACAACCATTTTCATAATTTCAAATAGGAATAACGAAAGACAGCATCCAAGGAAAAGATGCAACACTTTAACTTCCTATGCTCTTTCCAGAAACAATCCAGTAAACTTTCTGACCTCCAGCTAGACAAAGAAGAAAAACTGCTGTAGGAAGAGGTCAGACAAGCATTCACTCTCCATCTTCATGATTTGTTTCTCTAGTACCCAACTTCTTGCACCATAATGTGTTAGTCCAGTTGACTTGAAAAACAAATCCAGGGAAACTCATATATGTATCAGAGAGAACTTTATATCAAGAAGTAATTCTGTAGCAATAAAACATCCCAGCCAAGTCCAGATCAAATCCATAAGTTTGATATTAGCACATAAATGCGATACTAACCTATGAATTCCTCTTCTGACTCACATAGCATATGCAATGATGCCAAATATAGGAAGATCATAGACCTGTGGGTTGAAAGTCCTGTGGATCCAATCACAATGAACACATCTCCAGGGCTCTGGCTCCCATCAGTTTGGCTCCATGTGGCTTTTCAACAGGACTGTGAAGCCGAGAGTGTCCCCCTTCCTGGGAGGAAGACAGGAAATTTCCAGGATTCTGAGAAGAGCATGCTCACAAGAAAACATCAATCAGGTTGTGACCTGATTGACAGACTAGAGCCCGCCCCTATAGCCTCTTTATCAATTTCACATGAAATTATGTGGCTATCACTCTGTGTGTGTGTGTGTGTGTGTAATAGAAGCCAGGAAGAAACAGAGAAAGAAGGGAGAGAGGGTGAAAAATAAAAAGGTGAAGGAGACCAGAGAAGAAAGAGTGAAAATTGGGGAGTAAAAAAAATAAGATAGGGACTTGAGTTATGCGTGGTAAAGTTCTGTTGCTGCTATGGGAGCATACTTAGGAGTGTCTTTGCCCTTAGGTTTCTGGATTTCTCTGTCTCTATTTGGGACGTGTTTTTGTCTGCATGAGTGTAGGACCTCTCAGAAAGGGGATCTGAGGTTTAAAAGGGAAGAGATAGAGAAAGTCTAGAACAGGTAGAGAAAGTCCAAAAGGCTTTGCTTGGATTATGAGAGAGTCTGTGCCAAGATTCCCAGTTAGTGTTTCCAGAGTTCTGTGAGGTGAAGGGCTGTGTGGGTTTGGATGGATTTTGGTATAGCACTGTTCTTGCAACTGGAGGTGGGAGGTGTGTAGTTTGAAGCAATAAGCATTGCTGATTATTTCTGGGCCAAGAGTGGCTGGTAAACTCCAACATCAAAGTAAGGAATCTGGTTTGGTTGGTGCGGTTTGTCTGTGTCTTCCTGGGCGATACACATGAATGCCAGGGGTGTTTGGAGGCATAAAGAGAAGCCTTGGGATTCAAAAAGGGATGTGGAGTAATTTACAATAAGATGAAAGTAGAATGCAGCAGCCTTGAAGCAAATAATAGAACCATGGGTTGGATGAGTAGAGCCTTCCAGACATGCTGGGTGTCATTAAGGAGTTCTGTTGCTCCAGCCTCATAAAGGTGCATGGGTGTGGCCTGGGTTTGCTGACCTATGAGAGAGGCTGTACTAGGTATTCCAGACAGTCTGCTGTCCACATAGGGTTTTCAGGGGGCAGTGAGATTGGGGACTTGACTGTGTGGTTTGGGATGGACTTATTCCTGCAGGGGTGGTGGTGGTGGTTATGTATGTTCTGGAGCAGCCAGTGCTTCAGGTAGAGGGCTCAGATACTGGTTAATTCTGGATAAATGAATGTGGCTGCCTGGAGCCATTGGAAGAGAGGTCATGGGAGCCAAAAAAGGATCCAGATCAATTCACAATAAAATAAAAGTAGGATGCAAACGACGAGAAGTGTAACACGTGTTTGTTGTTTGGGTGAGACCTGACGCCTCCTTGGCTCAAATGGAGCACATACTCATCTTGCCAGTTATAGGAGGGAAGAACACTGAGACACAGAAAGTAAAGAGAGGCTGGAGATTAACAAAAGGGCAAATATCGTCACATCTGTTCTAGGTTTTCTACACAGTCCATCCTCCACGCAGATATTTCAGGGACCAATAAAGTGAGGGGCTTGAAAGGGTGGGCTGGTACAAGGGTTGTGACAGATCAACTCATGTCAGAGGAGGAGAGCAGAGCACTCCAACGTGGCCATGGCCGCCACTAATGGTGATGGTAGGGTCAGAAAGGCTCAGTCTGTGTTGCTGAACTCTACTTTCCCAAGAAAGAAAAAATTGCAACAACAACAAAAGCAAATACAAATCTTAGTGGACTTAGCTTTCAGGTTGAGTGCCTGGGTTCAAGAACCAAGAACCCTTTCATGCTGGGTTCTCTTTGGGATTTGTAGAAGGGCTTCTCCTATGGTTGCTACCTGATAGCCATTCCCATTTTCTTTAATTATATTTTCCAGTGCACTTTTAAAAACCCTCTTATATAATAATCTTTACCTGAAAGAAACAATTTCAAAAGAATATTATCCCTGTCATGGGAAACTGGATTTGTATTTTGTTTCTTTCTGACATTCTATATTACTTAAAAAATTAATTCATTGCACATTTCATAATTGCAAATAAATACTTTTAACCGACAGTAACATTTCTCAAACATTGTTTTTCATTATTTGAAGAGTCATTACAAATATTTCTTTGGGTTATTGCCATATGCAGTATGTTTGATAATAAAATAGCATATTAGCTTCCTGAATTCATGCTCAAAACTTCATTAAAAATTAAGCAGATATTTTTCCACATCATTATTTATTAGAAGTAAGTTCACTTGAACTCATAGTTAATCTAACAACAATTAGTTCTTATGATGCAGCCCTATTTGATACTTGTTTTCATGAAGAAATCACGGAAGATATGGGCACTGTAGCAAAGAGTGGTGAAGAAATCAAATGGTGCCTGGCTATCAGAAAGAATAGTGTCTCAAGTCTTAAAGGTTTGTCATAAAACAACCATATACCTTAGGTGTCAGCTAAGTCCATATAGAAGTATACCAGCCTGTGTGATCCAATGATTGTAAATAACAAAATCTATGTCCGAAGGAGGGAACAAAAATAGAACTTAAATTCTAAGCATCCAGTTTGCAGAAGGTTATGGATTACAGTGAAAGCTCAAATTCCATTTGGAAGGTCCCCCCGTGGATTAAGTCTTTAGTGAATTCCCTCTGACTATAGACCAAAGAGGTAAATAGACCTTCTATCAGACAGAGTGCATTGGAAAATAGATTTTCACAGATGTAGTCAGGTTAAAGTTTAACATCTTATCTTTTTTCCTCCCATTTGGTCCACTTAAAATATGTTCTAATTTTTAATACTTTATGCTTTCTTTTCAATTGAGATTTTCTCTGTTTTATTTTCTTATTGTTGGGGTTTTGTTTATTGTTTTTTGTGATTTTCTGCAAATGAAATCTAGAATAGGTAAATCTATAGAGATAGGGCTATGAAAGTGGAGATTTGGCAAATGACGAGCTAATAAAAATGAGTGCAAGGAAGAAAAATATATTCTAAAATGAATTGTGCTGATGTTTGCACAATTATTTTTAATATGATTTAACTATTGAATTGTATATGTGAATTATATGTCAGTAAAACTGTTTTAAAATGTTCAAAACTGTATTGTTTGGAAAAACTGAACACTGGCAACAACTTATTTGTAATTTAACTGCAAACCGGTTGAATAATACTGTTGGCATATTTTTTAAAGAAGTAAATCAATATTGCATAAATAATTTGGTATATTTTTTCCTTGTCAGTTTACATGTACCTGGTAGTGAGGACTATGCAATATTGTCATCAGTATTTTTACTTCTTGTATATAAATTTTGTTAAAAAGATAATAAAATTAAAAAATTTTGTAACTTATATATAACTGAAAATTATTTTTGCCCTAAAATATAAATCAATATTGTTAATAATTTTTCAAATAAATCGTAGCTTTAGTTTATTAAATTACATTTCTTTTTGCTTAATTTAAAAAATTGATGTTCACTATACACATACAACAGTGATGGTAGAGAAATTTTAACGGGCTTTTCTTTTTACTTACTACAATTAGACACTTAGGTGTCTATAAAATAAAGAGATAAGAGCAATTTTTAAAATCAAACATTTTAACACAATACAATGCAAAGATATGCTAATTTGATTCTTATATACTGAGGAAAATATTGTCTATAATTAAACTATATGTTTCTATAAGAGCAGAAAACATTGTATGTAGAATAAAAGCACTACAATTCATAACATAATATAGTATTGAATATGAGCCAAGTGTTTCTGGCAGCATGATGGGACAACATGCTTAGTACAAAGTGCACATGTTGTGTGTTCAGAATCAAGGCTACAGTGATGTCGCCTGACGCAACATGGGTGAACACTGCTAGAAACACCCGGGATTCATTATGTTTGATTGTGTATTCATTTTCGTCATTGCATGTTCAGAAACCTTTTACTGTTGCCATATTTTTGTAATCCCCACACTCACTTATGCATTATGTCATATAATATATGGGGCCTCAACCAATAGTTTGAGAAAATTTGGTGTAGAAGAACACAACTGATTTTTGTGTATTGATCTTATATTCTGCTACTTTGCTGAACTTTTATATTAGTTCCAGTTACTCTCTAGTATGCTCTGTGGCACATTCTATGTATAGGATTATATCTCTATAATTAGGAATAGTTTTACTTTTTCCTTTACAATTTTGATCCACTTTATTTCCTTTTCTTGCCTTTTTTACTCTGGATAGAACCTTTAGTGTGATACTTAAATAAGAGAGCTGAAAATGGGTTTCATAGCTGCTCTCAAGTTGGAATGTTCTCAGTCTTTCTACATTGAGAGTAATATTGGCTACTGAGTTTGCATACGTACCCTTAATTATGTTGAGAAATTTCCTTTATAATTCTATTTTGTTGTGTGTTTTTAACAAGAAAGGTTGTGGAATTTTTACCAAATGCCCTTTCTGCATTTATTGAGATGATCATGTGATTCTCTGCTTTATTTATGTGGTGAATTACACTAATTGATTTTCTGATCTCAAGCCACCTTTCCATGCCTAGTATACATCCCACTTGGACATGATGTATTACTCTTTTGGTACGCTGTGTATTTTATATTCTACAATTGTGTTAATAATTTTAGTATCTACATTCATGAGGGACGTTTGTTTGCAATTTTCTTTTGTGTGTGTTGGTCTTTACCTGGGATGAGTATCAGATTATATAGATTATACGGTGACCTAGGAAGTATTCCTTCTTTTTCTAAGTTCTGGAATTGTCACAGTTGAATTGGTGTCAACTATTCTCTGAATATTTGATGACACTCTCCAATGAACCGATCTGAGCTAGAATTATTTTTAAAATATATTTTTCATGGCACCTTCAATTTCTTCAGTTTTAATGGTCTATTTAGATTTTTTTTAACTATTTGTATCATTTTAGGTGTAAGTAGTACATTTCTAGGAACCCTGGTGGCATGGGGCTGCTAACTACAAGGTCTGCAATTCCAAACCATCAACCTCTCAGTGGGAGAAAGATGGGGCCTTCTACTCCTGGAAAGAGTTAGAGTCTTAGGGGCACTTCTACCCCGTCCTATAGGGTCACTGTGAGTTGGCATCAACTCCATGACCGTGAATTTGGTTTTAGTTTTAGAGTACATTTCTAGGTATGTGTCCATTTTTCTGTAGCTTTAAATTTGTTGCAGTAGAATTTTTCATAATATTTTATTATGATGCTCTTTATCCCAGTTGATTCTATTGTAATGCCAACCATTTATTTTCTTAATTTGATTATTTGTATCTTCCCCCTCCCCCAACTTTTATTAATTTAGTCAGTCGTCTGTCAATTTTCCCAGTCTTCTCAAACAACTAGTGTCCAGCCTTCCTGATTCTATTGTTTTTCTACTTCTTTTAATTTTTCCTCTGATCTTTTATTTCTTTGGGGTTTTTTTTTGGTGGTTACTTTAATTTTCTTCTGCTCTATCTTTTCTATTTGTTCAAGATGTTGGGTTAAGTTATTGATTTTGGACCATTCTTCCTTTTGGATGTATATATTTATTGTTATGAGTTTTCCTCTGAGGACTGAATTTACTATGCTCTGTAGGTTTGGGTATGTTTTGTTTTTATTCTCATTTAATTCTAATTAATTGTTAGGGTTTTTTCCAAATTCTTCTATGTGGCAATAAATTTTAAGTAATGTGTTATCTAGTTTCCAGGTATTTAATGTTTTCTATTTTTCTTACTATTACTGATGTCTAGTTTTACAATGTTATGATCACAGAAGATGAATTATGCTCTTTGTGTGGGTTTTTAAAAAAAATTATTGGGAATTACTTTGTGGCCTAAAATATTATTTATTTTTAAGATGCCCCATGTGTGTTGGGAAACAATATATATTGTGTTGCAATTAGGTGGTATGTTTTGTCTATGTTTATGAGGTCAAATTGGTTGATCATGCTATTTAGATATTTTTTATCTTTATTTATATTATGCCTAGGTATTCTGTCCATTGTTGAAAGTGGTGTGCGTAATTCTCCTACAATAATTGTATCACTATTTCTGTTTTCATTATGCTTGAATTTGTTTTATGTATTTTGGAAGTATATGTCACTTAATATATAAATGGTTATTTTTGTTCTATTCTCTTGATGAATTGACCCTTTGATCATTATATAATGCCATTTTTTTGTTTCTTATCATGGATTTTGATTCAAAGTGTTTTGTCAGAAATTATTATTGCTACTTCTCCTTTGGTTACAATTTATTTGATTTATTTTCTTCCATCTTTTATTTTAAACTTATTTCTGCCTTAGTGTCTTAGCTATATCTTTTGTAGGCAACATATTAATGGGTGGTGCTATTTTATCCATTCTGCCTCTTGACTGATACATTTGATTCATTTACATTGACAGAACAGAATATATTGCTGTCCTTTTGTTAAACATTTTGCGATGCTAATGGTTTCTTTTGTCTTTCCTCCACTCCATGCTGAGTTCTTTTTTTTGTATAGGGATTTTTTCCTTGTCATTTATTGTTGTTGTGCTAACTGGGGTTTTTTTCTTTTCCTTTTTAAAATTTTGGTAAAGTGGACATATTTATTTTCTTTGTGGTTTCCCTGAAGTTTACCTTTATCCTCTTATGATTAAAATGCTACTATGCTAGTATTTTGAAATTTTGTTGACTTTCCTCTTTATATGGAAATTCTATGTTTTGCACCATTATGTTTTGAAATTGTCCTCATTTGTAGTGTAACATGTTTCCTTGTAATATGTTTTATAGCTTTAATTTAATTTTTTGAAGTATTTTTCTTGAATGGTAGCTTGGAGATAATGTTGTGTCTTTATTGCAGGCTGTTGTTTGATATTGTTGGTTCATTTTTCAAAGGATTCTCTTAATATTTTTTGTCAGACTGACCTAGTGTATTTGAGTTTCCTTAATTTACATTTATATAAGGATTTCTAGTTTATCCCTCATTTGCAAAAGTCAATTTTATTAGCTATATGATTCTTGTTTGGTAAGTTTTCTTTGACAGGATATTGTATATGTCCTCCTTGCTTGCATGGTTCCTAATGAGAAATCAGTTCTTAGTTTTATTGGTGCTTCTTTTAAAGTATTATTTTGCAATTCATAAGCTATCAGAATTATTTTTTGTCTTTGGTTTTGAAATTTGATTATATATCCCAGTTAGTTTCTCTTGAGATCGATACAGTTAGTTGCACTTCTTAGAGAGCTATGTCCTAGACTTTCATGATACTGGGGTAGTGTTCTGCTAATATATGTTCAATTTTTTCCTCTGAACATTTTATCTTCCTCTTCTGGGACTCATGCATAAATTCTTATTTTGGGTGTTGTCCTATATAACTCTTCAACGTTCTTCATTCTTTTTACAATTGCCACAAAAATCCATTTAAAAATATTTTCTTCATTTTTTATGTATAAGAAAGAGCTTTATATGAAAGAGCAATTGTATATTGACAGACATCCCAGTCCAGATCAATTCCGTAGTCTGATATTAACCCGTAAGTCCAATACTAGTCCATAAATCACTCTTCAGACTCACATAGCCATAATGCAGGAAGATCTTGGGCTGATGGGTGAAAAGTCTTGTAGATCCACTGGTGATGAAAGCATCTCCTGGGTTCTCAAAAGTCTTATTGTGGCTCCATATGGCTTGTCAACAGGAAGGAGTGACAGAGAGAAAGAGTTGCTGGCCTGTTCTTATGGCAGAATCAAGAAAGAGAATGTTCCTAGAATCTTCATGAGAAGTTCACGCCCACAAAGGGGAATTATCAGCCTGATTGACAAGCTAGACTCCACGTATAGACCTATTTATCAAGTTGATATGAAATTGTTCTTAAATGGAACTAAGATTAAGTATGAGCCCCACTCCTGAAACTTTTTTTTGTAATCTTCCTTCAGTTCACCTTAGATACGGCCTTGTTAATTTATAGTAAATAATCTTATCAATAATTTCTCTGGAACATAAGGACTTTCAGTTTACAGTTTCACTGATTAGCTCATGGTACTAATTTTAAAAGACTATTGAAAGTGGGAGATTGAACACGTGTAGGCTAACTACATATCACAATACCTGGATTAACCAACATATGCAAGTAGAAATCTTTATAAAACTGGATGCTAATTGAACAAATAATGGGAGTTGGTGGTCAGGCAAAACAATAATATTAACTGGAATTGTCAGTCACAAGTCTACCAGAATAATATGTACTTTATATACATCATCATTTTATTGGGAGCTCCTACAGATATCATAACATTCCATATTTCAGTCATATCAGGAGTATTTTACACTTGTTACCATATTGCATTTCAAAACATTCTTCTTCTTGACCTCCTTGATATCAGCTCTCCTTTATTCCCTCCCTTCCCTACCCCCCCTATACCCTTGGAACCATTATTGTTGTTGATAGATATAATATGTATATATGATATATATAGTGCTATATATAAATATCACTATCCAATATTCACCTAAAATTTTGATGTTCACTCCCCTGGAGTGGAGTTATTCAGTCACCATTGCTATCAGATCTGCCCTCCCCTCCCTCCTTACCCCCTCTCTTCTCGTACCCTGAGGAAACTGTTACTCCCGTTATTTTTTCTGAGGGGTTATCTATGTTGGCATTCATGCATCGAACGACCTTAATTTTACTAATGAACATATTCAAATCTAATAAGGTTAATGAGCTAGAACTGAAAACACAATAGTAGTGGGAAGAAATATTAACTATCTGCATCTTTTTTGTGACATATGTATCAGCATTCATGTGTGAGAAATTCCCATCCTAAAAGTCCCCATTGCTCTTCTTGATATTCAAGATGGAGTGGTCTAGTGCCCCACCCCCAGCCCCCATTACACCTTAAGACTTTCACTGTAGCCCCCTTAACCCAGCTCAGATGAGGTGCCAAGTACCAGAGTTAGTAGTGTACAATTGGTATTCCTCAGGGTCTTAGAGGCTTTGCTCCCAAAACTGGTCTGTTGAACTCTCCTCTTGGTTTGCCCCCCATGTGGGCGGATCAGACGAACTGCTCTCCCAAAATTGTCTCTATACGGCTGTCCTCTATAGCACTGTCATCAAGAAAGGGGACATCTTGTCTTGAGCTGGGGCCAGCCCTGTAGTCAACTCTGGGAATGAGCTGTTTTGAGCATAATCATCTCCCTCAAGGACTGGCACACCAGAATGAGGTCTACTACCAGTCTCCCTTGCCTATGGAGATATAAACAACACCCTCCCCTTATGAGGATTAGTGTCCTGATCCCCCATTGCCATAATTTTTCTTATGCAGAGTGAAGTTAGCCAAGCATAAAAGTATAACTTGAGTCCACTGAAGTAGGTTCAAACAGCAGAATAAAGCATAAGGGAAAATGCTCATAACATGCAACTTTGGGGCCGAGGACCAGATACTCTATCATGAGCCAGATTAATCAAATGATGCATATGTCACACATGCAGATAGCACCTGTGCTGAAAGTCATCTTTTCCTCCCCTTTCATATGCCTTTGAGGCTCATAGAGGGATGGGGGAGAAAAATAATACATATCTTAATACAGCAAGTAGGACACTGAAGTAGTAAATATATGCTCATCCATCTACCATCGGTTCAATACTCTTGATATAGCTGTCTTCTACTTCGTACCACACCATATAACTTCAGTCTTAAGTCCTCTCTCAGGTTATAGATGTATTTGAGGTAGAAATTAGTTCAACTAGTGGGGTTTCCACATTGAATATTTCTGGTATGGCCTTTGGTGTGTGTTGTGTGCCTTGAAGATCCAGGGGTCCAATGTCCCAGGATTCTATAGCACATGGCCTGGGTCACCAGAGGGTGTACATGAATTTAGAACAATGTGGCTAATTAGGTTCATTGTACTAATTAGGCTCGTTGTGGCTAATTAGGTTCATTGTCCAAACTCCACCCCCCTTAGAGTCCCTAAAAGTATTCTAAGTCCCCCATTTTTACCCAACAGACCTGCACTTGTCTTCTCTCAGATGTGTATGCTCCCCTTTCCCCCTCCTGATTTCACATTCCCATCAGTATCCCTCATCACTCTGATAGGAATGTCTGCCAGTCCATGGGAACCTCTTAATACTTTTGCTTGGCAGCCACTAAGTGGTCATCCTCCCTTCCTCTTCTCTCAAAAAATCTGATCCCAGCTGACACGAGGACCCCTCCGCAAAAGTGACCTTCAAGATACAAACATAGAGAGGATGGTGCATGGTTCGTGGTCACTAGTCAGGCTCTTTAGCAAGCTTCCTGGCCACCCTGATTAGCAGACAATGATCTAAAAGCCTGAGTCTGCACCCATCCTGATGCTCATTCCTACAGCAGTGGATTCATATAGCACGAGTTCTTTGTGAATGACTAACTTCACTCAGCATAATTGTTTCCAGATTCCTACATGCCATGAGGTGCTTCATGGTTCCATCACTGTTTGTTTGTTTTGTGTGTGTGTGTTTTGTACTATACCCTTGTATATATATATCAAAGATTTTTATCTATTTTTCTACTGGTGGGTATTTGGCTGTTTCCAGCGTCTTGTTATTGTGAACTGTGCTGCAATGAATATGGGAGAGCAAAGATCTGTTTGTGTTCCTTTTCTTGTTTGTTTGGTTTTTTTGGGGGGGTGTATATGCCCAGCAATGATATTACTGAGTCACGTGGTGTTTCTATTTCCAGCTGTTTTAGAAATCACCATAGTGCTTTTCAGAAGTTGTACATATTTATATGCTCATCAGCAGTGTACAAGAGTTTCAGTCTCTCCCCAGCCTCTCCAGCATTTGTTGTTCTCTGTTTTTTCAAATCGGGTTATGTTTGTGGGTGGCATGTAATCTTGTTTTGATTTTCATTGACTGGTGAATGTGAGCATATCCTCATGTGCTTGTTATTGTTTCAAGTGTCATCCATCAGGTCCTTTGCCCAATTTTTAAGAGGGTTATTTGTTTTTTTCTTGCTGCAGGCTTGCAGTATTCTCCAATTACTCATTTGTCCATTTTGGCATTGCTAAATATTCTTTCCTAATCTATGGACTCTGATTTTACTCTTTTGATGAACAAAAGTGTTTTGTTTTTAATAGGTTCCATTCATATATTTTTGTCTTCCACTCTGTGTGTTTCCTTTATTATATCTGGTAACAGGCTTATGTCCTGCACTAGGTACCTCAGATTTGCCCTAATTTTCTCATTGGTGATCCTGACAGTGAGGGGGTTTACATTTAGGTCTCTGATCCACTGTAAGTTCTATTTTGTGCACAGGGTGAGGTATGGGTCTTGTTTTATTCTTTTATAGATAGATGAATATCCAGTTTTTCCAGGACCATCCATTGAAGAGGGTATCAACTTCCAATTTACATTGGCCCTTTGTCAAAAATCAGTTGTCTGTAGGAAGATGCTTTTAATTCTTTTAAACAATTATTTTATTAGTAATTAATCCATGCATCATACTATTCCATAGTTCAATCACATCGAGCACTATTGTACAATTGTTACCCAAATCAGTTTCAAAACATCTCCTTCCTTCTTGAACTCCTAGTTATCACCTCTTCCCTGAACCCACCCCTGATAATTCTTAATTCTAGTTGTTGTCTCTATAGGTTCATCAATCCTCTATTCCATATACTGGAAAACATAGAAAACATATAGCAAAGATTCAAGAAGGTTATCCACGATAACAAAATACAACAGAGGTAAAACCCAAAATGAAACAAACAACCAAACACAAAAGTATTAAAATCCAGATAATGTCCCACATGTCATCAAGTGACAAGGTTTTAACTTTCAAGTCAAATTTACCATTTTAATCTCGTATAGTCATCTCTCTAATACGCTCTATCTGATAAACAGTTTATTCCCATTCTCAATTATGGTCAAAGGGAAATAACCAGAGGTGTATTCCCTCTGTAGATTCTGCAAATGAATTTTGGGCTTCCGTGGTTATCTATAACCTTCTGCAAACCAGAATCTCATGAATTTAAGCTCTAATACTATTCCTTCCTTTGGGTTTGGATTATATAATTTATAATTATTGGACCATGGATGTTGGTGTGCTTCTTCCATGTGGACTTAGTTGACATCTCTCTTCAATGGATACTTCTTTGAGAACAAGCCTTTAAGATCCCAGGTGCTATTCTGTGTGATGTCTAAGCACCAGTTAATTTCTTCAACACATTTTGCTATACCATCCATATCTTCTGTGTTTCCTTCATGAAGGCAAGCAACTAGAAGGGCCCTGTCATAAGCACAAATTGTTCTTAGACTGGAACTAAGATTATGTGTGAGCACAAAACCCATTCCTGAATCTGGTTTTTATCTACCTCTGGCTCACCTTAGAAACATCCTTGTTAATTTATGGTACAGAATAATATTGATCATCTCCCTGGTGCATAAGAAACTTATGTTAATAGTGTTATTGATTATTCCATGTTACTAATTTTAAAAACACTATTGAAAGAGGGAGATTGACCAAGTGTAAGCTAACTACATATCACAATACCTGAATTATTCTTTTGTACAAAGTAAATACTTATGTGACTGGATGCTGTAATCTAGTTACTGTCTCTATAACTATCTATCCTGGGATTCATATATAGAAAATCATGCAGAAGCATTCAGAAAAGAAGCAAACACTCAAGTAAACAAACAAAAATTCAACAATTATTACTAGACAAAACATAAAAATCTCATTCCAAGAGAAAGCATATAATATTAAAAATTGAAACTTCAAAATGTGTCAAAAAGAAATCAAATGATATAGCTTTAACCTAATCACTTACTTCATAATTGGCTTTACAATGTCTTCTGTCTGCTAGCAATGCTATTCACATCCCTTGACTATCATAGGGGACTGTGACGGGGTTTTTTATATCTTCTTTTAATATGACCAATTAATTTTTTTAAATACACCATGTTCACCCAATAGGTAAAGAATGCTCTCTTTAGTATATATAGAAAATGTAACTTTACCTCACTTAATTAAAAAAATAGATAATTAGATATGACAGCAAAAAGATGAGCATCAAAAGGCAGACTAGGTCAATTGGACTTTATAAAAATTTAAAAACTTTGCATGTCAAAGGAATTTATGAGCAAGGTGAAAGAATACCCCACATAATGCAAAGATATTTGGAAACCATATATCTGATAAGAGCTTAATATTTTAGGTATATAAAGAACTCATAACTTAACTGGGAAAAAAGTCTCAAATGGAAAAATGTTGAAAGGATATGGATAGCTATTTCCCCAGATATTATACAATAACCAACAAGCAAGCACATATAGCTAGTAGGTAGGTCATGTCAAAAATATATTTGTCAGGATAGACAAATAATGCTCTACTCTTAAAATCTCTCAGATTCTCTGATTCTACCAAAGTAGAATTTATAGAGTTCCAGATTTTCTGATAAATCTGCTTCCCATCCATATTCTGTCTAGTCTCTTGGAATATCCTGACGATTTTCAGTGCTTAAAATTCCAGATAGGTATTTAGGTCCTAACTCGGCAGCTTTCTCAATTTGGTTTCCAAGAAATTGTGAAAATTTGACAATGCTGAAAATTCTGATACAAAATCTGTACTTTTTCATCATTGACAATGTCTGGAAATCTGTTGTTCTCAGATTTGTTTGTGAAAGCACTGATTAGCTGCAATTTGTCTCTTAACTTGTATACCTGAAAATATGAACTATCTTCCTTTATATTTTGGGTTTCAAGTGAATCTGTTCTGTGGGTCAGTTGATCCAAAGACAGTCTTTTTAAATGAAAGTCCTGTCATCCATCTGTCTCCAATTCTTAAAATGGGTTTTATTTTATAGTTCTGATGTAACTCAAAGGAAAATAGTGATCTGGTTGCTATTGCTAGTCCCCTTCAAAGGTGTTAATTTAGAGATGCATCTATGGGTACACATAGTAAAATAGAGTGTAAAGGGGTTCTGCACCATCAGACCACCCAGCCTGGGTTCTAGTGCCTCTTCCTCCTAACCTGTCCTGGACCACTAGACAGAGTGAATTAGCCTCACATGACTTACCAGCCCATGCATCATTAATGATGCTGTGGAAACAGCAATTAACCACAGTACACCCCCAAAATCAAGAAAAACAAACACAAACAACTAAAAGTCACTCAAAACCAATGGAATACTTTGAAAAAGAGGTCATTTAACTACCAGAAACAGAATTCAGAATGATGTTTAGGTCCTTTCAAGGGATATAGGTAACACTCATGAGTACAATGGAAGGAATTGGAAAAACTAAAATCCTAAATCAAAAGAAATCCCTAAAGATAACAAAATTAGTCAGCATAGTAAAAGATCTGAGGAATAGCCTGGAAGAGAAAGAAAATTGGATCACTGACCTAAAAGACAATCACTTTGACTAAAATTGATGTGATAAACAATAAAAAAAATGAGCAAATGAATCAGAAGAAACCCTGAGAATAATGTGGGACACTATCAAGAGAAGCATGCTTTGCCTCTTGAGTGCCTGGAACAAGAAGAAACAAAAAAAAATCTATAGAGAAAATAGCATGAGAAATCATGGAAGAAATTTCCCTTAAGATCACAAAGGAGAAAATAACTATTCAAGAAGCTTGGAGAACTCCAAACAGGAGAGATTCCCGAAAGAAAAGCATCGTTGTGTTAGACAGAGTTGTCTAGAGAAACAAAACCAGGACACTAATAATTTTGCATATATTTATATAGATACAAAATATATAAAGAGTTAAATAATCTATAAAGCACTACCAATGGCTCACTGCAACTCACTTCTGTGAGACAGCTAGTATGCCTGCAGTCCTTCAAGTCTTGAGGGCCTACGGGTAATCCTCCATGGGGCTATTCAAACTAACTGGACACAGGTAGCAAACAGCAAGCAGGTCACCAACAGTCAGTCAGAAGACAGATAGCGTCCGACAGTCCTCAGCTCAAGAGATGTACCTTCCAGTAGCATGGTGAAGCAGGTCTTGAAGGAACCTCAAGTTACAGCACCACAGTCCACGGGTAGGCATCCCACAGATGGTGTAGCTTGCAAATTGAGGTACAGAATGAGCAAGGTAGCCGCACACTGGTCCAATGAGCAAAGAGAGAGAGAGAGAGACGAGGCTCATCAAGCCATTTAGCTCTCCTCCCTTCAACTAATCTCACCTGTGTTCATTGGCCATGTTGGCACAACAAACCTACCTATCACAATCATGACATATCATAGTAAAACACTCCAATGTCAGAGAAAAGGAGTACATCCTGAGTACAGGCAAAGGGAAAAAAAGAATAATCACCTACAAATAAAATTTGATAAGGATGGTCTTGGATTCTCAGCAGAAACTATACAAGCATGAAGACAATGGAGGGACATATATAAAATTCTGAAAGAAAAACTGCCAACCAAGAATATTACATCCAACAAAAATTTCCCTCAAATATAGAGAAGTAAGGGCATTTCCAGACAACGGAAAATTAGAGGAATTCATAAAAACAAAACCAATATAAAAAATTAACAAGATCACTATGGACAGAGAATTCACAACATCATCAGATAAATCTGAGATAAAAGTACAAGACATCACTACCAAGGAACCAATACAATGAAAGCAGCATTCAAAACAGCACAGAATTAGAGGAGGGGTGTGGTAGTTACATAATGTAATGTCGACGTGAAGGTGTGGAGTTTAGCCTGTTTATCAGGTCACAGCCCAATGGTACCTTCTTGTGGGCATAGCCTTCTCTTAGTAGGATACTGGGAACCTCCCTCTCTCTGCCTTCCCCTTCCTGTTGACCCCATATCCTGTGAGAGCCCTAAAGATGTGTCCACCGCCATTGGATCCATAAGACTCCGTACCCACTGGCCTGTGATCTTCCTGCATCATTTCACGTGGCTTCATGAGTCTGAAGAGGGATTTATAAACTAGAATTTAACTTATAGACTAATATTGAACTTATGGACTTGATCTGGACTGAGCTGGGAAGTTTGCTTGATATAAAGTATTTTTTATACATCTTGATATAAAGCTTTTTCTTACATATACATGAGAGTCTCCGGATTTGTTTTTCTAGTCAACTAGCCTAACACAAGGGGTAAAGACATCAATAAAATGACAAAAAATAAAAACTACAAACAGAAAAACAACAGCAACAACCCTACATATATCAATAATGATATTGAATGCCACTGGATTTCATATGCCAATCAAAATGGAAAGTAGCACACTGGAAGGCTCTGAAATAGATAGTGATGGTGGCATCAGCAGTTAGGAGCAGCTTGTGGCTGGGCCCGAGTCCAATGTGTCTGTCTGGACCCAATTGATATGAATTGGACATTGCCACAGTGAAGGAGTTGGTGGGCCAGTGCTGGGCCAGTGGGAGTGTTGAGGATGAGTTTGATGCTGGGTGGTCCTGATGTGGTGGGTAGTTACTGTGCCATTGTTGCTGCTGCTGCTCCAGGCCTAGGAAGATGAGCACAAGCACACATAACAAAATAAAGAAGTTGTATTATGGATTCATATTTTGGGGCCCTATTACAATAGACAAGAGGCATATAAATACTTTTCATTTCCCCTTCCTATAGGATCAAAAATTATTAGACAATATCATAACATTATGGGAGCAGTACTTCAAAGTGTTGAATTGGATTTTAGTGATCAGGATATTAAATTCAATAGTGTAATGCCAGGTACTTACTGTGAAATTTGCTTAAAGAAAAGAAAGATGGATTTGCATACAAGATAAAAAAAATCACTACCTCTACCAGAAGTATATAGAAGACTTAACAGTATGGAATATTGTTGGTGATGCAGATGAAAATGGAAATTACTATCTTTAAACCTACAAAAATCTTGAAATATTTTTTAATGGGAACTGAATTTTTAATGTCAATCTGTCATTTAAAGGAAAGGTGAAACTGGTTCCAAATACCAAAATTTAGATGTCATATTTAATCGAATGGAAAATATCAGATATGATATTAAAGAATCTATTTGGCAAATATAGTGATCCATTTTTGAATGCGTGATTCATTGGTCTTGGATTGTCAGCTCCTTTATGATGGTGATCTTCTTGGTGAGATTAGTTTCAATGACGTTAATGAGGACTGTAAGGAAAGATAATGCCCAAAACAGTAAAGAAAAATGATGGCATAGTGATGAATATGGATTGCTGCACAGATATGCATTTAGATCCTTAAGTAACCCCCTGATACTTTCCTCTCTCGTTGGTTCTGAAGGCCAGATATTTGCCATGTTGCTCATTGTTTGTTACTGTTGCAAAAGTAAAAGATTTGTACACAATGAGAAGATCAATGCTCAGAACAGCCATATTTGTTTATGATGCTACATCTCCAGTAAATAACCAGAGAAGAAAGATGGGGCTTAGTCTCCCATAAACAGTTATAATCTCCAAAACCCACAGGGGTTTGCTTTGAGTCAGCATGGACTCCTTGGCAGTGAGTTTGTTTTTTGATATTTAGGCATTCCTAATCCCAGATATGGTATTTGGCATTGCCTTCATCAATTCTCTAGCCATTTATTACCATACTTCAAAGCCATTGCTTTTGGAACAATAGTAACTGTTTGTTGCATCTATTTTTTGTTGCTGTTATTTTTCCTCTGAAACTTGTTAAAACAAGACTTGTCCAAAAATCTGTCAAGTCAGCCCAAATTCCTTTGTCCTTTCAATAATATGCCTCATACTATCCTGGAGGGGAAAAGTGGTTCCTGGAGCCTGTAGCTCTTGTTTGCTTGGGAGGAATTGTACTTTTTAGCTCAATCTTTATTGAAATATATCTTTTCTTCACATCGTTGTGGGTATGTGTCTATTGCTTCATGATGCTGGTGCTGGTCATCTTGTGCATTGTGACCATCTGTGTAACCACTGTGTGAGCAAACTTCCTCCTAAATGCAGAGGCTTATAAGTGGCAGTGGACACACTTTCTCTCTGCTGCATCAAATGCAATCTATGTTGACATGTATTCCTTTTACTATTATTTTTTCAAAACAACGATGTATGGTTTTATCAAACATCATTTCACTTTGGCTATATGGGGTATTTAGCACAGCCTTTGAGAATTGATTGGCTATATGGGAGAAAAGTGCCTTTGTCTGAAAAATCAATACTAATGTGAAATTTACCAGAGACTTAAGAAAAACTTGATATTCAAACAAAATTTTCTTTTGTGAGGGTTGGACCTGCACAGCAAAAAAGGCACAAGTAGATCTTTGGGCTTTAGCACTAGGTACTTTGTGGGTCTTTGTTTCACAAGTTACTTAAAGTAACATCTGTTGCCATTAAAAAAAAAAAGAAAAGAGCAGACTGGATTAAAAAACAAGAGCCATCTATATGCTGCCGACAAGAGACACACCTTAAACTCAAAGAAAAAAAAAACAGACTGAAAATCAAAAGATGGAGAAAAACCTACCAAGACAATGGCAAACCTAAAAACACATAAGTGACCATATTAATCTCCAATAAAATAGACATGAACGCAAATAGCACAATGAGAGACAGGAATAGATACTACATAACTATTAAAAGAACAATAGAACAAGAACACGTAACCACAATAAACATATATGACCCTTAAAATACATAAATCAAACCCTCACATTGTTGAAGAGAGAAGTAAACATCTGGATAACAATAGTAGATGATATCAATCTCAAGGAAAGACATATCATCAGGAAAAACTCAAAAAAGATAAAGAAGAGTTAAACAACACAACCAACTCACCCACCTAGATATATACAGACCCAGGACTTGACAACAACACAGCATACATTCTTTGCTAGTGCACACAGTACATACTATAGAATATATTACATGTTCAGCCACAAAATAAAAATTTATTAAAAAAATTGAGATCTATCATTCATTTTTTTCAGATAACAACAGTATAAAACTAGAAATTAACAATAGAAAGAGCAAGAACCTAAAGTCATGCACATAGTGACTGAATAACATACTACTTAAAAATGATTGAATAATATTTCAAATAAGGGATGGAATTTAGAAATTCCTTAAAACAAATGATAACAATAACACAATATACCAAAACCCTTGGGGCACAGAAAAGCTGTTATCAGAAGGTAATTTATTACTATCAACACTCAAATGGAACAATAGAAGAAATCCAAAATCAACACCTTAACACAATACCTCCAAAAAGTAGAACAAGAGCAAAAACTTAAAACTTCCAACAACCAGAGAAGAGAAATTGTGGCAGTTAGATTTTAGGTCACCTTGAATTTGTATGAAAGCCTAGGAGTGAGTCTGAACCTTTCAACTTGATGATGCTTCCTCGGAAGTATGGTCTTTTTATAAGAAAGAAACTGGAAACAGCTCTCTCTCTCACTGCCCCTTTACCTTCCTGCTTTCTGGGACTGTGCCTGCCTGCACAGTATCACAATATGAGCTGCATGACCCTAAGAGCTCTCAGTGCCCTGCCATGTTTCCACTGACTTTGGATTCACACAACTCTACACCAACCAGCCCGTGACATTCCTGCATTCCCTTACACCTTCCTTTGTTATTGACCTGAACCTAAAGAAGTTCCTGGTTTGCATCAGACTTACGGACTTGAGTAGGACTGGGTTCAGTTGCCTACATTATAGAGGCAACTTTATTTCTCAATATAAAGTTTATATATATATGAGTGTCAGGGGTTCTGTTTCTCTAGATAATCCAGTCTAATACAGAAATCATAATGATTAGAGTAGAAATAAATGAATTGGAGAATAGAAAAACAATGGAAAGCATTAACAAGACAAGAAGTTGGTTCTTTGAAAGTATTAACAGAACTGACAAACTTAACAAATAAAAAGAGATGTAAATATCTAGAATTAGATTTGACAGCCATGACATCACATCATATTCAAATGAACTAAAAGGGAAAATGGACAAATACCTAAACATACACTAACTAAATTTACACAGATGGAAGTAGAAAGCCTCAACTGATCCATAACTCATGAAGAAATAGAGAAGGTCATTATGAAACTGCTAACAAAAAAAAAGCTGTAACCAGTTCTTTTTTTTATTTTAAAAATCATTTTATTGGGGGCTCATACAACTCTTATCACAATCTATACATACATCATCAATTGTGTAAAGCACATTTGTACATCCGTTGCCTGCATCATTTTCAAAACATTTGCTTTCTGCTGGGGCTCTTGGAATCAGCTCCTCATTTTTTCCCTCCCTCCTTGCTGCCCCATCCCTCATGAACCCTTGATAATTTATAAATTATTATTATTCTATCATATCTTACACAGCCCGACGTCTCCCTTCACCCACTTTACTGTTGTCCATCCCCAGGGAGGAGGTTACATGTAGTCCTTGTAATCGGTTGCCCCTTTCTACCCCACCTTCCTTCCACCACTCTCACCATTGGTCCTGAGGGATTCATCTGTCCTGGATCCCCTGTGTTTCCAGCTCCTATCTGCACCACTGTATGTCCTCTGGTCTAACCAGGTTTATAAGGTAGAATTAGGATCATGATAGTGGACCCAACAGCTCTTGTGAATTGAAGGACTTCCAGTATATTAACTGTTCCATGGAAATTAGTTGAACTGAGCTCTCTGTACTGCTGTGTGAACTAATTAGCTGTTATATTTCTTTGTACTGCATTCTCTCTCTCTCATATATATATATATATATATGGTTTTGTTGCTCTAGAGATCCCTGTCTAACACAATTAGGTTCCCACTTCTTGCACCACAATTCCTTAAACACATGAAAAATAATTCAGTCTTTCCAGATGATACAGAATGTCAGAAACTCATTATGGAAGCAATGAAATGCCATTTATTTCCAGAGAGATGACCCGTGTTACAAAGTCCTAGAACCAAACTCGGATGTCAACTATTGGTACATAATTTGTGGTTGGAGGAATGGACTCAGCAAAAGGAGCAACAAGCATTGAAAATTAAGATTTCCTAACCAATAGGTGGACTCCTGTTGTAAATATGAATTGGTGGTGGTTGCAGTTCGATGTTGCAGTATTAGATGCCAAACTGTATATGGTTGGAAGCAGAGACAGAATGAAGACTTTGAATACAATAAAGGCCTACTACACCAAAATGAAAACGTGGAGCATGATGCCTCCCATGTCCACACATAGGCATGGCATTGGTGTGACTGTGTTGGAAGGTCCTATATATGCAGTAGTATGGCATGGTAGCTGATGCTATCAGAATACAGTGAAAAGATGGGACCTACTGGCTTGTCAGTGAAACTTTGTTGACACTATGTCTGCCCGCAGGATCAATATAAGTGTGCTAGTACTCGGTGGAAAACTTTATGTAGTTGGCAGTCTCTATGGATGTTCTTGTCTCAAATCAGTGGAGTAATTTGATCTGCATACCAATAAATGGACACTGTATACAAAGATGCCAAAAAGGAGGAGGAATAGGAGTAACTACCTGCAATGGGTTGCTGTATGCTATTGAAAGTCATGATGCTTCTGCCTCCAACCTGACTTCCAGGCTCTCAGACTATGTGGAGAGATATGATAACAAAAGAGATATGTGGACTGCAGTTGCCTCTATGAACATCAGCAGAGATGCAGTGGGTATCTGTTTGCTTGGTGATGGTTATGCTGTTGGTTGGTAAATGGACAGATAAATCTTAGTATCATGGAGGCTTATGATTATCAATCAAAAAAGTAAGTTTTTCCATTGTGCCTAGAGAGTGTTAGGGCTATGTGGTGAATGTAAAACTTTAATTTCCTAAATAAAGCTATTCTCTTTTATGAATTTATTGCAATTGTTCTGCTGTCAATGGGCACCTTTCTACTACATTGGCTGAACTTTGTTCCTGGACACAAAGTCCCTGATCACAAAGTGAAAATGTCAAACCATGGAAAGAAGATGTAAACAAACCAGGATTAAATACTTTGGTGTTCTAAGTAAATCAAAACTGCAGCTGGTGGGCTGCGAGTTCCTGGGGGGGCACTTTGGGGAGTGGGTAAAGAGGATCTGGTTTCAAGGAGTTCAAGAAGGAAGAGGATGTTTTGAAAAGGATGGTGTTAGCAATTGTACAATACTGCTTGATGTGAACCAGCCAAACTGGTTCACCATTTGCATTATGCAGGGTGACGTATGAAAGGATATGATATCTGTGATAGCTCCCAATAAGAGTGTTCTTTTGGGGGAGAAATGAGGCTAACTGCACTACTTTAAAGCATAACCAATTGTTAACTGGGAGTTTCATTTAATCTCAGCCAAGCATTTTTATGCATATTATCTAGATTATTTTATTAAAATTTCAAATATATCAGGAGAATAGAACTATGTACTCATATCTATATGTTAAGAATTAAGGTTACCGATAGCCATTGGGCCTCGACTCAAGTACTCCCTCAACACAAGAACACTTTGTTCTAATAATCCGGCATTCTGTGATGCTCACCTCCCAGACACGATCATTGAAGACATAATAGGTGCATAAGCAAATGTGGTGAAGAAAGCTGACGGTGTCTGGCTATCAAAAGATACAGCATCTGGTGTCTTAAAGGCTTGAAGATAAACAAGCGGCCAGCTAGCTGAGAAGCAACAAAGCCCACATGGAAGAAGCACACCAGCCTGTGTGATCATCAGGCATCTAAGACCCAGAACAAAATCATACTCCATGTGAATTGGGTGAGGTGGGGGCATGGAGTGGAGAACTAAAGCCCATCTGTAGACAATTGGACACCCCTCACAGAGGGGTCACAGGGAAGAGATGAGCCAGTCAGGGTGCAGTATATCACTGATAAATCGCACAACTTTCCTCTAGTTCTTTGGTGCTTCCTTCCCCCACTATCATGACCTCAATTCTACCTTACAAATCAGATTATACCAGAACATGCACACTGCTACAGATAAGAGCCTGCAACATGGGAATCCAGGATAGATAAACCCCTTGGAGCCAACAAGGAGAGAAGAGATACCAGAATTAGGGGAGTTTGTGGGGAGAAAGGAGGAATCAATCACAAGGATTAATTTATAACCCCCTCCCAGGAGGGCGAACAATGGAAAAGTGGGTGAAGGGCGACAGAGGATGGTGTAAAATATGAAAATAATAATCTATAATTTATCAAGGGTTCATGAGGAAGGGTGGGCAGGGGAGGGAGGGGAATAAATTGGGAGCTGATATCAGAAGCTGAAGTGGGGAGAGAATTCTTTGAAAATAATGATGGCAGCATATGTGCAAATGTGCTTGACACAATGGATGAATGTATGGATTGTGATTAGAGATGTAAGAGCCCCCAATAAAAGTATTTAATAATAATAATAACCTTGTAAGGTGCTTCATAACTTTAAAAATTATGTCTGCATTTATTGTGGTACATTAAGTTGTAGTACATTTTGCTTGCTTGTTTCCTTGATCACTTAATTGCAAGCACTACTTTAATGACATATTTTATTACACAGTATTTTCTAAAGCAGGTGCATATTGTGTGTGTGTGTGTGTGTGTGTGTGTACGCGCTTGTGCATACACTCTGGTTTTGTATTTTATTTCCGAAACTGCTTTAGTCCCATTAGTAAAGAAAAACATTAAAGCATTAAAAGAATGATGACAAAATAAAAATGAGACACAATCTTTGGGAACTATTTAAATATTCATTCAATTTCATGGAGACTTACCAAGAAGTAAATGTCATTCCTAAATTGAAGTGTGGTAATTTATGTTACATTTAAGATATGCAGATTTATATAGAGAAAATAAATACTGTATAATGTATAGTATTCTTTCATCTACCTAGCATTTAATTATGAGAATTTGTTTTCTTTTATATCTTGAAAAATACTTTAAGTTTACTTTTTACATTTACGACATTGCTTAGACCTCCTGTTTTCTGAATTCTGCATTTGCCTTCCCTCCCTAATTTTTCTTATGTTTGTCATAGTGCTCGTTTGTACTCAAACTATTTTGGGGAACTGAGTTTATTGAATACTTGTAAAAGAAGTTTTAAATGTTTGTTTCACAAAGGTGTGCTAACTCTAAGTATATATGGGATCATTAATACCCTCAGTGAATTATTTATTGTTTTCAAAAAGCACTGGGCAGTAACACTTTGTGATTAACCTGTAACATATAAGTCATTAGTGTATTACACAAAATTAGTACAAACTAAATGCTCCTCTTTTAAAATACAAAAAAGTAAAAGAATATGTAAACATAAAACATAATATATAAATGCTATCAATGAAGCCCTGTGAGTGCTAAGCCTCTACCCATCTGGCATGAATGAAGCAGAGAATGAAATGGTGTGATTTGTGCTAGTTGGCATTATGCTTTCCTCCATCCTTGATGTCAGTGGGAGCCATCATTCAGTGTCAATGAGGAATAACAAGGTAATATGAGGTGAGACTACTTTTCCTTATGCTCTCTTCCCTTCCCTTTTGACAGCCGAGTCTAGCAGGAAGCTGGACTTCTACTTTGTAGCCATCAAGAAGTGTTATTCATTCAAGTCCCCTAACTCCTTTCACCTCACTCAAAGGCAACAGCAGTGTATCATGAATTTAGAAAATTTTTCTATTTTTGCTAGGAATGTGCCAGTAGGACTGAGGGAGAACTTACACCTCACCTGCATGCAATGAAGCAGGATGAAGCAGTATACTCCTTTTGCTCTGGGATGGTATTTGTGAAACCCAATGTGAACCTGAGCATACCCTTATGCTACCTCAAACAGGAGGTGGCTTTCTAATAAGGAATATTAAATAGGATACAGATTGTGATAACATAATACAATATAATATTCAAAATACTGAAGAAAATTTAAAATTAAAAGAATATTCTATCTGTTTTTCTTCCAAGAAAGATTTATTTCTTCTTTTGGAAGTCCATGGTATATATATAACCAATTCCAGAATTCAAATTAACTCTGAGAATTAGGAAATTCACAATTTAACTGAGAAAAAAAAAAGCAGAAACCAACACTGAAAAGAATCAAGTCATTGGATTATCTGACAAGACTTTTAAAGTAGTCCCCATAAAAATGCTTATCAAGAACACAGCTTTCCCCCAGATCCTGGATGCTTCCTCCCCCCAACTACCATGATCCGAATTCTACCTTGCAGGGCTGGATAGGACAGAGGCTGTACACTGGTACATATGAGGGTTGGAGGTACAGGGAATCCAGGGTGGATGATACCTTCAGGACCAAGGGCGTGAGGGACGATGCTGGGAGAGTGGAGGGTGAGTGGGTTGGAAAGGGGGAACTGATTACAAGGATCCACATGTGACCTCTTCCCTGGGAGAGGGACAGCAGAGAAGGGGGGAAGGGAGACCCCAAATAGGGCAAGATATGACAAAATAACGAGGTATAAATTACCAAGGGCATATGAGGGAGGGGGGAAAGGGGAGGGAGGGGGGAAAAAAAGAGGACCTGACCTGATGCAAGGGGCTTAAGTGGAGAGCAAATGCCTTGAGAATGATTGGGGCAGGGAATGTATGGATGTGCTTTATACAATTGATGTATGTATATGTATGGATTGTGGTAAGAGTTGTTTGAGTCCCTAATAAAATGTAAAAGAAGAAAAGAGAAAAAAATGATTAGGGCAAAGACTGTACAGTTGTGCTTGATACAATTGATGTATGTATATGTATGTACTGTGAAAAGAATTGTATCAGCCCCAATAAATTGTTAAAAAAAAAAGAAGAAACTAAAACACACAAAAAAATGCTTATCAAGTACTTATGAATTTTATTGAAACAAATAGAAGATATAAAATTGTAGCTTAGTGTCTGTGCCGCCTACCAGACAGAGCCTGAGGGAGCTGAAGCAGAGGTTCCCCAGTCAATCGCAGGCAACTCTGCTGAGCATCTTTTCCCAGGAGTACCAGAAACATATTAAAAGAACACATGGCAAACACACCTTGGAAGCCATTGAACGTTATTACCAGAGATACCTGAATGGGGTGACAAAAAATGGAGCTGCCCCAGTGCTCCTGGAGCTGACCAATGAGATTCCAGGTCTGTTATAAATAGTATGCTATGAGACCCTTCTCAGATTCCAGATGGAGTTTAAGCAAATCAAGTCTATCAGTACATTGTGAACAACTGTTGTTATGGACCACTGGTGGACTGCATCAAACATGCCATTGATCAAGAGCACGAAGTCCTACTTTGAGACTTACTTCTAGAGAAAAAACTGCCTTTTCCCCCGGGGACATTGTCACCTTGTGCCATAGCATAGCTTGACCCTGAAGCTCCTGCAAGCGGAGCTGGGAGGAAAAGGTGAATCTGGAGACAATTTTACTTTCATGCAGCATAAACTCCTGGCAACATCTGCCCTAAACTTCAGCTGAACTCTTGCTGCCCATGGTCACACCAATGCCGTGTTAGACAAACATATCAGGAGTTTTTGTCTTCCTTGGCAATGTGAACAGCCAAGAACCACAGACACAGCCCACTAATTATCAGCATTTCTGTCTTTGTCAGTTATTTATAGATAGTCATAATCTTCCTTCTGGATGGTTTCTCCTTGTATCCTGAACAAAAGAAAAATGTGACTTTTCAATTCTCCTCCCAGTTACTAAATCACCCTCCTATCCCACCCCACCCCACCTCCAGCCCAACTCTGTTCTTTATCTCTTCCTCATCTCCCTTTCCCCTCCAGACTGCCACACACCCAGTGTCGTATTACAGTCTCACAGCATAATCTGGCCTGAGATTAAACTAAAATGCTGAGGTCCGAAACTAAGCGTTCACTCTCACCTGCAGGGCTCCAGGGGACCTCCATGGTTGTCTTGCGAGCCGTGCATCCTGTGGCTCAGTCTTTGCATGGTGTCCTAACCTCTGTGGCATTACATAGAGCTGCAAACAATACATGTATTTTTAAATTAGAAGTTCTTTTTTATGTTGTTTATTTAGACTCCAAATATTTAACTTTCATCTCATTTCAAACTGTTAGCTGCATCTAGGAACCATACGACTTCTTTGGGTTGTGGGCTAAAGGGAAGGCAATTGAAATTCAGATCTGGCATTGATAAGTTTATTTCTGAACATGAATAGTTGCCAGTATGTAAGTTCCCCGGTAACTTTATAAGTAAAAAAGTAAATTTTAGCACCTTTAAGTAGATTCCACATTGTATCTGCTTTTCATAATCACTTAGCAAATAGTGCAAGTATTGAGCTGTCCATGAATTACATATAAAAGAAATAAACCTCGCTTAATTTTAAATAAGCAAAAAAGATATAAAATTACAGCAAATAATGGAAACTATATAAATGAACCAAATGAAAGTTACAGAATTGAAAATCATAATAATGAAAAAGTGTAATTTTTGGACATGATGGTAAAGATGATGAAAGTTCAAATCAATGAACTTGAGGTCAGATAATTAGAAATTACTCAACCTTGATCACAGAATGAAAAGAGATTGGGGGCTAAATAAAGGATAGATCCTTAGCAACTTGAAGGACTATAGCAAAATATGTAATATTACTATAATCAGAGTCTACACTACAAAAGGTGGAAGAGAGTAAGGCTCAAGTAATATTGAAGTAAAGATTGTTAGGCACTGTCAAGTTGGTTTTGACTCACAGAAACCCTTTGTACAACAGAACAAAACCTTGCCCAATCTAGGGCCAATCTCACTATCTCTCCTGTGCTTGATTCCATTGATCCAGTCAGTCATTTGTTCGGGTAGAGGTTCTTCTTCTTTTTCTCCAATACTTTACTAAGCACAATGTTCTTCTCCAGAGAATGGTCCAAAGTATGAGAGAGAAACTCTCACCACCCTTGCTAAGGAGTATATTATCTGTATTTCTTCCAACAAAGATTTGTTTGTTCTTCTAGCTGTCTGTGGTATATTTAACATTTTTACCTATACAATAATTCAAATGCATCCATTCTTTTCTGGTCATTCATATCCACATGAGTATGATATGACTGAAAATACCATGGCTTTGCTCAGGTTCACCTTAATCCTCAAAGTGAAATGCTTGTTTGATTTATTAACTGCTGCTACATGGGTGTGGATTGTGCATCCCAATAAAATGAAATCCTTGTAAATGTCAACAGTTTTCCTTTTTTGCAATACTCTTTATTGGTCTGATTATGAGAATTTATTCTTTAAATTGAACTTAATCCATATTGAAGACTTTAATGTTTTATCTTCAACAGAGAGTACTTCAAGTCTCCTTTGTTTTTATCAAGCAAGAAATTTTGGCTTAAAACTTTGTACATTCGACAAGACATACAGATTTTACAAGCTTGATAAAACCCCAAATAAGATAAGCACAAAGAAATCCAAATGAAAACACACAAGAGTTAAATTCTGAAATGTAAAAGCAAAACAAAAATCTTGAAAACAGTGAGATAGAAATAACAGCTTACCTATAGGAGGAAAACAATTCAAATGCCATGGAATTTCTCCTCAGAAAACATGGAGGTTAGATAGAAATGGCACACGTTTACCAAGTGCTAAGCGACTAAGAAGACTAAACTGCAAGTTCCATATCCAGAAGACCCTTTTTGTTCTTTTCTAGAATGAAGGAGAAATAAAGACATTCTCAAATGAAGAGAAACTATGAAAATGTATTGCCAATGCTTAAAGAATGGCTATATGAAGTTCCCTCAACAAAACAAAATAAAATGATAATAGAAGAAGGTTCAGAACTTAAAAAAGAAAGACTAATGTTGGAGTGGCTATAAATAGATGTAAACATAATAGACTATCATTTTACTCACTTTTAATTATATTTGATTATTGAAACAAATCATGATACCATTTGATGTAGAAAATACTTAAGATCATTTTATTTTTAAAATAGGAAGTCTAAAGAAACATAAGGTAATATAGAATGGCTGTCAGGTAACAACCAAGAGAAGAGCCCCTCTGAGATCCCCAGAGAGAACCCAGGCACTTGATTTGAAAGCTAATTGCACCAAGGTTTTTGTTTGTTTCCCTTTATTTTTCTTTCAGGGAGTGGGGAGGAAATCAGAGTTCTGCAACACAAACTGAGCTTGCATAATCCACCCACCCCAAAGATGGTGGTGGGCACGATTCAGAGTGTTCTGCTCTCCTCTTCTTCTGGGAACTGATTACAAGCCCCCATCCAGCCCATCCAGGCATACACCTTATTTCACTGACCCTGGGACCTCTGTGTAGAGAATAGACTATGTGGAAAGCTTGTTTGCTCCTCAGTTTTTCATCCACTTTTATTTTATTGTAAACTCATACATACCCCTTCTTGGCTCCCACAGCCTCTCTTCACATGACTGTAACCTGCTGCAGCAGCTCGTGTCTCCCAGGAAGATCAAACCCACTCCAGACATTCCTTTCTTTTTGAACTCACCAGTATCTCCTGCCCCTATCACTGACTGGTAGCCTTGACTTTTCCAGAGCACACACCTTCCGCTTGCAAGAACAGGGCCATACCAACCAACATAGCCAAGCTCCAACTCACCAGCCCCTGGGAACTCTGTATGGACAGCAGACTCTTGGGAAAAGCTGACAGACTCCTTCATAAGTCAAGAAAACCCAGGTGCCAAAGGACAGAGATGCACATTCATGCCCCATACAAACAGAACTCCTTAATCACACCCAATATGTCTAGGAGGTGGTTCCCATCCAAGCCACAGGCCTACTGATTGCTTCTAGGCCTTTGCATTCTGCCTGTATTTCATTGTAAATTAACCCACATCCCTCATTGGCTCTCAAGGTCTCTCTTCATTTACGCTGCCCCCTTCCCAGTGATTATGTACACGTCCCAGACAGACACAGGCAAATATCACCCACCCCAATCAGATTCCTTACTTTTAAATTGGAGTTCACAAGCATACCCTGTACCCATCATTGATCATCAACCCTCGCTGCTTCAGAGCACACATTCCTCCCACTCCACTCCAAGAACAGTATCATCTCAAACAATAGCCAAACACACAGTGTCAAGCCCCTCATCTAACTGCCCTTTGGGAGCAATTGGATCGCAAACTACTACAGACATCTAAGACAGACTCCCCCATAGCACAACCACAGCCTTATGCCACTGGGCCAACTTCTTCTAGATTTCCTCTACCCCTTCTCTCTTTTTAACACTCAACTTATATCTCCAAGTGACCCTGTCTTTCAGCCAAAATGCTTCATAGACAGACACAAGTAAACCCATACCCCCAAGAGCACAAGCACATTCCTATAGAAACAGAACTCTTTAAGAACAATCAATTTATGAAAAACAAACAATAACCAAATTCACTGCCATCAAATCAATGCTGACTCATAGTGACACCTCTGTGGGTTTCTGAAACTGTAAATGTTTACAAGAGTAGAAAGCTAAGTCTCTCTCCCATGGAACTGCTACTGGTTTCAAACTGCTGACCAACCTAAGCCCCTATAATTCCTTTTGTTTTTCTTTTCTTTTTTTAACCTTGAATTTTTCTTCTCTGGTCCACACCCTTTCATTATGCCCCCTGTCTCCTTCCTTTCTCTTACTCCTTAAATCATATTTCTTTCCCATATATTTAGATATTTGCTATTTATACTAAGTATATTATATTATTCTAATTATATGATTATATTATACTAACTAATATTATATTCGCTGCCTAATATTTGGTTACACTCTTCTCCTGCCCTTCTCAGACTTCATCGCCTTTTACTTTATCTCTTCCTCCACTAGTGAATATGCTCCCACATTAACAGCCTAAAAGGAGAAAATAACTATTCCAGAAGTTGAGAGAACATTACACATGACAGAATCCAGAAGAAAAACATGAAGAAATATCATAGTCAACTTCAAAGAAAAGGAGAGAATTCTAAAGGAAGCTAGGGTAAAAAGGACAATCACCAACAAAGGAAAACCAGTAAGTATAAACTCAGACTTCTCAACAAAAACTATGCAGGCAAGGAGATAATAGCTTGACATATAGCAAATTTTGAAGGGAAAAAACCTGCCAACCAATAATCATTTATTCAATAAAAATTATTCTTCAGATATGAAGGATTAGTATATTTACAAACAAGGAAAAAATAAAAGAAGTTGTAAAAACAAGACAAGCATTTCAAAAATTATTACCAAATCACTATGGACAAAAAAAATCAAAAAGAACAGCCCACAAATCTGAGAGCATCATATAAGAAAACATCACCCAGAAACCAATATAATGAAAACAGCACACAAGCAAAATAGAATTACTGGCCAAGTAACGATATCAATAAATCCACATTTTAAAACGTCAAAAGTACCAAACACAAATACAGCAAAATAACCACATTTATAATAATAACACTAAATCTCAATTGACTAAATTGAGGAAATAAAAGACGCAATAGAAAACTGGATTAGAAAACAAGACCCATCTGCCTACTAGAGACATCTGCCTACTAGGGACACATCTCAAACCTAAAAACAAAAACAGACTAAATATCAAAGGATGACAGAAAATCCATTAAGCTGATGACAACAATGAAAATGCAGGCGTGGCAATACTAAACTCTCTAAAATGGATTTCAAAGCAAATAACATAATGAGAAACAAGGATGGACATTAAATAATGATCAAAGTGTCAATAGACCAGGAACATACAGCCATAATTAACATATATGGACCCTCAACATACATCAACCAAATTCTTACAGACTTGAAGAGAAAAATTAACAGCTTGACAATAATAGCAGGGGACTTCAATACAGTACACTCAAGGAAAGATAGATCATTAGGGGGGTGGGGGAAAACAAAGAAACAGAACCATCAATCACCTTGAACTCTATACCATAAATCCCTCTTCACACGCACGCAGCATATGCAATGATGCAAAAGGCAGGAAGATCACAAGCCAGTGGGTGAAAAGTCTTGTGGATTCAGTGGCAGTAGAAGCATCTCCAGGACCCTCACAGGTCTCAGCATGGTTCCACGTGGCTTATCAACAGGAATGTGAAGCAGAGAGAGGGTGTGGTCCATCTCCAGGGACAAAGAGGGGATGTTCCCAGAATCCTCATGAGAAGTCCACACCCACAAGGAGGCACCATCAGACTGTGACCTGATTGACAGGCTAGACTCACCCCTACACTCACTTATGAAGGTGACACAAAATTTTGTAACTATCACAGCACAGCATAACAAAACTTTGAAGACACAACAAATACAGTTATGAGAAAGCAGTTTATAGCAATCAGTACACACATGAAAAAAGAGAAAAACAAAATCAACTTCTTAACACAACACCTCTGACAACTGGAACAAAGACAACAGCACAAACCTTACATCTACAGAAGAAAATAACACATAAAAATTAGAGCAGATAAATGAAACAGAATACAGAAGAACAATGGAAAATCAGCAAGAGAAGAATTGAAATGATCAGCAAAATTGTTAGCAAATTTAACAAAGTAAAAGAGAAGATACAATTACCTAGAATTAGAGAGGAAAGGGGCAACATCACGACATACTCAAATTAAATTTTAAAAATAACAACATACTTCCATGAAAAGCTGTACTCCAACAAGATCAATAAAATTGAAGAAATGGGGAAATATCAAGAACTACACAATCTACCCAAATTAATGCAGTTGGAAGTAGAAAACCTCAACAGACCCATAATAAAAGAAGAAATAGGAAAAGTCATCAAGAAACGCTCAGCCAACAAATCTCAGGACAAGATGGCTTCATGGGGGAATTCTAATAAGCATTAGTGAAGAACTGTCACAAACTTTTCCAAAAATATAGAAAGAGACAATAAACTCCAATACGCATTCTATGAAGTGACCATAACTTCGGTACCTAAACCAAAGACAGAAAACTACAGACCAATGTCCCTCTTGAATAGAGATGCAAAAATCTCAACAAAACATACCAGAGATGCAAGAATTGTTAAAAAAATACTCAAACTATCAATATAATCAACCACATAAAATGAATAAGAATCACTTGATCAGTACTCCCTCGATGCAAGAACACTTTGATCTTTTTTTTTCCACTTTGATCTATTAAACTGGCATTCCATGATGGTCACTTTCCCAACACGGTTGCTGAAGACAAAGTGGGTGCATAAGCAACAGTGGTGAAGAAAGCTGATGGTGCCTGGCTATTAAAAGATATAGTGTCTGGGGTCTTGGGTAAACAAGCGGCTATCAAGCTCAGAAGCAACAAAGCCCACATGGAAGAAGCACACCATCCAGTGAGATCACGAGGTGTTGAAGGGATCAGGTATCAGGCATCAAAGAACAAAACATCAAATCATTGTGAATGAGGGAGAGTGCTGATTGGGGACCTAAGATCCATCTGTAGGCAACTGGACATCCTCTTACAGAAGTGTCTTGAGGAGATGAGCAAGACAAGGTGCAATCTGGCAACGATGAAACATGCAACTTTCCTCTAGTTCCTAAATGCTTTCTCCCTGCATCCCCCTATCATGATCCCAATTCTACCTTACAAATCTGGCTAGAACAGAGGATGTACACTGGTACAGATAGAAACTGGAAACACAGGGAATCCAGGATAGAGGATCCCTTCAGTACCAGTGCTGACAGTGGCAATACCAGGAGGGTGAAGGAAGGTGGGGTTGACAGGGGGAACCGATTACACGGATCTACATATAACCTCCTCCGTGGGGATGGACAACAGAAAAATGGGTGAATGGAGATGTCGGACAAGTGTAAGATATGACAAAAATAATAATTTATAAATTATCAAGGGTTCATGAGGGAGGGGGAGCAGGGAGGGAGGGGAAAATGAGTTGATACCAAGGGCTCAAGTAGAAAGAAAATGTTTTGAAAATGATGATGACAACAAATGTACAAATGTGCTTGACACAGTGGATGTATGTATGGATTGTGATAAGAGTTGCATAAGCCCCAATAAAATGATATTTCTGGAAAAAGAATCACTTTATCATATCAATACATGCAGACAGGTCATTTGACAACACCCCAAAAACAATTTCTGTTGAAACACTCAGCAAAATGGGAATGGAAGGGAAACTCCTCGGCATTATAAAGGCCAACAACCAATAACATGCTCAAGTGGTAAAAACAGAAAATATTTCCCTCAGAATGAGGACTAGACTAGGATGCCCCCATCACCACTCTTATTCAACATTGTACTAGAAATCTTAGCTTGAACTATTAGAAAACAAAAAGAAATCAAGGGAATACAACTAGTCAAAGAATAAATGAAACTCTCAACATTTGCAGATGGCATGAGTTTATATAGAGATTCCCAAGAGCTCCACAAAAAGATTGTTTGAAACATTAGGGGAATTTGATAAAGTGGTAGGTTACAAGAGTAATAAATATACCAATTGTATTCCTGTATACCAATGAAAAGAACTCTGAAAAATACATTAAGAAAATGATACAAATTAAAAATCACAAAAAGAAGAAATACTTAGGAATAAACATAAACAAAAATAGAAGTCCTTCACAAAGAAACTGAAGAACACTATTACAAGAAACCAGAGGAGATCTGCACAAATAGAAATATACCCTGTGTTCATGGATAGGAAGATTTAATACAGTGAAAATGAATACTACCTAAAGCAGTGGTTCTCAACCTTCTTAATGCTTCTCAACCTTCTTAATGCTGTGGCCCTTTAATATAGTTCCTCATGTTGTGTTGACCCCCCAACCATAAAATTATTTTCTTTGCTACTCCATAACTGTAATTTTGCTATTGTTACAAATCGGGTAACCCCTGTGAAAGGGTCATTTGACACCCCCCAAGGGGTCATGACCCCTAGGTTGAGAATCGCTGACTTAAAGCAATGTATAAATACTATACAATTATAATCACAATCCCAACTTTATTCTTTTAAAAATGGAAAAATGAATTACCAACTACAAATGGAGAAGGAAAAGCCCAAAGTAAGCAGAGAACTCCTCAAAAAGAAACAAAGTAGGAGGCCTTGCACTACACAATATTAAAGTATATTACAGTCACAGTTGTTAAAAAAACGTGGTACTGTTATAATGACAGATATATAGAACAATGGAAAGTAATATATATAGACAAGTAATATATTTAGACAGATATATAGAACAAGGAGAAAAAGGCACCCTCTTAAACAACTTGTGCTGGATAAACTGTATCTATAGCTGCAGAAGAATGGAAAAAGGATCCACACCTTTCCCTAAGCACAAAAATGAACTCAAGATGGAGTATATACTACATGTAAGCCCCAGAGCTATATGGACAACTAACAAGAAAAGTTCAGTTCACTTACAGACTACCAAGTATAATAAAGGAAGCATACATAACAGAAGACAAAATTGATGACTGGAATCATTAAAAATAAGACACTTGGGCACATCAAATAGTTCATCAAAAGAAAACAAGAACCTACAGATTGAGAAAAATATTTAGCAATGACACAATGGAAAAAGGACTAATCACTAAAGTATGTAGAATTCTGTAACATCACAACCAGAAAAACACAAGTAATCAAGTTAAAAGATGGGCAAAGGTCATAAACAGATAATTCACCAAATAAGAACTCAAAATTGTTAACAAACACATCAGGAAATTCTCATGGTCATTATCTACCTGTGTGATGCATATCAAAATAATGATGAGATATCAACTTATGTCCACAAGACACTCCAATACAAAAATAAACTGCAACAGGACAAAAATGCTGGAGAGAGTGTGGAGAGACTGTAATTCTTATACATTTCTGGGATTGTAAACATGTACAACCATTGTGGCAAATGTTGCCCTTCCTGCAACAATTGGAATAGAAATATATGACTCAGAAATACCTCTGCTGGTCATACACCCTAAGGAATTAAGAGAATGAACACGAACAGATATATGCTATCCCATGTTCATAGTAGCACAGTTCACAATATGAAGAAGATAGAACTAGCCTAAATTCCCATCAATTGAAGAACGGTCAAAGAAACTATGGTACATACACACAAAGTTTGCATCCCTAAGAAAACAATGATAAAATATGGAGGGTCCTGGAAACCATTTTGTGAAGTTTAGTTGATCACAAAAGCACAAATATTGTATATTACCATAAGGATAAAAACCATAAACTATTCATCACCTCCTTGTTAGAAAGTCTGAAAATCATTTCAAAAAGGTGGCCTCACTATAGATGGTGTCAGTTTCTCATGTTGAGTGGAGAAGGAGAAGACCAACTACTTTCAACCATATAGCAGTGTTATAGGGTCACCCCAAATTTAAAGACAATCCCACAAAAGTAATCAGTAAACTTTACTGGGAGATCAACCAAGAATGGGGGGTATGTCATGTCTGTATTAGAGGAGGTGATTACAATTCTGATGGTGAATGGGTCATGTGGGGTATCTCCTGTTCTGAAAAATGCGTAACACTGCTTATAGAGACTCTAAGGGGAAAATGCTCCCAATATTATTTCCTTAACTGGGTATTGTTAACCCCAAGTAATGTGCTACACACAATGTGAACATTAGACTGTGGTTCTGAGGTACACAACACTCTTCACAGAAAAACCTGAAAGGGAAACCTCACTAACAAAGTGAGTTTTACCTTAAACTCACTTATAATAGAACCAAAAAATGAAAATACCTTCTTTAACTTTAAGATAAAATGCCCTAGTAAAAGAAGAAGCACATGGTTGCTATACCAAGATTAAGGAATTGGTGGTCGTTTCAAATGGTGACCTGAGGTCAACTTGTATTTGCTGTTTTCACGTTCTCTTTACCTTTATGTGACATGTATTAGTCATGGATCTGTCCTTGTAAATGAATGTTACTGAATGTATTGCCACATCTCCAACCTTAATTCCATGTGTAACCAGTGTCCAGCCACCAATATTTTGAATATGTAAAAATTAACAATTCATATATTGGAGTCTGATAAGAAGTACTGCAACTGTATAATATACTTTGCTCCACAGTGTTTTACCTTTTACCAGAGTTGCCTTAAGCTCCATGGGGAATCTCTGTGATGTACAACAATAAAATGACAATGATATTTCCAAAAGGGAACCAGGGTCTTATAGAAACAATAGTTGTATGAATGTATTCTGAACCCTCACCTGATTGTAGCCTTAATATACAAACAATTAGTTCTTATGACATGGCCTTTCCTGTTTTGTTTTGTTTTTTGCCCTCATGGAGACATAACTGAAGACATGGGTGCCATAAAAAATTGCTGGGGCCTTGTTTGTTGTTTGCCCCTATTTTATATATTTATCAGCATAGGGAAAGAGGGGTGGGTGTAATTACAAAGACAGTAGCTGGATAGTAAGTAACTGGGGGCTTTGATGGGGAGGATGGGGGGGAAACAGAGAATAAATATAAATGGGTGCAAAAAGAATTAAAATATTTCTATGTTGATTGTGGGAACGATTGCACAACCCTGCTTGATATGATTGAACTATCAAATTATATGGTATGTTAACTAGAGATCAACATTTTTTTTAATTTTAAAAATAAAAGGATCTAAGTAGAAGTATTTAGCTTGAAATAATGAAATATTGATGCCACTGGGATGTGGTGCTGTTATCTTTTTACATTGAAATATCCATACTGCAACTGTTATAAGAAAACTGTACATAGTAATATACACATGAACACAATAAATAAGTCAACATGGAATCCTTAAATATTTCCAAATAACCCACAGGAATAAAAGAAAAGGGGAAAAAGACTCAGAGGAAACCAAAGAAAACAATAAAGTGGAAGACTTAAATTCTAATATATTAATTATCAATGGTGGACTTTAATAGAAATAATCTAAATATACAAGTATAAATTTAAAAGGCAGTGCTTGACAAGTGTATTAAGAACACAGTCTGAAAACATACTATCTACAAGAAACTCACTTCAGATATTTCAAAAGTGAATTGTTGAAAGTAAAATACTAGAAAAAGTTATGCCATGCAAGTTTTAATTTTAAAAAGCAGGAGTGGCTACATTAATATTGTTATTGTTAGGTATCATTGAGTCTGTTCTGACCCATACTGACCCTATGAGCAGCAGAACTAAATGCTGTACAGTCATGGTACCATCCTCACAACGGTTCCTATGTCTGAGCCTCTGGTGACAGCCACTGTGTCAATCCATGATATAGAAGACCTCCCTCTTTTTCTCTGCTCCTTCACTTTATCAAGCATGATGCCCTTCTCCAGAGACTGTCCTCTCCTGATAACATTCCAAAGTATGCAAGATGAAGACTTTCTATCCTTGTCTTTAAGGAGCACTCTGGCCATACTTCTTCCAAGACATGTTTGTTTTCCCTTTGTGCAGTCTATGTTACTGTCAACATTTTTTGCCAATTCCACATTTCAAATACATTGATTCTTCTTCTTCTTCTTCTCTCTCTCTGCCATTGAGTCGATGCTGACTCACAGGGACTCCTTTGTGGGTTTCTGAGATTGTAACTGTTTGCGGGAGTAAAGCACAGTCTTTCTCCTGAGGAGCTTATGGTGGTTTCAAATGGCCCACCATGTGAATAGCAGCCGACATGCCTTCAGCCTTCCTTATTCAGTGTCTAATTTTCACAATGGATATGATGCCATATAAACTCTTAGAGTACTCAAAGAAAATTAGATGAAGAGGGATCTTACCTAATGATGAAAGTACCAAACAACAAGGAAGTCATAACAATCTAGAACATAAAACAACTGCTGGTCCAGAACCCAGGTAGCCAACTTGACATTTTGAATCTATATGCAAGGGAACTTAAAAAATTATGGAAGTATTTTGCCATATGACTGTTTACAAGTATGAGGTAGAAACACCATATCTTTGAAAAATTCACAGAGTGTATAATAAAAGAGTTTCCAGTCTGTTTTGAAACATGAAGTTGCTTGGTAAGATAAGAATGTCACCTCCAAAGAACAGGACTTGTACCTGTTCCTTGGATGAGAAAAATTAGATCTGAAGATTGGGAGCTCTAACTGGAGTCTACCCAATGAAGTAGGTACCACTTCTTAAAGTTTCTTTTTCAAGAAATGGAGATAATGAATTTTAGCAAGATGGCTGTGAAGACACATGTGCTACACAACCCTCTACAATAGATATGGAGGAAAATTCTGGAACCCAAAATCTCTGAGGAAAATCTAGAAAAAATGAACTTAATACGTGATTCCAGGAGAAGCAGACTGACAAATTCTGCCTTGCTGCGGAGGGACCAGCTCCTCCCCAAGCACAGGGCACTCTCCTATGGTTGACAATGAAAGGGGTTGGATATCCCTGCGCTCCCCACACCCTTCTTGTGAACAGAGATGCAATCAGCCCCACTTTTTCAAACTCAATGTTTGGTTGCAACCCCTGAATATCCTCAGGTGTTTAGAATATAGCCTGACATAAAAATATCAGTTGAAAGCAAACTGTCACAGCCTGTGGTATTGAAAAGCCACTATGCAGACACATGTAGTGGATGATGGAGGAGAAACGGGATAACCTCTTGTTCCCCATAAACCCTGAGAAGTGTTTGTGACCAGAGGAGATCATACACTACCCTCACACACCCAACAGCGTCTGAATTTCCCATGGCAAGCTCCCTGGGGTCATCAACTACAGACTGAGAAATCTGTGGGGCACAGGCTTGCTTAACCCCAGTGGTGAAGTGCACCAGCTCATGGTGTAAGAGCAGTGTAACCAGCAGAGTTCCCCACGATCTCTGGTTGACTAGAGAGATAGACCGCCACCACCTAGCCATGGCTGCACTACCACTGAGTGCAGGCTTAAAGAGAGCCTAGATTGTTTGGGGGCCACCTGCAGATGAGCATGGCCTTGAATAGTGCACTCTTGTGGCCGACAAAGAGAAAAACAGGTGTCTGTTCTGCCTTGGGTTTTAAAATAATGTTTGTTTCTTTACCTGTTTGTTGGTTTTCTTTTTGAGTGATTTCTGGCTTGTCTCTTTGTATGTTTTCATGTTTGTTTGCTTTTCTCCTTTCCTTTCCAACACAATTGGAGAAAACTGTCTCTACATGACCTATGCACCCTATACCTCCAAAAGTTATATTGAGTGAGCAAGAGTCACCAACCCCTTCAGTACCATACAGTCACCAAATAAATGAAAATACAACATTACCATAGTGTCTCAGGGAAAATAGAACATGTCAGTTCACATGAAGAAACAGAATAGAATGGCACCAATAAATGAACATATATATCCAAAAGACTTTCAGAGGAAGAGAGTGGAACCACATTAAGGTTTTAGATTTAGCTAATCCTAAATCTGGAATGAAGCAGTAGAATTTAAGGAACAAGAGAGCTTGAAGGCAAATCTCAATGCCAAATATATGGGGGAAATTTGGGGGGGAGAACAAAAAAAATCCAAAGAAAACCTAAGAAATTTGTGGAGGAATAACATACATATGATAAGAATTATAGAACAAAAAGAAACAAAAATCACTAAGGACATTGTCATAGATGTTGGAAGAAGACTTCTTGAACATCATGAAGGAGGAGAAACTGAAAAAAAATCCCAAACAGGTTAGACTCCAAAATAAAATCACCAAGACATATCATAATCAAATTTTCCAAAACCAAAGACAAGGAAAGAATCCTGACAGCAGCTGGGGAAAATGACAAATTATCTAAAAATGGGAACCAGTAAGACTAAGACTGATTTAGCAGAAACTTAATAGACACAATGAAATACAATGACATATATAAACCATAAAAGGGGAGGGGGAAAGCCAATTGAATCTTATAGCCAGCAAAGTTGTCCCTCAACTAGGAGTCTAAAACATGGACATTTCCAGATAAACAGAAATTAGAGGTAATTGTAAAAACAAGACAAGCTAAGAAAAAATAGTTTTCTTTGGACAGAAAATCAACAGCAGCAGGAATCAACCTGAGATCTACGTACATGACAACATAACCCAAGCACTCAACTCAGAAGTTTCCAGAGTAAAATAAATTTACAAGACAGAAGAGGGAACCAGATTTATCAATTTTCAATGAAGATAATTACAAAGCAAGGAATGTGAACTAGACTACATTCCTGAGGAAACATCAGAGCTGTGACCTGAGTAAGGGTGTGCACTCAACCCTAATTCCCCACAAGTGATTTGCTGCTCACAGCAGATCTCATCATGTATTAATTACATTATGCTAGATTATACCATGGAGGAGGCCTCAACTGCCAAAACTATGAGAATCCTGACAGCCAAGTTGACACAAAATATAACCACTACAGAAACTTCAATACATTGCTCTCAATGAACAGAAAAAGTAGAAAGAAACACATCGAAGAGAACCAAACAACAAATTGACCTACTTGAATACTTCACCCCAAAACATCACAATATGTATTCTTCTCCAATGCACACAGAGAATCTACAGGATAAACCATAGGTTATATTGCTAAGTGAGCCTTAATAAATCTTCAAATACTGAGATAATACAAAACATCTGAGATCACAATGCTATAAAATTATAAATCAACAACAGAAATATGGGAAAAAGTCAAATACAAGGAAAGAACCACACTTTGCTTAAAATATGCTGTGTCCAAAAAATGTGATGTGTTGTTGAAGAAATAAAATATAATTCCTTGAAATGGGAATGAAAACTAAACATAACCAAACCTTTGAAAACCTTTGAGATATAGCAAAAGTATTACTCAGAAATAATAAAATAGACATAAACACACATACCCAAAAAGAAGAAATAAAAATCAACACGTGTGCCAAACTTCTCCAAGAATAGAAAAAAAGTTGAAAAATAAGCAGCCACCGGAACAAAAGAAAAGGTAAAGATTAGTACAGAAAATAGAAAAACAAGATGTTTATCCTTTGAAAAGATTAACATAGTTGACAAACCTGAAAAAAAGGAGAAGATGCAAATATCACCAATAAGGATGGAAATGGGCGATATTACCACCTGAAATTAAAAAAATAACACAGTACTATGAAGGTTTGTACTCCAACATATATGAAAACCTAGCAGAAATGGACAAATTCTAGAAACACAATACTTACACAATACCAACACTGGCTGATGCAAAAAAAACCCCTTAAATTATGTGTTACAAAAGTAAAAATGGATCATGTAATTTAAAAATGCACAACAACAACCAAACCAACTCCAAAAATGCTTCACTGGTGACTTCTACAAAACATTCAGAGAAGTCTTAAGACCAATTCTACTCAAACAATCCCAGAATGTATAAAAGGGTGGTACATTTGAATAGGAAGTGAACACAAACTAGGCAACGACATTACCAGAATAGACAATTATCAACCAATATGCTTCATGAACTTAGGATACACAAATTCTCAACAAAATGCACACCAGTAGAATATAATGATATATCAAAAAGTTACCCCATGACCTAGTAAGACCTATACCAGGTATGCAAGAATGGTGCAACAGTAGAAAAATAACTACTGGAATCTATCATATAAAACAGGGGTTTTTGTTGTTCTCAGGTGCTGTTGAGTTGGTTCCAACTTGCAGTGACTCAGTACAACAGAACGAAACACTACCCCATACTGCGCCATCCTCCCAATTGTTCTTTTTGAGGATCTTCCTCTTTTACATTGCCCCTCCACCTTAACAAGCATGGTATCCACCCATCACTCTTCTCTCCTGATCACATGTCAGGGGTGGGGTACCTTTTTCTGCAAAGGGCCATTTGGAGATGTATAACACTATTCACATGTCATACTAGACAAGCATTAACTCACCCCTAATATGATGGCTGGAACCACTTCTCTTTCTGATACGTGTGAAGTTAGTTGTTATTGATAATTTTTGTGAACGTTATATGGCCCCTCCAGGCTGGACATTCTTGACTCTTGATATGAATTGAACAAAGGAAAATTACCACATGATCATACCAATTGATTCTGAAAAGACATTTGACAATATCCAACACCCATTCCTGGGGGCGGGGGGGACCTCAACCATATAGGGATAGAAAATAGAAAAAAAATTCCTCCAACATAATAACGAGAAAATGTATGAAACCAATGACCACCATTACTCAATGGAGAACAACTAAAAGCATTCCCCTTGCAAACAGGAATCAGACCAGGATGCCCTTTATCACCATTCTTATTCAATATTGTGCTGGAAATCTTAGGCAGAGCTATCAGGTCACAAGGGGGAAATTAAAGGCATCCAAGTTGGCAAAGAAATAAAGCCCTCTATTTGCTGATGATAGGGTTCTATACATAGAAAGTAATAAAGACTTCACAAGAAAATTGTTGCAACTAATTGAAAAGTTAGCAACATGGCAATGTACAAGCTCAACATACAGAAATCAGTTGGGTTCCTGGATACTAACAAAGAGCTCTGAAAAGTAAATCAAGAAGTAAATATCATTTATAATAGCCACCGAAAAGATGGAGTACTTAGAAATAAATCTAACCAGTGAAACAAAAGATTTGTGCAAAGAAAACTACAAACACTGCTACAAGAAAGCAAAAGAGATCTACATGAATGAAAGGCTATACCATGTTTATGGATATGAAGGCTTAACTTTGTGAAGATGTTAACACTACCCAAAGTGATCTATAAATACAACACAGTCTTGATCCATATTCTGACATCCTTTAAAAAGACAAAACATTAATAACCAACATCATATGGAAAGGTAAAAGACTCAGAGTAAGCAAAGCACTATTAAAATAGAACAACAAACTGGGGAGACCACTCACTGCTTGATCTCAAAACCTACTACACAGCCGCAGTATTCAAAACAGCCTGATATTGGTACAATGATAACTACGTAGACCACTGTAACAGAATTGAGAATGAAACACATTAAATGAGGAAGAGACAGTCTCTTCAACAAATGATACTGGCAAAGTTTGGTCTCCACTTACCGAAGAATGAAGCAGGGTCCATACCTCACTCCATATACAAAAACAAGCTCAAAATGGATTTGGGACCTAGAAGTAAAACCTAAAACTACAACAATCATCAATGAAAAAAAAAGAGGACAAACTCTAGGACTCTAATACAAAGTATCAAACGTATGAAAAGCACACACACAGCAGAAGACAAAGTATATGACTGGGATCTCCTAAAAATTAAAACACTATATGCTATGAAAACCTCATCAAAAGACATGGGGAATTTTTTTGTCAATGACACATCAGATGAGGAATTAATCTCTGAAATCCTTAGAAAATTACAATGTCTCAGTAAAAAGGAAAATAATTTTAAATTTTTAGATAGGTAGAGGACATGGACAATAAGCCAAATAACATTTCTAGGAAATGGAACCAATTCAATGGAATCCACCAACAACTAAAACATGCAATGGAATATTACTTGGCCAGAAAGAGAAATGAAGTTTTGGTGCCTGCTACAACATAGCTGGAGTATCAGGCCATTGTACTGAATAAGTCCTTAAATAGACTTCACTTATTAGCGATCGGGGTCTTAAAACCTCACGAGCAACCTTTAAGATGCAATTATTGGTCTCTCCCCATTCAATAAAAAAAAAGCAGAGCGATGAAGATGCGACACATGCAAACAATTTGTCCAATGGATCGAGCATCAATCTCCTCACTCCTGATACTTGGAGAACTAAATGGTACCTGGCTACTACTACCACCTTCTCTGAAAAGGATCACATTAGAGGTTGGGGACAGAATGAAGAAAAATGTAGAAAAGAACTTAAGATCATATAAGAATCCAGGCTACTTATCAGATAGAGATTAGTGAGGTCCTCAAAACCATGGTCCTTATCCTTCAGGCCTGGAAATAAATTCATGGCTACATTATAATGCTCAAACATTTAAAATCAAAAGGGTACATTGACCCATGGACAAATTTCAGAGGGTTAGGAAAGGAGGAATGGAAAAAGTAAACACTGGAAGGAAGTGGGATAATTAATGGTACATTCAGGTGATTTCAATGGATGAGTAAAATCTGAATACTTATGAATTGTTGATCATAAAACTATGATCAGCTCTGTACTCTTCACTTAATTCACAATTTAAAGTTTTTCTATTAAATATCTCACTTGACTAAGAAGAACAGAAATATGTATACAGACCAAAGTTTATTAGTGCTTATGAGGGCCAGAAGAGAGGGAGAAAGGTGGAGTTATTGCTTATAGAGAAATAATTTGTTTGTAGTGATGAAAACATCACATATATTAAGGGAAAAAGAAACATAATTGGCTTGGAAATTTGGTACAATTGGTCTCTATTTGCCTGAATAACAGAGAAATTAATGTAAGAAGAAGAACTGGGTGGTGCTTAGCTACCATTACTAAACATTTTGATTAAAGATTCTAAAGAAGAATTCTCATCAAAAGTGGTGAAAAAGTCAAGAGAGAATTTCAATTCTAATGGAATCCAGAACTTTTGACACCATTGAGTTTGGATGAACCCTTAAAATTGCTGGCCACAGAAAATGTTTACCCTGAAACCTTAAATCAGAAATATCCCCTGAAGTCCTCTTTAGTCCAAATAACTGGCTCACTTAAGTAATTAAGAACACCTGCCATAAGCAGTATATTTTTTAATGAATGTTCTATAAGGGATCAAATTTATAAAAGCAATTCTAAAGGTTAGACAGGAAGTTTAAGGATAAAATGAGTTTTTGCCAATAGAGAAGGAGCAACTCAAAAAAAGAGAGTGAGAATGGCTGCACAATTTTAAGAATGTAATCAATGTCACAATATTGAAAATGTTGAAATTACTAAATCAGTTTATATTTTGCTGTGTATAATTTCAACACCAATAATAAAACCCAAAAGGCACAGTTGTTCTCAAACATCCAAGGGTTTACCATGAGTCTGAATCAACTTGATGACCGCTGTATGTTTTATTGTTTATAGATTGGTGCTACAAAAAATGCTAAATGGAAATATTCAGATGAGAAAAATGGACTTCTTGACTTAGTCTTGGTTTTACACCACTACTGTAATCCGATCCCCAGAACCTCTTAGTCTACTTGCTCTCCCTATAGGTTCATCAATCTGGATTTCATGTACTGAAAAACATTAAATATAGCTTCAAATAATAAAGAAAATATCTTTACAATGCATACAAAAACAAGACAAAAGGGAATAAAAATATTCATTACAAAAACAGCATCAGCTAAACACAAACGTTGGCACTATTGTAGAAAATGAGGGGTAAAAATCCATAATTTAAACAAAAATCGAATAACTAAACTAAATAAATAAGTTCTTTCTTAATGGTAATTGCTGAAAATATGAATGAACTGAATGCTCTAATTAAAGGTAGATAGTGGCAGTGGTAGTAATAGAAAGAAGCTGATATGATGATTTTAATACCAGGGAAAACAGATTGTGTTAAAAGCTGTTATAAAGATATTAGACATATAAATAAGCGGCCATCTAGCTCAGAAGCAAAACAGCCCACATGGAAGAAGCGCACCAGCCTGTGTCATCATGAGGTGCCAAAGTGATCAGTTATCAGGCATCAAAGAACAAAAAACCATATCATTGTGTGCTCACCTTCCTGATATAACCGCTGAAGACAAATGGGTGCATGAGGAAAAGTGGTGAAGAAAGCTGATAGTGCCCGGCTATCAAGAGATATAGCATTTGGAAACTTAAAGGCTTGAAGGTAAACAAGCGGCCTCTAGCTCAGAAGCAACAAAGCCCACATGGAATAAGTACACAAGCCTGTATGATCATGAGGTGTTGAGGGGATCAGGTATCAGGCATCAAGGAACAAAAAAATCAAATCATTGTGAATAGGGGGGAGTGCAGATTGGGGAACCGAGACCCATCTGTAGGCAACAGGACATCTCTTTGCAGAAGGGTCGCAGGGAGGAGACAATCAGGCAGGGTTCAGTGTAGCAACGATGAAACATGCAACTTTCTTTTAGTTCCTAAATGCTTCTTCCCCTGACCCCCCCATCACGATCCCAATTCTACCTTACAAATCTGGCTAGACCAGAGGATGTACACTGGTATAGATGGGGATTGGAAACATAGCGAATCCAGGACAGGTGATCCCTTCTGGACCAGTGATGAGAGTGGTGATACTGGGAGGATGGAGGGAGAAGGAGAGTGGGATGGAAAGGGGGAACCGAATACAAGGATCTACATATAACCTCCTCCATGGGGGATGGACAACAGAAAAGTGGTTGTCTCGGTTGTCTGAATTCCACACGAGACACTGGACAGTGTACAATATGACAAAATTAAAATAATTTATAAATTATCAAGGGTTCATGAGGGAGGGGAGAGTGGGTAGGGAGGGGAAAATGAGGAGCTGATACCAAGGGCTCAAGTAGAAAGCAAATGTTTTGAGAATGATGATGGCAACAAATGTACAAATGTTCTTGACACAACGGATGTATGTATGGATTGTGATAAGAGTTGTAAGAGTCCACAATAAAATTATTTTTTAAAAGAAATTACACGTGGCAATTATAAAAATGTCAAATAATAAAGAAGATATGACAACTATTTTATATATGTATATGTAGCATGATATGTATATATGTCTAATATATATGTAATATCAGAGTCCCTAAATATATAAAACACAAAATAACAGAACTAAAGTGAGAAATACATAGACAACTGTACAATAATGGGATATTTCAATACATTGCTTTCAATAATGGATAGAACACGTGCAAAACAGATCAATAATGAAATATGACTATATAAACCAGCTACCTAACAGAAATGAATTAAAAATTCTACTGAAAACAGCACAGTATACATTATTCTTCAATGCACATAAATGCATTTCCATGTTTTTCTAAACCACAAAGCAAGTCTCAATAAAATTTAAAGGATTTAAATCATATAAAATATATTCTTTGACCACAGTAGAGATGAAGAATAAATTAATAGCAAAAAAACTAGAAATATGCAAATAAGTGATAATTTAAGAAAGCATTGTTAAGGATGAAATCAGAAATTAGAAGTCGATAAAAATGCAAGAAAAGCATACCAAAACTTAAAAAAAATTAGTAAAATTAGTAAAACCTGTACTCAGAGGTAAATTCATAAAGGTAAATGCTTTAATTAATTAAAAATGAAATGAAAAAAAAATGAAATGAGCCCCTAATAAAATGTTTTTTAAAAATGAAAGATCTAAAATCAAGAAAATAACTACAATTTGAGGAACTAGAAAAAAGAAGAAACCAAGGCCAAAACAAAAAAAATGAAGGAAAAAATAGAGAATAGAAAATTAAAATAAGGATTATAAAGAGACTAGAACAAGGGAGGTGGGGGAAAAGGTAGTGGTGTTAACAAACCCAGGCACAAGGGAACAACAAGTGATCCAAACTGGTGATGAGTGTGTAGAAGGTCTGGTAGGGCGTGCTCAAGGGTAATATAACCTAGAGGAATTACTGAAACCCTAAGGAAGGCTGAGCATGATAGTGGGACAAGAGGAAAGTAAAAGGAAATAGAGGAAAGAGCTGGGAGGTAAAGGGCATTTCTAGAGGTCTAAATAAAAGCATGTACATATTTAAATATATTTATATATGAGGATGTGGAAATAGATGTATGTGCATATATGTATAGGTTCAGTATTAAGGTAGCAGATAGGCATTGGGCCTCAACTCAAGTAGTCCCTCAATGCAAGAATATTTTATTCTATTTAACTAGCATTCCATGATGCTCACCATCCTGACACAATCGCTGAAGACAAAGCAGGTGCATAAGCAAATGTGGTGAAGAAAGCTGATGGTGCCCAGCTATCAACAGATATAGCGCCTGGGGTTTTAAGCGGCCATCTAGCTCAGAAGCAACAAAGCCCGCATGGAAGAAGCACACCAGCCAGTGTGATCATGAGGTGTCGAGGAGATCAGGTATCATCAAAACAAAAAAATCCTATCATTGTTAATGAGGGGTGTACAGAGTGGAGACCCAAAGCCCATCTGTAGGAAATTGGACATCCCCTTACAGAAGGGTCGCCGGGAGGAGACAAGCCAGTTAGGGTGGAGTGTAGCATCGATGAAACATACAACTTTCCTCTAGTTCCTAAATGCTTTCTCCACCCCCCCACTCACCCCCACTATCATGATCCCAATTCTACCTTACAAATCTGGTTGGACCAGAGGATATACACTGGTACAGATAGGAACTGGAAACACAGGGAATCCAGGGTGAGTAATCCCTTTAGGACCAGTGGTGAGAGTGATGATACTGGGAGGGTGGAGTGAGGGTGGGGTAGAAAGGGGGAACCAATTACAATGATCTACATATAACCTCGTCCCTGGGGGACAGACAACCGAAAAGTGGGTGAAGGGAGATTTCAGACATTGCAAGGTATGCCAAAATAATAATTTATAAATCATCAAGGGTCACTGAGGGAAGGGGGAGAGGAGAGGGAGGGGAAAATGAGGAACTGATGTCAGGGGCTTAATTGGAGAGCAAATGTTTTGAGAATGATGAGGGCACTGAATGTACAAATGTGCTTTACACAATTGAGGTATGGATGGATTGTAATAAAAGTTGTATGAGACCCTAGTAAAATTAATTTAATGAATAGAACAAATCAATAAAAACAGGAATTGGTTTGTTGAAAAGTATAATTAAATTAACGGACTTTTATTTAACTGACAAAAAAGAGAAGATGCAGACATCTGAAATCTACTCACCCTACAGAAATCAAATGTTGATATGTCAGCAATTAGATAACTTAGATGAAATGCCCCAATTCCTATAAACATATAGGTTTGTTACACTGACTCAAGGAAATACACAATATCAACAAATCTATAAGTGAAGTTGGAAAGAAGGAATAAATTTACAATCCTCAACAGAGGAAAGCACCTAAATACACAAACAAAAATGCAATTATGAGAAAAATGAGGTATAGGATACTCACTCACACACACCACCCAATTAAAAGAAAATCATGATATTGAATGATTTTCAATAATTACCTTAAATGTAAGGGATTTAAACTCCTCGTTCAAATTGCAGACAGTCAGAGTATTGATTAAAACGAATCAACAAATAAGGTATGATCCATTCTAATGCTGTGTAAAAGAGACATATCTTAGGCCAAATGAAAATTAAACGATGGAAAAGACTGTTTTATGTAATTAGTAACGCACAGAGAGCAGGGGTGATACTGATATTTGGTAAATTACATGTTAAGTGAAAATGTGTTATGAAATGAACACAAGCATCATATAATAACAAAGGAGTCAAATAATCAAGGAAACCAGTTAAACCTATATGGAACACTCCACACAGCTTTAGAAGAATACACCTACTTCTCGGATGCACATGGTTCATTCTCCAGAATATACCATATGCTGTTCCACAAAACATGTCTCAAAAATTTTAAGAAGAAGAATAAATAAATAAATATTTTAAAGAAGATTGAAATGTTATTTTGTGTCCATAAAGGATTAATATTAATAACAGAAGGAAACACACAATACACTCACAAATAAAGAGAAATTAAACAATGCATATCTAAATAAACAATGGGTCAAGGAAGTAATGAAAAGTGAAAACAAAATTTTAAATACTACGAACTAAATGAAAATAAACATATAACATAACAAAACTTATGGGACACAGTGGAAGCAGTCCTCAGAGAAAATTTTATGACAATAAATAATGTGATAAGTGGGTTTATTGTGCCAGCCTGGCCAATAGGAACATGTGGAATTAATAAGGTCACAGTTTACAGAAAGATAAATGTCTTGGAAAGCCCCACCTGTCTCTCTCTTGCTCTCCAGTTATCAGACCAGCATGCAGCTGCTAGTTCTCTACTTCAACGTGGGAGCTACACTATCTGCGGGACGCCCAACCTGTGGATCGATCATATAGCTAGAGCTTCAGGTTTCTTTGAGATCTGCTTCAACACGCTGCTGGTGTATACATCACTTGAGCTTGGGACTGTCATATTGCTGACTGTTGGTGACCTGTCCTGATGTTTGCTGCCTGTGGCCAGACTTCATGCATTGCTCTACGGAAGACTCAGCTGTCTGCTTCCTTGACCTTGGATCCAGCAGCCCTCTTGAGCTGAAGGACTTCCAGTATATTAACTGTTCATGAAAGTGACTTGAACTGAGCTCTCTGTACTGCTCTGTGGACAAATTCGCTGTTTTGTTTTGAATAAGAAAGAGGTTCATATACAAGAGCAATAGTATATTGAGAAAACATCCCAACCCAGTCTAGATCAAGTCCATAAGTCTCATATTAGCTCATATGTCCTTTACCAATCTATAAAGTCCTCTTCAGACTCACAAAACACATGCAATGATGCCAAATACAGGAAGATCACAGGCTAGTGGTTTGGAAATCTTCTGGGTCCAGTGGCATTGTAAGAATCTTAGCACTGGCAGGTGTCTTTATGTGGCTTTTCTGCCTCCAGAAGTCTGGTTGCATCAGGGTAGGTCCATGTGGCTTCTCCAACTCCCAGGGAATAGCACCATGTGTTTTATCAGTAGAGCATCTCCAAGGGAGTGAGCTGAGAGAGTGAAGTGTTTTCAACCTCCAAGGAGGAAATACAGGAGTCCACAGAATTCTCAGGAGAGGCCTCATTGTCTATGACCTGATTGACAGACTAGACTCCACCCCTTCACTCTTAATCCTCTCAAGCCCCAATCTGACACCAGATTACGTAACTACCACAAATACCTACATTTAAAAAGAACTATATCAAAATAAGCACTGTAACTCTTAAACTTTAGGACCTAGAAAAAGAAAGCAAACCAAATCTGAAATACTAGAAGAGAGAAAATAACACAGATCAAAATAAAAAGGAATGAAATAGAGAAAAGTGATAAAGAAACAGCAGAACCAAAAGTTGGTTCTTTAAAAATATCAGTAAAATTGACACACTTTTAAATGGACTGACAAAGAAAAAGTAAGAAACTATGTAAATAAGCAAAATAAGCAATTACATTACAATGTATTCAATAAAAGTAAAAGGAATCAACAGAATTATATGAACTGTCCTCAACAAACTTGATAATTTAAATGAAATAGACAAATTCCTAAGCACATAACTTATCTAAAATGACTAAAGGAAGGAGAAAATCTAAGCATATCCATAAGGGAATAAGTAGAATATGTTACAACAACAACAATAATAAAATAATAAAATCTCTCAAAAAGAAAAGCTTTGAACCAAATGGTTTCACCGAGAAATTAACACCGATGCTGCTCACAAACTTTTCTTATAGGTAGAAAAGCAAGGAGTACTTCAAACCTCATTCTAACAAAATACTTACAGATTTGAACAGTATATTGAAGTAGTCATACACCATGGCCATGGGTGAACTATTCCAGGAATGCAAGTATGGTTCAACATTAGAAAAGCAATCCCTGTATTATATCATATTAATAGAAAAAAAAGAACCATGTAGTCATCTCAATTACTGCAACAAAAAATCAAACACCCTTTCCTGATAAGTACTTTAAACAAGCTAGGAATAAAAGGCAAGTTCTTCAACATGGTTCAAGTCATTCATAAAAAAAACAAACTAATTGAACTCAATGGAGAAATATTGAGAATTTCCCTCTTGATAACAGAACCAAGACAAACTCCAAGTTCACTGCCACCTGATTAATCCAGATTAATCGTGACACTCTAGGACAAGGTAGAACTGCTCCCATGAGTTTTCCAAGACTGTAAGAATAGAGATTCTTGACAAGAATAGAAAGTCTTGTTTCCCCCCCACAAAGCCACTGGTGGTTTCAAACTACTAACAGCAAGGTCAACATGTTCACAGTCCAATGTGTAACTACTACACCACCAAGGTTCCAAGGAACAAGGCAAGGATGCTGCTTTTATCTCTTCTAATCAATATTGTATTGGAAGACCTATCCAGAAAATCATATCCGTATAAGAAAAAGAAAATTTAAAAATCCAAGTTAAAAAGGAAGAGGTAACAACTGTATTTTCAGGAGACATGATCTGTATATAGAAAATTCCAAAGAATAATATATATATATATTTTTAATCAAGCAGAGTTTATAGAAGAATTTAGCAAAGTTGTATGATACAAAGCCATCACACAAAATTCAGTTGAGTTCTATACATCAGAAATAAGAAATCTGAAAGGAGATGTTTTTCTAATTCCGTTTACATTAGCATCAAAGAGAAAAATATCTAGAAATAAATTTTACTAGAAAATTTTAAATACGTATTCAAATAAAATTATAAACATTGATGAGAAACTAAAGAAGATCTAACTGTGGTTTAGCAGCCAGTGCTAATTGATACCATTTTACAGGAAAAAGATTGACAGTCTGCTTTTGAAAAGGTATTTTTAATTAAACTTTTAAAAATTTTGAGGTAATTATAAATTCACAAGGGATTGTAAGAAATGTGTAATACAGAAGATTCCTTGTACTCTGATATCCAATCTCCCGCAACGCTAATATTTTTTAAATTTGTTAGTGTGAAAATGTTTTCTTTTCTTTTTACAACAGTGGTTCATACAATATTTGTCCTTTTGTAATTGACTTATTTCACTCAACATGTCCTCCAGGCTTATTGTTCTCTTGAACATTTTGTAGTAAGCCATTTTGTGTATGTTTATTCTTCCATGATGAGATTTCTAGTCATGTGAGTTTTTGTTGTGCTTCTGGTTATGTTCCACATAACGTTCTGTACTGAGTTCATTTCATTTATGGGTTTTCTTGTTATTTTCTTCATTACTTGGGTTTATTAAGTTTCTTTGAAATTACCCTATTATTACTTTCTTCCTAAGTCTAAAATGGTCTTCTATCTTGAAATTGTCTTAACTTCCACTCCATTTGGAAGGTCTGTGATTATATTATTCCCTCTTTTTACTTTGTAATTGTCTTGTTACAAATGATACCTCTGATTTCCTATTTACTGTCTTATAATTTTTGCTTTGTATACTTTTACATCTGTGTTGACTTCTCCGTGGTGTTGGCATATCTATTATTCTCAAGTTGTTCTCTGTGTTTAGTCTCTATCCAAAGAAATTTCTTGTATGGTTGATTGGTATGGATTCTATAAATTTCTTTAATTTCCCTTTATGTTAAAATGTCCTAACTTCACTGTAATATTTGAAGGACAGTTTTTCGGGGATATGATTCTTGGATGGCCTTTTATATCTTCAAGAGTTTTATATATATATATATATATATATATATATATATATATATATATATATATATATATATATATATATATCCATTGTCTTTTACATTGTTTCTGCTGAGAAAACAGAGCTCAATTTTATTAGTTCTTCCTTATAGGTAACTTTTCACTTTTCTAAAGTTTATTTCAGATTTTTCCCTTCTCTTTAGTTTTGGAATGTTTCGTTATGATAAGTCTTGTTGATTTTCATTTCGGGATATCTACTATTGTGTGTTAGTTCTGCTTCTTGAATGCATATTTTTTATATAAACAGTTTATCAGGTCAGAAGCCAAATAACATACAATTCAATAGTTCAGTCACATCAAGAGTGTTGTACAATCATTACCACAATAAATTCTGGAACGTTTTTTTTTATTATTAGCTCCTCATTTGCCCCCAGCATCCTGTGATGTACCGCCAAGGAACCCTTAATCCAGTTTTTTTTTTCAATATAGATTCACCCATCCTTGATTTCATAAACCTATAAACATTTAAAAAATCAAAGAGTTAAAAAACTAACAACAATGGAGAAAAATCTCAGCTGGAAAGAAAACAGAAAATATTAAAAACTAGAGGAACTTCTAAATGGGTTAAAGGGGAAATTAAATGATAAACCAATAGCGTTTTATCTAATTATATCTGTCACATTCCACTTTCCATTGTATTATAGCAAAATTATTCATATCCCTGGTCTATGTTCGAGGGAATTTGCTGGAGTGGAGGGTTCATCCACATGAATTTCCTCTTCACATTTAAAAAAAAATTCTTGTACTATTAGATGTGCCAAAAGGGAATCAAATCAGATGTTACATTTAAAAAAATCAATTTATTGGGGGCTCATACAATTCATCACAATCCATACATGCATTAATTGTGTCAAGCACATTTGTACATTCATTTCCCTCATCATTCTCAAAATATTTGTTCTCCACTTAGCCTTTGGTATCAGCTCCTCATTTCCCCCTCCCTCCCCACACCCCCATCCCTCATGAGCCCTTGTTCATTTATACATTATTATTTTGTCATGTCTTACACTGTCTGACGTCTACATTCACCTTTTCTTTCATCCACCCCCCAGAGAGGAGGTTACATGTAGATCCTTATAATCGGTTTCCCCTTTCTACTCCACCTTCCCTCCACCCTCTAGTATCGTCACTGTCACCACTGGTCCTGAAGGGATCATCTGTCCTGGATTCCCTGTGTTTCCGGTTCCTATCTCTACCAGTGTACATCCTCTGCTATAACGATATTTGTAAAGTAAAATTAGGATCATGATGGTGGGGGGGGGGCGTGCAAAGCATTTAAGAATTAGAGGAAAGTTATGTTCCATTGTCGCTACACTGCACGCTGATTGACTCGTCTCCTCCCCACGACCCTTCTGTAAGGGGATGCCCCGTTACTTATAGATGGGCTTTGGGTCTCCACCCTGCACTCCACCTCATTTACAATGATATGATTTTTTGTTCTTAGATGCCTGATACCTGGTCCCTACGACACCTCATGGTCACACAAGCCTGGTACCTGATCCCTTCAACACCTCAAGATTGCACAAGCTGGTGTGTTTCTTCCATGTGGGCTTTGTTGCTTCTGAACTAGATGGCCACTTGTTTACCTACAAGCCTTTAAGACCCCAGATGCTATATATTTTGATAGCTAGGCATCATCAACTTTCTTCACCACATTTGCTTATGCCCATATTTGTCTTGAGCGATCATGTCAGGAAAGTGTGCACTATGAAATTCCAATTAAATAGAACAGTATTCTTGCATTGAGTAAGTATTGAGTGGAGGTCCAATGTCCATCTGCTGCCTTAATACATATATGCACATAGATCTATTTCCCCATCATCCTACATAAATATATTTACATATGTACAAGACTGTATTTAGACCTCTACTAATGCCCTTTCCCTCCTAGTTCTTTCCTCTATTTCCTTTTACTTCCCTCTTGTCCCACTATCATGCTCAGCCTTCATTTGGTTTTCAGTAATTCCTCTCGGTTACATTGCCTCCGGTAAATTTTTGCTTTTTCTTCTACTCCAAATTATAGCTACCCGCCACCCCCACTCCCCAGGCTATGAGATCAAGGCAGCTAACAGCGTGGAGAGCTCTGGTTTGGGGTTCTCCTTGTGTCTGGGATTATGTACCCTTTAGGGGGTTAGCCTGGAGAAATCATTACTCCCTGCAAAAGGGCGAGAGAAGCTTTTCAGCTGGAGCCTGCAAGCCCAGCTCGCGGAACCTAGAATAGTTTAATGCGTTCTTGGTTTTCTCTGTGAGTGAAAATCACCCAAAAAATGGGGTTCGGGAGAAACCATAATTCTAATATCAGGACTCCACCTCCCAGTTTCCTTCACCTTATTTCCCAATTTTCTGGTCTAGCAGCAGGAAGTCTAGATGAGTGAGTCTTAACTAGTCGTCATTTTCCTCATGTCCCAGATGTTCCATTTTAACCATTCAAATTAGATGTTACATTTTATTCTACTATAATTATCTCTACTATACTCTCTGTCTGATAACCAACTGTTCACATCCCTCTACTATGATCAAAGGGAAATCATCAGAGGCATAATATATGTGAAGATCCTGAAAATGAATCTTTTGCTTCCACTGTCATCTATAGCCCTGTACACAACAGGGTTCACATTTTAAGCTCTGATACAATTTCTTCCTTAAGATTTGGATTATTTTTTTTATAATTCTTGGTTCACACAGTCTGTTGTGCTTCATCCGTATGGGCTTAGTTGGCACCTCACTTAGACAGTTGCTTGGTTGAAGACAAGCCTTTAAGACCCAACACACAATTCTGTTTGATAGCTGGGCACTAATTTATTCACTACCTTTTGCTATAGCACCCATACCTTCAGTTATCTCTTCATGAAGTGCATATCAAGTAGCACCACACTGCAAGACCTAGTTGTTCTTATATTGGGACTACAATTAACTGTAAGATGGAAATTCATTAGTATTTCCATGGTTTATATATGCCTCTGGTTCACCTTAGAGATATCTTTGGCTTTTATGTCAAGACATATCAATTATTAATTATTAATTACCTCTCTGGAGCATAAGGTCACTCTGTTAACAGTGTCATTAACTTAGCCAATCATAAAGAATTTCACAAAATTTTGAAAAGGAAATCATACAAATATAGGCTGGCTACAAATCACAATAAATGCATTATTGAGTTGCACAGAGTAAGTCGTTAAGTGTCTGTACACTATTTATTGGTTGTAAGTCCAAATTTAAATAATATTCATTAACAGTGGTAGAATCAGGCCTCCCCAAAGGGTATTTATAGAGGTTGAAAGAAAGGCATGTACACATATAAATATACTTATATATGAGGTTGGGGAAATAGATTTATGTGCATGTATGTATAGGTTTAGTATTAAGGTAGCAGATGGACATTGAACCTCCACTCAAGTACTCCCTCAATGCCAGAATACTTTGTTCTATTAAACTGGCATTCCATCATCCTCACCTTTCTGACACATCGCTGAAGACAAAGTGGGTGCATAAGCAAATGTGGTGAAGAAAGCTGATGGTGCCTGGCTATCAAAAGATATAGTGACTGGCGTCTTAAAGGCTTGAAAGTAAACAAGTGGCCATCTAGCTCATAAGCAACAAAGCCCACATGGAAGAAGCACACCTGCCTGTGTGATCACGAGGTGCCGAAGGGATCAGTTATCAGGCATCAAAGAAAAATAAGTCATATTATTGTGTGCTCATCTCCCCAATAGGATCGCTGAAGACAAGTGGGTGCATAAGCAAATGTGGTGAAGAAAGCTGATGGTGCCCAGCTTTCAAAAGATATAGCGTCTGGGGTCTTAAAGGTAAACAAGAGGCCATCTAGTTCAGAAGCAACAAAGCCCACATGGAAGAAGCACACCAGCTTGTGCAATCTTGAGGTGTTGAAGGGATCAGGCATCATCAGAACAAAAAAATCATATCATTGTGAATGAGGGGGAGTGCGGAAGGGAGACCCAAAGCCCATCTGTAGGCAATTGGACATCCCCTGATGGAAGGGCCGCGGGGAGCAGGCAATCCAGTCAGGGTGCAGTGTAGCAGCGATGAAACATAGAACTTTCCTCTAGTTCCTAAATGCTTCCTCCACCCACTCCCCACTATCATGATCACAATTCTACCATACAAATCTGGCTAGAACAGAGGATATACACTGTTACAGATAGGAGATGGAGACACAGGGAATCCAGGACTGATGATCCCTTCAAGACCAGTGGTGAGAGTGGCAATACTGGGAGGGTGGAGGGAGGAAGGGGTGGAAAGGGGGGACCGATTACAAGGATCTACATATAACCTCTTCCCTGGGGGACGGACAACAGAAAAGTGGCTGAAGGGAGACGTCATACATGACATGATATGACAAAATAATAATCTACGAATTATCAAGGGTTAATGAGGGAAGGGGGAGTGTGGAGGGAGCGGGGGAAATGAGGAGCTTATGCCAGGGTCGTAAGTGGAGAGCAAACATTTTGAGACTGATGAGGGCAATGAATGTACAAATGTGTTTTACACAATTGATGTATGGATGGAATGTGATAACAATTGTATGAGCTCCTAATAAAATGATCTAAAAAAAGGAAAACAGGGGAAAAAATTCAGGCCTCCCAGATTAATACATTTTTTAATGTTGCAATAAGGGCATCGAAGTATTAAGTATATGGCAGTCTACCAACTGCCAGTTCTTTATTTTTTTAAATAGTTTTATTGGGGGCTCTTACAGCTCTTATCACAATCAATACATACATCCATTGTGTCAAGCACATTTGTACATATGTTGCCATCATTGCTTTCAGAATACTTTCTTTCTGCTTGAACCCTGGGTATCAGCTCATTTTCCCTCTCCTTCCCTCACGATCCCTTGATAATTTATAAATTATTATTTTTCATGTCTTACACAGACCACTGTTTCCTTTCACCCACTTTTCTGTTGTCTGTCCTCCCTGGGGGTATTATATGTATTGTTATCGGTTCTCCCTTTCTACTCCCACCTTCCCCTTCCCTTCCTGGTATCGCTGTTCTCATTATTGATCATGAGGGGTTTATCTGACCTGGATTCCCTGTGTTGTGAGCTTTTATCTGTATCAGTGTACATGCTCTGGTATAGCCAGATTTGTAAGGTAGAACTGGGTTCATGGCAGTGGGGGGCAGGGGAGGAAGCATTAAAGAACTAGAGGATAGTGTGTGCTTAATCGGTGCTACACTACAATCTGACTGGCTCATCTGTTCCTTTTGACCCTTCCATAAGGGGATGTCCAATTGTCTACAGATGGGCTTTTGGTCTCCACTCTGCCCTCCTCCTCATTCACATAGAAAGACTTCCTGTTCTATACCCTTGGTATAACTGTCTTCTACATCTTCTCCCAACAGGAAGATTCGGTCTTAAGTCAAAGGGCTACAGGTGCATTTGAGGTAGAGCTCAATTTACTTAGTGGGGTTTACACATCAAGTCCTTCTGGTGTGTCCCATGAAGGATGCTGTGCTCCTTGAAAACATGGGGTCTAACGTCTCAGTAGTCTACAGAATAATGCCAGGTCCCCAGGGACTGAACAAAGTCTACTGTGCCCAATGAGGAACATAGTACCAGGCATATTCTCCCCTTGGGTTCCATATAAGTGTTGTTAAGCATTTTTCCCCCATTAGGACATTGGTCCTCCTCATTTTTCTACCAACATAAATGCACTTGCCTTCTCTAAGACATGCATGCTCCCCTCCCTCCATCAGGATTGCTTATCACTTTGGTAGAAGAGTCTGGTTTGAGGTGACCTTAGCACAACTTTGTATGACAGCAACTGTCTGATCATCTGCTTTTCCCCCACTCTGGACAAACTGATCCCACTTGAACTGAGTTCTCTTCTGTCAAAGTAATTTTTAAGATTTACATATAGAGAGGGTGCTGTATGCATCATAGGTGCTAGTAATGTGCTCTAACACATTGCTTGGTAGACTGGATTGGAAGATTAAATTACCTAAGAGCAGAAGCCTGCCTTCATCTTAATGTTTATCCTTATAGTAGTTGACTCATACAGTATTTTTCCTTTTCTGATTAACTAACTTCATTCAGAAAACTGACTTCCAGATCGCCCCATAACATTAAGTGTTTCATGGTTTCATCGCTGTTTTTTTAAGGATGCGTGGTATCCCACTTTGTGTATTTATTAAAGTTTCGTTCTCCAGTCTTCTACTGATGGAAATTTGGGCTGTTTCCAGCTTCTTGCTATTGTGAATTGTGCTGCAATGAACATTTAAGAGCATATATTTGTTCTTGATCTGTCTCATTTCTTTGGGATATACAGCCAGCAATGGTTGTGTGGTAATTCTATTGCCATTTATTTTAGGTATCATTATATCAATTTCCACAGAGATTGTATATGTTTACAAGCCTACCAACAGTGTATTAGAGTTCTAATCTCTCCACACCCTCTCCAGAATTTATTGTTTTCTGTTTGGTCTTTTTTTTTGGGGGGGGGGCATGGTTGTGGGTGTAAGGTGGTATCTCATTAATGTTTTGATTTTCATTTCTCGGAACCAGAACACTTCCTCATATGTTTGTTAGTCATTCGGGTGTTGTCCTTTGTGAATAGTCTATTCCGGTCCTTTGCCCAGCTCCTGTTTGTTTTTTTTCTTATGGAGGTATTACAGAATTCTGTAGATTTTAGTTATTAGTCCTTTGTTCTTAATGTCATTATTGTTGTTTTTTCCATCCCAATCGGTACACTCTCATTTTACTCTTTGATGAAGTTTTTTTATATATACATAAAGTTTTATTTTAATAGGTCCATTTATGTATTTTGCCTTCCACTGTGCTTTCTTTGTTATATGTGGTAGCCTATGCATGCCCTGTAAAAAGGTCGGTAAGTTTATCCCACTTTTCTCATTGATGATACTGAAAGCTTTAGGGTTTTCATTTAGTTCTCTGGTCCATCTGAAGTTTTTTTTTTGTGCATGGAGTGAGGTATGGGTCCTGTTTCATTCTCCTGTAGATGGATATCCAATTTTCCAGCACCATTTGTTGAAGAGGGCACCGCTTTCTTATTAAATGTTTTTGGTTCTTTTGTCGAAAATCAGTTGTCTGTGTTGTTGTTGTTCTTGTTCTTGTTAGGTGCCATTGAGTCGCCTCTGAACTCTACCATTTGGAACCATAACTATCCTAAGCACAACAGAATGGAACGCTAACCAATCCTGTGCCATCCTCACAATTGTTCCTATGTCTGAGCCCATTGATACAAGCACTGTGTCAATCCATCTGGTTGAGTGACTTTCTCTTTTTTATAACCACTCCAGTTTAACAAACATGATGTCCTTCTCTGGGGACTGGTCTCTCCTGACAATATGTCCAAAGCTTGTAAGACAAAGTCTTGCTATCTTTGCCTCTAAGGAGCCTTCTGACCTTACTTCTTCCAATATGGATCGGTGTGTCCTTTTAGTAGTCCATGCTACTTTCAATATTCTTCTCCAGCACTACAATTCAAATGCATCGATTCTTTTGTGGCCTTCCATATTCAATGTCCAACTTTCACATGCATATGATATGATGGAGAATACCATGGTTTGGGTGAGGTGCGTCTTATTCCTCAACATAACATCCTTGCTCTTCAATATTTGGAAGAGGTCTTGTGCAGCATATTTACCTAATGAAATACATTTTCTGAGTTATTCACTGCTGGTTCCATGAGTGTTGATTGTGGGTCCAAACAAGATGAAACCTCTGACAACTTTAACCTTTTCTCCAATTATCATGGTTTTATCCGTTGGTCCAGTTATGAGTATTGGGGTATTCCTTACTTTGAGTTGTAATCTATACTGAAGGGTACGACCCTTGATCTTCATCAGCAAATGCTTTAAGTTCTCACTTTCAGCAAGCAGGATTGTATCATCTGCATACTGAAGGTTGTTAATAAAACTTCTTCCAATTCTGATGCCTCATTCTTCTTCATATAATCCAGCTTCTCTGATGATTTACTAGGAATATATATTGAACAATTGTGATGAGAGAATGCAACCATGATGTACACCTATCTTGATTTTAAATGATGTGGTATTCCTTTGTTCTGTTTGCACAACTGCCTCTTGATCCATGTAGTTGTTTCGAATGAGCACAAAAAGGCTCTCTGGAATTTCCTTTCCTCTCAAGATTATTCACAGATTATTATGGTCCACACAGTTGAATGCCTTTGCATATTCAATAAGACAAGTAAACACCTTTCTGGTATTCTCTGATTTGAGACAAGATCCATCTGAAATTAGTAATGATATCCCGAGTTCAAAGTCCTCTTCTGAATCCAACCTGAACTTTTGCCAGTTCCCTGTTAGTTGTCTATAGCTGGATGCTGTTATTTCTGGGGTTTCTATATTCTTCCATTCATCTAGGTAACTATCATAATACCAGGCTGTTTTGACTAGTGTGGTTTTGTAGTAGGTTTTGAAGATAGGTAGTGCAAGATCACCTTTGTTCTTCCTTATGAGGAGGTTTATGCTTATCCTGGGTATTTTCCCTCTCCCTGTGAAGTTGGTAATTAGTTTTTCCATTTCTTTGAAGAATGATGTTGGTATTTGGATTGAAATTATGTTGCATGTTTTTGTTTGATTTTAAATTATTGTATTGGGGGCTCATACAACTCTTATCACAATACATACATATATACATTGTGTCAAGCACATTTGTACATTTATTGCCCTCGTCATTCTCAAAACATTTGCTCTCGGCTTGAGCCCCTGGCATCAACTCCGCATTTTCTGCCTCCCTCCACACACACCCTTCCTCATGAACCCTTGATAATTTATAAATTATTATTATTTTGCCATACCTTACACTGTCCGATGTCTCCCTTTACCCACATCTCTGTTGTCCAGCCCCCAGGGAGAAGGTTATATGGAAATACTTGTAATCAATTCCCCCTTTCTACCCCACTTTCCCTCCACCCTCCCTGTTTTGCTACTCTCACCACTGGTCCTGAAGGGATCATCTGTCCTGGATTCCCTGTTTCCAGTTCCTGTTTGTACCAGTGTATATCCTCTGGTCTAGCTAGATTTGTAAGATAGAATTGGGATCGTGACAGTAGGGAAAAGGGGGAGGAAGCATTAAAGAACTAGAGGAAACGTGCATGTTTCATCATTGCTTCACTGCACCCTGACTGGCTCATCTCCTCCCCACGACCCTTCTGTCAAGTTGCCTGCAGATGGGCTTTGGGTCCCCAACCTTCACTCCCCCTCATTCACAATGATATGAATTTTTGTTCTGATGATGCCTTATACCTGATCCCTTCGACACCTCATGATCACATAGGCTGGTGTGCTTCTTCCATATGGGCTTTGTTGCTTCTGAGCTAGATGGTCGTTTGTTTACCTTCAAGCCTTTAAAACCCCAGATGTACATCTCGATAGCCAGGCACCATCAGCTTTCTTCACCACATTTGCTTATGCCCACATTTGTCTTCAGCCATGGTTACAGGAAGGTGAGCCTCATAGAATACCAGTTTAATAGAACAAAGTATTCTTGCATTGAGGGAGTGCTTGAGTGGAGGCAAAATGTCCATCTGTTACCTTAATACTAAACCTATACATATATGCACAAAGATCTATTTCCTCATCATCCTATATAATTATATTTACATATGTGCATGCCTGTATTTAGACCTCTACAAATGCCCTTTGTCTCCTACTTCTTTCCTCTATTTCCTTTTACTTTCCTCTTGTCCCACTATCATGCTCAGCCTTCATTTGGTTTTCAGTAATTCCTGTTGGTTAAATTGCCTTTCCTTGCCACTGATTTTGGATCACTTGCCGTTCCTTTTTCCCTGGGTCGGTTAACCCCACTTCCTTTCCCCCACCTCCCCCTCTCCCATGTACCCCAGAACCATTGGTCCAGTTGTTTTCTCCTCCAGATTTTTTATTCAGCCTATCTTCTCTAGATAGACCTGTAGAAATAATAATATGCACATAAAAACAAGACAGAGAAAAACAAAGTGACAAAAGAAAACAAAACAGCGACAGCCACCAAAAAAATGAAAAGAAAGAAAGATAGAAAAAAAGAAAGAACAACCTGTATATAGTTCCAGGTCTTTTTGTAGAGCTTTAGGAGTATTTTCCAGTCCAGTCTGATGGAGTGCCTCACCCTGGCCCCAAAGTTTATTTTTGGAATGCCCTCGGGACTTCCCTGCTCGGGTCCCCTTGCTGTTCTGCTGCATGTCCTTAGTGTTTTGCTTCTTTGTGGTGGAGTCAGATTGGGTGTAATTCCCACACTGTGTCTCCAGTGTTGTCCCCTGTAGGGCTGTGGGTCAGTGCAGGATGTTGTGTCTCATAGTGGGACAGGCCATATGGTCCTCTCTGTGCATTGGCTGCTCTGATCAAGGATATCGTCCTCCTTCATTTTCCCCCTTCATTTTCTTCCGCTTCCATCTGGATATGGTAGGTCAGTTCCCTTCCCCCACCAGAAGGTCTAGTGTCGTTCTCTGTGGCACACACCTCCAGGGTAGGGGTCAGGATGGTTTTGGTTGGAGCCAACCCTGTATTATGTTGTATTTGTAGACTGCTTTAGATTGATATTTTCACAATATTCTCCCCACTTTTAAGGTCTCCTTTGGTTTCTGTAATAATGTGCTGTAGTTTTCTCTGTACATGTCCTTTGTTTTTTAGTTAGATTTGTTCCTAAATATTTCATCTTTTGTGTGGCAATTGTGAACAGTATTGTTTTCTTGATGGCTCCTCGGTGCTCTCTTCATTGGTATATAGGAATCTGATTGATTTCTCTGTGTTAAACTTATATCCTGCTACTTTACTAAATCCCTCAATTATATCCAACAGTCTTTTTGTGGAGGTCATGGGGTTCTCCCTATAGAAACCAACTCATATCATATCATCTACAAATAGCTAGAGTTTCACTTCTTCTTTACCCAACTGTACTACCTTGATTCCTTTTATTTCCTTATAGTTCTGGCTAAGAATTCCAGCTTATTATTGAATAAGAGTGGTGATAAATGATATCCTTGCCTAGTTTCCATTTTCAGGGGGAATTTTTTCAGATTTTCCCTATTGTGTTTGCTATTGGCCATTAACTTTTCATTTATGGTCTTTATTATGTTGAAAGATTTTCCTTCTAGTTTTATCTTAACTGTTTTTTATTAGGATAGAGTGTTGGATATTGTGGAATACTTTAAAAATGTTGATTGATTGTTTTTGCAGATATTGCCTCAAGCAACTACATTCATTATCAAGAAATTCTGTAATCTCAGTGCTGACCAAAAACGTACATTGTTAATAAAGGATAACAAATCTGTCACTTAATTCATAAAACATACCTCAAGCAGGTACAACTAAAAATAAAGTTGGATTTTTTTTTTGTTTAATTTAAAAGCCTCAAGAATAACAAGCAATGTGGTTTGTTTTTTTTAAACATGTGGTAGATACACTTGCTTTTTATACAATATACACTGTTCACAGTAGAGCTGGGGCTGGGCTGGGAGGTAGGAGAGATGAGATGGCAAGGTAGAAGGGTCAGTATATGACCGTGTTTTTATTTGAATCCAGAGTTGACAACAGAGAATTGCTAGTGAAAAATCATTCATATGCTCATCATTTCCCAACAAACCTTGAACTGTAGGCATGTGGAAGAGGGGAGGAATACAGGAGTAACCATGAATAGCTGCTTCAACAGCTGAGGACCAATTAAATAAAACATCTTTAAAGCACACACAGTCCATAGTGTTCATCATCTGAAGTAGAGTAGAAGATAACGTTCTTTGTAGGGGAGAAAATGGGCTTTCAGAGGAGTCTTTGAGTATCTTTACACTTTAACTAGAAAGTTGGAATGTACTTGAGGAGTGTTGTGGCAGGGGCTGGGGGTGTGTGGAATGGAGGCCATTTCCTCAGCCTCCCCAGAGAGGAATGACAGGGGGAAGCCAGAGATGCAGGGCCCAGGGTCACCACTGAGTCTGTAGTGGTGGAACTGGGTAGGCACAGGGGAGTGGTGGGGCATGGCATCAGGTGACTCAGGCTCCAGGTCACTGCAGACAGTGAAGGGGAAAGGCAGGGGAGGAGGCAGGGGAGGCAGGGCTCACTTTGCTCCTAGATGGAGCTAAATTCACAAGTTTTCCTTTGGAAATAAGGGGTCCCACTCATTTGGGCGGGCTAGGAGCTCATGGTGAGGAGGGAGGAGCTAAGGTGGAGACAGGGGGGCTCAGGAGGAGGAAGAGGGGGCAGCAGAGCCCTTCCTGTTGGCCATGGTTGCCGGAGAGGAGAGAGAGCTAAGAGTGGGTCCAGGGTGGCCGAGGGCCAAACTTTCTGCTAGGGACCCAGACAGGACCCTGACAGGGAGCTGTATCTTCAGGGCCTGCCACTTCATCTGGTTTTGCACAGTTTTTTGTTTGTTTGTTTTTAAATCATTTTATTAGGAACTCATACACTACCCATCTCGATTCATACATACATCAGTTGTGTAAAGCACATTTGTACATTCGTTGCCCTCATCGTTCTAAAAACATTTGCTCTCCACCCAAGCCCCTGGCATCAGGTCCTCATTTTTCCCCTCCCTCCCCACTCCTCCCTCCCTCATGAATCCCTGATAATTTATAAATTATTCTTTTGTCATATCTGGCTCTGTCCCACGTCTCCCTTCCCCCACTTTTCTGTTGTATGTCCCCCGGGGAGGAGGTCAAATGCAGGTCCTTGAAATAGGTTCCCCCTTTCCAACCCACCCTCCCTAAGCCCTCCCAGTATCGCCACTCTCACCACTGGTCCTGAGGGCATCATCCGCCCTGGCTTCCCTGTGTATCCAGTTCTCATCTGTACCAGTGTACTTCCTCTGGTGTAGTCATGCTTGCAACGCAGGATTCGGATCTTGACAGTGTGAGGGCGGGGAGTGGGGTGGGAAGGAAGCATTTAGGAACTAGAGGAAAGTTGTATTTTGTTCTGATGATGCCTGATTTACACGTTTTTTACAAGATTCCAAAGCTATTCTTGCCAAGACTGAGAGGGAAAGGGGCAGGTTTGACCCGGACTAGTTTCTACAGTGTGAGCTAGGGCAGAGTGGGAGAGATCATGACAGCTTCAACAGCTGGGGGACCAAATTTGCTACATGTTGCAGCAGAGCTAGAGGAGATAGTTGGGAGTCCTGAATGGTGGAGGCATTACGTTTCTGGTAGTCACTGGGGCTGAGAGAGGCAGTGGCAGCTATGCTGGTCTGTGGATCGCTCGTTACAACATCTTCCTCCCTGGCCTCCACTGCCACTGAGGAGCCTTCATGTCGGTCCTTTTTTGTTTAACTATTTTTTAGGACATAATCCAGCTATCATACAATTCAATATTTGTATCAAGAATTATTGTACAGTCACTACCACAATCAGTTTGAAAACATTTTCGTCCTTCTTTTACTACTTGTTACCAGCACCCTGGCCCCCTACATCCCTGGCCATACCCTGCAGGAACCCTCAATCTAGTTACTGTCTGTAGATTCCTCCATCCTGGATTTCCTATATCCCCAAATATAGAAAAATGTATGAAAGAGAGTAAATAGCAATTATAACACAGATAAATTCTATTTGAAAGAAAACAGAAAATATTTAAAAACCAGATCAAATTCAAAAGGTCTCAAAAGAGGGAGATAAAATGATAAGACTTTAAGCATTCAAGTAAGATTTTTTTTATTTTAATCTACTATAATTGTCTCTGCCATATGCTCTGCCTGATAGCTTGGCTATTCCTATTCTTCGATTATGGTCAGAGGGAAATCGCCAGAGGCTTATTCTATGTGTAGATCCTGAAAATGGATTTTGGACTTCCAATATCATCCATAGCCTTCTGCAAACCAGAAGTTCACAAATTAAGCTCTGATACCATTCCCTCCTTCCAATTTCTTCTATGTTATTTTCAATCTTTGGATCATAAAGGCTGGTGTGCTTCTTCCATGTGGGCTTAACTGATGTCTAACTTAGAAAACTGATTGTTTGAAAGCAAGCCTTTAAGACCCCAGGTGCTATCCTTTCAGATAGTCAGACATAGTTTCTTTACCAGTCTGTTGTAACATTCATATCTTCCATTTTTCCTACATGAGGGCATGTATAGAGTAGGGTCTTGTAATAAGAACTAATTGTTCTTTGATTGGAGCTAGGGTTAAGTGAAAACCCCAAATCACTTCCTGTATCTATGTTTTATATATGTCTCTGGTTCACCTTAGAGATATCTTTGTTATTTTATGTTAGATAACATTGTTAATCACTTCTTTGGAACATAGGGTTGTTCTTTTTATAGTGTCATTGATTTAGCCTATGGTAATGTTTTTAAAACACAATTGAGAAAGGGAGATTAAACAAGTGTGGGCTGGCTACAAATCATAATACATGGATTATTGGGTTGTACTTGACTTGCTCTGCTTACACAAACAATGGATGTTCATGGTTAGGCAAAATTTATAATAATAACCATTGATAATTTCAGACCCAGATCTGCCAGACTAATACATATCTGAATAAAGCAAGTAGGGCATTGAAGGAGTAAGTAAATGCTAGCCTACCAACAGTTCAATAGTCTTTGTATAACTGTCTTCTCCCTCTTCACACACCATGTAGTTTAGGCCTTAAGTCTTCAGACTACAGGTGTGTTTGAGGTAGAGTCCAGTTCACACCTGGTGGGGTTTCCATATCATATATTTCTGGTATGGGATTTGAGGTACGTTGTGCACCTTGAAAACCCAGGATCTGAGACTGGAAATGGCAGTCATAGGACCTTGAGTGGGCCCTCTGGCTTAGTGAGTGTCCAATGAAAAGGGACCGAGAACCACCATATATTTAATACCTCAGTGTTCTCCTTTAATTAATGTGACATATTTTAATGTATGCAAGGATCTGCACTTGTAAGAATTGATACAGGACAATTTCCCCTAACACCTGTCCCCATGCTCAGTGTAAACAGAACTCAATCAATTAAGAAATCAATCTGTACTAAGTTACAACTAATGGATTTCAGCTCACAGTTGTATTATACTCACATTAACTCAACAGTATCCTAAATTCCATAACATTGAGAAAAATATTGATGTTATCATTGCAATCACCTTATATCCAGGGGAATGAGAAACAATGTTTTCCTTTTTTGTTTCTTTGGTTTTGGGCTTTTCTGAATTTTGTTTGTCTGTTTTGTTGGTAGTGGTCTTGTAGTTTTTGCTTTTGCCATATTACAAGCCGCAAAGTAAACCAGAGTCGTTCATAACACAGGGGCAAGCAGATGGATTCTGAGTTCCCAGTTTAATTCTATCCCCAATCCCAAAACAGTTAGTTCTTGGCCCTGCTCCATACAGTATGGTCCTGCTCCATACTCGCCTTCATGAAGATATGACTTTTTAAAATTGTTTTATTAGGGGCTCATACAACTCTTATCACAATCCATACATACATCAATTGTGTAAAGCACAGCTGTACATTCATTGCCCTCATCATTCTCAAAACATTTGCTCTCCACTAAAGCCCTTGGCATCAGGTCCTCATTTTTCCCCTCCCTCCCCACTGTCCTCTCCCTCATAAGTACTTGATCATTTATAAATTATTATTTTGTCATATCTTGCCCTGTCTGACATCTCCCTTCACCCACTTTTCTGTTGTCCATCCCCCAGGGAGCAGGTGACATGTACATCCTTATAATTAGTTCCCCCTTTTCAACCTACTCTCCCTCTACCCTCCCAATATCACCACTTACACTGCTGGCCTTGAAGGTATCATCTGCCCTGGATTGCCTGTGTTTCCAGTTCCTATATGTACCACTGTACATCGTCTGTTCTAGCCAGACTTGCAAGGTAGATTTCGGATCATGATGTGGGGTCGGGTGGGGGAGGAAGCATTTAGGAACTAGAGAAACGTTGTATTTTTCCTTGGTGCTACATCACACTTTAACTGGCTCGTCTCCTCCCCTAGACCCCTCTCCAAGGGGATCTCCAGTGGCCGACAAATGGGCTTTGGGTCTCCACTCTGCACTGCTCCCCTCATTCACTATGGTAGGATTTTTTTTGTTCTAATGATGCCTTATACCTGATCCCTTCAACATCTCGTTATGTCACAGGCTGGTGTGCTTCTCATGAAGATATGACTTAAGATAAGTGTGCTACCACAAAGTGTAGTCTAGAAAGCAGATGGTGGCTGACTTCTATTAGAATAGTGTCTGGGATCTTAAAGACTTTTATTCAAACAAGCAGCAATCTAAGTGAGGCATCAACTAAATCCACACAGAAGAAGAGAAGTTTTCAGATTGTGTGGTTATGATATGTCCTTGGTTTCCTGAGGACGGGACAAATACTTATACAAACCCCAAGGGGAAAGTATGCCTGGCACTATTTTCCTAATAGGTACCCTTGAGCCAAGTTCCTGTACAGCCCCTGGGGTCGCAGAACAAGTGCCATAGAATACTAGGACATTGGACCCGGTTTTTGTCTAATTTTGGTACAATTGTACATAAGAAAACATCCTCCAATTCCACAACATCTACATGTATAATTCAGTGACACTGACTATATACTCTCATGTTGTACAATCATTACTGATAACTTTTCTCAAATTATTCCACCACAATTAGCATAAACTCAATGCCCCCTAAGCAAGAACTCCTTTACCCATGGTAAACATTGGTCAAGTTTGGTTTCTTCTTTCCGGTGTTTTTTTTTATGTAGTGTCCTTTGTGTAATATTCACATATCATACACTTCCATGGTTAAATCGCTTTTAAAAAGAGTCATGTACATAATTACAATCACTTCTAGTACTCTCTCCCCTCTTCCCTCATTCATTGTTTGCTCCCCGAATCCCTTCACCTTCCCCACCCCAGACCCCACATCCCTGATACATCACTGCATTAATTATTATCTCTATGCATTTACTCCTTCTGCGCTTCACAAACAGGAAAATCCAACAGAACAAACAAATCAAAAAAAAAAACCAACAAAATGGAGAGAACCTGTAGGAGGTCTGCTGGTCAAGGTGTTTATTGATGGGTGACTAATTAGTTTCCTGTGTCTCTGTTTACCTTGCAGCTAAAAGCATTGCATGATAACTCAGTTATTTATGACCCCTTTATGACTCTGTAACCCTGCATGTCATTGTGCTTATCCTAGAATATAGTGCTATTATTAGTCAAGTGTTTAGACAGTATGTCTAGTTACGTGATGTTTACATAGCTAAAAGGTTCAAAATATTTTTTAAATTTGCAGGACTTCCCTTTCAGAGTACTCTATTGGCTTTGCATGATTTTCAGTTGTTTGTGTTTCTTTTTCCTGATTTTCTGGGGATATACTGCAGCTCACTGCTGTATCACAGCACTGTGGTGCAGTTATTAGTGATATGTAGGTTGCTGGATTGTGTCATGGTAGTTCGCTCAGTCTAGTTAAGATGTTGCCCTAAACTTCCCACATGGTCAGTCATCTTTCTGGGGTCCACAGAGGCCACAGAGTTAAGAAATTTGGCTGCGTAAGTTGGCTCTGAGGCTTCTGTAGGGAAGGAATATGGCACATAAGTAGCTCACGTTACTGGTCAATGGTATAGAGGAGTCCATCAGCAGGTATTGCTGGACTCAAACTTCAAGAAACTTTGGCGTACTTCGCTAGTAAATTGTTCTTCTGATTTCTAAGGAGCACATGTTTCCCCTCATAATAGAATATTTTTAGTAGTTGTTGAGATCTTCCCTTCTCTATAATCTGATGGGAAGACCTCCTCATCTCCACCAGGTTTTGTTTCCTTTTACTCTTGTCTTTAATCTGCAAATGTCTTAATTTTGCTATTGCATTTGAGGGACCATTTTTCTGGCTATATAATCCTTGGTTGGCAATTTTTCCCTCAGTGTTTTGTATATGTCATCCTATTTCCAGGTAGTGTGCATGATTTCTGCACAGAAATAAGTTTAGTGTTATTGGTTCTCTTTTTAAGAAAACTTTATCTGTGTGGGTGTATACGTATATATACATACATGCATATGTGTGTGTAACATACATGCATATATGTGTATGTATGTACATGCACACACATTTTATTGTGGATTAGGCAGCATACAATGATGCCGAATGTAGAAGATCACAGGATCAAGTGGCACTAGAAACATCTCAGCACTAGCAGAGATCTCTGCATGGCTTCTTCAATACCCAGGGCTGCATCAGGGTGGGTCCATATGTCTTGTCAGCTGCTATGTCTCCCAGGGTGTGAACAGAGAGTCTCCCACCTCAAAGAAGGAAGTATTAAACTTCCCAGAATTCTCAGGAGAAGGTTATGCCCACACAGAGGCCTCATTGGCTATAATCTTATTGACAAGCTAGACCCCACCCCTACACTCTTAATTCTCAAACTGACAAATGATTATATATCTACCACAAGGAGACAATAGCCAACCAGAAGGCAGAGAGAACCCGAAATAAGTTAGACCCCAGAAGAAGAAAAAAATCAAGACATATAGTTGTCAAATTATCCGATTTCAAGGAAAAGGACAGACATGACAGCAGCTAGAGGGGGGAGGAGTCACCTACATACAAAGTTAGACATAACGTAATAAACTCGGACCTCTCAGCATAAAACATGCAGGAAAGAAGAAAGTGGAGCATCATAGATCAAATTCTGAAAGAAAACACACACACAAAAACACCTAACCAAGAATGCTAGATTGAGCAGAAGTGTCCCTCAAATACAAGAGAGAAATAACAGTATTTCCAGACAAGGAAAATACTAAAGGAATATGTATACCAACATTATAAAATGTATTAATAGGATCTCTATGGAGAATCTACAACAGCAGAGAAAACTGAGAACATCACACACGACAATACCACCCACAAACTAAGACAATGAAAGCAAAACTCAAAACAACACAGAATTAAGAGATGAATAAAGAAACCATTAAAACCACATACACGCAGAAACACACACACAAAACAAAGGAACAACAATAACAACAACAGCACAAACAGCAAAATGATAGCACCATCTTAGTATACATCAACAACACTGAATGTCAATGGATTAAATGCATCAAGCAAGAGACAGAGCATAACACACTGGATTAGAAAACAAGACCCATCTACAAGATGTGCCTACAAGATGCATGCGTTTATCTCAAAGACAAAAAATAGACTGAAAATTAAAAAATAAGAGTGACAATATTAATCTTTGATAAAATATACTTCAAGACAAATAACATAATGAGAGATAAGAATAGAGACTACTTTATGATTAAAAAGTAACAATAGAACAAGAAACCATAACATTAGTAAACATATATGCCTTAAATGAAAGACCTTCAAAATACATAAAGCAAGTGCTAACAGAATTGTTGGGATAAGTAGCTCAAAAATCCTAGTATGAAATTTCAACAAACAATTTTCAAGGAGAGACATATCATCAAGAAAGAAACTCAATAAAGAAACAGATGAGCTGAACACAATCAACCACCTCAATCTCCTAAATATATACAGAGCACTCCACCAGACTATAGTACAATGTACATACTTCTCCAGCACATGTAATACATACTCTAGAATATATTGTGCTAGGCCACAAAACAAGTCTTAACAAAGTAAATAAAAATTGAGCTTCTGCAACCTATTTTCTCAAATGATAACGCTAGAAAACTTGAAATCAATAATAGAAAACAAGAAGAAGATAAACACAAGATTGAATAATACATGACTTAAAAATGACTGGGTAACAGATCAAATAAGGGATGAAAATTTTAAATTCCGTGAAGCAAATGAGAATGATAACATATCATACAAACTTTTGGACACAGTAAAAGCACTACTCAGAGGGCAATTTATAACAATCAATGCCCACGTGAAAAAAGAGGAGGAATAAAAAATAAATAACACAACTTCAACAACTAGAACAAAGGCAACAACAATGAAAATTCTAAAAGTAGAAAAAATAGATTAGAACAGAAATAAATGAACATAAAAACAATTGGAAAAATCAAGAAGACAAGAAGTTGGTTCTTTGAAAATATTAGTAAAATTGACAAACCACTGGCAAATAAACAAAGGAAAATAAATACAAGATGCAAATATCTAGAATTGGAGATGAAAAAAGGTTACATCAGAACAGATCCAAATGAAATAAAGAGTAACAACACACTATTATGAAAGACAAGTTTGATAACCTAGAAATAACACACCATATACCCAAACAGACATAGAGGAATTTTAACAGATCCATAACAAAGGAAAAAATAACAAAGTTAGCAAGAAACTCTCAGTCAAGAAAATCACAAGATCAGATGACTTTATAGGAGAATTCTATCAAGTATTCAGTGAAGAGCTGTCACCAGTTCTACAGAGACTATTAAAAAATATAGAAAGGTAGAACAAACTCCTAAACTCATTCTATGAATCAAACATAAGCTCAATACCAATATCAGTGAAATGCCCAACAAAGACAGAAAACTGTAGACCAATATCCCTCAGGAACAGAGACACGAAAATGCTCAATAAAATTCTCGCCAATAGAATCCAACGACATATTAAAAATAATTCACCACGATTAAGTGGCATTCATACCAAAAATTAAACACTGTTTCAATATTAGAAAAGTAATCAATATAATCCACAACAGAAAAGAAACAAAAAAAGCAAGAACCACATTATTATATCAAAAGATGCAGAAAGAGCATTCGACTATATCCAACTCCTTTCTTACAAAATATTTTGACAATATCCAACTACTTTCAACAAAATAGGAATCGGTGGTAAATTCCTCAATACAGTATAGGCCATAGATTAAACATCATACTCAGTGGGGGAAACCTGAAAATATCCCCTCCCTGCCCCGAGTACAGGAAACAGATAAGTATGTCTTCTATCAACATTGTTATTCAACACTGTGCTGAACACCCTAGCCAGAACAATTAGACAAGTAAAAGAAATCAAGCGAACACAATTAAGCAAAGAAGTAAAGCTCTCACCATTTGAAGATGATAAGAGTTTATGTATAAAACTCAGACTCCCCAAAAAGAGATTGTAAAAAAAAAATTTACAGATTTAATAATGTGGTATGATACAGAAATTATGTAGACAGTAGCTGAATTTATAATTGCCTGGAGGCACAGAAGGGAAGTATATTGGGAGTCAACATCAATGGGCACAACAGGGAATAAAAGGTTTCAAAGTTGATTGTGACAATGATTACTCAAATTTGGTGATATGATTGAACTATTAAATCATATGATATGTTAATAAACAAAATTTAAAAGAAATTAAAGTAAGCAAAAATATGAACAAACAGTCCACCAAAATCAACACGCTAACAAACACATGAAAAAATATACACAATCACTAGCCATCAGCAAGATGGAAATGAAAACAATGGTGAAATATCACCTTACACCATCAACAATGACCTCATTAAAAAATTGAAGAGAAGGAAAAAAATACTAGATTAACTGGAACTCTTATACATTACTAATCAGGTTGTAAATATGTACAAATATAGTGAAAAGTAATGTGGCACTACCTAAAATACCTAGGAATCGACCTAGTAGAACGTTTCTTAGACATATAACCAAAAGAATTAGAGACACAACAGGAACAGACATGTGGTCACCCATGTTCATTGAAGCACAATTCACAGTAGCAAGAAACTGAAAACAGCCTAAATGCCCATGCATGAGGTAACTGTGTTAGACTAGAGAAACAAATTCGTAGACAATTTTATGTGTATAAGAAAGAGCTTTATATACAGGAGGGGTTGAATATTGAGCAAATATTCCAGCCCAGTCCAGATCAAATCCATAAGTCCGAAATCATTCCTTGTATCTGATATCAATCTATAAATTCCTCTTCACACTCATGAAACACATGTAATGATGCTAAATGCAAGAAGATCACAGGCCAGTGGGTGGAAAGTCTTGCAGATCCAGTGACAGTAGAAGTCTCTCAGCACTGGGATGGATCTCCATGTGGCTCCTCCAGCTCCAGGTTCTGGTTGCATAAGTGTAGCTCCATCAGGCTCATTGTCAGTAATGTCTCTCAAGGAGTGTGTGTCCCACCTGCAGTGAGCTATTTACTTCCTTAGCACCTCCAAATAAAGTCATCAAGCTGTGACCTGATGTTTAGCAACAGGCTAAACTCCACCCCTTCACTCTTAAGTCCCAAATTGACAACAGATTAGGTGACTACCACAAACCACCCTTTGTCAATTTGACACTTTCATGCAACTCTTTAGCCATATATAATTTTCAAACAATAATAAAATTGTATCTGTACTTAACAGGATAAAACTAAAATGCATACAATTCAGTATGTGCCACCCTCATTTAAAAAATATTGTACAAGTGAACAAAACAAAAATACTCTATGCCCAACTGCAGTTAAGTAACACCTTCATCTTAATCCTATAATACTATTAATATATTCCAGCACCTATGAAAATCTGCAAGCCATACACTTCATGCCTTTATCCTCCCAATTTTGGGTATCCAGTTTCTATGCTTCCCACTTACATCAACCCAGTGCTGTGAGGAGACTATCATATTCTTTGATGTGATGAATCTTCATTCCAGTTGGACTCTTGTGATGGCTGCATCCATAAGCAAATTCAAATCAGGACAGACCACCCATAAAGTCAGCTGCAACATGCACCAGTTCACAGGCTCAAATATCTACTCTTCATTTGGTCAGATTCTGGTCAACTCAATGTGGATTGCCTCAATTAGTCTCACCAGGGTGCTCATTGGCATCCTTGCCTTTAGGCCATGGGCCCCATCACAAATTTTCAAAAACCCTAACCCCCTTTGGCTAGGTCATGAGTTTCAGACAAGTCAACCTGCTCTTGTCTTCTCCTACAGAGCCTGTGAACCAGGTCCATGGGTGTCAGTGACCAGATTCAACCTGTCTCTTTATTCCTGCATTTCTTTCCCTTCCACTCAAGTCGATCCAGGTGGTCACTTAGCAAGCATTTCAGCATGCCCAAAGTCTCCCTTTGACTGTTCAGTCCTAGAGCAGAGAGTTTCTTCAGGGCTACTGATTTTTTTCCTGCTCTGACACAAACCACTCATTCAAGATTCCAAAAGTCAAAAATTCCTTCTTTTTTTATTTCTCAACAGCCCTTTAGGCAAGTCTCTTGGAATGCAAACGTCCTGAGTACTCCAAAGCACTGGGTAGAGCTAATTTTTTTCAAACCCTTCTTTAAAAGTGTAGGCTAAACCCATTTAAAGTTTCAAATTTTAATGGCTGAAGGCAACCTATCTATTTTTATACTTCCCCATAGTAATTTCTATCAAGCATTGTATCAATAATAAGCAGAAGAAATCTGTATAAACAAAGTAGAATCAGATATTAAACTCAATTCTTAAAAAGAGTCAATTGCACTTCTTATCTATCTTATTTTAATCCTTATCTAAACAATTCTATTGATACATAATATGCGATTAGACCTCTGACAGAATCAAGCCAGAGCCAGGTTTTCTGTCAGCCATTTTGACCTTCTGTCAGCCATTTTCGCTAAGTAACTCTGAGAAATTCAAGAGGTGATTTTGTCTCCTGAGTTAAAAATATGCATTAACAGCATTTATTTTTGTCATTCCACACAGGAATAACCAAAGACAGCAACCAAACAAAACAATCAAAACTTTTGCTTCCCATAGTCTTTCCAGAAAACCATCCAGTAAACTGTATGGACATATCTGACCTCTGACTAGCCTCAGAAAAAAAACTACCATGAGGCAGAGATCAAACAAACATCCACTGTGCATCTTTATGATTTGCTTCTCTAGTACCTCACTCCTGGTACCATAATGTGTCAGTCTAGGTAGACTAGAGAAATAAATTCATAGACACTCGTATGTGTACAAGAAAGAGCTTTACATACAAGAGCAATTGAATATTGAGAAAACATCCCAGCCCAGTCCAGATTAAGTTCATAAGTCTGATATTAGCTCATATGTCTGATACCAATCTATAAATTCTTCTTCAGATTCACAAAACACATGCAATGATGCCAAATGTAGGAAGTGGGTGAAAAGGACAGTGGGTGGAAAGTCTTGTGATTCAGTGGTAGTAGAAGTATCTCTGTGATGGTATGGTTCTCCATGTGGCTCCTTCAGCTCTGGGCTCTGGCTGCATCAATGTAGCTCCATCAGGCTCGTCATCAGTAATGTCTCACAGGGAGTGAGTGTGTGACCCACCTACAGCAAGCTATTTATATCCTTAGTGCCTCCAAATGATGTCATCAAGCTGTGACCTGATTGACAGGCTAAACCCCACCCCTTGACTCTTAAGTCTCAAATTGACAACAGATTATGTAACTACCATAGTAACTATGGTATATACACACAATGACATGCTCTGCATCTCACGAAACACTTCATGACATGGATGGACCTGAAAAACATTATGCTGAGCAAAATTAGTCAATCAAAAGAGGACAGATAGTGTATCAGTTCACTACTATAAGTTCACTACTACTATACCATGCCATAGGAAGGCACAGGATCTCAGGTCATGCAATATTGTAATCTGGTCTCCAAAGTAGCAAAGTGGTGTGACTGCATCTATCACCCCTTTATTTGTATATATTAGAAACCATTTGGGTATAGGAGGACTCACCTCAGTTTCTCATGTTGAGGGGAGAAGGAGAAAGCAACCAGTTATTACCATATAACATAGTTCTATGGTCACTGTCAATCAACAGACACTTCTACAAATGGGGACTTGTGTTAGTCTGGGTAGACTAGAGAAACAAATTCATAGACACTCATATGTGTGCAAGAGAGAACTTTATATTAAAAAACAATTGTACATTCAGAAAACATCCCAGCCCAGCACAGATCAAATACTTAAGTCCAATATTAGCCCATATGTCAATACGAGTCCATAAATTCCTTTTTGGACTCACACAGACATGCAATGATGCCAAATGCAGTAACACCACACGCCAGTGGGTGGAAAATTTTGTGGATCCAGTGGCAGTGAAAGCATATCAGCTTTGGCGTTGGTCTCCATATAACTCCAGGGCTCTGGCTCCATCAGCATAGCTCCATTTGGCTTGTCAGCAGGTAGATGAAGAAGAGAGAGTGTCTGGCCTATAGTGAGCTATTTATCTCCATTTGCCTCCAAATGAGGTCATTGAGCTGTGATCTGATTGACAGGCTAGACTTTACCCTTCACAAGTTGACAGGAGATTACTTAACTGCCACAGGCCTATTGTTTTTAAGTGTCATTGCTTCAGACCCAAAACAATGAAACACTTCCCAGTCCTCAGAGATTCTCAAGTTCCTAAGTTTGAATCCATTGTTGTAGCTACTGTGTCAATCCATCTCATTGAGGACCTTCCTCTTTTTGACTGCCCCATCATTTGATAAAGAATAAATCCTTCTCTAGGGACTGGTCTCTCCTCACAACATGGCAAAAATCCATGGGATGAAAACTAGTCATCATTTCCTCTAAGGAACATTCTGACTGTACTTCTTCCAAGACAGATTTGTTTGTTCTTTTGAAAGACCATCGAACTGTAAATATGAATTGTTAACCCTTCAATCAACTTTCACATGCATATGAGGCAATTTAAAATACAATGGCTTGATACACCATTAGTCCTAAAGCACACCATTAGTCTTCAAGTACACCATTTAGTCCTCAAGGTATTCTTGTTTACAAAACTTTAAAGAGGTCTTGTGCAGCAGATTTACCCAATACAATGCATTGTTTTGATCTATTGACTGCTGCTTTCATGTGCATTGATTGTGGATTCAATCAAGATTAAATCCTTAACAACTTCAATTTTTTTCTTTGTTTATCATGATGTTATCTATTGGTCCAGTTGTGAGGATTTTGGTCTCAGAGTATTACAGAATGGCAAGCCATACTGAAGGCTGTAATCCTTGATCTTCATCAGCAAATGCTTCAAGTCTTCCTCACTTACACAAAACAAGGTTGTGTCGTCTCAGACCACGGATTGTTAATAAGCCTTCCTCCAATCCTGATTCCACATTCTATGATAAAGTTTCTCTAATTATTTGCTTAGCATACAGATTAAATAAGTATGGAGATGACACAAAAATGACACATATTTCCTGATTGAAAACCCTGCAGTATTCCCTTGTTCTGTTTATACAACTGCCTCTTGATACATGTGCAAGTTCCACATGAGCACAATGAAGTGTTCTAGAATTCCCATTCTTCTCAAGGCTATCGATAGTTTGTTGTGATCCACAGTCAATAAAACACAGTAAAACATCTTTCTGGTATTCTCTGCTTTGACCCAAGATCCATCTGACATCAGCAATGATACCTCTTGTTCCATGTCTTCTTCTGAATTCTTTCTGAACTTCTGGCAGTTCTCTTTCAATATATTGCTGTAGCCTTTGTTGGATAATCTTAAGCAATTTTTCATTTGTGTGCAATATCAATGATATCATTCTGTACTTTGAACATCCTGTTGGCTCACCTTTCTTTGGAATGGGTAAAAATAAGGATTTCCAAGGGCAGGGGTGTGGGTCTTAGTGAACCTTAAAAGAAATTTAAGTCCAAAGGTGGGCAGGGGGCGGAGGGGTGGGGCATATCTGTTGCTGTTGGTGGCTAAACTAGGTGGGAACACCTGCTTTTGGAAAAAATAGCAAAAATTACTTATATAGACCCCTCAGGTGAGAACAAACCAGGTTTTATGACCCTAATTGGGCACTTTTGACCTATTTTCTATTCAGCCTTTGGTTATCCAGGCTGAGTGCTGTAGACAACCAGGAATTTATACTCTGTCCTTTTGAGGCCCACAGTATCCTTCATAAACCACAAGAAAAGCTTTCAATTTGTAAACTCCACTAAGAAAACTGGACTTCAAACAGGAAAAAAAAAAAGAAAATAAACTTTACCATAAATTCGCCGGTAGAAGAATTAAGGAAATTAAATACTCCCTTGGATTTAAGGCTGCAACATGCTAGTGTGAGAAAGAAGCAATGATGTTTATCTTAAAATTATGAGTTGGAGGTAATTGAACTTTGCTTTGGATCTCTTACTTTGAAGCTGTACAGTGAACAGTGTCTTGAAATTACCATGCATTTACTATTTTCATCCACTCCTTTCATTTTCTAGTCATGTCTTAATCTAGCAGGCATGATACTGTATTTGTGAATGAGTCTTACCCTATCTCGAACCATCAGTGTTTGAGTAAATAGTGTCCCATCACTTAAATTATAAATCTGTGCAATTTACTGATCCATTCATTTTAGTCTAAAAACCTGTCCTGTCCATATATATTTTCCTTTTCTAAACAATATTTGAAATTGTATTCCATTGGCTAAATTAAATGAATAATATTATCAATAGAATTCTCCTCTCCTGTCTGTCAGTTTGTGATACTTTTGTGGCATGTGTGTTGCTGTGCTTCAGGAAGTTATGTCACGAGTATTTCAAATGCCAGCAAGGACACTCTGAGTGAACAGGTTTGGTCAGAACTTCCAGAATAAGAACAGACTACAAAAAGTAATTTGTTGTCCACTTCTGAGAAATTAGCCACTGAAAACTTTATGGACAGAATGAAAACATTGTCAGACACTGAAAACCTTATGAAAAGAAGTAGAACACTGACTCTCAGGTCAGAAGACATTCAAAATAGGGTGAGGAAGAGCATTCTTCTTAAAGGAGATTGACCATAATAAGTGAAATGGAGTAAAGCCTGTGGGAGCAAAGCCTTCAGGATATACATTTTTCAATGGGTCTTGACTCAAAATAAGAAGAAACACCAATTAATAATTGGACTTAGAATGTACAAAGTAAAAATCTAGGAAAATTATAAGTTGTAAAAAAATTATATAGTTTATATAAAAATTGACATCCTAGATTTAGTGAACTGAGATGGTCTTTGGTCATTTTGAATAAAAAATTCATATAGTTTACTATGCTGGGAATGAAACAAAAAAGAGAGCTGCCATCATCAAAAAAGAACATTTAAGATTTATCGTGAAATAATTACCTGGCAGGGGAGATACCATGATCACGAAGGTGGTTTTCCCAGGGCGAGGCTCACCCATTGCACTCTGGGTGTGCTGACCCCTGCAATTTCCCCAAATGTGGGAAACTCGACTGCATAATCTGTGGTAGTCGGGGACTGCATTCATGCTATCCCCTTAAAAAAAAAAAGATCTATCGTGAAGTACAATGTTGTGTGTGATAGGATTATATTTATCCCCATTCAAGGAAATCCAATAAATACAAATATTATCCAAATTTATGCACCAAACACCAAAGCTACTGATGAAGAAGTTGAATAATTCTTCCAATATCTTTTATTTGAAATTGATCAAACATAACATCAAGATGCTTTGATAATTATTGGAAATTGGAATGCAAAAGTTGGAAACATAAAATTAAAAAAAAATAATTTAAAAAAAGGGGGGGAGGGGAGCACATAAAATTAAAAAAATAATAATTAAAAAAAAAAGTTGGAAACAAAGAGCAAGGATCGGTAGCTGCAAAAAATGACCTTGGTATTAGCAATGAAGCCAGACAAAGATCGCAGGATAGAATTTTTTACAAGGTCAATGACTTTTTCATTGCAGATATCATATTTCAACAAAACAAAAAGGTTATACACTATTCTCCTGATGGAATACACTGAATCCAGATTGGCTATACCTATGGAAGGAGATTATGGAAAAGCTCCATATTATCAGTGAAAACAAGGCCAAGGTATCATATATAAGTTCTGGTTAAAGCTGATGAAAATTAAAACAAGCTCATGATAGGCAAAATAGGACCTTGAGTCTATTCCATCTTAATTTCAAAAACATCTCAAGAATGAAATTGAAGCATGAAACACCAATGAAAGAAGACTTGATGGGGTGTGAAATGATATCAACAACATCATATATGATTAAAAGTCATTAAAAAGACTGGGGAAAGAAAGAAATGATCAAAGTGGATGTCAGAAAAGTCTGAACATTTTTTGTAATGGTAAATTAGCTAAGACACTTGGAAGATACGATGATGTCAAAGAGCTAAACAGAAAATTTCAAAGGCAGCTCAAGGAGAAAAATTGAAATATTTTGATGAAGTGTGCAAAGATCAAGAATTAGAAAAACAAAAGGGAAAAGCACAATCTGCATGTCTCATACTGAAGGGACTTAAGAAAAATTTCAAACCTTGAGTTGCAATATGGAAACACTTTGTGGAAAAAGTATTGAATGATACAGGAAACATAAAAAGAATATGGAAAGAATACACTCTAATAATCAAAAATATCTAGTTTACAGTCAACCATTTCAAGAGGTAGCATATGAACCAAAAAAATGGTTCTGAAGGAAGATATCCAAGCTACACAGAAAGCATTAACTACAAACAAGGCTCCAGGAATTGATGGAATACCAATAATAATGTTTTAATGAGATGATGAAGCATCAGAAGCACTCACTTGTCTGCCAGGAAATTTGTAAGACAGTACTTGGCCAACTGACTCTAAGAGATCCATATTTGTACTCATTCCAAAAAAGGTGACCCAACAGAATGCCCACATTATAAAACAATATCATTAATATGACATGCAAATAAAATTTTACTTAAGATCATCCAACAACATCCTTACAGGGAAGGCTGATGAAACTTCATTTCACATATTTTGTACATTTTGTCCCATTCATCACTAAGTAAGGTAGTACAGCAATGAAAAAGAGGATGACCTTGACAAGATATATGCACATAGTGAGTTCATCGATGGGATCAACATAAAAACAATTGTGAAGATGTTGCTGGACCAGGAAGTATTTTGTTCTGTTGTTTATAGGGTCATTATGAATGAGAACTGACTCAATGGCACCTAATAACAAAAACAACCCCTAAGCTCAATGGGGATGAATCATAATATTCCCCAATAAAATGATAATGATGGACCAGGAACTTCTGTAACCATAGGTACATAACTAGATTTTGAGTTTGCACTTTATATCCCACCGTAAAATGAGAAAAATTAGTTCTTATGACATGGCCTTACTTGATACTTGCCCTCATTAATATATCATGAAGACATGGGTGTTATAGCAAAGTGTGGTGGTCTTAAAGCCTTGTCTTAAAACAAGTAGCCAGTTAAGTGAGGTTACAGCCAAGTCCACACAGAAGAAACATATGAGCCTGTCTGAGCCAAAGACTGTAAATAATAAAATCCAAAATCAGAGGATAGAATGCTGTTGCAACAAAAATAGTGAGCACGAAGTTTTCCGAAGGCTATGGTTGACAGTGAAAACCCAAAATCCATTTGCGGTGTCCCCACATTGATTAAGTTTCCAGTGAATCCTCTCTGATCAGAGATATGAATAGCCCAGCTATCAGACTGGGTACATTGGAAAGGGGACTAATATAGATGGAGTTAGATTAAAATTTAACACCTTTTCATTTATTCTCCCTTTTGACCCACTTTTAATTTTTTCTAGTTTTTATTATTTTCTGCTATCTTTTCAACTAAGATTTTTAAGTATTTTTTGTTGTTAATGTTGTTGGAGTTTGGGGTTATTATTTGTTTATTTATTTATTTTCCTTTTTATTTTTTATGTTTATGTTTACAAAAAAAGACAGGTGATTTTATAGCGACCATAACTGAATTAATAGTTTCTTGGGATTTTGAGGCAGGGAAGTTAGTTGAAGAAGAATTTTTTCTAGAATTTATTGTGGTAATGTCTGGAGAGGAATTCATGGACAAATATCAAACTAATGGACTTGATCTGTACTGGGTTGGGATGTTCTATCGATGCATAATTGCTTCTTGATATAAAGCTCTCTCTTATACACATATGAGTCTACCTGGATTTGTTTCTCTGGTCAACCTGGACTAACACATTTTGGTACTAGAAAGACAAATTATGAAGGTGGAGAGTGGATGCTTGTTTGACCTCTGCCTCATGGTAGTTTTTCTTCTTTTGCTAGACAAAGGTCAGAAATGGTCAGGCAGTTATCGTGTTGTTTTCTGGAAAGAATATGGGAAGTTAAAGTTTTAATTATTTTGTTTGGTTGTTTTCTTTGGTTATTCCTGTTTTAAATGATGTAAATGAATGTGATTAATGTATATTTTGAGCTCAAGGGGTGAAATCACCCCTTGAATTTCTCAGAGATGATGCTGCTTAGTGACAATGTCTGACAGAAGGTCAAAATGTCTGACAGAAACTCCTGGCCCTGCATTGATACAGTCAGAGGTCTAAGGCCATATTTGTATCAGTGGAATGGTTTAGAAAGGGTTAAGATAAGATAGATAAGAATTGAACTTGACTGTTTTAAAAATTAAGTTTAAGATCTGATTCTACTTTGTTTATACTAATTTCTTCTGCTTATTAATGTTGATATAGTGGTTGATAAAAATGATTACTGGGAAGGATTAAAATAGAGAACTTGTAACCCCACTTACCTTCAGCCATTAAAAATGGATCTTTAAATGGGTTTAGGACAGACCTGCAAAGGTTCTGAAAAGATAAGCTCCATCCAATGTCTTGAGTGCTCAGGACATTTGAAGGTGAAGAGTCTTGCCTAGGGGGCTACTGACAGATTGAAGGGGGAAATAGGGAACCCTTTGATTTTTTAAATTTTGAACTAGTGGTTTGCGTCAGACGCTGGAAATAATTTGGAGCCATGGAAGGAACTCTTTGCTCTAGGACTGAACTGTTAAAGGGAGCCTATGAAGAGGCTAAAATGCTTGCTAGATGCCTACCTAGATACACTGGCTGAGTGGAAGTGATAGAAACACAGCAATACAGATAGAGTTGTCTGGCCACTGACACCTGTGTACCTGGTTCACATGGCCTGGAGAAGACAAGAGTGGGCTGACTTGTCTGAAAATCATGACCTAGCACAAAGGGGCTAGGGTTGTTGAGAAATTGTGATAAGTCCCACGGTCAAAAGGCAAGGCAGCCAATGGGAACCCTGGTGAGGCTAAGTGAAGCAGCCCACGTTGAGTTGTCCAGTAGACAGCCAGATAAAGAAAAGATTTTTGAGCATGTGAACTGGTCCATATTCCTGCTGACTTTATGAACGGCCTCTCCTGATTTGACTTTGCTTATGGATGCAAACTCACAAGGTTCCAACTGAAATTCTTCACATCAAAGAATATGATTGTCTCCTCAGAGCACTGAGTTGATATAAGTGGGTAACAGAATTTGGATACTCAAAATGGGGAGGATAAAGGCATGAAATGCCTGGCTTACAAATGTTCATAGGTGGGGGAATATGCTAATGGAGTTAGGGTGCAGGTGTTCACCTAACTGCAATTGTTAGGCATAGAATATTCTGTTCATTTGTAGAATGTTTTGTTTAAGTGAGGGTGGCACATATTGAACTGTATGCATTTTAGTTTTATCCTGTTAGATACAGATATTTTATTATTATTTTGTTAAAACTTATGTATGGCTAAAGAGTTGTGTAAAAGTATCAAGTTGATAAGGGGTAGTCTGTAGCAGTAACAAAATGTTCTGTCAACTTGTGAAGGGGTGGAGTCTACCCTGTCAGTCAACAATGCCTCTGTGTGGGCATGGTCTTCTCCTGAGGATACTGTGAAATCCTGTCTTCCTCCCTGGAGGTTGGACATACACTCTCTGCTTCACATTTATGTTGACATGTCACATGGAGCTACGCTGATAAAGCCAGAGCCTGGGAGCTGCAGGAGCCACCTGGAGACCCACACCAGCATTGAGATGCTTCCACAAGACCTTCTACTGCCTAGCCTGTGATCTTCCTACATTCAACATCATTGCATGTGCTGCATGAGTCTAAGAAAGAATTCATATCAAACATATGGGTTAATATCATACTTATGGATTTTATCTGGACTGGACTGTGATGTTTTCTTAATATACAATTACTCTTTTATATAAATCTCTTATACACATATGAATGTCTATGAATTTGTTTCTGGAGTCAACCTAGACTAACACAAAGAGGATGGAAACAACTTAAATGTCTACTGGTGGAAGAAAGGATAAAAAATGTTTGGTAAATGGATACTATGCAGCATTAAAGAATAATGAAGAATCTGTGAAACACCTCACAACATGAATGGATTTGGAGGACGTTATGCTTATGAAAGTTAGTGAATCACAAAGTGACAAATATTGTAAAAGATGACTGTTATTAAAAATACAAGAAAATGTTTTCATACCAAATGAAACAAATTTTGATGGTTACAGATGGGGAAAAATAACAGACTAGAGGGCAGGCAGGTGTTAATGTGGGTAAAGGGGAAGATAGCATTCTACAAGATAGCAGACTATAATAAATATCTATGTATCAATGAAAGACATGAAAATTTAATAATAATAGTAAGAGACTTTGATAAAGGACAGAAGTAGAAAAAAATGAGAAAAGTATATGGGGGCTTCATCTTACATCCTTTATATCTTACATCTTCCAACACCAAGACTGATTGCCACAAGGCAGGAGGTCAAGTCAGACATACCTCCACCCTCTTGATTCTTCTTAACCCTACTCTGACAACAACCATTCTTCCTTCAAAATTTCTACTTCTGTTACTGGGTTTAATATTCATTGAAAAGGCCCCACAGAACTCTCAAACAGTAATTGTGATTATGGGATTTATTAAGGACATGTATAGATTAAAATTCAGGTGAGGAATGATCAGGATATGGTTGTTCAATCAGGACAATTTCTACTCTAATGTACCAGAAGGCAAGGCCTTCTTTGTCTATCAGCCACTAGGCCTGCTTGGACAATGTTACAGCTCTGTAGCATTTATTAAAATGTAAAACAACATTATCTGTAAATAAATATTCAAAGGGTATGTCACTCCACCATAGGTCTTGACCAGAAGGCACTCAACTCTAGCTCTATGGGTCAGCAAATTTAGCTCCCCAAATTAAGTGCCCAAGCGTATCCCAATCCATAGCCAACTTCCTGTACAAAAGCACGTAGCTTTACTTGCCCTGTGGATTGGGTTGTACACTCATTTATCTATCTCGTACTCTGGATTCTAGTTCTGCTGTTGCTGCTTTTCTAATGTCAACGCGATTTACTGGATCAAGGAAGTTCAATGTGCCAGGAACACAGGGTCCAGAGAATACACTACACTCCTGGCTCTTCTCTCTTGCTGGCAATGAAATTTCCTCTTCATTTAATGTCCAGCAGGATGGTGATCACAATGAACTGTTAACCATCACTCACATTTGATTCGCATAATGAAATCAGTTTATTCCTCCTCCTTGTTACACAGACCCATCAAAAAAAATGAAGGCAGTTAGGTGAGTGTAACAAAAGTTATAGCTAAAATAGCAATATTAAATAATTCTCTGCATTGTAAAATGCAACAAAGATATAGATCTAAATAACACAATCAACCAACTAGACCTCACAGGTTTTATATACAAACACTCCACACAACAACAGTATAATATACATTCTTCTCTATGCATCAGAATGCCCTATACATTAGGTCATAAAGCAAACCTCAATTAATTTTCTGACATCGAAAGTGTACAAAATATTCTCAGGTCATAATCTATAAATTTATAAACAAATAATAATTTTTAAAGCAGCAAAGCAAAAATAAAATACATGGAAATTGAATAACACTGAGCTTAAAATTGAGCGATGGTGTAGAACAAAATTTGTAACAGAAATTTAAACTTTTTTGGCTCAAATGTGATTGGAAACACAATATATTTAAATTTTGAACAAAGATATCACTTCTCAGCCTTTTGGCTAAGATCAAGTGTAAATTTTGAACACAGAAAAAGCCGAATTCATAGATAATTTTGAAACAATAAACGTACTCATCAAAATGAAAAGGCGTCTGGGAAGATGGCGCTGAGGTTCGGGTAACGGTGTTGGGAGCTCCACAGGAATAGCTGGTTTTGGGGTCTGGGAGGCTGAGTGGCACATACAGGATATGTGATAAACCCTCGCTGCACCAAGAGCTCTGCTCTGCCCCATGGGCTGACTTCCCCTGTGGCATTGATCTGCCTTGACCTTCCCCATAAGCACTTCAGAGCTGCCATAGCCTGTGACTTGGTGCCATAGCCTGTGGCTTGGCTGCGCCACATGCTCCGCAGCCCAGGGGCCTAGCACCATGCAATTACAGTGCAATCAGCCTGCCCAGAACTACCTAGGCTGCCCACAACCACCCCGGCCATGCTGCCTGAGAGAGCCACCCAAGCTCTCCTTCAAATAAATTATCCCAGCTGTATGCAGAGAGTGTAAACCCCAGTGAGATATAGACATAGCATGATCCTGCAGCACAGTTGACTCCAGGTAGTCCTTAAGATCATTCTTACTAGCCTCTGGGAGAAAAAACACAGGGCTCCTGGATTCCTGGAGAAATGGTGCCAAGCTCCACCAAAATGACACACAAACAACAACCCAGATCAGCAACCACAATAAGAAAGCTAGACACAATAGCAATGTCTGAGGAGGACCTGAACATAGCAATGTACATAGAAGAAGTAGCCTTTGAAACGTCACAGAAAGAAATCTTCAGAATGCCATTTAGAGTCATATAGAATATGAGGGGATCAATACAGGAAAAGGGTGAAATAATGGAAAGGACAGAGTCCACATACCAAAGGGAAATACAAGAGTTTAGTGAAATTCAACAGAATCAAAGAGTACAGTAAGAGACCTCACAACAGGCTGGGAAAAGTGGAGAAGCACATCAGCGACCTCAAAGCCTGTCAAACAGAATTCAATAAACAGGAAATGCAAAAAAAACCCAAGATAATAAAAAAAAGCTGAAGAAAACCTGAGAACAATGAGTGATGCTATTTAAAGGAACAATATTAGAATAATTGAGATACCAGACAAAGACATAATGACGAAATCAACAGCCAAAATAGTGATGGGATTTATGGAAGATAACATCCCCAATTTAATGAATGAGAATCAGACAATCATCCAGGAAGCACACAAGACACCAATTAGAATGAACCCCCAAAAGAATACACCAAAGCATATAGTAGTCAAATAATCCAACTTTGAGGAAAAGAGCAGCTCAAGAAAAAATTTCAGTCACCTATAAAGGTAATCAGATAAGAATATGCTCAGACTTATCAGCAGAAACCATGAAGAAGCATCTTCTGAAAGTTGAAGGAGAATAATGGGAAGCCGAAGAATCCTCTATCTCCCCAAACTATCCATCAAAATAGATCGAGAGGTAAGAGTTTTCTGGGATACTGAAAAATTTAAAGAATACAGTTTTTTAAAAACCAGCATGACAAAAAATTCTTTCCAACTCACTTTGGACTGAAGACCAACATCCACAGAGCACAAACATGAGACCACCATATAATGTCACACTATCCAGAAATCAATGCACTGAGAGTCAACGAAACACTCATGACATCATTAACCCAATAGAGAAAAGAAGGCAAGGATGAATCCTCACACCCTACACAGCACACTGATAAGGAGAGTAGGAAAATAATAATTGGCAAATCTGACCACAGATAAGGAAGAGCAGCTGTCAATATCCAGCATGAGAGATGGAGCAGGAAATTACAATGGGCCCTAATGAAATTAAAAGACTAATTGCAAAGTACTATGAGCATATGTTTGCCAATGAACACAACAACTGAGAAGATATGGACAAATACGTGGAAAAACAAACCCTCCTTAGATTATGTCATACAGATATCAAGAAATTGAACAGACCCACATCAAAAGAAGAAATTGATAAGGCTATCAAGGAACTACCAACTTCAAAAAGTCCCAGGACAGCTGGATTCACAGAATACTACCAAGCATTCAGGGAAGACCTGACATCAATCCTACACAAGCTCTTCCAGAGCATAAAAAAGGATGGTAAACTCCCAAGCACATTCTATGAAGCTAATATAACACTGATACCAAAACTGGGCAAGGATCCCACATGAATAGAAAACTACAGGCTGATATATCTAATGAACATTGGTACAAAAACCCTTAACAAAATTTTGGTCGATAGAATACAAAGTATATAAAATGAATAATTCATCATGACCAAGCGGATTCATACCAGGGATGGAGGAATGGCTCAACAACTAAAAATCCATCAGCATTATCCATCACATTGACAACAAAAAGGATAATAACAACATGATAATATCTAGATGCAGCAACAGCATTTGACAACATTCAACGCCCATTCCTAATTAGGACATTCAAGAAGAAAGGATTAGATGACAATTACCTCAATATAATACAAGCAATATATGAAAAACCAATAGACATTGTCATCAATGGAGAAAAATCGAAAATATTCCCACTGAAAAAGAGGACCAGGCAAGGATGTCTTTTGTGCCCACTTTTATTCAACATTGTCCTGGAGGTCCTAGCTAATAACATAAGGCAACAGAAGGACATCAAAAGTATCCGTCTGCAGAAATAAGAAGTGAAACTATCGCTATTTGCAGATGATATGATTTTATATATTGAGAACCCCAAAGGCTCCAAAATAGGAGTACTGGAAGTGATCGAGGAATATGGTAGAGTGGCAGGATGCACAATCAACAAGCAGAAGTCAATTGGATTGCTATACACAACTATGGGACTACAGAAAAAGAGAAAGCAATAACCTTCACAATAGCCAAGCATAAAAGGAGATATCTAGGAATATAACTAACCCCAAAAAACAAGAGATTGGTGTGAAGAAAACTACAGAACATTATTACAAGAAACCAAAAGGAAACTTCACAAATGGAAGGATAGTCCATGTTTGTAGATGGGAAGACTCAGTACTGTAAGGATGTCAATCCTACCCAAAGCACTATATAAGTTCAATGCAATCCCAATGCATATACGAGTACCTTTTTTTCCCCAAGAAATTGAAAAACTGACTACCAACTTCATATGGAAAAGGAAGAATCCCATAATTTGCAAAGAACTCCTCAAGAAGAAGAATAAAGTGAGAGGATTTTCATTACCTGACTTTAAAACTTAGCATACAGCCACAGTTATCAAAACAGCACGGTACTGATATAATTATAGGTACACAGACTAATGGACAGCAACAGAATATTAAGAAATCAAAGCAGCAGCAAACAGACAACTGATCTTTGATAAGGGCAGAAAAAATATCAAATGGGAAGCAGAATCTCTTTTTAACAAATGGGGATGAAAAACTAGATATCTACCTGCAGAAAGATGAAGCAAGACCCTTACACAAGAACAAATTCAAGGTGGATCACAGATTTTGAAGTAAAATCCAAAAATATCAGGATCGTCAATGAGAAAAGTGGGACAAAACTAAAAACCTTAGCACAGGGAATACATAGGCTATCAGAAATAAGGAAGGATACACACTCTTAGGAAGATAAAATAGACAACTGGGACATGCTAAGGATAAATCACTTGTGTAAATCGAAATACTTCAAGAGAGTAATAAGAGGTCCCAAAGACTGGGAAAAGATATTTAGTAATGATGTATTGGACAAAGGGTTAATTACTAAAATCTAAAGATTCCTGAAAGTTTACAATAAGAAAAAAAAACAAATTGCCCACTGAGGAGTTAGGGAAAATACTTGAACAAAAGAGGGAGGGGATAAGAGGACTGGTAGGGAGTGATCAAAGGCAAGGTAACTGAGAGGAATTACTGAAACCAGAATGAAGGCTGAGCATGGTAGTGAGACCGTGTAAGGAAATAGAGGAAAGGAGTAGGAGGCAAAGGGCATACATAGAAGCCTAAATACAGAAATGTACATATGTAAATATATTTATGATTATGGGTAAAATAGACCTATATGCATATATTTATAGGTTCAGTAGTAGGGAAGCAGGTGGACATTGGGTCTCCTCACGTGCACTCCCTCAATACAATACACCTTGCTGAGCTAAACGGTCATTCCATGATACCCACCTTCTCGACATGATCTCTAGGAAAGATGTGTGCATAAGCAAACGTGGTGAAGAAAGCTGATGTGTCCGGCTATCAAAAAGATATAGCGTCTGGGGTCTTAAAGGCTTGAAGGCAAACAAGTGGCCATCTAGCTCGGAAGCACAAAGCCCACAGAGAAGAAGCACAGAAACCTAAATGAACACGAGGTGTTGAAGGGAATCAGGTAGCAGACACCAAAGAACAAAAACCATCATTGTGTGTTTACCTTCCCCACATAAACGCTGAAGACAAATGTGTGCATAAGTTAGTGTGATGAAGAAGGCTGATGGTGCCCGGCTATTGAGAGATATAGCATCTGGGGACTTAAAGGCTTGAAAGTAAACAAGCGGCCATCTAGCCCAGAAGCAACAAAGCCCACGAGAAAGCAGCACACCAATATGTGTGATCATGAAGGACAGAGGGGACCAGGTTTCAAGCAAGAAAGGCAGGGAAAAAAACCATATCATCATGAATGAGGGGAGTGCATGATGGGGACCCACTGTCCATCTGTAGACAACTGGACATCCCTTTCAGAGGGGTAGTTGGGGAGGAGATGAGTACTCAGGGTTCAGTGTAGTAATAATGAAACTCACAACCTTCCTCTAGTTCTTAAACACTTCCTACCCTCCAGCTATCATGATCCCAATTCTACCTTGCAATCCTGGTTAGACCAATGGATGCAGAGCGGTACAGTTGGGATCTGGAAGCACGTGGAATCTAGGACAGATTAACCCCTCAGGGCCAGCATTGAGTGGTGATACCGGGAGGGAAGGGGGAGTAGAAAGGGGGAACTGATCTCAGGGATCTACATATAACCTCCTCTCTGGGGGGTGGGCAACAGAAAAATGGGTGAAGGAGATGTCTGGCAGTGTAAGATTAGATAAAATAATAATTTATAAATTATTAAGGGTTCATGAGGGAGGTAGGGGGAGGGAGGGGGGAGAGGGAAAAGGAAAATGAGCTGATTCCAGGAACCCAAGCAGAAGGCAAATTTTGAGAATGATGAGGGCAATGAACATATAAGGGTGCTTTACTCAATTGATGTATGTATGGATTGTGATAGGAGTTGTAGGAACCCCTAACAAAAAGTTAAAAAAAAGATTCACAAGGAAGAAAACCCAATTACCAATAAACATATAAGAAAGTATTACTGATAATTAGCCATGTGGGAAATGCCAATTGAAACAACTATGAGATGCCACCTATGAGAAACAACTATGATTGCCAAATTCACAAAAAAATAAGAAAGCAACAAATGTTGGAAGTGGTGTGGTGAGATAGGTATACTCATTCACTGCTGGTGGTATTCCAGATACGTACAGCCACTGTGGAAAGCAATTTGGCAATACCTAAAACAGATGGAAATTGAGATACCTTATGACCCAGCAATTCCACTACTGGGTCACTACCCACTAACCAGAAAATATAAGAAACAGACCACAACCAGGCAGCTGCACTCCATTGTTCATCGCTGTGCAGTTTACAATAGCAAAGAATTGGAAACAGCCTAAATTTGCATCGATAGATGAATGGATAAAAAAATTGGTATAAAAACACAATGGAGTACTATGCATAAAAATAGTGTTAAAAAGATGAAGCAACTCGTCTTGTGGAAAGGGTTTGAGGATATTATGCTGAATGAAGTTAGCGAAGCACAAAAGAAGAAGGATGACATGAATCCACTGAGGTAAGTTCAAACAGCAGAACGGACATAGGGGAAAACACACATAGTGCACAGTTCACCGGCTGAGGACCATATACTCTATCAAAAGAGCCAGACTGTGTTAATCAGGGTAGACTAGAGAAACAAATCCATAGAAATTCATATGTGCACAAGAGAGAGTTTTACATATAGAGTAATTGTACATTAAGAAAGTATCCCCAAAGTCCACTTTCAGCATTCCCTGGGGACCTTGCCACTCCATTCCCTTGCTGTTCCGCTGCACTCCCCCAGTGATTTGCCTCGGTGTGGTGGGATCAGGTCAGGTGCAATTCCCACACTGTGTCTCCGGTGCAGTTCCCTGTATCGCCCTTAGTCACTGATTGGCATCATTTCTCATAGTGGGGCCAGCCATGTTGTTCTCTCTGTGGACTGGCTGCTCTACTCAGGAACATCATCATCATGGCCTGGTGGACCAGGCTGTGCTCCACTCTCTCCTCCTGCCCCTTCATCTGCTCCCGTGTGCTCTGATCAGATATGTTCATCTCCTGGAGCTGCAGAGTCAATGTCGTCCTTTGGAACAAATTCTTTTCGGGGGAGGGGCAGGAATCCACTTAATTTATGGTGCTGGGGCCAGCCTCCCAGACCTCTCCACTGGTTCCCTACTCCACGCCGGGATAGTACATTCACACCTTGCAGCACTGGGTTGAAGTCTGGTCCCACTTTCCCTGTGGAGATATAAACAATACCCTCCCCTTGGGTGGATTAATGCCCCATGCCCCCACTACCCTTTTCTTCCTTGTATTCATCGACCAAGGGTGTGAGGGACGATGCTGGGAGAGTGGAGGGTGAGTGGGTTGGAAAGGGGGAACTGATTACAAGGATCCACATGTGACCTCTTCCCTGGGAGAGGGACAGCAGAGAAGGGTGGGAAGGGAGACTCCGGATAGGGCAAGATATGACAAAATAACGATGTGTAAATTACCAAGGGCACATGAGGGAGGTGGGCAAAGGGGAGGGAGGGGAAAAAAAGAGGACCTGATGAAAGGGGCTTCAGTGGAGAGCAAATGCTTTGAGAATGATTGGGGCAGGGAATGTATGGATGTGCTTTATACAATTGATTTATGTATATGTATGGATTGTGATAAGAGTTGTATGAGTCCCTAATAAAATGTAAAAAAAGAAAAGAGGAGAAAAAAATGATTAGGGCAAAGACTGTACAGATGTGCTTTATACAATTGATGTATGTATATGTATGAACTGTGATAAGAATTGTATGAGCTCCAATAAATTGTTAAAAAAAAAAGAAAAAGAAAGTATCCCAACCCAGTGAGTACAAGTCCATAAGTCCGATATTAGCTCATATGTCTGATACCAATCTATAAAGTCCTCTTCAGACTCACAAAACTCATGCAATGAAACCAAATACAGGAATATCACAGGTCCGTGGGTGGAAAGTCTTGTGAATCCAGTAGCAGTAGAAGCACCTCACCACTGGCAGGGGTCTCCATGTGGCTCCTTCAGCTCCAGGGCTCTAGTGTAGCTCCATGTGTCTTGCCCGTAGGAATGTCTCACAAGAAGTGAGCATGTGCCCCACCTCCAGCAAGCTATTTATCTCCTTCACACCTCCAAATGAAGTCATAAAGCTGAGACCTGGTTGACAGGATAAACTCCACCCCTTCACCCTTGACTCTCAAATTGACAACAGATTATGTAACTACCACAGGATAACAGACTTGGAACTATTTGTATCTTCTTTATTTTTCTCTTTTTCTTTTGGTGTCTATCTATATTAGACAGGCAGGATAAGCTAATCCATTGAGATAGCGATGGGACTAACAGTTCTGGGGTTCATGGGAGGAGATGGGTGAGGTGAGGGGAGCGGTGAGCCAATAAAGATAGGGACAGGGGGATAACAAGTATTCTAAAAATAACGGTGAATAGGATTTAGCATTTTTGGCCATATTTGATCATCTGAAATGTATCGGAGAGGAAATGTTGAGAGGTGAACAATGGTTAAACATGATAGTGGAGCAGGAGAAAAGAAAAAGAGAAAAAGTGGAAAGAAGAAAGTAAATACATATTTATAGTTATAAATACAGATATGTATATATGTGAATGTATAAAGATAGCTGCCTTTGTCTAAGTATATGCAGGTAACCCCCCCAAAAAAAACTGGATTTTTTTTCTCAAAGCTATATATATATATAACAAAACAGCCATATCTCCTTCAAAGTACTCTCCATTACACTAATACATTTGTCGAATCTGCAATTCCATTATTGGACAGATTTTTCAAACTCATCTATTTAGATGGCTGACAGAATTTTACTCTTTTTTTTTCCTTCATCTCCTCTATGTCATCAAATTGCTGTCCTTGCCTGTCCCTCTTCATTTGAGGAAACAAAAATACGTTGCACAGAAGGAGATCTGGTGAGCAAGATGTATGGGGCAAGAAAGACATGCTGGGTTTTTTTTGTTTGTTTCTTTGCCCAAAACTGACACACTGAGATAGCTGCATGATCTGATGCATTGTTGTGGTGGCAAAACTAGTCCCCCATCTGCCAAAAATCAGGCCTTTTTTGTCACACACTGTTATGCAATCTTTTCACGACCTCTAAATAGAAAGCTTGGTTAGCAGTCTGACCTGGTGGAACGAACTCTAAATGCACTATGAGTTGACATTTTTTTTCCATTCAGGAAGTTGACAGATGTCCAGAACTAGGTTTGTCATCAATCGACATTTCACCTTTTTTGAAATAAGAAAATCACTCATGCATTTGAGTTTTTCCCCATAGTACTGTCCTTATAAGCTGTCTTCAACATCACAACAGTTTATGCGGCATTTTCCCTAACAGGAAACAAAATTTAATAGCCACATCCTGTTCTCTTAAATTGGCCATCACAAAAAATGAGGTTGAATCAAAACTGCCTTTACAAAAAAAAAAAAAAAATCACTGTGACCAGAGAGAACCTTCCCAGGCTACAACACTGGAGGCACTAACTCAGAGCTAGTTGCTAGTTGATCACCTAGTGGGAAAAATGTGTACAACAAAAGTTCTGCTCCACCCAGCACAATTCCAATTTTGAGGGATATATATATATATATATATATATATATTACTAGGATGCAGATAGACTTTGGGCCTCTAATCAAATCTTAACTCAGTACAAAACAATTTTTTCTAATCATGTGATACTGTATTATACTCATCTTCTGGACACCACTGCCGAAGACAAAATGAGTGCATAAGCAAATGTGGTGAGGAAAGCTGATCATACCCATCTATCAGAATATATCACATCTGGGGTCTTAAAGATTTGAAGTTAAACAGAGGGCCATCTAGCAGGGAAGCAAAAAAGCCTACATGGAAGAAACACACCAGCCTATGTCATCATGGTGTGTTGAAGGGGATAGGTATCAGAAGCTCAGGAACAAGTAATCAAATTGACTAGAAGGAGCGTTGACAAAGTGGAGACCCAAAACCCACCTGTAAGATGATTGGACAGATGCTGATGACAGCCAGAACCCTGGAGCTTGAAGAGTCACGTGAAGACCCATGACAGCGCTGAGATGCTTCCATTGCCACTGGATCCACCACTGGCCTGTGACTTTCCTGCATTCAGCATCATTGCATGTGCTCCCTGAGTCTAAAAAGGAATTTATGGACTAGTATCAGACATACTGACTAATAGCAGACTTATGTACTTGATTTGGACTGGGCTGGGATATATTCTCAACATACAATTGTTCTTTGATATAAAGCTCCCTCTTACACACACACAAAGTTAATTGGTTCCTCACTGAAGGGCGAAATGGAAGGGATGATCCAGGCCAAATGGTAGGGTATAGCATTGATGAAACGCATAACTATTCTCTAGTTCTTTAATATTTCTTCCCCCTACTATTATGGCCATTGTTTTTACCTCATTAATCTTGTTAGACTTGAATATGCTCATTTGTATAATTAAGATCATTCAATGCATGAAAGCCAAGAGAGATATTCCTTCAGAAACAGTAATGAGAGTAATGATTCCCTGAGGGTATGGAAAGAGAGGACAGTGGGGGAAGAAGGGAAGCTGATAGCAATGATGACTGTATAATCCCACTCGGGGAATGAATAACAAAATTGTAGGTGAACGGATGCATTGGATGGTGTAAGATATGGCAAATGATAACAATAAAACTACAATAATAATAAGGGTTGCTGGGGATGTAGGATTGGGAAGGAGGAGATAAAAGGGAGCTGATATCAAAGAGTTCAAGAAGAAAGAAAATGTTTTGAAACTGATGATGGCAGCAATTGTACAATTATGCTTGACCTAATTGCATTATGGATTGTTATAATATGTGTAAGAACTCCCAAATGCAATCATTAATAAAAAAATAACTGAAAAGAGACATAAACAACTCTACAATAATAATTTTAAAAGAAAGGACCAAATTCAACACCTTAACAAAGGACAAAATTCTAACAACAACAACAATAGAACAATATTGAAAAATCCTGTAGTTAGCAGAAGAAGGACTAATAATAAAGATTAAAGCTAAAAAATGAAGTAGAAACCAAGAGAAAGAATCAGCATGCCTACAAGGTGCTACTTTGGTTTTTCTTGAACACTTTTATTGGCACTTCATCCACATATAATATAATTAAATAGTTTAATTATACCAAGAAATGTAAAATCATTACCACAATCAGTTTTAAAACATTTCCTTCTTCTGTGTACTCATGGTTATTTGTGTAATTATTTTTAATTGTAGCAAAAATATACACAACAAAAACATTCTCCAATTCACCAACTTCTAAAATGTATAATTCAGTGCCATTGATTGTATTCTTTGTTGTACTACCATTATTGATACTTCTTCCAAATTATTCCACCACCATTAACATAAACTCTATGCCCCTTAGCAAAAGTATTCCTCCTTCACAGATAGTAACCATTAGTCAACTTTGTTTTCTTTTCCTTTTTTTGTATTAGTTTTCCTGATATAATACTCACATATCATACACTTCTATAGTTAAGTCACTTTTTAAAAGAATTGTATATACCAAAAAAAGAATTGCATATACATAATTATAATCAGTTCTAGTACTCTCTTCCCCCTCCCACATTCATTATTTTCTTGACAATTCCCCTCAACATCACCATCCCCTGTTTCCAATAAACCATTGCATCATTCTATATGCATCCACTCCTGTGCTTCTTAAACTAGGAAACCTAACAGAAACCATTAAAAATTAAAGTAAGGAAGAAAATAATAATAGAAAAACAAAACCAAAATAAAGAGTAAGAAAGAAAAGACCATCATCGATACATTAAAAAAAAACAGACCAAAAAATTCTGTCATGAAACAGAGAAAGATTTGGTCACAAAGCAGATACAAGTTGGGTCAAGCAGGAGGTCAATTGACTAAGGATCATATTATAGTATGGTTTGATCAACCATAATCAAGTTTACAATAATCTCTTTCTGACAGTAAATTAGGCTGTTTGAGTCACTTGCCTGTGGCTAGAGGGGACCTACCTGAGCTTAATCTGACTAGATAATCTGCAGATAGATTTTGGGCTGCCACTGTCCTCCATAGCCTTCTACAAATTGGGTGTTCACAATTTAAACTCTGGTACTTTTCCCTTCATCATATTTGTATTTTGTTAGCATCATCTTTGGATCACATAAACTGGTGAGATTCTTTATTGTGGACTTAGTTGATAGCTCACTTAGATGGCTGTTTCTTTAAATATAAGCCTTTAAGACCCCAGACACTATTCCAATTGATAGCTGGGCACCATCTGTTTTCTTCACCACAATTTACTGTAGCACCCTTATCTTCAGTTATCTCTTCGTGAAGGCAAGTATTGAGCAGAGCCATGGTATAAGAACTAAATGTTCTTGGATTGGGGATAGAATTAAGTGGGAGCCCAGAGTTCATCTGATTTTCCACGGGTTGTATACAGCGCTGCTTTAATTTGTGTTTATATTATAACAAAAGTAACTAGAACCATTCTTTAGAGTGTTTGCTGTGAGTTACTGTGCTTTGCTGTGGTTTTCTTAGATGGCCTTCCTATACGCTGGAATATACTTATGGATGCAGATACTCAAAGTTGCAACACGAATGAAGATCCTTCACCTCAAAGAATATATTTATCTCCTCCGAGTACAGAGTTGATAGGAAGTACTGAGTTTGAGTTACCTCCAACCTCCATCCTAATTATTTTGCTTTTCTAAACCCAACTCCTGGTACAATTGTATTAGACTGGGTTTTCTAGAGAAACAAAAGTATATATATGTGTGTGTGTATGTATATATATATATATATATATTCTCTGCTGACCCATAGAGACCTTGTAGGGTAGGGTAGAACTGCTGCCCCTGTGGATTTAAAAGACTAACTCTTTATGTGAGTAGAAAGTCACGTCTTTCTCCCATATAGTGGCTCATAGTTTTGAACTGCTCACATTGTGGTTAGCAGCCCAATGCTACTACATCACTAAGGCTCACATGGGTGCGCATGCATGGGAGAGAGAGAGAATTATATATCAAGAAGGAAATCTATACCAAGGAAGTGGCACAGCCAAGTCCAACTTAAGGCCATGGATAAGATTATAGCTGGATGCCACTCCAGATTCACATAACTTCCTGCCAATACAGCAGAAAGGTGAAGGGGGAATATGGCATATCACAGATCAGTGAGCACAGAGTCATGTAGATCCAGGAATGTGACAAGGTGCAAACAGCTCCCAAGGTCAGCAGGCTACATGAGCTGCTGAACCCAGAAGCCAAATGCAGAATCCAAGCAAGCAGGAAAATGTGGGGCAAGAGAAAGACCAGTTCTCCACAGAATTTCTTATTAACAGACCACGCCCTAAAGACACATCATTAAAGTCCTAATTGAGAGGTTGGACTCCACCTATGCCTTCCTTCAGGTATAGCAAGTTGACCCAAAACCTTGCCATCACAAGAGCCCAGTCACTAGTCACCAAAGTAGGAGGTAGCACATTGTCTTTGTGGACTATTTTGTGACAATTTCCCTTTATGTCCCCTAAGATCATGGTCCTGAACCCCCAGGCCAGTGATCAGTTCCTTCAAGGTGTTTGGTTATGTCTAAGAAATTTTCATAACTTTACCCTCTGTGTGTTCCACCACATTCATGAGTACACTTTGGGCGAAGGTAAATACACATTTACAAATATCTTCTGTAAAACCTACATATATATGTGTGTGTGAGTGTGTGTGTGTGCATTCTCACTTTCTCTTCTGTGATCACTGAGCCTGCATGCTTATCCATTGTAGATAAAAATTATTGCAGGTTTGTTTATACAGTGATATTTAACTGTTGCTTCTAACTCTTAAACTACTATCAGTGTCTAATCCTGTCTTCATCATTTTTTTGCTGACAGTTCTCTTATTGTATATTGTCTTAACTTTCAATGAAATTAACACCTATGTACCTCTAGACAGCAGTTCACTCTTCCTTCCCCTCCCATCCCTGGTAACCATCAAACAATATTTCTTTTAGTGTTTGTGTTAGGGCAGGTTGACTAGAGAAACAAATCCAGAGATCATCATATATGTATAAGAAAAAGCTGTATATCAAGGAGTTATTATATATCAAGAATTCACCACAGCCTAGTTCAACTCAAGTCTGATACTAGTCCATAAGTCCCTCTTCAAACTCACATAGCGACATTCAATGACACAGACTGCATGCAGCAAGATCACCAGTCACTGGGTGCAGAGTAGAATGGATCCAAGGTTAGCGGAAACGTGGAAGGGCTGTAGCAGCATCAGGGTTACCAGCAAGCAGGAAGGGTAAGGCAGAGAAAGAGGGAGGTTCCCAGTGTCTCACACTTTTATATCATCTTAAGTCTGTTTCTGCAGGGCAATTTCAAACTCCTCTTTTAGCAAATCCAATAGTAAAGGCTGAAGGCAGTTTATAAATACTCTCTGATATTAATTTCCAAAATTCCTTTCTATCACATATTATGTCCATAACTCTAGGTAAGAGAAATGAATATAAATAATCCTAGTACAACTATGTAAACAAATAGTTTTAAATCATCTTTTTAATACATCCAAGTTCAATAGACTATTCCATTCACATGCATGTATTCCATTCATTTGCATAAGCATATCCATTAGGCCAGCCTTCTATCAGGTCTCTTGTTTAAACAGCCAGGTTTTTGTCACAGGGACCCCAAAAGTGGCTGTTGTGACTTGATTGACAGGTTTGAATCCACCCTTACACTTTAATACATATTCAAGTTGACATAAATTTATCTAATAACCAGAGACCTCCCCTTGTCAACTTTAAACCTTCTAAACAACTCTATAACCATATATAGTCTTAAAACAAAGGCTATAGTAAAATCATATTTCTCCATAACATGATATGATTCATACACATACAGCTGAAAATATGAGTATATCAGGTCCATTTCAACCTTACATTCTATAAGTGAACAAAACAAAAATATTCTATGTCTAACAATTAAGGATATGTGAAACCTATATCTTAATCCAAAAATACAGACAACATATCCATAAAAGTTTATAAACCAGTCACTTCTTGCCTTTATCTACCATTTTTGTATACAATTTCTACAGTGTCCATCCCAATCAACTCATTGCCCTGAGAAGACAAGCATGTTCTTTGATGTGGATAACCTTCATTCCAGTTGGTAGCTTGCGAGTCTGCATCTGTGAGCTACGTTAAATCAGGGAAAGCCATCCATAATATCAGCAGTAACATGCAGCAGTTCACACGCTGAACAATCTTATCTGCCTGGCTTAGCATCACCAGTGTGCCCATTGGCTGCCTCACCACCCAACCACAGGACCCTTAACAAATTCTAGACAACTGTAGCTCCTTTGGGCTAGGTCATGCTGCAGACTCAGGTTCTGCACAACTCTTTAAACTTCAGATCTTCCAACCTGCTCTCACCTCTCCTCTAGTCCCTATGAACCAAGTTCATGGGTGTCAGTGGCCACAGTCAACTCATACTTCTCTATTGCTGCATTTCTCCCACTTCCACTCAACAGAGGATCCAGGTGGTCACCTAGCAAGAGGAGAGTTCCTTTATGGTTTCAGATTTTTCCAGTTTTAGGTGCAAACCAGTAGTTCAAAATTCAATAAGCCAAGTAACCTCATTTTTTCTTCTTCAGTAGGCAAACAGCTCTAGTGCCAAGTATTTTCTAATGCAAATGTGCTGAGCACTCAAGGCCCTGGGTAGGGTTGACCTATTCTAAGCCTTCTTACAGGCAATTCCAACTTGATGGCTGTGTGCTTACAAACTCTCTCTATTCACACTGCCCAAAAATCATTTCTATCACATATTATATCAAAAATAATGGGTAAAAGAAGACCCCAGATGCTATTCTATCTGATATGATTCATAAAACCACAACCCAGAATGCTAGTTTTGACCTTTTCACCATTGGGATCTGTTTACATTGGGTGACATTGAGAGTGGCAGACATATCGCTTCCAAATGTCGCTGGAACTGAGTCAGCGCATTTATACACATCCACTGGCCCCCAGGAAAGGTACTGGGCCACGTGTATACTCGCCTTCAGTAGCTAAAGGGTTAATGAGGGAACTGTGTGTATGGTATTGCCTCAATCTCCCCTAAGCACTATTTTCTTCCGAACATTTTTTTCTATTTTCATTTTATTTCAGAGCATCATAGGTCACAAAAAAATTATGGTGAGGGCTACATGCGGCCCGCGGGCCACAAGTTTGACATCCCTGGTGCAAAGGAAACCAACTGACTTTTGTATATTGAATCAGTCTATTAGTTTTAGTAGTTTTCTTGTTGAGTTTCTAGGATTATCTGTATATAGAATCATATGATCTGCCAATATAGATAGGTTTGCTTCTTCTTTGCCAATATGGGTGCCTTCTATTTCACTGTCTTGCTTTATTGTTCTCCCTAGGACTTCCAATACAATATTGAATAACAATGGTGATAAAATATATCCTTTTCTGGTTACCTTGGCCATTGGTTTTGTATATATGTCATTCAGTATGTTGAGGAATTTCCCTTCTATTTCTGAGTGTTTTATTTTAGGAATATATGTTGGATTTCATTGAAATTAATATGATCATGTGATTCTTTTGTTTTACATATTTTATGGGTTGCATTAGTTGTTTTCTAATGTTGAACTATCTTTGCATATTTAGAATGGATCATACTTGGTCATGATGTATTATTCTTTTCATATATTGTTGGATGGTATTAGCTAGGATTTTGTTGAGAATTTTTACATTGGTGTTCAAGACAGATATTGGTCTGTAGTTTTCTGTTTTAGTAATGTCTTTACTTGGTTTGGTTATCAGGGTTATGATCAATTTGTAAAATTAATTCAGATGTATACTCTGAATTACTCTATACTTTGTGCTATTCCTATACTCTGGAATAATTTGAGTAGAATTTGTGTCAGCTTTTCTCTTAATATTTTGTAGAATTCACCAGTGAAGTCTGGGCTTGGACTATTTCTTGTTCAGAGTTTTTAATTGTCTGATCATCTTTTTTCTTTTGTTCTGAATCTCTTCAAATATACTGCTTCAGTCTGTGCTAGTTTGGAAAGGTAGTGTGTTTCTTTTTTTTTTAAACAATTTATTAGGGGCTCATACAACTCTTATCACAGTCCATACATATACATACATCAATTGTATAAAGCACATCTGTACAGTCTTTGCCCTAATCATTTTCTTTTTTTTCTCCTCTTTTTTTTTTTTTACATTTTATTAGGGACTCATACAACAACTCTTATCACAATCCATACATATACATACATCAATTGTATAAAGCACATCCATACATTCCCTGCCCCAATGATTCTCAAAGCATTTGCTCTCCACTTAAGCCCTTTGCATCAGGTCCTCTTTTTTACCCCCTCCCTCCCTGCTCCCCTCTCCCTCATGTGCCCTTGGTAATTTATACATCGTTATTTTGTCATATCTTGCCCTATCTGGAGTCCCCCTTCCCCCACCCCTTCTCTGCCATCCCTCTTCCAGGGAGGAGGTCTCATGTGGATCCTTGTAATCAGTTCCCTTTTCCAACCCACTCACCCTCCACTCTCCCAGCATCGCCCCTCACACCCATGGAAGAAGCACACCACCCAGTGTGATCACGAGGTGCCAAAGGGACCAGGTATAAGGCATCATGCAAAAAAAAAGATATATGTGTGTATATGTATATATGTGTATATATATATATACCATATTGAATGAAGGGGGAAGTACAGAGTGGAGACCCAAGGCCCAAGTGTCGACCAATGGAGATCCCCTCATAGAGGGGTTTAGGAGAGGAGCTGGGTCAATCAGGGTGTGAGGTAGTACCGATGAAGAACACAGCTTTCCCCCAGATCCTGGATGCTTCCTCCCCCCCAACTACCATGATCCGAATTCTACCTTGCAGGGCTGGATAGGGCAGAGGTTGTACACTGGTACATATGAGGGCTGGAGGCACAGGGAATCCAGGGTGGATGATACCTTCAGGACCAAGGGTGTGAGGGTAGTGTGTTTCTAAACATTTGTCCATTTCGTCTATGTTTTCAAAATTGTTAGAACAGATCTTCATATTATTCTGTTACATTCTTCTTATTTTAGTTGGTTCTGTTGTGATATTGCCCATTTATTTTCTTACTTGTGTTAATTGCATCTTTTCCCCTTATTCTTTTTAAGGCTTGCCAGTGCCTTGTCAATTTTATTAATATTTTCATAGAATGAACTTCTGGTCCCGTCAATTCTATTATTTTTCTCCATTCTGTTTTATCTATATCTTCTGTAGTCTCTATTATTTCTTTTCTTCTGGTGACTGGCTACTCATTCTGTTTCTTTTTATATTTGATAGAATTGTTCATGTAAGTGTTGTTTATTTTAGTTTTTCTTTGTTATATGTGCACTTACTGTGTTAATTGCCCTCTAAATACTGATGTTGCTCTGTCCCAAAGATATTGGTATGCTGTGTTTTCATTTCCTCTATTACCCAGTAGTTTTTAGGAGAATAGCATTCAATCCCCAATTGATGTTTTTTACCTTTCTACTGCTGAATTCTAATTTTATAGTGTTGTGATATTGAGAAGATGCTTTGTATTTTGATATTTTAAAATTTTTATTGAGTCATGATTTGTGATCTAACATTTGGCCAATTCCAAAGAATGTTCAATGTTTGTGTGAAAATAATGTGCATTGTATTGTTGAATCAAGTGTTTTATATATATCTATGAGATTAAGTCCACGGATTTTGTTTACTTCTGTCTTTGTTGAGTTTCTTTCCAGTTCTTTTGTCCTTTATCAAAAGTAGTGTACTAATGTCTTCACATATACAGTTCCATGGTTCGATTGCTTTTAAAAAGAGTTGTATATACATAATCACAATCAGTTCTAGTGCGCCCTACCCACTTCCCGCATTCATTGTTTGCTACCAAAATCTCCTCACACTTCCTAACACCCAACCCCCTCTACATCCCCAATAAATTATTGCATCAGTTATTATCTTTATGCATCTACTCCTTCTGTGCTTCACAGACTGGGAGACCCAACAGAAACTATAAAAAAGCAAAAACAAAGAGCAAGAAGAAAATATAATGTACAAATACAAATAAAGGGTAAGAAATAAAAGACCACCATCAACATTTTAAAAGTCAGAGAAGTAATTTCTGTCATGAAACGAGTGAGAAATACTTGAGTCTATAACAAATTTGGGTTGGGTCATGAGGGAGGTTAACTGACAAAATATTATATCAAACCAAGATTCAATACCTCACAATCAAGTTTAAAATCATTTCAGACTGATAGTAAAGCTTTGGCCACCCTTTAGCTCCTCTCCCATTAGAATATTTCAGTCCTTGGTCCAAAGGTGCAGGTAGTTTTCAGGTTCATCTAGTCAGGCTTCTACGGTAAGTCTTCTAGTGTGACCCTTGGGGATGCTGTGTTGCCTGTAAAGTCAGCATCTGGTCATCATGGTGCTTAGTCCATGGCATTGTTTACTGAGGGTTGGGTAGGAACATAGGAGTGTCTACCCAGGAATTTAAAATCGGGTTTATTGTCCCCTTAGCTTCCCTACAGTTATTGTTTAGCCTCCGTTTCTGATGTGAGGTTGCTTTTCCCCATCTACTCACCATACTCATCCACAGATATATCAGTGCCTCCTATGAAATGCAGATGCTCCTCTCCACTGTTTTTAACTTGATTTTCCAGTAAGGTTCTCCACTCATTCCTGTGTAAGGCCTGCTGATTAGTCACAGCTTGTCTCAATGTTGTATAGCATCAAGTGAATGGTTTTCTCCCCTCATTCTTGAAGGAGTGACTGGGCCTATGTGAACAGCTTATGTGAGGTCTTCTATTTCAAGATGATTCTTAAGAAGTGTGCATAAGGTGGGTGCTGTCTGGTTCATGAACTTATATCTTTTGTTTGGGAATTTGTCTCTCAGATTTGTTTAATTGATATTTCGCTTGATAGTAGTGTACTTGTACAATATTTGTCCTTTTGTGATTGACTAACTCCACTCAGTTTAATGGTTCACAGGTCCTTCCATGTTATGTGGTGTTTCATGTTTTCATCACTGTTTCTTAGAGATGTACAGTGTTCCAATGTGTATATATATGTACTACAGTGTCTGTATCCATTACTCCACTGTTGGACATTTGGGCTGCTTCTAGTTTCTTACTATTGTGAACTGTGCTGCTATTAACATGGGAGAGCATACATCCACTCTCTTATTTCTTTGGGGTATATGCCCAATAGTGATATTACTGGATCAGGATTCAATACCCACTTGCTTTATGTATCACCATATCATTTCCCATCGTGGTTGTGTGTATTTACAAGTCCACCAACAGTGTATATGAGTTCCAATCTCTTCACATCCTCTCCAGCATTTGTTGTTCTCTCTCTTTTTTAAATTAGGCTAGCAATGTGGGTGTAAAGTGGTATCTCATTGTGGTTTTAATTTGCATCTCCCTGATGGCTAGTAGTTGTGAACTTTATTTCATGAGCTTGTTAGCCATTGTGCTTTATTTTTGGTGAACTGCCTGTTCATATCTTTTTCCCACTTCTTAATTAGGTCGTTTGTTATTTCAAAAAAACTAGCATTATTTAATACTGTTAAATTAAAATTTACACTGACTGCTAAAATTTACATGAATATTTTTTAAATAGAACACAAGAATGAAATATAAAATAAACAAAAGCATTTTTAAAACACTGTGTATGATACATATTTATAGGCAAGATTTTATATTCATTTTGCAGTACCTACCTATATTCTAATAAAATTTGAAACGATTTGTAAATGCTATTGTCAGTCAACAAATAAATATCTTTTTTCTAAAGTAACACCCCAATAGTTTGCATTTCATGTATCTTACGAGTTTCATTTGGCAAAGAAAGGCCTACACTTTTTGAAAGAAATGTTTTAGAGGGGAAACACTTTACCGTAAAACAATTTGTGTAATATTGGGGGACACATCTAAAATGTATATTTTTTACATATGTGACTATTTTACAATTAGTTCAAAAAGGATAAAGTTAGTTGAATTTATTTTTTTAATGTAAAAATCTATCTAGGCCACTTAATTGCACAATCTTGCTGTAAATGTACTTATATCAAATTCTGAAGAAAATATTTTTGCAATATCTGATTTCATTCCATAAGGCACTCCTCCCTGCTGACTGGCTTTCCCCTTTTCTGTTATCTCCATTCCATTTTCCTCTTTAAGATGTTTATATAACTCAGCTCTGTTATTAACAGAGTTCAAATGTCCAGCAAATTCCTGATGTTTTCTGGAATTGGCAGCATTAATCCTATTACTCCACAAACATAGCCAGGATACTTGTCCTTTGGATTTTTCCACTGGTGGAGTTTCATCTATTTCAACAAGAGGGTTTTTGTTTGGAGGTTCTGGGGAAACCAGGTGAATCTTTTAAATATCTCAGCTTCAATCAACTATTTTTCCCCACATCCTAAAATTCCTTTTAATCTCTCTGAATCTTGCCATAATATTTTTTGTTCATAATCTTTCACTTCTTTCTAACTTGCCTTCTTTTTTCCTGCCTCATTTCTTTCAACCTTCTTGTTCCCAGATCCTTTGATGTTTCTCAGTTGTTAATATGGGCTCTTACTAGAGCTTCTAATTCATTCCACATGATACAGTATTGCTTATCTCCATTAGGGCTTTTTCCTCTAGTACCAACTGTGGAAATAGGCAAAGGACTATTTTTTTATTTCCATACAAACTATGCTTTATACTGTTTTTTGACAGTTTGATGTATCTTCTGTAAAAGATTCATTCACAATAACACTGACTAATGGAACCGCCACTTGCATGTTGAAAATGGTTGTGAGGTAATCATGGGCCATAGTTTTCTTTAGTGATGTTGTTTTAATGTTTACAAAATATTTATGATTTTTCTTTTGGATGAGTTTTATTAGTTTGTTAACATTACCCTGATATTTATTAATTTCTTTCCAAATTTTAAAAAACTTGTTCTATTTTTTTAAATCATTTTATTCAGGGTTCTTACTGCTCTTATAATAATTCATATATCAATGGTATCAATCACATTTGTGCATATGTTGCCCTCATCATTTTCAAAGCATTTTCATTCTACTAGAGCCCTTAGTATCAGTTCCTCTTTTTTCCCTCCCTCCCCCACCCTTCCACCTTTCTGAACCCATTGAGATCGATTCCCCCTGTCTCCCCTTTTCCCACCAACCTTCCCCCTACCCTCATGGCATCACTACTTCCATTGCTGTTCCTGCGGGGTTTATCTGTCCTGGATTCTGTGTACGAATAGCTCTTATTTGAATCAATGTACATTCTCCGGTCTAGACGATTTTGTAAGGTAGAACTGAGCCATGATAGTGGGGATGGAGAAGCATTAAAGGACTAGAGAAATGGTGTGTGTTTCGTCGGTCCTATAATGCATCCTGGCTGATTCTTTCCTTCCTTGTGACCCTTCTGTGAGAGAATGTCCAATTGTCTATAGTTGGGCTTTGAGTCTCCACTCCAACCCTCCTTATTCCCATCCATATGATTGTTTTGGATCTTCTGATGCCTAATACCTGATCCCATCAACACCTCGTGGTCACACAGGCTGGTGTGTTTCTTCCATGTGGGCTTTTTTGCTTCCAAGCTAGATGGCCACTTTTTTACCTTCAAGACTTTAAGACCCAGGATGTCATATCTTGTAATAGCCAGGCACCATCAGCTTTCTTTACCACATTTGCTTATGCACACATTTTTTCTTTAGCTATCATGTCAGGCAGGTGATCATCACAGAATGCCAGGTTATTAGAACAAAGAGTTCTTGCACTGAGGGAGGGCTTAAGAAGAGGCCCAATGTCCATCTACTACCTTAATATTTAGCATATAAATATATGTACAAAGACATTTATCTCTATTATTATATATCAATCTATTTACATGTATACATGCCTATACTTATAACTCTATAAATGTCTTCTGCATCCTAATTCTTTCCTCTATTTCGTTTTACTTTCATTCTGTCCTACTATCATGTTCATCCTTCTTTCGGCTCTCCATAGTTCCTCTTTACACTGTACTTGCTCAAACCCCGCCAGGCATTCTATGCCCTCCTCGTCATCACTTTTAGATCTCTTGTTGTTCCCTTGTCCTTGTGTTTGTTGGCTCTCCACTCCTTTTCCCCTGACTCGTCCTCTCTCACGGCCCCCAAGAACCATCAGTCCCATTGTTTTCTCCGGGATTGTTTATCTTGCCTAGTTAGAAAAAATAGGGAAAAAAAAGAGAAAGAAGCTTGTTCTATTTTGAAATCTACTTGGCTTCCTCTTCATTTGGCAGTTCTGTAACTACACTATTTATTCTCTAGTTCTATATTTTATTATCTTAATTTACAAATTTATATAGTTTATTTTGGATATTTCTATATCTGGGTTTATTTCTAGGTAATATAGTCATGCCTTTAAATTGTGGTGCTGGTGAAGAATATGGAACAGAAGTGCAAATAAATCTGTTTTGAATGAATTGCAGTCACAATGCTCCTTTGACGCAATTATGAGGATGGTATAAAACTGGGAAATGTTTCATTCTGTTGTCTACAGAATTTCTGTGAGTTATGACTCAGCAGCACCTAAAAACATAAAACACGGTGGTGCGGTGATGAAACTGCTCAGTTGCAAACTGAACAGTAGAGGTTTGAACCCAGCAGCCACTCTTTCAAGAAAGTTTTACAGCCTTGAAAACCCTGTAGGCAGTTCTAATCTGTCCTCTAGAGTATCTATGAGTTAGAATCGACTCAGCTACAAGAGATTCTTTTTTTAAAAAATTGGTTAATAACAATTCTAACCAATTTTGTTATTAGTTTTTCAAGGCAAACTAATTTGTCTTTGAAGACAAAACGAGTTCTGGTTTCATTTTTTTAGCTCCAGGTCACTGCAACTCAATGTCTGGCAGTCAGTCATTGTTCTTTGGATGAAAATACATTTTTTGCTATCTTTGTCTCACAAATTTTCTATTCTAAAAAATAAATAAACAGAGAGAGAGACAAAACTATATGACACCACATATTAGAAGGACAGAACCAACATTTTAGCTTTGCTGTTGTTAGATGCCATTGAGTTGGTTCTGACACAGAAAAAAATACTGCCTGATCATGTGGCACCATCACATATGTTCCTATATTTTAGCCCATTGTTGCAACCAGCCATGGTGCATGCCAATCTATCTCTTTGCGGGCATTTCTCTTTTACGATGCTCCTCCATTTTACCAAACATGATGTCCAACTCTAGATCTCTCCTCACAACATGTCTAAAGTGTGTAAGATGAAGTATTGCCATCTTTGCCTCCAAGGAGCACTTTGGACATACTTCTTCCAAAACACATTATTTCATTTTAGCAATCCATGGTACTTTTAATATTCTTCTTCAGCACCACAATTCAAATGCATCTATTCTTCTTCAATCTTCTTTATTCAATGCCCAACCTTCACATGTGGCTTGGATCAGGCACACTGTCGTCCTCAAAGCAAAAGTCTTGCTTTTCAATCCTGTCAAAAGAGCTCTTGTGCAGCATATTTAACTAATGCTACTCATCTTTTGATTTCTTGACTGCTACTCCCATGAGCACTGATGATGGATTCAAAAAATCCCTGGCATCTTCAGTCTTTTCTCCATGTTTCATGTTACCGATTGGTCCATTTGTAGGGATTTTGGTCTTCTTTACATTGAATTGTAATCTATACTAAAGGTTGAATACTTAATCTTCCTCAGCAAGTGCTTCAAGTCCTCCTCTCTTTCAAAGAGCGAGGTTATGCCATCTGTATATCACAGGTTGTTAATAAGCCTTCCTCCTATTCTGATGCCACATTCTTCTTCATATCAGCTAACTTCTATGATGATTTGCTAAACATGCAGATTGAATAAATATGATGAGAGGATGCAACACTGTTGCATACCTTTCCTGATTTTAAATCATGCAGTATTCCCTTTTCTGTTTATACAACTGCTCTTGATCCATGGACAAGTACGACATGACTCAATGAAATGTATGCTGTGATCCACACAGTGGAATGACTTGGCATAGTCAATAAACACAAGTAAACATCTTTCTGGAATTCTCTGCTTTGAGGCAAGATCCATCTGACAACAACAATGGTATCTCTTGCTCCATGACCTCTTCTGAATATGGCCTAAATTTCTGACAGCTCTCTGAATATACTGATGCAACTGTTGTTGGATGATCTTCAGCAAAAATTTACCTACATGTGATATCGGTGACAATATACAGTCTAAACATTCTGTTGGGTCACTTTTCTTTGGAATAGGCACAAATATGGATCCCGTCCTGTCAGTTGGCAAAGTCGCTGTCTTCCATATTCCCTGGCATAAATAAGTACTTCCAGTGTTTTATCAGGCTGCTGAAACATTTCCATCGGGATTCCATCAATTTGTGGAACCTTGGCTAATAGTTTCAGTACAGCCTGAATTTTTTCCTTCAACACCATTTGTTCTTGCTCATGGGCTTTCTCCTGAAATGACTGAATGTCGACCATTTCTTTTTGGTACAGTGACTGCATTCTTTCCATCTTGTTTTGATGCTTCCTGCATTGTGAAATACTTCGCACACAAAATCTTTTCTTGCTACAAACCGAGGCTTGAATTTTTCTTGAGTTATTTTTAGTTCAATATATGCTGAGTGTGTTCCCCTTTGTCACCATGGTCAAGTCCAGTCTGAGAAATCAGCTCCTCCTTAGTCACACTTTGAGTGCCCTCCCACCAGAGGGATCCATCCTCTGGTACAATCTCTCACAAAGTTTTGCTTCCATTCACCAGACCTTCAGTATCTGTTTGAAGCTATACTAAGGTGCTCAGTGGCTCCTTCCTCTGAAGTGGGGAGCTAATTCTGTTTTGCTTTAGGATTTTTAAAATCAATCCAAATTTACTTCTGTTTGGATATTTTTCTATTCTACTTTAAATCTTGATTAGGAAATTTTTATAAGTAATTTGAATTAGAATTTCTATGACATTGGACTTATATTTGCCATCATGTTTGTGCATGAGTATAGTGAAGTTGTTTACACCATTGTTGATTTAGACAGAGGTAAAGATGGTAGAGATGGAGAAAAACATTCTGTTGCCCAACTAATAGCAGTTAAATTTGTCTCTTACAAGTACTTCTCATTTGCCAATTAAATACACACTTAATTTTCTAAACAGTTACTTTTGTTTTACTTTGAATAAATGAAGGGATTATCTCATCCTGAATACACTTGAAATTATTTTTTAGAGAACAATGTAAACCAGATGTTAATTATGGAACTTAAAAAGGAAATGGGCTCTAAAATTAAAATGATGAAAATTTGCAGAAGTGAAAATAAATGGGTGTCTAGGCATTGACTAATTCTTAAGGAGATGTCTGAAATCATAAGTGGTATGCAATCAGGGAATTCATAATATCAGCCTGAATATTCATTGAGATGCCAGTTCTGTGTGAGAATGATGTTTCCAAATGGGATTCTTTTACAGCAAATGTGCAGTTACCCATAATATTATTTTTGATAGAATTATTGGTGACTTTTCTTCTAATTTATATATTTTAGTATTGATGTGTAACTGGAAATTCCATGTACACTGGTTTTAGCTTATTGAACACAGCTGCTGCCTGAATAGCTAACCAATCCTCACTAGCCTACAGCCTTACAGACTCATTAAAAATAATTTTTCAATCAAACTCCTAGTGGTGTCTTTCCAGCTTTATGTACAGTAGATTGAAACAACCTAGTATGTTCTGCCCACTGTTTGAAGCACTTTCCTTATTTATCTTATGTAATCTTTTTATAATTAGCTTGTGCATTAGCTATCAATATCCTCACTTTAAAAATGAGGGAACTACAGATTAAAAAAGAAGATTATTTTCCTCAAACTCAAACCTATGAGAACCAATGACATACATGCAAGGACGTAATCCTTTTCTATTCTTAATATATTTTAAGTGTTTTGCTTTCTCATGAAAGTTGACCTGTTTTTCTCCTTTTGTTTACCCATTGCAACAAGATAGACTGCAGGTACATTCTTAAGTACACACATATCCTCATTATTTGGAGTACACCTCTATACTTATTACCCTTACAATCTGCTTCAATTGCTTAAAAAGAAATCATAATGTTTTCTTCCATTTCCCAATGAGATGACGTCTCTGATATTTTACAAAGAGTAATATGAAGGAGATATATTATGCTTATCTAGTCTTAACAAGAAAGAACTTGTGTGGGACTTATAAACACTTCCCTGACAAACAAGAAGAGAAAGTACTTCAATTACAGATGGATGATAGATAGATGGATAAACTAATATATAAATAGATATTTCTGCACCTAATTAAATTTGCATGTATCTCTTTCTTAAAAGTTGTTATGATACATTAATTTTAACTATGATTTGTGTGTGTGCATGCTATGGGAACATTGTTACAACTACTGAAATTATGTCTAGAATTATTAGAGTGTTAAAGATACTATATATTTTCATTATAAGTTTGAGTCCAATAATTTTGAAAAGATAAACCAATAACAACAAACTTATGGTTTATCAAGAAACCTCTGTATTCAAAAAAAATTCCAGATATTTTACTAAACATAATTATGCTATGTGTGCTCATTTCTAGGAGTTGGAAACATCTGAACACACCAAGTCAAACAAATAATTTCTTGCCTTATCACTACCACCACACTTTACCACAGAAGAATGACACTTTATATGGATTCCCAGCAGGCTGAAAAGAGAAAAAGCTGATTAGACATCAGACTGCCCACTGAATGGGATGACGGCCACAGCTTTGACAGAGACACCAAAAATGAAGAGGAATGCCTCAAAGGAAGAGAAGCAGCAGCCTAAACAGGGCATCACTAAACAAGGCAAAGCGAATTCTGAAGAGTGGACAAGCCCTGAGAGTGATCTTGAACATATTATCCTTAAAAACAGTGACAACAATGACAGCTGCCAATTTCAGGATGTTCCATTGAAGAAAAAGGAGATCTTTTCCAAACCACACCGCCAACTCTGTCGATCACCCTGCTTGGATCATCCAAGCTTTTCCCAGAGCAGCATTCTAAAGGATGGGAAGTTTGATCTAGAAAAGGAATACCAAGCCAAGATGGATTTTGCTTTGAAATTGGGCTATAAAGAGGACCAGATTACATCAGTTCTGAACAAACTGGGTCCAGACTCACTTATTAATGATGTATTGGCAGAGCTTGTCAGACTTGGGAACAAAGATGACTCCGAAGGACAGTCCAATTTGAGTCTACTATTGCCTCATGGACCAAGCTGTGGAGAGATTTCATGTCCTGAACTATTTCTTGAAGATGAAATAGGCTACGGTGACAATTTGAGACCAGTTGTCATAGATGGAAGTAATGTGGCTATGAGGTAAGACTGTCATATTTTTTTCTTGAAAATACTTTCCTGGGGGAGAAAAAAAAAGCTGGTACTGAGGGCTCAATAGAAAGTAAATGTCTTGAAGAGAATGAGGGCAACATATGTACAAACATGCTTGCTTTAATTGATGTATGGATTGTGATAAGTTGTACAAGCCCCCAATAAAAATATTTTTTATAAAAAAAGAAAAATAATTTCCTGAGCACATGAAATTGTGCCTCCTTGCAAAACTCTGTAAGATTCACTTGACTGTTATCTGGGATTTGTGCCACTGTAGATGGACAGTGATCAAAATACTCCTACTTTGGCCTTATCTCTCTCCATTTATGTTGTTGCTAGGGTGTTTTCAGGTATTTTGAAAGCAGCTTTGATATCAGTAACGCTTCTAAGGTTAAAAGAAAAAATAGAAGGAGACAAAAGTGCCATGGGGACACAGTGGATTAAGCACTGGATTGCTATGTTAGAAGATTGGCTGCTTGAACCCACCGTCCACTCCATAGGAAAAAGATGAAGCAATCAGCTTCCATAAAGATGTACAGCCTTATGGAGTAGTTCTACTATGTACTACAGGGTCACTATAAGTCAGAACCAACTTGATGGCTGTGGGTTTGCTTTTTTTATCTCATCATTTATTTCAACCACAAAATTGGATATTTTTAAATGAAAATTATTAAATTATATTAAAAAGTTGTGTCCAATTATATTGCTAACATGGGCTACATCACATGACACTCAGGGTGCAATACAACTTGTTGGCATGTTTTCTGCAGAATGTTTACATTTTGTAAAACAGCTTCTTGTAGTTCCACCTATTCTTTTTTTTAAAATCATTTTATTGGGGGTTCGTACAATTCTTATCAAAATTCATCCGCTTTGTCAAGCACATATGTACATTTGTTGCCATCATCATTCTCAAAACGTTTGCCTTCTACTTGAGCCCTTGATATCAGTTGCTCATTTTTCCCCCTCCTTCCCCAATCTGTTGGTCAGGGTGACCAGAAAGTCTGGTAGAGAGCCTTATTAGTGCCAATGAACCATCTTCTCTAGGTGTGTATTTTTTATTTCTTTTTTTTTGTTTTATTTTTCTTTTGTTTTTTTTCTTTTAACAATTTATTGGGGCTGATACAATTCTTTTCACAGTTCATACATATACATACATCAATTGTATAAAGCACATCTGTACAGTCTTTGCCCTAATCATTTTTTTCTCTTTTCTTCTTTTACATTTTATTAGGGACTCAAACAACTCTTACCACAATCCATACATATACATACATCAATTGTATAAAGCACATCCATACATTCCCTGCCCCAATCATTCTCAAGGCATTTGCTCTCCACTTAAGCCCCTTGCATCAGGTCCTCTTTTTTTTCCCCCTCCCTCCCCATTCCCCCCTCCCTCATATGCCCTTGGTAATTTATACATTGTTATTTTGTCATTTCTTGCCCTATCCGGAGTCTCCCTTCCCCCCTTCTCTGCTGTCCCTCTCCCAGGGAAGAGGTCACATGTGGATCCTTGTAATCAGTTCCCCCTTTCCAACCCACTCACCCTCCACTCTCCCAGCATCGCCCCTCACACCCTTGGCCCTGAAGGTATCATCCACCCTGGATTCCCTGTACCTCCAGCCCTCATATGTACCAGTGTACAGCCTCTGCCCTATCCAGCCCTGCAAGGTAGAATTTGGATCATGGTAGTTGGGGGGAGGAAGCATCCAGGATCTGGGGGAAAGCTGTGTTCTTCATCGATACTACCTCACACCCTAATTAACCCATCTCCTCTCCTAAGCCCCTCTATGAGGGGATCTCCATTGGCCGACACTTGGGCCTTGGGTCTCCACTCTGCACTTCCCCCTTCATTTAATATAATATATATACACATACATATATACATATACACATATATACACATACATACACACACTTATATCTTTTTTTTTGCATGATGCCTTATATCTGGTCCCTTGGGCACCTCGTGATCGCACTGGCCGGTGTGCTTCTTCCATGTGGGCTTATTTGCTTCTGAGCGAGATGGCCGCTTGTTCACCTTCAAGCCTTTAAGACCCCAGACACTATCTCTTTTGATAGCCGGGCACCATCAGCTTTCTTCACCACATTTGCTTGTGCACCCATTTGTCTTCAGCGATCCTATCATGGAGGTGTGCAGTCAATGATATGATTTTTTGTTCTTTTTAAAATCATTTTATTGGGGACTCTTACAACTCTTATCACAATCCATACATCAATTAAAGCAAGCATGTTTGTACATATGTTGCCCTCATTCTATCCATCCATTGTGTAAAGCATATTTGTACATTTGTTGCCATCATCATTCTCAAAACGTTTTCTTTCTACTTGAGCCCTTGATATCAGCTCCTGATTTTCCCCCCTCCCTCCCACCTCCCCCTTCCCTCATGAACCCTTGATAATTTATAAAGTATTGTTATTTTGTCGTGTCTTACACTGTATGATATCTCCTATCACCCACTTTTCTGTTGTCCACCTCCCAGGGAGGAGGTTATATGTAGATCCTTGTGATCGGTTCCCCCTTTCTACCTCATCTTCCCCTTACCCTGCTGGTATAGCTACTCTCATTATTGGTCCTGAGGGGGTTTAATCTGTCCTGGATTCCTTGTGTTTCCAATTGTTATCTGTACCAGTGTACATGCTCTGGTCTAGCCGAATTTGTAAGGTAGAATTGGGATCATGCTAGTGGGGGGGGGAGAGGGGTGGGAAGCATTTAAGAACTAGAGGAAAATTATATGTTTCATCGTTGCTACCCTGCACCCTCACTGGCTCATCTACTCCCCACAACCCTTCAGTAAGAGGGTGTCCAGTTGCCTACCGATGAGCTTTGAGTCTCCACTGTGCAATCACCTACATTTACAAGGACATGATTTTTGTTCTTTGATACCTGATCTCTTCGACAGCTCATGGTCACACACACAAGCACACACACACACACACACATATATATACATATATATGAATGAATTGGAATAGACTTGATGGCAATGTGGGTTTTTTGTATTTTTTCATACACACACAAATGTGGCTTCAAAAAGTTAGTGGAAAAATTGAATTTAAAAAAGGGAACACCTATGTTTTTCGCTAAATGAAACCCAGGATTGATGAACCTCTGGGGATAATAAATAGAACAAGGGTTTAGGGTGGGGGTGGGAAGGTTTCAGGTGGGGGTAGGTGGGTAAAGGGGAGACAGTGTCAAGGAGCACAGAAAGAAAAAATATTTAATAACTGATTATGGAAGCAAAGGTACAGTTCTGCTTGATGTGATTGAACTTTGGAATTACATTTGTATTAATTCCCAAGTAATAATAAATTAAAACAAAAACAAACATAGATCCAGGAATTATTTTTTGCTTGCACTAAATCCTAGCTCCAACTTAAGAACAATTAGTTCTTACATCATGACCTCCTTTATACTCCCCTCAGGAAGGGTACACAGAGAGGGGATGAGTGCTATAGGAAAATGTGGTGAAGAAATTAGATGGTGCCCGGTTATTAATTAGATAAAATAGCATCTGGAATCTTAAAGCCTTGTCTCCAAACAAGCATCCAAGTGATAAATCATCGAAGTCCACATGGAAGAAACACACCATCATCAGTCACCGAAGGATTTTGAATCATATAATCTGAAGTCAAATGAGGGATTAGTGTCAGAGAATAAAGTGTGATAATATGGTTTGCAGAAGGCTCTGGATTATAGTGGGATCCAAAATTCATTTGTGAAACTACACTGGAAATAAGCCTCCGGTGAACTCCCTCTATACACAATTGAAGGGTAGGAGGGAAATGGTTACCAGAGTGCATTAGAGAGTTGAGTATAGAAAATCACAGGCATAAATCTGACTTGAACAGTTCAAACTTTGTCAGTAGGTCCCAATGAAAAACATGACACAACTCCAGGAGTGTGACCCCAATGACAAGACTTCTGAGATACACACTAATATGAACAAACAAAAAACAAACCAAACATACAGAAAAATTTTGAAACCATGCATGCCCTAGGTTTTGCAAAATCCTATCATGCAATCTACAGCTTTGTTTCTATTATGAAGTCCATATTTTCCAACTATTTCCTTCCTCTTTGGTTTCAGCTTTTGCATTCCAATTGCCAATAATTATCCATGCATCTTGTTTGCATATTTGATTAATTTCTGATTGAAGTTGCTGGTAGAATTCTTCAATTTCTTCATCACTAGCTTTTCTGGCTTGTGCATAAAGTTGAATAATAGTTGTATTGATTTAATTTCCTTGAAGGTGGGTATATACCATCCTATCAGACAGCGTTGTGCTTAATGATTAATTTTGTATTGTCTTTTTTGACAATGCCTGTCACATCATTCCTCTTGGTTGTGTTACTGCTGATATAGTAGATCATATGCTTTTCTGATTCAAAATGCCCAGTCCAGTCTATTTCAGTTCAAAAATGCCTAGGACATTGATTTTTACACGTTCCATTTCATTTTTGACCACTTCCAATTTTCCTATATTCATACTTTGTAAAGTTCCAAAATGAACTTAGCATATAAAAATGTATGAAAAACAGAAATCACCAACACCACACGCACACCATAAAATGACAAAAACAAAACCATATCTATGAATATTTACACTGGCTATAAATGTAGTAAATGCAGCAGTCAAAAGGCAGAGAATGATAATATGTAAGAAAACAGTACCCATCGATATTACCAAGAGACACATCTCACAAGATCTAAATAAAACAAATGACAGTACTCAGTCTTAGAAGCTCATTAAACAGTGCTGAGTGAACCACATGATGCAGGGAATACCCAGGCTATGAGATACCCCAAAGGAAACACACACAGTGGAATCAAAATAGATGAATGTGAACTATTAAAAATAAACACTGTGTACATAAAAAGATTTCACCAAAAAGTAAAATGAGAACTCACAGTTTAGAAAAAGATATTTAGCAATGACATAACAGAAAAAGACTTAAGTACTAAAACCTACAACATATTACAAGCCTACAACAATTTTTTTAATCGCCCTCTTAAAAGGTGGGCAAAGGATGTGAATAGACAATTTACAGAGGATGACACCAAAATTGCTAACAAACACATAAGGAAATTCTATTGTTCACTAGCCATCCAGAAAATGCAAGTTAAAACAACCATGAAATGCCACCTAATACTCATAATCTTAGCCCAGTTTAAAAAAAAAAACAGAAATGGAGTGATTGGAATGCTTATACACTGCTGGTGGGCTTATCAATATGTACAACCATTGTAGCAATACTTAAAGCAACTGAGCATTGAAGTCCCCAATACCATTGCTGGGCATATAACTCAAAGAAATAATAGACAGATCACGAAAAATCATATGCTCTCCCATGGCCATTACAGTACAGTTTACAATAGCAAGAAGATGGAAACAGCCTAATTCCCCATCAGTAGACAATGGTTTAAAACAAACAATCAAAAACAATCTTAGGTACATATATATAATGTAATACTGTGTGTCCCTAAACAGAGAAGAAACTGTGAAACACCTCATGACATGGAAACCATTATGCTGAGTGAAGTTAGTCAATAACAAAATGATAAATACTGTATGTGCCCTCTGCCGTAGGTACAAGCAACAGGGTGGGCACAGGCTCAGGCTTTTAGGACATCCAATCTGTGGAGGAAGCACTAAAGAACTAGAGGAGATTTGGATGTTTCATCGGTGCTGTACTCCACCCTGACTGGCTCGTCTCCTCCCTGGGACATTTCTGTAAGAGGATTTCAGTTACCTACATATGGGCTTTGGGTCTCCACTCCACACTCCCCTTCATTCACAATGATATTTTTTGTTCTTTGATGCCTGATACCTGATCCTATCGACACCTCATGATCACACAGGCTGCTGTGTTTCTTCCATATGGGTTTTGTTGCTTCTCAGATTGATGGCCGCTTGTTTATCTTCAAGCCTTTAAGACTCCAGATGTTATATCTTTTGATAGCTGGGCACCATTCGCTTTCTTCACCATATTTGCTTATGCACCCACTTTGTCTTCAGCAATCATGTTGGGAAGGTGAGCTTCATGGAATGCCAGTTTAATAAAACAAAGTGTTCTTGAATTGAGGGAGTAGTTGAGTGGAGGCCCAATGTCCATCTGCTGCCTTAATACTAAACCTATGAATATATGCACATAGATCTATTTCCCCATTGTCACATATAAATACATTTATATATGTGCATGCCTTTGTTTAGACCTCTATAAATGCCCTTTGCCTCCTAGTTATTTCCTCTACTTCCTTTTATTTTCTTCTTGTCCCACTATCATGTTCAGCCTTCATTTGGGTTGCAATAACTCCTCTCGGTTACATTGCCCTTGATCAAGCCCTATCAGGCCTCCTGCACTCTCCTCACCATCGATTTTGGATCACTTGTTCCCTTTTCCCTGGGTTTTTTAACACCCATTTCCTTCCCCGCCCCCACTCTTCCATGTCTTCCAGGAACTGTCCGTCTCGTTATATTCTTCTCCACATTGTTTATCCCACCTATCTTATCTAGATAGACCTGCAGAGATAATAATATGCACAAAATACCAAAGCAAAACAAAGCAACAAAGAAAACAAAACAGCCACAAAATAAAACCAATGACAAAAAAATGAAAAGCCTGTAAATACTTCAGGGTCTGTTTGTTGACTTTTAGGAGTGTTTTCCAGTCGAATCTGATGGGGTGCCATGCCCTGGCCCAAAATCTATTTTTGGTATTACCTCGGATTTTCCATGCTGTGCTCCTCTTGCTGTTCTATTGCACACCCTTAGTATTTTGCCTCGGGTGGTGGGGTCAGATGGGGTGCAATTCCAGCACTGTGTCTCCAGTGTTGTCCCCCACAGGGCTATGGGTCAGTGAGGGCTGTTGTGTCTCATAGTGGGGCCGGCCATATGGTTCTCTCTGAGCATTGGCTGCTCTGAGTAGGGATACTGTCCTCAAGGCTTGGTTGGCCAGCATGTGTTCCACTCTCTCTTCCACCCCCTTCATTTTATCCTGTGTAATCTGATCAGACATGTTCCCCTCTCTAGGTGTGTATCTTGAAGGTCACTTTGATGGGTCACATCAAGATCAGATTGTTAAGGGAGGGGAGAGCGATGACCACTTAGCGGCTGCTATGCAAAGTTATGATTCAGTCCCCTGACAGGTAGATATTCCTAATAGAGGGACCAGTGAGACTGATAAAGTCAAGTCAGAAGAGCGTAAAGGGAACAGACATGTCTGGGAGAAGGCAAGTACATGCCTGTTGGTAGAAAAAGTGGGAGAACCAATTTCCAATGGGGGGGGGGGAGGGTTGGAATTTCTAACAATACTTTCCAGGGCTCTTTTTTTGGGTGGGGTATTCCTAGTAATATTCACATAATAAGCCACATGACCTGGAATTTCTGTACAACCCTGGGGACCCAGACCATGCACCATAGAACCCTGGGACATTAAACCTTGGATTGTCAAGCACACAACACACTCCAAATGCTGTACCAGAGGGATTCAATGTGGATATTCCACTAGGTGAAATAGATTCTACCTCATACATACCTGTAACCCGAGGACTAAAATTAAGACTAAAATTACATGGTGTGTGAAGAAGCAGAATACAGATATACCAAGAATATTGGACTCTCCGTAGGCAGACCAAATTTGACTTCATTCATCAATGCCCTACTTGCTGTATTAAGATATATATTATTTATGCAGACCTGTAATTGACATTATTAGTGAGTATTATTGTAAATTTTGCCTCACCACAAACTCCTATTGCTTGTGCAAATAGCATCCAGTCACACAATTTTTTTCAAGGAATTCAATTGAATAATCCAGGTGCTATCATATGTAGTTAGCTTACACTTGCTCAATCTCTCTCTCAACAGTGTTTAAAAAATTAGTACCAAGGGCAAATTAATGACACTAATAATCTTTATGCTCTGCACAGAGATGATCAATAGGATTCTCTAACATAAATTAACAACAAGGCCTCTAAAGGAATCCAGAAGTTGATAAAAAAAATTGACACAGGAATGGATTTGGGGCTTACATTTAATCCTAGCTCCAGTCTAAGAACAATTAGTTCTTATGACATGGCTCTGCTCAATACTCACGCTCCTGTTTCCTCCCTTCAGGAGGAAGCATATAAGATATAGATTCTATGGCAAAGTATGGTGAATAAATTAGATGGTGCCAGGCTTTCAGATAGAATAGTATTTGGGGTCTTAATGTCTTATTCCCAAACAAGCAGCTAAGTGAGATGTCAATTAAGTCCTCATGGAAGAAGCACACGAATATCCATGACCCAAAGATTGTAGAGTATGTAATCCAAAAGCAAAGAGGAATAGTAGCAGAGTCTAAACTGTAAAATTCTGGTTTGCAAAAGGCTAAGGATGACAATGGAAGCTCAAGATACATTTGGGAGATATACAAAAGAAATAAAATTCTGGTATTTTTGCTTTATACATAATGGGAATGAACTGGTTACCAAATAGAGTATTGAAGAGATGATTATAGTCTATTAAAATGATAAACTTAAAATAAATAAATAAAATGATAAACTTGACATTAATAGTTAAAATCTTGTCATTTGATCTCCCCTGTGATACACTTTGGGCTTAATCTGGTTTTCAATATTTTCTGTGTGTGTGTGTGTGTTTCATATTGGAATTTATCTCTGATAAATTTTTATATTGTGGGTAGCCTTCTTGAATCTTTGTTATGTTTTTCTGTTTTTTGGTATTTGAAACACAGGATTGATAAGCCCATAGAGATAACAATTTGAATAAGGGTTACTGTGAAATATGGTGGGGGAAGTAGGAAGGCATAACATGGAACTGATATCAAGGAATTCAAGAGGAAAAAAATGTTTTAAAACTGATTGTGGTAGTATAATTGTACAATCCTTCTGGATGTGATTGAATTACGAAATGGTATGCTGTCTGGATTGGCTCCTAATTAAATGGTTTGGGAGAAAATGAAAGCAATGAAACAGCATATATAAAATTCTGAAGGAAAATATGTGTTAACCAAGAATCATATACCCAGAAAAATTTTCCCTCTAATATGAGGGTGCTCACTTGGTAAAGAGAAATATTAAAAAGTTATAGAACCAAGGTCAATGTTACAAAAAATACTAAATAGAGTTCTGGAGACAGAAAATTAACAACAGCAGACATAAACTTGAGATTACCATACATGACAATTGTGTAAATAATTGCCTTTAAAATAATACCAAACTAATCTCAAGGAGTTACAGATTAAAGATGTTTCAAATGTTCAACTCTTTCAAGATGTTTTTCTCTATTTTCCTCCAAGTCCTTCCTTAAGTATATTCACACATATCTCGGGGTTCTGTGATTTGCTACAATGGCAAACAAAAACTTTGAGTAATAGTCTCACGTGATCGTGGGTGCTTGGTTGTTGTTAAGTGCCATTGAGTCCGTTGCAACTCATACAGATCCTAGACACAATAGAATAAAACACTGTATGACCCTGTACCAACCTTACAATTCTTCCTTTGCCACATCCCATTGTTGCAGTCCCTGTGTTTATTCATCTCCTTGAGAGCCTTCTTTTTCTTAGCTGCCTCTCCAGTTCAACAAACGTAATTTCTTTCTCCAGGGACTGGTCTTTCCTGATAGTAAAGCAAAGTTTTGCTATTCTTCTCTCTAAGACACTCACTGGCTGTGCTTCCTCCAAGACAGATTTGCTTGTCCTTTTCCAGTCCATGGTACTTTCAATATCTTCTCCAATACCACAATTCAAATGCATTGATTCTTCTTCAGTCTTCCTTACTCCAATGTACAACTTTCACATACATATGAGGCAATGGAAAATACTATGACTTGGATCAGGCACACCTTAGTTTTCAAAGTAAAACCCTTGCTTTTCAACACTCTAAAAAGGTCCTATGCAGCAGATATATCTAATATAGCTTGTATTTTGGTCTCTTGATTGCTGCTTCTGTTGTGGATTCAAATAAATAATAACCACTATAATGTCTTGGTAATTTAGAAGAGTCTTTATTCTGTTACAACCGGGATGCTAGAATCTAAAAGTGATTCTTTTGTTTACAGTCCCAAGTGGACATCTCAGCCTGTCTATAAAAGCAAAAACTCATTTATCAATTGTCAAGGACTCAAGCAAGCGTAGACAGAAGCAGAAAGCAAAATTAATGGGTTAATTTTAACTTCTAAAAGAGCAAGTAACAGCAGATATTAATGGCTCAAGTAGACGGCAAATGTTTTGAGAATGATGATGGCAACAAATGTACATATGTTCTTGACACAATGGATGTATATATGGATTGTGATGAGAATTGTATGAGCCCCCCCAAAAAATTATTTAAAATAAATAAATAAATTTTTTAAAAATTTAAAGAGCAAGTAAGCATTGCAAGGTACATCTGTTAAAACAAAGAAACAAAAGCAGATTACACCATCCTGGTTAACAAAAGGATAACAAGATTAATTACACCATTGAGATCACAACATCAAAAGGAACTATATTATTAATTACAATGTTCTGATTCCAGATATACATGAGTACATTTTGAAATTAATCCCAACAGGGCTTTCCAAGATGGGAGGGGCAAGGAGGCAGGTCTCTCAGCAGTCAACATGGCATTGCAGTGGCAAATCTGCCTCATTCCCTGCTGTTTTTATTTGGGAATCAAATCGTTGATTTGGTAACAGCCCTTATATGGTTTGGATGAACTTAACTAAAATATTAATAAAGCATGGTCAAATTTAAATTTTCAGTATTAATAATAATAGAGAAGCAGCAAGAACAGTAATTAAGGTTGTGACCCAAGGAGATAGATTAAACAATTTTTCTTACCAGCTGCCTGTGGATATTCCATTTTCTGCCACCTTTATTTTACATTTTTGTGGACTAAAGTGAGAGTTTCTTGTATAATTCCAGTTTTGTTTGCATAAAAACATTTTCTAAAGGGCTAAACCATATTTCACCTTGTTTAAGGAATAACCAACTAAGACCTCATCTATTCTGCAAGACTACATGAGCTAAGGACTTAATTTGTTTTGATAATTCTGATATAAAAGTTTTTAATCTGATAATATCCCGGTTAATGAAAGAAAGAACACCATGCTCCCAGGAGAGCCTTAAAATACACTTGTGACCCATTGTAATTTATATGAACAGTTTGATTACAATATGCAGACTATCGAGACAGAGATAGCAGTATTACGAAACCAAGAGTCTTAGTTTAAGGTGTCTTCTATGGAAGAATGAACTTTCTATTCTGCGTCAGGTGGGGCAGCATTAAGATGCAAGTGGTGAATTCAGGTAGCAAGTTTGTTCACCCTGATGGAAGTTGAACACATTCACCGGGTTGGAATGAGTGCACACAGGTGGTTGGGGTACTGCCATCCTTTAGAATTTGTGGATTTGACACTGGACAATTTGTAAGGTTTTCAGGAAGCAAACTATGATTATAAATTTTTCCTGCAGGTGCCCTCAGAACAATGAAGTTGTCGGTGCAGATTAACTAGACACCTTTGCACAACTTTTTAGCCATATACAAATTTCAAAGCAAGGACAATAATTCTAAAAAGATAAAACTAATATGCGTACAATGTGAAATGTTCCAGCCTTATTTAAACATAATATTTTATAAGTGAGCAGAACAAAAGAAGAGGAGGAGGAGGGTCTAACCCACATAACAGTTATGTCATTAATTTCTTAGTGTAACCCAATAGGAAGATTCTGTATAATTCCAAATAGTATTATTTACATAATTACAAATACTTGCATGTATACTTTAGAACATTTTTTATGAAGACCTCAGTTAACAATAGTGACAGAATTATTAACAATAATGAAAGCTTTACAAAATTTATCATTTACCTTGCCAAGCTGTGCAGTGTTGTTTTTATATTTAACAAGTTACTCCTGCTAAGGAGAAAAATCTATAATTAGTTTGATTAACAGGTAACCAAGACATTTACACTTGCATTTTAGCTTTAAGACAATCTTTTGCAGATTTCACACACAATGCAGAAGAGGTATAACCCAAGTACAGTTTAAGGCACATCCTTTCTTGTTGAGAAAGCAGCTTTTTCCATCTCTCCATGGACCTGGAGTCCATTGAGTATCATTGGTTAAAACCACAGGTCCTGACAAATGCAATTTAGCGCTGTTAACAAGCACTGCCAGCATAGCTAGAAGCATATGTTCAGGAGTTTTAGGAGAAGTTAATAGGTCTTTGATTGAGACTGTCCTTGCAGAAACCTCTGGAGACAACTTGCTTAAAGTAGACACACCAAAGAGAAATTTATACATTCTTTTCATTGTCTGTTAAAATATACACACAACTTTCCCCTGGATTGAGCAAAGGTTTGAATATTTAATTTGTTTTTTCAGTTCTTTTCTTCTTTATAATATGTTTATTGCTTCCTTACTAAGGGTTACCTGCTCTGAATCTGAACCCTAACTGTCTTTTGTTTTATAGGCTTCTGAGAGGTCTGACCTGTTTCTTTTAAGGCTGTAGTAACAGCTCAGATTAGAGCCCCTTGGCTTGTTTGTTTGTTTTCAGGAAATTTTCTATTATTATAAACCCTTTGAGAAATTTCTATTATTGCTGATTAAAATTTTTAATGCCTTTTAACATTTGTAATTTCATTTTTATGTCTGTGGCAAACTGAATTACAAAAGTCAAATTGACTGCTTTGAAGTTCACAGGGACCTCCAGATCTATGGGAGTATAGGTCTTGTGGGCATCTAGCAGTCTATTTAAACAGAAGGCAGTAGGGGACTCATTTTGTGGGCCAATGGACGCCCCCCCTGCCTAGTCCCTGATAGTAAGTGCTATTGAAGGCATACGCTCTTGAAGTTTGGGGGTCCAATCTGGCCTAAGGGGAAGTTTTTTCCCTTTAATTTGTTTCTATTTCCTTCCACTTTCCCTCACCTGCCAAGGCCCAACACATCCTTCGGCTGTGCACTTTTGAGGTGAAAAGCACAATCAACTTTTGTTGGCAGTCATCCCAAGTAGGGCAATGAGTTTACAGAAAAGGAGAGAGAGAGAGAGAGAGAAAGCAGGGACCGAACCAGAGTTCTACAGAGCAGGGAGCCAGTGTCTGCTGATGCTTTCTGCTCTTCACATTTGAGAGTAGGCAGTCAGTGTCTGTGACCACTTTTTATTTCCACAGATGAGGGGTGGGGGATGACCGCTGCCTGTGGTGAAAACAGCAGTCACAGCAGACAGACTTAAGCAAGGTAGGAAGAAACTTTGCCCAAGAAGTTGCAATAATAGGGTGAGGCTTGGAGCTACCACGGAGAATTTTTCCTTTTACAAAGAGATTCTGGAGTACAAGTGGAACCAGGGATGTTACACCCTGGGCCACCAAACTCAGAGAGAGCAATTTTTAGCAGCAGAAAGCTCGTGTACAGAAAGTCAGATACCAAGCAGTCAAAAAGTGTGACCCAAAAGATATAAAACCAACCAATGGAGAGGAGTCCTCTCCTTAACCCAAGAATTGACCAAAGTTGAATGAGACTGCATTCCATGGGGAAGTAGGAGACAGACACTTTAAAGGGTGGTTATTTGAAATTATTTTTAACCTTCGAAGTATAATGCAGACAAATAGGAGGTGAGTTTCACTTAAAGTGAAACAACTCAGCTGCTCACCTGACCCGCAGGTTAGAGCTTTGATTGGAAACAAACACATCTCTACATAATTTTTCTGATTTTAAAACCATTAATTCCATTCTAAAGAAGAGAAAATATAAACAGACAGTTACCAGAAATATAAACAAAGGTAAAGAAAAAAATAAAACTTTCCATGGGCTGAACTCACAAAGAGTTCCTTGGAAGTAAAGATAAATTATACATTCCAATACACATTCCGGTTCCCAAATCTCTGGGTGAAACTACTCAAAGTTCTGCAACAAAGACACAGAGTTCAACAAGTCATTTATTTTAAACAACACTACAAAGTAGGTAAAGCATAAATTTAGAAAGGCAAAAGAACTTCGGAGGCAACATGTAAAGGATAGTACAAAAAAAAATCAAACCAGGAAAACTGAAAATCAAACCAGACTTCTCCTGTATGACCTGTTTAAAAATTGTCATTCATTTTTTTTTCACAAGAGAAAAGCTTGTAGTTAGTTCAGGGATCGTTTGCTGGCCCTTAGGAGCGTTTTCCAGTCCAGTCTGTTGGGGCACCACGCCCTGGCCCCAAAGTCCACTTTCAGCATTCCCTGGGGACCTTGCCACTCCATTCCCTTGCTGTTCCGCTGCACTCCCCCAGTGATTTGCCTCGGTGTGGTGGGACCAGGTCAGGTGCAATTCCCACACTGTGTCTCCGGTGCAGTCCCCTGTATCACCCTTAGTCACTGATTGGCATCATTTCTCATAGTGGGGCCAGCCATGTTGTTCTCTCTGTGGACTGGCTGCTCTACTCAGGAACATCATCATCACGGCCTGGTGGGCCAGGCTGTGCTCCACTCTCTCTTCCTGCCCCTTCATCTTCTCCCGTGTGCTCTGATCAGATCTGTTCATCTCCCGGAGCTGCAGAGTCAATGTCGTCCTTTGGAACAAATTCTTTACGGGGGAGGGGCAAGTATCCACTTAATTTATGGTGCTGGGGCCAGCCTCCCATGCCATGTCATTCATTTTTACAGTAAAAACAAAAGCATAAACACAAAAAAACCACCTCCAAGGCTGGTTAGATTAATGATCTATTCACTCAGCCTGTCCAAATCGCAGGTTCCTGGATAAAACCACTCAATGTCTTTTTAAAATACCACACACATGTTTTGAACATTTTTGTTTTATTTTGATAAAAATTCATTTACTTTTAGCCAACAATTTAAACCTGCCAATAGAAAGCACAAAAATAACAACCAAAAGAAGGGTTTTTTTTTGTCCAGATGTCCAGTCAGTCAGGTCTGTGACTCTGAGGTTAATAGCCAGCAGTCCAGTTGCCGGAAGGGAGGAAAGAAAGAAGGGTTGAAGGGAAGCCTTAAAGACACACACATACATATATATGAAGGACACATAACCAGACTGACCGAATTACACAAAATAGACAAACAGTCATGGCTAAGAATATTGCCAGTACCAAGTACCAAATTTGTTACGTAGTGGTCTAAAAGAAGACAAGCAGCCAACTTAACCAGATTACTAAATTTGTCAAATGGCAGTCTAAAAGAAGATGAGCAGCCAACTTAACAAGTAACCAGACTTCTGAAGTTAGGGTGGAATCCAAACAACACCACCCCTTACCCCCCACACCCCACCCCCCACCGCTAGCTAACCAGATGAGATCAGCCTCACAGACTCACATCCAGAGGTTTTAGGCAAAAAAGCCAAGCCGAATTTCAAGTTGAATTCCAAGGTCCCAAGCAGCTGCTCAACTGAGAGTGTAGGTGTCTGGAATCCTGAATTTTTTTTATTAGAGTGCACCCCACCTAGACATCCCACATCTCCAGGAGTAGCTGCCAGATGGAGTCACAGGGGGTTCCCGGACAATGTACCAAAATTTGCGGGTTCAACTAAATAATAGCCACTATAATGTCTTGATAATTTAGAAGAGTCTTTATTCGGTTATAACCAGACTGCTAGAATCTAAAAGTGATTCTTTTGATTGCAGTCCCAAGTGGGCATCTTGGTCTGTCTATAAAGGCAAAAATTCATTTATCACTTGTCCAGGACTTAAACAAGCATAGACAGAAGCAGAAAGCAAATTTAATGGGTTAATTGTAACCTCAAAAAGAGCAAGTACTCTCTGGCTAGACCAGAGGATGTACACTGGTACAGATAGGAACTAGAAACACAGGGAATCAAGGACAGATGATCCCTTCAGAACCAGTAGTGAGAGTGGTGATACCCGGAGGGTGAAGGGAGGGTGGGGTAGAAAAAGAGAACCGATTACAAGGATCTATATATAACCTTTTCCCTGGGGGAGGGACAACAGAAAAGTGGGTGAAGGGAGACATCGGATAGTGAAAGACATGACAAAATAATACTAATTTATAAATTATCAAGGATCAATGGGGGAGGGGAAGCAGAAGGGAGGGGGGAAATGAGGAGCTGATGCCAAGGGCTTAAGTGGAGAGCAAATGTTTTGAGAATTATAAGGGCAACAAATGTACAAATGTGCTTTACACAATTGATGTATGTATGGATTGTGATGAGTTGTATGAGCGCCCAATAAAATGATTTTTAAAGAGTTTTTAAAAGTAAGCATTTCAAGGTATAGCTGTTAAAAAACAAAAGCAGATTATAATACCCTGATTAACATAAAAGAATAGCTAGATTAATTATACCATTGAGATTACAACATGAAAAGGAACAGTATTATTAATTGCAACTTTCTGATTCCAGGTATCCCAGCAGGGCTTTCCAAGATGGGAAGGGAAAAGAGGCATGTCATTATTTTTTTTTCTACTTGAGGCCTTCATATCAGCTCTTCATTTTTTTTCCTCCCTTCCCCACCCTCCCTCCCTCATGAACCCTTGATAATTTATGAATTACTATTATTTTCATATCTTACACCAACCACTGTCTCTCTTCACCCACTTTCTGTTATTCGTCCTCCTGGGGATGGGGATTGGGGAGGGTGTTGTACGTCAATAATTGTAATCGGTTCCCCCTTTCTCCTCCCTCACCTTCCCCCTACCTTCATGGTGTCCCATTATTCGTCCTGAGGGGTTTATCTGTCCTGGATTCCCTGTGCTCCCAACTCTCATCTGAATCAGTGTACATTCTCTGGTCTAGCCCGATTTGTAAAGTAGAATTGGGGTCATGATAGTGGGGGTGGGGGGGAGGAAGCATTCAAGAGCTAGAGGAATGTTGTATGTGTCAACATACTGCACACTGCTATACTGCACACTGGTTGGCTTGTCCCTTCCTTGTGACCCCTCTTTGAGGGGTTGGCCAGTTGTCTACAGATGGGCTTTGGGTCTCCACTCTGCCCTCTCCCTCGTTCGCATCAATATTATTGTTTGTTCTGGGGTTTTCGATGCCTGATATCTGATCCCATTGACAACTCATGATCACATAGGTTGGTGTGCTTCTTCTATGTGGACTTTGTTGCTTCTCAGCTAGATAGCCGCTTATTTATCTTTAAGTCTTTAAGACCCCAGGTGCTATATCTATTGATAACCCAGCACCATCAGCTTTTGCCACCACATTTGCTTAGGCACCCGTTTTGTCTTCAGTGACTGTGTTAGAAAGGTGAAGATCACAAAATGTCAGGTTATTAGAACAAAGTGGACTTTCATTGAGGGAGCACTTGAGTAAAGGCCCAATGTCTGTCTGCTACCTTAACACTTAATATATAAATATAGGTACATAGATCTATTTCCCTATCATTACATATAAATAAATCTACATATGTACGTGTCTGTGTTTAGATCTCTATACATGCCCTTTGCCTCCTACTGCTTTCCTCTATTTTCTTTCACTTTCCTCTTGTTCCACTATCATGTTCAAGCTTCATTCAGCTTTCATTAATTCCTCTTGGCTACATTGCACTTGATCAACCCCACCAGGCAACCTACACCCTCCTCGCCATCAATTTTATATCACTTGCTGTTCCCTTGTCCATGAGTTTGTTGGTTCCCCCACCATTCTTGTCCCCGCCTCCCCCTCTCCCATTTCCCTCCAGAACCATCAGTCTCATTGTTTTCTCCTTGGGATTGTTTATCCTGCCTATCTTATGCGATAGACGTGCAAAAGCAATAACAAATACTACTACAACAACACCAACAGCAAAAGAAAAGCTTATAAATAGTTCGAGGTCTAACTGTTGACCTTTATGAATGTTTTCCAATAGAGTCTGATAATGTGCCATGCCCTACTCCCAAAGTCTATTTTTAAGATTCCTCGGGGACTTCATTGCTTTGCTCCCCTTGCACACCTTTCGTGATTCACCCCGGTGTGGTGGGGTCAGATTGGGCACAGTTCCCACACTGTGTTTCCAGTGTTGTCCCCAAGTGCTGTGGGTAAGTGAGGGATGTCATGTCTCATGGTGGGGCAGCCCTATGGTCCTCTCTATGTATTGCCTGCTCTAAGCAGGAGTATCATCCTTGAGGCTTGGTGAGGCCGGATCTTTTCACTCTCTCACTCTCCTTCCCTCTTAGTTTGCTTTGCTCCAGTGTATTGTAAGCAGACACATCCCCCCATCCCCCCGCCAGCTGTAGCTTCAGTGCTGTCTTCTTCATTGCATTCTTCTGGGAAGGAGGTCACATAGCTGGGAAATAGAAGGAAGGGTGTAGATAATCAACATAGGTTTCAAGAGACAATAGACTGTTTTAAACTTTTGAATAGATAAATAGGTGAGAGACAGAGATAGATGATAGATAGATAGATAGATAGATAGATAGATAGATAGATAGATAGTAAACTTGCAATAAATGGATAAGTCTTATCGAAATAAAAGAGAGTAAAATAATAGACTTGCTGTTGTTAGGTGCCATTGAGTTGGCTGTGAGCTACAGGGACACTATGCACAAGAAAAAAACACTGCCTGGTCCAGCGTCATACTCCAAATTGTTCCTATTCTCTCTCCTCTCTCTCTCTCTCTCTCTCTCTCTCTCTCTCTCTCTCTATATATATATATATATATATATATATATATATATATATATATATATATATATATATATATATATATATATATATATTTGTATTTTGGTGAGTTTACATAGCAAATTAGGTGCCCATTAAGCAATTTCTATACATATTGTTCAATGACATTGGCTATACTTTTCACACAACATTCTCTCTCTCTCTCTCTCTTTTTTTGGTGGTTTTCTTGATATAATATTCACAAATCATACACCTCCATGGTTAAATCACGTTTAAAGTGAGTTGTGTATTCATACTCACAATCAGTTCCAGAGCCCACTCCCTGCTCCCTGATTCCTTGTTTGCTCCCGAAATCCGCTCACCCTCCCTTTCTCCCCCCACACATCCCTGAAAAACCACTGCAAAAGTTATTATATCTATGCATCTATTCATTTTGTGCTTCACAAATTGGGAAACCTAGCAATAATAAACAACAAAAAGAAGATAAAATGGGAAGAATAAAATAATAATATGCAAATACAAATAAAGAGTAAGAACCAAAAGACCACCATCAATATTTTAAATGGCAGGGAAGAAAGGTTTGTCACAGCAATTGTTCTTATTCTTAAGCCCACAGTTGCAGCCATGGTTACAAGCCATCTCTTTGAGGGCCTCCCCCTCCTTTGATGCTCCTCTACTTTTACAAACATGATGTCCTTATTCAGGGACTGGTCTCTTCTGACATATCCAAGGTATGTAAGATGAGGCATTAAACAAATGCAAAGAAAAAAATCTTCAGCCAAATGTACTCAGCATAGAAAATTATAAGGAAAAAAAGAAACTAAAACTAAAGATTGGGTGTGGACCCCAGCAAAATGATAACAATACCAATCACTAATTATACTAGATATAATTGGATTAAATGCATCAGGCAATAGAAAAAATGGGTAAGAAAACAGAATCAATAAATATGCCACATAGAAGAAATATTCCTTATAAATTAAGTGGTGTAACCTGCCATTGGGAGGGGGTGGGAACACAATACTTATACACCACTGAAAGGGAGAATAGGTTCCTGAGACACATGTGGGGTGATTGAAGAGTGGAGAAATAAATGTCTTGGGGAAATCTCACCTTTCAAGTTCTTGGGTCTCTTGCTTTGTGATGGTCAGACCAGGGTGCAGCTGCCTTAGCCAGTTCCCTGCTTCAGCTGGAAAGGCTGACTTCCTGAAAGACACCCTCAAGGAGAAGCCGCATGTAACTACCCCGATGCAGCCCTGGGTGCTGGAGCAGCCTTGTGGAGACCCCTGCCAGCGCTGAGATGATTACACATTCACTTACTCGGCTTTCCTCCTGCAGCTGACATCATTGCGCCTGTTTTGGGAGATGGAAGAGGACTTTGTGGATTTGTGTTGGACATATGGGTTAATGTTGGACTTGTGGGCTTGGGCAGCACTGGGTTGGGGTGTTTTCTTGATGTGCACTTAACTTTTATATAAAACTCTTTTATACATGAGTTACTGTGGATTTGTTTCTCAAATGTACCCAGACTAACACCATTCCTGATTGCACATTTTTATCTCATTTCTATCTATCCTTTGGTAGTTGAGACCCTGTGCTGTAGACTATTAGCATGTTTTCTCTGTCCTTTTGAGGTATACAACAACTTCACAAGCACTGCCAGAAAGATTCAATGTGGAGACTCTAAAAAAGCAAAATTGAGCTTTACCTCAAGCTCAACTGTAACACACTTAAGGAGCAAGCATACTACTTTGGACATAGGGCTGAAACACCATAGGGTGAGTAGAAGCAGATAACTTCTACCCCAAGATTATGGAATTGGTAGTAGTTGTATTTGGTTGGAAACACTTGCTTTCAGGGTTCCAAATGAAAGATGGCCTGGGAATACCATATATTTACTATTTTAATATGCTCCATATTTTTATGACATACATTAATCTTGCGTTCAAGCTTCTGCCTTTGTGAATGAGTGTCAATGGAGGTTTTCCCTATCCCCAACTATCATTGTTCATATAAATAGTATCTAGTCACTGAAGCCACTTGTCTGTCAATTTATTGCACTGTGGTTGTGTGTTGCGGTGAGGCTGGAGGATATGCCACTGGTACTTTAAATGATGATAGGTTCAACCAAAGTGAACAGATTTCACCAGAGCTTCCAGACTAAGAACAAACTATGAAAAAGGAACCGAGTGACCACTTTGGAGGAAGTAGCCACTGAAAACCTTATGCAAACCAGGGAAATATTGTCAGATACGAAAGCCTAATGAATGGAAGCAGAACAATAGAAGCAGAAGACAGTGCCAGATAGTGCCACCCCTGGAATGGAAAAGCACTTAACATATGAAAGTTGCTTTCTCAAAGTAGAGTCATCCATGTTAGCATGAAGGGAGTGCAGCCTTCAAGATCTTCATTTGCTGATGGGGCACAACACAAGGTAAAAAAGGAAAAGCTGCAAAAATCTACTGAAAATCAGAGCTTCAAAAGTACTAACTATGAATCTAGGAAAATTGGAAGTTATCAGAAATGAAATGAAATGCATAGTGATCGATATATAAGCATTAATGAGCAGAAATGGACTGTCATTGGCTATTTGAATAATAAAACCATATGGTTTACTATGCCAGGAATGACACAAACAAGAAGAATGGCATCGCATTCATTATGCAAAAGGACATTTCAATACAACTGTTATTCAAATTTATGAATCAACCACAAAAGCTAGTGATGAATAAATTGAAGAGTTATACCAACATTTTCTTTTAAAAAATCATTTTATTGGAGGCTCACAAAATTCTTATCACAATCCATACACACATCCATTGTGTCAAGCACATATGTACATTTTTTTCCATTATCATTCTCAAACATTTGCGTTCTACTTGACCCCTTAATATCGGCTGCATATTTTCCTTCTACCTTCCCACTTCCTCCTCCCTCATGAACCCTTCATAATTCATAAATTATTATTATTTTGTCATATGTTACACTGTCTGATGTCTACCCTGCCCTCTTCTCTGCTGTCCATCCCCCAGGGAAGAGGCTATACGTAGATTCTTGTAATCAGTGACCCTTTCCACCCCACATTCCCTCCACTCTCCAGGCATCACCACTCTCACCACTGTTCCTGAAGGAATCATCTGCCCTGGATTCCCTGTCTTTCCCATTGCTATCTGTACCAATGTACAACCTCTGGACTAGTCAGATTTGTAAGGTAGAATTGGGATCATGATAGTGGGGGGGGGGGCATTTAAGAACCAGAGGAAAGTTATATGTTTCATTGTTGCTACCCTGCACCCTGACTGGCTCATCTCCTTCCCACAACCCTTCAGTAAGGGGGTGTCCAGTTGCCTATCCATGGGCTTTGAGTCTCCACTCTACACTCACCCACATTTACAATGAAATGATTTTTTTGTTCTTTGATGCTTGATACTTGATCCCTTTGACAACTTGTGGTCACACAGGCCAGTGTGCTTCTTCCCTGTGGGCTTTGTTGCATCTGAACTACATGGCCACTTGTTTATCTTCAAGCCTTTAAGACCCCTGACGCTATATCTTTTGATAGCTGGGCACCATCAGCTTTCGTCACTACATTTGCTTATGTGCACGTTTGTCTTCAGTGATCATATCAGGAAAGTGGGCACCCACTGATAAGATTTTTAGTTCTTTGATGTCTGATAACTGGTCCCTTCTACAACTTGTGGTCAGACAGGCTTGTGTGCTTCTTCCATATGGGCTTTGATGCTTCCCAGTTAGATGGCCACTTGTTTATCTTGGAGCATTTAAGACCCCAGACGCTATATCTTTTGATAGCTGGGCACCGTCAGCTTTCTTCACCACAATTGCTTATGCGCACATTTTTCTTCAGCAATCATATCGGGAAGGTGTGCATCCTGGAATGCCAATTTAATAGAATGACATGTTCTTGCATTGAGTAAGTGCTTGAATAGAGACCCAATGTCCATCTGCTGCCTTAATACTAAACCTATAAATATATGCACATAGATCTGTTTCACCAAACTCTTATATAAATAAGAGTTACATATGTATATGCCAGTCTTTAGACATCTATAAATACCCTTTGTCACGAAGTTTTTTCCTCTATTTCATTTTGCTTTGCTCTTGGCCCACTATCATGCTCAGCCTTCATTTGGGTTTTCAGTAATTTCCCTTGGCTACTTTGACCTTGCTGAATCCCTACCAGGTCTCTCACACCCTCCTTGCCACTGATTTTGGATCACTTGTTGCTCCCCTGTCCCTGGGTTGGTCAGCACCACCTGCTTACCCACGCCTCCCCCTCTCCTGTGTCCCTCTGAAATCATTGGTCCCATTGTTTTCTCCTTCAGACAATTCATCCAGGCTAGCTTATCTAGATAGATCTGTAGAGATAATAATATGCACCAAAAATCAAACCATAGCAAGATAGGTGATGAGTGAGAACACAGCGATGACAACAAAAAAGAAAACCAATTACTCATAGAAGAATAAATTAATTAAAAGAAAAATATTTTTTAAAAAAAGAAAAATCTGTATACAAATCAAGTTCTGATTTTTGATCTCTAGGCATGTCCTTCAGTCAGGTCCAATGGGGTACCATGCTCTGGCCCCAGAATCTGTCCTTTGGACTCCCTTGGGGGCTCCCTGCTCTGCTCCCACATTTGCTCTGCTGAACACTTTCAGTGGTTTGCCTTGGTGTCACAGGGTCAGTCTGAGCCAGTACGGACAATGAGTCTCCAGTGTTGTCCCCCTTAGGGTCCTGGGCCATCAAGGGATGGTGTGTTACGTGGGTGGGTCAGCCATATTGTCCACTCTGTGCATTGGCTGTTCAGAGCAGGGATATCGTCCTCCAGGCCTGGTTGGTCAGGATGTGCTCCTCTCTCTCTTCCTCCCATTTCATTTGCTCCCATTTGCTCTGATCAGACTTGCCCCTTTCCCCTAGCTTCAGCTTCAGTGCCGTCCTCTCAAGTAAATTCTTCTGGAGGGAGGACCAGTTTTCCACATAGCTGGTATGGGGGCCGAGCCCTCAGCCACCTCTACTGGCTCCCCTCTCCTTGCCGGCACACTACATTCATCTGGTACTGGCTTTAAATCTGTTCCCTCTTTCCCTGTGGAGACACACACAATACCCTCCCCTTGTGTGGGTCAGTGCCCTATTTCCCCATTACACATCTTTTTTATTCTTTCCCCTTTCCTCCCCCCACTTTTTAGTTGGGTACCATATGTACCCCTGGATTTGGTCTGGCCCCTGCAATTCTACCTGGACCTCACCCATGGAGTGTTTATATACAATAGCTTTTCCCCTATGCCCCTTTTGCATTTACCATTCTATTCTTTCTTTTTTATATACATAAACTTACCTCAGCGGACTAATGTTATACTTGTCCTTTTGTGCTTGACTTACTTCACTTGGCATAATTTCCTCCAGTTCTCCCATGTGGCGGTATGCTTCATGCATTCATCACTCCTTTTTAGCGATACATAGTACTCCATTGTATGTATGTACCACCGTTTTTTAATCCACTCGTCTGTTGATGGAAATTTGGGTTGTTTTCAACTCCTTCCAATTGTGAACTGTGCCGCAGTGAGCATTGGAGCACAGATGTCTTGCCGTGGTTAGTTTATTGCCTCTTCTGGGTATATGACCAGTAGGGGGATTGCTGGGTGGTATGGTAACTCAATTTCCATCTGTTTGAGAAATCGACACTTCAATTTCCAGAGGGGCTGTGCATACTTACAAGTTCACCAGCAGTGGATGAGAGTTCCTATCTCACCACAGCCCCTCCAACTCTTGTTGCTTTGTGATTTTTTCAATTGTGCTATCTTTAAGGGTGTTAGGTGGTATTTCATAGTTGTTTCGATTTGCATTTCTCTTATGGCTAATGATCGGTAACTTTTTCTCATAGGTTTATTGGCCATTCACATTTAAGACTCTGTAACTTCTGTTCAAGTCCTTTGCCCACCTCCTCAGTGGGGAATTAGTTTTTCTCTTATTGTAAGCTTACAAAGTATTGTAGATTTTAGTAATAAGGTTTTTGTCTTATGTGTCATTGCTAAAGAAGTTTTCCCAGTTGGTGAACTCTCTTATTACTCTCTTGGCGTATTCTTTCGATGTACACAGGTGGCTTGTCTTCAGTATATCCCACTTGTGTATTTGTGACTCCTCTTTATTTGTATCCTTCCCTATTTCTGATAGCCAATGTATTCCCTGTGCCAAGGTTCTCAGGTTTGTGTCAATTCCCTCATTAATGGCCCTAATTGTTTGAGGTTTTATCTCAAGGTCTGTGATCCACCTTGAGTTGATTCTTGTGCATGGAGTGAGATAAGGATCTTGCTTCATTAGTAGGGTTGTTCTGTTGACTCTGCTCTAATTGGTGTAAGTTTTGTGACAGCAAATCATCCACAAGTCTCTCTTCTTTATTAATATGTGAATTTATTGCTATCAGCCTTCCTGTGATAAATGCCTTTGCTATATCCCACAGGTTTTGATACGTCATATTTTCGTTCTCATTGGTTTCTGGAAACTTCCTGATTCCATCTCTGATCTGGGTCAATGCCCACTCCTTTTGCAAAAGGAAATTGTTCATCCTCCAATTATTTGCCCTTGTTTTCTTCACCACCCTTCTGTTAATTTCCAGCTTTACAGTGTAATGATCAGAGAGAGATGTCTGTATAACCTTTATGTGCTTGAATTTACTCAAGTTCAAGTTGTGTCCCAGCATGTGGTCTATTTTCGAGTATGTGCCATGTGGACTTGAAAAGAATGTGACTTTGTTAACATGTGGGTGGAAAGGTCTGAAAATATCTATCAAATCAAGCTGTCAATTGTGCTATTTAGATCTATAGCCTCCTGGTTGAGTTTCTTTCCCCATGATCTGTCTTTATCAGAGACTGCTGTGTTAAAGTAACCAACTGTAATTGTTGAGCCTGTCTCTCTCATTGGGTGCATATATGTTTATTATGCTCAATGGTTCTTGGACTATTGTTCACTTGAGCATTATATAGTGCCCTTACTTGTCTCTTGTTATGGCCTGTATCTTGAGGTCAATTTCCTCCCATATTAAGATAGCTACCCCTGCTTTTTTGCATTACCATTTGCTTGGTATATTTTTCTCCAGCCTTTAATTCTCAACCTGTTTTGTCTGCAAGCTTGAGGTGAGTCTCCTGGAGGCTGCAGATCGATGGGATATGTTTCCTGAGCCAGTCTGTTAGCCTCTCCCTTTTAATGCCTCAGCTCAGGTCATTGATATTCAGTGTTATTATATCCATCTGTAGGCCCTGTGATGTCATCTTGTACCTTTTGTGATGGATATTTTCCAATTTACCTATCTTATCTACTTGTCTTGTGTGTGTGGTTTATGTTTGCCTTCTTTCCACTATTTAGCTGATGTTATCCTGGGGGGTTTTCCTCTTTGTCGCCCTATGGGTAGAGTTGTTCTATGTGAGGGTCTTTTATTTGCCCTCTGTGAGTGTTGATCTTCTGCCCATACTGGATTGGCAAGGATCTTTTGTAGGACTGGGTTTCTTTTTATGTATTCTTTGAGGTTGTCCTTGTCTGGAAAGACACTTACTTCTCCATCTATCTTAATAGATAATTTGGCTAGGTAAAGTGTTCTCGGGTTTGCGCTGTTTTCCTTCAATTTTTGGAATATGTTACTCCAATCCATCCTCTTCATTGTTTCCGCTGATAGGTCTGAGCATACTCTTATTAAGGTACATGACTGTTTGCTTTTCCCTAGCTGCTTTTATGATCTTCTGCGTTTCCTCATAGATGGATAATTCGACAACTGTGTGTCCTGGTGACTTCTTCTTGGGATTCAGTCTGGCTGGTGTTCTCTCAGCCTCTTGAATGGTTGCCTGATTTTCATTTCTTAAATGGGGAAATTTTCCTTTAAGAATTCCCTTGCTATCTTCACTGTTGACTTCTTTGTTGTGTCTTGTTCTGGCAGTCCAATTACTCTAATATTGTTTCTTTCCATAGCATCACATATGGCTCTCAAGTTTTCTTCAGCTTCTTTGATGGTCTTCTTATTTGACTGCTTTTCCCATTTGCTGATGTCTGCTTGGTTATCCTCTAGGTAGCTCGTGTGATTCTCTGCCTCCTCAAGTCTATTGGCAAGGTCTCTCAATTTGTCACTGGATTTTGTTATTTCATCTCTTAACTCTTGTATTTCCCTTTGGTGCATTGCCTTTATCTCCTCTATCATTTCATCTTTCTGCTGCATTGATTCCCTCATATACTTTATGACTTCAAGCAGCATTTTGAAAATTTATTTTTGTGGCACGTCAATATCTGCTTCTTCTATACCCATCATTAGGTTCATGACTTCTTCCGGCATTGTCTTCTGTTTCTCCTGCTTTTTCGTTGAAGCTGTTAGAACTGGTTGCTGTGTATGTGTTGTTTTAGAGAAACCTGGAGCCATATTCCTGAGTCAAAGAGCCCTGGGCTCTCTCTTGGGGGATTACTTTGAGTACTTCTATGAACTACCTGTCAGTAGCTGTACTGAGGGGCTAGGCTATCACTATATCTTCCTGTGGTTTTACTCTTATCCTAGCAATCCAGTATGCTGTTATTGGAATGTATTTTGGATATTCCTCTCATGTGACACTGGTCGGTTTTCTGTGGGTGTTGCTTTCCTGGCCAATCTCTAAGTAAGCTTCAAGGTTGTTGGAGTACGTCAGCCCGCCTGTGGTATTTTCCTCGGAAACTGGAGTGCTGAGGAGGGAGTGTGGGTATACCTGCCTTGCTGTAGAGCGCTGTAGCTGGCAGAAGAATTACCGTAGACAGAGAGATCGCCTTCGAGATTGGGTGGATGGTCCCGCAGTAGCGTGGATCCCCAAAAAATGGTGGTCAGGCGTTTGCCCCAGTCAATTGTAAGGCCGCAGGATTTACACAGGAATGCCCCACTTTTTGTCGTGGAAAACCCTGCTGTTGGTGTGTGGAAGAGGACCGGTGTGAATTTCCCAGATGCTTGCCAAGTCAATAAATGCGGTTGTGAGCTCCCCCTGTTGGGCCTTCAGAGTTGCCCTAGGCAGAGGGGAGTGACCTGGAGGAAGCTAGTGGCTTGTGACAGGAAAGAGAGTGAAATAAGAGGAAAACGATAGAAAGAGGAAGACAGACTGGAGAAACAATGCCAAGCAAACTGATCCCACTCACATACACAACTAAAATGCACAGAGTAAACAAAAGTGAAAACAGTAAAAAAAAAAAAAGAAAGAAAGAAAACAACAAAAAAGGAGAACTGATTCTGCTGTGGCTGTGGTAGGAAAGAGAGAAGAGCTAGAAGAGGAGAAATGAAGAAAATGTGAATGAAGAAAAAAGAAAGAGAAAAGAAGGAGAAGGAGAGAGAATATTAAAAATAGTTAAAGAAATAGCTGACCTTGTGCTGTGCTGTGTGCAGCACTGACTCGTCCTGTGTGCAGCAGTGTCTTAAGGGTCAGGCTGCCCACTGAGAGGAAAGGGTACCCCTAAGAAGAGTGTGGGGGTCTGGAAACCAGCAGTGGCATGTGAGAGGAATGAGAAGGAGGAAATAGAATCATACAAGCGGAGAAGCAAAGAGAACAAAGACAGAAAGAGGGAAGGAAAAAAGAGAAGAAAGAGAAAGAAGGGGGAAAAGCCCCAACTGTGTTCACTAAGATTGGCTGTGATGGTAAAGAGGGAGGAGAGAGAGAAGGAGGAAATAAAGAATAAAAAGATAGCTGATCCCTGGTTGCTTGAATGTAGGGCCAGAGGGGTTTAGGTCCTGCCCCACAATGGCAGGTTGGTGTGCCCTTTTAATGCAGGGACCTACTGATGCTGGACAGAATTGCCCTAGTTGATGAGATTGCCTTAGAGGTTCGATGGAGGTTTCCTCAGCAGCGCAGCAAGGTATAGATGTTTGTCCCAGCTGCCTTGTGAGGTGTATGCACTCCCACGGAGGGCAGGCTGGAGTTCCTCCTGCTAGGGTGTTTATTTGCCCTAAGCAGAGGGTAGTGACCTGGAAGCCAGTAGTGAAATATGATAGGATAAAGTGAGAGAGAAGAGTAGAAAGAGGGAAAAAGAGAAAAAAGAGGGAAAAAGATGAAAGAAAAAATCAACACAAACCTGAGCTCGTTGAGACTGACTGCAGTGGGAAAGATAGAAGGGCTGGTGAATAAAGCTAGAAGAAATAGAGTATGAGGTAAGGAGATAACTGAGACTTGATCACCTTTCCATGAGGCTGGAGGAGTACCAACTCTTCCCCAAGGTAGCAGGGTGGTGTACGCATTTGATGAAGGGTTTCACAAATGCAGTTTTGGATTACTTCAAAGGCAAGATCTCACCCGTGGCTAGACCTCAGTTGAGTGCTGGAGTTCACTAATATACCTGCCTTCTGCTGTATGTAGCACTGCAGCAAGTTGGGGGCTGGGGTTTTCTCATAGGCTCCTCTAGGCCCCCAGAACAGGCAGAGCCTCCTCAGCAATATGTAGAACTACTGAAAGGGAAGCTGGGCTTATTGCTCTATCTAGACTGCTGGTGCCTACTAGATCAGAGGATTTTAATTTTTTTATCCCCCTGGCCAGCTAGAATCAAATCAAATTAAATTGTCTCCCACAGTCTCGAGGCTGCAGCTTCTTTCTGTTTGAAGCTGACACTTGCTACAGCGGGTCTTTGTTATGCAAAAAGCTGCCAGGCCCTGTAGCTGAGTTCTGGCATTCCTTAGCTAGGTTTCTTCTTATGCTGATTTATGTTAAGCCCACCCCTCTGCGCACACACACCAAAGTGTTCCTTGGAGTTGAGCAATCATCCTGGGGGTTGAGTGTTAAACCAAGAATATATAGATGTTAGATAGATAGGTAGATAGATAGAGAGAGAGAGAGATAGATAGATAGATAGATAGATAGATAGATAGATAGATAGATAGATATCTCACCATTTTTCTTATTCTGCTTGTGATGTGCTCTGATTTGGGGGCTGTCAGACTGACCCCCAGAGGTGGAGATCCAGCTTATCAGGGGGGTTGTTTCCTTCTTGGCCAATTGGAATTAAATTCCCTCCCTGGACTCCGACTATCTGCCTATTTTCTCCCACACCGCTATCCACCTGATGTAAAAATCTGCTTTTTCTTCAACTCTAAATTATGGCTACCCACCCCAACTACTCCCCAGACTGTGCGCTCAAGGCAGCCAACAGCGTGGAGAGCTCCGGCGTGGGGTTCTCCTCATGTCTGGGATTCTGTCCCCGTTAGAACATCAGCCTAGAGAAATCACTGCTCCCTGCAAGGTCGAAGGTGGCCCCCACAGGCTCGCCAAAGCTAGAGCACTTTAAAGTGTTCTTAATTTGCTTTGTGAGTGGAAATCACACGCAAAAAATTGGTGCAGGAGAGACGCTAGTACCCTAGTTCTAATTTCAGGGCTCCACCACCCATGTTTCCTTCACCTTACCTCCAAATTTTCTGGTCTGGTAGCAGGAGCTCCGGACGGGTGAGTCATATCAGGTCGCCATTTTTTCCCATTGCTCTACCAACATTTTCAGTCTCGGTTTCATCAAACACGCAATCAAAATGCACTGATAAATATTGGTGACTGAAATGTAAATGTTGGAAACAAAGTAGAAGAAAGTGTTTGGAAATTAATGGTGTTGATGATAGAAATGAACCTGGAAATTTTATGATAGAATTTTTCAAGGCCAACTTTTTCATAGCTGTGTTAGTCTGGGTAGTCTAAAGAAGCAAAGCCATAGACACTCATATGTGTATAAGATAGAGCTTTATATACAAGAGCAATTGAATATTAAGAAAACATCCCAGTCCAGACCAGATCAAGTCCATAAGTCCAATGTCCATAAGCCCATATGTCTGATACCAATCTATAAAGTCCTCTTCAGACTCACGAAACACAGGCAATGATGACAAATGCAGGAAGATTACCGGCTGAGAAGTGGATAGTCTTGTGGATCCAGACAGTGGGAGCATCTCAAGGCTGGTGTCAGTCTCCACGTGGCTCCTTCAGGACAAGGGCTCTCACTGCGATCAGAATAGATGATGTGTCTTGTCAGTAGAGTCTCTCAAGGAGTGAGCAATTGTTCCACCACCAGCGAGCTGTTTATCAATTCAGCTCCTCCAAATGAGGCCATCAAGCTGTGACCGAATTGACAGGTAAAATCCACCTGTTTACTCATAAGTCTCAAATTGACAACAGATTATGTAACTACCACAATGGCAAATACCTTTTCTCCACAACACAAACAGCAACTATACAAGTGGACCTTTCTATATGGAATACACAGAAATTAAATTTAAAACATCTGTGTGATGATACAATAGTTAAAATCACTATCAACAGCTAAAAACAGTCTAACAATTGCTCATATGTAAGTTAAGGTTGAAGCTAAAGAACATGAAAAGTCTATGAGAACCAAAGTATGACCTTGAGTTTATTCCACCTGAATATTGAGAATATCTCAAGAACACATTTTGTCAGTTGAACACTGACAGAAGACCAGATGAGCTATATGAGGACATCAACAACATCATTCATGAAGAAAGCAAAAGGTCAATAAAAAGAAAAATAAAGAAGAAAAGATCAAAGTGGATGTCAGAAGACAGCCTGAAACTTACCCTTGATTGCCGAGGAGCTGAGGCAAATGTAAGAAATGATGAAGTGAAAGAAATGAACAGAAAAATTTAATGGGCAGCTTGAGAAACAAAGCAAACTTTTATAATGAAATGTCTAATGACCCTCACCCCAGAAGGATTCACTACAGAAGACAGCACTGAAGCTACCATTCAGGGAGAGGGATATGTATTATCAGAGCACGCAGGAGCAAAGGAAAGGGAAGGGAGAGTTGAGCACATCATGGCCCACCAAGTGACGAGAACGATATTCCTGCTCAGAGCAGCCAATGCAGAGAGGATCATAGGGCTGGCCCAACCATGAGACACAACATTCCTGACTGACCCATAGTGCTTATGGGGGACAAAACTGGAGACACATTGAGGGAATTGTGCCTAATCTGACCCCACCACATCGAGGTGAAACACGAAGGGCATGCAACAGAACAGCAAGCAGAGCAGAACAAGGAATACCAAAAATAGACTGTGGGGCAAGGGCATGGCACCCCATCAGACTCAACCGGGAATATTCCTAAAGGTCAATAAAGAGGCTTTCATTTCTTTTTTGGTCGTTGTTTTTTTGTTGTTGTTTTCTTGCTTGGTTTTACTCTGTCTTGTTTTTGTGCATATTATTGTCTCTGCATGCCTCTCTAGATAAGATAGGTGGGATAAATAATCCGGTGGAGAAAACAACATGACCGATGGTTCCAGGGGGACACAGGAGATGGGGGTTGGCAGGGGAAGGAAGTGGGTGTTAACAAACCCAGGGACAAAGGAACAAGTGATCTAAATTCCATGGTGAGGAGGGTGTAAGAGGCCTGGTAGAGCTTGATCAAGGGCAATGTAACCAAGAGGAATTACTGAAACCCAAATGAAGGATGAACACGATAACGGGACAAGAGGAAAGTAAAAGGAAAAAGAAGAAAGAACTAGGAGGCAAAGGGCACTTAAAGAGGTTTAAATACAGTCATGTACATATGTAAGTATATTTATATATGACAATAGGGAAATAGATCTATTTACATATATTTTAAGGTTTAATATTAAGGTAGCAGATGGATATTGGGCCTCTATTCAAGTACTCCCTCAATGCAAAAACACTTTGTTCTATTAACCTGGCATTCTGTGATGCTCACCTTCTTGACATGATTGCTGAAGACAAAGTGGGTGCATAAGCAAATGTGGTAAAGGAAGCTGATGTTGCCCGGCTATCAAAATACATAGAGTCTATGGCAGTGGTTCTCAAACTTCCTAATGCCGCAACCCTTTAATACAGTTTCTCATGTGTGGTGACCCCCCAACCATATAATTATTTTCATTACTACTCCATAACTCTCATTTTGCTAATATGAATAGGGCAACCCCTGTGAAAGGGTCATTTGAATCCCCCCAAAAGGTCGTGCTGTAGGGTCTTAAAAGCTTGAAGACAAGCAAGTGGCCATCTAGCTGAGAAGCAACACACCCACATACAGGAAACACACCAGCTTGTGTGATCATGCTTCTAAGCTGGATGGCTGCTTGTTTATATTCAAGTCTTTAAGACCCCAGTCACTATCTCTTTTGATAGCTGGACACTTAAAGCTTTCTTCACCACATTTACTTGTTTACCCACTTAGGCTTCAGCAGTTGTAGCGGGAGGGTGAGCATCGTAGAGTGCCAATTTAATAAAAGAAAGTATCCATGCATTGAGGGAGTGCTTGAGTAGAGGCCCATGGTTCTTCCGCCACCTTAATACTAAACCTATAAATAGAGACACATAGATCTATTTCTCCATCCTCATATATATATTTGCATGTACATGTCTTTCTCTAGACCTCTATAAATGCCTTTCACTCCTAGCTCTTTCCTCCATCTCCCTTGACTTTCCTCCTCCCCACTATCATGCTCCGTCCCCACCTGGGTTACAGCTATAACTCTTCTTTACATAACCTTACCCTTGATCATTCCCTACCAGGCCTGCCACTCCCCCCTAACTACCATTTTGGGTCCCATGTTGTTCCCTTGTCCCTGTGTTTGTTAACATCACTTCCTTACCCACCCCTCCCCCTATCTCAACTCCCCCCGGAACTGTCGGTCCCATTGTTTTTCCTCCAGATAGTTCATCCAGCCTGTCTTATTTATACAGACCTGTGGAGACAATAATATGCACGAAAACAAGACAGAGGAAAACAAAGCAACAGTATACAACCAGACAACAAAACAACAACAAGCAACCACTGACAAAGAACAAAACAAAACACATCAAGAAAGAAAAGCTTGTAGTTAGTTCATGGATCATTTGTTGGCCCTTAGGGGTGTTTTCCAGTCCAGTCTATTGGGGCACCACGCCCTGGCCCCAAAGTCCACTTTCAGTATTCCCTGGGGACCTTGCCACTCCATTCCCTTGCTGTTCCACTGCACTCCCCCAGTGCTTTGCTTCGGTGTGGGGGGATCAGGTCAGGTGCAATCCCCACACTGTGTCTCCGGTGTTGTCCCCTGTATCGCCCTTGGTCACTGAGGGCATCATGTCTCACAGTGGGGCCAGCCATGTTGTTCTCTCTGTGGACTGGCTGCTCTAATCAGGAACATTATCCTCATGGCATGTTGGGTCAGGCTGTGCTCCACTCTCTCCTCCTACCCCTTCATCTGCTCCCGTGTGCTCTGATCAGATATGTCCATCTCCCAGAGCTGAAGAATCAATGTAGTCCTTTGAAACAAATTCTTCTCGGAAGAGGGGAAGGAATCCACTTAATTTTTGGTGCTGGGGCCAGGATCCCAGACCTCTCCACTGGTTCCCTTCTCCACGCTGGGATGTTGCATTCACACCTTGTTGCACTGGGTTGAAGTCTGGTCCCACTTTCCCTGTGGATATATAAACAATACACTTCCCTTGGGTGGATTAGTGCCCCATGACCCCACACCCTTTTTCTTCCTTATATTCATTCTTTTATTTTCCTTTCCCCACCTCCTCCACTGCCGTTGTCTACCATGTGCATCCCTGGTATTGATCTGGTCTCTGCCATACTACAGTCTTCACCCCAAAAATGTTTGTATATAGTAGCTTTTTCCCCTATGCCCCATTTGCATTTTTTAATACTTACCTCAGTGGGCTCATGTGGTACTTGTCCTTTTGTGCCTGACTTACTTCGCTTAGCATGATTTCCTCCAGTTCTTCCCATGCCGCTATGTGCCTCATATGTTCATCACTGCTTTTTAGTGATGCGTAGTACTCCATTGTATGTATATACCACAGCTTTTTAATCCAATCATCAGTTGATGGAAATTTGGCTTGCTTCCACCTCCTTGCAATTGTGAACTGTGCTACAATGAACATTGGAGCACAGATGTCTGGCCTTGGTTTGTTTCTTGCCTCTTCTGGGTATATGCCCAGTAGGGGGATTTGCTGGGTCATATGGTAACTCTATTTCCATCTGTTTTAGGTATCACCAGATTGATTTCCATAGTGGCTGTACATACTTACAGGTCCACCAGCAGTGGATAAGAGTTCCTGTCTCCCCACAGCCCCTCCAACACTTTTTGCTTTCTGATTTTTTGAATTAGGCTACCTTTGAGGGTATCAGGTGTTACCTCATTGTTGTTTTAATTTGCATTTCTCTTATTGCTAAAGATCGGGAACATTTTCTCATATGTTTGTTGGCCATTCAGATTTCTGCCCCTGTGAAACTCTGTTCAAGTACTTTGCCCACCTCTCAAGTGGGCTATTAGTTTTTTTTCTTTTTGGAAGTTAGCAGAGTATTGTAGATTTTAGTAATAAGGCCTTTATCTGATGTGTCATTGCTAAAGATGCTTTCCCAGTTGGTGGACTCTCTTATTACTCTCTTGGTGAATTGTTTCAATGTACACAAGTGTTTCATCTTCAGTATATCCCATTTGTCAATTTGTGCCTCCTCTGATAGCCTGTGTATTCCCTGTGCCAAAGTTCTCAAGTTGGTCCCGATTCCCTCATTGATGGCCCTAATAGTTTGGGGTTTCACTTCAAGGTCTGTGATCCACCTTGAGTTTATTCTTGTGCATGGAGTGAGATAAGAGTCTTGCTTCATTTTTCTGCATGTTGATATCCATTTTTTCCAGCACCACTTGTTAAAGTGGGCATCTGCTTCCAATTGATATTTTTGGGGCCCTTATCAAAGCTCAGCTGTCTGTATAATGATGCTTTTATTTCTGGGTTTTCAGTTCTTTTCCATTGGTCTGAGTGTCTGTCATTGTACCAATACCATGCAGTTTTGAGAACTATGGCTGCATAGTATGTGCCAAAGTCAGGTAAAGCAAGCCCTCCCAGGGGGTCCTTCTTCTCGAGGAGTTCTCTGCTCATTCTGAGCTTCTTCCCTCTCCATATGAAGTTGGTAATCAGTTTTCCTATTTCTTTGAAGAAAGATGATGTTAATTGTATTGGGATGGCATTAAACTTATGTAGTGCTTTTGGCAGAACTGATATCTTAACTATATTAAGTCTTCCAATCCAAGAGCATGGAATATTCTTCCATTTGTTGAGGTCGCTCTTGGTTTCTTGTAATAGTGTTCTATAGTTTTCCCTGTATAGATCTTTTGTTTTTTCAGTCAGGTGTACCACTAGATATTTCAATTTGTGTTTGGCTATTGTGAAGGGTACCACCTTTTTTATCTCTTCTTCTGTGGTCTTATCTGATGTGTATAACAGTCCGATGGACTTCTGATTGTTGATCTTGTGTCCTACCACTCTGCCAAATTCCTCTATTGCTTCTGGAACTTCCCTTGTGGAATTTTTCGGATTTTCCATATATAAAATCATATGATCTGCAAATAACGATAGTTTCACCTCTTCCTTCCCCAGACGAATACCTTTGATGTCACTTCTTTGCCTTATGCTGTTAGCTAAAACCTCCAGCATGATATTAAATAGGAGTGGAGACAAGGGGCATCCTTGTTTGGTCAGCTTTTTCAGTGGGATTGTGTTAGTCTTTTCTCCATTGATTACCACTTTGGCTGTTGGTTTTTCATATATACCTTTTACTGTCTTGAGGAACTTTCCTTCCATTCCTATCTTCGCTAGTGTCTTAAACAGGAATTGGTGTTGGATGTTGTCGAATGCTTTTTCTGTGTCTATTGATATTATCATGTGATTCTTATACTTTTTCATGTCAATGTGACGAATAATACTAATGGTCTTTCGTATGTTGAACCATCCCTGCATCCCTGGTATGAATCCCACTTGGTCATGGTGAATTATTTGTTTTATATACTTTTGTATTCTGTTGGCTAGTATTTTGTTAAGGATTTTTGCATCAATGTGCATTAGGGATATTGGTCTGTAGTTCTCGATTCTTGTGGAATCCTTTCCCGGTTTGGGTATCATTGTTATACTAGCTTCATAGAAAGAGTTCAGAAGTTTGCCGTCTTTTTCTATGTTCTGGAAAAGTTTGTGTAGGATTGGTATTAGTTCTTCCCTGAATGCTTGGTAGAATTCTCCAGTGTAGCCATCTGGTCCAGGGGATTTTTTTGTTGATAGTCCCTTGAAAACCTTTTCTATTTCTTCTATTGCTGTGTCTGTTGAGATTCTTGATGTCCACTGAGGATAGTGTACGGAAGGATTGTTTTTCCTGGAATTTGTCCATGTCTTCCAAATTGTTGAATTCACTGGAGTACAATCCTTCATAGTACTGTGTAACTATCCTTTTGATTTCATTAGGGTCCGTTGTAATGACCTCTCTTTCATCCCTTATTCTTGTTATTTAGATTTGTACCCTCCTTTCTTTCTTTAGGATTGCCAATGGTCTATCGATGCTGTTTATCCTTTCAAAGAACCAACTTTTAGCGATATTAATTTTTTCCATAGTTTTCTTATTTTCCCTCTCCTGGATCTCTGCCCTGATTTTTATCATTTCTTTTCTTTTGCTATTAGTAGGATTGTCCTGCTGACTCTGTTCTAGTTTTTGTAAGTTTTGTGTCAGCGTATCAATCATGAGCCTCTCTTCCTTTCTTAGGAGTGCATTATTGCTATGAAACTTCCTCTGATGACTTCATTTGCTGTTTCCCATAAGTTTTGGTAGGTCGTGTGCTCATTTTCATTGGTTTCCAGAAAATTCCTGATTTCATCTCTGATTTGCACCAGTACGCACTCCTTTTGCAGTAGAGAATTATTCATCCTCCGATTATTTGCTCTTATTTTCTTTGTCTTCCTTTTGTTGATTTCCAGTCTTATGGCACAGTGGTCAGAGAGAGAGGTCTGTATTATTTCAATGTGCTTAAATTTATTTAGATTTGCCTTATGCCCCAGCATGTGGTCTGTCTTCGAATATGTGCCATGGGGACTTGAAAAGAATGTGAAAACTTTTATATGTGGATGAAAAGCTCTGTAAATATCTATCAGGTCAAATTGTCTAATTGTGGACTTTAGGTCTCTAGTCTCCTTGTTGAGTTTCTGTCCCTGTGATCTATCTTTCTCAGTGAGTGGTGTGTTGAAGTCACCCACTATAATGGTCGAGTCTGTGATTTCTTTCTTAATCTTTTGGAGTGTTTGCTTGACGTATGGAGCTGGTCTCTCATTCGGGGAATATATGTTTACAATGTTTAGTGGTTCATGGTCTATGATTCCCTTTAGCATTATATAATGTCCCTCCTTATCTCTTTTTATGGTTTGCACTTTGAGGTCAATTTTATCCGAGATTAGGATTGCAACCCCTGCTTTTTTTGTATTGCTGTTTGCTTGGTAGGTCCTTCTCCACCTTTGATTCTCAGCCTATTTTTTTTCTGTAGCCTTGAGATGTGTCTCCTGTAGGCAGCAAATTGATGGGTTGTGTTTTCTAAGCCATTCTGCTACTCTCAGTCTTTTAATGCCTGAGATCAGGCCATTGATATTCAGGGTTGTTATCTCCATCTGTGGACTCTGTGATGTCATTTTATACCTTTTGTGTTGGGACTTTTCCTACTTTCCTTTCTCATTAGTGTGTGTTTTCTGTGTGTATCATTCTTGACTTCTTTCCATCCTTAAGCCATTGCTATCTTGGGGTCTTTTTTCTCTTTGTTGTCCTCTGGGTGAGGTTGTTCTATGTGTCGGTCTCTTATTTATGCTTGGTGAGTGTTGTTCTTCTGCCCATACTGAGCCAGCAAGGATCTTTTGTAAGGCTGGGTTTGTTGTAACGTATTTTTTGAGCTTTTCCTTTTCTGGGAAGACTTTTACTTCTCCATCAATCTTGATGAATAATTTGGCTGGGTAGAGTATTCTTGGATTTGTGTTGTTTTCTTTCAATTTTTGGAATATGTTACTCCACTCTCTCCTTTTTTTCATAGTTTCTGCTGATAGGTCTGAGCATATTCTTATTTGGAAACCTTTATATGTGATTGCATGTTTTTCCCTAGCTGCTCTAATGATTTTCTCCTTTTCTTCAAAGTTGGATAGTTTAACTATAATGTGCCTTTTTGATTTCTTCTTGGGGTCCCGTCGTGCTGGTGTTCTTTCAGACTCCTGGGTGGTGGCCTGGTTTTCATTCATTAGTTTTCCTCCAAGAATTCTCTCGCTATTGTTGCAGATCACTTCTTTGTTGTGTTTTCCTCGGGTAGGCCAATAATTCTAATGTTCTGCTTCATAGCATCAGATATAGCTCTTAGGTTTTCTTCAGCTTCTCTGATGCTCTTATTAGATTTTTGTTCACGTTTATTAAAGTCTGATAGGCTGTCCTCCAAGTCACTGATGCGGTTCTCTGATTTCTCCAATCAATTCTCAAGGACCGTGATTCTGCAATTGTTTTTCGTTATCTCCTTGCTAAGCTCCTGCATTGTTTCATCCTTTTTCTGTATTGTTTTTCTCATGTACTGCATTTCTCCAAGCAGCATTCTGAGAATTTCTTTGTGTGGCATCTCAATGTCTGCTTCTTCTATGTATGTTGTTATGTTCAGGACATCTTCTGTCTTTGCATTTTGTTTCTCCTGTTTTTCCGTTGAGGTCGTTGGGGCTGATGGCTGTTTGCATTGAGTTGTTTTAGAGGGACCAGGTACCATTTTCTAGGCTCTCTCTGGGAGACTTATAGGAATGCTTCTTTGAACTGCCTACAGCTGATTTTACTATGGGATTAACCTACCACTTTATCTTCCTGTGACTTCCCCATCAGGGCAGTGCCCCAGATGGCATGTCAGCCGCGTGCCCCAGTGTTGCAGAGGCTTGGCTGAAGTTCCTTCTATTGGTTTGAATGTTAAGTGTTGGCTGAGCTGCCTTTTGTCCCCAGGTACACAGTCCCAGGTGAGAAGTCGGGGGAGTATCCCCTGGAGAGAAAGCAAGCCTTTCTCTAGCCTTGGGCTATCTATGCAGGGTGAAGCTCACCTAGCTGGGTGTGACCCAGGCGCAAATTACCTAGGACAATGGGAGTGCCCTTTAAGTTCGCAATGGAGTGTCAGAGAGCAGGGTAGGAATAAGGAGGAGGAGAAAAATTAAAAAGTAAGACCATTTATACGGTGCAAGGGTATAGGGGAGCGAGGGAAGCAAAATCAACTATGTAGCTGAGTCACACTCCCTGCTTGTGGAGCTGCAAGGGCTTACTCCCTGCCCCAAGCCCCAGCATCAGTCGGTAGCTGAGCCACAAGCAGAGTCACAAGAAAGCAGCTGAGCAGCCCCCAGAGAAGTGGGGGAACAGAGAGCAGAGATGTTAACAGAAGCCGCAGTGTAGCTGAACCCTGCCGGTGGAGCCAAAAGGGTCCTGTCCCTGCCCTGAAGCAGGCAGGGGAAAACTGGCTGTGCTGAGACCAAGCCCCACTACAGGCTCCAAATGGTCCCAGCTCTGGCAGATACAGCGACTGGGCTCCAAATGGTCCAGGCTCTGGAAGATACAGGGATCAGCGTTCAGCTATATTGTTGCTTCTGTTTGCATCTCTGCTCTCTATTCCCACACAGCTTTGGAGGACTGGGCAGGGTTTTTTTTTCATGGCACAGCCACAGCTTGTCCCACTGCGTCTTCTGAGCAGGGACTAAACCCAAACCTCCACATCTCCACGGGCAGAGATCAGGGTTCAGCTACACTGCGGCTTCTGTTAACATCTCTGTTCTCTGTCCCCGCACTTCTCTGGGGGCTGCTCTGCTTGTGGCTCAGCTATGGATTCCAGGAAAGATAAAGCCCCCAGGACCAATAATGATTGCAGTGATACCAGGAGGGGAAGGGGAGGGGAGAAATGGGGAACCAATCACAAGGACATACATATAACCCCATCCCAGGGAGATGGACAATTCAAACGTGGGTGAAAGGAGACATTGTTCAGTGTAAGACATTTGAAAAATAATAATTTATAAATTAGCAAAGCTTCATGGAGGAGGGAGGGTGGGAGAGGTAGGGGAAACCTGGGGAGCTCATAGCAAGGGCTCAAGTAGAAATAAAATGTTTTTAAAATGATGATGGCAACAAATGTGCTTGGCACAACGAATGGATGTGCGGATTGTTATAAGAGTTGTATGAGCATCTAATAAAATTATTTTATAAGAAAGAAAGTAAAGAACAAAGAAATCGCACTCATAGCTTAAACTGAAAAACTCAACAACAAACTCAAGCCTTAAGTTGCAATCCTGAAAGATTCGCTAGACAAAATATTGAATGATGCAGTATGAATCACGATAAGATATAGCTTCCTGAAAGATGGTGTCAATGTAGAATCACCTGCCTAGAGTTCCCATTGTGTGAACAGCAGATTAACAGGTGAGGGTGACAATTCTGGGAAATAGGACATGAGACCTAGACTCAGCATCCCAGGGTTGTTGGTTTTTCTTTATATTCCTCAGACCTCCCTCTCTGATTTTTGATTACAGAGAGCTCAGCTGAGCTCACTGAGTTGTTCCCTTCTTACCGTGCCAATTGGAAGAAAATCCACCCAATACCACAAAGGAGATAATAACTATTCAGGAAACCGAGAACACCAAATAGATTAACCCCCCTCCCCCCAAAAAACACACCACATCAAGTCATATAGTAGTCAAATTATCCAACTTCAAGAAAAAGTAGAGCATCATAAGCGCAAGTAGAGAAAAAAGCAGTCATAAATATGACAACAAAATTTAAATATGATAAAGTGGAAAGCATCAGAGCCCAAATTGTGAATACCCAATTTGTAGATGGCTATAGAGGACAGTAGGAGCCCAAAACCTATCTGAAGAGTATCTAGTAAGATCAAACCTCTGGTAGATTCTCTATAGCTGCAGGCAAGGATCTCAAACAGCTTTACTATCAGATAGAATTCACTGTATTTATGATTATACCAGATACTTGGTCAATTGGCCTCCCTCTTGACCCAACCTGAAATTGTTCTACATGCAAGTATTTCTTGCTTGGCCCCGACAAAAATTTCCTTCCTAGCCTTTTCTTTCTTACTTACTATTTATACTTTTATCTCTTTATTATTATTATTTTAACCTTACAACTTTATTTTGTTTTTATTGTTTCTGTTGGGTTTCCAGTTTGTGAAGCACAGAAATAGTAGGTGCATGGAGACAAGGACTGTTTCAAAGGTTCATAGGGGAGATATGAATGTGTGGGAGAGAGAGAGGATGAGAGGATTGGGGAGCAAAAAATGTATGTGGGGGGAGCATTATAACTGATGTTGATTACACAACTCATTTTAAAAGCGATTTTATCATGGTGGGGGATGAGAAAATACTCTAAAATTGATTGTGGTGATCATTATACAACTCCTTCTTGATATGATTGAAATATTGAATTGTGTTATATTTGAATTAAGGGCCAATAAAACTGTTTTAAAAATCAGTCACATATAAAGGTTAACAGATAAGAATAAGCTCAAACCTCTCTGCAGACCACGCAGTAAAGAAGAAATTGGAGGAACATATTATGAAAGTTGAAAGACAACAACTTCAATTCAAGAAGCCTTTATCCAGCACAGTACTCCATCAATTTTGAAGGAGAAATAAAAGGTTTCACAAATAAGGAAATATTTACATAATTGTAAAAACAAAACCAGCATTACAAAACAATACTTTCCAATTACTTATGTGTAAAAAACCAACAGCCACAACACTCAAACATGAAACCAACACAGTGTGTGACGCCACCCAGAAACCAGCATATTGAAAACAGTGCCCAAAACATTACTAATCTACTGGAGAAATGAAGAAAAGGATAACTCCTGACACACACCACCCTATAAAAGGGGAAGAAAGGAAAATATCAAGCACAAATAATAAGAGATGACAACGACTAAATTTAGATTTAATTACACTGGCTGACAATGGGCTCAACACACCAATCAAAAGACAAAGAATAGGAGATTGGATGAGACAACAAGTTTCATCAATCTGCTATCTTCAAGACACACATCTTGATGGGAGGGAGACACACATCTCAAACTTACACACTAATAATACACTTAGAGTCACGTTTGGCAAAAATGCTAACTTAATGGCAATTTTTTAAAAAGTTAGGGTGGCAATATTAATCTCTATCAAAATAGATCTCAAGGTGCATGATACACTGAGAGACAATAATGGGAATTACATAATGCTCAAGGAATCAATAGATCAAAAACTCATAACCATGATAAACATATATGCACTCCATGAAAGACCCTCAAAATGTATTAACTAAATCTTCAAAAGGATGAAAAGAAATATCATAAGATCAACAATTGTAGTAGGTGACATCAATACACCATTACCAAAGAAAGATCAACAGGTATGAAAATCAATAAGGAAACAGAAGAGCTGAACAACACTCAAACATCTGGACCTCCTAGATATTTACAGAGCTCTCCAACTAACAGCAAAAGACAAACACCGCAACCATATTTCTCCAGTACACTTGGGTCATATTCTAAAATTCATCACAAAGCAAGCTTGAAAAAAAATACAAATACCTAGAAATCATTCAAACCATCTTCTTTAGCCACAGTCCCATAAAGCTGAAAATCAACAATAAAATAAATAAATGAAAAAAAAGACAACACATTACTCAAAAAAGAGAGGAAATTTGGGCCTTTCTAGAATGTAATGAGGATGATAAGACAACATGCTAAAACCTATGGGACCCAGCATAAGCATTTATCAGAGGTCACTTTATTACAATAAACGCACACATGAAAAAAGAGGAAAGAATCATATTCAGCACTTTAACACACCACCTACAATATTAGGCAGAGTCAATCGTATAATTCTTCCAACACCAAAAGAAAACAAGTCATAAAAATTAGAGCAGAAATAAATGAATTGGAAAAATGGAAAAAATCAACAAGGCAACACATTGGTTCTTTGAGAGGATTGATACAATTGAGACACTGCCAGCAAACTTAACACATGAAAAGAAAGATCAGTAGTCAATATCTAGAATTAGGGATGGAAAAGGGGAAGTCACAACATACCCCAATGAAATAAGTAGATTAATAATACACTACTAAGGAAGAGTGTATTCCAACAAATTCACTAATTTGGAGGATACAGACAAATACCTAGAAAATCACGATTTCCCCAAAATTAATGCATATGGACATTAAGAACTTGAACAGATCCAAATCAAAAGAAGACATAGATAAGGTCATCAACAAACTCCCCACTTTAAAAAAAAAGCCCTGATCCAGATGGCTTCACAGGAGAAGTCTACCAAGTATTCAGAGAAGATTTGACACCAATAGTATACAAAACCTTCCAGAATATAGAAAGGGACCGCAAACTCCCAAACTCATTATATGAAGTCAGCATAACCCTGATACCCAAACTGGGCAAAGATCTCATAAGGATAGAGAATTACAGACAGGCACCTCATGAACATTGATGCAAAATTCTCTATAAAATCTTGGGCCACAGATTCCAACAGCATATCAATAATAACAACAACAATAATAATAACAATACATCATGACCCAGTGGAATTCATTCCAGGGATGTAGGTATGATTCAACATTCAAAAAACAACATAATCCACCACATTAAAATGAAAGGATAAGAACATTATGATCATATCAATTGATGCAGAAGAAGCATTTGACAATATACAACACCCATTCCTAATAAAAGCTTTTTAAAAGATAGGCCTAGAAAGGAAAATCCTTAATACAATGAAGGCCCTATATGAAAAATCAAGAGCCAATATTACACTCAATGGAGAAAGATGAAAACATTTATATTGAATACGGGAACCTGTCAAGTGTGTCTATTATCCTCATTTCTATTCAACATTGTGGTAGAAGTCCTAGTTAGTACCATAAGACCATGGCAAGAAATCAGGGAGTACAATCGGGTAAAGAAGAAATGAAAGATTCACTGTTAGCAGATGATGTGATTTTATATATTGAAAATCCTAAGGTGTCCACAGTAGGATTGCTGGAAATATTAGAGGAGTTTAGTTGAGTAGCAGAATACAAGATTAACAAGCAGAAATCAATTGGGTTCCTATATACCAGTGATGGGAATACTGAAAAAAAATCAAAGAATCAATACCATTCACAATAGTCACGCAAAAACTGAATAAAGCTAGGAATAAACCTTACCCCACCCCAAACAAAAGAACAGTGTGAAGAAAAATGCAGAATATTACTACAAGAAACCAAAAGAGAAAAAAAAGAGAAAGAATCCAAAAGAGAGGAACTGCAGGAAGATGGCAGCCAAATAGGTAACTCATATCTGGAGCTCCATGGAGATTGGTGGTTGAGGAGATTTGGGGACCGATTAGGGGTATCAAGTCTGTATGTCTTATCTCAAGACAATTCAGAACACTTCTCTGAACCAGAAGCTGACTTCTACTATATCGTCAGCACTCTCTGTAGATAACCGTGATTTCTTTTGAGGCTGTTAAGGGCACCCGCTCTTCCTTGACGGGCACCACATGGCAGCCCAGAATATGTTGGAGGCTTCTGCCCTGCCTGGGCACTCTGCATAGAGTTGCCAGTCACTACCCGCCCCCCATACACACAGGGTGCTAGGGTTCCCATCTGGGTGCTCCACACAGACCTGCCAGGTGGCACACCCGCCTCCCTTGGGATTTATGCCCCACCTGGGAGCCCCTCACCGACTGGCTGGCAAGATCCTCCACCACTGCTGGCAGAGGGTTGCGCTCCAGTGGACACAGTGCAACCAGGCATACAGTAGAAGCTTCATTCCTGACTCTGCGCTCTGCAGACCACCCCCTAGAGGTTTGTGCCCCATTGGGGAGCTCATCATAGTCCTGTAGGCCAGCCTCTCCCCACTAGAGCCTAGTGGCATAAGGCAGTTAGGCACAGAGAAGGGGTTTCTGCCCTGTCTTTGTGCTCCTTGTAAATCGACCAACCATTCCTACATCCACACTCAGAGGTCCCAACCCAGTGGATCCCACCCCATCTCTGCGCTCTTTACAGATGCGCCAGACAGCCCCTCCTTGCCCCCACCCCTGCCATCACCCCAAGCACTCACAGAGGTTCCCATCCTGCTACAATTCGGGCCTGCCAGCATCAGGCGCAAGACTGGTAGAAGCTGCTGTAGCTGTGGTGTAGGGACCCAATCCTTTGGGGCTTGCCTACTGCATTCTCCCATCTCCCTGCTCAATCCTCCCCACCCCCTTCTGTGCTCTGAACAGTGGATCTACACACCAGTGGGAGCCCCCACTCCCACCCTCCTACCTGTGTGAAGTGCCCCTAGCCAGGAACAGATCACACAATCCCCAACTCATCCCCTAAATATGCTCCCCTGCACTGAGGTCAACACTGTCTATCAGGCCACAGTGAGCACAACTACAAGCAGCCCCTAAGGAGACCTGAGGGTGGTTGGAGCCCAAAGCATAAATCAAGGTGAGAGGGGAAACCCCAGCAGGACAAAAGTGAAACACATCCCCTCAAGGAAGTTGGCTAAAGGTACCCTACAGAAACACCAACACCAACCTCCCAAAGACAGAGCCCAGGGTCTGAGTCACCTGGGGAAAAAAGCACCCAGTTCCAATAAATCAAACTAAAAAGAGAAAGCTGCTTCCAAGGCTTCAACAAGAAAAGAAAAACAAAATCCAATGCCAGAGGACTGCCTGGACCTATCGGCTGTCATAGAAAAGGTAGACGTTGATCTTCCACAGAAAGAAGCCTTCAGAATGATACTTAGAGTCATATAGGACATGAGGGAAGCATTACACAAAAAAGATGCAGTGATAGAGGAAATAAAGGCCATGCGCGAAAGGGCAATACAAGAGTTAAGGTGTGAGATTACAAAAACTAATAGCAAACTCACAGACTTTGCTAAGAGAATGGAGGAGGCAGAGAACCGCACCAGTGACATAGAGGACCGCAAGTAGAAATTAATAAACGTGAGAAAAAGTCTAACAAGTCCATCAGAGAAACTGAAGAAAACCTCAGAGCTATGTCTGATGCTGAGAAGGAAAAACATCAGAATTATTGGATTAACGGAGGAGTACACATCAAGGAAACCAACATCCAAAATAATGATGGAATGCTTGGAGGAGGTTGAAAGAACATCAGCTAGACTGAATCCCAAGAAGTCACCAAGACATATAGTTGTTAAACAATTCAACTCTGATGAAAAGGAGAAAAGTATGAGAGCAGCTAGGGAAAAACTGGTAATCACATATAAAGGCAAGCAGATAAGATTATGTTCAGACCTCTCAGTGGACATTATGAAAAAAGGAGACAATAGAGCAGCATATTCTGAAAATTGCAGAAAAATAATGCAAACCCAAGAATACTCTATCCAGCCAAATTATCTATCAAAATTTATGGAGAAATGAGAGTCTTCCCAGACAAGGAAAATATCAAAGAATATGCTAAAAGGAACACAACACTACAAAAGATCCTGCCAACACAGAATGGGCAAAGAACAACACTCACCAAGCACATACAAGAGGCTACCACACAGACAAACTCCACCCGAGATCATCAAAGGCAAAACAGCACCCCAGATGACACTGGCACAACAACAGAAAGAAGCCAAGAATGAGCCACAAACACACATATGCATCACAGAGTCCACAGAGAGATGTAATAACCCTGAATATCAATGGAATGAACTCAGGACTAAAGAGACAAAGATTAACAGACTGGCTTAGAAAACATAACCATATCTCAAGATTATAGACAAAACTAGTCTGAGAAGCAAAGGCTGGAGAAAAACATACCAAACAAACAGCAATTCAAAAAAAAAAAAAAAGCAGGGATTGCAATCCTAATCTTGGATAAAATTGACCTCAAAGTGCAAACCATAAAAAAGAGATAAGGAGGGACACTATATAATGGTAGACCGCGAACCACTAAGCATTCAAAATATTTACTCGCAGAACAAACGTTCAGCAGAATATATCAATCAAGCGTTCCAAAAGATGAAAAAAGAAATCACAGCCTCAACAATTACAGTAAGTGACTTCAATAAACCGTTCTCTGAGAAAGATAGATCACTGGGAAAGAAACTCAACGAGGAGGCTAAAGATCTAAACACCACAATTAGACAATTTGACCTGATAGATATCTATAGAGCTCTCCACCCAAATTTTTTTAAATCAACTTTTTTCAAGCCCACAGAGCACATATTTAAAGATAAACCGCATACTAGAGCATAAGTCTAATCTACATATATTTAACTACATTGATATCATACAGACCTCTCCCTCTGACCTCTGTGCCATAAGACTGGAACTCAACAAAATGAAAATAATGAAAACAAGGCTAAACAATTGGAGGATGAATAACTCTATTGCAAAAGGAGTGTGTACTGGCCCATATCAAAGATGAAATCAGGAAATTTCTAAGAACCAATGAGAATGAGAACACGGCATACCAAAACTCATGGGACACAGCATAGGCAGTTATCAGAGGAACTTTCATGGCATTACTTGTACACATAAAAAAGGAGGAGAAGATTATGATTGATACACTGGCATAAAATTATAGCAACTAGAGCAGAGTGCACAAAAGAATCCAACTAATAATAAAAGAAAAGAAATAATAAAAACTAGGTCTGAGATTCAGGAGAGGGAAAATAAGAAAACTGAAAAAAATCCAAGCTTCTAAAAGTTGGTTCTTTGAAAGGATAAATCGAATCTACAAACTTCTCTCAAATTTAAAGAAAGAAAGGAAGGAACACATTTCAATAGCAAGGATGAGGAATGAAAGAGGGGACATTACAATGGACACTAGTGAAATCAAAATTATAATTACACAGTACTATAAAGGACTGTACTCCAAAGGATTCAAAAACTTGGAAGACATGGAAAATTCTTAGAAAAACAATCCCTCCCTGGACTACCTCCAAAGGCTGTCAAGGACCTCAATAGACCCATATCAATAGAAGAATTAGACAAGGTTATCAAGGGATAACCAACAAAAAAAATCCCCTGGACCAGATGGGTTCACAGGAGAATTCTATGAAGCCTTCAGGGGAGAACTGACACAAATCCTACACAAAGTCTTCCAGAACATGGAAAAAGATGGCAAACAACCAAATTCCTTGTATGAAGCTAGTATAACTCGGATACCTAAACTGGGCAAGGATCCCACACGAATCGAGGACTACACATCAATTTCCCTAATGAATATCGATGCAAAAATCCTTAACAAAATACTAGCCAACAGAATACAAAAGTATATAAAACAAACCATTCACCACGACCAAATGGGATTCATACCAGGGATCCTAGGATGGTTCAACATACAAAAGACCATTAGTATTATTCTCAACATTGAAATGAAAAAGTATAAAAACCACACGATAATATCGATAGACACGGAAAAAGCATTAGACAACATAAAACACCAAGTCCTGTTTAAGACACTCAAAAGTTAGAAATGGAAGGAAAATTCCTCAATATAATACAAGCTATACATGAAAAACCAACAGACAATGTGGTAGTCAATGGAGAAAAACAAAGATCAATTCTTCTGAAAAAGGGGACTAGACAAGGATGTCCTTTGCCCTCACTGCTATTTAACATCATACTGGAGGTCGTATCTAACAACATAAGGCAAAGAGAGAACATCAAAGGTACTTGTCTGGGGAAGGAAGAAGTGAAACTATCGTTATTTGCAGATGATATGATTTTATATATGAAAAATCCAAAAAGTGCCATGAGAGGAGTACTGGAAGCAATAGAGGAATATGGCAGAGTGGCAGGTTACAAGATCAAAAAAGAGAAGTCTATCAGACTACTATACACATTGGACAAGGCCACAGAAGGGAGGATAAAAAAGGCGGTACCCTTCACAATAGTCAAACACAAATTGAAATATCTAGGGACATTTTTGACTACAGAAACAAAAGATCAGTACGAAGAAAACTTCAAAACACTAATAAAAGAAACCAAGGGTGATTCTCAACAAATGGAAGGACATCCCATGCTTGTGGATCAGTAGACTCAATATTGTAAAGATGTCAATTCTACCCAAGACACTATATGAGTTCAATGCTATCCTGATTCAAATTCCGGCACCTTTCATAAAAGAATTGGAGAAACAGATTGCCAACTTCATATGGAGAGGGAAGAAACCGAGAATTAGCAGAGAACTCAAGAAGAAGGACAAAGTTGGAGGGCTTGCTTTATCCGACTTTAGAACCTACTATATAGCCACAGTGGCCAAAACGGTGTGATATTGGTATAACGATAGATAATGAAACCAATGGAAAAGGATTGAAAGCCCAGAAATAAAATCATCAGCATACAGACAACTGATCTTCGACAAGGACCCAAAAAAATAACAAATGTGAAGCAGATGCCCTCTTCAATTCGTGGTGCTGAAAAAAATGGATGCAGATCTGCAGAAAAATGAAGTAAGACCCTTACCTCACTCCATGCACAAGAATAAACTCAAGGTGGATCACAGACCTAGAGGTAAAATCCCAATCTATTAGAACTATCAATGAGGGAATTGGAACAAGTCTGAGAACTTTGACACAAGGTATACATAGGCTATCAGAAATAGGGAAGGACACAAACACAGAGGAAGCACACATTGACCAGTGGGATATATTAAAGACAGAACACTTGTGGACATAGAAAGAATTCACCAAGGGAGTAATAAGAGAGACCACAGAATGGTAAAACATCTTTAGCAATGACACATCACAAAAAGACATTATTAATAAAATATACACTACTCTGCTAACTCACAACAAGGGGGAAAAAAAACAATTGTCCACTCAAGAGGTGGGCAAAGGACCTGAGCAGAAGTTTCTCAAGGGCAGAAATCCAAATGACCAATAAATATATGATAAAATGTTCCAGATCTATAGTCATAAAATAAATGCAAATTAAAAGAACTATGAGATACCACCTAACACCCTCAAAGATAGCCCAATTCAAGAAATCAGAAAGTAGTAAGTGTTGGAGGGGTTACAGAGAGATAGGAACTCTTGTCCACTGCTAGTAGACCTGTAGGTATGTACAGCCATTATGGAAATCGATTTGGCGATATCTAAAACAGTTGGAAATTGTGCTACCATATGATCCAGCAATCCCCGTGCTGGGCATATATCCAGAAGAGACAAGAAACAAACCACGGCCAGACATCTGTGCCCCAGTGTTCATCGTGGGGCTGTTCACAATTGCAAGGAGTTGGAAAAAACCCAAATTTCCACCAACAGATGAATGGATTAAAGAACTGTCGTACATACATACAATCCCTAAAAAGCAGTGAGGAGCACATGAAACACAGTGCCACATGGGAAGAACTGGAGGAATATATGCTAAGTGAAGTACATCAAGCACAAAAAGACAAGTACAATACGAGTTCACTGAGGTAAGTAAAAAAATCCAAAAGGGGCATAAGGAAGGAAGAAGCTACTGTATATATACGTCCCTGGGGTGAGGTCCAGGTAATATAGCAGGGGCCACACTAAACTCAGGGATACATATGGTAGTCCACTAAAAAGGAAGAGAGGAAGACATGGGTAGCCGGGGGAATAGGGAACTAACCCACCCAAGGGGAGGGTCTTGTTTATATCACCACAGGAAAAGAGGGATCAGACTTCAACCTAGGGCACCAAGACAAGAACACAACACACGGACATGAAGCAGGGAACCAATAGAGAGGCCTGAGGGTCCGGCCCCAATACCACCACCACCCCGAAGAATTCACTTCAGAGGGCAGCACTGAAGCTACAGCTCAAGGAGAGGGACTTGTCTGATCAGAGCACACAGGAGTCAACGAGGGTGGAGTAGAAAAAAAGAGTGAAGCACATCCTGGTCCACCAAACCCTGAGAGTAATATTTCTGCTCAAAATCAGCTAGTGCACAGAGAGGACCATAGCTCTGGCCCCACCACAAGACACGGTGTTCCTTGATGACCCATGGAATCATGGGGTGAACACTAGATACATATGGCGGGAATTGTGCCCGCCCTGAGCCTACCGCACTGAAGTCAGACACTGGGGGCATGCAACAGAGTAGCAAGGGAAGCATTGCAATGAAGTCCCCAGGGTAAACCAAAAATAGGCTGTGGGGCCAGGGCGTGGCGCCCCATCAGACTGGACTAGAGAACACTCATAGGGGACAACAAATAGACCGTGAACTATTTATAGGGTTTTTGTTGTTGTCGTTGTTGCTGTTGCCTTTTTGTTGTTGTTGTAGCTATTGTTTGACTTTCTATTGTTGCTTCATTCTGCTCTGTGTTGTGTCAGAGCATATTGTTGTCACTGCATGTTTATCTGGAAGGGATAGGCGGGACAAACAAGCTGAAAGAGAGAAGAACAGGATGACAGTTCTGGGGTACATGGGAGATGGGGAGATAGGGTAAAGGAAGTGGGTGTTAACAACCCCAGGGACAAGGGAACAACAAGTGACTGAAATCGATGAAGAGGACGGTGTAGGAGATCTGGTAGGGCTGGATAAAGGACAGTGTAGATGAGAGGAATTCCTGAAACCCAAAGGAAGGCTGAACATGATAGTAGGACATCAGGAAAGTACAAAGAAATAGAGGAAAGAACTATGAGGCAAAGGGCAGTTACAGAGATGTAAATACAGGCATATACAGATGTAAATATATTTATATACAATGAGGAGGAAATAGATCCATGTACATATATTTATAGGTTTAGTATTGAGGAAACAGATGGACAGAGGGCCCCTACTCAAGTGCTCCCTCAATGCAAGAACACTTTGTTTTAATAATTCGGCAGTCTGACATGCTCACCTTCTTGACACGATTGATGAAGACAAAGTGCATAAGCAAATGTGGTGAAGAAAGCTGATGGTGTCCAGCTATCAAAAGATATAGAGTCTGGGGTCTTAAGACTTGAAGATAAACAGGTGGTCATCTAGCTGAGAAACAACAAAGCCCACATGGAAGAAGCACACCAGGCAGTGTGATCATGAGATGTCGAAGTGATCAGGTATCAGGCATCAAAAAAACAAAAAATTCACATCACTGTGAATGAGGGGGTGTGCAGAATGGGGACCCAAATCCCATCTGTAGGCAACTAGATATCTTCTTACAGAGGGGTCGTGGGGAAGAGACGGGCCAGTCAGGGTGCAGTGTAGCAATGATGAAACATAGTTCTTAAAGGCTTCTTGCACCCCCCCTCCCCCCACTATCATGATCCCAATTCTACCTTACAAATCCGGCTGGACCAGTGGATGTACACTGGTGCAGATAGGAACTGGAAACACAGGGAATCCAGGACAGAGGATCCCCTCAGGACCAGTGGTGAGAATGACAGTACTGGGAGGGTGGATGGAAGGTGAGGGAGAAAGGGGGAACAGATTACAAGGATATACATATAACCTCCCTCCTGGGGGATGGACAGCAGAGAAGTCGGTGAAGGGGACATCGGGTGGAGTAAGATATAACAAAATAATAATAATTTATAAATTATCAAGGTTCCATAGGGGACTGGGGAGTGGGGAGGGAGGGGAAAATGAGTAGCCGACACCAGGGGCTCAAGTAGAAACCAAATGTCTTGAGAACAATGAAGGAAAAAAATGTACAAAAGTGCTTGACACATGGATGTAAGTGTGGATTGTGATGAGTTGTATGAGCCCCCAATAAAATGATTTAATAATAATAATAATAAAATAAACCAAAAGAGACCTACACAAATGGAAGAATTTCCCATGTTCGTGGACTGGAAGACAATATTGTGAAAATGTCAATATTACCCAAAGCAATCTACAAATTCAATGCAATCCTGATCCAAATTCCAGTATCATTCTTTAAAGAATTGGAAAAACTGATTACCAACTTCATATCAAGAGTGAAGACACCCAACATAGGCAAAGAACACCTCAAAAAGAAGAACAAAATAGGTGGTCTTGCACTACCTGACTTCAAAACCTACTACATAGCCACAGTTCTCAAAACAGCCTGGTACTGGTATAATAATAGATACATGAACCAATGGATCAGGACAGAAAACCAAGAAATAAAAACACCCGCATAGAGACAACTGATTTTTGACAAAGGCCCAAGCAACATTAAATGGGAAGCAGATGCCCTCTTCAATACATGGTGTTAGAATATTTGAATATCCAACTGCAGAGGCAAAAGCAAACTCAAGGTGGATCAAAGACCTAAATGCAAAGCAAAGCTACATGATCATGGATGAGAAAATTTGGACAAATCTAAGTGCCCTAGTACAGGGAATAGACAGCTATCAGAGATGAAAAAGGAAACACACCGTGGACCACAAAAAAATAGATGAGTTGGACCTATGAAAAATAAAACACTTGTGTGCATAGACAGACTTCATTAAAAGAGTAAAAATAGAGCTTACAGATTGGGAAAAGATATTTAGTAACAACATACTGGTCAATGGAATAATTATTAAAATCTACAGCATGTTACAAGCCTACAACAAGAAAAAAACTAATAACCTTCTGAGAAGATAGGCAAAGAACCTGAACAGATGATTCACCAAGGATGGCACTCAAATGGCTGATAAATACATGAGGAAATGCTCTTGTTCATTAGCCATCCACGAAATGCAAGTCAAAACAACCATGAGATACAATCTAACACCCATAACTGTAGCCTGATTTTAAAAAGCAGACCAACAAATGTTGGAGATGGTGTGGTGAGATCAGTACTCCCATTCACTTCTGGTGGGCTTGTAAATGTGTGGAGCCACTGTGGAATGCGATTTGGTGATACCTAAAACAGATCACAATTGAAACACCATATGATCCAGCATTGTCATTACCGGGAATATACCACAAAGAAATAAGAAACAGATCATGAACAAACATTTGCTCCTCCCTTTTAATTGCAGCACAGTTCACAATAACAAAAAGCTGGAGACAGCCTAAATTCCCACCAGCATAAGAGTAAACAAAAAACTCTGGAAACACTGTGTGGGAATTGTGTCTGATCTGACCACACTACACCTAAGCCAAACACTAACGGAGTTCAGCAGAACATCAAGGGGAGCAGAGCAAGGAAGTCTTGATGGAATACCAAAATTAGACATTGGGGCCAGGGTGTGGCACTCCATCAGACTTGACTGGAAAACACTCCTAAAGGTCAACAAACAGACCTTGAACTACTTATAGACTTTTCTTTTTTGTCGTTGGTTTTCTGTTGTTATTGTTGTTTTGTTTTATTTTGGTGCTTCGTTTTGCTCTGTCTTATTTTTGTGCATATTATTATCTCTGTATATCCATCTAGATAAGACAGGTGGGATAAACAATCTGAAGGAGTAAACAACAGACTGATAGTTCCCGGGGGACATGGAAGAGGGGGAGGCGGGGGAAAGGAATTGGGTGTTCACAAACCCGGGGACAAAGGAACACGTGATCTAAAATTGATGGAGGGGAGGGTGTAGGAGGCCTGGTAGGACTTGTTCAATGGCAAAGTAATCAAGTGGAATTACTGAAACTCAAATGAAGGCTGAACATGATAGTGGGACAAGAGGAAAGTAAAGGAAAGTGAAAGAGGAAGTAGGAGGCAAAGGGCATTTATAGAGGTCTAAATACAGGCATGTACATATGTAAATATATTTATATATGATGACAGGGAAATAGATCTATGCATATTTATGTTAGGTATTAAGGTAGCAGATGGACATTGGGCCTCTACTCAAGTACTTCCTCAATGCAAAAACCCTTTGTTCTATGAACCTGGCATTCTGTGGTGCTCACCTTCCTGACATGATGCTCACCTTCCCAACCTGCAGACAAAGCGGTTGCATAAGCAAATGTGGTGAAGAAAGCTAATGGGGTCTGGCTATCAAAAGATATAGTGTCTGGGGTCTTAACTGCTTGAAGATAAACAAGCAGCCATCTAGCTGAGAAGCAATAAAGCCCACATGGAAGAAGCACACCAGCTTGTGAGAGCACGAGGTGTCCATAGGATCAGGTATCAGGCATCAAAGACCCAGAACAAAAAGTCATATCATTGTGAATAAGAGGGGGTGCAGAGTGGAGACACAAAGCCCATCTGTAGGCAACTGGAAATCCCCTTACAGAAGAGTCATGGGGAGGAGACGAGCCAGTCAGGGTGCAGTGTAGCAACGATGAAACCTACAACTTTCCTCAAGTTCTTTAATGCTTCCCCCCCCACTCCACACGATCCTGACCCTAATCCTACTTTACAAATCCGGCTAGACCAGAGCATGTGCACGGGTATAGACAAGAGCTGGAAACACAGGGAATCCAGGAAAGATAAACCCCTCAGGACCAATATTGAGAGTTGGCATACCAGGAGGGGAAAGGAAAGGTGGGGAGGGGCATGGAAATGGGGGGAACCAATTACAATGGTCTATCTATAATCCCCTCCCAGGGGGATGGACAACAGAAAAGTGGGTGAAAGGTGATATCCGTCAGTCTAAGACATGAAAACTAATAATAATTTATAAATTATCAAAAGTTCATGAGGAAGGGAGGGAGGGTGAGGGTGGGAGGGGAAAACTGAGAAGCAAATACCAAGGAATCAAGTATAAAGAAAATATTTTGAAAATGATAATGGCAACAAATATGCACAATGGATGTATGTATGGATTGTAGTCAGAGTTGTACAAGCCCCCAATAAAATGATTAAAAAGAAACCCCTCTGGTATATACATACAATGGAATACTACACATTTCTAAAACACAAACAATGATGAAACCATAAAACATCTGAAGATGGAGGAGTTGGAAAACATGCTGAGTGAAGTTAGTCAATCACAAAAGCTCTGTATGAATCCACTGCTGTAGGAACAAGCAGCAGAATGGGAACACGTTCAAGATTGTCGATCATCCAGTCTGTTGTTTGGGGCAGGGCAGGTGTGTGTGTGTGGGTGGGGGAGGGCACAGATAGCCCAGTAGAGAGCCTGTCCAGTGCCAAGGAACCACCCACCACCCATTCTAGCTAAGTATTTTGAAGGTCACTTGGCCAGAGTGCGCCTCACGGCAGCTGGGATAAAATGGTCACGGGAGGAGAAGGGGATTTGTGTATAGAGTGGCTGCCATGTAAATCTATGATGAGGTCTCCTCAGCTAGGTAGAAAACCCTACCAGATGGATGAAGCATACTGATGGGGAAAACAAGGCAACAGAGGGGAAGGGGAACAAATTGTCCAGGGGAACACAGAATGACCTCCAGTTGTGTGTGTGTGTGGGAGGGGGGTGACTGAAAATGCTTCCGGGGAGACTAGGGGTGAGTATCTTTGGTGGTATGCACTGAATGGGCCACATTGACCCAGGCTTCTGGGTGTATCCTGTGGATGCAGGCCTGGTGTGGTGGAGCACTGGGACGCTGAATCCTGGATCTCCAGGGTGCATAGCATGCTCCAGAAGCTGCATCAGTGAGATCCCATGTGGGAACTCCATTGGGTGACCTGGACTTTACCTCAGACAAACTTGTAACTTGAGGACTTAAGTCAGAAAATCCATGGTGTCTGCAGAAGTAGAAGACAGCTGTATCTAAATTGTTGAACTGTTGGTAGGTGGACAAACAAGGTCTTGCTACTTCGTTGTCCTATATGCAGTATTAACATATGTATTATTCCAGTAAATCTGTGGTGGACATTCTGTTTTATTTTTATATTCTTTGTTCATATTAGGGTGTATCTCAGAGGTGTTATGTCATTCGGGGTCACTCTCTTGAAATTGTTTTGTATGTTTTTCTGGGTTTTGGTGAATGAAACACATAATTGATGAAACTCTAGTGATAGCAAGTATAATTAAGGTTTGAGTAATGGGGGGGGGGTGAATGAGGGGAAAGGATAGTGGGGGGGGGCTGTTTTAAAGGGAGATGATGTCAATGAGTCCAGGAAGAAAAAGTATGTTTGGAACCTGATTGTGGAAGCAATTGTACAATTCTTGTTGGCTTGATTGAACTACAGAATGATATGTATTAACTCCCAAGTAATAATAAATTAAAAGAAAGAAAGAAAACCAAAAGCAAGAAAGAAAAACAAAACACAGATCTAGGAATGGGCTTTGGACTCACACTAAATCTTATCTCCAACTTAAGAACAATTAGTTCTTAAATCATGGCCCAACTCAATACTCACCCTCAGAAGAGGAAAAGAGAAGATTTGAGTGCTATAGTAAAATGTGGTGAAATTAGATCGTGTCCACCTATCAGATAAAATAATATTGATGGTCTTAAAGGCTTGTCTCCAAAAAAGCAGTCATCTAAGCGAGAGATGTCAACTAAGTCCAACGTGGAAGAAGCACACCATCATCAGTCACCGAGGGATTCTGAATCATATAATCCAAAATTGAAGTAGAGAGTATCAGAGCATAAATTGTGAGAATCCGGTTTGCAGGAGGCTATGGGTGGCAGTGGGAGCCCAAAATTTATTTGTGGAACTACATATGAAACAAGCCTCTGGCAAACTCCCTCTCACAATTGAGGGATGGGAGGAGAGGCGATACTAAACAGAGAGCATTGGAGAGGTAAGTACAGAAAATGAAAGGCCTAGGTCTGACATGAACGGGGAAAACTTAGTCAGTTAATCCCACCTCTAATGCATGCTGGAACTGATCTGTTTTTCAATATTTTCTGTATTTTTGTTTTGTTTTTGTTTGTTCATATTAGGATGTATCTCAGAAGTGTTATGTCATTGGAGGTCACCCTTTTGAAGTTGTGTTATTCATTTTTTTTCTGTTTTTAGGTATATTGTTGAAAAATGGTATTTACTACGAACAAGTCTTACAAAATTCTATCATGCAATCTCCAGCTCTGTTTCTATCACTAAGTTCATATTTTCCAACTACTGGTCCCTACTCTTTGCTTTCAAATTTTAATTCCAATCACTAATTATTATCAGTGTATCTTAAATGCATGTTTGATGAATTTACAACTGAAATCGTTGGTAAAATTCTTCAATTTCTTCATCACTAGCTTTTTCGGTTGGTGCATAAATGTAAATAACAGTTTTATTGACTGGATTTCCTAGAAGGCAGATAGATACAGCCCTATCACAGACTGCATTGTATTTCAAGATTGATTTTGAACTGTCCAATTAAAAAATCATTTTATTGGGGGCTTGTACAGCTCTTATCACAATCCATACATCCATCCATTGTGTCAAGCACGTTTGTAGATATGTTGACATCATCATTTTCAAAACATTTTCTTTCTACTTGAGCCCTTGGTATCAGTTCATCCCCCCCCCACCACTCCCTCATGAACCCTTGACAATTCATAAATTATTATTATTTTCATATCTTACACCAACCACTGTCTCCCTTCCCCCGCTTTCTGTTGTTTGTCCTCCTAGGGATGGGGGGTGTTTATGTCAATAATTGTAATCGGTTCCCCCCTTTCTCTTCCCCCACCCTCCCCCTTCCCTCATGGTGTCTCATTATTGGCCCTGAGGTATATATCTGTCCTGGATTCCCTGTGTTCCCAGCTCTTATTTATACCTGTGTACATGCTCTGGTCTAGCCAGATTTGTAAAGTAGAATTGGAGTCATGATAGTGGGGGTGGGGGTGGGGTGGAAACATTAAAGAACTGGAGGAAAGTTGTGTTTCAACAGTGCTATACTACACCCTGGTGGGTTCGTCTCTTCCTTGTGATCCCTCTGTAAGGGGATGTCCAATTTTCTACAGATGGGCTTTGGGTCTCCATTCCACTCTTCCCCTCATTCACTGTGATATGATTTTTTGTTATGGATCTTTGATGCCTGGTCTCATCAACACCTCATGATCATACAGGCTGGTGTGCTTCTTCCATGTGGGCTCTGTTGCTTCTCAGCTAGATGGCCGCTTGTTTATCCTCAAGCCTTTAAGATCCCAGATGCTATATGCCTTGAATAGCGGGCACCATCAGTTTTCTTCACCACATTTGCTTATGCACCCATTTTGTCTTCAGTGATCGTGTCGGGAAGGTGAGCATCACAGAATGCCAGGTTATTAGAACAAAATATTCTTGCACCGACGGAGTACTTAAGTAGAGGCCCAATGTCCGTCTGCTACCTTAACACTTAACATATAAATATAGGTGCACAGATCTATTACCCTATCGTCACATATAAATATATTTCCATATGTACATGCCTATATTTAGACCTCTGTAAATGCCCTTTGCCTCCTAGTACTTTCTTCTATTTCTTTTTACGTTCCTCTTGTCCCAAGATCATATTAAGCCTTCATTTGGGTTTCAGTAATCCCTCCCTTATACAGTGCCCTTGATCAAGCCCCACCAGGCATCCGATGCCGTCCTCGCCATCAATTTTAGATCAATTGTTGTTCCCTTGTGCCTGGGTTTGTTAACACCCCCCTTCCTTTCCCCTGCCTCCCCATCTCCCGTGTCCCCCTGGAACCATTGGTCCCATTGTTTTCTCCTCTGGATTGTTAATCCCACCTATATTATCTAGATAGACATGAAGATACAATAATAAGCACAAAAGCAAGACAGAGCAAAGCAAAACAACAAAAGAAAACAAACCAGAAAAACCCCAACAACAAAAACCAATGACAAAAAAGAAAAGCCTAAAAATATTTTCTTTGTTGACCTTTAGGCGTGTTTTCCAGTAAAGTCTGATGGGGTCCACGCCCTGGGCCCAAAGTCTATTTTTTGGTATTCCCCTATGTGAAAATGAATGCAATACCATTCCTCTTGATTGTGTTTTTCCTGGAATAGTAAAACATATGATTTTCTTGGATACCTCATGCCTAGTGTATCTATCTTTATGCTTTCCATTTCACTTTTGATAACTTCCAATTGTCCTAGCTTCATACTTCACACATTCTAAGTTCTGATCATTAGCAGATTCTTATAGCTGTGTTCTTCAGTCATGCCCTGTCAGCAAATGAAGGTCCTGATGGCTTCACCCCTATAGGTCTACTCCATTCAGGTCACCTTGCTTGACACTTCCACGGTTACATTTTTTTATTATTTTAATTTAATTTAATTTTTTAACATTTTATTAGGGGCTCATACAACTCTTATCACAATCCATACATATACATACATCAATTGTATAAAGCACATCTGTACATTCTTTGCCCTAATCATTTTCTTTCCATGGTTACATTTTGAGTGTCCTTTGAACCAACGTGTCCATTCTCCAGCACTATCTCAAACAATGTTCTAATTCCATTCATTAGGCCTTCAGTATCTGACAATATTTTGAAGTTGTGTATACAGTCGCAGTGGTCACTTCCTTCAAAGTGGGAAGCCTTTCACTGCCTGTTTTTAGCCAGGAAACTCTGCTGAAATCTGTTCACTTTGGGTGACCCTGCTGGCATTTGAAATACAAGTGACATAGCTTCCAGCCTCAGCAACACAAAAGACATTGTAGGACGATTACCCAACAGACACATCGTGGTGATTAAAAATATGTTCCAAATGTCTGACTTCTCCAAAATATTATGCTACTGCATGCATTACTCCTGATAGCAACCACTGTTCTTCCCCTTAGTATATTCCTTCACATACTAGGCTTCCAGAGTTCATTGATGTAGTAGAACTGAAGTTCACAGAACTAGCAAGCCATTAAGGAAATGGTTCACATAGCAAGTCACAAATATGAAGTACAGACCCCTGTCTGGAGTATCCTCCTCATTCATGTCACATCAGTGCTGCTTACTAACAAGGCTGTGAAAACTGGTGGATTGGGTCAGGATATGGGCTGCCAGCTCAAGTCAAACCCAGAGGTGAGGCAGAGGCAAGCCAGATGCAGGATCCTGAGCAAAGGAGCAAACTTTATACAGTTACAGAGACATGAAATGTCTGAAAGTGAAAGAAGGTCTCGTTTGCTTCACTACACAAAGGCGCACTCTGGGACTTATGTCAACATGGCTATCCAAGTCCTGCCCCAATAGTTTTTTAAGGTGGTAACTGGTGTTTGATTGGTGTTCATCACTAGTGACTCAGTACTAGTCTTCTGTGCAAGCTCAGTCAGGAAGGGGAGATCACATCTGGATCCTATCAGTGGCTTTGATGGAGGTGTAGTACAAGTTGATTACTTCTGTAAATTTTAGCCAGTTCCATGATGTGACCCCCACCCTCTGTTTTTCTCAATTAAAAAGGGAGCTAGTAGTTTGCCTAGCAAAGGAAAACCTTAAACATGAAAATATTTCTTCTTTTAACATAGTCTCTAACCACAGGTGTAGAAGTTAGGATTTTCAATACATCACAAAAAGGACTATGGCAAGAAAGGTCATATTAAATAATTAACTACATCATGGTGGTGTACAATAGGCATGAGATTGGTAAAGAATGTTGGAGGCAAGGGAGGATACTGGGAGAATTGCAGGAGTTAAAGGCAACAGAGGTAAATCTGTAGTCCTGCAGTAATCGTGATTTGGGGGTAAATATGTAGATAGTTTCATGAAATGAATAGGTGTGGGAGAGAGAGTGGGAGTATATGAAAACACACACACACACACACACACACATATATATATATTTGACAGAAGATATTCGTGACAGTTATTTATTTACCTTGCTACAATTGTGTCCATGGTTGTGGTATAGCATATAGGTGTACAAATTATGAAAAAATATTGTACATAGCCATGCCCCTTAGGGAAATTAATTAATTGCTGGGCCTGGGGTTTCAGGACCATTGTCTCAGAAGAACCTAAATTCCATTAGCATGACATAGTCCACAAAGTCTACATCCTATTGTAGTGAGTCTACTTAGGTTTTAATAGTTCATGAACAGACATCTATGGGTAACTATTGGTCTTTACCAATCCAGAGGAAAAAAGAATGAGGAAAATCAAAGACACATGGAAACAATTAGTGCAATGTACTAATGGACCATGCAGCATCGGTTTTCACAACCCTGAAACTAGACTAGATAGATGATGCCAGGCTACAACTACCAAATGTTCCAAAAGGGGAGGGGGGGGTCTCGTTTGAAGGTCATGAATAGAGTGAGAGAAATGTATGATACAAATCTGAAAATCATTAAAGAGACTAGACTTGCTGGTCAGATATATAGGTAGAAGCCCCAAGACCATGAATCTTTGGTCACTCTGAGAGTCTGGAACTGAACTCACAGCCATGGCTCAGTTTTCAGCCAAATAAAAGATGGGTCTTTATTGATGTGTGCACAACTTAGAATAAATCACAATTTTGGATCAAGCATTTACTTAAGGATAAAGTTCAGAAGGTTCAGGAAAGAGAGAGGAATGGAGACAGGAAACACAGGGAAGAGGAAGGATGGGTGGTGTTACGTTGATAGGTTTGAAATGAATGAGATGGAACCGAATGTGTATGAATTGTTAGGTGTTAAGCTGATGAATCTTCTTCATAAATCTTCACCCAATACGCAATTTTAAAAACATTTTAAGGAGAATTTGCTTTGCTTTTTTGAACAGCCTTTTGCATTATGAAGATAATTGTATACCTTGTAGTATGAAAATGTCTGTTATAGGTACTTATTTGCTGTTGATGTTATTTTTAGGTGCCGTTGAGACCGTTGCAATGCATCGCAGCCCTGTGCACAATAGAAAAAAACATTGCCCCGCCCTGCGTCATCCTCACAATTGTTCCTACGTTTGAGTCCATTGTTGCAGCCACCAAGTCGATCCATCTTCTTGAGGGTCTTTCTCTTTCTCACTGTTCCTGTACTTTACCAAGCATGATGTCCCTCTCCAAGGGCTGGTCTCTCCTGGTAACATGTCCAAAGTACATGAGAAATTCTCACCATCCTTGCCTCTAAGGAGCATACTGGCTGTACTTCTTCCAACACAGTTTTGTTTGTTCTTTAGGTACACCATTGGTACTTTCAATATTCTTCATCAGCACCATAATTGAAATGCATCAATTTTTTTGATAATTAGTCTCAAGTCTATCTTTCCTCTTTTTTTTCCCCTGTCTTTCTAAAGCCATGGGAATAAGGAAGGATTCTCCTGCAGAGGGATACAACTTGCTGTGGATTGGTTTCTAGATAAAGGACACAAAGATATTACTGTATTTGTGCCTGCATGGAGAAAAGAGCAATCCCGCCCCGATGCACCAATTACAGGTACTAGTTCAAATATGACATTTCTACTCATTCTGAGGCAAAGCTGGGAAAGGGGAAAGGTTGATGATCACAGGTGAGCCAATTCTATTAAGCATGTTTACTTTTATGAAGTATATATTTTTAAAAGAATTCTTTTTATCATAGCTTTGTGGCAGTTATATAGAGACAACTTTGACTTAGCAAAAGATAAAGAACCCAGTCGAAAGGGAGGGGTTTTTCTATTTGGCTTTAGACATCAGAATAAAGATAGACAAATCTAATAATAAATGCGACGGCATTCCCCAAAAAGGAAAGAAACCGTGGTACACAATAGACCTCATTAGATACCAGAGAAGTGGCTGTAGAGGTTTACCAACTTGGAGGCAGAATATAGAGAGAGGAAATCCTCATGACACTCAAAGCTGACTTATCCTAGGACGTTTCTTGGATTCTTTCTTTCTGAAGAGCATAGGAATGTTTCAATATTATCTTCTTTTAAAACAAAAAGAAAAATGAACATAACATTTTACAGTAATGATTCTTCTGGGAATCTATTCGTTTTTACCCCAACAACAATCGATAACTGTGCTGAGGGTCCCAAAATGTCATAATGCTACCCTAATAGCAATTGGCTCATGATATTCACTTAAAACTACGTAAGAAGCTGGCTCCCTACAGCACTTTGAAAGCATATAGATGCCCATTCCTCTGAACAACAGCTGATGTGCAATGTGGTAAATAGGGAACTCTAGTGAAGGACTGTTAAAAGTTGTATATGAAGCTGTGTGCCAGAAATTGCACAGGCTTACAGTCTCAAGGGGATAGTAGATTCTGGCCCTGATCAATCCTAGACCATAAACTTTATTTCCTCAGCAATTGGAGAACCAAAAGGAAATACATCCATATTTTCATGCTATGACTTGATATTTCTCCTTAGTTTTGGCCTTCCTTCAGGCAAAAGTCAAAAATGAGAGCCTCTAGGAGGGATGTTTTACTCTCCTCTTGACAGACTACAGATAAACCTCAGAGAGATTTGAGTTCAGTTCCAAACCAACACAATAAAGCAAATAATACAAGTATTTAGGTTTCCCAGTAAGTATAAATGTTTCTACTATACTATAGTCTATTAAGTAAATAATTGAGATGCGTGAATTATGAAAATATGACAGAGACACTAAGTGAACACATGCTATTGGGCAAATGTCACTGATAGATTTGCTTGACATATGGTAGCCACAGACGTTGAACTAATACAACATTTATCAAGTTCAATAAAGGGAAGCACAATAAAAGGAGGTGTTCCTGTACTGTCTTGTTTTCTGCCTTGTTTTCTTCAATAGCCCAAACTGCCTTGTTTCCTTCAATAGCCAAAAGATGCTTCAGTCAAAAGGCAAAACAAGCATCAAGAGTGATATTAGCGTTACTTCTCACTCTTCATGGAAATTTTAAATTTTTAGATGCCATTGAATCCAGTTCCTTCATTTTATTTAAAAGGAAATTGAAGTCCAAATGGATGGCTTCTTGCTTAAAATCGCAATCTAAATTGGTGCCATAGCCAGGAACAGAGTCCCTTCCCTCTAAGAGAGAAAATAGCTTGTTTATCTAATGCCAACTTTATATTTGTAAGAGAGAAAATGCTATTAACTAATTTTTAAAGATGATTTCCCCTCTGTGGCATGTAACCTATATTTTGACAGATCAAGATATCCTTCGCAAACTGGAGAAGGAAAAGATTCTCGTTTTCACTCCATCCCGAAGGGTCCAGGGCAGAAGAGTTGTCTGCTATGATGACCGGTTCATAGTCAAACTGGCTTTTGATTCTGATGGCATCATTGTGTCCAATGATAACTACCGAGACCTTCAAGTTGAAAAACCAGAATGGAAGAAGTTTATAGAGGAGAGGTTGCTGATGTATTCCTTTGTGAATGACAAGTATGTTTCCTTCCAGTAGACTCTAAATAGCTGATATCCAAGTTACCACTACGAATAGTGAATTTTCTATAGGTATTACCGAGTACACACTATGTACCATACATTTTGCTAGTTGATGTGGTGATAAAAGACTAAGACCCAACCACTCACCCTAAGAACCTGTAAGTCTAGGGGAGAGAGACAGACAGACAGAGGACGAGAGACAGAGAACATAATGCATTGTGATAAGTGCTATAGTCAAGGTATTTTTAATGGCTTTATCTTCCCAGAATGGTAGGAAAAGACCTCAGAGAAGAGGTAACACAGGTAAAGGCAGGCTGGCATTGCAGGTGAAGAGCCAGCATGGGTAAAGCTATAACAGTGTGAAAGTGGGGGGCATGTTGAGGAACCCAGTATAGCTAAAATATATACTGCATGAAAAAATGATGCACAAAGGAAAGCATCCTTTCTGTATGATAAAATATAGGCAAAGGGGAGAACTTAGGGGTCATGGGGTCAGAAGGGAAGGCATTCCTATTTTCTTTGCTTGCTTCCAGATTTATGCCTCCAGACGATCCTTTAGGACGCCATGGACCAAGTCTTGAAAATTTCTTAAAAAAGAGATCCCTTGTTCCTGAGTATAAGAAGCAACCATGTCCTTATGGTGAGTACCTACATGTAGAACTATGAGAAACATGCACTCTCTCAAGTGAGCAATCCTGGCTTGCTCACTTTCTGTGATTTAAAGTCTTTGTCCTCGTGTATACTCTATTAGGCATTTAAAGAAAAACCTAGAAACGGCATGAGGAAAAGGTAACTAGAATTGAAAGGAAGATTAGTTGTCATTTGTTAAACTAACCTATGTGCTATAGCTTCCAAAATCCTGCGCGATTTTCTTGGGGACAGAGCAATGCAGAATTCCAGAAGGCCTATGGAAGCACGAAGAACAATGCCAAACTTGAGTTGATCCTAAGAGTTGCATGCAGCTGTCAATTAATAATACTGTGTTCTTCTGATATGTATTTTCAGTTTCCTTCCAAAATTCATTTTCATTTGATTTGCTCTTAAAATATAATTTTCATGCTCTTGCTCAAGTTCCTCTGATAAAATGTCTGTTATCAGTGTAACATTGGCTGCTAGTTCTGAAGTTATTTTGGGTGTTTTCTCTTTGAGGATAGTCATTTGCGTTTTAATTAGCATTTTAAAATCACATGGTGCTTTCATGTTCATTCTCTCATTTAGTCCTCACAGTTGCCCTATACTATACTGTAGGGATGATTATAAACCTTTTCATTATGATTATAAACCTTTTTACAGAAAAGGAAAAATTAACTCAGAAAGTAATCACTTACCAAGGTCAAAAAGCGAGTAAGTGACATAACTGGAAATGAAACTCAAGCCTGGGTGGCTTCCAAACCTGTGCTCTTTGTACTCCTCTATGTTGCCTTTTGCTACCCTATACTTCTTCTGTATGCGCATTATACTTGAGCAATATTGTGAATTACAGGAAGATGAAGGCTGTTCAACTGTTCAGCTCTTGGCTTTCACATTGCAATTTTTTCTCCAGCTCTCCATCTCCTCCTTTTCCTCTCAGTGTCGCTTTGCTATTGTTGCTCATATTCGGGAGCGATTAATTTTCTATCTTCACCCAAACTAAAGCCCTAATCTGAATGACCAGATTGATAAGGTAGTTTCTGGCACAGAGGGTTGCACCCTATATGAGTCTTACTTCAAGGCATTATTTTTCAGGCAAAAAATGTACCTATGGCCACAAGTGCAAATACTACCACCCAGAACGGGCCAACCAACTCCAGCGTTCAGTGGCTGATGAGCTCCGCATCAGTGCCAAGCTGTCCACAGTGAAAACCATGAGTGAAGGCACCCTGACCAAGTGTGGAAAAGGGATACCTAGTGCCAAAGGTGAGATAACCTCAGAGGTCAAGCATGTTGCCCCAAAGCGCCAATCAGATCCCAGCATCCGGTGTGTGGCTGTGGAGCCTGAGGAATGGCCGTCCATTGCCCATAAGCCTGAGGCCAGCTCTGTTCCCTCACTTGTGACTGCTCTAAGTGTCCCCACAATCCTGGCCCCCAAAAGCCATGCAGTAGGTGCACTGAACACCCGTTCAGCCAGTAGTCCAGTGCCAGGGTCCTCCCATTTCTCCCACAAGACCTCCTTAGAGCACATGGCCAGTATGCAGTACCCCCCTATTCTGGTTACTCACAGCCATGGGACCCCAATTACCTATCCTCAACAATACCCACCATTTGAGTCACTGGAGGATCATGGCTACTACTCAATGTTAGGTGACTTCTCCAAACTAAACACCAATAACATGCATAATCGAGAGTACTTCGTGGCTGAAACAGACCAGAGTACATATGTTCAGAATCCCCATCTCAGTTCTGACAATCATCTGAGCCATACCAGGAATGACACTTACTCCTCTTACAACAATCTGTACTTGGCTGTAGCTGATGCCTATCCTGAAAGTAATTTGAAGATGCATCGTTCAGCATCCCAGAATTATCTTCAACCTTTTCCTCATGGTTACCAAGAAGCCTTAACACGAGTGCAGAGTTATTGCCCAGAGGATTCTAAGCAAGCCCCTCACAAGCAATCAGTCCCCCATTTAGCTTTGCATGCCCAGCACACAGCAACTGGAATACGCTCCAGCGGTCTTGGAGACTACCCTTTGCCTCCCAATATCCATCCTGGGGCAAGCTCTCAGCCAGGCCGTGCTCTAGCAATGACTCGGATGGACAGCATTTCGGATTCCCGCCTCTATGAGAGCAATCCCACGAGGCAAAGACGACCTCCTCTGTGCCGAGAACAACATGCCAGTTGGGATCCACTGCCCTGTGTAAATGACTCCTATGACTACCCCTCCTATCCCTTGAGTAACAGTCTCATACAACCATGCTATGAATCAGTTATGGTCCGGAGCATGCCTGAAAAGATGGAGCAGCTTTGGAGAAATCCTTGGGTTGGTATATGTAATGATTCCAGAGAACATATCATTCCAGAGCACCAGTATCAGACCTACAAGAACCTTTGCAATATTTTCCCTTCACACATTGTCCTTGCAGTGATGGAGAAGAATCCCCACACAGCAGATGCCCAGCAACTGGCAGCCTTGATTGTTGCTAAACTTAGGGCTGCAACATGATATAGGATTTATTTCTTTATGAATTAATATGAATATTAATTTTCATAATGCATTGTGATAATAGTAACTAATATTTTCATTGCCCTTTAGAAATTATAGAATGTGTTCTCTTCTTTATAGCATTTAAGTGCACAACACCCTGTAATGTAGTTTTTATTAGTATTCTATTTTATAGAGAAGAAAACTAAGTGTTATTGAGAGTAAGTGATTTACTAAAATGACACTGCTAGCAAATGTCTGAGTCAGGACTCACACCCAAATCCTCTGACTCCAAATCCCAGGTTCTTTTGCACTGCACCATAGAGGAATCGAGGACAAAACCTAGGGAAGGGGCCCTAATGCAAGAAACTCACTGAAACTCATTATACTGTTTTCCTTAGTCACATATTCTATATTACACAATATCAATTATATACCTAATTTAGAGGGCAACAGCATCACGATCAGATTGTATGCTCAATTAGTCATTTAGGATTTTTAGCAAATATTTAAAGCTATTTAAAAGTTAATGCATAATTTATTGCATGGATATCTGAGTCAATATTTTGATTAATCAAGCTATAGTATCATATTGAAGCTTCTAAAGCTATAGTTCAAACCTATTGTTAGCAATTATATTGCATGCACAAATATTCAGTTTGAGATGTATGTTTCTGTATAAACCGCTTACATAGTGATAATGAGAAGGTAGTTTCTGTAGTCCTTAGCCAATAGCCATATAGGTCATGAATCTGACTTGATAATTTTGTCACATTTCAGAATTTCAGCTAGCTTTGAAAGTAAAATGACATGCCAACATTTGAACATTGCTTTCTTAGGCACCAAGGCAAATCAGCTCTATTTCCTTGTGCATTTTACTTGTCAACATTTATTGTTAGTCTTCACCACAGCAAACTAGGGATCGGGCAGCACCCTTTTTCTATAAAAGGAACTGATGGCTAAGCTGAAGTTCCAAGTATAGTATGTACGTGTTGGACAAGCACAGGAGAGTTCGACCTGGACTTACTACTTGCAGGAGAGATGACCAAATCAATGTGACCTTAAATGATGAACACAGAATCTTCACTCTGGATTCTCTTTGGACTTGTGACCTATGCAGTATTCAACATCACAAGGATCAAATGTTATGGAGGACAGTGTGTAGCCAAGTGATCCACTTTTCCTGCTGTTCACTTTTTGGGCAATAAGGCTGATTATTGGTGGATCATTTTTTAAAGAATCAAACCAGGGGATTTTCTAGGGGAGGGAGGAGGCAGTTTTCAAAATAGGATGCTACATCTTTGCTAGTAACTAGCTCAGTTTGTACTCTAAATCCATCCTAAGAGGGTGTATTCCCATTAGGTTATTCTTAGATGTGTTAAGGCAAGATTTGGGGGTTGGGGGGACAGACACCTTTTGCACAACTTGTCTTGCTCAGGATGAGAACATTCGCAGTTAAATACCTCTAGAGGAGACTTTTTAAAAAATTGCACTAAATGAATCCCCTTTGTGAATTCATTGTATATTTCAGCATTTGAAATCATGGCCAGCTCATTATTCATGATTGGAACTTGCTAATTTCTACAGTAGAAGTTTCATGAAAGTTTGAGAAGGTCTGCTTGCAGCCTTTTTTTTTTTCATGAGAGGGTGTGACACTGACTATAAATTTTTCTTAAAGTGAAACACTCTGAATGTCAGGCTGTGATCGGGTTGTTTCTAGTAGTCTGATAAAAGCTTGAATGTCGTTTTCTGTCTCTAAGTTGATCAAAACTGCATTTCAACCAACATTTCTGTTCCATCAACCACAGCTTCCCATTCATCTGTCGCTTTAGTCTTCTTTCCCGCCAACATATCAATTATGGATAAAGGCATTTTTTGTCAAGTAGGTCTACATAAAGAGTATCTGTTGCCACTGAAGTGCTTGCTATTTCAAACAAATAACATCTCATCCTTTCAGCTTCTTGGACTTCATAACTGTGCCTGTTTCTTAGAGGATTTGACAATCTCAGAAGACTCTACTCCCAAATCATCAAAGGCACTGCAATGACCATCAGTTGCACAATTTACAGAGAAACACTACATTGACTTTGCAGACACAATTTGTCATACTCATACTTAGTACTTACAAAAGTTGATGTCCCTCCCAACACAGAAATATTTTAAGGCAGCATATATATCTCTACTTTTCTAAAATAATTATCATTCTTCTTTCATAAAATAGAATGAGCCAAAGTGGCTAGGAGTAAATGCCTCAAATAACCAGAAATGACCTTTTGTTAATACAAAGTTTATCTTTTTTTCTTGATTGTATAGTGACAAATGTGCAAAACTCATATTAAACTAGGTTTACTACTGAATTTCCACCATGATGTTTGTGGCACTAAGTGCCACAGAAAAGGAGCCCAGGATCATGAAGGGGTTTTATTCCCAGAAAGCAGTAGTTTGTAAACAAAGACAGTTTTTCCAGGAATCAATAGTCCATGTGTACAAATATTGCATGCATAGTTTTAAGCATTATAATTGCATAAATTCTCTTCAGTCTCTTCAATTTAACATGTCCTTAAACAAGGATTTTGTGTTAAAATGTCAGTGCTAATGAATGTACAAATATCTATATAAATTGAGCTGTGCACCTATGAATGTGTCAATTCTGGTTGGTTTTTAGTTATCAGATAAATAACATTTTCTTTGAATTGAGATCTGGCACACTTCTTGACTTTCCCATTTTGCCTAAAATTATAAAGCAACAAATTTGTAGGCGCAAATAATAAAACCAAACTTTGATAATAAAACCAAACTTCCTGTATTGTTCAGATTTACCTCCAAGCACTCAGCAAGGCTACTGCACAGTATTTTGTGTGGCTTTCAAGACGCAATGTATTTCGCAAGAGGCGCTGTGTAGTTTTAATTCTCTCACTGATTTTCTGATATCATAGCAAGTCTGTGTCTATTCAGGCCTTAGATTTTTTCTTCTTCTTCTTTATGTGATATGTTATTTTTATTTGAAGGAGAAATATGACCCTGGGGTGTCATGGTAAATCCAGGGCACATTTTCTTTAAGACAACCCAAAGAAATGGAGTCTTTTAAAAGTAACAGAGCCATTGTACTCTCTTAAAGTACAAGGTATGGAAGGAAGAATGACAAATGCCTTAAGGAAAGAGTCTAGAAAACTTTTATTCTTTGAATAGAACACATAGCATAAAATATGCACACACACAAACATGTATATATATATATATATATTCTCTCTACTAATTTCCAGAAGAATACTTCTAAAATCCATTTTTCTATTTTGGGATAAATTATCTTTATACAGAAATTCAGACATTGGCATACATTCATCTTTGGCATTGAGTTTTCCTCTAACGTAGAAGACCATCTTGAGAGGTACTTAGTATCCATTTTATCTATGGGATTTTGTACAAATGCCCTTTTTGAGGGCCAAGAATTTTAATATCCTTTGTTTTATTATGTGAAACGTCTGGAGCTGCACAGGTAAAGTAATGCAGAGCTGTCCAAAGAGCCCTACCCAGGTCTCTCCCACGCTTCTCTATCTTCCTCTAGTTGGCATCCCCTCAGGTCTGGCACTGACAAATACATAGTCTTCAACCACCAGAGGTTTAGTTAGTACTCATTGGAAATTAAACTCGTAGATTTCTGGAACTTGCTTGTCTGAAGTAGTCAATGCCTTTGCTCAATATCTCTTGTGCTGCATGTGTGGCAGATTGACTACTTTCAGTCCTGGTCTGTGTATCATTGAGCTATAGTAGTTTGTTTTGTCTACTGGTAGGAGTCAATAATACTGTATAATGACTGTAAACTTTCATAAAAACCTCCTTGGGTTTCTTGTTTGACCCAAACATATAAGTCTGAATGACAAAAAATACAAAACCAATGAGGAAAGTAAAAATATATCCTGTCCCCAATATTGTCTTCCCCTATAGTGCATGGGCAATGTTTTGTTTATGCCTGACAGCACATTCATGCAAGTGAGACCATGTTACTGAAATTCCCACTTCATAAAGTTTAAATTTTTCTCACCTATAACTGTGATGCTAAATACTGTATCTTTGACAACAATGAACTGTAACCACACTTATTACATAAACTATTTGTGTGCTAATTAATGGCTCTGTTTCTTTAAGAACATTAACAACAAAGATCATACACACATTCGTTTACTTCTAAAAAATTAAACTTAATTTTTTAGGATGATCATCTTGAGAAAACGTTATGGGTAGGGATCTCCCCAAATGAGTTATCTGTACCTTGCACAGAAAGGATGTTATTGTTTGGTGCTGCTAAGTTGTTTCCAACTCATAGCAACCCTATAATATAATAGTAAAAAACATTCACAATCATTGCTATATTTGAGCCCATTGTTGCAGTCACTGGGTCCATCCAATTTGTTGAGGGTCTTCTTCTTTTTCAGACTTTCTCCAGGGACTGGTCCCTCCTAAGGCACTGTGGCACATTGGGCTGGTAACTGCACAGCTGCTCAGCAGGAGAAAAACGAGATTACTTGTCCCCATAAAGATTTCCCGTCTCAGAAACACTACATAGGGTGACTATGAGTCACAATTGACTCAGTGGATTTGCTGTGTTCAATGTTATTTTCCAAGGACTAGTCCCTCCTGATAACATGTTCAAAAGTAAGTGCGGTGAAGTCTTTTGACGCTCAATTCTTAGGTGCATTCTGGTTGTACTTCAAGTCCATTCTTTTGGCAGTCCATGGAACAGCTAATATTTTTTCAGACACTGTAAATCAAAGGCACCACAGAAAGCATATGCTTTCTACCTTTTGTATACTAATACAATCCCAAATGCTAATTCAACTGAAGTTTCCCATGAAATCAAACTTGACTTCCACTGATAGGTCAGAACAAGATGGAAGGCTCAAATCCAGACTTATTTCTGTGCTCCCCCTAAATAACCTCAGTCACAGAGTGATCATCTGCTTGGCTTTAGCTAGAAAGAACATCAGAGCTAGATGGGACCAAACACTCTATATATCAGAGAAGTCACTTGGGTAGTGCTCAGCAGCATCAACTCCTTAAGGTTATAGGGGCAGGAACTGAAGCTCCAAGGGCTAAAGAGAACTGGCCAATGCTGTGCAGGGAATTAGTGGCAAACCTGGGCTAGAAATGCAGTCCTCCTGATTCCCAGGTTGGTGAGTTTTTATCACAGTGGTGTCTGCCTCAGTGAGGCAGCCTGAGACCTCTTCTGTACCCTCCTACCCATCCAGATCACTTAAAGGAAGAAAAAAAAACTAAACAGGATAGGGACTACATCTGACCTCCCCTGACTCCAAGGCCCAAGGCCCACAAGGTCAGATATGCCTCTACCCTTTTAACTTTATTCTGATACCAACCGTCCCTTCCACCACACTTTATTTCTGAGGCTGTGTTCTATATTCACTGCAATGGCCACACAGAACTCAAATAATGCTTATGATTATAGCTCATTATCAAAGTAGGAACTTGATGGCATAGTGAGTTATGTGATGGTTTGCTCACCTAAAGGTCTGCAGCTCAAAACCACCAGCCACTCCGTGGGGAAAAGATGAGGCTCTCTACTCCAATATAGCAGCGGTTCTCAACCTGTGGGTCACAACTCCTTTGGGGGTCAAACAACCCTTTTACAGAGGTCGCCTGATCCACAACAGTAACAAAATGACAGTTATGAAGTAGCAACGAAAATAATTTTATGGTTGGGGCTCACCACAACATGAGGAACTATATTCAAGGGTCGCAGTATTAGGAAGGTTGAGAACCTCTGGTTTAGTCTCAGAAACCCAGAGGCAGTTCTAACCTGTCCTATAGGGTTGCTATGAGTCAGAGTTGACTCAATGGCAGTGATTTTTTTTTTAATCTTACAAGTTAATTTTTAAAATGAAAGTTAAAACAGGTTAAAATTGAGGTGAGAAATGATTGTGATTAAATTGTTCCATCAGGATAATTTCGTCTCTGCTATGCCAACAGACAGGCATCTCTCTGACCTATAGCCTCTTGGCCTAGGCCAGTGGTTCTCAACCTTCCTAATGCCATGACTCTTTAATAGTTTCTCATGTTGTGGTGACCCCAACCATAAAATTGTTATCGTTGCTACTTCGTAACTGTAATTTTGCTACTGTATGAATCGGGCGACCCCTGTGAATGGGTCGCTTGACCCTCCAAAGGGCTCACGGCCCACAGGTTGAGAACTGCTGGCCTAGTTTCTGTCCCGCTGGTGCAATGTTCCAAAGCTACTTTAGAGCTTCCAATGAATGCCCAACGAGCACACCACTCCATTCCGCTTCACTATAAGCCTCAACCCGAAGATGCTCAGCTCTATCCCTGCTGGTCAGCCAAGCCCAAAATCCCCAATCAAGTGGCCAAGGCATCCCATCCACAAGCCATCCTCCTGCCCCAAAACATTCTTTACATGTTCTGTGGGATGCAACGTGTAATACAGTCTCATGTTTTGGCTCCTGATTCTGCTGCTGCTCCTCCTCTGCCAGTCCTGTAGCGTCATAGTTATCTCATGGATCAAGGATCAATGTGCAGGGATCTCAAGGTCCAATGGATATGCTCCACTCCTGGCTCTTCTTTTTTGCTAGTAGTGAAATTCTCTTCTTGCTGCTGAGATACTTCATTTTATACCCAGCAGAATGGCAATCATAATTAACTCTGCTAATAAACACAACTGAATCCTGTCAGTGTCTTCCCCTACTTACTCTTACCCAGACCCATCAGTAAAGGATCTTTTGCTAAGAGTTAGAACTACATTAAATAATTAACTACATCACTCCAGGCTAGTTTCATTTTAAAAGCAGAGGTGGCCAGAGTGGCTGCAGCAGAGCTTTAGAAAAAATATATTAGTGAATCTGAAAATACCTTTTTCTTCATCCTTAATGGGACCAAGTGTTCATCTCTTTACTCTCATTGCTTTCTCTCACATTCTTCAGATACATGTGTTATCGAGTTCTTGTCACTCACTGCCATTGAGTCAATTCTCTCAGTGACTCTGTAGAACAAAGAACTGCCCATTTCCAGGTAGAAAATCTCAGCTTTCTCCCACCAAGTGGCTGATGGTTTCAAACTGCTATCCTTGCGGTTAGCAGCCCAATATGTAATCTGCTATGCCACCAATGAGAAGAGGAGAAAATAGTTCCTGTCTTGCGGAAATTACTCAAGTGGAGGAATGAAAAAAACCCAGGGAGCAGTACTAGTGTGAGATTTAGGGGAGTGGTAAGCACAGTTAAAATTCCAAGAAGGAATAATTTATTGTCCAATGCGGTTCCCAGGCACAAGTGAAAAATCAAGTTATCATATTCCTCTCCATTTATGTCTCTGATTTCATGACCTATCAAACCCTTCACTTAACCCATGTTCCAATTATCCTGGACCTTTCACTGGCAACCCCTCTGGACTTTTACCTTCGTATGCCTTGTTTTGAGTAGTAAACTCTTCCCTTTGAAGACCCAGTGTCAGCGTCATCTCTGTTCAGTTGTCTATCTCTTTGTCCCAGAATTGTTATTCTCTTCACCCTAGTGGCCTCTACAAGTGCTTGAACCTTTATATTTTGTCACTTTGTATTGTAAATGTTTGAATGTAATCTCCCCAACAAAACAAGGACTTCCTAGAGGACAGCATTATGTTCATCAGCATTACTGAATATTAGAAGAATGACTCTCAATTACTGTGGTTGAATAATCATTCATAATTTATGTGCCACCTCCCTTCTTGTTCCAGGTAAAAAACTTTATCTGATCTCTATTAGGAAACCTGTAAGGTTGTTCTTATGACGTGGTAAAACTTGCATAAGACCCAGGTCATTGGGAAGCTTCTTCCTCTGTCCAACAAAAAAACAAACTCACTGCCGTCGAGTAGATACCGACTCACAGAAACCCTACAGGATAGGGTAGAACGGCCCCTGTGAGTTTCCGAGACTGTAACTCTTTATGGGAGAAGAACGCCCCATCTTTCTCCTGTGGAGCCGCTGGTTTTGAACTGCTGACCATGCAGGTAGCAGCCCAATACATATCCACTACATCACCAGAGCACTTTCCTCTTTATCAGTGATTCTCAAATTTTAGTCTGCATCAAAATCACCTGAAAGGTTAAAACAGATGGCTTCCACCCTTATCACCCTTTCTGATTCAGTTCAGAGGTGGTGTTTAACAAGGACTCAAGTGATGCTGATGTTGCACATCAATACCAAGCTTTTAACTCGCTCTGTGACATTGGGCAAGTCCTTTCCCTCTTCATGTTGATCCCATTCCCTTCATGCATAAAATGAGTAGACTGGACTACAACTGATTTCCAAACTTTAAGAGTAGCAGACTCATTTTTCAAAAGAAATTTTTTGTCGGACCCCAGTACACTAACAGTAGATCTAATCACACTTGCTTTGGGAAAGTGATGGAGAACTGGCAACTTGCAGCCTGATCTCCCATCTCCCCATTTGTAATCCCTTAACTAGATGTGGCCTGGATGCTATTAGTTGACATTTCAGAATGCTAAAAGATGTTGTGCAAGAGGAGAGAGAGGAAAATTGGCTTTGCATTAACCAATACACAAGTCTCTGCTTTGTTCATGCCGAATGCATGCTGGCCTCACGGAACCCTCTAACAATCGGACAAAATCTCTAGGTCAACTCTCGAAAACATGGTCATAAATGCTTAGTGTAAAAGTGAAAAATCTTGACAGTGCTCTCTATTACAGTTCTATTAAATTCCTCCTCATAGCCATGTCAATGCTCTCCTTTCTTGGCTCAACCACACTTTATGGGAACAGCTTCTTGGCTAAATACTGCCTGTTTTTTTCACTTGGCCTAAACATGACCCTATAGAGACTTTGTCTTTGACCCAGCCATCATTCTACTCAGGATAGGGATAGAGGAGGCGATAGCCAGACTTGATCTGCTTCCACAAACCACCATCCTGGAAATACTGCCCTGGCAATATCCCCCATGGCACACTGGAATTCCCGTATGCCACTGAAAGGAATTGATGACTGTCTCACTGAGGTGAAAGTCTGATGTGTGAAAATATGATTGACTTCTCCATTTCCTGGCAGCTCAGGTTTGACACAGACACTGAGTGTGAGGGAATCAGATTATCATAGTGTAGGAATACTAGGCCAGTACGTAAGGTATTTATCTAGCTCCAATGCCCACCACAGGGAAATCCATTCTCATCTTTTCTAGGTCAAGATTTCTTTCTGGTTTTCAACTGCTGTGTGCTCAGTGAGTGAAGGCAAGAGATAAGCCAGAAGCTTGCTAGGTAGAAGCGAGATCTGCAGGTCTCCACTGTGAGGCTTGAAGCTCCAGCTGTAGAGATCTATGGGCAATTTCTATCCTGTGGAGCCTGATGCTTCCAAGTGAGCTGGTTCTATGCTAGAGCTGAGGGGTGTAGAAATGGTTTGAGGAATCAACAGAAGGTACTGAAACCTGGAAGGCATTGGGAGCAATCAGGACAATAGGATTAAGGGCCTTAGGACCCAGCCTTAGGAAGTTTGGTGGTGTAGTGGTTATGCATTGGGCTGCTAACCACAGGGTAAATAGTTTGAAACCACCAGCCACTCCCTGGGAGAAGATGAGGTTTTCTACCCACCGAAAGAATGAGTCTCAGAAACCCATGGGGTTCTCAACCTATAACAGTAGCAAAATTACAGTTATGAAGTAGCAACGAAAACAATTTTATGGTTGGGGGTCACGACATGAGGAACTGTATTAAAGGGTCGCGGCATTAGGAAGGTTGAGAATCACGTCTATAAAGTCACTATGAGTTAGAATCTACTACCTACCTCTTGGTCAAAGCCGTTATGATTCCATCTTTTATAGAGCCCTCCGGAATAAAGAAGGGAACATTAAATTCATTTGATCCAGCACACCCCTTACCCTCACCTTATACACATCCAAACATCAAAACTACAGTTGCCTGTTTATTGTTTTCAAACAAAACAAAAACTCTAAAACACACTTAAAAATCCCACTGTAGTGGAAAGATAAGCGGATTCAGGCCGTCTTTCAGGCTGTTTCGAGGACCATCAGGCACATGGTAGGATGGACTGTTGCCCTGGCAGGGTTGGGTGCACATTTGCACCAAGGCTTGCATCAGAAGAGCTGTAGGCCAGTTTTGAGCCCATGCAGCTGCCCGTGGCTCCAGAGCAGGACCTCGAAGTTGCTGCTGCCATTGCTACAATTGGTACTGCCGACACCACAGCTGAGTCCCAGGGAGCTGCAGAGAGTGTGTTGGGGGATGAGGGTGGGGGGAGGGTCAGTTAGAGGAGGAGGCAGGATTAGGTTCTGGAGACCCCAAGGGTGTTTAATGTTTGTGGGAAAGGTCTACCCTATTGTCTGGCTTTACTGAGAGAATAGAAAAAATATGAGAAACCACATCAGGTGGATCCCCAGGGATGGCTCTGTCCTCCCTTCAGTTGAGGGAGTGAAGAAAGAAAGGAAGGAGTGAAACTTTTCAAATGAAACTTATCTAGAGCTCAGTATAAGATTAATAGAACTGTTGAGGCTGAGGTGCAGGAGGGGACCCTATACCACCTCACCCCCAGGAAGATATTTAAAGTAGCTGCATTAACATGGCTTTCTTCTAAGGTCTTAGAATTTGGTGATCAAAAGGACCCTGGGCTGTCCTTCCCACTCCCAAAAAAGGAAGGAAACTGAGGCCCAGAAATGAGAAAGGCTATAGAGGCAAGTAAGAGGTAGAATTGGAACAAACAGCAAAAGTGGACATGTCCTGCTCCAGCAGAGTAAGCCTCCCTACTACACAGGGTGTGCGAGCTGGGTCAATCCACTTGCTGTGCATTTAACAGCTCCTCCTGCCCACACATCATCCTGGATAGTCTGGTACTCATTGAGTCGGAGCTGAGGGAAAGAGGCCTTTCTCATAGACCCATTCCCAACTACAGCCCATGTGGATTCTCCAGTTGCCTCCTTTCCTCTCCAGGCCTGTTGCCCCACTGAACCAGGCTCCACTGCCTAACTTGTTGATAGAGCCCCTGGGTTCTCTTGCCCTCTTCTTGGATGCCCAGATGACAATGGACTCATCTCCCAGGGAGTGGGTAGGCCAGGCAGCACAGGGAGATTAATTTCAGGGTCCCATAGGGATCTCTCTCTGATCCTCTCAGGATTCTCCTGGTCACAATGACCCAGCATTCCACAAAGTACAGGCTCTCTGGACAGGCTTCTTTGTGCTGCCAGCACAACGCCTCAGCAAGGGTTGCTTGGTTCCTGAATCCCTGATGACCCAAGGGATCCCTGGGATCCAAAAGCAAGTTTTGAAGGAGAACACGGAACCCTCCACAGGTCTTAACAAGATACCTGGACAGTGTGGAGAGGCCTAATGATTACGCTCGGTGTAGCTTTGGATAAATCCTTCTCCTTTCGAGGCCTTATTATTATCCTCAGGAACATGAGTAAGCTGAGCATCCATTCTTAACCTTTCAGGGACAGTAGACAGTGAGGATCTGTTAAAAGCTCTGGGCCCCCCCTCACGCTCCACATGTGCATATATGTATGTGCACAGGCACAGGTACATGATGCAATTTGATAGAGGTGACACCAGTACTGCATGACTTCCTCACTGGCTCCCCTTATCTGGGGATGGGAATCACGATAAGGGCCTAAACAGGGATTATAGTTTACGTCACTCATTTAGGCCCTCCCTACCTCTTCCCACTTAGGCCTACTTTTCTTATTCCCTCCCAAGAGGATAAAAGGGGGTGAGAAATCCTCTTGCCATAGGCACTCACCCAGTCTTGCACACTGGGGGTTCCAGCCGCTGCTCTAGCACAGGTTGATCCAACAGATACATGGTGTCATAATTCTCCAACATAAGCTCTGCTGGGTCCTCAGTCTGGCTTGGCATTTGGCCTAAGGGAAATGTGTTCCATCGCACATCTTCTGTGGAGCAAAGGACATGGTCAGAGTGGGTTGATCAGTTAAGTTCTCAGACTAGTACAATTGTCCACCCACCCCAACTAGTCCACATTCCCTGGCTCCCAGAGAATCTCAAGTCTCATTCCTCATTGCATGAATTTTAAGAAGCTCCTCTTGACCTCAATGGTCCCTACTCCCTCCACAGCCCACCGCATACGATGGTTCTTCTTCCCCTGTATGTTCCTATATGCACACTTCATGCACACAATTTTAAACATTTTAATTTCTTCTTTTCTCATCCCACTTCTTCAGACTTGTCCCCACATAGACAGAAATATCATCTTCAGACTCGGCTGTTTCACTGCCCAACCTCTCATCCAAACCCCTATTTCCACAACTGTAATGGAGACACACGCTTATATGTATATCCCGGATGGTCTGAATGCCTCAGAATTCCCACAGCATCAAAACCTCAGAGTATCTGAATGACCTCAATTTCCTACCCATTTGAAGGCCATGTCATTGAATACTGGCCTTGCTTTGCTGTATAACTCCCCACTCTCCATTGTAGTATTCCCCCCCTAGATGCAGACACAAATGGAAGTGCCCATCCATCACTTACATATAAACCCTCCATTAAGAATGTTCCCAGTATCACTCCCCCCACCCTCCTATACCTTTTATTCACAGACACATAAACCGATACAGGGAGCAATGAAATTCATGGAAAAATTCCATCATCCTTTAATTCCATTTATTTCTACAAAATTTTGAAGTATCTTGTATTTTAACACCCTGGCTTTTCCATATTCACAAGTCATCTCCTCCCAGCCCCAACACAAATACCCTACTTTAGGAGAAACTACGTCAGCCACTCACCATTCTCTACAGGGGCCACTCTCCTATGGGTTTCTGTCACTGACCCACAGCCCATCATCAACATCTCAACAGCTCTAGCTGTCTCTAGCTCTGCTTCTCGGTGCCAACACCCTGTACATATCCCCTTAGTGACCTTCTGTTTACAAACCCTTGCATATCCCCTCATTACTGTCATTTCTCTTCTTCGTAACTGCCCCTCCCATACTCACATACCTGCCCATCTACCTGAGTAGGGTGACTGTACCACGTCTTCCAAAAGCATATACAACTTCTCTTTCTCAAGTGCACTCACACACCCCCAGTGTCCATGTCATACCTCTCCATTTCCATATATGCGGCGACTCCCCGAAACATAACACTCCTCGCTCTGAGAGGCTAATTTCCGTCGCTGTGCCACGGTTTCCCAGTATACATGGGCACACACCCATAAACACACCCAAAGACATACACGCATCCTGCCACATTTCCAGTCAGTGTGTAATGCTTTAGTCCTGGTACATACAAGCCTACATGGAGTGGGGGGGGGGGGCTTAAAATTTTTTTCATGAACTTGTTGAAGTGCCCTTATAAAGTGGAAAGGTTCTACCTTTCCTCCTCCTGTGTTGAATCACTTCCTTCTCTTTTCCCTTCTTGCTCTCCTTATTATACCCCATCCTATACCACCCAGAGCCGACTCATCATCTAAGAATCTACCCGCCTCCAATGTGTACACATACATACATACATGCTGATGCACACATATTTTTTCATGTCTTCTGTATGTCTCTACCATGTTTCTACTCCCTAGTCTAAATGAGGGCACTCAAAAGACCATCTGGACATCCTTAGGAGGAACAGACTCACAATGTTCCCCTACCTTCCTATCACCAACTATGATTTCCACACTCCAGCTTTAGTGAAACTTGCTTCACCTCAAAAGTGAGTCACATCACTCCTAATTCTCACTTTTTTTCCTCTCACTTCCAGTTTCTCTGATTTAATGCCCCTCGGTTCCTGCTAATAAAACCCAAAAATCCACTGCCAATGAGTGGCATAGTGGTGACGCACTGGGTTAGATCCGCAAGGTCAGCAGTTTGAAACCACCAGCTGCTCCGTGGGAGAAAGATGGGGTTTTCTACACTTGCAAACAGTCTGAGAAACTCACAAGGGCAGTTCTACCCTGTCCTTTTGGGTCACTATGAGCTGATAGACTTGATGGCAGTGAGTTTGGTTTTAGTATATGATAGAATAGAAGCCAAGCACTTTGGGGAGTAGACAGCCTCATGGTATAGGACATAGTATACATAGTAGAACCCAAGCATCCTTGGGTTTCCAAGACTTTAAATATTTATGGGAGAAGACAGCTTCGTGTTTCTCTTGCACAAGTGCTAATCTTGTGGTTAGCAATGTCATTTTTAACTCATTACGTAATCCTTTCTCACCAACTAATCTCCATGTGTGCATGTACACACATTTCATAGAAAACATTCCCTTTGTCTTGATGTCCCTGGGATTCTGTAACCAAAACCATGTGCATAATCTTAACATACATACCTCCTCAGCTCCCAACTCTTACTTTTCTCCCGCCTATATTTCATTGCCCAGTGCCCACACCCTCTTCTTTAAATGTGTCCACCGCCTGTCTCCAACATCTCCCGCCCCCTGCCAACACACATATATAAGCAAACTCTTTTCTTCTGGTCCCAAGGACACACTAGCTTTTCTCCTATTCATATCCAGCACTCTGAAACTCATTTCTCTTGGGTCCATCTCTCTGAGTCTCACTTCTTAAAATCTCAGCCTCCAGCACTTCAATGACTACTGAACCTATGCCCTTGCCATCATGTCTCATATCCGTACTGGCTGATGCATTCTGTTATCTTATGATACAGGGTCCCACCACTGCAGCCTCTCAACACCCACGGGGCCCATCCCCTTGCTGCCTGGCCTTGTGCTTGTGTCCATGCCAGTCTGAATGTTTATCTAGACTGACTTACAGGCTACCCTTCCTTAGTATCTCACTGCCTCTGCCATCCCCTGGTTCTTATTTCTGAATACTCTTGGATCCTCCGTGCTCCCACCATGTTTGGACCCCACATGAACGCTCCTCTTGAGGATGAACTCCCCGAGAGTTTGGGTTTGCTTGCAGTGAGTCCTGATGACTCACTTTTCCCTCTCAATAACCCGCATCTCCCTCGGGTTTTAGCACTCTTGAACACACTACTTGTATGCAGGCATGCACACAGCCTAAACACACAGAACACCCTCTGTCCCCCCATCTGTGTAGAAGGCATACAGAAACACAAGGTCTGGGTCCCACTAGGAAAGCTACAGCTGATCCCCTGCTCGTGAACTCAAATAACTCCACTCATCTTTGCATCTCACTATCTCACTGCTGACTTGTATACATATCCCAGACATGTCTTACCACCTCTACCCGCCCAACCTTTTCACATGCATAAGCCTCACAACTAGGGCTATGCAGATTTCTAAGCCCTTTTACCCTGGGGCGCCTGGTCTTTAACACACATGCACATATCCATAGTCCTCCTGCAGCAGGGGCTCTGCTAAAATCCTGATGGGCTCTCGCTGGTCACATGGGAGGCGTACGCCATTTCCCATATGGATATGCAGAGCTCTGTAGCTCATCACAAACAACTTCTCCTATTTACAATTATCCAACTGCCTTTTCCTACTCCTATAATCAGCCTCAATAAGACAGTATCATTGACCCCCGCTCCTGCCACATGTATACATAACTCCTTATCTTCTAAAGATGGGTTTGATCGCAATCTCTTCACATTCCTTGTCTCATTTCTATCCCATGCCCTCTCCCCTATACACACATGCCTTTATATTCCTGGATGCTTGCTGATCCATGTACACAGAATCTACCCTACTCAGATCTTATACTTTGCTCACATAGTGACTTACCTTTGAAGTCCTTGTTCCCAACACTCCTCTTACTGTTAAACTCGAGACTATCTAGAGTGCTCTATGGATACTCTGGGTGAGATCTTATTCAAGCTAGGGTTTCTGGGAATGAGATAGCATGTCCTTTTCCAAACTTGCAAAGCATGTTTACGACTCGGTAGGCCTGGAAACTGGAAGATGTATGTGCCCCTGGTAGCTGATGTGGCACATTTTAGGCATATGGGCATGTGCGTCAATGAAGAGAGTAGTAAGGCCTGAAGTACCAAGTAACATAGTGCTTAGGCCTCTGACACTTACACACTACACGGCAGCCAATATAGTGCCTAGCTTTTAGAACACCAACCAAGCTGTCTCTTAAGATTTGGCTCAGGTTGGCTATCTCCTGCTAATTTCCACTTCTTCCCTAAGGTGGAAGAAAGCCTCACAACCAGTCAGAAGAAAAAGACTAATATTGGAGGAAAGTGGATATGGGTTTCTTACCTGAGCTAACTTGCCACACAGAGCCCTGCAAGGCTCCCCTTTTCTGGGCCAGCAACCTGGCATTCTCGACAGTGGGGGACTCCTTCCCGGTAGACAAAGAGTCCACTTCCATCCAATCTTCATCATCATCATCATCATCATCATCATCATCTTCTTCTTCTTCTTCTTCTTCTTCTTCATCTTGCTCCTCATCTTGGCTATCATAGTCATCTTCGTCTTCTACTTGATCATCCAAGATCTCTTTCTCATCCTTCTCACCTTCCCTGTCATCATTAAGGATTTCCTGCTCCTGGGCCTTTCCTTCAGATCCAACGTTGGAGCCAGATGGGTTGAGGTTCCAATATAAGGTGTTAAATGTACATGGAGACTTCTCAATGGCAGGGCTTTCTGAGCCCTCCTGCACCAGGTTGTTTTCTCCATTCTGGGTATAAATGGAGCAGATGCGCAGCAATTTATCCTGGTCCTCATCTGGCAGGACTGATCCCGTGGCTTTGAAGATGCTAACCAAAGAGAGGGGTGCAGTAGGAAAGATTCAAATTTTAAAGGTACTTCACATCTAAACACTCCAGGGTTTGAACTTGGTCTCCGAGCTTCCAGACCTGGGTCTGATAGGCATTGTGCTAGAACAGATAGAGCAGAAAAAATACGACCAAGGACCCTGAACAACCTCTATGCCTCAATTCCAGTCCCATGAAAATGAGGACAATAGTGCTATCTCACAAACAAATGCATGGGAGGAGCATATAGATAGCAAACATAGAATGCCTGGCATATACACAGTGTATACATAGCGCACATACAAAAAAAAGATAGCTATGGTACTCTACAGGGGTCCTGGTGGTATGGTGGTTACACATTGCTCCGTGAAATCAAGACAGGACTTTCTACTCTTGTAAAGAGTTCCCGTCTTGGAAATTCATAGGGTTAAGTTCTAGCCTTTCCTTTAAAGGTCAGTATGAGTCAGCATTGATTTGACGGCCGTGAATTTGATTTTGGTATTGTACGCTGCACTGAAATAAATGCAAAGTAAACACAGACACTAGCCAAAAGACTTTCGGGGTTGGAAATGAGAATGGAAGATCTTTTATACCTTCCTATAGTCTGTCTGAGCAAGACAGCCAAAGTACAAAAGATACACCTGGAAGTGTGCTGGGCTCCTTTGGTATGAAACCCACCGCGGAATCCCTTTTCTAGGAGCCGTCACAGCCCAGTCGGAACTTAGGAAAAGAAATGAAAGCACCAGTTGACAAGATAGGATGTGGGAGAGAGGCCAGATGAACACTAGATTGTGAGTATTACAAGAGGAGGCAAGAGCACAAGAAGAGGAGAATTCAAGGACTTCCTACACACAAAGAACCAAGCCAATAACAAAATCACCCAGAAATACACAGCCATTGAGGAGAGCTCATGGTGAGGTAGAGACATGCACTCCTTGCAGAGCTTCACATACAACCAGGAAACTAACAGTCATTTAGTCACTACTGGATGCATGGCTAGAGTAAAGAGATGGATAGGTTCCTTCTAAGTATATAAATTTTGAACTATGGGAAGGTTCATAACGGGGCCATATGCTCAAGGGGGCTGTGGGCCCCACATATAGACACATGTAGTCACTGGTAGAAGGAGTTAAGGATGCAACTGGAAGACACTTTACAGAAATTTCACATTTCAAAAGAATAAGGTTTAAGTTGAATAGATATTGGCTGGCTAAGGGAAAACTCTTTAAAGGCTTCCAACCTATTAGAGGAAATCCCAGAGGAAAAAGATCTTCCCTCCCACAGTGGCTCACTGGTATGATTCATACTAAATATTCCTAGGCACTTGATACTGTCGAAACATCACTGCTGCTTGTTAGAGTCTCAAGATGTTCAGTCTAGTCATTAAGGTGCAGGAGTGACATGAATCTTACAATGTTTCTTTCTTTGGGTTTGTCAGGCTACAGCTTAGACCTGAGGTCACAAGTTCAAGTCCATAAAAAGTGGATTTAAACTCATAAGACATGGGCCCAAATCTCTGTTCCACCATCAAAGAACAAGATTCTAAAATCATTTCACTCAACCTCACTGCCCTACAAGAGTATTATACTCCATTATCAAACACTGCTGAGTCAATTAAATAACTTTTACCAAAAAAAAGGGGGGGTAAATAAAAAAATATTGCTACAAAATCATAGTAACCCTTTTAAAACATGGAGCTATTGTTTCTCAATACATCTCCCATATAGGTCTACACACCTCTCTAACACTTCCCTGAAGAATTCCACAATCTTTTACTTACATAATATCAAAAAAGCAGTTTGTGCATCCTTGAGGGACTTAAATTGTGTTCCTTTTCCATGTTCTTTAGAATTTGGGCACAAAAGTAAATCTGAAGGGGGCTAAAGAATGGATGAGGTTAAGTTTTCGCAACAAAATCTTATAGGCCAGACTTTGCTGCCCTTGAAAAATGAGTTACATTGTCATAAAGGAAAGAAATTCCTTGGCACAACATTCCTGGCCATACTCTACTGCAATTTTCCATTTTCTTAAAACTTCTTTACAATACTCCTGTGATTATCCTATGTCCTTTGAGAAAAAGCTATAAAGAATACCCCTTTGTAATCCACCAAATGCCACCATAACATTCTAAGCTCACTTCTATGCCTCAAATTTAACGGCCCAGCAGATCCCCTTGGAATTCCTTATTTTGATTGGACCTTTTTGTGAAGGCGCACCAAGACTGAGATAAGTATATTACTGAGGACTTGTCTGCATCCATCCACTGATCAGACATTTTGAAACACACCTTGTTTGGAATTAACCTGTGCCTGTTATGAACTGAAACCCCAATAGCAATCCTGTCGCCTTTCCCTTGGACACAGTACCATGCCTGACATTTAATGCAGTCATTTCTTTTTTATGCTAGTTTTACTCATTGGGTAACGCTTGTGAAGTCTCTTCTCTAGGTATCTTTTTGTTAGTTTGTTAAATGAGAGCAGAGGGGCTGGATTGTCCTAAGGACTTTTCTGTACTTCGTTAATAACAGACCCACTTTTGTCCCTCTAGTCTTTCCTGGTTCAAGACTTTCCTTTTCCTTAAATTGCTCAAAGGCCTCCTCTATGATGCTTAAAACAAACAAACAAAAACTATTGAAGGCCTTTTTCGTTGTTTTCCACCTATCCATATCACTTCTAGTCTAAAGCACACAAACTGGAGTGTGTACTATTTACTTTAATACTACATCCTGAAGGCTTCACTGGCCATCTGTCTACCAGTCTACCTTTTAATCTCCCTTAAAAAAATCATTTTATTAGGGGCTCATACAACTCTTTATCACAATCCATACATAACATCAATTGTGTAAAGCATATTTGTACAATCATTGCCCTCAACATTCTCAACACATTTGCTTTCCACTTAAGCCCCTGGCATCAGCTCATCTTCCCCCTCCCTCCCTGCTCCCCCCTCCCTCATGAATCCTTGATAATTTATAAATTATCATGTCTCCCTTCAACCTTAATCTCTTATATAAACTTTACAGTAACCCAAATGCCATCAGAGCTGATTACATAAGGTGATCAAGAGGGCCTTGGCACCCAGACTCCCACTTCATTCATTCAACAAGAACTGAGTCAGCTCCTAGCAAACACAGCTCTGCTAAGAGACAGCAGAATCTAGTCCAGTTCAATAACATTTACTGAGAACTGTTTTAATGCCTGTACCTGTGTGGTATGCTGGGACATAAAAGTGAATGGAGCGCTTTCCCCCCTAACAACGCTTAGTTCGATAAGAAGGTGACACTAGGGGAGTAGAAACACAAAATGTTTATTTTGGAAAATATTCGAAAGAGTCAACACGACAGAGTAGATGTTGTCAACACCAGACAAGGGTCAACGGGGGAAGATCACTTTAAGAGTTGGGGTAAGAAGGTGAACTCTAAATTGCAATAGGTTGAGGACTAAGAGGTAGTGAGGAAACTGAGATGGTTAAATGCAGACTATACTTTGAAGGTGTTTAGATGGAAGGAAAAAGATACAAGCTGATAGCTATAGAGGGATACACAGTCAAAGAAGATTGTACTTCTGGTTTTGTTTTAAGATGAGAAAAACGCAGGCACATTCAGGTTGAAGAACAAGAGCCAAGAGAGCAAGAGAGAGACTGGGGTGAGGCCCAATAATGCTGGGTCGAGAGGGCTAAAGAGCACAAGTGGAAAAGCAGGCATTGAGACAAGGCCACTTCATTCTGAGGCTGGAAAAACGATTGAGTACAGCTGTCAATCAGTTCATACGGGCTGGACCTCAGATCAGAAAGCCTTGGTCAATGTCTCCACGTACTTGAGGTAGCTAGGGTGAAGGTGGAAAGGGGGACGGGAGTGATACGCATTCAGAATAGTCAGGAAATGGGGAAAGTGATCGGAAAGCAAGTAAAAATTCAGAAAAGTAAAACTGAGCACTCATCTGAGATTTTAAAATATACCTCTACAGGGGCAGAAGTGCAAAGAATTATGTGGTTTTCTCTAGTAGAGTTCAACAATGTAGATTAAAAGAAGCAGAATGGGGAAGATCCACCCCAACAGATACAGGATAGATAGAATTGAGGATACTTATGATGAGATACAGATGTGATCAACAAGACAGGACTGAAGGGGAGCAAGCTCAAGAGAGGCAGTAATTGGAGGGATAAAGTCTAAATACAAGCAAAGAGCAGATGTTATCGAATGTAAGGGTAAGACCTGGAAAAACACGGGACACTACTTCCTAAGTGGGATGTTGTGACGTTATCTTTCAGAAGTGGAATGGCTTTGGGTGATGGAAAAAAGTTGTCAAGTTCAATGGAGAATGAAGGTAACTGGTAGAAGAGTATAGAGTGTAGAATGGATCATCCAAGTGAAACATCAACTGTTTCAGAAAGCAGGGAGAGAAGCAGGAGCTAAAGGAATCTATAAGTATGAAGGAAGAGGCTTGGGGTCCACAAAGGAAAAAGTAAAAAAAGCACAGGTATGTATAGGAAACAGCACAATATTCAGTTTGACGATAAACTCATGGTGGAGTGGCTACAGGGAATCACAGGAGATATGGTTACCCATGGTAAGCTGGGGAAGGATCATAAGGAAGTTTGAATCTTTATTGGTCAAAAAATCCAAACTTCATCAGAAAAGCAATAGGAAGCCACTGAAGACTTGGAAAGATAATGAAGGAGACAGCACAGGACTTAAGAGCAAGAAGACCTGGGTTTAATAATGAACAGCAGCTAATATTTATTGAGCACTTATTCTGTTGTAAGCACTCGTGGGAAGAGGGGGGCAGTCTCATCATGCTCATGCCAGACTCAATTCAGCAAGGCCTTAGCTTTGTGATCTTAAGCAGGATGCCCTGCTCCTCAACTCTCTGGAGCTTAGTTTTCCCATCTGTTGATAGGAAGAGGATTGGGATAGATGTTATTATTTTTAAACCACTTTATTGGCATATAATTCACATAGCCTATAATTCAAAGTAAAACCCCTCAATAGAAAGCAGAAAATATTAAAAAGGAGAACAAATTTAAATGGTTCCTAGGGGAGATCAAATGACAAGGTACTAAATTTTAACCTCACTGCATAGCCAACAATCCACTTTCCAATCCATTCTGCATGAGCATGGTTACTCACATCCCTGGCCATGGTCACAGGGGCTTAATCCAGGTGTATTTCTTCACTTTAAAAAAAAACTGAAACAGCTTTAAAATGTGTTAAAGAGGAAATCAAATGGCAAGATTTTACATTTTGACTCATGTCTGCCATGATCGACTTTGCAATGCTCTCTGTCTGAAAAAAGGGCTATTTACATCCCTCGTTTATGATTGGAGGGGATTCATCAGAGGCTTCAATGTGTGGACTCTGCAAATGGATTTTGGGCTTCCACCGTCATCAATAGCCTTCTGCAAACCAGATGTTCACAATTTAAGCTCTGACACAATTCCCTCCTTTAGATTTAGATTATATTATTTATAATCCCTGGACCACACAGCCTAGTGTGCTTCTTCCATATGGGCTTAACTGATGCCTCACTTAGTGGGCTACATTTTCTGGAAAGAACCTTTCCAGCTCAAACATTCTTGGACTCTGTGGCCCTGAGATTTGCTGATGACCCAGTATCCTCTTAACAGAAGGGATGAGACTTACAGCTGAAGGAGTTGTGGGCTGGCCCAGCAAGGTGAGCCTAAGCAGGATTCAACCACCCGGGGCCAGTCAAGGGAAGCAGAGCAGTTGAACAATCTCCAGCTCTTTCTCACTTCCCAATGGCTTGCAGAAAAGCGGCGAGCATTCCGTCCTGAAAGAGAAGAGAGGGCTTGAGGAAAAGAAACCAGTAAGCGTCCCCGACCCTCTACCACCAAACTTTTACCACAAAAAATTTGGCTGTTTCCCTCCACCTTCCAGATTCCCAACCCTCTACCTCCTATTTGCTCAAGGCATTCAGGGCCCTTTGCGCCATCTAAGTTCCAGTTGGCTCACAGAAGAAAGAGGTGGAAGGAGATTTGTCCACAGGACCTCGCAAAGAAACCTAAACTTTTAATAAAGGAAGTATCTGCCTGGTGCTTCTCTGAGGCCAAGATCTGAGGGCAGAGGCAGATGTACTTCCCTGGGCTGCCCTAGGTCCTGGGCTAGAGCTAGCCTTCCTCACCAGTCTTGGTGTTGGCCACGATCAGTTCAATGATCCAGTTGAGGATGTAGGTTGGGCGGATTCCGCTGTCTCCCAAGGCTGGCAGCTCGGAGAGCATCCTTTCCAGCAACGCCTGTGTGAAGGTCTGGGAGTGCAGGCCCCTAAGCAGGGGCTGCCAGAATTGAGAGAACGGCTTTGGCACCAGGATGTCATTCAAGTCCATGTTTTCTGGTTTGTAAGGGGCACCATTGACAGGGGAAGAGGAGTTGGGGCCACGGGAAGGAGAGCAAGAGAGAATAAGCCCCACCATAACCAACAGAGTTGGGACCGCAGAATAAGGAGGAGGAAAGCAGAACAGCAGGGGAGAGAGAAACTAGTTAGTATCTGTCACCCAACAACTGACCTGGTTCTAGCTTCAACTTTGTCAATAACTCACTGTGTGACTTTGGATCAGTAACATCCCCTCTCTGGACCTCAGTCTGCCCATCTGCAACATGAGGATGGGACTAGATGACCTCACAAGTCCCTTCTTGGTCTGCTATTCTAAAGCTCTTGCTAGTGGCTAAATGACAACTAATATGGCATAATGGTATTAAGACTTTTCCTATCCCCTCACCCCCCACCCCATTCCAGGTTACCAAAGGATAGCCACACACCCACAAATGCATTATCAGCTACTTGTTCTGTTCAGCCAGGAAGGCTGAAGGGATTCCTAAGGCCAGAATGGCAGGGAACATCCCTTGCCTCCCAGCCCACCCCTGATGGTCCCACCCAGGAAACACAGTACTTTAAGGCTGCAGTGAGCCCCCATGCACCGTACCTTCATAGTCAATCTGCAAGGCTGCCAACTGCTCAAATGTGGGGATGAGGAAGCCATCATCCAGAAAGGCATCCAGCACAGCCTCACTGGAGCAAGAGAACACTCAGTTTAGCAAACTGAAATGGCCAAGAGACCCTTGCATACTCCCTCACCCACCCACAAGGAAATCAATGTCTGTTAGGAGGTGATCAAAGCAGTTTATCGGGACAGGAAGATATATGATAGACCTTGGTGTCCTAGGGCAAAGGCTGAACTGGAATTGGTGGGGTTTAAATGAATGCACACTAAGCAAATCCTAATCTACAGGCCATAATGAGGGCGGCAGTCAAGACGCAAGCACAGACCCAGACCAAATGATAGAAAGTGCCTTTGTTTTGTAAGGGGGTCAAGGGCTCGTGCACTTAGTTCCTGCCCAGTCCTACTGTTTCTCTTAACAATTCTCTATTGCCCAACCATCCCCCTTCTTCTTGGCTTCCCTCTTTCAGCTACCAGTTTTGAAAATTCAATTGTTGAACCAAATATCATCTATATACCTTTGTTAACGAGGTTAAAGGAGTTGGTTATAAGGGCATGTCTCATCTTCATTAAGCTTAAGTCAAAACAAGTAACAGCAAACTGTCTCCTCCAGAGCTAGTGATTCCCAAAAGGGGATTCCCCAGCCAACTAGTTATAAAGAGGAAAGAATAGTCTCCAAAGCATCCCAATGTCTGGAGAAGGGTCAGCATACTCAGATCCCATTCCCTATCTAAACTAACTGGGCCTGAATGGGAAATAGCTGTTCTCCCATCCTTGCATATCTTCTCAGGCCAGTAGCCAAGAAAGTATTTAAAGCAGTCAATCAGCTTCCTGCTCAGTACTACCAAGCAAACACTACTGTATAGGGATGTAAGATTTTTCAGCTACTAGGGAGGCTGTCCTTCATTCCCTTGCACATAGGGAAGTCAAGAAACTTAAGTTGGGCAGACACTGATAAAACACCTTTGGAAATAATAGTACCCTAGTGGTGTAGGGGGTTACAAGTTGAGCTGCTAACCAAAGGATCTGTGGGAGAAAGGTGAGGCTTTCTGCTTCCATAAATATTTATAGGTGTAGAAACCCATAGGGGCAGGTCTACTCTATGCTATAAATCAAAGCTGACTCAACACCAATGAGGAACACAGACTCCAGGGGCCAATTCCAATAGTTTCCTACCCAGACCTACTCTGCCACCTGATCCACCTATCTATACTCTGCTTCACCTCAGATTCTTTCCAGCCCCCTCCCCGCCCCAAGCTAAAAAGGTCTAACATTGCCTCCAGATTATTAGAAGGTTCCCAAAAGGCCTTTCCAGCTGAATTTATGCAGAAAGTCCCAAATGAACTACAGGAGAGAAAAATGGATGGGTGTATTATTTGTCTGTTCTATATTTAACTGAGTGTTATTTTTTCAGAAAGTAGAAAGCGAATGGCCACAATGAAGAACTTAATAATATGAGTAGTCATGCCAGGGATTGGTGTTTCCTCTGTACTCACAACACTGATAATCACAACACACTCCAGTAGCAGTCCAGAGGAAAATGCCAATAATGCCTACCATTCATCTTTCCCTTCAAACATGGACAATGGTGAGGCAAAGAGCCAGAAAGGATTAAGGTCTTTTCCCACCTGCCAGTTCTGTTTACCACCTGACAGAAATAAGACTGGCCAGGATATGGACAAATAGTGGACATTTCTGCCTCTGGCCATTTCAATGACTCAGAATAAATAGACCATTCTCATCTGACAGCTGGCAGAGCCAATAGAGGGTAATACAGAACACACGGTCACCCTGTGAGAAATCAGGATTACCACTGGGAGGTCCTATAACAAAGTATGGCAAGCTGGGGTAAGAAATTGATTTCAATGAGGCTGCTACCCTCTTGCAGAGTAGGCAGCCTCTGATTAATTAGGCACACACCTGTTTTCCCGTGTTATGCTCTTGAGCTCTGACAGGATACATTCTACACGTGGGGACAGGTTATTCCACACCTTAAAGGCCTGAGGTAAATGCCTAAATTCCTCCAGCACCTGCCAGCCAAGAAAGAACGCATCAGAAGGCTGGTTTAGCCAGGCAGCTCTATGATCTTTTCTCAAAGGATAGTGGTTCTCAACCTTCGTAATGCCGCCACCCTTACTACAGTTCATGCTGTGGTGACCTCCAAACCATAAAATTATTTTCATTGCTATGTCATAACTGTAATTTTCCTACTGTTATGAATCATAATATAAATATCTGATAAGCAGGATATATTAGGCAATTCCTGTGAAAGGGTCGTTTGACCCCCCATAAGTTGAGAACCACTGCCATAGGACCTTCTGGCATGGCATGTCTCTGCAGGGGATAAGGAAGGACATGAAAGAGTTGTCTCAGAACTACCTATTCAAATAACCTGAACTTCTAATGCCAGGCTTTCCCTTACTCCCAGACTCCTTGTGACTCTCAATTACAAGTTACCACAATGCTGAGAGATCCAATAAGAGCATCTGGTTGAAGATAAGCTAAAGGGTACAGGGAGCAGGGGAGGAGTGAAGCAGTGGGGCAGGTAGAACAGGTATCAAGAGACAGGTTCTCCTCTTGGTTCTATCACTTGTTGCCTATGTGACCTTTGGCCAATCCCCTCACTTACCCACCTGCAAAAGAAAAGGTTAAAATAGATGGTTTCTAAACTACCTTTTGACAAATGTTACTTCCCCTGCCTCTCCATCATTTTTTGCCACCCCTCTCTTGAAATGTATATTGTCGCTCCGCTCAAGCTAACCAGATCTACGAAAGCTTTATGGCTTCCGCTGATCAGCAGCTGCATTACAAGACTGTGTAACCACTTATGCCTGGGGAACTACTCCACTACTCAGTGAGGCAAACTACTCAAAATTCATCTGTTCTTTTCTGTGGATGTAAAGGATCAGCCAATCGGACTTTGCTTCTCTTGTCTCTTTCCTAGTTTTCCCCTTCCTCTATCTCAGCAGTTCCTTCAAGTTTTGTCACTTCTCATTCCAATTCCTTCTCAGGACTTCTCTCCAAGAGAGCTGCCAAGAGGGAAGAAATGGAGAGCACACAAGATGAAGGGTACCCACTTACCTTAAATTGTTCCTCTTCGTAAGACACCAGCAGTTGTCGGACTCTTTCTAAAACAGAATGGTAAATGGACAGGGCAGCCAGTTCAACTCTGACTCTGATGGGATTCTGAAATCCTGATGACACACATTTCTTGAATTATAAAATTGGGAACTAGAATTCCTGCCCCCTACTTCACAGAGCTCAAGGAAGATGGTTTATGACAACAATTGTTTTTAAACCAAGACTCACCGCAACTCGAGGAAATGCTGAGCCAAACAAATAACCAACGCTAACCCTAAGCCCAAGCATTCCAGGCTCATAGGTCCTTCTCTGACACTTGGGGCACCTACCATAGAGCTCTTTATGCCTCAGAGTCTTTTCACAATGTGAATTGCCTTCTTGACTGTCTCCATCAACCCTGGCATCCAACTCTGCACTTTTTACATCTTCCTTAGGCTCTGATCTCTGTTCTGTGATGTCATCATCAGCAATGTCCTTATTTTCCTCTTCGTCCTCTTCATCTGTCTCTTCCTTATCCTCCTCCAACTCCCAGGACTCTCTCAGGCTGTTCTCCAATTGGCGGCACCAATAGGTCTTCTGAAGCCACTTCAGGACAAAGTAGCAGCCTGAAGGATAGAAGGAAGGTAGTGTCATAGGACCAGCCAAAGGCAAGCAGCTTCTAGCAGCCCCACAGCTCTCTTGGCCACCATCCTCATACTGTGAGCATTATGGGACAGCCCCAAGGAAAATGCTCGGCAATAAGCAGGCTCAAATCTCAAACGTTGAAGAAAAGTCTGGTCTTTGCTGTCTCCTCTTGCCCACCAGCACCTTCCTATAAAGAACTAGTTGGAGATGGGATGCAAAAGTGGTAAGGAGTTGGCAGTGAGAAAACTGGGATTCAGAACCACTAGATAATTACACATCCCTGGATAAGTTTTTCCCCTTTTCCATTTCTGTTTTCCCACCATGAAGAGGCTAGGCTAAATTAATGATCCTTGATTAGTATGGGTCCTTGGGTCTTAAGAAGTTTGAAAACCTTACACATGTGCAATTTTCTTGAACAAGAAGCCATGGAGTATCTAATCCAGCAGTTCTTTATTTAGTCTACAAACCTGTATTAAGGATATAATAAGTGTCAGGCATTATTGGAAATACAACATCAACCAAAGCAAAGTCCCTGTCTTCATGAAGCTTATATTCTAGTAGAAGAAAAAGACAAAGAACAAATATGAGGTAGTGAAAAGTGCTATGGAGGGAAAAAACAGCATAGTTAAGTAGATAGGTAACCCAATTAGAGCTACCAATTACAAGCCTACTGCCATCCAGTCAATTCTGACTCAGGGTAAACCCATGTTCAAACCACAATTGTTCCATAAAATTTTCTTGGCTATAATATTCATGGAAGTATATCACCAATTATTTCTTCCTCGGTGCTGCTGGGTGATTTGGACTGCCTGCCATCCTTTAGGTTAGCCTAGTACAAACCGTTGTGTCACCCCCCCCCCCAAATAAACAAAACCCATTGGCACTGAGTTGATTTCAACTCATAGCAACCTTATAGGAGAGTAGAACTATTCCATAGAGTTTTTGAGGCTGTAAGTCTTTACATATGCAGACTCCCTAATCTTTCTCACATGGCGTGGCTGGTGGGTCCAAACCTTTAGGTAACCTTGTTACCACTCCTTCTGTGACCCAAGTTAATTGACTCGCAATAAGCCTATATAGAGTTTTTAAGACTGTAGATCTTTACAGGAGCAGACCACCTTTATCTTCCTCTCATAGAGCAGCTGGGGGTTTTGAACTGCCAATCTTGATATAATCCTTTATGCCACCCAAGGACCTCAGTTAGCTACACCAATAAGATTTGCAACAAAGCCTTGTTAATAACTTTTCAATTACCTAATTAATGAGCGCCCTCAGTCCATTGTTTTGTCATCTCTGTATCAATGACACTGCTGATGACTCACATCTCTCAAACTCCTCTCCCTTGACCCCAGATACTTATCTGCCTGTCTTCTTACTCTTCTGATTTTAAACCCTTTAAATTCCCCCCCCCCGGGGGGGGGGGTTCCCTAGGCCCTGTACTCAAATGTTTTGCTTTCCCACTCTATACATACACATATCAGGTATATTTCACCTGTGCTCTGAATCTGTTGGCAGCTCTAGCCTAGAACTTTCTGCTGAGATCACTGTGTACTCCCTGGTAGAGATCTTCCAACTTCTCAGTAAATTATACATCCTAACAACTGCACTTTGAAATGAAATACAGTCAATCTGTGCTTTGGGTGGGAACATTTTTTTAAACCCCCCAAACTGTGGTTAATTCAGACAGTTCTGACTTGGGGACATGTTCTGCAAATCAGATGAGATAGGAACTATTTTCTCAATGGATTCTACAAAATCCTCAATTTCCAATTACCCTTCACTGACTTTAGGGAAATGAGTCTAAAGAAATACTAACTTACGTAGGACTTAGCCACTATTTCATAAACACGCCACCCATGTACGTAAGCCCATCTGACCTCAGACTAAAGCTCCATCTTTATCCTTGGCTATTGCCTCCTACATCCCTGAGGTGCAAGTCCTGAAACTTTGCCATTCCTTCCCCAGTTTCCACTCACACTTTGGCACCTCCTAGTTCCTCTGCCTGGGAATCCCTTCTTGCCCCACTCAAGGAGCTAATCAATTCCTACTTCTTAACACTCAGCACAGTACTAGTTTTTCTGTGAGGCCTCCTGACTTTTTATACTACCAAGGCACTGAGAGCATATCCCAACACACTTGACAATTCCTATTTCCCCTTCTTATAGTTCTGTGAAGTTTTTAAGACCAGAGATAATGTCTTGTACATCTGAATCCTTAGCATCTAGTACTGAGGCTCAGGCATTGTTTGCAACCTGAATGAAGCAACATGCACTTTTCTTGTTATACTTTTTTGTTCCCCAACCCAAGAGATCCAACCATCAATTCTTAGGCTTTCTCACTTTGTGTAATTAAAAAAGTCACAGAAAAATGGAGGGAGGAAGAGCAGGCCTACCCACGCAGACTACCTGGGTTAACAATTTCTCTCCAACATTTACTAACTGTGCAACATGAGGAAGGTTACCTAACCTGAGCCTCCTTCTTCAAGAGTTATTGTGAACTCTAAATCTGTAAATACATGCAAAACAAATGCTCAGTAAAGATTTCATTACTTTAACCAGACTACCTTTGTTTCATCAGTTCCATGTCCCGATGAGAGAAAACTAGGTAAGAGGTTCTCAATATACCTACCTTTAAACCTTCTCTTCTAGAAGTACTGTATTTGATATCCCAACTCCGGAATTGCAACATGAACTGGAGAAAAGAATCTCCCAAATGCAGGGATTGTAAACTAGAAGGCCAATCAGGTCCCTCTAGACTCATACTCACTGTCATCAAGTAGATTTCAATTCAGTGACCCTATAGGACAAAGCAGAACTGCCCTGCTGTTTCCAAAACTGTAACTCTTTATGAGTGTAGAAAGCCTCATCTTTCTCCTGAAGAGTGACTGGTGGTTTCAAACTGCTGACCTTGTAGTTAGTAATCCAATGTGTAACCACTACACCACCAGGGCTCCGAGGTGTGTGTAGGGCTCCTAGATGTCCTTTTTAGGCCCTCGGGTTTAGCTTCCTGGTATTTGAAAAACATTTGAAATATCTAGATACCAGCATTTAAAATTCAAGCTATTTTACAGAAAGCCAAATTTCCAACTTCTTTTAAATACTTGGAAGAGCTGGTAGCAAGGGTCTGACACACATATCCACGTTTAGTGAAACAGAATAAAATCTTCTTCCTAAAGGCTTTTAGCTCAAAGAAGTCTACTCATAATACCTGTTTGTCTACTAGGTATTAGGGCAGAGTATTTAGGGTGATTTATCATTGAGCATCCGTTAATTTTGTTATAGGGAAAAGTTAATTTTCAATTTTTTTAATCTATCTTTAGAAAATGAAAATTACATTAAGAATGTCACATGTTCACAAATACTGTTATACCCTGACTGTTCTGTAGAGTAGTTTTTGTTGGTTTACCCCCGGCAAGGCCATCACTAGAATGAGATAAGTAAAGCTAATGAGGTATAGTGTATCGGTGCAAAATTTGAGTGGGTCCCAAAATCTCAATAATCAAGCTCTCAACAGAAGAACAGAACAGTGCATAACCAAGGCATATGGGAACCTGAGGGAAAAGGAGAAATCAATAACACTATTCTTTATTTATTTAGAAGTTTTCTATTTCCTGCATTAAATTTGAAATTTTGAAACATATATTTACCTTGATTACTTAAATTTCACACCCAAGACAAGCACTTCACTTGCCTCACCCTAGTTCTGGCCCCAGTTGGAGACCTTCCTCCCTATCCTTTTAGTCCCACTGCCACTCAGCCTAGACTCTTGGGCTTAACTATGTTAGATGTGTACCCCCTACCCTGAGGACTCACCTCTACGGCAGTCATTTATATGGGGCATTTTCTTGTGGGTCAACTCATGACGAAGTTCAACAATCCAATCCGGAATGTTCACCTGATTTCAGGGGAAGTATAGGCACAGAAATTAGAAATAGTAAATCTGGAAGAGACTACAGAAATAAACTCGCTTAATCTCATCCTATTTTACATATAGAAAAACTAAGGTTTTAAGGGAAATTTAGAGTCTTGGTGAGACAAAGCCAAGATTAGAATCCAGTTCTAATTCTTCTTACAGCTTTTTCCAGGTTGCCTTGAATCAGGAAAGGCACCTGCTTTCCCAATAATCACCCACCCTCTTCCAACAAAAAGAACTCTGTGAAGGAGAACTAATAATCACTTCTAGCTTCTCTCTGCCCTGTTTGTTGCTTCCCTAGATGATATCAGGTATGAAGACTGAGAACATGCTTGCCCTCTGGGCCTCTACACACTTCACATACTCACTCAGGGCAGGGATGTCTGGCAATGTGCAGCTTAGCTGTCTAAGGGCAAGTGCTGTGACTGTCACTTATTTCGTTCCCACCCAGCGGCGTATTCAAGGTCTTTAACTTCACTGGGCCACTGCAAGAAAGCTGAGATTCTAGTCATGAACTCAAACTCCAAACCCCACTGAGTAAATTCGGACATAGCAATGGAGCAATTCTGTTTCCTTTGAGCTAAAAGCTGAAGTTCTTGGGTTCTTGCAGAGTTTGGCTTGCAGTGATGAGATGAAGCTACTCTGACTGTATGCCCACTTTACCCCACGTTCCCATTTAGTGAGCCCTCCTGGGGAAAGATAATTGAAGGAGGCCACTTTATCATACGCACCTCCTGAGCCAGGAACTTGAGGGGAAGCTTGACAAACTTTGTCTTCCTCTCTGAGATAAGATTCACAAACCTGAGGTTGGGGAAGAAATAAAAGTGGCATAGCCCAAGTAACTGCTTTACTCAAATTGGTGGGTCTGCCTAATACCTTACTAAATTACTGACATCTTGCCTTTCCCCCAGCCTTTTTCCACTGACTGTCCTGTTCTTTCAGATGCTTAGTTTCAGTTAGAGCAGGAACATTTCCATCCAATCCAACATTTACTAGAGTCTGCTCTGTACTGGACTTATACAGATGATTAAGACACTGGTCTGGCCTTGAAGAAGACTAGGATAAATACTCACGACATAATATATCAACGACATAAAATAAGTGCTAACACAAAGGACTGCATCAAATGATACAGGGAGCCCAGCTGGAGACCAAGAGTAGACATCAAGGCAGACAAAGAGAACATGATGCGAAGAGAAAAGGCTTTGACACATTAGAAAGTCCTGTGTTAGCCTTCTTCGCTGATGTGAAGGACACAGCTGGAAACTCTTTAGTCACTTTGTAAATCAGGAACTGCAGTTCATGTTTCCATTTTCCAAACTCAGCAACTTTTCAGTGTTCACGAGGAAGAAAAGGATGATGCTAGGTGTAGACAGAAGTAGGGTTAAAAAGTTAACATTAAATCATGGCCAAGGGCACTGATCCATTTAGAAAAGTTCCTCTGGATCAAAAAAGGTAAAGCAGAAGGAAGAAAAAGGGCAGACTGTCAAAGCTGGGAGAGACCTAAAGAAATTGCCCAGTCTGAACCATCTCCACCCCACACTCCAAAGAGAGTTAAAGAAAAACTAAAGATATAAGGTTCTCAAGAAAAGGGAAAAAAAACCAACCCAGGAATGAATGGTAATAGGGACACAGTTTTTTGTTTTTATGACTGGAGGTCGTACCCAAGGCCAAGCTTTATCACATGCCATCCCCCCTAATCCCAAAGCCAACCCCTCAGCCCATGCAGGTCTTACCTGACCAATGCCATGCCATAGAGCAGACTAAGTTCATCAGTGCCCAAGCCACCAGTCACATCCATGAGCTTACAGCGTACCAGGTCAGCAGTAGAAGCCACTGCCAGGGGAAGGTCGTTGCCTAACCTAAAAGGCCACAGTCCAGCACCATCATAAGAGCCTTACACTGGTCCACCCTCCACCTCACAACTTAGGTTGTTGTAGGCTGGTGCCACTGGCTCATAGCACAATTAACAAAAACAAAACAAGAACGTGAGAGGAGAGTGGGTAATGTTCTACACAGGGCATTAAAGGCTAACTGGGTATGCACAGGACACCTAGCAAGTTTCTTTCCCCGAGAAACGTTAAAAAAAATTAGATAGAGATAACGTTTCTTCCCTTGTTGATCTGCTCCCCACTCAATTTTACCAAATGACCAGGATCGCCCCATTCAAACGTGGGTTTGCTGGCAAGGCTGCCTCACACCCGCCCCCGCCCCCATGCGCGCGCGCCCCCATTTGAATCAAAACTCCTTTCAAGGCTGCCCCACACCCGCCCCCCCCCACACACACACAGGCGCGCCCCCCCATTTGAATCAAAACTCCATTCCAGACTGCTAACATAAGCCCTTGCCCAGGGCCAGTGTTACTGCCAGGGCATTCCCCAAAGTGGCGTCAAGGTTATTCTTTGGAGATAGAAATTAAGCTCGCAAACAGACAAGTGGATGAATGCCTGCAAGATCTTGGCTGCGGCTTTTCCCCAGGAGCGTGGAAGAGGTACAAGGCCCAAAGTACACATACAGGCATCCTTCGGCAACTTAGACCAAAGGATAGGAGGGCCTTCTAAGACAGCAACAAAGGAAGAGGTGAAGCACCACCAGCACTAAGGACGGCAGGGCCGGCCAGTTTACCTGCTCCTCCATACGGTAATACGGTTCAGAGCGTACCGCTGTAAAGCGTGGTCCTCGCAGAACAGATACACCATCACCTGGTCCCACTCGGCCTTGTTAAGCCAGGCGACCACGATGCGCTGCGTCCAAAGGGGCGACGACTTTTTCCCTTTGGCGCACTTGCCGCACCACGCACTCCACACACGATCCATCTCCGGGTATCCAAACCTGCCTTGGTCCCAGAACCCCACAAAGGCACTGGAACGAAGCTAGGCCCAGATACGCGGCCCTCTGAACAGCCTTCAGTTCAACGTGCTTTCCTCACTCCAAACGACCGCCGCTCAAGCATCCAATAGTAAAGCGTGACGGCGACGCAAGCCCGCCTACCAGCATTAGCGCAACCAATAGAAACGCTAGAGCTTGGCGTCCGTCCTATAGGTGGGTAATGTCGTCACTGACCGGAAGTGCTCTTTTTGTAAAGCAACCGTACTAGCTGCACGCGCTCAGCCTCAAGGTTCCGCCAATTTCTTACCGGCTTCTCAAGAAGCCCTCACGGTGCGGTGCTTAAACTGCTTGGCTGCTAAGCGGGAGGTTGGCGGTTCCAAACGACTAGCCTAGGGAGAAAGATGTGACAGTTGCTTCCATACGGATGACCGCCTCAGAAGCCCTATCAGGCACTTCTACCCGGTCCGTCTTCCCAGATGTATGAGGGAGTGAGAGGGCTGCAGGAGGAATTTTCACTTTGCATCACTTGGGCGGGTTGGGCTGCACTGTGATCCTCTCTCTCGCTGCCATTGTGGTAGAAAACCCAGTCTTTCTCCCACGGAGCCGCTGGTGGTTTTGAAATTCAGACCATGTGGATCGCAGCCCAACTCGTATCCGCTACACCACCAGGGCTCCTGGTGTACTGAAAATGCACTGGTAAGTAGACTGTTTTCATTACACTGAAGCAATACTTAATCCTGAAGTACAATGGATACTGAAGAGCTGCAGAGCAGATATCCCAAATTGTGTTGAATAAAAGGTGTTTGTGTAGTAAGTACCCAGAGGACCTACCTTCCAAATTGGTACCGGTTGTAATGTTGCACAGTGGTATGTTTGGGGTGAGATGTCATCTTGGTAATACCTGACTTGGATTCTGGTCCTAACTTCGTTCCACCACGACTTGTGCAAAAGGTTTGGGGCATGTCTTTGGGTCTCAGTGGGGGACTTACACTGAATGGTCTGTAAGTTCTTTGTTGTGGTTGAAAGTGGGGGTTTTTCTCTGCTAGCACCCCACTGCTATGTGGTTTTCAACATCCACAAAGGCTGTTTTTTCTAAATGATGCCTTAGATTTTGGAGTTCTGGGGGAAAGCAATATTATGAAGTGAAGATACATAGCAGTAATAGCAGCACAAAAGGAAAAAAAATACAATTGGGCTGCTAACCACAAAGCCAGCAGTTTGAAACCAGCTGCTTCACTGGAGTAAGAGCAGACTTTCCACTCAACAGAAAGAATTGCAGTCTCAGAAACACACAGGGTCACTATGAGTCAGAATTGACTTAATGGCAGTGAGTTTGTTTTTTGTTGTTGTTGTTTTGTTTTTCATCTCAGTCACAGAGAACAGTGGTGGGTATGTGGCAATTGACCCTTTACCACTATCTTCTGTTTTTTCATTTATTATTTGTCAAGGAATTCGGTAGTGTATCTTGGTAGGTGGCCATCTTAACCCGGAAACTATCCTTACTATTTTAAAACTTTATTATGATATGGCTTGCTATAGTGTGTTTGCCCTATTCAGAGTTTTTTGACTCATAGATGTGCAGATTCTTGTCTTTTGCCAGATTGGGAAGTCTTCTGACATTATTTCTTCAAATATTCTTGTCTCACTTATCCCATTCTAGAATTCCTATTTTGCCTAAATAGGTTTTTTCCCTCTAATGTTGCACCAAATTCCATTAAACTATGACCAACCTGCTAGGTGCTATTCAGCCTCTATATTGTTTACTACTTTCTCCTGAAAATTTAATTATTTTTCTCTTCTGCCTGATTAAATCTGTTGTTAAATATTTACATAGTATTTCTTTCTTTTTCTTTTGGCAACTTTTTATTGTGAATTGAATGAAGGTATACAGATCAAACCAAATTTTCATTCAGTAATTCATAAATATTTTGTTTCATGCCATTGATTGCAATCCTCACAATTCAAAATAGCTTGCTCTACATCCTACCTGTGTTTCTGGTTTCTTTTCTTTTTCAACAGTTTCATTGGCATAAAATTCACACATCATACAATTCAATGGTTCAATTGCATCACAAAGAGTTAGTTGTCTTTCTTTCTTTTGTAAGGCTGGGTTTAGAATGTACAGATGTGCTTTATACAATTGATGTATGTATATGTATGGACGGGATAAGAGTTGTATGAGCCCCTAATAAAACGTTTGAAAAAAAGAGTTAGTTGTACAGTCATCACCATAATCGGTTTCAGAACACTGTCTTCATTCTTGTGATCGTCATTATTAGTTCTGCATCCCCCCCCCCAACCTCCCTTGCCATGCACGCCTTCAAGGAACCATTAACGCAGCTACCGTCTTCATAGCTTTACCTATCCTGGCTAGCATCTCCAGGAAAACTTTCTAAAAACACACATATGACTAAGAATAACAAAGCAAAACAGACACAAACTTCAAATGAAAAGAAAACAAAATATTAAAACCTAGAACAGATATAAATGGGTCATAAGGCAGCTCAAATGATAGAGTGTTAAATTGTAACTTAACCGCATCTGCAACAATCCACTTTCCAATGGATTCTTCATGTTCCCAAGGCTATTCCCATTCCTGGTCCACGGTCAGAGGGAATTTACCATGAACTTAATCTCCATGTATTTCCCCTTCACTTACAAAAAAAAAAAAAAAAAGGAACAGCTTTAAAATGGGAGAAAAGGGAGTTCAAATGAGAGGATGCTAAATTTGAACCTAGCTGCATCTGCAACAATTCACTTTCCAATGCAGCCTTCATGTTAGCGAGGCTCTTCACACCCTGGTCCATGGAGATTCCCCAAGGGCTTAATCCATGTGTATTTCCCTTTCATTAAAAAAAAAAACTGAAACAGCTTTCAAATGGATCAAAAGGGCCATAGAACATTTTGATCTGTATCTACCATATTCTACTTTACAGTCTTCTCTGTCTGATAACAGAGCTGTTTATATTGCTCAATTTGATTGGAGGGGATTCCTCAGAGATTTAATCTGTGTGTGGACTCTGCAAATAGATTTTGAGCTTCTGCCATCATCCATAGCCTTCTGCAAATCAGATTCACAATTTAAGCTCTGATACCATTCCCTTCTTTAGAACTGGATTTTATGATTTACAATCCTTGGCCCACACAGCCAGGTGTGCTTCTTCCATGTGGACTGAATTGGTATCTCACTTCGATGACTGCTTGTTTGAAAACCCTGGACATTGTTCTTTCTGAGAGCCAGGTACAATGTAGTTTCTTCATCACATTTTGCGGTATAGCACTCATACCTTCATGAGGGTGAGCATCGAGAAGGGCCATGTCACAAGAACTAATTGTTCATAGATTGGGGCTAGAATGAAGTGCAAACCCCAAATTTATTCTCTCATTTTAATAATTTTATTGGTGGCTCATACAATTCTTATCACAATCCATACATACATGAATTGTGTAAAGCACATTTGTGCATTCACTGCCGTCATCATTCTCAAAACATTTGCTTTCCACTTGGGCTCTTAGTATAAGCTCCTCATTTTTCATTTTTCCCCTCCCCCTCACTCCCCCTTCCATCATGAACCCTTGATAATTTATAAATATTTACTACTTTATCATATCTTATACTGCCTGACATCTCCCTTCACCCACTTTACTGTTGTCCATCCCCAAGGGAGGAGGTTGTATGTAGATCCTTGTAATCAGTTCCCCCTTTCTACCCCACCTTGCCTCCACCCTCTGGTATTTCCACTCTTACCACTGGTCCTGAGGGGTTCATCTGTCCTGGATTCCCTGTGTTTCCAGTTCCTTTGTGTACTACTGTACATCCTCTGGTCTAACTAGATTTTCAAGGTAGAATTGGGATCATGATAGTTGGGGGGTGGGCAAGCATTTAAGAACCAAAGGAATGTGTGTGTTTCATCGATGCTACAGTACACCCTGAGTGACTTGTCTCCTCCCTGATACCCCTCTGCAAAGGAATGTCCAGTTGCCTACAGTTGGGCATTGGGTCCCCACCTCGAACTCTCCCTCATTCACGATGATATGATTTTTTGTTCTTTGGTGCTTGATATCTGGTCCCTTCAATCCCTCGTGATCACACAGGCTGGTGTGCTTCTACCATGTGGGCTTTGTTGCTTCTGGGCTAGATGGATGCTTCTTTACCTTCAAGCCTTTAAGACCCCAGATGCTATAACTCTCAATAGCCAGGCACCATCAGCCTTCTTCACCACATTTGCATGTGCACACATTTGTCTTCAGTGATCATGTCGGGAAGGTGGCTGTCATGGAATGGCCATTTGGTCGAGCAAAGTTTTCTTGTATTGAGGGAGTATGTGAGTGAAGGAACAATGTCCATCTGCTACCTTACTACTAAACCTATAAATATATACACAAAGATCTATGTCCCCATCATCACATATAAATATATGTGCATGCCTGTATTTAGACCTCTATGTATTCCCTTTGCCTCCTACTTCTTTCCTCTATTTCCTTTTGCCTTCCTCTTGTCCCACTATCATGCCTAGCCTTCATTTGAGTTTCAGTAATCCCTCTCAGTTACATTGCCCTTGATCACTCCCTACCAGTCCTCCCACCCCCTCCTTGCCACTAGTTTTGAATCACTCATTGTTCCTTTGTCCCTGGGTTGGTTAACACCACTTCCCTTCCCCCACCTCCCACTCTCTCTTGTCCCCCGAACCATCAGTACCATTGTTTTCTTCTCCACATTGTTTATCCAACCTATCTTACCTAGATAGACCTGCAGAGATAACAATATGCACATAAAATATCGACAGTGCCAAACAAAGTAACACAGAAAAACAAAGCGATGATGGCAGCAACAACAACAGAACAAAACAAAAAGATGATTACATGCAAAATCTAAAAGAAGAAAAAAAGAAAGAAAAGCCTGTAAATAGTTCAAGGTTTGTTTGTTGACCTTTAGGAGTGTTTTCTGGTCAAGTGTGATGGGGTGCCATGCCCTGGCCCCAAAGTCTATTTTTGATACTCCCTCGGGACTTCCTTGTTCTGCTCCTCTTGCTGTTCTGTTGCACGCCTCGGTGTGATGGGGTCAGCTCAGTCACACATCCCACACTGTGTTTTCAGTGTTGTCCCATGTAGGGCTATGAGTTACTGCAGGATTTCGCATCTCAGAGTGGGGCCTGCCATATGGTTCTCTCTGTGCACTGGATGCTCTGAACTGGGTTATTGTCCTCTGAGCTTGTTGGGCCAGGGAGTGCTCCACTCCCTTCCTCCCCCTTCATTTGCTTCCGCTTCTGTCTGGGTATGGTAGGTCGGTACCTTTCCCTCACCAGAGGGTCTATTATCATTCTCTGTGGCACACTCTTCCATGGTGCGGGTCAGGCGGATTCTGGTTGGGACCCGGCATATAGTCCAGTCATTTTATGGATTCCTCCACATGTTTCGTTGCCCTCCCGGTTTGGCACGTCATATTGGGGTCTGTATGCACATTCAAATTCTTTGGGGACACAACCAATACTCTCCTCCTGGGTGGATCAGTGCCCTGTTTCCCCCAAGTCATCATCTCAGTTTCAAATCCATTCTTTATCTGTGGTTTATATATGTCTCTGGTTCATGTTGGAGACATCAATGTCAGTTTATGTTAACAAACATTATAAATCATCCCCTAAGGCATCACTTTCACTGCCATCAAGTCAATACTAACAAAAAATGGCCCTCTCTGGCAGGGTAAAACTGCCCCTGTGAGTCTTTGAGTCTGAAAATCTTCACACAAGTAGAAATCCTTTGTGGGGCTGGTTAGTGGTTTTGAACTCCCAACCTTGCAGTTACCAGCTCAATGAGTAATACTGTGCCTTGGTGGTGTCATTTGTTAGCCAGTAGTATATAATTAAAAACACTGTTAAGGAAATGACATTATACAAGTATAGGCCAGTTATTCATTGGTCTGTTATCTATTGACCAACAGGGTCAGCCAAAATAAACAGATTTCAGCAGAACATCCAGACTAAGGACAGACATCAGAAAGACTTGGGTCCCCACTTGAGAGAAAGAAGTCACTGCACTGAAAATCGTATGCATAACTTCAGATACTGAATGCCTTAACAAAGAAAGCAGAACATTGTCAGAGTTAGTGCTGGTAAGATGGGCCTCTCTCTTGGGTTTGAGAGTACTCAAGGTGTGATTCAAGCCTGAGGGACCTTCATTTGCTGATGGGGCATGACTTAAGGTAAAGAGAAACAGCTGCAAAACCTTCTAATGAACTTGGAATGTGTGAAGTATGAATTTAGGAAAATTGGAATTGGTAAAAATTGAAATGGAATACATAAAAATTGATATGCATTAGTTAGGTGAAATGGACTAGTATTGCGCATTTTGAATCAGAAAAATATATGACACAATCAAGAGGAATGGCATGGCATTCATTGTCCAAAAGGATCTTGCTAAATCCATTGTGAAGTACAATATTTTCTGTAATAGGATTACGCAAGGGGTTCTCCCGAGCCCCTGCCTCAAAAACTGATTTTTTCCCCAAAGCTGTATATTTAAATTTTTTTACAAAAAAACCTTATCACATTTATAGTACTCACCATTATACTTAATATATTTGTCAAATCTGTTATTCCATTGTTGGAAACATTTTTCAAACTCATTTGTTTGGATGGCACCTCCCTCATTTATTTCTTCCCCTCCTCTATGTCGACAAATTGCTATCCTTCCGTGTCCCTCTTCATTGTTAGAAGCAAAAAGAAGTCGCACAGAGTAAGGTCAGGTGACTAAAGTGCATGGGGTGAGAGAGGCATGCTGGTTTATTTGCCAAAAACTGGCTCACTGAGATGGCTGTGTGAGCAGGTGCATTGTCGTGGTGGCAAAACCAGTCCCCCATCGGCCACAAATGAAACCGTTTTTTGTCGCATACTGTTACACAATCTTTTCAGAACCTCTAAATAGAAAGATTGATTAGCAGTCTGACCTGGTGGAACGAACTTCAAATGCACCATGAGTCAACATTTTCATCCGTTCAGGAAGTTGACAGACGTTCAGAATGAGGTTTATCCTCAATCAACATTTCACTTTTTTTGAAATAAGAAAACCATGCGTACAATTGGTTTTTTTCCCACAGTGCTGTCCTTGTAAGCTGGCTTCAACATCACAATAGTTTCTGTGGCATTTTTCCGGTGCAGGACAGTGCTGCATAAGAGAGTCCACATGGAGCTTGCTGATGTCCTGACAGAAGCTGTAGTGCACTCCATTCTGGTCATTAAGAAGCAAGATGAGCCCATCAACCCTTTTGCCATTGAAATCTTGGAGAAGAGACATAAATCAGAGACCAATACAAGCTTAATCAGAGGGCTGATCTTAGATCATCGGACCTGGCATCCTGAAATGAAGAAAAGAATAGAGGACACGTATATCGTCATCTGCAATGTGTCCTCAGAATACGAGAAAACTGAAGTGAACTCTGGCTTTTTCTACAAGAGTGCAGAGGAAAGAGAGAAACTAGTAAAAGCCAAGAGGAAGTTCATTGAAGACTGACTGAAGAAAATAATGTAACCCCGGTGGCACAACCGTTAAGCATTGCTGCTTTCCAAAGGGTTGACAGTTCAAACCCAACCAGAGACTCCACAGGAGAAAGACCTGAAGATCTGCTTCTGTGTGTGGAGCAGTTCCACTGTGTCACATGAGGTCTCTCCCGGGGGGGGGGGGGGAAGCTCACCAGCACACCTAACAATAAAAACAGCATGGATTGTTATGACTTAATCACAGAATCATTTTAGCTCCAGAATAGGCATCTCTCTATAGGATAATGGAGCAACTCCAGGGGATAGTGGTATTGTGCGCTATTTCTTGAGGATATGCATGGGAGGAGTATGGACTTGTGGTCTGAGCTTTTGGCTAGAGAAAGGGCATCTTACTCTGTTCCTAGGCTTTCTACATTACCAACCAAAAACACCAAACACACTGCCATCGAGTTGATTTTCACTCATGGTGACCCTATAAGGCAGGGTAGAACTACCCTGTGGGTTTACATGACTGCTTATGGGAGTAGAAAGCCTCATCTTTCTCCTAAGGAACAACTGATAGCTCTGAAGTACTGACCTTGTACATTGCAGCCCAACTTGTAACCACTATGCCACCAGGGCTCCTGCATTACCCAGGAAATATACTTACAGTATAATTTCATTTAAACAACATTTGACTGCATGAATCTTATCCCATCCCACAAAATATGCTTCAGTTTTATACCTAAACTTCAGCTATACAATGTTCTTAATTTTCATCTCATTATTATCCTTTCCCCCCATTCCAGTCACCCAGCTTGCTCAGTGTCATCACCTACCAATCCCACCCACAAATCTACCAACAATGAGCTTACTCAGGTCCCATTCATTAGACATATTCCTGAAATTTTTAACCTAGATGGGAGAGAAATATAGGAAGATTTATTTACCCCAAGTCTCCTTTCCTGATTTGTCATTGAGTCTATTCCTGATTTTAAGTCATCTGAGCTCCGTGTTCACTCTGGAATTGGGACAGGGCCAAACTTCATTTTCCTAGCAGCTCAATTCCTTCCCTCTTTTCTTTCTATCCAGGCATCTATCAGTAGGCTAGCTACGATTCAAGGATGAAGCTTATTAGAGGGATCAAGCAAGTGATCCTGGTCTAATTCATCCCTAAGGAGCTTCTTGTTTTCACCTATATTTCTAAGAATCCTCATGCTCAACTGGAACATGCTGTCAAATCTTGGCAAGTAACATGAAGCCTGTCCCCCTTTCCTTGGAACTAAAACTTCATTTCCTTTAACCTACATTGTAGCGTTCTGCTAGGATATGGACCAGGAAGACTTTGAAAGTGGCCAACTTGGGTGCAGTTCTATTTCCTAAGAGGTATGTACTGAAGTTCTAGACCCCCCAAAATTCCCATTGAAATTATTGTTGAAAATATCTAGGACTGTTAACCACTCTTTACTCCTAAGTCCTAGATCCTCAGCTCTCTATATCGTAGGTAGAGAGGTTGTACCAGCATGTGAAGCAAAGAAACATTTGGCAAAGCAGTGCCCCCACCTGTGCAAGCCAAGAGAGCTGCTTTCAGAGTAGGAAAGTCCTTTCTGACTCTCAAACTGCCTGTTTTCTCAATGCTTTCACCCTTCCTGGAAAAGGCACTGGACAGCATAGCTGGGTCTTGGTTATTGCCTACAGAACTCAGGCTATGTGGGTATCCTGTGGGTTATGGCTAGAAGACAGCCTCTATGTCCCATCGTCCTTCAGAGGAGAAAGGGAGAACAAGCAGGATATGACTAGAAATTCTACTTTTGAAGACTAAGACCCTTAGGGCAACTAGACTTCTCAGCCACTGTGTGACATCATTTACCCACTTTTCTCTTCTTGGATAAAAAGGAGGTGGTGTGTGCTATCCAGGTCCTTATGAGGTGGAATTAACTCAGTGGCAGTGAGTGAGTTAGCCTATAGGACAGAGCACAATTTCCCATAGAGTTTGCTAAGTTTAAATCTTTATGGGAACCGATGTTATTGTTCGGTGCCATCGTGTTGGTTCCATCGCATAGCGATCCTGTGTACAACAGAATGAAACATTGCTTGTACCATCGTGACAATTGTTCTTATGTTTGAGCCGATCATTGCAGCCACTAGGTCAATCCACCTGCGAAGGGCCTTACCTTTTTTCACTGCCCATTGACGCTACCAAGCATGATGTTCTTCTTCAAGGACAGTTCTCTCCTGATAACATGCACAAAGAACATGAGACAAAGTCTCACCATCCTTGCCTCTAAGGAATATTCTGGGTGTACTTCTTCCAACACAGATGTGTTTGTTCTTTTGGCAGTCCATGGTACTTTCAATATTCTTCACCAGCCCTATAATTCAAGTGCATCGATATTTCTTCAATTTTCCATATTTAGTATCCAACTTTCACATGTGTGTTACTCTGGGTAGACTAGAAAAAACAATATCCATGGACACACATATGTGTATAAGAAATAAGAAACATTTATATACAAGTGCAACTGAACATTGAGAAAACATCCAAGCCCAGTCCACATCAAGTCCATAATTGTGATATTAGCCCCTATGTCCGATACCAATCTATAAAATCCTCTCAGACTCACAAAACACATGCAATGACGCCGAATGTAGAAGATCACAGGCCAGTGGGTAGAAAGTCTGCGGATCCGGTGTCATTGGGAACATCTCAGCGCTGGCAAGGGTCTCTGCATCAGGATGGGTCTATGTGCCTTGTCAGCTGCCATGTGTCCCAGGGTGTGAGCAGAGTTTCCAACCTTTAAGGAGGAAGTACCGGATTTCTCAGAATTTTCAGGAGAAGGACATGCCCACACGCACAGACCTTGTGGACCATGATCCGATGGACCAGCTAGACTCCACCCCTACACTCTTAATCCTCAGATTGACAAGCAATTATATATCTACCACAACACACGTATGAGGAGATTAAAAATAACTTGGCTTGGTTCAGACAAACGTTAGTAGTCAAAGTGGCATGCTTGCTTTTCAACACTTTCAAGCGGTCTTGTGCAGGGCACCAGATTTACCTAATGCAAGACATTGTTTGATTTTTTGACTGCTGCTTCCATGAGCATTAATTATGGATCCAAGCAAGACAAAATCCTCAACAGCTTCAGTCTTTTCACCATTTACCATGATGTTACCTATTGATCCAGTTGTGAGAATGTTGGTCTTTTTTACATTGAGTTGTAATCCATCCTGCAGGCTGCAATCCATGAATCTTCATCAGCAAGAGCTTCAATTCATCCTCACTTTCAGCAAGCAAAGTTGTGACAACTGCATAATAAACCTTTCTCCAATCCTGATTCTTCTTCATATAATCCAGCTTCTCTGATATAGCCATGTCTTGTCTCCCATACAGGAGCACTTGTAGAAATAGTTGTTTCTACAACTCAGTGGGCTGTTAACTGCAAGGTCAGCAGTTGAAAACCACTAACCACTTCACAGGAGAAAGACAATGCTTTCTACTCCCGTAAAGAGTTACAATCTTGGAAACCCATAGGAGCAATTCTACCTTGTTCTATAGGGTCGCTGTGAGTTGGAATCAACTTGATGTCAGTGAGTAGTTGGTGGGTTTTCTTTCTCGCATGGAACAGCTGGCGGGTTTGAACTGTCAATTTTAAAAAAATTATTTTATTTTATTTTTTAAAACATTTTATTAGATGCTCCTACAACTCTTATCACAATCTATACATATACATACATCAATTGTATAAAGCACATCTGTACATTCTTTGCCCTAATCATTTTCAAAGCATTTGCTCTCCACCTAAGCCCTTTGCATCAGGTCCTCTTTTTTTGCCCTCCCTCCCCTCTCCCCTCTTCCTCATGAGCCCTTGATAATTTATAGATTATTGTTTTGTCATATCTTGCCCTATCCGGCGTCTCCCTTCACCCCCTTCTCTGTTGTCCGTCCCCCAGGGAGGTGGTCGCATGTAGATCCTTGTAATCAGTTCCCCCTTTCCAAACCACTCACCCTCTACTCTCCTAGTATTGCCCCTCACCCCCCTGGTTCTGAAGGTATCATCCTCCCTGAATTCCCTGTGCCTCCAGCTCCTATGTGCACCAGTGTACATCCTCCGCTCTATCCAGACTTGCAAGGCAGAATTCAGATCATGATAGTGAAGGAGAGTGGGGGGAGGAAGCATTTAGGAACTAGAGAAAAGCTGTATTCTGCATCCGTGCTACATCGCACCCTGACTGACTCATCTATTCTCCTAGACCCCTCTGCAAGGGGATCTCTAGTGGCCGACAAATGGGCTTTGGGTCTCCACTCTGCACTTCCCCCTTCATTCCCTATGGTATGATTTTTTTTTTCTGAAGATGCCTTATACCTGATCCTTAGACACGTTGTGATTGCACAGGCTGGTGTGCTTCCTCCATGTGGGCTTTGTTGTTTCTGAGCGAGATGGGCTCTTGTTTACCCTCAAGCCTTTAAAACCCCAGACGCTATCTCTTTTGACATCCAGGCACCATCATCTTTCTTCACCACATTTGCTTATGCACCCATTTGTCCTCAGTGATCATATCATGGAGGTGTGCACACAATGATATGACTTTTTGTTTTTGATGCCTGATAACTGATCCCTTTGGAACCACGTGATCACATAGGCTGGTGTATTCTTCCATGTGGGCTTTGTTGCTTCTGAGCTAGATGGCCATTTGTTTATCTTTAAGCCTTTGAGTCTCCAGATGCTATATCTTTTGATAGCCGGGCACCATCAACTTTCTTCACCACATTTGCTTAATTCACCCGCTTTGTCTTCAGCCATTGTGTCAGGAGGATGAGCATCATAGAATGCCAATTTAATAGAAGAAAATATTCTTGTATTGAGGGAGTACTTGAGTAGAGGCCCAATGTCCTTCTATCACCTTAATAATAAACCTATAAATATAGGCGTATAGATCTATTTCCCCATCCTCACATATATATTTGCATATGTACATGTCTTTGTCTAGACCTTTGTCTAGACTTCTCCCAGCTCTTTCCTCTATTTCCCTTGACTTTCCTCCTGTCCCACTATCATGCTCATCCACACCTGGGTTTCAGCAATACCTCTTCGCTACATTACCCTTGATCAAGCCCAACCAGGCCTGCCATACCCACCTCACCACCAATTTAGATCACTTGCTGTTCCCTTGTCCCTGGGTTTGTTAACACCACTTCCTTACCCCCCACCTCCCCCTATCCCATTTCCCCCTGGAACTGTCCATCCCATTGTTTTTCCTCCCACTTGTTCATCCAGCCTATCTTATTTAGACAGACCGGCTGAGATAATAACATGCACAAAAACAAGACAGAAAAACTAAGCAAGGATATACAACAAACCACTGACAACGAACAAAACAAAACACATCAAGAAAGAAAAGCTTGTAGTTAGTTCAAGGATCATTTGTTGGCCTTTAGGAGTGCTTTCCAGTTCAGTCTGTTGGGGTGCCACACCCTGGCCCCAAAGTCCACCTTCAGCATTCCCTGGGGACCTTGCCACTCCATTCCCTTGCTGTTCCGCTGCACTCCCCCAGTGCTTTGCCTCGGTGTGGTGGGATCAGGTCGGACACAATACCCACACTGTGTCTCCAATGCTGTTCCCCGCAGGGCCATGGGTCAGTGAGGGACGTGATGTCTCATAGTGGGGCTGGCCATGTCGTCCTCTCTGTGGACTGGCTGGTCTAATTGGGGTCATCGTCCTCAGGGCCTGGTGGGCCAAGATGTGCTCTACTCTCTCCTACTCCCCCTTCATCTGCTCCCATGTGCTCCGATCAGATATGCCCCTCTCCTGAGCTGCAGATTCAATGTTGTCCTTTGAAATAAAATTTTCTGGGGGGAAGGGCAGGCATCCACTTAGTATTTGGTACTGGGGCAAGCCCCCCAGATCTCCCCACTGGTTCCCTACTCCACACCGGAACGTTGCCTTCACACCTTCGGGCACTGGGTTGAAGTCTGTTCCTTCTTTCCCTGTGGAGATATAAACAATACCTTCCCCTTGAGTGGGTTAGCACCCCTTGCCCCTGCTACCCATTTCTTCTTATTTTTATCCTTTTCTTTTTCCTTTTCCTCACCTCCTCCCCAGTTGTCTACCATGCACATCCCTGGTTTTGATTTGGTCCCTGCCATACTACACGGTCCTCACCCCAAGAATGTTTGTATACAGTAGCTTTTTGAGGGATTTTTTTTTAAGAGACAAACTGTCCTGCCGCGTCCTTCTTCCTTCCCTCCTCAATCTCTGCACATTTACAGGAACAAGAGAAAACAACCCTGGGATTTAGAGATGCTTTCCATCAAGTTCCTCTCTGCCACAGCTCTCCTACACTACGTCCTTTGAAGGAGTAACACAATTTCAAATGTAGAAGGTTCTGTGAGTATAAATCTCAAGTGGGAATGATATTTAGGGAGATGATTATGGGTCCACTCTAAATTCTCCCTTGTACTGGCATACATACCTTGTCACATAAATCAGCCTTATGCAATTCCTGCTTGTCATTTATTTGACTTTTACTCCCGGACTTTTGACTTTGTTTTAATTTCATTTTTTATTGGCCAAGATATTTATTTTATTTAAAAAAAATCATTTTGTTGGGGCTCTTACAGCTCTTATAATATCTCGTACATCAATTGTGTCAAGCATATTTGTACTTGTGTTGCCACCATCATTTTCTTTTCTTTTTGTTATCCAAGAAGGACCGAAGAAGTCTCAGGCTTTACAATAAACTGAACACAGGACTGTACCCCCCACCCCCAACGTGGTGACCTGGGTGGGGGAGAGGGGAGAGAGAGAGAGAGAGAGAGAGAGAGAGAGAGAGAGAGAGAGAGAGAGAGAGAGAGAGAGAAGCGCAGACAAGTAGAAGACAGAGGAGCAGTAGGAGAGAGAACACCATCTCATTTTCTAAACATTTACTTTCTATTTGATCCCTTTGTATCAGCAACTCTTTTTACCTTCCCTCTCTACCTCCAAGCCTCGTGACCCCTTGATAAATTATAAATTTTTATTATTATTTTCATATCTTACATCGACTGCTGTCTCCCTTCACCCACTCTTCTGTCGTTTGTCCCCTGGGCGGAGGGGAAGTTATGTGTCTTATCATTGTGATCAGTTCCCCCTTCCTCACCTTCTTCCTCCAACTTCCCTCTACACTCCTAGTATTGCTACTACCATTTCTGTTCCTGAAGAGTTTATCTGACCTAGAGTCCCTGTGTGGTGAGCTTTTATCTGTACAAGTGTATATGCTCCGATCTAGCCAGAACTGAAAGGCAGGACAGGGGTCATGATAGTTGGGGGTGAGGAAGCCTCAAAGAACCAGAGGAATATTGTGTGCTTCATCAGTGCTATACTGCATCCTCATTGACTCATCCCTTCCTTATGACACTTCGGTGAGGAGATGTCCTATTGTCTGCAGATGAGTTTGGGTCTCTCCTCCTACTCCCCTCATTATCAACAATGTTTGTTGTTGTTTTGATTTGGTTTGGTCTTCTGGTGTCTATTACCTGATTCCATTGACACCTCATGATTGCACAAGCTGGTGTGCTTCTTCCATGTGGGCTTGTTACTTCTCTCCTAGATGGCCACTTAATTTAACTTAACTTAAAGCCGTGAAGACCCCAGACTCTAGATCTTTTAAAAATTTAAATTTTTTTCTGATGCTATATCTTTTGATAGACAGGCACTATCAACTTTCTACACCACATTTGCATATGCACCCTTTTTGTCTTCAGCGATCATGTCCAGAGGATGAGCATCACAGAGTGCTAGGTTGTTAGAACAAAGTGTTCTTTGCATGAAGGGAGGGCTTGAGCAGAGGCCCAACAGACTTTCTATTTTAGAATAATTCTCATCCCCAAGAAAACCCCAGCCTTTCCATCTGTTCCTCATACTTGACCACCAAATCCAGGACAAATCTCTTGTAGCTTCTAACCTTGATTTGAATGTCCCCAGCTTCCTTGGACTCCAGTTCCAGAATGTCTGTTCATCCTAGCTCGCATCTAGCTCTACTGCTTGAAAAATTTGTCTGGCTCTCCTTGAATTTTTTGAATTTAACTCTTTTAAAAACCCAAGTCTCTTCCTACCTCTTCCAGGGAAATCAAGTTAATGTGGGCATGTTTAGCCTTTATTCTTATGTCTTCCCTCTATAAACAGTGGTCTAAATCTCTTCATAGCGTAACCTAAATTGTAGCATTTACTTTGACCCCAGGAAGATTAAGCTAATTCTCAACTCAAGTAGCATCATGTTGAGATAGAAAGGCATCAGATATTCTGATCAGATAGTCATGAAAAAGTTTATGAAGAGGTAGAAATCAAAGAAATGTTTTCCTGGCAATATTGAAGAGCCAGGAAGCACCTCAGCTGCCTTTGTAATTTTTAGAGACCAGAGCATAACTAAGATAGGCCTCTCTCAGCTAGACAGTTCCATGTGAAACCTCCAAGCAATCATTAGCTATTTGACAGTAATCATCATAACTCTCTTGTTATGACTCTAGACCTCCTAATTTATTACATGAATTATTTCAATAACTTAAAAAATACTTTTATTGGGGGCTCTTACATCTCTTCTCACAATCCATACATTCCTCCAATGTGTCAAGCACATTTGCACATATGCTGCCATCATCATTTTCAAAGCATTCTCTTCCCACTTGAGCCCCTGATATCAGTTCTTCTGTTCTTCCCCCTCCCTTCCAATAACTTTTTAAATGAATTTTTCCTTTCTCTTTGGAGCTCTGCTGGCACTGTCAGAGAATTGTTGGACTGCTTAACACTAAGTCAATGGTTCAAACCCACCACTCCTTGGGAGAAAGATTAGGGTATCTATTCCCATAAATATTTATAGTCTCATGTGCTGATAAATTTTTGACAAGAATCAAAACCAGACTAATCATAAGGAGTTGGAGATTAAAGATGCCTGAAATGACCACCTTTTCCAAAATATCACACAGCTGAAACTTTAAGATATCCAACATAGTTGTGAATGCTATTAAGTCCCCAATCCAAAGGTCAGGCAAAATCAAGTCTAATGCTGGGTCTAAAACAGAAAGTCAAGTAACTCCGAAAGTCAAGCAGTCTTCTTGCTTCTGTCAACCTTCAGTCAGGAAACAGAAGGCACCAAAAAAGAGAAGGCTTGAATGGAGGTATGTATTTTAGCTTTCAGTTGACCATACTCCCAGGGTGACTGTCACCTGCCAAAGTTACATGCCAGCCTTTTATTCCTTGAAGAAACTAGCAGGTTTTTCTTAAGCAATTTGCTACACATGTTAAACAGCAAGGCAGTATGGCAGAAAAGAAAAGCAAAGATTTAATTAGCAAAGTACACTGCCAGCAACAAAATGGGTCTGTGATAGGTAGGTTTATTGTTCCTGTCCCAGCAACCCTATGCACTTTTGGCATGAAGGTCCTGGTCCCAAAGGAAGGAAACTCTCCCACCTGGAAACACAACACGGATTCCACTGAACTGACAGCTGAGAATGCCCCATGGCCACTTTGGAATTCCCATGCCTTTGGATCAACAGGTCAGGAAGTGTGTCACTGTACTGAGTGGTGTGAATGATCCTGATTACCAAGGAGAAATTGGACTGGTGCTACATAATGGAGGTGAAGAAGAATATGTCTGGAATACACGCGATCCCAGGCCGACTCTTAGTACTACCATACCCTGTGATTAAAGTAAATGGTAAATTACAGCAACCCAATCCTGTCAGGACGTCTAATGACCCAGACCCCTGAGGAGCGAAGGTCTGGGTCACCCCACCAAGCAAAAAAACACAGCCAGCTGAGGTGCTTGCTGAGGGCAAAGGTAATACAGAACGGGTAGTAGAAGGTAGTTTTGACTATTAGTTACGACTACATGATCAATTGCAAAAGTGAGGTTTGAGATTGCCAGTTTATTTTCTTTATATGTGCTTATTGAATATCTTTCCTTTGTTCACATATGATGTGTCAGATACGATTGAACACGGTGTGTTTTCATTTATATTTATGATAGATGTTTGATGTTAAGTATAAGTATGATTTAATTAATGTCTGGAAATTATATATGGCTAAAGAATTGTGTATAGGTGCCAAGTTGGAAAGGGGTGCACTGTGATAGGTAGGTATATTGTGCCAACCTGGCCAATGAACAAATGTGGGATTAATTGAAGGGACCAAGAGATAAATAGCTCAGCGAACCTCGCCTTTCTTGTCTCTTTGATGATTGGAGCAGTGTTTGGCTGTTTTTGCTTGTTCTCTACCTCAATTTGCAAGCTACACTACCTGTGGGACACATAACCCATGGACTGTGTTGCTGTAGTTTGAAGTTCCTTCAAGACCTGCTTTGCTATGCTACTGAAGTATACATTGCTTGAGCTGAAGTATACATTGCAGACCCTGTCATCTGGCTTGACTGTGACCTGCCCTCCTGTTTGCTGCCTGTGGCTGGAGAGCCTGAATTGCTTTACAGAGGACTACCCGGCAGCCCTCAAGACTTGAAGTACTGCCAGTGTATTAGCTGTCTCATGGAATTGAGTTGCACTGAGTCATTTGTACTGCTCTATAGATTAATTAACTGTTTATTTCTTAGGTTATCTTTCTATCTATCTATCTATATATAAAACTATCAGTGTCCTGGTTTTGTTTCTCTAGAGAACCCTGTCTAACATAGGGTCCAACCAATTGTCAAGGAAGACTTGGTCTGAGGAAAAGGCCTCCTGTTTTTTAGGGTTATGGAGACAGAGTTCCACTGACTAGTTTAAACCCAAACTGAGCCCTCTTATTGGTCATAAGCCTGGTTTTCTGATTGGTCAGCGAGGTCTGCTGTTGATTGGTCCATTGTCAGAGTTTGGTTATTGGACCTTCGAACTGCTGCATGGACTCATGACTATCAAGCTAGATAGTAGGCAGCTCAAGGATGAGTCATTATGAGTTATCACTTCTGCCAAGGGTGGGCAATCGATTAGTATTTGGTCTGACCCTAACAGCAACTGACACTACACTCTCCAGTAAAAAACTAAATACCTTTGTGTGGGTCCAACTCATAGCAATCCTATAGGACAGGGTAGAACTGCCCCTGTGGGTTTCTGAGAGTGTAAATCTCTATGGGAATATAAAGCCTCATCTTTCTTCCATGGAATGGTTGGTAACCTTGCATTCAGCAGCCCAATTTTTAGAAGCCCAATGTAACCACTACACCACTAGATAGAGCTACATCCTCCAGTTACTAGGGTCCAAAGATGTATTCCATCCTAATTCTGTAACAGATTTCCCTCTTAGTGCAAACACAGAGGCTAAACTCTACAACACATCATGAAATGGATGATGGCAAATGTGAATTGGGGTAGAAGGGTCACATTAAGTAATAGATTACATTTCACTTTGGAAACCCTGTATAGTCAGGATCTACTCAGTGGCAGTGGCTTTTGTTTGTGTGTTGGTTGGTTGGATTATTGCTTCCAGAATTCAGTGGCGGCTTCAACCTTTCGTTTAACTGATCCTTAGTTCCCCCAAGAAAAAGGAGGCCACAGCTCCTGAGGTCTTAAAGGTTTGTCTTAAAACAAGCAGCCATCTAAGTGAGGTGTCAGTTAAGTATGTGGAAGGAGAATGTCAGCCTGTGTGATCCAAGGACTGAAAATAATAAAACCCAAGACCAGAGGAGGGAATTATATTACAGCTTAAATTCTGAGCACCAAATCTGCAGAAGACTATGGAGGACAGTAAACGCCTAAAATCCATTTGCAGAGTCCTCATGTAGATTAAGCCATCGACCAGGGATGTGAATAGTGCATTGGAAAGTGGACTAATGCAGATGTAGTTAGATTAAATTTTACAACCTTATCATTTCCCCATTTTAAATTTGTTGTAGTTTTCAAAATTGTTTTCTGTTTTCATTTGGATTGAAGTTTTTCTGTTTTATTTTGTTATTGTTATTGAGGGTTTTTTTGGTATAATTTCATTTACATGAAATCCATGTTAGGTAACTCTATAGAGATTGTAATTGATAGTTAGGGCTATGGCAGGGTAGGTTGTGGAGATGCGGGGAGCTAAAAATTATGAGTACAAGAATGAACAGAGTGTTGTAAAGTTGATTGTGGTGATTATTCCACAACTCTACTATATTTAAACCATTGAATTACATAGTATGTGAATTATGTCAATAAAAATTTTAAAATGAAAAATAACAAAAACTGAAGAGAGAATAAACTAACCAGTTTCAAATGATCTGTGTTCTCCTTTTTTCCACCTTCCACCTTTGCCCTCCCTTGTTGTAAGGTGCCACTGAGTTGGTTCCAATTCATACTGACTGTGTTAGTCTTGGTAGACTAGAGAAACAAATTCATGGACACTCACATGTGTATAAGAAAGAGTTTTATATTAAAGAGTAACTGTATATTGAGAAAATATCGCAGCCCAGTCTAGATCAAGTCCATAAGTCCGATATTCGCCCATATGTCTGATACCAATGTATAAAGTCCTCTTCAGATTCACACAACCCATGCAATGATGCCGAATGCAGGAAGATCACAGGTCAGTAGGTGAGAATTCTTGTGTATTCAGTGGCATTGTAAGCATCTCAGTGTGGACAGGGGTTTCTAAGTGGCTTCTCTGGCCACTTCAGGTCTGGCTCCATCAGCTTCTCTCCATGTGTCTTCTCCACAGGGCTGTCTTGCAGGGAGTGAGCCAAGAGAGATTGTCTCTCGCCTCCAAGGAGGAAATACAGGAGTTCCCAGAATCCTCAGGAGAAGACCATGCGCACACAGAGGCCTCATTGCCCATATCTTAAATGACAGGCTAGACTCCACCCCTACATTCTTAATCTTCAAATTGACACCAGATTATGTAACTACCACAATGACCCTATGTACAACACCGCCTAGTCCTCGGCCACCCTCACAAGTGTTGCCATGCTTGAGCCTACGATTTTAGCCACTTTATCAATCCATCTTGTCAAAAGGAAATACCCTTTTCAACCACATAAACAATAACTTCAAAAATTGATTTCAATGGATAAAATACATAGGAACCAAATTTACTACGTCTATGTAAAGACATGATGGAGAACCTCTATATCTTCAGAGATGCTCTGGAACAGACTACCAATTCCTCATATAGAAGTTCAAGCTGAAGCTAAAGAAGATGAAAATAAGTCCAGGAGAGCCAAATTAAATAAGCCTTGAATATATCCCTTCTGAATTTAGAGATCATCTCAATAATAGATTTGACACATTGAACACTAATGACTGTAAATGACTACATGAATTGAGGGCTTCTGTGAAGGGTATCATACCAGAAGAAGACAAACTTTCATTAAGATGACAAAAAAAGAAAGAAAATATATGTTCTTAGACTTTGGAAATTGTTCTTGAACAAACAACTGTAAGAAATGTAGTAAAAGAGCTGAGTAGAAGGTTTTACAGAATAGCTCTGAGGAGAAAAAGTATTATCATCTCTTCCTGGGGCCACTTGTGGTGTAATGGATTTCAAATTGAACTGCTAACCAAGACGTCAGCAATTTGAATCCACCAGCCATTCTGAGGGACAAAAATGAGGCTTTCTGCTTCCATAAAGATTTATAGACTTGCAAAACTCAAAGGGACAATTTTACTCTGTCCCATAGGTTCACTGTGAGTCAGAATTGACTTGATGGCAATGCATTTGATTGGTCTGAGGGGCCCTGGTCAGCTGTTTGAATCCACCAGCCATTCTGAGGGAGAAAGACAGCAGTGAATGAGAAATTCCATCCATCTCTCCCAGCCCTTCTTTCCCCCTACTTTCCAAGTTTTTTCACCCTCTGACCACTGCTTCCTGGTCTGAACTCCTGTGGTCCTTTTTCCTTTTCCAAACTCAAACCAAACTCACCACTACTAAGTTGATTCCAACTTACAGTGACCCTGTAGAACAGAATAGAACTGCTCCTGTGGGTTTCTGAGACTGTAAATCTTTACAGAAGTAGAAAGATTCATCTGTCTCTTATACTTTCAAACTGCTGACTTTGTGGTTAGATGTTCAACTCCTAAGAGAAATGACACATAGAGGGTTTCAACTTTCCAGAATAAATAAGGAAATTTGGAGTCTCCAATCAAGTTTATTTCCCCCTTTAGTCACTCAACCTAGTGCCAGGCTTATATGTGTGCTCTGAGGGGAACGTGAATAAGGGAATCAGTGAGTTCCTAAACTTCTAGAAGGAGAGAACCTTGGCAGTGTCAAGGAATATGATTGGTTGCCACGACTACCCCATTTGCTGAGTCCAGGGAGTGCTGTTCTTTCTCTGGCCAAATGCTCAACTCAAGAAGGCTCCTTGGGCAGGGAACTTTGTTTGCCCTATTGTATTCACTGCCATTGAGTAGATTCCAACTCATAGTACCCACTATAAGGTTTCCAAGAGTGCAAATCTTTACAGGAGCAGACTTTGTCTTGGCAGCAATGACAGAAACGAAGTACACTGATTCATGGACACTTTTGAGCTAAAGGGCAAGAAATAGGATTGCTGGTTCTGGAGGACAAATACAAGGCCAGTCCATATGCAAAACTTGATAGGCTCATCTACTGTTCTACAAAGTCTACTTCCTCCCTCAGCCTTCTATGTCAGAATAAGAAAGGACTTTGGAAGGCTAGGTGTTTTGCCCTTCTTTATTACAGGAGGGAGCCCTCAAATGGAGTCGGGGAAGGACTTGGTCAAATCACTCACTGCCATTGAGTAGATTCCAGCTCAAAACAGACTCTCCCTGGAGGTTTCTGAGATTTTTAACTGTTTGTGGGAATAGAAAGCCATATCTTTCTGGTGGATTCAAACTGCTGATCTTGTGGTTAGCACATAACCCACTACACCACTATGGCTGCTGCTGCTACAGGGACCTGAGTCAGTTTGTCCTTTCACTATCCCTGAGGTGTTCTAACTCACAAAGGATACCGAGACAATACCAATGGAAGTAAAAAGGGCATATGACCAGTCACTTTCAAGCTACACTTAGGTTTAAAGAGATGATTGCTACATCCTAGAACATTGCCGCTCTGAGATTCTGTGTCCTTGACAAAAAAGGAGTCGCCCTCAGGAAGTGGGCTAGGGGTGAATCTAAATTGGGAGGGATGGTAGCCTCACCAGAAAGTGAATATTTTTATATTGGGAAAGGGCTAAAGGATCCGGGCAGATTCCAGAGAGGTAGAAACTGATTTGGAAGAAGGACAGTGAATATATTAAGAAAATGATCCCAATTCTGATGAACACGAGGGCCGAGCAAGGATATATGATGAAAAACGTGCTATAGAGTCCTACAGAAGTAATGGATGAAGAGCTGGAGGAGGTGAGACAGTTTAGCTAGGAGAAGTTTCACAGGGGTGGGGGAGCGGGTTGTAATCCCTCTTCAGAAGCCTGAGCAGTTGTTAGAGACACCCAAGGAAGCAATAAGGCAGGGACAAGAGCTGAGATCCACGATCCATATAGAAAGGAGTTCAGATATAAAGAAGAACCCTTCTAAGATTCAGGAACAGGGTTGTTTGTTAGTGTAAAGTTGCGGCAAGGAACAGCAAACATCTGCCAAGGAGAGGCACAGGATCTAGCCCAGCGTGGGGGTGGGGCTTGATGGACCCAATGCAGAGGGCTGAGGACTGTAATGGGGTGGAGAAAGAGCAGGATGCGGCAGGGGCTGGAATGGGAGCCCGCCTTTGGGGCTGAATTTGGTCAAGCCTGGCTCCCTACGTGGCTAAAGTGGAACTGCGGGGCTGGGTGGGGCGAGGCCAGAGGCCAATTAGGAGGCGGGCTTGAGGGCGGGGAGTGGTGCGGAAGCCCGGCCACATAAAGGAGTTGGCGGCGCATTGGGGCTGGCTCTTTCCTGGGTGGGGTTTGCGAAGTCCTGGCCCGTTAGCAGGAAGCCAAGAAATCGCCCCGCCGCTGGAGAGCCACCCAGTCTGAGTCCGGGCCGTCATCCCAAGTCTTGTGTTAATACGTGCCCAGCACTGCCCGGCAGTTCCAGCAGCCACTCACTATGCCCAAGACGGTGAGTGCCAAGGGTGGGCAATGCTAGCGCTTGGGGTCTTGCTGGCCCCCCTGATCTCTTGCTAATGATCAGGAGTTTGCTCAGCCACCCAACAGGAGACGCGGAACCTAAGCCAAGGTCCAGAGTCGGGAGGAGGCGGGTGCCCTCAGAGTGAGAGGGTCTCTGGGCCAGAAGTGTGGATTGAACAGGGCTGACTTCTTTCTCAGATTTTAAGTCCTTGCATCTATAATGCAGTGACAGAGGAAGTTTCTTTGGTGTTCTGGGGTCACTTTTGCCCCTAAGGGGTTGTGGCCATAGAGTGGAGCACTCTGATACTGACAATATTAACCTCATCTCAGGAAGTGGTGCAGTGGCAAGGCTGCTGTTGTTCCAGAGAGGCCAGGATATAGCCACGGAGGGAGCTGCTCGGGGCCGATCCTGCACCTCTGCAGGCAGCCACCGATGATTTCCCACTTGGAGTGGAGAAACTCTTAGGGGCTGCTCTCAGTTACTCAAAAGTAACTCACATACTTTACTAGGAACCAGTCTGAGAGGAGAACTACCCCACTACTTTAGAGAGACTAGAGTCTCCCCTGGGTCGCCTCGCCAGCTACATCCCAAGTCTTAATACTTCTAGCCTCCCTACTTTCTATTCCCTTTTGACTCTGAGTGCCTTAATAGACATTTTCTGAGGTGTGAATTCGCTCTGGTAAGACCACCCCTTTTTAGAATTGTTGTCTCTGGAATTTGGTTTCCACCCTCCAAGCTGTTCTGTGAAGAGCAAAAGCTCTCTGGGATCAGGCCTGAGGGGCCCGGATGCCCTGGAGGGAGGGGTTGGGAATGGATGTGCCTGACTAAGGAGCTCTGCTTGCTTTTGTGCAAGTCATGCCAAATGGCCATGAGGGCCTTTCTCTAGCTCAGGCAGGGCAGGCTGAGCAGGCTGGTCAGGCAGTGACCACTCTAGCTTGAGTTTCTTGGTTCTTACAGCTTATTGAACTCTCCTAAACTATGCAGAGACTTCTTGTCCTCTTCCTAGGACAAACAAAGCCTTAAAGTAGCTGTTCTTAACTTGTGGGATGCGACCCCATTGGGAGGTGGAATGACCCTTTCACAGGGGTTGCCTAAGACCATTGGAAAATACATAAATATTTCACAATATATAATTACATGTTGTTTTGTGATTAATCACTATGCTTTAATTATGTTTAATTATATTCAATTTGTAACAATGAAAGTACATCCTGCATATCAGATATTTACATTATGATTCATAACAGTAGCAAAATTGCAGTTATGAATTAGCAACAAAAAATAATTTTTATGCTTTGGAGTCAGCACCACATGAGGACCTCTATTAAAGGGTTGTTGCATTAGGAAGGTTGAGAAGCACTGCCTTAAAGAGTGCAGATTAGAAGGGCTGAGGGTTCCTGAGGTGAGAAGAATGAAGTGTGGGCACTATGCTGAGCTTTGGTTGCCAGGTTGCTATGCGGCTAACTCTTTGTTTTTTGGATTTCCAGAACCCTGCCCTTCAGAAACACCAACTTTTTAGCAAGTAGGAGGGGGCTTCCAAAAGTTTGTGGAAAAATACAATTAAAACATACTGGATTTTTTTCCATAAAAATTTTGAAGCCCCTGTGTATGTGTTTTCAGTATCTCTTAAATGATCAGTTTTATTACTTGAGGGTTTCCCAGTCCTGCTTTTCAATGCTCTTTCTGCTGCAAGTGAGAAATAATAGTTTCATTATTACTATTTTCCTTTATACTGTGATTTGAGTAAAGGTTTAGAGAGCAAATTTAGGTTTCCAGTTAACAATTAATATACAGTTAGTTTTATGGCACTGACTGAAGTACTCACATATTGAGCATTCATCCCACTACCGTCCTGTTCCTCCTTTTTCCTATTCCTAGCTTCTTGAGGGCAATTACTGCCCTGTTGATTTCATATTAGTGATTGTTGTAAGGACTCCCTGATGTTACTGTTTCCCCTTATAATACTGTCTCTTGTTTGGTGGTGAGTTGAGCCGTGGGTGGGTAGGTGGGTGGGTGGGTGGGCATTGAGTTCAGTTCCAGTCCTAAAGAATGATCAAAGGCTATCGGAGTCTTGGGGCTTCCACCAATCTGTTAGACCAGTAAATCTGTTCTTTTTTGTTGTTTTTCTGGTTTCAAGGAGGTGGAGGCTGAGGTTCATGTGGTGTTTTAGTCCTTTGGATTATTTTCATGTGTCTTTGATTTTCTTCATTCTTCTTTGCTCTTGATAGAGAGAGAGACAAATACACCCGAAAAATCTAACCAGGTTTCAGCAGTCTCAGAGAGGGAAAGGGAGAGGGATAAGAGAGGAGGGAGGGAGGAAGAGCAAGGAGGGAGGATGGAGGAGAGAAGAAGAAGAAGTTTTAGAAGGCTGAGGGTAACATTTAAATTTTGCAATACAGATGATTGTAAAGATTCTTTAAGGGCCCTCTCTTTAGGTCTACCCATCTGTGGTTGACTCCATGAATCCTCTTAAGGATTGGCTTTCCCTAAACAATTGGGTGAGTCTCTGGGAATAGTGTGCCCCATGACATCTCTTCCCTAATGGCATCTTTCCTCCTTGATTCTGACATATTCCACTCTTAAACAGAATTTGATGAGCCTAAAATTTGCCTCAAAGTTATTTGTACCATCCCATCTTAAGTCAAAAATGGCAAGTCACAATGGTGTCAAAGAAGGCAATGTGATGATCCTTCTCATTGATATGAAGAGAGGATGGTTCTCTCCCAACGTATTGAAGATTTCTGAATACTAAAATGCAGACAAACTGAAACATGAATCATTTTGAAGAAGAGGGCTGAGTTTTGATAGACTGGAAGCACAAGAATTTTTTAATACTGTTTGGTTAAAGAATGGTCAATTTTAGGCAAAACAAATCCTAACCATGAGTGTTAAGACCATAGAATCTTAACCTGAAGAGGACTTGAGAGACTATTGACTCCTTCCTCTGATCCATGATAGAGTTCTTAAAATCTCCTGTCTTGACCAAAGCAAATTGTCCCCTGTTTTTAGGCCTTTATTGTCCTCAGATAAAAATAAATGGTTAATTTTGATAAAAGGACCAGCTGGAATCTGGCCTCTTTTTCAGCATTGACAGTGACACAAAATGTCTCCTGTCATTCCTTATCCCAATGTTGGATCATCCAGGTATACACCCTAGAATACCAGCTAGTAACTTTAATGAAGGAGAAGAAATTCCCAGTTCTCTGCTTCTTCTTCACTAATTTGTGTTAGGCTATTTCCAAAGTGTGACAGGTAGGGAAAGGTAGTGAAAAATCAAACCCATTCATTCACATGAACCATGTTTACAGTCTATCAGGAGAGTCAATTTTACAGAAAATTGTCTCCCTTTTCCATACCTGACCTCTAAAATCTGTTATAGCATGTTCTTTCCCACCACCCACCACCCTCTACCCCCAATTTGTGGACTCTGCTTTTGTTTGCTGGTTTCCTCAGTCTGCCTTAGTAGCCAGAATTCAGAAGCTTATTATTAACTGCCATCTATACTTCATGGTGATAATTAAACACTTATCAAAGCATTTCCCCCTCTTTCTACCATCTATTTTTTTAAGCGCATAAATATTTGGCATTGTCTTGGAGTCCCTGAAAAGAGATCGTTTCAAATTTTTGAGATAGTTTTTGATTTCACACTTTAGGATTTAAAGAATGTCAGAGTGAAAAGACTCTTTACAACTATGAAGCCTAACTCTCTCATTATATAATGGGGAAACAGGCCCATAGGTAGGAAGGGACTTACATAGAGGCACCTAGCATGCTAGTTGCAACATTAGGGCTTTAATGTAGATTAGTTAAGAGGTTCAATGTTGGTAAAACTTCTTCAACTGCGGTATGAGTTGAGAGGGGTGCCAACCCACCACCACTAATCACGGGTTTAGTAAGCACAACTGTATGGTTGATATATCTATATGTCATTGAGAGCATGAGAGATAGAGGAGATATTGCAATAAGGAGTCAGACACACTTCATGGTAACATGCTCACCTCAGCCCCACTAGATGGTTAACGTGGAGAGAGGGAGAAGGGAGGGAGGACAAGGGTAAAGGGAAACAGGGGAGGAGAGGGAGCCGAGAAAATGGGTGGTGGGGGGGGGGAAGAGACCAGCGAGTAAGAGAGCTCTCTATCAGTAACCCAGGCCTATATACCTTTTGGGGGCGTGCAAGCCCACTGATTACAGGTAAAGACATATGTCACAGGAGGGGGCTGCACTACAGGTTATACAGCAATGAGAAGGGGTGGTCTAGGGACATGCCCAATAGGAAGAGAGGGCTTGGAGGTATACCTGTGACAAGATGGGCGGACCCTAGATTTCGGATGGGAGCTGGATCTCCATAGGAACCATTATCAGTAGGGTGTAAACCCCACCTGCAGAAACCAAGCTAATGGTCGCAAGCCTTAGGGAGAAGTAATCCATTGTCCCCAGCAGCAGGGAGCAGAGCCTACCCTGTAGTCTGGTGACTAACTGCCTTCAGGGAGGATGTCTGTAAGCATCTGACCTCCCCCCACATTCAATTTACTGGGTTTTCAGTCCTAGCTGACCTGTTAAAGGTCAGGGTAAAGGTGTCAAAGTAGTTATTTGCTGGGACCATTCAAGTATGGAAACATGGAGCCCAGCTCCTTTAAGTATTTGAATGCTACCTTCAATAATAGGTGCTACGTGGACTGTTTATTCTGCCATTCCTTACATTGCTTAAGTCATCCAAGTGGTACTAAAGTGACTCTTGGTGAATAAGTGGAAGATTTTCATACTGTTAACACTTGAACCAGTCCTGCCTTATGCCTCCAGCATTAGGCTAAAGATCGGGAATGGAAGTTGTTTGAATAGGAGACTCTTGGTATCCTGTTTCTCCACTCCTTCAGTGCTCCAGTCAGCTTGGTGAAAGTAGAGATGACAGAGAAAGTGCAGGAACAATCTTAGAAATATTCTTTAGCTATTTCCTTGAACATACCTTTAAGGATCCCTGTTCGGGTTACATGTTGAAGTGCTAACTACTAGGTCAGCAGTTTGAAACCACCAGCTGCTCCTCAGGAGAAAGCTAAAGTTTCTTTTCCCATAAAGATTTACAGCCTTGGAAATCCTAAGGGGCAGTTCTGTTGTGTCCTATATGGTTGCTGGGAGACAGAAATGGCTTGATGGCAATAAGTTTGGTTTGATTTTTGAGCACACCTCTGAGCCAAGAGGAGATGGTGGGACTGGAGGGCCTGTGGTGTTCTTGAAGACATCAACCAACTACACTCTCTTAAGTTAGCCTTAGAGAGGAGAAAATTGCCTAGTGACTTCACAGCAGAAGCATTAGTAGCCCCTGTCTTGCTCACTTTCGTTATTCTCTAGCTACATGTAACTAAACCAAACCGATTCATAGGACAAGGTAGAACTGCCCCTGTGAGTTTCCAAGACTGTAACTCTTTCTATATAGGAGTAAAAAGCTCTGTCTTTTTCCTGTGGACCTGCTGGTGGTTTTGAACTACAGACCTTTTTGCTAGCAGCCCAATACGTAACTACTACGCAACCAGTGCACCTTCTAGCTCCCTGTAACAGTTGCTTAAGAGTTCTTTTAAAAAATAATTTATTTTAATATATATCATATCATTTCATAGTTCAATCGCGTAAAACAGAACTGTACAGTTGCTACCACAATCCTCTACTTCTCCCTGACCTCATCTACTCAAGAGATTGCTTTACTGAATGGTAGAGATGGAAAGGGCTGATGTGATCTAGTCAATCCCATTCTTTTAAATGTAATTCTTTCTGGATGAGCTGAGATGATAGCTGTAATTATTCTGAACTTTGTTCTAATACTGTTGCTTGGTGACAGTCGAAGTCCTTTTGCATCTCCCTTGGAGCACCCTCTCTCACTGATATTTCTATATAAGAAGGGAAAAGAACTGGCTGTCAACATTACTAGGGTTGGATCTATCATGGAGGAGCCCTAGCAATGCAGTGGTTTCGTGTTGGGCTATGATCCACATGGTCAGCAGTTTAAAACCACCAGCAGCTGTGGGAGAAAGTTTGGGCTTTCTACTCCTTTTAATAGTTACTGTCTTGGAAACTCACAAGAGGTGCTATAAGTCAGCATTGACACGATGGCTGTGAGTTTGGTTTTGGTTTGAATCTATCATGAAGAGAATTGCTGAAAATTGGTATCACTTCAGGTTGGGAGCAGTCTGATTTTGATCTTTCAAAAATAGAGCTAAATCTATCCTGGATGACTCTTCCAGCCTACAGTCTTCTCGACCTACTGCCCCTACTCCAGTCTTCTGTCTCAGATGAAAACCAAAGTACAAAGGTAGTCTCCATTTAGGTAGTCAATTGGTCAAGTGAATGGGTGGTCTTGTTATGATTGACTAGTTTTGTTGTTCATCCCTCCTCTATCCCATTTCAAGCTTGTTCATCCATTCCATTTCATGCTTGATAGAGCTGGAAACCTTAAATTCCAAGTTCTAATTTGTGAGATATGTCACTTGGAAGAGTATCTCAGGATTTCATTAATTTGAAAGCTTTGTGTTGGAGAAAAAAAGAAAGTAAGACTGGGATGAGAATTTAGCTTTATGGATAAGAAGATTGTTTTTCTAACCCTCATAAAAGTTATTCTTAGGCAAGTTCTCCTTGGGACTGAACCGATGATAGAGCTAAGATCAAAATCCATTAAGTTGTCTGGCCCCAGTGTAGGGAAGGAACTTTGAATATCTACCTTCTAAATGATATTCACTGCTGAGTACATATTCTTCTAGGCTGAGGCGACTTTCATGGAAGAACACACTTTTCTGAGTATGTAGAATTAACATGGGTTACCTTATACTAAGATGGTTCAGGTTCTGATCATGCCATGGGGAAACAGGTAGGTAAGTGTTCTTTGGCTGTGAAGCTTGGTGATGTGTAGTTCTGAAGGGAGATAGAGAGATGTGATGCTTTCTTGCTTGAGATCAGAACTTGTTGCTCTAATATGCTATATGGAAAAAATAATTTTTTTCTCTTTATCCATATCCAAAAGGGTCAAGCAACTTGTTTGCTGTTGTATTAAGTTGTTAATAGCATTGAAAATAGAACTTGGCTTTCCTAGTTCCTAAGTTAGTACTAGCCAACTGGACATATATACTTGGAAGAATCACTCTACCCTGGTGACAGGCTTCTAGAGAATTGACTCTGTGTTGATTACATTAACAAAATGGCTGCAGTGGAATGTCTCTAAATAGCTTCTGTGGTAGCAGGTTACAGTCAATGAGTGATTAAGTTCTTCTGAGGCCTCAGAATAACTTTTCTCTTCTCTTGCTCCTCTCATCCAAATTCTTCATTTTCTTGTCCTTTTAAATTTTGAGCTCCAATATCTTTGGATTCTGACGAAGTATTCTATTTTGATATTCTTTTTGAGTTAGGAAAACATTATGGTATTTTCTATGGTGACATTTGCTGCTATAGCAACCATTTGAATATAGACTGGTGTATCCTAGCTTCAACTTTCACCACTCACCTTTAGGCCAAGTATGTGGCAGAGAATTTGGGATGTGGGCATTTTGTTATGTATAAAACCCCAAACCTATTGAGTCAATTCTGACTCGTAGTGATTCTATATAGGGTTTCTGAGGCTATACATTTTTTCAGAAGCAGGTAGGCTCATCTTTTCCCCACAGATGATTGGCGGGTTTGAAATGTCAACCTTGGGGCATTAGCAGTCTGTCTAATGCTCACCCTACAACATCAGCAGACCTTGTTTGTATTATGCAAAGCAAAGTGTAATGCTGAGAAATCCTTTCCTGGGTGTATATTGTGGAGGTGATAGAAACCAGGACCTATGGATTGGGTACAAGCCAATGCCTATCAGACTTGGTTAGCATTTCCTTCTCTCTTTGGAGTCCTGTTCTCCTTTTGATATATGAATAAGACCAAATCTTGTTTTTCTTGAGTTAAATTCGTTTACTAAGGAGCCCTGGCAGCATAGCGAGTTACGCTTTGGGCTACCACAAGGTGAACAGTTTGAACTCACCAGCCATTCCACAGGAAAAGAGGCTTTCTGCTCCTGTAAAGATTTACAGCCTCAGAAACCCAAAGTGGACAATTCTACCCAGCCCAATAGGATCTCTGTGAGTTGAATTTGATTCGATGGCAATGAGTTTTGTTTTGGGAAGTGTGTTTGGAAATGGTTTCTAATCTTATTGTCTTGGTTAATTCTGTCTCTCCCTCCACCACCCCACTTGTCCCATGGTACTATTTTAGAAATCTCAATCTGGGGATAGATGAAGTATATATCAAGAGGCACTTACTTGTAATCTGTAACTGAGTTTAACTACTCTGCTATATGGAGTTGAAGGATAGAGGTCAAGATAACAGCCAGTTTGGGTGACATTAGTTAATTTGTGCAACTTTTTGCTAATTTGAAGAGTTTTAAGTGACAAATTCCTCTGCAAGCATTCTTATGGACACTTCTCATCCAGACCAAACTCACTGCTATTGAATCAATTCTGACTCATAGCAAGTGACCCTATTGGATGAATTAGAACCGGCCCTGTGAGTTTGTTGCCATTGAGTTGATTCTGACTCATGATGACTCTGTGTGAAATTTTGAGAACAAAAGTTGCTTCAGTTCTTGCCTTTTAATGCTCTTTTCTCTAACAAGAAAATGTCAGTAACATAAGTATATACAGGAATTATTTGTATTATTGTGTTTTGCTTTATTTCATACACAGATATTGTGGTTCTTATAAAAGGATGATTTTTGATAACCTTACCACAAACAAATCTATCCTCTGCATCACATTTTGAGCATTCTTACACTATTTCAAACTTTTTTCATAACGCTATTTCACACTAACAGACTACAGTAAACATAACTTTAATATGTACTAGGACATTTAAAAAATTGTGAGTCATGTTATTAAGATCTTCACTTTATTGTGGTGGTCTGGCACTGAATTTGCAATATTTATGAATTTGCAATGTTATGCCTGCAAACAGAGCAGTGCAAAGAACACTTCCTGCAAATCTTCATATCTCTTGATGACCAAGCTAACTGTTGCTTGGCAGGTACTCTACCATTTTACTTCAGAGCTGTACTCTGTACTTCTCTGCTAAGGGTATTTGAAGAGCTGCCCTAGCTTGTCCTGAGATGGGCCTGGGGGGAAATCTAGCCCTGTTACCTTTCTCTTAGGGCTGGGAGTTTGCTTCCTGTTCTTAGGCTAGTTTCCAGAGGAAACTGATGACTAAAGGCTTCCTCCCCATGACGGCAGTTTCTGGAACCCTTCCTGATGATTCTCTATCAGCCAAGCCTGCCTTATTTGGCTATTTTCTTCCCCCTTAACTGTCCACTCCCCTCAACTGAGTGCCCTGCTCTCCTTTGGTACAGGGAAGTACTTCCTTAGGTTTAGACAAACTTTTTATCCCTCTCCTTGTTTAAATATTGTTTAGGTTTGGAGGTGAGACTCTTTGATGGAAGAAAAAGTAGGGGAGGAGAAAGGAAGATGGGAAATTTTCTGGACTGACTGAATTTTTCACCAATCTCTTCTTTTAAAATAAAATCTCTTTGGCCCCTTGACGGTACATGGTCACCCACTTGTGGCTACTTATCTACATCACTGACAACCTGGGAGTTGTCTTGATTGGCCTGAAAACACTCAGCATGTGGAGGTGGGGGTAGGGCTGAGAACTTTAGCACCCAAAACTATTCCTCTGAAGTAGATAAAGTTTTCCAAATGGAAGTTCAGTGCTTTGTGTATATTTTCTGTATACCAAACTTTCTCATTTGGCTTTCTTGAGTGAACAGATTCTAAGGTACCTCTGCCTTCCCACCGCTATCCTGAGCCACCCTCTCTAGCCTTAGGCTAGAAGGACCAAACTCTTGGTCCCTAATAGCTAGAGACACCTGTCTGGACGTTTTTTAAAAAGATATTTTTAGTAGAAATAGTACAAAGTAAAAAATAGTGGGAGAAGTCAAGATACCTGTTTTTTTGTCTCTTTGACTTTGGTAACTCATTTTTATGGGTCTTAATTATGGGCATATGAGTTTTTCTGACACCCTGGGTGGTGTAAATGGTTAATATGCTTGGTTTCTAATAAAAAAGCTGGAGGTTCTAGTCTTTCCAGAGATACCTTACCAAAAAAGGCCTGGTAATTACAAAGTCAGCTGTTGAAAGCTCCATGGAGCACAACTCTACTTTGACACACATGAGGTCTCCATGAATTGGAATCAGTTCGACAGCAGCTGTTTTATTAAGAGGCCAATAAAGGGTTCTTATACTGTAACAACAAAGAGCAGTGATTGTTTGGAGAAGTTACCCTCTCACCTTAACAAGGCTCTGGAGTGTCATTTGCTTCCTCCACTATCAATAAGCAGCTTCAGTAAGCTCTGTTCTGGAGGTATTGGTTCTGTTTACCACAGTGTTAGATGGACTTTCTTGAAGAGACAACTTTTGCTGCCTATTTTTGTTCTTTGGTGACTGTAGGGAAAAATAGAAGACTCTTAAATTAATTGTTAATTGTTCAAGCAGGGAAGGGGAAGTCCAAGACCAAGAAATGAACCAAAAATGCATGCAAATGAGGTTTGACTTCCTTTACCACCATCCCACACAACAACCATCTTCTTACCCAAACTCACTGACATTGAGTCAATTCTGACTTCTAGTGACTGGTAGAACTACCCCTTTGAGTTTTTGAGACTGTAACTCTTCTTGGGAATAGAAAGCCTTATCTTTCTCCCACAGAGAAGCTGGTGGTTTTAAACTGCTGACCTTGCAGTTAGCAGTCCAATGTGTTACCACTATGCCACGAGAACCTCCTCCCCACTCTCTGTAAGTTAATGAAATTGTTTTGTCTGATTCTTAAATTGTTAAACTCTCCTTCTCCTTCTTTTGTCTGAGTTACTACTGTAAATATTGCCTTTGGGAAGAGGTAGTCTAAAGAGAGAACTCTCATGAACAGGTATGTGAATTTTGACTCTTTTGTAAAAGACACATTTATTTTTAAATTTTTTATTGTTCAAGGATTTATTAAGTCATAACGTGCAAAACAGTGCTAATTGCATTAGCAAAAGATCAATGTAAAAACACTCCACAATTCTGCATCGATCAATTAAAAAAAACATTTGTTCTAGTGGTTGGAAGGTCCCCCGCTGTGTTCTTGCCAAGGTGTCCGGTGTAGAGAAGGTGGTTAGCACGGAGCTTACCGAACCTCACAGACAGGGGAAGCTACGAAGGGAAGCGGCGTGTCCACGCAGGTGAGGTCGGGTTAGTTAGGTTAGTGTTGGTCATCTGGCAAGACAGCGAGGTTAGAGAAGGTGCCGGTGGAGGCAGCCCCCGCTATTTTATCAACGGTCAGGCAGCCACACACAATCTTTACGCCTAGTTACTAGGGACCTAAGGGGAAGCACTTCATCAGCGTTGAGGAAAGAAACTTGACCACACAACGCACTGGAATCTACAAAACCCGGTCTAGAGCGTTCTCCGTCTATAGTGCAAGGAGACACTGCTCGTGAGGCAGGGGCTCCAGAGGAAAAGCCTGGGCTGCATGGGGGTCGAGCGTGGCCAGAGGTGAGGCTGCCGCTCAGGGAAGGGGTGGCAGGCACGGGGAGCAGGGGCTGGGGACACAGACCACTCCCGTCCGTCTCCTCTGCTGCACTGGACAGAAATTCGCCTTTTGAAAGATTTGACCCGTGACACTTTTATTCAGTTTTGTGATACAATGTAGTGTAAATCAATTGCCACTTCAGATTCTGTCAAAATACTGTCTTCAATCACTTCAAGTGTCCCCGGACCCCCCGCCCCCCCCCAAGAACGCTTCACTGGAGGGAACCCGTGGACAGATCTCTGTTCAAAATCGCAGCAAAAACGAACAAATGGGTTTTTAGAAAATCTACAAAAACCCAGCAGACTGACCCCGTGAGGACAGACAGTACGAGGTCAGGCTGGGCTGGACGGACAGTGATGGGGGGGAGGGCAGGCTTGTCTGCGACACGCCTGAAACCACTGCGGTTTGGGTCAGGAGCCACAGTCTTTGGAGACACAGGTCTTCCCACCACTTCGTGCTCAGTGTTCGCAGCACAATAACGCAACTCAATTCAGAGGGTATTTTGGCAACTCGAGTAATGTGAGAATCGGGGCTTTAAAAAAATAAGGCTTTAATATTAAAGGCTTGTCGTTTTAGGGCTAAGTTTTCTTAGAACTCTTACACTCAACTAAATCGAGAATTGGTCAAAATGGTCTTATGGAAAAACTACTCTGTAACAAAAACTTGTCATTGAATGCAAAGGCTCAACCGTTTGGGGTTTGTTTGTTTTGAGCAAAGCATACAAAGGGTCTGCGGGCAGGGAGGGGCTCTGGCAATTACAACAGCAGGCATTTTCTCTTCCTCTTCTTGAGGGGGGTGGGCGGGCAGAGGACGGCTCTGAAGGCTTCATCAAACATTGTCTTGAGGTCTCCCTGCGTGAGCGCTGAGCACTCCAGGTATTTCACAGCACCAATCTCCTTGGCCATCGCCAGGCCCTGCGGGTAGGTGATGGGCGTCAGCTTCTTCTCCTTCAGCTTCTCGATGGTGTCCTTGTCATCCCGCAAGTTAAGCTTGGTGCCCACAAGGATGATGGGAGTGTTGGGGCAGTGGTGTCGAACCTCTGGGTACCACTTTGCCCGGACATTTTCAAAAGACGCAGGGCTCACCAGGGAACAGCAGATGAAGAACACGGCTGTTTGCGGATAGGAGAGGGGGCGTAATCGGTCGTAATCTTCCTGGCCAGCTGTATCCCACAGGCCCAGATACACCGCTTTCCCATCTACCATAACATTGGCAGAGTAGTTGTCAAAGACGGTGGGGATGTATTCTCCAGGAAACGCATTGGTGGTGTAGCTGATCAGTAGGCAAGTTCTCCCACCACCACGCACCTGATGGCCTGCATCTGGGCCGCTCGCGGGGAGGCGACGGCGGCCACGCGCTGAGGGCAGACCCGGCGTGGGGGGGGGGGGGGCGGGGTGCTGGAGCCGCTGTCCACGCCGCCTTGCGCTCAGCGGACTGCAAGCCGGAGCCCAGCGGCGGCCACCACCCAAAACGCTGGAGGAAAACTGCAGAGAAACAGGAAATGGCCGCTCCCAAGACACATTTATATATATAAATGTCAAGCACACACAACACAAAAGGGTTGGTGATATCCATGCTGTTGTGCAACTTTCATTTTTCATGCCAAATAAAATTTTAACGTCTGTATGGGCTCATGAGGAGAAAGATGGGGCTTTCTACTGCTGTAAAGAGTTACTGTCCAGGAAACTCACACAGTCAATTCTGTCTTGTCCTATAGGGTTGCTATGAGTCAGCATAGACTTGATGGCAATGTGTTTGGAGCGCTTTTGTTGGCTCATAAACAGATTATCAAATGGGTGAAACACAAAATCTTCATAAATAAAAGGCCCACACTTTTTGAGTGGAAAACAAAGAACATTGTAGGGACTTGGCTGCTTGAGAAGGAAAACTTTTGGAGAAGGTAGGACTTGAAAAACCTTTCTGTTGCTATGAAGGATGATGAAGACGACTTCCCTTTCCAAGCTCAATAGTCAATTAGAGCTTGCTGTGCTTTTGCTTGTGCCTAAATGATCTTAGTGGAGTCATTGGTGGTAGGTTACACCACTTCTCTGTTTTTAATATGGCCGTGTACTGTGTGGGGTAGTATGATTCTGACTGATAGCCTTGCTCCCCAAAAGACTTCTGGTTGCTGGAGATATCTAAGGTTAAGGAAAGAGGGGGTGTGTGTGTGTGTGTGTGTGTGTGTGTGTGTGTGTTGGTAGTAGGCACATGGCTTTGCCAGTCTTCTGAGAACTGAGAAGACCAATTAATTATCAGTGACTTTGGAATAGGACTCTTGCTACACTTAACAGCCCTCTTCTCCCTGCCTTCCAACCAGGGATCTTGTCCACATGGCAGAAAAGTGTAAATTTACAGAGTACTCATTCAGTTGTGAAATACAAATAAATATTCAACATATTTTGGGAAAAAAGCTTGGTGGCTTGAGAAAATGGATTATGTTGAAGGAACTAGGCCAGTGAGAATTTGAATTACCAGAAAGGCCACCTCAATTCTGATTTGCCCACTCATGGCAGGCCCTACCCTTTCCTTGTCTTCTTAGTACCTAGACTTCTACTAGCTTTTAATCCTATAGCCTCTACATCCTTAGGTTGACCCCAGCTAGACCTTGCCTAAGGGCCACTGGGTTCATTATTGCTTTCCCCTTCAGACAAACAGGAAACTGCATGCAAGCTCTGAGTGATTGGAGTTTTCTGAATCCTTGTGGGGGCAAAGAAAGCAAACCTCTGGAATCTGAATCTAAAGAGGGCAAGGGAATGACATACTTTTTTTTGCATTTGCTACTGGATAAAGTTTAGGTCCAAAGTATTTCCAGGCATTTATTGTAGTCTGGGCTTATAAGAAGACCTGTCTTTCAACATTTTCTGGCTATGTGGTCTGAGGAAAGCCCCTTAATCCCGTAATCTTCATTGGTAAAATGGGGATGATAATGCTTCTTTTAGAGTTGGGAAATGTGGATCAGGTAACATTGGAAAACTCTCAAAAGTTACTTCGGTAGAAAATGAAGCATACAAGATTTTGGTTTATATCATTTAAAGTGTTTTATTTTCTTTTTGTTGAGAATATGTATAGGAAAACATGTACCAGTGCAATCCACATGTACAGCTCAGTGACATTGACTACAAACTTGAATTGTGCAACCATTTTCTTTCTTTCCTTAGTCGTTCCTCCCCATTAACTCTACTGCCCTGTAAGGTTCATAACTAATCTTCCAAGTTGCTGTTAGCAATTTGATTCCATGTAGAGGAACCCCAGTGGTGTAGTGACTATGTGTTGGGTTTTTAATGGCAAAGTCTGCTGTTGGAAACTGTTGCAACAGCTCTGATGTGTCCAGGGTCTCTTGGTCTCTGAATTGAAGAATGAACTCACAGACCACAAAATGGCAAGCAGAAAGCAAAGTTTTTTGAAAAGGAAAGAAAGACACCCGATGCAGCAGATGGCGACTCAAGTGAGTTGTAGCTGAATGAACAGTGTCTATGGGGTTTTTATCAGGTGTGCAGTACTTGGCCTGTCTGTATCTCCAGGCTATGAACAGACCAATCCCAGGACTATATCTCTTTCTCAGGTCCAATCATAAACCTAATCATTCTCTCCCTTTGACTGAGTCTTGCCTGGGCATGGACAAAGAAATATGCAAGCACAGGTCAGTAAAAAAAAGTGTTGCATTTAATAACCTTGGGAACAGCCTAGGGGTCTGATGCCTCCAGGTTTAAGATTATATTGTCCTAGGTTATTGAGATCACCCTTCCAATTACCCTGGCTCTCCCAATGCTTCCCACTACTGGGCCTTTTCCCCTCACTCTGCCTGAGGGTTTTCAATCTTCTGTCTCTCAAAACCAACCACTTGGAGGGGGAAAGAGGAGGCTTTCTATTGCTCATAAATGAATTACATTCTATAAAACTCACAGGGCATCTACTCAGTCCTATAGGGTTGCTATGAGTCAGCATAGACAATAGTAGTGAGTTTATTTTATTTAATTTTATAGATCTTAGAAGAACATAATACGCAGGCAGACATTTCTTATTTGTAAACTAAGCTATTATTTGGGTTTAAGCAGACTTTGATCAGGCATCAAAGAACAAAAAAAAATCATATTGTATGCTCACCTCCCTGATATGACCACTGAAGACAAATGGGTGCATGAGCAAATGTGGCAAAGAAAGCTGATGGTGCCCGGCTATCAAAAGATATAGCGTCTGGGGTCTTAGAGGCTTGAAAGTAAACAAGCGGCCTTCTAACTCAGAAGCAACAAAGCCCACATGGAAGAAGCACACCAGCCTGTGCGATCACAAGGTGTCAAGGGATCAGGTATCAGGCATCATCAAAACAAAAACTATTACCATCGTGAATGAGCGGGGGAGTGCGGAGTGGAGACCCAAAGCCCATTTGTAGGCTACTGGACATCCTCTTACAGAAGGGTCTTGGGGAGGAGACGAGCCAGTCAGGGTGCGATGTAGCAATGACAAAAAAAAAATACAACTTTCCTCTAGTTCTTAAATGCCCCCCCCCCACCAACTGTCATGATCCGAATCATACCTTGAAAGTCTGACTAGACCAGAGGATGTACACTGGTATAGATGGACAGGGAATCTAAGGCGGATGGTCCCCACAGGACCAATGGTGTGAGTGGCGATACTGGGAGGGAATAGGGAGGGTGGGTTGGAAAGGGGGAACCAATTTCAGGGGTCTACATGTGACCTCCTCCCTGGGGAACATACAACAGAAAAGTGGGTGAAGGGAGACGTGGGACAGAGCAAGATACGACAAAATAATAATTTATAAATTATCAGGGGTTCATGAGGGAGGGGCGAATGGGGTGGGAGGGGAAAAAGTGAGGACCTGATGCCAGGGGCTTGGGTGGAGAGCAAATGTTTTGAGAATGATGAGGGCAATGATGTACAAATGTACTTTACACAATTGATGTATGTATTGATTGTGATAGGAGTTGTATGAACCCCTAATAAAATGATTGAAAGAAAAGAAGGCTTTGAGGGGATATTTTTTATTTAAACTTTAAAGATCATCCTTAGTTTATCTAATAATTTCATTAGTTCATCCAGTTACAATAAAATCTTGAGTGCATGAGAATTAGAAATTCTGTCTTGCATTTTTTACCTTTGACCAGGCTTCTTCTCGAGCATCTTTGATCAAAATATTTAGTAATAGTTGCCAGAAACTACACAGTTGTTCCTGGAGGCAATTTACTTGCAAGCTTTTAATACTCCAGGCACTACTCAAAGAACTAGGAGGTACAACCAAACTGCAAACCGAACTCACTACCATTTGACTCATAGTGACCTGATAGGTCAGGGTAAAACTTCCCTTGCAAGTTTCCAGTACTTTAACTCTTTACAGGAGTAGAAAGCGTCATCTTTCCCCCAAGAAGTGGCTGGTAGTTTCAAACTGCGAATCTTGAGGTTAGCAGTTCATTGAGTAAACCACTATGCCACCCACAGAGGCTCCTACTGGAGGTAGAGCAGAAACACTAAATATATTATTTGGCCAGTTAACTGGGACGTCATTTGAAACCTTGACCCTAAGCCTCTAAACCAAGGAACCAAAAGCTGTAAAGTGTGTTTAGTTATATATATGAGCAGCTACTTTTTGTTGTTGGAAATATGCTTATCACATAATTTATGCCAATTCAATTTTTAAAGGTGTATTATTTATTGATAGCACTTAAAACAATCAGTTGTGCAATTCTATCTTCAATCAATGTGATTTTCCACCACTGTAAATGGAAAATGGAAATAGAAACAAGAGCAATAACCACTACCTCCCTTTCCCCTTCTCTTCTGACTCCGTTAGGTTAATGTGTTAGTCTGGGTGTATTAGAGAAACAAATCCACAGAAACTCAGATGTACAAGAGAGAGATTTCTATAAAGGATAAATGCACATCAAGAAAACATCCCAACCCAGTGCTGCCCCAGATCACAAGTCCAACATTAACCCATATGTCCGATACCAATCCACAAAGTCCTCCTCCAGCTCACAAAACACATGCAGTGATGCCAACTGCAGGAGGAAAGCCGAATCAGTGAGTATGTAAGCATCTCAGCCCCGGCAGGGGTTTCCACATGACTGTTCCAGCACCCAGAGCTGCATCGGGGTATCTCCATGTGGCTTCTCCTCAGGGATGTCTTGCAGGAAGTGAGCCTTGCCAGCTGAAGCAGGGAACTGGCTAAGGCAACTGCACCCTGGTTTGACCATCAGAAAGCAAGATACCCAAGAACTAGAAAGGTGAGGCTCACTAAGCCATTTATCTCTCTGCCCTTCAATTAACCCCACATGTGTTTCTCAGCCAGGTTGGCAAAATAAACTATCTCAGTTAATTAACTTAATAAGCAAAGCTAATAAACTGTTTCTATATGTTTGTCTCTTCTTATCTTTTCACATGTGAAGTAATAAAATATTTGTCTTTTGTAATTAACTTATTTCTCAATCTTCATTCATCAAGACTTTATTTTTCCTACTGTCTAATTGTATTCTATTGTGTGTATGTGTTTACATACATATTACCTTTTGTTTATCCATTCAGCTATCAGCTGTTGATGGACATTTAGGTTGTTTTCCTCTATTGTGCACAGTGTTACACTGCATATCAGTGGAGAAATATCTGTTAAGTGGCTTTGCAATATTCTATTGACAAAGGCAGAGTGTGTCAGTAAGTGAAAGAATTTTCAGGTTATCATTGAGAATATTGATGATCCTTAAAAGAATAAATCTCAATTATGAGAACAAGTTCACTTCTGTGGGATAGCTAATTTATAGACCACTTTGGACTAATGAGGCATTACCATATAATTGACTTTAAATTATCCATAATAAAACTTTCTCCTCTTACTGACCTGTTGGCTGACCTAAGCCATGTGAGCCCATCTAAATATATCCAATATATATTTTCAAAAATAGAGTGTTATATTAGGTTGCTTGTTGTTGTTAGGTGCCATGAAATAATTTCTGATCCAGTGACTGCGGTAGTTATATAATCTGTTGCTAACTGGACAACATTAAGAGTTAAGGGGTGGAGTATAGCCTGTCAACCAGGTTGCAGCTCGAGTACCTCATTTAGAGGTACTAAGGAAATAATTAGCTTGCTAGAGGCACAACAGACAGACACTCTCCGGGAGACATTCCTGTTGACCAGACACATGGAGCTACGTGAGAGTCCTGGAAATTGAGCCACGTGGAGACACCTGCCAGTGTTGAGATGCTTCCACAAGACTGCCATGAATCCACCAGACTTTCCATCCATGGGCCTGTGATCTTCCTGCATTCTGCATCATTGCATGTGTTGCCTGAGTCTGAAGAGGAATTCATGGGCGAAAATAGAACTTCCGGGCTAATATTGCATTCATGGATTTGATCTGTACTGGGTTGGGATGTTTATCGATGCATTATTGCTTCTTCATATAAAGCTCTTTCTTATACACTTATGATTTCTTCTGCATTTGTTTCTCTAATCAATCCAGACTAACACAGTGACCCTATGTACAACAGAATGTAACACTGCCCAGTTCTGTGCCATTCCTCAAAATTGTACCTATACTTGAGCGCATTGATGACCCACTGTGTCAATCCATCTCATTGAGGGCCTGCTGCCTCCATGTCCTGTCTCTTGAAATCATGTCCAAATTAGCGCATTGATGGACCCTCTGTGTCAGTCCATCTCATTGAGAGCCTTTCTCTCTTTTGCTGCCTCTGTATCCTGCCTCTTGAAAACATGTTCAAATTACATGAGATGAAGTCTCACCATGCTTGCCTCTAAGAAACCATATTTCTTCCAAGACAGATTAGTTTTTCATTTTAGTAGTTCTTGGTGCTTTTAATATTTTTCTCCAGCACCACAGTAAAATTGTTATTGGTGGGTAACCCATAGGATATCACTGTCTTCTGTTGATGTAGATAACTGACCTTAACGACAAGGGAAATCATAAAATTTGTACTCTGACTTCCCTACCAGTGTGAACTCAGATAAGAGTGGCAAATTTATGAAACTTCAATTTTGGAAGGAGGCAACCCTTCAAATCTTAAAGGTAGAGATTATGTGTGAGAGCCACCTCATGGAGATTTAGGGAAGGTTGTGTTTGAGCAGGTCTTCCCTTTACTGGCCTTCACTAAGAGGACTGTTTTGGGTAAGTTCCAATGGAACACCTTGTCTAATGACAAAAAAAGTCAGTGGCATTGAGTTAATTCTGACTCATAGTGACCCTGTGGGACAGAGTAGAACTGCCTGATAGGGTTGTCTGTTAAGCCACACTTCCTCAGAAAACAAAAACAAATTTTAAGGTTTTGAAGCTGGGAAGATGTAAGCTTAGGGGTTATTGTGAAGCTTGGTGCCTGGGTTGTCCACAGAGGAACTAGTAAATTCTAAGCCTGTGTGGTTTGGTAGTGTTCAGAGATAAGCTGTGCTCTCGCACACAAGCACACAGCAGCAAAGAGTTCATCCACAGTTTTATGAAATTAAAGAGTCACTTAAAAAGGAATGAATTAGATCCATCTCATGAGTTGAAAAAGGACACTTAAATATTGATGGTGGTCTTGCCTTTCTTACACATTATTTGAATTGTATCTTTATATTATTATTTTATCCTTGCCATTTTAATTTGTTTTTGTATTTTACAGTTTCTGTTGGGTTTCCCAGTTTGTGAAGCACAGAAGGTAATAGAGATAATATCTGGTGCAAGGATTTATAGGGAATGTAGGGGTAGTGGTTCAGAGATAGGAAGGGTGAGGGGATTTGGGGAGCAAACAATGAATGCTGGAGGAGGGAAGGAGCATTAGAACTGATTGTGATTATACAACTAATTTTAAAAACTAAGCATGGAAGTATATGTGAATTCTGTATCAAGAAAACTGGGGGAGAAAAAAACCCCAAATGATGAATCATTGCCATAGGTGAAGGGGAAAGAGTTGTTGAATTGAAAGCATTAGGTATGCCATTGGTGGTATAGTAATTTAGAAAACGATATCTATAGTGACTATACAGCACGAAAAGTATAATCAATGATACTGAATGATACAAGTAGAAGTTTTGGAATCGGAGAATGTTCTTTGTGTATATTTTTGCCACAATTAGAAAAAAATTACATGAATAACAATGACTAAAAGGAAGAAGAAAATGTTTTAGAATTGAATATAATGGCAATTGTGCAAGTCTTGATATGATTGAATTATTGAATTGTATGACATATGGATAAAATGTTAACAAAACTGTTAAAATGCAAAAATAAGATACAATTTGCTCTGGGAGCTAAGTGGGCCTTCCTTGTCAGTTGAGAAGGGATGTTGTCTAGTGAACACTTCCAGTTTTTAAATGGTGTGTTCAAAGGGGAGGGGAAACTTACTCTGCAGATAGTCAAGTAACTTTCTAATTAGTTACTCAGAACGTCCTTAAGTCTCATGCATCTTTTCTTAAAAATTTTATCTGGGCTGTGGCTCTGGGCAAGCATATCTCAGAACTGTCTTCAGTACAGTCCTAGGTCAGGACTTTTACTGGTACCTGACTTTGAGGTTAAGATGCTTACCAAGTCAGTTTTCACAGAGTTGTTTGTTCATTCTCTTAGCAAGCAGTGCGAAAGTCCCTGTTCTGTTCCTGTCAGATACCTTTCTGCTTTCCAAATAGTTCCCTATTTTAAAAAGCCCAGTCAGATGTAATTGAAGGAATTCCTTTATAAGTCAATTGTTATTGCCTTGGAAACCTTGGAGGTTTCATAAAATTTATGGGAAAATGGAATTGAAAGATAATGGAATTTCCCCACAACCTTTATGAAGCCTCCTTGTATTTCCCACTATCCTTTATTTTATTTATTTATTTAAATCATTTTATGGGGGCTCGTACAGCTCTTATCACAATTCATACATAAATCCATTGTGTCAAGCACATTTGTACATATGTTGCCATCACCATTTTCACACTATCCTTTATTTTCCTGACCTTATGTCTGAGCCAGAGAGAGAGAGAGAGAGAGAGAGAGAGAGAGAGAGAGAGAGAGAGAGAGAGAGAGAGAGAGAGAGAGAGAGAGAGAGAAAGAATCCTCAGCACAAATACTGATAATTTCCTACATTTAGAATATTCAGTATAGCTGTAAAAGCTCTTTGACCACTGGAGCCTTGGTGGTGTAGTGGTTACACCAATCCATGAGAGGCTTTCTACTTCTTTAAAGAATTACACTCTTGGAAACTCAGAGAGAGGAGCTTTACCCTGTCCTGTATGGTCACTATGAGTTGGCATCTACTCGATGGGAGTGAGTTTGTTATTTTGGTGCCATATAATGTAAGGAACTGGATTTTGGTAGTGCACTGATTTAGTGCTCAATATTTTACCCTTGCTCCTTGAAGTTACCAGCTTGAATCTATCCATGCAAGAAAAAATGTGGGAATCTCCATCCATAATGATTTCAGCCTTGGAAACGATGGGACAGTTCTCTCTTGTCTTATAGGGTTGCATTTCATCTGAATTGATTTCAGAACAATGAGTTCAGTTTGGGTTTGGTTTTACTATATAATTTATATTTATTAACTCTCTTCAGTCGACAAGTTATTAACCCAACTCTTTCATAAGGGGAAACAGGTTAAATAGGCTAAGTGACTGCAAAAATTGTTCAGCAAGTTAATTTAGGCTTGCATAAGAGAAAGAAAACTTTCAGTCTCGGATATATGGGATGTTGAAAGGGGAGACAAATGTTTCATAATGGTCTGGAATTAAGCTCCTGTCATGGTTAAGACAGAGTTCCGAGATATGAAGGAAAGTTTTAAATAACTATTGACCCTTCCCCTGTTGCAATAGTTATCCAACCTCCTTTCAGTATCTTTCTCTAAAAGGTTGTTGTTGCTAGGTGCCCTTAAATCTATTCTGATCCAGCCACTCTGTGTAAAACAGAACAAAACACTGCCCAGTCCCGCCCCATCCTCACAACTGTTGTTATATTGGAGCCCATCTTTTCAGCCATGATGTCAATCCATCTTGTCTGTAGTCTTACTTCTACTTCTTTTTCACTGCCCCTTTACCAAGCATCATGTCCAAAGTTTGTGAGATGAAATCTCTCCTTCTTGCCTGTACTTCTTCCAAGACATCTGTTTGTTCTTTTGGTACTTCAGGGTACTTTCAATATTCTTTGCCAGCACCATAATTCAAATGCACCTATTCTTCTTTGGTCTTCCTTTTTCAATGTCCAATTTTCATATGCATATGAAGCCACTGAAAATACATGGTTTGGGTCAGATTCACCTTATTCCTCTGAGTAACATCTTTGCCTTTTAGCACTTTAAAGGGGTCTGTGCAGCAGATTTACCCAAATGCAATGCATCATTTGATCTCCTGACTGCTGCTTTCATGTGCATTGATTGTGGGTTGAGGCAAGACAAAATCCTTGACAACTTCAACCTTTACTCCATTTATAATGATTTTACCTAGTGGTTCTATTGTGAGGAATTTGGTTTTCTTTCTTTCTTTTTTCCCGGAGGGCTGTTTCCTACATGGTTTGTCTCCTCAGTCATTGTCCTCGGGACTCTGAGAAGCTGTAGGAATATGCAGGCGCAGGCTCCAGGCCCGGCTTGATCTCCGACGTTGTGGAAAAGGATTGCATATCATCGGGCACTGAGCCCTGTGCTCCTCCATGCCAGCTGGACAGTGACCTCCCGGGAATATCCACGTCGGGTTTCTTTCTTTTTTTATATTAAGTTTTAATCCATATTAAAGGCTGCAATCCTTGATCTCAATCAATAAGTGCTTCAAGTTCTCATTTTCAGCAAGCAATGTGTCTTAGACTGGGTCAACTAGAGAAACAAATTTATTGACACTCATGTATGTGTAAGAGAGAGTTTTATATTGAGAAAACATGCCAGCCCAGTCCAGATCAAGTCCATAAGTCCAATATTAACTCATATGTCCTATACTAGTCTCTGAATTCCTCTTCAGACTCATGCAGCACATTCAATGGTGCCTAATGCAAGAAAATCACAACCAGTGGGTGAAAAGTCTTGTGGACCCAGTGGCAGTGGAAGCATCTCAGGGCAGCATGGGTCTCCATGTAGCTCCTCCAGCTCTCTGAATGTGTCTTCTTAACAGTAAGATGAAGCAGAGAGAGAGCTTCTCGCAGGTCTCATCAAGTCTTCAGGTGCCTTGGCAACAGGAAGACAAGTTAGAGAGAGAAAGGAAGTTCCCAGACTTCTCATGAGAAGGCCATGCCCACAAGGAGACATCATCATGCTGTGACCAGATTGACAGGCTAGATTCCACCCCTTCACACTTAATACCCTAAAGTTGACATGATATAATGTAACTACCACACAATGTAATTTTATCTGCATAGCGCAGCTGTTGATAAGCATTCCTTTAATCCTGATGCTGCTTTCTCCATCATATAGTCTCGCTTCTCTGATTATTTACTCAACAGATAGTTTGAATAAGTATGGTTAGAGGATGCAACCCTATCACACACTGTGCTAGACTGGGTTGACTAGAGAAACAAATCTAGAGACATTCATATGCATGCAAGAGAGAACTTTATATCAAGAAGTAATTATCCATAAAAAAAATCCCAGCCCAGTCCAGATGAAGTCCAGAACTTTGATATTGGCCCATACATTCTTCTCCAGACTCATGCAGCACATGCAATGGTGCCAAATGCAGGAAAGTCACAAGCCGTGGGTGGAAAGTCCTGTGGATGGTGGAGGAAGCATCTTCAGGGCTCTGACTGCTATGAGCATAGCTTCATGTGGCTTGTCAACAGGAATGTGAAGCAAAGAAAGAGAATGTGTGTGGCCCAGTCTCCAATAAGCTATTTATCTTACTCAAGCCTCCAAATGAGGTCATAAAAATGAGACCTAATTTACAGGCTAAACTCCACTCTGTACTCTTAATACCCTTAAGTTGACAGGAGATTTTCTAACTACCAGACACCTTTCTTGATTTCAAACTGTGCAGTATTTCCTTGTTCTGTTTGTACAACTGCCTCTTGATCCATGTGCATGTTCTGCATGAGCACAAGGAAGTGTTCTGGAACTCCCATTCTTCTCAAGGTCAACCAAACCGAACTCAGTGCCATTGGGTCGATGCCGACTTATAGTGACCGCATAGATTAGGTTTGAATTGCCCTTGTGAGTTTCTGAGATTGTAACATTTATGGGAGCAGAAAACCCGTCTTTCTCCCCGTCTTTCTCTTGAGGAGCAGCTTATGGATCATTTTCAAGATAAAGAGTCAAAAATGAGGTTTAGAGAGAATTCCACCTTCACTTTTCTTTTGCAGTTAACTTCTATGTCACCCTTCTTGCCAGTGTCAGATCACTGCATTCAAGCCAGTTGGCCTTTTCCATTTGTTTTCTAGGATCCTGACTACATAAGGGTTGCTTGTTAGCAAGTGAGAATTATTTGGGAGCTACTGAGACTTCGTTAATATACCTTGGGAGGAGTGTGAGAATTGATCCAAATTGTTCACTGTGTTGGTTTGTGAAGATCAGTGATAGTAGGGAAGAATAGGACAGGATGAGAGATGAAGATGAATACTGCTGTGGACACTAAGGCATTCACTCAGGGAAAACTTTCAGGAGTTGCTGAGTAAGAACCAAAGGCTATAACGACTTCACTCTTCAGCTCCCAATGAAAGTGCTGGTGTGGGGCCTTCCTCAGTTCTAAGGCAGGGTGTTTAGAAACCAAGGACAGCTTGTTCTCTGCTTCCTGCTTTGGCCGTTACCCTGCACACCTAAGAAGTGGGTCTGACCATAGTGCAACTTATTCTAGGCTCTGCCCCACTGCTCCTATATTTTCAAAGTACACTGGTGCTCCCACATGCCCTGGAACCATATCATAGTGTCATTCTTTTTTTTAAAGTTAAAACATTCATTTATTGTTTGTATTGTGGGCTTCTGTAACTCTTTTTTATTTTTAAATATTTTATTAGGGGCTCATACAACTCTTATCACAATCCATACATATACATACATCAACTGTATAAAGCACATCTGTACATTCTTTGCCCTAATCATTTTTTTCTCCTCTTTTCTTTTTTTACATTTTATTAGGGGCTCATACAACTCTTACCACAATCCATACATATACATACATCAGTTGTATAAAGCACATCTGCACATTCCCTGCCCCAATCATTTGCAAAGCATTTGCTCTCCACTTAAGCCCTTTGCATCAGGTCCTCCTTTTTTCCTCCCTCCCTCCCCGCTCCCCCCTCCCTCATGAGCCCTTGATAATCCACAGATTGTTATTTTGTCATATCTTGCCCTATCCGGAGTCTCCTTTCCCCCCCTTCTCTGCCGTCCCTCTCCCAGGGAGGAGGTCACATGTGGGTCCTTCTTTTATTGTTTCTCCACTATATGTATCATCCCACCAAGAGAATAACTTCCTTCTTTGATATGAAGGAGTCCTTGGGTGGTGTATGTAGTGTCCATGTACATTGCTCAACTAACTCAGTTCCTTCCAAATTCATGTTTTAACACTACAAAGTCCAATAACTGAATATATTTTTCCCATAAGAAATAATGGAAAACCAAATAATTGGTTCTGAGGCCCAAAAATTACACTTGTAAATTTATTTATCCAGGACTTTAAATCACTATGTATGCTTTTAGCCTTCACTGTCTTGGATACGATATTGACATCAAAGTTTTTCTGACTTATCCAAATTAACAGTAATATTTTACCTGTTTGATGATGTGGGCTCTTTGTTTTGTGGTTAATGAGTTCACACCTTTCACTACATTAGCCATACAGTATTCAAATCAGAAAAGTGGTGACCTCATCAAGAGTCTACCTGGTGGCAACTGGTTATAGTAGGACAAGACTATTCTAAGTTCAGGGGAACAAGAAGGTACATAATGTAGGAATCCAGGCAACAGTACAAAGGCAACATTCTATTTCCACAACCCCCAAAGGAAATTTTTCTTGGAAAGGAAATAAAATTTGTACCTTCAGAATAGATGCAGTACATCCTGCATTCTGTAGGACTCAAGAATTACACTTTTACCCTACTAGAAGAGGGACCCCTTGAAGTAAGGATTTGCTATAATCCTGTATGCCTAATACCTAGTACAATGTCCAACACTGAGAATGTGCTCTGAAACATAAAACTCACAGCCATTGAGTCGATGTTGGCTCATCATGAATCTATAGGACAGGGAAGAACTGCCCCTGCTGGTGGTTTTGATCTGCTGAACTTTTGGGTTGAAGTAGCTGCTAAATTGGTTTGCATGCATTTCCTCTTCTATCCCCTCTTAAGTTAGATTAGAGCCCCTAGAAACCTTGTCTCCTGACTCGGTAAAGGGTGGCATTTGAAGACTGGCCACCAATGACACTCCTTATGTTTAGCAGCAGTTGACATTAAGGATACATACACTTTCATATATACATATTTTTCTTTTTTGTTTGACAGGGGGTTAGGTGTGAGGAAGCAGGGCATAGAGTGAGAAATTAGACGGAGGACACTTATGTTGTTTTTTTTCTCATCATTTCCTTGTGAGAGAAGTATTTCCTGTACTCTGAGGATCCTGAACTTGGTTCAAAGAAAAAGGCTTGAGTATAGCATTGGCCACTAAGGTGGCATTTTAATCTTGGAACTTTATAGCTGGAGTTGGTCTCATTCTTATTTCCTCCCTCTCACTAACTTGTGCATCTCTGACTTGATTTCCTTTTATTACCCCAATCTTTTTCTGAGGGCATAAGGAAGAGCTGCACAAGAGCTCGTTTCTCAATTGGCCAACTGAGAGGGCCCCTTTCTTACTTCTTTCTTTTAATTTCCATGCATAATTGTCTCTTAGAGGCATGGTGTTGAGCTAGAAGTCTGGTGAGCCAGGAATTCCATGTTCCAGCTCTTGGTCTGGAGCCTAGTATTGGAGAATTGATTTGACATTGGGCCCTCCTGGTATGTGAGTGAACCTGTGGGAAGATGATTAATGGTCTATGCTGATTATTTTCTCTCCCCAATGCCTTTATCTAGGAAGGACGTAGGTATATGATTATCTAGTGTATGGCCACCTCTTTGGCTAACTTTCAGATAAGATCCTTGCTGTTATTTTCTATGGTAAATATAATGTAAGGAGAACTGTTAGCCCAACTTCGAGGCTTTGCAGGCAATTAGTGGTTACCATTTTGCCAATATTTAGTCTGTTCCAGGAATTGACAAACTGGCCCACCCCACCTGTTTTTGCATGTATTATAAGAATTAAGGAAATGTTCAAAAATTGATTGTAGTAATGACTACATATAACCCCTTTAAATATATTTAAAAGGTTGCATTGTATGGTACATGCATTACATGCCAATAGAAATGTTTTTGTTTTTTTCACATTTTTAATTTTATTATTAATTAGGAGTTAATACATGTATTATTCTTTTTTTAACAATTTATTGGGGCTCATACAATTCTTATCACAGTTCATACATATACATACATCAATTGTATAAAACACATCTGTACAGTCTTTGCCCTAATCATTTTTTTTCTCTTTTCTTTTTTCACATTTTATTAGGGACTCATACAACTCTTATCACCATCCATACATATACATACATCAATTGTATAAAGCACATCCATACATTCCCTGCCCCAATCATTCTCAAGGCATTTGCTCTCCACTTAAGCCCCTTACATCAGGTCCTCTTTTTTTTCCCCCGGAAATGTTTTTTTAAAAGAATAAGTTGTACTTTTTTACAAGCATTGTTAAAAATAAATGTAGACAACCTATGCTTTAGACAACCAATTTATTTTATACCATTTTCTTAAATATACATGACTCCTTTATATTCTCATACAGACCTGAAAGGACACAGTAGAACTGCCCCTGCGGGTTTCTGAGATTAACTCTTTATGGGAGTTAAAGCTTCATCTTTTCCCCATAGAGTGCCTTGTGGTATCAAACTGCTGACTTTGTAGTTTGAAGTCCAACTTGCAACCCATTACACCACCAAGGCTCCTGACTCAATGTAAAGAAAACCAGCGTTCTCTCAACCAGGCCAATAGACAATATCATGATAAATGGAGAAAAGATTTAAGTTTTCAGATATTCCCACAACCAATGATCATGGAAACAGCAGTCAAGAAATCAAGTGGTATATTGCGCAGATCTGCACAAGACTTCTTTAAAATGGTGAAGAGCAAGGATGTTATTTGATGACTAAGATGCACCTGGCCCACACCATGGTATGTTTAATCACTCCATACACATGTGAAAGTTGGACAAGTGAATAATGGGGCACACAGAAGAATCTCTTGGGATAAGTGTAACCTGAATTGTCCTTAGACACAAGGAAGGTGAGACTTTTTCTCATGTATCTTGAATATTTTGGAAATGTTATCAGGAGAGACCATTCCCTGGAAAAGGTTATCATGCTTGGTAGAGGATCACTGAAAAAGAGGAAGACTTTCTGTTAGTTTTCTCTGGTGGGAAATACTTCAATTCTTGGCTTTGCACAAGAAAGAATTCATGGCAAAGCCTGGTTTGTGATCCAAGTTGGTTTTTATAAGGGATAGAAGAATTTTCAGGTTTTACAGTTAATTGAACACAGGATGGCACCCCACACATATGGTGACTTGAAGTCTGAGAGCGAGAGACTGCCACCCAGCCAAGCAGAACTGGGAGGAACAGCTGGAAAAAAAGGCTGTGGTCTCAAGGTTCCAGCCTTTTGGGGTCTGCGACTGGGTCGACAATACCAATTGACCTCATTGGCTGAATTAAACCCACCAGGCCTAGATTGGGCCAGTCCAGGTGTACCGCCACCCCTGGCTCTGGTCCTGAATTGGCGCATGCCCTTTAGTCTTTCTCAGCTTCCAGCTTCCTGTATGGGACACCTAGGCATGGAGAGGAACAATCCCCTATCTTGCTACCTAATACTTCAACTAGATGGATTGACACAGTGGCTGCAACAATGGGCTCAACCATAACAAGAATTGTGAAGAAAGCACAGGACTGGGAAGTATTTCATTCACCTGTACATAGAATGCTATGAATCAGTATTGACTCCATGGCACCTAACAATGTCACATCTACACAGGCAAGCATGAACTCTTCTTGAGACTGTTTCATGTGTGGCAACTGGCAATTTGAATGTATATAGAAATAGTGTGGGTCTGTGACGGGAGGAATTTTAGAAAGATCTTTCTGAAACATTTGAGGTAGTTAAGAAGTGGCCTTATTTGCTTCTCCAGTTTTTACTAGAATTGTAAATAGAATTTTAAAGTTTATTTTGGATTATGCAACAATTTTTCTAGGGTTACTATGAAGGCTGTTGAATAGTTTCATTAGAGATTCTTGTGAATCTTTTTCTCTGCAGCTTTTTGAAGAAACTGAAAAGTTCCAAGGTGGAGTGGCTGGGTGGTGGGATGTTTTACCCTACTCAAAAACAAGGCTAAAGGAATTGGTAGAATACCAAGTGAAATGTTTCAACAAGCTGATGAAGCGCGGACAAAATTTATTTGTCGATGCCAGGTGCTGAAGGAAAAAGTTCAAGTTGCACTATTGGAAGCACTTACTTGTCTATGCTAGGAAATTTGGAAGACACCTACTCGGCCAAAATGCTCAAATTCTAGAACAATATCATTGCTATCACATGTATGTACCATATATACTCGAGTATAAACCGAGTTTTTCAGCCCATTTTTAATGCAGTTTTTGTGGTAAAATTGGGTGCCTCGGTTGATATTCGGGTCAGCTATACTTAAGTATATATGGTAAATTTTTTCAATAGTTTTATTGATTTAAAATTCACATATTATATTCTTCTGTAGTTAAATATACATCAACACAATCAGTTCTAGTGCACTCTCCCCCATTCCATATTTATTATTTGTTCCTCTATTCTCCACAAACTCTCATCCTTATACCTGATTGCATCTGTCATTGTCTCTACACTTCCCCTCTTTCTGGGCTTCATAAACTGAGAAACATAACAGAAACAATAATAAAGAAAACTGGGGGCGGGGGGGGGGGGAAGGTAGAAACAAAAGACTGCCCGCAACATTAAAATAAGACAGAAAATTTCTGTCTTGGAACAAACGAGAAGTATTTAAACATAGAATAAATTCAGAATGGGTTAAAGAGAGGTCAATTGACCAGTTATCCTATTATACCACAGTTCCATCCATCATAATCAAATTTACAATATCTCTGGCTGATAATAAAGTTGTTCAAGTCCCTCTGCTCTGGCCAGAGATCTGCCAGAGTCTTGATCTAAAAAGGTACTCTGCAGATGGATTTGGGGCTCCCCATTGTCTTCCTTAGTCTTCTACAAAGAAGGTGCTCACAATTTTAGCTCTGATACCATTCCCTTCATCATATTTGGATTTTATTATTTGTCACCTCTAGACTACCTAGCCTGCTGTGTGTCTTAGATGTGGACTTAGTGGATGCCTCTCTTAGATGGTTGTGTGGTAGTTACATAATCTGTGGACAGTTTAAGACTTAAGAGTTAAGGGGTGGAGCTTAGCCTGTTAATCAGGTCATAGCTTTATGACCTCATTTGAAGGCGCTAAGGAGATAAATACCTCGCTGCACATGAGACAGACACTCCCTGGGAGACATCCCTGCTGACAAGACACATGGAGGTGTGCCAGAGTCCTGGAGCTGAAGGAGCCAGGTGGAGACCCTTGTCAGCTCTGAGATGCTTTCACTGCCACTGGATCCACAAGACTTTCCACCCACTGGTCTGTGATCTTCCTGCATTCAACATCATTGCATGTGTTGCGTGAGTCTCAAGGAACTCATGGGTGAATATCGGATTTTTTGGCTAATATTGAACTCAACTCATGGACTTGATCTGTACTGGGCTGGGATGTTTTTTCAATATTCAATTGCTCTTATATATGGAGCTCTTTCTTATACACCTATGAGTGTCTATAAATTTGTTTCTTTAATCTACCCAGACTACCAGGAGTCGGATACTAGAGAAAAACATCATAAAGATGGAGAGAGGATGTTTATTTGACGTCAGTCTCATGGTACTGTTTCTTCTTTGGCTAGCCAGGGGTCAGATATGTCCATGTGGTTTACTGGGTTGTTTTCTGAAAAGAATATGGGAAGTTCTAAAGTTTTCATTATTTTGTTTGGTTGTAGTCTCTGGTTATTCCTGTGTGAAATGGTGAAAATGAATGTTATTAATGTATATTTTGGACTCAGGACAAAATCACCCCTTGAATTTCTCAGAGTTGCTTAAAGAAAATGGCTTAGAAAAGGTCAAAATGGCTGACAGAAAGCCTGGATCTGATTTAATGCTCTCAAGAGGCCTAATCCCATATTTTGTATCAATAGAAGAGTTGAAATAAGGATTAACATAAATTGGGTAAGATTTGAACTTGACTGTTTTAAGAATTGAGTTTGGTATATGATTCTACTTTGTTTATACAGATTTCTTCTGCTTATTATTGTTGATATAAGGATTGAGAGAAATGATTATTGGGAAGGATGAAAATAGAGAGTTTTGAAGCCTTGCCTTCAGCCATTAAAATTTGAATCTTTAAATGGGTAAGGACATGCCTGCAAAGAAGGCTCTGAAAAGACAAATCCCACCCAGTGCTGTGGAGTATTCAAGACATTTGCATTCAAAGAGACTTGCCTAGGAGATTTTGACAGATTGAAGGGTGATAAAAGGAACTCTTTGGATTTTTAAATTTTGAATTAGGGTTTTGTACTTGAGGCTGGACAAAACCTGGAACCATGAAGAAAACTCCTCTCTAGGATCAAACATTAAAGGAAGCTTGTGGGCAGGCTGAAATGCTTGCTAGCTGAGCACCTGGATCCACTTGTTGAGTGGAAGTGTGAGAAATGCAGCAATAAAGAGATGGCTTGGGTCTGGTCACTGACACCTGTGGACTTGGTTTACAGCAGTGGTTCTCAACCTTCCTAATGCCACGACCCTTTATTATAGTTCCTCATGTTGTGGTGACCCCCCCCAACTATAAAATTATTTTCATTGCTACATTATAACTGTAATTTTTTCTAATGCTATGAATTGGGCCACCCCTGTGAAAGGGTCGTTTAACCCCCGAAAGGGTCAAGACTCACAGGTTGAGAACCGCTGGTTTACAGGAACTAGACTAAAAGATGAGAGCGGGTTGGCTGGTCTGACGTTCATGGCCTAAAGTACAAGGGGGCTACAGTTGTTGAGAATTTGTGAAGGGACACATGCTTTAAAGGCAAGGTGATCAATGGACACCCTGGTGAGGCTAAGTGAGGCAGCTCACATTGAATTGAATAGAACCCTACCAGATGAAGAGAAGATTTTTCAGCCTGTAAACTGGTGAATATTACTGTAGACTTTATGGATGGCCTGTCCTGATTTGACTTTGTTTATGGATGCAGATTTCACAAGGTTCCAACTGGAATGAAGATTCTTCACGTAAAAGAATATGATTGTTTCCTCAGAGCAATGGGTTGATGTAAGTGGGCCTTATAGAAATTGGATGCCCAAAATGGGGAGGATAAAGGCATGAAGTGGTTGGCCTACAGACTTTCACAGGTATTGGAATATATTCATATATTCATAGGATTATGGTCTAGGTGTTCATATAAGTATAGGATAGTTTTGTTTTGTTCACTATATAGAATGTTAGGGGTTTTTGTTTGTTTAAAATTTTTTTGTCATTTTATTGGGGGCTCATACAACTCTTAGCACAATCCATCCTCTCCACTTAAGCCCCTGGCATCAGCTCATTTCCCCCCCCCTCCCTGCTCCCCACTCCCTCATGAACCCTTGATAATTTATAAATTATTATTTTTGTCATGTCTTACACTGTCCGACATCTCTCTTCACCCACTTTTCCATTGTCTGTCCCCCCGGGAGGAGGTTATATGTTGATCCCTGTAATTGGTTCCCCTTTTCTACCCCACCCTCCCTCAACCCTTCTAGTATCACCACTATCCCCACTGGGCCACTCTCACCACTGGTCCTGAAGCACTCATCTGTCCTGGATTCCCTATATTTCCAGTTCCTTTCTGTACCAGTGTACATCCTCTGGTATAGTCAGATTTTGTAAGGTAGAATTGGGATCATGATAGTGGGGTGGGAGGAAGGAATCATTTAGGAACTAGTGGAGAGTTGTATGTTTCATCGTTGCTACACTGCACCCTGACTGGCTTGTCTCCTTCCCATGACCCTTCCATAAGGGGATGTCCAGTTGACTACAGTTTAGCTTTGTGTCCCCACTCTGCACTCCTCCTCATTCACAATGATATGATTTTTTGTTCTTTGGTGCTTGACACCTCATCCCTTCGACACCTCGTGATCACACAGACTGGTGTGCTTCTATCAGGTGGACTTTGTTGTTTCTGAGCTAGGTGACCGCTTGTTTACCTTCAGGCCTTTAAGACCCCAGACACTATAGCTTTTGATAGCCGGGCACCATCAGCTTTCTTCACCACATTTGCTTATGCACCCATTTGTCTTCAGCGATCATTATGGGGAGGTGAGCACACATGATGTGATTTTTATGTTCTTTGATGGCTGATAACTGACCCCAGAGGGTTAGGTTTAAATGAGAGTGGCACATATAAAATCATATGCATTTTAGTTTTATCCTGTTAGGTACAGATGTAATTTTATTATTGTTTGTTTGAAAATTATTTATGGCTAAAGACTTGTGTGAGAGTGTCAAATTTATAAGGGTGGTCTATGTTAGTTACATAATCTGTTATCAATTTTAGATTTAGGAGTGAAGGTGTGGGGTTTAACCTGTTAATCAGGTCACAGTTTGATGACCTCATTTTGGGGCACTAAGGAGATAAATAGCTCACTGGAGGTGAGATACATGCTCACTCCCTGGAGACATGCTTGCGGACAAGACACATGGAGCTATGTTAGAGCCCTGGAACTGAAGGAGCCACATGGAGACCCCTGCCTGTGCTGAGATGCCTCTATCGTCACTGGGTCCACAAGACTTTCCATCCACTGGCCTGTGATCTTCCTGCATTCGGTGTCATTGTATGTGTTTCGTGAGTCTGCAGAAAGGAATTTGTGGATTGGTGTCAGACATATGGGCTATCGGATTTATGCACTTGATCTGGACTGGGCTGGGATGTTTTCTCAGTATTCAATTGCTCTTGTATATGACGCTCTTTCTTGTACACATATGAGTGTCTGTGAATTTGTTTCTTTAGTCTACCCAGACTAACACAGGCTGCTTGTTTCAATATAAGCCATTAAGACCCCAGACACTATTAAAATTGATAGGTGGCTACCATCTGCTTTCTTCACCACATTTTGCTGTAGCACCCATTTCTTCACTAATTGCTTTATGAAGATAAGTATCAAGCAAGGCTTGTGCTTGGATTAGGGCTAAAGTTAAGTGGGAGCCCAGAATCTATCTGCTTGTCCTTGTGTTATGTCCAACTCTGGTTTACTTTAGCAGTCTCATTATCATTTCATGCTAAAAAAAAAAACCAAAAACATTATCTGTCATCCCCATGGGGTATAGGCAATTCCATTAATAACATCAATTTATCTAATGACTTAAAATTTATGATACTGCTGAGATAAGGTTATGCAAGATAGTTCAACTGTGAACCAAAATCCATGAGTCATTGCTTTGTACAGAATTCTTAAATGATTGAGCTCTGTTTAGATTGATCATGAGGATTATGCTAGGGAAAAATTTCCTGTAACGTTCCTTACAAGGACAGAACCTTTCCAATAAGATTAATACATGTCATTATACAAAGAGGACATTAAGACAGTAAATATATGGAAGTTCTGGGTCCTCTTTTGAGTCTTGGGGTGACCATTATTTGTTTTTTCTTTCATCGGGGAATTTTGATCATATGTCCAATGGCTACAGGTAATATTGAGGTAGGGAAGGGTTTGTTCAGGGTGGTTTTCACGTTGAGTCCCTCTGGTATGGTCTACAGTCATTTTAGTGCTTAATCCATAGAGTGGGAGACTGAAGGTTGGATCAAAAATAATTTAAAAGTGTGTGATAAGGAACATAATATCAGATTTATTCTCTTCTTGGATTTTGTAAAATTCTTATTGAGCATTCCTTCCTGATGTGAGGTGTGAGGTTGCTTCTCCCTATTTACCCACCAAGGGAAGTATAAATACCTTCTCTGAAATCTAGCTGCCCCCTTCCCTTGGTGTTAACTTCACTTTCCAGTAAGTTTCCCTTCTCATTCCTGTGGAGTGTCAGTTTATTTGTTGCAAGTGTGTCTCAATATCTTATGGCAACAAGTGGATGGTCTTCTGCCTTTTCTCTCTTCTTGAATGAGTAAGTGATGTGAGTTCTTCTCTTCTTAGGTGGTTCTTATGAAGTGAATATAAGGAAGGTGATGTAATCAGTAATCAGGCCAGTAATCAGGCTCTCGACCCTTTTGTTTTGTAATTGGTCTCTAAGATTTATTTAAATGGTATTTCTCCTTATGGGAATGGGCTCATATACCTTTTGTCCTTTTGTGATCGACTAACTTCACATTGCATAATATTTTCTAGGTCCTTTCATGTCAAAATGTGTTTCATGCTTTCATCACGTTTTTAGGGATGCATAGTATTCCATTGTATGTACCATAGTTTCTTTATCCATTCTTCCACTGTTGGGCATTTGGGCTGCTTCCAGTTTCTTTCTATTATAAACTGTGCTGCAGTAAACATGAGATAGCATATATCCACTCATGTTTTGCCTCTTATTTCTTTGGGGTATATGTCCAATAGCAGTTTTGCTGGATCATATGATTCCCAGGTGTTTTAAGTATTGGCATATTACTTTCCATACAGATATTACAAGATTGCCAACAGTGTTTACGAGTTACATTCTCTCTACCACCTGTCCAGCATTTATAGTTTTCAGGTTTTTTAATTGGGCTATAGCATTGGGGGTATAAAGTGTTATCTCATGGTGATTTTAATTTGCATCTCCCTGATGGCTAGTGATTGTGAACATTTTTTCTCCTGTGTTTGTTAGTCATTTGTATGCCATTTTGGGTGAACTATATGTTCATGACTTTTGTCCACTTCTTAATTGGGTGGCCAGTTGCTACTTTGTCATTGTAGAGTTCTATAGATTTTGATAATTAGGCCCTTGTCCAATGTGTCCTTGGTTAAAAAAAAAACAATCCAATCTGTGGGCTCTCCTTTTACTCTTTTGATGGAGTCTTTGATGTGCAAAAGTGACTTTTTTCCAGCATGTTTCAGTCTTCTATTTTGTCTTCAGCTGTGTATGTTTCCTTTTTATACTTGGTAGTCTATGTATGCTCTGCCATTAGACCCCTTAAGTTGATTCCAGTTTTCTCATGGATGATTCTGATAGCTCTGGGATTTACATTTAGCACTTTAATCCAACTTGAGTTTGTTTTTGTGCATGGTAAAATATATGGGCCTTGTTTCATTGTTCTGCTTATGGAAATCCAGTTTGTCCAATGCTGTCAGTTGACGAGATTGTCCTTGTCACATTTGATAGTGTTTGGTCCTTTGCCGAAGATTAGTTGCCTATACATTGATAAATTTATATTAGGTTTTCTGTTCTGTTCCTTTGGGCTGTGTATCTCTTGTTGTTCTAGTACCAGGTTGTTTTGACTACTGTGGATATGGAATAGGATTTTAAGTCAGGTAGTGAATGCAAGACCTCCTACTTGGTTCTTTTCTCGTTAAGGAATTCATTGCTTATCCTGGGTCTTTTGCCTTTCCATATGAAATTGGTCATTATATTTTTAAAAGAATGTCTTTGCTATTTGGATTATATTGGTATCTATCGATTGTTTTAGATAGTATTGAAATGTTCACAATAGTAGGTCTATGTATTCTTGAGCACAGGATAATCTTCCATTTATGTAGGTCTTTTTGGTTTCTTATAGTAATGTTCTGTAGGTTTCTCTGTATAGGTCTTTTGTTTCTTTAGTTATGTTTATTCCCAAATATTGCATCTTTTGTTTGGTTATTATAAATGGTATTGTTTTCTTAATATATATTTTTCATAGCTCTCTTCATTGGTACACAGGAATCCGATTGATTTCCGGTTGTTAATTCAGTGTCCTGATGCCTTGCCAAATCCATGGATTGTTTCCAGTAGGCTTTTTGTGGGTACTTTTAGGTTTTCTATATATAGGAGGATATCATCTGCAAATAGTGAGTTTCACTTTTTCTTTGCCTATTTTTATTCCCTGAATTTTTTTTATTGTTCTAAGACTTGTAGTGTAATGTTGAATAAGACTGATGATGGAGGACATCCTTTTCTGATCCCTGTCTTCAGGCAAAATGTTACTTTTAAAAAAAAAGAACGAGGCAATTTATTAACCCAGCATCATTTGTTCTAATGTTTCTTATTGGCAGCTGCCACCTGTCCGGCGATTCTGTACAGATCTCTCTGTCCCGGAGATGTCAGTTTGTGGCCACGTCTTGGTCCTTCTCTAGCATCTTGAGCCCCTTCAGGGCTTGAATGTCCCGGCCGACCTGCTCTTGGAACCCCAGCTGAAGTGAACGGGCATGACCCTGTTCCTCTTCCATGCCCGCCCCTCCTCCTCCCCCCCCCCTCGTAGATCTTGGTCATGAAGTCGACCTCAGGGCCACCCCGAAGCGAAGGTACAGGTGCTGTTCTGTGGAGGCAGCTTGTGTGTAGAACCAGTTCTTGTCATAGGGAGCAAACTCTTTATGCTTGGCAAACTTGACCGTGTCTACCCATTCAGGGACTTTCAGCTTCCCTGACTTTTTGAGGAAGGCTGCCAGAGCTCTGACAAACTCCTGCTGATTCACGTCTTTTACAATAACTCCAGGCATTGTGCGACCTTCGCGCTGCCGGCCAGGGGAAAGGGAGCAGCTGGGTTTCCCAGGTGCACAAGCTGGGCCGGAAAATGTTAATTTTAACCCATTGAGCATGATGTTGGCTGTTGGATTTTAGTTATTTGGATTTTATTACGTTGAAGAATTTCGATTCTATTCCTATTTTCATAAAACATGGCAGCAGAATATTGTCATTCCTTTTTGCACCTATTGATAGGATCATGCGGTTTTTGCTCTTCGCATTTTTATGTGGATTACATTGATTGTTTTTCAAAGGTTGAGCCATCCCTGCATCCCTTGGTCCTGGTGAATATTTTTATTTATATAATGTTTGATTCTATTATCTAGAATTTTGTTGAAGATATTTGCCTCTATGTTCATGAGGGATATTATTTTATGATTTTCTATCTTCATAGGGTCTTTGGTTTTGGAATCAGAGTTAGCCTTGCATTTCATAGATTGAGTTATGGAGTTTGTTGTCTTTTTCTATATACTTGAATAGTTTGTGAAGTATTAGCGTCAGATCTTCTCTGAATACTTGGTAAAATTCCCCTAAGGAGCCAGCATTTCTTGGTTGGAAATTTCTTAATGATGTGCTCTTTTTCTTCTTTTGTTGAGTTTTTCAACATCTGTCTGCATTAATTTGAATGACTAATGTATTTCTAGGTATCTGTTCATTTTTTCTATACTGTCAAATTTGTTTAAATACAGTTTTTCATATTAGCGTGTTAATCTTCTAAATTAATTTGACTCTTGTTATGTTACCTATTTCATTTCTTGTGCTGGATATTTGCATCTTTTCCCTAGTTTTTTTTTCTTTTTTGTTATATGTGCTAGTGGTCTGTCTCTTTTGTTAACCCTCTCAAATAACCAACTTCTTTTCTTGTTGATGTTTTCCCTTTTTTTGTTTTCTATATTATTTATATCTGCTCTAATCATTATGATTTCTTTATTTTTATTGGAGAGTTTACTATTGTCCTTGTTTCAAATCTTGAAGGTGTAGTGTTAGACTACTGATTTTGGATTTTTCTTCTTTTTATGTGTGTGTTGATTGCTATAAATTGACATTCCCCCCTTATTTACTTTATTACCCAATCATTTTTTAGTATCATATTTTGCAATCTCCATGTGCTTGTCTCTGTTTTCGTTGCTTCATTGATGATTTCTTGTTTTATAGTGTTTGTGATCTGAGAAGATAGTTTGTAGAATCTGAATTTTCTGAATTTGTTGTGGTTTATTCTTGAGAATGTTCCATGGGTGTTGGAGAAGAAAATGTATTGTTGGATTTATCATTCTGTATATGTCTATTAGGTAAATTTGTTGATTGCTTTTTTGTATTCATCTTGTTTTTTCCTTCATGGTCTGTCTTTCTTTGAGAGTAGCATATTAAAGTCAACTGTTGTTATTGACGAGTTGTCTATTCTTTTTTCAATTCAGTGAGTTGATTGGTATATTTTGAGGGTGTTTTGTTATTTGCATATATATTAATTATGGTTGTGCCTTCTTGGGCTATTGTTCTCTTGATCATTATGTAGTGTCCATTCCTGTCTTTTATTATGTTATTTGCAATTTTTGACTATTTCCTCAGAGATTAATATTACTACACCTGCTTTCTTTTGGTTGCCATTTTCTTTGTATGCTTTTGTCCAGCCTTTTATTTTTATTCTGTTTATGTGTTTATGTCTGAGTTTCGTAGGTGGTTTTCTTGTAGGCAGCATATTGATAAATTTTTGTTTTCTCATTCATTTTGCTGTTCTCTATCTCTTTACTGGTGCATTAGCCCATTAACGTTCAGTTAGCTTATTGGTATTTCTGGTTTTTTAATCATTTATTAGGGGCTCATACAACTCCTATCACAATCCACATGTACATCAATTGTGTAAAGCATATTTGTACATTCATTGTCCTCATCATTCTCAAAACATTTGCTCTCCACTTAAGCCCTGACATCAGGTCCTCATTTTCCCCTCCCTCACAGCTTCCCCCTCCCTAATGAAATCTTGATAATTTATAAATTATTATTTTGTCATATCTTCCCCTGTCCTACGTCTTCCTTCACCCACTTTTCTGTTGTCTGTCTCTCAGGGAGGAGGTCACATGTAGATTCTTTTAATCGGTTCCCCCTCTCCAACCCACCCTCCCTCTACCTTCCCAGTAACACCACTCACCCCACTGGTCCTGAAGGGTTCATCCACCTTGGATTCCCTGTGTTTCTAGTTCCTATCTGTACCAGTGTCCATCCTCTGGTCTAGCCAGACTTGCAAGGTAGAATTCGGATCATGATAGTGGGGTTTGGGGGAGGGGGGAGAAAGCATTTAGGAACTAGAGGAAAGTTGTATTTTTCATTGTTGCTACATCACACCCTTACTGGCTCATCTCCTCCCCGAGACCCTTCTGTAAGGGGATGCCCAGTGACTTACAAATGGGCTTTGGGTCTCCAGTCCCCACTCTCCCCTCATACTATGGTAAGATTTTTGGTTCTGATGATGCCTAATCCCTGATCCCTTTGACACCTAGTGATCACACTGGCTGGTGTGCTTCTTCCATGTGGGCTTTGTTGCTTCTGAACTAGATGGCTGCTTGTTTACCCTGAAGCCCTTAAGGCCCAGAAACTATCTTTTGAAAGCTGGGCACCATCAGCTTTGGGTTTCTGCTTTTGTTACTGTCATTTTCCTTTTTATTTGTGTGTGATCACTTATGCATGTTGTGATTAGTTTCATGGTTCTTTCTGTTATTTTTCATTGTTTGGATGTTGCTCCATGTGTGTTGGTTTTTGTGAGGAATTGTCTGGCATGTTGGTTTCAAGTTTTTGTGCTGTTAATTTTTTTCACCATAGCATTCAAAGCATTTTTGGTAGTGGTGCTGTTTTGTGTGTGTGAATTCTTTAAATCTTCCTCTTCTAGAATCATTATAAGATGTGCTTTGCTTCTCTTGATTGTCTCCCACATTATTCTCAAGCTTTTCTCGGTCTCTGAAATTTTTTGTTCATCTCATAAATTGAAGTCAAAAATTTGATTTCAAGCTCACTAATTTTGGCTTCCATCTCTTCAATCATATTTCTCTTTTCTTTTATAATGTTGTGTAATTTTGTTATTGTAATGTTCAACTTCTATATTTCCGTTTGGAATTTTTTCTTGTAAGGCCTGAGATGAGGTTTCTAACTTTACTATTCTTTCACTTTTTCTCTCAGACTCTTTCTTCATCTCTTTTGTGAATGCAAACATCATTTTTTTAAGTTTCTTTTTCTGGTAAGTCCTTAGCCTGTTAAATTTCAGGCATTTTTAAAAGTCTGGCTGTTGCTCAGGTATTTGTATGTTTCCCTTTTTGTGTGTGGATGGACAGATGGTTTCTTTTCCCCCCCAACAGTTTTATTAGCAAGCGATTTGCATATATAATTCAGTAGTTCAATCATTTAATCATATCACAGAGAACTGTGCAATCACAATTTTAGAGCACTTCCTCCCACTATGGTTAAATCACCTTTAAGATGATTTATGCAATCACAGTTCATACCAGTGTTCCCTTCCCTCTCCCATCTTCATTAGTTACTCCTTAAATGCCATTTCCCTCCTTGTATCCCTCACCCCTCACGTCTGTATCCCCTATATCCCTTGTATCTGTTGCTTTCATTATGCTTCCACTCCTCTTATGGCTCATAGCTGGGAAACCCAATAGAAAACAAAACCATGCTAAGGTGGTAAGGGTAAAAATATAACAGAAAAAATATAATAAAGAACAGAAAAAAAACTACTAGTAATGTGTGTGAAAGAAATGAAGGGGGAAGTGCTGAGTGGAGACCCAAGGCCCAAGTGTCGGCCAATGGAGATCCCCTCATAGAGGGGTTTAGGAGAGGAGATGGGTTAATTAGGGTGTGAGGTAGTATCGATGAAGAACACAGCTTTCCCCCAGATCCTGGATGCTTCCTCCCCCCAACTACCATGATCCGAATTCTACCTTGCAGGGCTGGATAGGACAGAGGCTGTACACTGAACATATGAGGGTTGGAGGTACAGGGAATCCAGGGTGGATGATACCTTCAGGACCAAGGGTGTGAGGGGGGATGCTGGGAGAGTGGAGGGTGAGTGGGTTGGAAAGGGGGAACTGATTACAAGGATCCACATGTGACCTCTTCCCTGGGAGAGGGACAGCAGAGAAGGGGGGAAGGGAGACTCCGGATAGGGCAAGATAGGACAAAATAACGAGGTATAAATTACCAAGGGCATATGAGGGAGGGGGGAAAGGGGAGGGAGGGGGGTGGGGAAGAGGACCTGATGCAAGGGGCTTAAGTGGAGAGCAAATGCCTTGAGAATGATTGGGGCAGGGAATGTATGGATGTGCTTTATACAATTGATGTATGTATATGTATGGATTGTGGTAAGAGTTGTTTGAGTCCCTAATAAAATGTAAAAGAAGAAAAGAGAGAAGGATGATTAGGGCAAAGACTGTACAGATGTGCTTTGTACAATTGATGTATGTATATGTATGAACTGTGAAAAGAATTGTATCAGCCCCAATAAATTGTTAAAAAAAAGAAAAGTCCTCCAACAATAATCAAAAAGCCAGGGAAGAAATTTCTGACATGGAACCAGTTAGAAATATTTGCACCCAGAACAAACAAATTCAGGTCACATCTATAGGATGATCAACTGGTGAAGTGTCAAGTTCGACTCAGCATAATCAAGATTTCAATAGTCTCTGTCTGATTGTCAGACTGATTGAGGCTCCGACCTGTGGCGAGAGAGGATCTGCAAGTGACAGTCTGTTTAGATACTCTGCAGATGGGTTATGAGCTCTCAATGTCCCCCATACACCTCCACAAATTGGGTATTCATAATTTTTTGCTGTGATGTATTTTTCCTCGCCATATTCTAGTTTGTCATTGTCATCTTTGGATCACATAAGCAGGTGTGCTTCTTTCATGTGGGCTTAGTTGACTCCTCACTTAGATAGCTGCTTGTTTGAATACAAGCCTTTAAGACCTCATATACTATTCGAATTGATAACCAGGCACCATCTGGTTTCTTCACCACACTTTGCTTTAGCACCCTTATCTTCAGTGATAATTTCATGAAGCTGAGTATCGAGAAGGGTCATGATGTAAGAGCTGATTTTTCTTAAGTTAGATCTAGGATTTAGTGTGAGCCCCAAACCCATTCCTGGATCTATACCTTTTAAAAATCAATTTATTTTAATTAATTTCTGTAATTTGGGAGTCAATACATATGTCATATATTTCCATAGTTCATTCATCTCAAACATAATTTTATAATTTATTACTTACTCGTACGTATTTTCCAAAATATACTTTTCCTTCCTGGACTTCTTGGCATCATTTCCCTTTTCTCTCCCCCACCCCTAAATAACTCCCTTTCTCAAAACTATTATTATATTTTCATTCCCTGTAGGCACACCATCCTTGGGTTTTTATTTTTGGAAAAAGAGATACTCCTATCTAGGGATTCCAAGAGTATATGTCGGCCACTGGAGATCCCCTCATAGAGGGGCTTAGGAGAGGAGATGGGTCAGTCAGGGTGCAAGGTAGTACCGACGAAGAGCACAGCTTTCCCTCAGATCCTGGATGCTTCCTCCCCCCAACTACCATGATCCGAATTCTACCTTGCAGGGCTGGATAGGGCAGAGGTTGTACACTGGTACATATGAGGGCTGGAGGCACAGGGAATCCAGGGTGGATGATACCTTCAGGACCAGGGGTGCGAGGGGCGATGCTGGGAGAGCGTAGGGTGAGTGGGTTGGAAAGGGGGAACTGATTACAGGGATCCACATGTGACCTCCTCCCTGGGAGAGGGACGACAGAGAAGGGGGGGAAGGGAGACTCCTGATAGAGCAAGATGTGACAAAATAACGATGTATAAATTACAAAGGGCACATGAGGGAGGGGGGAGCGGGGAGGGAGGGGAAAAAAAAGAGGACCTGATGCAAAGGGCTTAAGTGGAAAGCAAATGCTTTGAGAATGATTGGGGCAGGGAATGTATGGATGTCCTTTATACAATTGATGTATGTATATGTATGGATTGTGATAAGAGTTGTATGAGTCCCTAATAAAATGTAAAAAAAGAAAAGGGGAAAAAAAGAAAGAAAGAAAAGAAAATGATTAGGGCAAAGAATGTACAGATGTGCTTTATACAATTGAAGTATGTATATGTATGGACTGTGATAAGAGTGGTATGAGCCCCTAATAAAACGTTTAAAAAAATACATTTACAAAAAAAAAAAAAGAGTATATCCCCAGTCTCTCCTTCCCCTACCTGGAGGTGATCCCTCCCCCCAATAGACATGCACCCATGTTTGCCCAAACTAAACCATTCCCCATTCCCTCTTTCCTCTCTTGCACTGCCCCTGCCATCAGTAGGACTCATTTTCTAATAGGGCCGCTTTCCTCTCCAGAGGACTTCACACCAAATTTGCCTGGAAACCACTCAATAGACTGCATCTCGCTCCTGTCCCCGCCCGTTTGATTCTAGCTGTTTTGAGGTACACTCCGGCCAAGTGACCTACACTGTACTTAGCCAGAGAAGACGATGTAAGGTCCATTGGAACTGTCCCAGCTCTTTACCAGGCTGTCTGGTCCCCAGCCAGAAGACTGGAAGCCTGGAGGCTTGAAATTGTGCCCATTGTGCTGCTTGTTCCTATCGTAGTGGGCTCATATAGTACTTGTCTTCCTGTGCTTGACTTTTTTCACTCAGCATAATGTCTTCCATATCCCTCCATGGATTGAGGTGTTTCATGCTTTCATTGTCTTTTTCAGGGGTGTGTAATATTCCATTGTGTGTATGTACCAGAATTTTTTTGTTTTTTAAATCCACTTCTTCTATTGATGGGAATTTAGGCTGTTTCCAGATTCTTGCTATTATGAACTGTGCTATTATGGGCATGCAAAGGTCTGTTTGTGATCTGTTTGTTATTTCTTTTTTTCTCTAAATCATTTTATTGGGGGCTATTACAGCTTTTATATAAATCCATGTGTCAATTGTATCAAGCACAATTTTTTTCTTATTTCTTTTGGGTATATGCCAGTAATCGTATTGCTGGGTCATATGGTAGTTCAATTTTCATCTGTTTTAGGTATGGCCATATTGCCTTCCATAGTGACTGTACGTATTTACAAGTCACCAACACCGAATAAGAATTCCTACCCCACCACAACCTCACCAACGTTTGTTGTTCTCAGTTGTTTCTTTTTTAATTGGCTACAGTAATGGGCATTAGGTGGTATCATTGTTGTTTTGACTTACATTTTCCAGATGGCCAATGACCTTGAGCATCTCCTTATGTATTATTAACCATTTGAGTGTCACATTTCCTGAATTGTTCAGGTCTTTGCCCCACCTTCTCAGAGGGCTGTTGGTTTTTTTTTTCTTGTTGTAAGCCTGTAAAATTCTGTAGATTTTAGTAATTATGGACCGATACTTTTTGTTTTTTTTTCCTTGCTATCTTTGTATAGCGAATAGGGGCATTAGAGATGTGGGTTTGTGTATGGGTAGTTAACTCTTTTAGGTGTTACAGGAGACACTTTAGTATCAGGGGGAGAAGGTTAGAATCAGTGTTAGGGCTGGGGTAGGGGGTGTGGGAGAGATGGTGTGGGGTGTGCATGTGGGGAAGATCAAAGAGTGGAAGGGAAGGTATTACAAGAAGGCAAACAAAAGGAAACAGAAACCCAAAAGGGGGAGGATTAGGTAGTGTTAATTGGTAGGTTAAAAGAAAGGCAATTGGACAGGGGGAAACTCTTTTTAGTAAGTAATTACAGAGCGAAGGTTTATAATATTTGGAAAGGAAATTAAAGAAGAGAAAATGGTCAGAGCAATGTCAGCTTTTAATTTTATGAGACGAGAAGGAAAGAAAATATTTTATGAGGGGGAAAGAAGAGAAAGATAGTTAAAGAGAGCTAAGAAATTTAAGTTTAGCTATTAAGACAAGGGAGGGAAGAGCAAGAGACAAACATTTAAAAATAAAAATAGTACAAAAAATAGAGTGAGTGGTGGAGGAGCTGTTAATTTATATTTGGCTCTAAGCTTTGCCCAGGAGCTGTCTCTGATGTGGATAAGAGAGATTTGTGTTTCTTGAAAATTGGTTAGGGACCTTTTGTCAATTCTGGACCTCTGCTAGGAGCACAATTAATGAGGACCTGTTGTGCCATTATGTTCACTGTTTGTGGGTGAAAGCTTCCTAATGATCATGGATTTATGTAGGCTGGAATGCATTTATGTTTTTTCGTATCCTGGAGTTGAGGGAGTAGGGTGCAATATCAAGATTCGGATGGTCTTGAGCTGAGTGTATATTAATGAGATGGGGCTCAAACCTTCCAAGGGGGAGAGATTTCAAAAAAGAATTGGGAGTGGTATCAGGGTTGTACAGCTGGTATTAGTGATGGTCTGGAAGCAGCAGGTGAGAGATGAATGCCCCTAGGGGGCATGGTGTAGCTCTGAACTGCCTGAGATTTTTTAACATGCTCTAAATGTGGTGGTAATTGATAGATGGAGTATTACTAACTTGTGGGTTGATAATGTGTTGAGACTAAAAGGGGAAAAAAAGTAAATTGAAAGCAAAGAAGGAAAATAATAATATTTACCCCCATACATAGTTCAACAGATAGGGAAGGATTAAGGATGGGGGATGGACAACAGAAAAGTGGGTGAAGGGAGATGTTGGACAGTGTAAGATATGACAAAATAATAATTTATAAATTATCAAGAGTTCATGAGGGAGGGGTGAGCGGGGAGGGAGGGGGAAATGAGGAGCTGATGCCAGGGGCTTAAGTGGAGAGCAAATGTTTTGAGAATGATGAGGGCAACGGATGTACAAATGTGCTTGACACAATGGATGTATGTATGGATTGTGATAAGAGTTGTGTGAGCCCCCAATGAAATGATTAAAAAAAATACGTGACTTTGTGTTAAGGTGGGGGAGAATATAAGAATGATAGAACACATAGCAACAATAACACCAACAAAAGACACCTTGGGCTCGAAAACTTGTCCCAGGGGGAAATCAAGTTAGTGTGGAGCCTAGGTCTTTTGAGCAATTGGGGACAGTCTCATGTAGTAAGTTGTTTTGCTACCTTCTGTTCTTTTAGGATGGCATTTAGTTTTAGGCTAGTGAATTGGTTTTGGTGTCTAGTATGGCTGAGAGTCCTGTATTCTTATGATTTAGGTTAATTATTTTAAAGGAATAGACTTCTGATGGATCAGGTCAGAGGGGGCAGATTTCACTCTTTTTAGATGATTGTGGTCAACAAGTGGCAATGAGGTTGTGGGGTCTATAACTGCCACTTACCCAGATAGTCTATGTAGGAGGGATGAAGCTAGAACCTGCTAAGAGGGCAGGTTTTTGCTCTAAGTGGCCCAGGTTAGTCTCTTGGGGTTCTTACTACAGGCTGTTGTCATGAAGCAGCTGGTGGATCCTCTGGTCTATCCAGTACATCAGCCAGGAGAGCCCTTTGGGCCCTGGGGCTTATGATCTCACAATTACTCACAGCCTGTGCTAGTATAAGCACTGGGACAGGAGATTTGTCTGTATGCCTGGCTGAACAACTGCCAAAGAGAACCTACCTGCTGATGGATGTGTTGACTTCATGGACTGTCTCAAGATCATGTGGTGTAGTTTATATCCAGGGGATTGACTAATTCTCTCTGGTCTGTGAGCTCTCCTTCCATTTCCAGGTCTTCTAGCTCTCTGCTTGTATTGTTATACTAATAGCTTAAGACTGGATCAGGTGAATGTTGTCTGAGAACAAAGGTAAAAGAAAAAAGTCCACGAGTGACCGTAATTTTGAATGCCCTAAGACAGGCTGTGCAGAGCTGCTCTCCTAGGATGGCATATTAGTTTTGTTAAGTGGGGTTGGAGCTCCCCCAACTTGTGTGGAGAGTTAGCTTTTTCACTATTTACTCCTGATCCAAGCTTCCCTCTAGAGGAATCCTCGCAGGGCCTGGTAGGCTATGTTATTCCTCCTATTGGGAAGGTAGGACTGCAGATGATTGAAATGCAGCCCCCATGGCTTTGGTGGAGACTCAAGTCTATTTGTGTTTATATCTTACCCCAGGCTGATCACATCCAGCTATGTCCCTGAAACTTGGACGGTCAGCCACCCTCTGGGCATGGAAAAATCTGTCAGGTTGGGGGGTTGGGGAGTTGTACTTCATTGTGCCGTTGGCCAATAACAAAGGAAAATCTGTTGGTCAGCTTTGATGTTCTTTTACTTTAATACACTTGTGTCTATTTAATTTTATGCTGAGAAACTCACTGTCAGGAAGTGTAGGATATCCCTCCTGTGATGGTTTCTGTGTAGTCTCTCCCATGGTTGCTATCTGGCAGCCATTTTCTTTCCATACTCACAAGTAAAATTTTACTGAAGATCATCCAACAATGGTTTCAGCAGTACATTTACAGCACATAGCCAGAGATTCAGGCTAGATTCAGAAGAGGACATGGAACTAAATGATATATTTGCTGATGTAGGATAGATATTGACTAAAAGAAGATAATACTATCAATAGGCAGTGTGCAAACAGAACAAGGGAATATTGCTTGTTTTAAACTCAGGAAAGGTTGTTTATCTTCAGGCCTTTAAGACCTGAGATGCTATATCTCTCAACAGCCCGGAACCATCAGCTTTCTTCACCACATTTGCTTGTGCACCCATTGTATTCAGCGATCCTGCCAGCAAAGTGAGCATCATCTCAGACTGCCAAATTGTTAGAACAAAGTGTTCTTGTTTTGAGGGAGTACTTGAGTAGGGGCCTACAGTCCAGCTGTTTCCTTAATACTAAACCTATAAATATGTGCACATAGATCTATTTCCCCTCATTGTATATAAATATGTTTACATCTGTATATGCCTGTATTTAGATCTCTATAACTGCCCTTTGCCGCCTAGTTCTTTCCTCTATTTTTTTGTACTTTCCTCTTGTACCACTATCATGTTCAGCCTTCATTTGGGTTTCAAGAATTCCTCTTCATTACATTGTCCTGGATCCAGCCTGCCAGAACTCCTACACCCTCCTTGCCATTGATTTTAGATCACTTGTTGTTCCCTTGTCCCTGGGTTTGTTAACACCCACTTCCTTTCCCCGCCTCTCCCTCTCCCATGCCCTCCCAGAACTGTCATCCCAATGTTCTCTCTTCTGCCTTGTTTTTCCCACCTATCCCTTCCAAGTAGCCATGCAGCAACAACAATATGCACCATCACAAGATTGAGTACAATGAAACAGCATTAGAAAATAAAACAATAGCTACAACAACTACAACAACAACAACAAAATCCTGAAGATAAAAAAGTGGCCATCCAGCTGAGAAACAACAAAAATCACATGGAAAAAGCACACCAGCCTGTCCCGACATGGATCGCTGAAGATAAAGTGGGTGCATAAGCAAATGTGGTGAAGAAAGCTGATGATGCCTGGTTATCAAAATATATAGTGTCTGGGATCTTAAAGGCTTGAAGATAAACAGGTGGCCATCTAGCTGAGAAACAACAAAGCCCACATGGAAGAAGCACATCAGCCTGTGAGATCATGAGGCATTGAAGGGATCAGGTATCAGGCATCAAAGAGCAAAAAAATCATATCATTGTGAATGAGGGGGAGTGGAGAGAGGAGACCCAGGCATCTGTGGACATCACCTTGCAGACAGGCCACGGGGAGGAGAAGAGCCATTTAGGATGCAGTGTAGCAATGATGAAATATACAATTTTCCTCTAGTTCTTGAATAATGCTTCCCCCCCACAATCATGATCCCAATTCTACCTTACAAATCTGGCTAGCCCAGAGGATATACACTGGTACAGATAGGAACCAGAAACATAGGGAATCCAGGACAGATGAACCCTCAAGGCCAGTTGTGAGAGTGGCGATATTTGGAGTATGGAGGGAAGGTGAGGGTAAAAGGGTAACAGATTACTAGGATCTACATACAACCTCCTCCCTGGGGGATGGACAGTGGAGAAGTGGATTAAGAGAGACATTGGATGGTGTAAGATATAACAAAATAATAATAATTTACAAATTATCAAGGGTTCATGGGGGAGGAGGAAGCGGGGAGGAAAGGGAAAATGAGGATCTGATACCAAGGGCTCAAGTAGAAACCAAATATTTTGAGAATGAGGAGGGAAACAATTGTACAAAAGAGCTTGACACAATGGATGGATTGTGATAAGAGTTTTACAAGCCCCCAATAAAATGATTTTTTAAACGTTCTTTAAAAAAAGAGGTTAATGTAATTTTTCTCTGAATTCTTTGAAGGCCCTTACCATCTATCTAACTCACTGTGTTATCTGTTGTAGAATGTGGTGTAATGTCTTATATACTATTAGGATACCAATAAACACTGAAAACAAACAAACATAAATCAGGAAAGGTATGTGTCAGAGTTTTATCCTTTCACCATGATTATTCAAACGGTATACTGTGCAAATACTCAGAAGCTGGACTATATGAAGAACATAGCATTGGGATTGGGAGAAGGCTTATTAACAACCTGTGATATGTAGATGACACAGCCTTGGTTGCTGAAAGTGAGGAGGACTTGAAGCTCTTGCTAATGAAGATCAAAGATTGCAACCTTCAGTATGGATTACAACTCAATGCAAATAATCCCAAATTCTCAAGACTGGAAAAATATTTAACATCATATCGTATATACTCGAGTATAAGCCGAGTGTTTCAGCACATTTTAATGCAGTTTTTGTGGTAAAATTAGATGCCTCAGCTGATATTTGGATCGGCTTATACTCGAGTATATACGATATATAAACAAAGATAGCAGTTGTAAAGAATTTCACAACTTGCTTGGATCCACAATCAGTGCTCATAGAAGCAGAATTCAAGAGTTGAAATGACACATTGCATTGAGTAAATCAGCTGCATCAGACCTTTAAAGTGTTGAAAAGCAAGCATGATACTTTGAGGACTAAGGTGTACCAGAATCAAGTCATGGTATTTTCAATCTGTTCATATGCATGGGAAAATTGGACACTGAATAAGAAAGACTAAAGAAAAATTGGTTCATTTTTATTATGGTCCTGATGAAAAATATTCAAGGCAGAGTGGACTGACAAAATAATAATCAGATTAGTCTTGGAAGAAATATGGCCAGAATACTGCATAGAGGCAGGGCAAATCATTGACTCATGTACTTTGGACATGTTGTTAGGAGAGTCCACTCCCTGAGAAAGTGCATCATACTTGGTAAAGGGGTAAGTGAAAAGAGGGAGACCTTCAATAAGAGGAAGACTTTCAATAGTGGCTGCAATTATAGACTTTAACATAAGAACAATTGTGAGGCTGTCATAAGATTGGTAGTATTCCATTCTATTGTACATAAGGTCAACAACAACAACAAAACAGAACTTATATGTGCTTATATGAAGACAGAGGTGGGTAGGTACATGAATGCTCACTTCAGCATTAATAGCTGCAGAGATTATTTATTTGTCCTGAAAGAGGTGCTAAAGACCTTAGTATGTTAGTTGGATAAGTTTAGTAATTTTTACCTGTCTAAGTGTATTAGACAGGGTTCTCTAGAGAAACAAAACCAGGGAACTTATGAGTTTATCTATCTATTTATCTAGAAGAAATAAACAGTTAATTAGTCCACAGAGCAGTACTGAGGGCTCAGTTTAACTCACTTCCATGAGAGTTAGTATACTGACAGTCCTTTAACTCAAGAAGGCTGCTGAGTGCAAGTCAAGGAAGCAGACAGTTGAGTCTTTTTTAGAGCAATACAGACAGTCCAACCACAGGCAGCAAACAGCAGGGTGGGTGACCAACAGTCAGCCAGATGACAGGGTTCGATAGCCCCCAGTTCAAGCGATGTGTACACCAGCAGTGGGTATACATATCGAAGGATCCTCAAACTATAGCGACATGGTCCACAGGCTGGATGTCCCACAGGCAGCATAGCTCGCAAGTTCAGGCAGAGAACAGAACTAGCTAAGGCAGCTGCACACTGGTCCGGTTATAAGAGAGAAAAAGACAGAAAGGCAAGGATTTCTGAGCCATTTTTTATTTACCCTTCAATGAAACTGTGACCTTATTAATCCTACATATGTTTGTTGACCAGGTTGGCACAATAAACCTACTGATCACACTCAGTCCATTAATGGTTAATCTTTCAATTTGCTGAGCAAGATGTAGCTTTGTCAACTCAAAAAACACAATGCCAGCTTTTAGAGAAGTTGTTTCAAGCTACTTTGGGACCACAGCCTATATACTGGATACCATATTCTCTTACCAAACATACACAAATCTCCCACAAAGGGACTTATCCAAAACATTCAGAGATACGCTGATCTCTAGGGGATTTGGATTCTATAATTTTGCTTTCAGGCAAACAGATACTTAGGACAGACGTGAGGCTATTCTTCAGCAGGTGGTAAGATTTTATTTTTTCCTTCAGCCCTATGTAATGTACCCTGTTCCTTGCTGTACCTTCTTGGATTGCACTGCAAGACTAGATGTGAGGAAACAGTAGGCAGGGTGAGATTGGAGACGTTCTGCTTAGGTGTTGTGATAGATAGGTTCATTATGCCAATCTGGCCAATAGGAACGTGTGGGGTTAATCAGGTAGTAGTTTGATTGAAGGCAAGCGATAAATGGCTCAGCAAGCTCCGCCACTCTCCGTCTTGCTCTCTGGTGATTGGATCAGCATGTGGCTGCTTTAGCTAGTTCTCTGCCTCAACTTGTGAGCCTCACTACCTGTAAGACAAGCCAACCCATGCATCATGTTGCTAGAACTTGAGGTTCCTTCAAGACCTGCTTCACACTACTGGTGTGTACATCGCTTGAGCTTGAGCCTGGTGGATCCTGTTGTCTTGCATTGCTTGAGTTTGATATCCCATTTGGGCCTGCTTTGCTAAGTTTCTGAGCTGTTGACTCTTCACCCGCCCTGCTGTTTGCTGCCTGTGGTCGTACTCTGCCTGCTTTGCCTATGGGAAGACTGTGCTGTCTGCTTGTTTGACCTTGGAACCAACAGCCCTCGTGAGTTGAAGGACTTCCAGTATATTAACTGTCCACAAAAGTGAGTTTAACTGAACCCTCTGTATTGCTGTGTGGAATAATTAGCTGTTATATTCCTTGGTGTTGTATAAACACACATATGTATATATAAATATAAAATCATAAATGTCCTGCTTTTGTTCCTCTAAAGAACCCTGCCCAGCATGGGTGTGTACAGTCAAATCCTGCAGTATAAGTCCAGCTAAGGTTCTTGCTATATTAAAGCACCATCTTTCCTTGATGGGTCTGCACTTAGTGAGGCAGCCCTGTGAAATGGCATCTGCCGCCTAATTTCTTACCTGGGATAAAGAAGGAGGACCTCCCTGAATCTTTGATGGAAAGTCCAGCCACATAGGCTGTTACTCAGAGGCTGGGAAAGAAAAATGAGTGATAGCCAGCTTGTTGGCTGTTTAGAAAAAAAGTGATAGGAGACTGAGCAATGAGTTGGCTTAGGTTGTGCTATCTCATCATTATCTCTTTCTTTTGGAGCTTGCTCAGGAAGACGTTCCTGTGGGTCTGATGTCATTTTTCTTCCATAAAGGAAAGCCTTTAACACCCTGCCTATAAGTCATACTCCTTTAATATAAATTCTAATGCTGGTATCTATGGTGAAACTTAAGTGATATTGGGAGTCATTTTACAATTTAATTGTCCTTTTATATCCCAACCCATTAATCAAGCACAAATGTGTTATCTGTTATTCTCCAAATAGGAGAAGTTGCCAATTTGTGTTTTTTGTAGAAAATTAATTTTTCCAAAAGCTCTTTGCACCATTACCAATTCTCTAGCCATGGATCCTGCAATTCAGAAGGTGTTCCCAGTGTTAACTTCTCACCTTTGCTGTTCTTGTGAGTCTTAGAAATTCATAGTAGATTATTCCTTTCATCTAGGACAGCAGTTCTCAAATTGGGGTTCGGATGACCCTTTCACAGGGTCGCCGATTCATAACAGCAAAATTACAGTTATGAAGTAGCAAATAAAATAATTTTATGATTTGGGGGTCACCATAACATGAGGAACTGTATTAAAGGATTGGGACATTAGGAAGGTTGAGAACCACTGATCTAGGAGCTCTGGTGACAGTAATGGTTATGAGTTGGGCTGCAATCTGCATGGTCCAAAGTTCAAAACCACTAGCCACTCCTCAGGAGAAAGATGGGCTTTGTACCCCCATTAAAGTCTTGGAAACTCACAGGGACAGTTCTACCTGTCATATAGGATTGTTATGAGTCAGCATTCACTCAATGGCAGTGAGCTTGAGATTGAGATAACTTTCACTATCCTTGTTGAAAAGTATGGATGTTATTTTAAGGACTAAGGTGTGCCTGTCCCAAGCCATGAAAATTTTAATTACCCCATATGCATGTGAAAGTTTAGCATTGAATATGGAAGACGGAAGAACAATTGATATATTTAAATCATGATACTGACAAAGAATATTGGAAGTCCCATGGACTACCGGATGGACAAATTGTGAAGTTCAGTTCCCCAGCTGTCATCCATGGGGAAACTAACAAACTCTGAACCTCTGTGGTTTGTTAGGGTCCAGAGATAAGCCTAGCATGCGTGCGCGCATACCAGCAGCAAAGAGTTAAGCCACAAATTTATTAAAGTATAGTCACTCAAAAGAGACAAAAAAGAGAGCTGAGAAGGACACCTTAAGCATAGATAATATACACTTTGCCCTGGAGGCAAAGTGGGTCCTCCCTCCTGAGTTGAGGTGAGGACCTTGTTTAGGGAAATACTTCTAGTTTGTATATGGTACTTTCAAAGGGGAGGGGGTTGCTGCTCTCTAGATAGTCAAGCAACTTTCTAATTATTCCTGAATTCATCCTTAGATCTCATACACTGTTTCTTTAAGTTTTATCTAGGCTGCTGCTTTGGGTCAGCATGTCTCAGAATTATCTTCGAGTGCCAGAATTTTAATGGGGCTTGGCTTTAATGTTACGGTGTTTATCAAGCTAGTTCTCACAGTTTCCTTTGTTCACCACTTGTTTCATGGGGTCCTTTGTTTATCCCCTTAGCATACAGGGCAGCAGTCCCTGTTATGCCCTATCACAAATCTGTGTTTGAAGAAGTGCAGCTATAATGCTCCTTAGAGGTAAGGATGGAGAGACTTTGGCTCACATACTTTGAACATGTTATCAGGAGATACCAGCTCCTGGAAAAGGACATCAGCTTAGTAAAATTGAGGGGCAGTGAAAAAGAAGATCCTCTACAAAATGGATTGACACAGTAGCTGCAAAAATGGGCTCAAACATAAGAAAAATTGTGAGGATGGCACAGGACCGGGCTGTGTTTCATTCTGTTGTGCACAGGATCGCTATGAGTTGGAACTGAATTGGCATCTAAGCAACAAATAACATTCAGCTTGGGCAGGCAGAGAACTCAGGTTCCCTCTCCGTTGTCTACTCAAGCCTCCTCCAGGGAAGACTTAATGGTATCATCTTTCCACAGGCAGTAACATATCCTCTGAGAACAGGATGTGGGGGGAGGGCTGGGCCTTGGGTCAGGGTATGGAAGCAGCACAGGGAAGTGGACTGATAATGTGTCCATTAGAGGTGGTGCCTGGCTCCATGACTTTTTAAGAGGCATGAAGTGATCACTCATATTTATATAACCACCATACTCAAACCATGCCTTTTTTTCTAAACCTAACAAAGAATATTGTACATGAAAATCCCTGTGTATATGATGCCCAGCTCTCCAGTTTGAAAAAAATCAGTGACAAGCAGGAGGTGAACTCAGGCTGCCTATTCTTCCAGGCCAAGCCTTCTTATTCCTGCATTCAGTCATGACAACCATAGGCCATTTTGGCAAGTCTTTGCTAAGGAGCTGGGCCCCAGATGGGGCTGCTCTGTTGCTCATTCCCAGGCTTTAGGTGATCCTAAGTTAGGAAGCTTCTAGCACAGTGAGATGATTTGAATGCTCCCTTTATTTTCAGGCTCCATCGCGCTGTTCTCCCTTCCCCCCACTGCTTATGTTAGAGGTCTTTGGAGATATGTTTGCTGGGGTGGAGAAAAGAGGATGTAGCTAGCTTCCTGTACAAGAAAGGGTGGGGTGCCAATCTTCCTGCCCGCCTACCTACCCACCTAGTACTTGAGGAATGGCTTGAAGACGCACAGAAGTTCAGAGTCACCAGCTAGTAGTGGGTTTCTCTGGGGCATAAGAATAGGGTTTTACTTCTGCTCGTATTTTTTCACAGTTCTCTATCCCGGAGATAGCTGGACTCCTTTTTCCTGCAATCACAAAGCTCAAAAAGACTTTAGTCCAACCAACTCATACTAAATTCAGAAAACTGAGGTCCAGAGAGGCAAAACACTACAAATTCCTATAAGAAATCAGTGGCAAAACTAGTCCACTGGTTTTAAAACTGTAGTCGACTGAGCTGCCTAGGGAGCTAAATTCCCTCTTTTAACCAGAATAGCTATATTTTGATGTGTTTTATATTTTGAGATTTCATATGATGAGACCGAAAAATGTTTAAGAAGTAATAAAATTGGAAATTATTGAGCAGGATCTAGCCTGAATAGTTGGGCACATAGAAGGGAAAGGAAGTATTACAGGGTTACTGAGATTTGACCTAGATCCAATATCTGGATCCCCCTTTATGACTGGTTGTGGGGTCCCATTACTACCTTGTTTTTCTCCCATCTTGAAGGTAAGACTCCTTGTAGCATTATGAAACAGAACTGGAAGCCAAGAGGCTGCTAGATTTCTTGAATGAAATAAATAATATTAGAAGAACCATCTTGTAAATTCAAATAAGAGAAACTTGAACAGGCAAAGAGCAGTCCATTATTTGTTAGATAAGCCTGGGTTCTAGTTATGACTCCTTCACACTTGAGCAGTTTGCTTTTGTACCTTATTGAGTCTCTGTTTCGATCTAAAATGATCCTGATCTCTGTTCTGCTACTCATGCAGGGTTGAATTCAGTGAGTTAATGTATATGGGAAGTTGAGAGACTTGCAAAACCCCAGGGTTTTCCTTGGGAGCTCAGACTCTGTGAGGTACTTGTGAAGACCAAAGAATGTATGTGGCTTCCAATAGGGATTTTCAGCCCATTCCTCACCTTACATCAGTCTCTATACTCTGATAGGGATGGGACCTGTTCCTATTGCTTTCATGTTTCAGCCTTGAACTCTGTTTTCTTTTATGGTGCAACTGAAAACGACATAGGTGCCCCAGTTTGGCCTTTAGCTAACCGATGAGCCCTGTAGGTCAGCAAAAAGGAGCTCTGGTAGCTTAATGGTTTATGCATTGAGCAAGGTCAGCATTTCTAATCCACAGTTTCTCTTTGGGTGGAAGATAGGCTGTCCACTCCCGAAAAGAACTAAAGCCTTAGAAACCCAGTGAGACAAATAAACCTAGCTCTTGGCCAGGGTCATACAGGTAGAAGATGACAATTGCTTCTTTTTGCTGAAACTCAGTTTCCTAATCTGTAAAATGGGCTTAAGAATACTTATATATGTCTCATATCCTGTGGTGTACTGAAAGATGTTTAAGAAGTAGCTCTCTGAAGAAACAGTGGTTTGTAGTATTTGCCGTTTTCCCTGGTCTAAATACTCTCACCATTGTTAATTTTAAGCTACTAATATGAAATCCCCTAAAGAAGGAGCTGGGAGGAGATATACATCTCTAGTGTGAACTTGTTCTCGTGCACTGCTAGTCATACTTATCCTAGACTCCACAACCCCCTCCTTCCAACATCCTCACATATGGGTGCAAATGAAGCACACAACCCCCCCCCCACCCAGTCTCTTCTGAAACCCATATTATCAGAACACGCAGGAGAGGGAGTGTGTTATTTAAGGTCTACTTCTTGCCTGAAATTTCTCTAAGGAAAGAGTGAATATGGAATGTATAAAAAGCTAAGAATAACTCCAGGAGGCTTGGATAGGAGCCCCAATGAGAAGATTTTGATCAACATGTTTTGCAATTACTGTTGCATTCTTAACTAGATGGGCGGATAAATGGAAGGTAATAGAGCAGTGGTTCTCAACCTTCCTAATGCTGTAACCCTTTAATACAGTTCCTCATGTTGTGGTGACCCCCAACCATAAAATTCTTTTCATTGCTACCTCATAACTATAATTTTGCTACTGGTTTGAATCATTATGTAAATATGTGATATGCAGGATGTATTTTTATTGTTAAAAATTTAACATAATTAAAGCATAGTGATTAATCACAAAAACCATATGCAATTATATATTGTGAAATATTTATTTCTAATTACAAATAAACGAAATTTTGTCATGAAGCATGGTGTAGCATGGGTAACAGTCTTAATATAACAACTGTAAATTACATTGCTACATTTTGCGACAGTGTGTCTCCGTTCCTAAGAGTATTAGAAATATGTGTTTTCCAATGATTTTAGGTGAACCCTGTGAAAGAGTCCTTCGATCCACAAAAGGGCGGTGACCCACAGGTTGAGAACCTCCTTTTCCTGCTCTGCTGGGTTTTGGCCTCAGGGAGGATCTCTGGGCCAGAAAGTATTTTGAAGGACTATGGGGGACTAAACTCCCCACAGCTGAATGGGTCCAAGGGGCAGTTATGTAATTGAGGGGTAAATTAAAAAGACATGAGACAAGATAAAGCATGCCATGACTCACCTACTCAGTCATGACTTCGCGAAGCCAGGTCCCAAGTTTATATAATCTTGGGCATGCAGGCCTCGGGAAACGCAGGAAGGAGTTGTAAAATAGGCATACAGGTATCAGGAGGGGGGTGAGATAGGAGTACACATGTGACAAGAAGGCACATGTGACATGAAGACACATATATAAAAATATGGGCAGACTTTTGAATCAAGATGACAGCCTAAACTTGATGGTCTCTGAGCTGGCTTGACCTTAGGTGTCTTTGAGATCTCCTCTAGGGGAACAATCCATTATTCCTATCAGAAGGGAGTGGGCCCTAGGTAGAGTGGGACAGACAATAGGGTCTGATTGTTTTCAATGGCTGACAACCTTTAGGCAGATAGCCTTTAAGCAGTTGACCTCCAAGAGTATATAGTTGCAGCTATGTTCTTGCAAGTAGCACCTTAAAATTGGCATTATTATGGGGGGACATTATAGGGAATAACTTTTAGTTAGGAGAATGTGAGTTGGATGCATCTTCAAACCATGAACATGAAGGTTTCTTCCACAGGAGCCTTGGCCTCCAAGACTCCTTAAATTATGAATGTTGAGAGTTTGTCCTCATACACTCTCTTCCCAGTTCTGTTTCCCACAGAGAACCAGATCTCTGGTCCTACCCTCTCACCTCATGCAGCTTTCCCTCAAAGCATGCATACAAGATGATGCTTCCTAAAATTTCCCAGATGAAAGTATTAATTGATACATTTGTTGAAATAATTCCCAAGCCTCTCCTATGGAAAGAAATACTTCATTAGCACTGCATAACATTTTGACCAGGTTGGCATTATTATGCCCATTTTATAGATTGGGACACTGGGAATTTATGACTTGGGATTGTTGGAGTAGTTAGGTGTCCTGACCCATATTATCCCTATGCACAACAGAATGAAACATTGCTCGGTCCTGTGCCATCCTCACCATTATTCCTATGCTTGTGATTAATGGAGTCAAATCCTTCACACAGGTTTCTCCAACTGCATAGATATCTTCTAGCTGTACAGATGTTTCTCCAACTTCATAGATATTAATTTAGTGAATAATAATGTCTATATAGGTGGGTTTTAGATCTCTCAGGGTAGAGATATACCTCGGTCCTTGACGCCACAGGAGAAAGAATTCACGCCGAAGCCTGGTTTGTGATCCAAGTGAGTTTTTCTTTTCTTTTTTTTAAGTTGAGAAAGATTTTGTTGAGGCAGGGAAAGAACTCCCAGGAGGAAAGGGAGAGCAGAGAAGGACTGCAGCATCTTAAGCCCCCAGGTGGGTTCCAAGACCCAACGAGTTAGGTCAGGGAAATCACCGATCCAAGTGAGTTTTATGAGAGTTAGAAGAAGTTTCAGGTTTACACAGGCACCCTCAGGGCTCCTCACAAACGTGCAGCCTCCCCAGAAGCTGGTCAGAAAATCACGCAGTCGGCTTCAGGCTCCTACCTTTTCAATTATTCGATGGGGAGGCATGGTAGACTACTCTGGTCGACCCCATTGGCTGAATTGACTTCACCTGGTCTAGGTGAGCCAATCCAGGTGCAGCATCCACCCATGTGTACCTCCCCTTCCTAGTTGGAAACCTGAACCTCTGAGCATGCGCAGTGCACTACTTCTTCATTGGCCGGCAGCTTGGACCTCTGAGCATGCATAATGGACACCCTGGCCACTAAGCTAGACTACCTAACATTCCCCCCTGAAGAGATATGGACCCAAATCTTTGGGGGTACTGGGCGATGACATCTCTAGCTGCATACATCTTTAGCTGCAGCTGATATTAGGTCTGACCATTTTTTAGACCACAAGTTAGGAGGGCCACTGCTTTGTGTGGCCCCATGGCCTTCAAAGATGCCTACTGGCAGGGGAAGACGCTCAAATCTCTGAAGGGAAGGGATGTCTATCCAGCAGCTCTGGGAAACTTTAGGGAAATTGGAATTTCTGGCTGGAACATTGTGGCAGCGGAGCTGTATTAAGATCTGTGCCAAAAGGTGCCGGAAGCAGCATCACTGAAAGGCAAAAGTTAACAGTTGCTCGGGCTAGGCTTCCGAATGCCTTTGGCCTAGGCCTGGGCAATGGAAAACCAGCCGGTAGCAAGGCACAAACCAACACAAGTAGAACACTAAAGCAGCTTGTTTGAAAAACCAGGAGAAAGCTAAAGGGAATGAATGCGAAAAGTGAAACCTTTGGGTCCCGGGACTACAGCAGGGACTAGCTCCTGGACTAAGTAACCTAAGTACCGCCCCTTCACGTGTTTGGAGCTGTGGGTGCTATCTTGGCCAGGGTCATGTGTTCCATTGCCCCACAGCCTAAATGGTGGACACCCGGTGGTGCCAGGCTGCCAGGGTACGGAGGGTCACGTGGTTGGGAAAATGGCGCCCTCAGCTTGCGACCCAGCTGAAAGCCAGCATGGAGCCAGCCACCAGAGCCAGAGTCCTGCAGAAACCAACAGAGTTTATGTGGGCACATACAGCCATCCAGCCGGCCGGAGTACAAAGCATATCCCACTGAGACTGGAAAGGCTTTGGGAATCGTAATCCTCCCACCCTGCAAGCAACAGTGTCCCAGCCTCCTCCCAGAAGTCCAGATGGGGGGAAGGCATTCAAGTTCCCGGGAAGACAGGCACAGAAAGGCAGAAGTAAAATCCCGTACACCAGTAAGAAAAGGTGAAAGTATGGACACAAAAGAATGGGGCTGCGGTAATACATTACGAGTATCCCCATGAGTTGGTTCGGGGAGCCATCCACCCTAACAGTGTTGTGGAAGGAGTTCAGCCTCGCTTCCTTTCCAGCTATGTACCGTCTTCCGAGAGTGGTGTGGTGAAAAGAGTCCAGAAGGTGTCCAAAACCTGTGAGACCAGGATGTGAGGGCCCGCTCCTGGAGCCGGCTTACCTTATATCTCCAAGTCATGGAACCACTTATGTTAGATCTCTCAGTGTAGAGATATACCCCGGTCTTCGGCTCCGCGCGGGAAAGAATTCATGCTGAAGGCTGGTTTGTGATCCAAGTGAGTTTTATGAGAGTTAGAAGAAGTTTCAGGTTTACACAGGGACCCACAGGGCTCCTCATGAACGTGCAGCCTCCCTATAATCTGGTCAGAAAATCACATGGTCGGCTCCGGGCGCCTACCTTTTCAATTATTCCATGGGGAGGCATGGTAGACTACCCTGGTCAACCCCATTGGCCGAATTGACTTCATCTGGCCTAGGTGGGCCAATCCAGGTGCAGCACCCACCCAGGTGTACTTCCCCTTCCTGGTTGGAAACCTGGACCTCTGAGCATGCGCAGTGCACCAGTCCTTCATTGGCCAGCAGCTTGGATCTCTGAGCATGTGTAATGGACATCCCGGGCCCTAAGCTAAAATACCTAACAGTGGGTAATGATGATTCTAGGAAGGGAGAGACAGAGGATTTTTCTGCTTCATTTTACAAATAGGGAGACCAGGGTGCAGAAGGATTTGGTGCCAAATAACATCCTTGATATTTCTGTTGGATACGATGTGCTTATCATGCCTATGAGTCCAGATGTCTCTGCGGTTGTTCCTGCTTGTGGTGTTTTCCTTCCATTAGGCCCCTCTAGACCTATTAGTATCAGTCCTTGAACGGCTGGTTAATTCAGGGAACTATACCATGCACTCAATCTGGTTAGACCTTTGAATTACCTAGGGTTATTAACTTCTAATGCCCGGAACTCTTAGGTTCCTAGAGTGGGTTATACCTCGTTTCTTTGCTTCACATGCTGAAAGAATTCATGCTGAAGAACATTTTATAATCCAAGTGAGTTTTTATGAAGGGATGGAAAAGTTTCAGGTGTTACAGTTTCAAAAAGGTGCATGCTATTTCTGGGAAGCATGCCAAGCTGCATGGAAGCTGCACTGGAGTTCACAATTGGGTACAAACAACCATGTGGAAAAGAGCACCCACATGTACAGACTGGGTGGGGGTCGGTGGGGGGATCCTGGGAGGCCAGAAGCCCAAGAGCCCTAGAGGATAAGGGCATGTGGGCCAAGAGTTTGTGGGCACTGAGAAGGCCTAGAGTGGGCACATGCGCATCTGTGCGGATGAGGGACCCCCTCACCCTCCTCCTGCCGCTGAGCAGGAGCAGTGTAAAAGAGAGGCCTTCCTACAGTCAGGATATTTCAAACCTCTGGCTGAGGAAGCGTGGTTGATGGTATTGATTGAAGGCAGAAGGAACTCAAGGTCACATTAAATGATCTGTTATGTTCTGTCTCATGTGTGTGTGTATATGTGCACGCATGTGTGTGTATGTGTTAGGAACCCTCATCTCTCCCAAGAGAGAAAAAATTTAAATGTAAGGATGTGTGTATGTCTAACTGATGTGCATGTCTTCATATTTTCTAGCCAACTAGAAACTTTTTACACCTCTGAGAGTTTTATGCCAAAGTAGGATTGCTTTAGACTAGAAACACTGTTTTTCCCTGGTAGAAACACAGCAATTCAATGGTTTCTGCATGTATATTGATTACATTCTTTGAGTTAAGCAGCAAATTGTACCCTCCTTTTCTGGGCTCTTCCTCCTTTGTCAGCATAAATTAACAGATTTCCCCATAAAATTCACATCTAATCTTTCAAGTAGCTGTTGTCAGTTTGATCCCAAATAGATGGCTCTTGAGGAATCTGCATAGCACAGTGTGTGGCACATTGAGATGCTAACTGAAAGGTTGACAGTTTAAACCCAGCAGTCACCCCACTAAAGAAAGGTGAGGTAATATGATTCTGAGAAAATTTAGTCTTGGAAACCCTATATAGGATCAGTTCTTTGTCCTATAGGCTCTGAGTAAGATTCAACTCCATGACAACAGAGTGGTAGTTCATGATGTAGTAGATAGTTATTATATGTGGGAGATAATTCTTAAATAGCATAATGCTCAAGGGAGATATTTTACTAGTTCAGATAAATTGCTGTATGTTTTGAGATGACTTCTGGGATTATTTTGGATTAAGGTTTAAAGATTATCTCAGGGTTCATGTAGTTTTCATGGTTAGCATCTGAGAATTTGAAATTTTGTTTTGCATTTCCCACTTTATGATCAGTATTCAATGAAATCTTTGATGAAATCGTTAAGTAATAGTAGCACCATCCAGTTTTTTTTTCTGGTCTCATAGCATAGCAAAGGAGGCAGTTTATGGAGGCAATTAGGCATGCAATCCATACTCTCCCCCATTTCTGAGTCTCCTTCTTCCTCTGTTGCTCCTGCTGAAGAGAGCTTTGGACTTCTGCTTGCAAGCTTTTACGTCTTCAGGTACTACACAGAAAATATGAGACAGAAGCACTAAATATAATATTAGGCCAATTACCTGGGATATATGATGAAACCATGATCCTAAACCTCCAAACTAAGAAACCAAACCAGCAGCTACTCTTTTGGTTGTTGTTATCAATAAATATATCTATCATGTAACTTTTTCCAATTCAAATTTTTACAAGTATATACTGTACAATAGCATTTACAATGTGAGTTTTCCATTATATTAATCCTCCTTTGAAGGTTTTAAGGAGTGTTTTAGAGCAAATCCTAGTCCTCTGCAGTGAAATAGGTTTTTATTTTTAATCTTTTCGTAAGAGAGATAGGGTATTTGTGTAATATTATGGCTAAAAAGGGAGTTTCTAATGATCATATTCCTACCTATGATGTGCCAAGCACTTTCATGTCTATTAAGTTAATTTCTATATAATTTTACAATGGGGTTGGTGTTATTGACTCATTTTATACATTAGGAAACAGGCTCAGAAATAGGAAGGTCATGGAAGTTTCAAAACTTCTTCCTATTACACTACACTTTTCTCCTAAAAGAACTGAGAACTTATTTCTGAGATAAGAGGTCTAAATTTGTAGGAACCCCAAATACTCTTTGGCTCATTATAAGATAGAAAGGCAGCTGAAACAAAGGTTGTAAATGGAGTTTTCACTTATCCCTACCCTTGCGTAAGTAGGCTGATCCTACTTTAGCAATTTTGACACCCAGGGATAAAGGACAGAGCAGGTCAAGGGATCAGACTCTTGGGTCTTGGCTTAACCTGAGTGTGCTTTAGAGATAATAGTGCTGAAAGTCACAGTATATTTATGATCAGAGGGTGTAGAGACCTTTTTTGGTGCCCTGGACAGACCTGGCATCATCTAATAGCTGCAAATGGTCTATGTTTCCAGTCTACAAGTACTTCCTGTGAAATTTACAAGCAGGAAGTTGGGTCAAACAGGAAAGTGAAGTGAGAGAACAAGCCCGGCTGGGTGTGGTCGCAGAGGAAGCTTTGTCCATTTGGGAGATATACTTGCTGAACAGTGGGCCCTTTCCTCCTTTATTTTAGCCACTTCAGAATTTTATGGGAATTGAAGGAATCTGCTGTTCTTGGCTGTATAGATACAAAGCCGTTTACTCAAATTCCCTGCATATTACACACACACACACACAAACACCCTTCTCCAACCCCCAGCTTGAATCGTAGTTGCACCCCTTGGAGGCTATCCAAATTGTTCCTAACACATCATTGTTATCCAAGTTATAGCAAATGAAGCTGCTCCAGAAACAAGGACTCTTGAGTTTCTTTCCTTGTTGCTATAAAAAGATTCATCCTCTCTAGAATGGGTGGTCATGAATGTTGCTGAGCCTAAAGGTTAAGACTTCTCTCGAGCCTTTGAGCAACAGTGATTCAAGGAGGCAGCCACCATGGCCTTGGGAGTAAAAGTCTCTCGCAATTTCCGACAGTTGGATGAACAAAAAAGGCCAGAAAGGATATGGCACAGTTAGGTGGGGTCTAGAAGATGACAGAGACATGACTCAGATGCATAAGGATGATAATTGGGCCTCCGAGAACAATTTATGAAAACCGGTTATACAACCTTAAAATAGAATGTAGACCTAAATACCCAGAAGCGCCCCACTTTGTAAGATTTGTAACAAAAATTAATATGAATGGCGTCAATAGTTTTAATGGAGTGGTGGACCCAAGAACCATATTAGTGCTAGGGAAATGGCAGAATTCCTATAGTATCAAAGTTGTCCTGCAAGAGCTCCGGCACCTAATGATGTGTAAAGAAAATATGAAACTCCCTCAGCCACCCGAAGGACAGTGTTACAGCAAGTAAAGCAAGTAAATTTTGACTGCACAATAATCACCAAGAAAAACCACAGGCCCTCCCCTCCCCCATTCGATTTAACAATCTTCCTTTTCCACTGTAGTATATTTTTTAGATAACGTTTTGTAAACCTCAAAGTACTGAACAGGAATCTCCCATTCAAGGGGAAGTTATCTTAAGACACTATACATACTGTACATTATACTAATGTTTTGTCCATTTGAAATATATAAGGTGTGCTCTAACACAAAAAACAAAAACAAATGACATTTCTCTATTGAAAGCCAGATTAGAAAGCAGCACCAGCACAGTAAAGCAATTCTTTACTGTGCAGACAGTAAAGAATTAGTTTTCTTTCTGAGTTGCAAGTAATAAAAAAAGAGAGAAACTCAACCTGGATCTGACATTGAACAAAAGGCAGTGCCATGTAATTAATACTAGATGAATGAAGCTGCATTTTTCTTTTTCTTTGTTAAATTTAATAAATGATTTTATTGGGGCTCATACAACTCTTATCACAATCCATACATACACCAATTGAGTAAACCACCCTTATACATTCGTTGCCCTCGTCATTCTCAAAATTCGCCTTCCACTTGGGTTCCTGGAATCAGCATGTTTTCCTTTTCTTCCCTCCCCCTCCCTCCTGGCTCCCCCCTCCCCCATGAACCCTTAATAGTTTATAAATTATTATTTTATCTCATCTTACACTGCCCAGCGTCTCCCCTCACCCACCTTCCCATTGCCCATCCCCCAGAGAGGAGGTTACATATAGATCCCCGAGATCGGTTCTCCCTTTCTACTCCCCCTTCCCTCCCCATGTTGCCACTCTCCCCGCTGGTCCTGAGGGGTTCATCCGTCCTAGATTCCCTGTGTTTCCAGATCCCTACTGCACCGCTGTGCATCCTCTGTTCTAACCAGGTTCCCAAGGCAGAATTGGGATCATGATAATTGGGGGTGGGGGGGGGAGCATTCAAGAACTAGAGGAAGGTTTTGAGTTTCGTTTTTGCTACACTGAACTCTGAGTGACTGATTTCCTCCCCACTACCCCTCTGCAAGGGATGTCCAGCTGTCTACAGATGGTCATGGGTCCCCATCACGCACTCCCCTCATTCACGGTGATGTGATTTCCCCCCCTGCTTTTGTTGTTTGAAAACTGGTCCCCTCTGCCCTTCATGATCACACATGTTGGTGTGCTGCTTCCATGTGGGCTTTGTTGCTTCTGGGATGATGGCCGCTTGTTCACTTTCAAGCCTTTAAGTCCCTGGATGCTATATCTCTCAATAACCAAGCACCATCAGCCTTCTTCGCCACACTTGCTTATGCACACATTCGTCTTCAGCATTTATGTGAGGAAGGTGATCACACAATGATGGTTTTTCTTCCTTGATGTCTGCTACCTGGTCCGTTCAACACCTTGTATTCACTTGGGCTGTGTGCTTCTTCTCTGTGGGCTTTGTTGCTTCCGAGCTAGATGGCTGCTTGTTTGCCTTCAAGCCTTTAAGACCCCAGATGCTATATCTTTTTGATAGCCGGGCACCATCAGCTTTCTTTACCACGTTTGCTTATACACATGTCTGTCTTCAGTGATCATGTTGGGAAGGTGGGTATCATGGAATGACCATTTTGCTGGGCAAGGTGCTATTGTATTGAGGAAGTGTGCACGAGGAGGCCCAATATCCACCTGCTACCCTACATATATAAATATATGTACATAGGTCTATTTCCCCCATAATCATAAATATATTTACATATGTACATGTCTGTATTTAGGCTTCTATGCATGCCCTTTGCTTCCTACTCCTTTCCTCTATTTCCTTATGCTTCCCTCCCGTCCCACTACCATGTTCAGCCTTCATTCTGGTTTCAGTAATTCCTCTCAGTTACCTCACCCTTGGTCACTCCCTACCAGTCCTCCCTTCCCCTCCCTGACACTGGTTTTGAACCACTTGATTTTCCCTTGTCCCTGTGTTGGCCAACACCTCCTCCCTTCCCCTACCTCCCACGCTCTCATGTCCCTCCGGGACTGTTGGTCCCGTGACTTTCTTCTCTCATCGTTTGTCCAGCCTATCCTATCTAGGTGGACCTGCTGGTATAGTAATATGTGAATACAAATGCAGATAGCTTTGACAGCACCTGAGTGGCACATAAGAACATGGCTTCAACAGCAGCAACACCGACATGCTGATAGACAAAAAAGCCACTAATATACAAAATTTATAAGATAAAAAAAAGAAAAACAAAACAAAAAGACAGCAACAAAAGAAAAAAAATTCTGTTAGTAGTTCGAGGTCTGTTTGTTGGCCTTTAGGAGTGTTTTCCGGATGAGTCTTGTGGGGTGCCATGTCCTGGCACCAAAGTCCATCCTTTATACTCCCTCGGGATCTCTTTGCTCTGCTTCCCCCGCTGCTCCATTGCACACCCCCAGTGTTTGCCTCGGTGTGGTGGGGTCAGCTCAAGTCCTGTTCTGTGTAGGGTCATGGGTCGGTGCAGGATGTCGCATCTCGTAGTGTGGCCAGCTGTATGGTCCTCTCTGTACATTGGGCCCTCCAAGCCGGGCTATCGTCCTCTGAGCTTGGTGGGCCCAGGTGTACTCCACTCTGTTCTTCCTTCTTCCTTTGTTTCAGCTTCCTTCTGGGTGTGGTGTGGTAGGTCAGTTCCTTTCCCACACCACATGATCTATTTTCATTTTCTGTGGTACTCCCTTCGATTGTGGGGGTCAGGCTAATTCTGGATTGGGCCAGCGTATGGTCCAGTCTCTTTGTGTAATCCTCCGTACTTTACGTTGCCTTCCTGGTTTGGTGTGTCATGGTGGGGTCCGTATGCATGTTCCAGTTCTGTGGTGACACAGCCAATACTCTCCCCTGGGTAGGTTAGTGCTCTGTTCCCCCCATACCATCCACTCGGTTTCTCCCCACCCCGAGAAGCTGCATTTTTCAAAAGTGGCATAACCGTTGCTGACCTCTTCTGCTTGGCATCTTTTCTGAGCTCTCCTCTCCTAATGACAAAGTGATTTTGTTCTCATTGGCTAAGAGGGGTTGAGGTCCAAAATATATGATAATTGGAGTAGTATGTCTTTTCTCCTAGTTGAGCTATTTTTGGGGAGCTTGTGGAAGGCAGGGCTAGACCAAATCAAACAAAAGGGAATCCTTGTTCATCATGCCCTCTGCAGTCATTAGAGTGGTGGAAGAACCATTGCTGACCAATTAAGGAGTAGGCTGTATGGGTGTTTTTTCTTCCTAGAAAATACAGGGAAAGACACAAGCATATGAAAGGTTAACTAACCCCAGACAGGCCTGGCTGTCTGCATAGAAGGTGTGGAAATGGACAGGAAAAGGTAAAAACAGATAAATATACTAAATATCACTTCCAAGTCAACAGGGAAGGGACTGACTTGCTGGGAAGTGAGTCAGTGAGGAATGCTGTCTAGCCAAGAGATTGTCTAATTAAAGCAATCCTTGTTTTCCATCTTAAGGAAAACAGCCACTTGTGTCCTGGCTCAGTTCCTAGCAACAGGAAATACTGGGTACCTAAATAAAGGGTATATGTCTATAGGATGATGAAAGGCAGTATGGATGATATTGTGGTGACTGTAGCTAGAGAAGAGACTGAAGGTCTGTGGTTGCCCTGGTAGGTAGTCCTGCCTCTGGCCTCTCTTCTTCTACCTACCCTTGCCTTTTTTCCCACACTATTTCATTGGTCAGTCTTTCATAATAATAGAGCTAGGCTATTTTGGTTATTGTAGTTTTAAAACAGGAAGTGTAAATCCTCATGTGTTTTCTTCTTTTAACTTTGCTTGAGCTATTTAGAGCCTCTCATCATTTCATATAAACTTAAGGATTGATTTTTTTCATTTCTTTGAAGAATGCTGTTGGAATTTGACTTAGATTGCATTGAATACACATATCCATCATACTCTGGGTACTATTGACATCTTAGTAATATTAAATCTTCAGTTCATGAAAGTGGAACATTTTGTTCATTTATTTAAAAACTTTAATGACTCGTATACTAATGTTCATTGAAGCAATAAGGTGGGAATAATCTAAATGCTCACCAACAGATGAATGGATAAACAACTCATCATCCATATACACAGGCAATACCACTCAGCCTGTAGGATAAATTAAATAGTCTTGAGACATGCTACTATATGGATAGAACTTGAATGCTTTGTGCTTAGTAAAATGAGTCAATCACAAAAAGAACAAATATTCTATGATTTCACTTAGATAAAAATGTAAGAGAAAGGCAAATGTATAAAGCTCAAAGATTGACAAAATAGATATATGTATGGATTGTGACAAGAGCAGTAAGAGCCCCCAATAAAATTTTTTTTAATTCAAAAAAGCTCAAAGTTTATTAGTGGCTACCAAAGATGGGAGGTGAGTGGAAAGCAGGGTTGTTAGTGCTTTTGTAATAATGACCCCATTGAAAGTAGGTTTCCACAGGTGATTATTATAAGTACTGTCACTACGGTGTACACTTGTAACATGCTAAATTGGCAGAACTGCATAAAAGATACATTTACAACAAGAACAAACACCTCATGGCATTTGGTTCCTTGGTTTGGTGGTGTAGGGTCAAATTTTTGTGATGATGGGTCACAGTCTGGTTCTAATCCTTGGTTCTCAGTCTTCTTGTGATAAGGATTCAGTCAAGAGACAAAGCCTGTGGCAAAGCATAGAAAACTTTTTTATTGAAAGTAAAAGTATAGAGGTTCATCAAAGCATAGGAATTTTAGCATACCAAGCAAGTAGCTCAGGAAAGAGATGTGAGTGACCTACTTGCCTGAGGGGTTTCCCTGGTATATTCCTTGCCCTACTTAAAAAGGGTTTGCATTTGTTTTGCTTGTCAATTTTTAGATTATATTTGCTTAGCTTATTTGGGGTTGCTTTTGTTGAGAAATTTCTAGTTATTATTGACCCAGCTTCTTTGCCATTCAATTTCTAGATGGTTGTTTTGCTAGTCAATTGTTTTGCTTCGTTGGGGTTGTTTTACTAGTCAATTCCTCATTCCCAGTATCCCACTCCCCTGGCTCTAAACTATTTAGCTACCTAACATTTCCCCTCTCAAGAGATTGGGACCAAAACTCATTTTGGGAATTGTGCTGGTGATCTTTCTTCTGGAGTTACTTCTTTCTGAGTGATTTTGGTCCTGCTATCTGTCCAGGGGAAGGGTGCCCTCTCACTGGAGTCAGAATTGACATAAGATGGTGTTAATCAAGGGGGTTGAAATCATTTGACAGTTCTTCAGGAGTTGAAATTGCTGGTATGAGGAATGTGTAGGATCTAATTTTCATGAACATTTGAAGCTTAACTGCAGCTAGGAGAGACAAAAGAAACTTATTTATATAAGGACCAAAGCTCACAATGACAAGTCCTGCTATCAAGAGAAAAAAGGGTAATTTTCTTCCAAAGAAACATCTTTCTTTCAGGCTAAAAACAGGGAGCAGAGGCAGAGAGGTGTTCAATGTGGTTGTAGGAGTACTTTTCATTCTTGAAAAGATGCTTTGGCCTCTAAACTGGTTCACTGGTTTAGGTCAAGGTGCTTTGTGATACAGAGTCCTCTGCTGCGGTAGCCTCTTCCTCTTGGCTGCTGATGTCTGTGGATACATTAGGCTTCATATGGGTACAATAGAACCAACTGGGCATTTCAGGAACTTTCACTGTTGTGAGGGTAGAAAGTAAGACAGGAAAAAAGGGCCTTTCCAAATATGCATTAGTTGGTGTCTGAGTGACCCATCTTTTCAGGTTTTTTTGAGGATCTGGATTCTTGAGGAGATCTGTGATCCAACTATCAGAAGCAATCTTGGATCCTTACCTAAAAAACAAAAATTCACTGCCATCTAGTCAAGGCTGATTCATAGTGACCCCCACTGTGGCTTTCTAAGACTGTAAATCTTTACTTATCTGATACTTAGTTAAGAAGCAAAAATTCGTGAAGTGTTACATAGTTTTGGAGCATACCGTGACAGAGCACAATATTGGGTACACACGGCGAGTAGTGAGTCTGCAGTTTGACACCTCTCCCCTCCATAGTGGGGCAAATCAAGAAGAGAACATAACAGATCAGCAGTGGAAGCACAAGCCACAACCCTCCCGAGGAGCCCCCAAAATATACTTCAGCCTAGGAGGGGCAGTTCCTGGAACCTCCCAAGACCTATGGGGAGATAGTGATAAAGGTCAGCAGACAGACCTGGAATTATATATGCCTTTTTTTTGGGGGGGGGTTGCTATTTTTTTCTATTTTTATTCAATTTTTTGTTTTGTCTCTTTTACTGTTTTGCCTACCTATTTAATGTTGGCATGGGGAGCAAACCCGGGGGGAAAAAGCATTGGGACTGACATCCCGGAGGGAATTGTTGGGAGGAGGAGGCAAGGAAAGGGAGTGTTGAGCAAACAACCCCATAGACCGGGGAACAACTAGGGAGTCCAAATCAACAATGAGGAGGATATAGAGATCCCAGTGGTAGTGGAGCAACAGCAGTCTAGCTGAGAGGAATTACTAAGAGTCAGAAGAAGGCCAAGCATGATGGTGGGGCAGGAGGAAGATAAAAGGAAACAGAGGGAAGCTCTAGGAAAGAAAGCTATGGATAGATGTATAAACATAGGTGTATACATATATGTAAATATATTAATTCATAAAATAGAGGTATGGGCCTATGTATGTATGTCAGTACATTGAGGGAGTGAATGGACTTTGGACCTCTGCTTAGGCCCTCCCTCAACACAAGAACACTTTGTTCTAACAGCTTGGCATTCTGTGATACTAACCCTCTCGACATGATTGCTGAAGATAAAATGGGTGCATAAGCAAATATGGTGAAGAAAGCTTATGGTATCTGGCTATCAAAAGATACAGCATCATAAATCATACATATGATGAAGTGCAAACATTTCACATGGCTTTTCTATCTCTAACTCCCACCAAATGATTGAGTTAGACTAGGCAAATAGAGGAGATAGGTCAGTTTGGGTTTCCATGCCCCTGACAATAAAAGAGCTATTTCATAAGCAGGAAAAAAAAAGACACAGTCTTAGACTCTTGAAGTTAGAAAAGCAGCCAACTAGCAGAGAAAGAACAAGCCCACATGGAAGAAGCACATCAGCCTGTACAATCATGGTGTCCATGGGCTCAAGTAACAGGCATTCGAAGACCCCAAACAAACAAAAATACATATTATTGATAACGAGGGGGGGGGTCAGAGCAGAGACCCAAAACTCATCTGTAGACAATAGGACATCCCCTCACAAAAGGATCACAAGGAAGGGATAAGTCAACCATGGCATAGTGTAGCACTGATGAAACATACAATATTCCTCTGGTTCTTTGAGGCTTCCTCACCCCCCACTATCATAACCCCATTCCTGCCTTTCAGTTCTGGCTAGACCGGAGCATATACACTTGTACAGATAAAAGCTCACTACACACGGAATCCAGGTCAGATAAACCCCTCAGGAACAGAAATGGGAGTAGCGATACTGGAAGGTGCGGGGAGGAGGGGAGGAAGGGGAAACCGATCACAATGATCAATACAGACTGCCACCCCGCCTGCTCCTCCCGCCAAGGGGATGGACAACAGAAACATTTGTGAAGGGAGACAGTGGTTGGTGTAAGATACAAAAATAATAATAATTTACAAGTATAATTTATCAAGGGGAGATGAAGGGGAAGGGAAGAGGAGCTGATACCAAGGGCTCAAATAGAAAGTAAATGTTTAGCAAGATATGACAAAATAACGATGTATAAATTACCAAGGGCATATGAGGGAGGGGGGGATGGGGAGGGAGGGGGGGAAAAAAGAGGACCTGATGCAAGGGGCTTAAGTGGAGAGCAAATGCTTTGAGAATGATTGGGGCAGGGAATGTATGGATGTGCTTTATACAATTGATGTATGTATATGTATGGATTGTGGTAAGAGTTGTTTGAGTCCCTAATAAAATGTAAAAGAAGAAAAGAGAAAAAAATGATTAGGGCAAAGACTGTACAGATGTGCTTTATACAATTGATGTATGTATATGTATGAACTGTGAAAAGAATTGTCTCAGCCCCAATAAATTGTTAAAATAATAAAAAAAAGAAAGTAAATGTTTAGAAAATGATGATGGTAACATGTACAAATATGCTTGATACAATTGAAGTATAGATTGTTTTAAGAGCTGTAAGAGCCCCAGTAAAATGATCTTTAAATAAAAAAAAAATATATATATATTACACTAGAATCAGAATGAGCTATCAGGATTTTATAGGGAAGAGCACAAAGCTAAAGATGACCTGCATACTTGCCTTAGTTTTATTTATCTTTTGAATGTAAATGTTAGTTTAGTCAGTTAAAATAACAAATTTTGTAGTACAATTCTAATCTCATACACTGGAAAAAAAGAAATAATTTTCTTATCTTGGGGCTAGAATTAAGTGTGAGCCCCAAATCAATTCATATATCTATGGTTTTAATAGGTCCTGGGTTCACTTTAGAGACCTCATTATCAGTTTATGATAGTGAACAGTATAGTTCATTTCCCCGAGGCATAGATTACTCTACTGATGTAGTTGTTAGGTGCCATTGAGTTGGTTCTGACTCTTAACAACCCTATGTACAACAAAGGAAAACATTGCCCAGGCCTGTACTATTCCCATAATTGTTCTTATGTTTGAGTCCATTGTTGCAGCCACTGTGTCGATCCGTCTTTTCAGGGACTTTTTTTGTGCTCCCCTTATTTTACCAAGCATGATGTCCTGCTTCATATTTCGAAAATGTGTCAAAATTTGTGAGAGTTTCCCTATCATTGCTTTTAAGGAATATTCTGGTTGTACTTCTTCTAAGACAGATTTGTTTGTCCTTTCGCAGCCCATGGTACATGGAACATTCTTGCCAGTAACATAATTCATATGCATGTATTCTTGTTCCAACTGGCTTATTCAGTATCCAACTTTCACATGCATATGAGGCAATTGAAAATATGATGGCTTGTACTAGGTGCCTGTTAGGCCTCCTTGCTTTCCAGCACTCTATAAAGGTCTTGTGCAGCAGGTTCACACAATGTGATGCATCCTTTGATCTCTTGACTGCTGCTTTAATTGCGAATCCAGCAAGTTGAAATCTTTGACAGCATCATTATTTTCTCCATAGATCATGATATTACCTGTTGATCCAGTTGTGAGAATTTTAGTCTTCTTTACATTCAGTCGTACTCCGTACCAAAGGCAGCAATACTTGAGCTTCATCAGCAAGTGCTTCAAATCTTCCTCACTTTCAGCAAGCAAATTTGTGCCATTTGCATATCACAGGTTGTTAATAGGCCTCCCCCTAAACCAGATGCTCTAATTATTACTTCAGCATATCGATTGAATAAATATGGTGATATGATACAACTGTGACACACACCTTTCCTGAGATTTTAAACTATGTAGTCTTCCTTTGTGTTTGCACAACTGCCTCTTGATACATGTTTAAGTTCTTCAGGAGCACAGTGAATTCTCACCCTTCTAAAGGTAGTTATGATTCCACAATAGAATGTATGTTCAATAAAACAGAAGTGAACATTTGTTTTCTGATTTCAGCCAAGATCCATTTGACATCAGCAATGTTATCCTTTGTTCCACATCTTCTTCTAAATCCAGCCTGAACCTCTGGCACCACCCTGTCAATGTACTGCTGAAATTGTCACCACCCTGTCAATGTACTGCTGAAATTGTTGTAGGACCATCTTCAGCAAAATTTTACTTGCATGTGATAACAATGACATTGTTGTATAGTTTGAACATTCTACTGGGTCACTTTTCTTTGGAATATCTACAAATATTGCTGTCTTCCAGGCAGTTGACCAAGTAGCTGTCTTTAAAATACTTGGCATAGATGAGTAATTACTGCCTATGTTTCATAGCTTGTTGCAACACTTCGATGGATGTCCCATCAATTTCTGAAGTTTTGTTTTGGCTAATTCTTTCAGTGCAGCTTGAACTTTTTTTAGTACCATTGTTTATTTGTTTTTTCTTATGTGCTACCTCCTGAAATAGTGGAGTGTCCACCAGTTCTTCTTGGTGCAGTGATTGTATTTTTTCCATCTTCTTTTGATGCTTCCTTCATCATTCAATATTTTACCCATGTACTCTTTCAGAATCGCTACTCCAGGCATGACTTTTCCTTGAGTTCTTTCTGGTTAAGGTATGCTAAGCACTTTCTTCCCTTTTGTTTTTCTAATTTTAGGTCATTGTGCATTTCATTATATTTGTCTTTGTCTTCACAAGATGCCCTTTGAAATTTTCTATTCAGCTTTCTTCAGTTTGCCTTAGGTACTCTGATTATGAGCAAGTTTTGCAGTTGCTTCAGAATTCCACTTTAATTTTTTTTCTTTCCTATCTTTTTAGAGACCCTTTGCTTTCTTCATGAATGACGTTCTTGCTGTCCTCCCACAGCTCATTGGGCCTGTTGTCATTAATGTACAATGTGCCAGATTTGTTCTTGAGATGTTCTAGAAATTTAGATCATATTTTGGCCTTCATGTACTTGTTTGAACTTCCTTCAGTTTTACCCTGAACTTACATATGAGCAATTGATGGTCTGTTCCATAGTCAGCACCTCGCTTGGTTTTAGCTGCTGATATTGGAGCTTCTTCAATATCTTTACCCAGAGATTTAGTCAATTTGATTTCTGTGTATTCAATCTGGAGAAGCTCATGTGTATAATCACCTTTTGTGTTGTTGAAAATAAGTATTTGTGATGAAGAAGTTATCGATTATGCAAAGTTCTATCATGTCATCTCCAGCTTTGTTCTATTACCAACTCTGTATTTTCTAGCTACTGTTCCTTCCTGTTTGTTTCTAAGTTTTGCATTCTGATGACCAAAAATTATCAATGCATCTTGATTGTATATTTGATCCATTTCTGACTAAAGTTGTAGGAAGAATTCTTCAATTTCTTCATCCCTCGCTTTTCTGGTTGGTGCATAAATTTGAATAATAGTTGTATTGATTGGATTTCCTTGAAAGTGTATGGATAGAATGCCATCACATATAGCATTGTACTTCAAGACAGACTCTGAAACTTCCTTTTTGAAAATGAATGTCATGCCATTCCTCTTGATTGTGTTATTCCAGCATAGTAAATCAAATGATTTCCTGATTCAAAATAACTGATACTATTCCATTTCATCTGAGTAATGCCTATGTTATGGATTTTTATGTCTTCCAGTTTATCTTTGATTACTTCAATATTTCCTAGATTTAAATTTTGCCCATTCTTAGTTCTAATCATTAGCAGATTTCTCAGTTATTTCTTCTCTCTTTTTTAAAAATCATTTTATTGGGGACTTGTACAACTCTTATCACAATGCATCCATCCATCCATCCATTGTGTCAAGCACTTTTTAACATTTGTTTCCCTTATCATTCTCAAAACATTTGCTTTCTACTTGAGCCCTTGACTCCTCATTTTTCCCCTCCCTCCATACTCCCTCCTCCCTCATGAACCCTTGAAAATTTATAAATTATTATTATTTTGTCGTATCTTACACCATCCGATGTCTCCCTTCACCCACTTCTCTGTTGTCCGTGCCCCAGGGAGGAGGTTATATTTAGATCCTTGTAATCTGTTCCCCCTTTCTCGCTCATTTTCCCTCCACCCTCCTGGTATTGCACTCTCACCACTGGTCCTGATTCCCTGTGTTTCCAGTTCCTATCTATACCAGTGTACATCCTCCGATCCAGCCGGATTTGTAAGGTAGAATTGGGATCATGATAGTGGGGGTAGGAAGCATTCAAGAACTACGGGAAAATTGTATGTTTTATCATTGCTACACTGCACTCTGACTGGTGTCTTCTCCCCACGGCCTTTCTCCAAGGGGATGTCCAATTGCCCACAAATGGGCCTGGGTCCCCATTCTGCACTCCTCCTCATTCAAATGCTATGAATTTTTTTGGTCTTTGATGCCTGATGTCTGATCCCTTTGACGCCTCGTGATCTCACAGGCTGGTGTGCTTCTTCCATTCTTCTTACCTTGAATTGTGACTGTCAGCAAATGAATATTATAAAGGTCCCACTCCACAAGCATTCCTGGACTCATGTCACCATGGTTGACTCCTCTCTGAGAAAGCAGCTCTTCTTCAATTCATTTTGCGTGCCCTCTGACCTGAGGGGCCCATGCTCCAGCCTGATATCTGACCATGTTCTGCTTCCATTCATTAGGCTTTCAATATGTGACATTGTTTTGAAGCTATAAATAAAGTTTCCATGATTTCTTCCTTTGAAATGGGAAGCGGATTCCTTCTTTATTGTCTTTTCTATTCTATGTTCTGATTCTATTGACAATGTCATTAATTTAGTCAATGGTATAGAATTTAAAACACTGTTGAGAAATGAAAATTATACATGTATAGGCCTGCTTTTTAGACGATAATACATGGATTGTTGACTTGTACAGATTAAATACTTATATGAGAGGACACTATTTACACACAAAGTAGAGGTGGGTGACAGGGCAAACTTTCAATAACATATTCAAAAAGGCAGAACCATGCCTAAAAGACTAATGCATGTCCAAAGAAAGCAAGGACAACATTAAAATAGTAAATATATGATAGTCCTGGGCCACCATTTATTGGGCACCCTCAAAGTAAAAGTTCCGAACCAAAATCCAACATCCACTAATTTCTTAACCTTGGCCTCATAGTTATATACTAATTTGCAAACTAGGATGTTTCATCCTAAAGTCCAAGGGTCAGTTTCTTAAATCTGATACAACTGTTTGAGGTAAAGCCCAGTTCACTTACTGGGAATACCATATTGAATCCTACTGGTGTAGCCTATGAATGGTCAGCTATAAACTGCAATACTTAAATTACTGACTTGTAAAGATTAAACTCAAGTGACTGTGAACTATTTGCACAAAAAGAGGTTGGGATAAGGCAAAAAATTTCAGTAACATTCATTCACAAAGATAGAGCCATGCCTACTAGATGAATATGTATCAAAACAAAATAAAGAAGGCAATAAAATAGTAATTGTATGGTAGTTCCTGGCCACCATTCATCTAGCATTCTCAAGGTAAGCGTTCCAAACCAAAGCCCAGCAATTTCCATTTCTATAACCTTGAGATAGCAGTCATCTGCCTTTTCTTACCCTATGGAGTTTCAACTTTAAGTCCAAGGGCTACAGGTGAGTTTGAAGGAAAGCCTCATTCACTTAGTGGGGTTTGCACATCGAGTCCGTTTGGTATGGCCTGTGAAAGATGCTGTGCCCTTTAAAAGAATAGAATCTAAAGTCCCAGTAATAAGGACAGTGTCACCAAGGGATGGATATAAACAAGGTTAAACATATCCAATTAGGAACATAGTACCTGGCGTGTGTTCTCCCCTTGGGTTCTATATTAGTATTGTTAACAATATTTTAGGGTTTTTTCCCCCTTGATGAGAGGTTACTACTCTTGGTTTACCCACCAACAGAAATGTCATTGCCTTATCTTTGACATACATGTCCCCTCACCTATCTTAACTTGAAATTCCAGTAAGATTCTATTATCACTCTGATAGCACTGTCTGTTAATATGGGGTGACATTAGCACAATTTTGTATGGTAGCAACTAGGGTTTTTTCCCCCTTGATGAGAGGTTACTACTCTTGGTTTACCCACCAACAGAAATGTCATTGCCTTATCTTTGACATACATGTCCCCTCACCTATCTTAACTTGAAATTCCAGTAAGATTCTATTATCACTCTGATAGCACTGTCTGTTAATATGGGGTGACATTAGCACAATTTTGTATGGTAGCAACTAAATGGTCTTCATTCTCTCACCACATCTTGAAAAATGATCACAGTTGATGGGAGGCCTCCTCTGTTAAAGTGGATTTTAAGTTGTACATATAATTGTTTTTACACAGGTTTCATGAAGGCTAGGCAGGTTTTCTACTCCATTGCTTGGGAGACTAGATTATAAGATTAGATGACTTGAACACAGATGGTTGATTTCCAATAGTTGTTTATCCTTATAGTAGTAAACTCATATAATTTTGTCCCTGTTTGATTGACTAACTTTAAACCGTATAGTGGGTTTCAGTTCCCTCGACATCATGATATATTTCTTGGTTTTATTGCTGTTTTTTAAAATCATTTTATTGGGGGCTATTACAGCTCTTATCACAATCCATCCATCCATCCATTGTGTCAAGCACATTTGTGCATATGTTGCCACCATCATTTTCTTTTTTTTTTTAACAATTTATTGGGGCTCATACAATTCTTTTCACAGTTCATACATATACATACATCAGTTGTATAAAGCGCATCCATACATTCCCTGCCCCAATCATTCTCAAGGCATTTGCTCTCCACTTAAGCCCCTTGCATCAGGTCCTCTTTTTTTTCCACTCCCTCCCCATTCCCTCCTCCCTCATGTGCCCTTGGTAATTTATACATCGTTATTTTGTCATATCTTGCCCTATCCGGAGTCTCCCTTCCCCCCTTCTCTGCTGTCCCTCTCCCAGGGAAGAGGTCACATGTGGATCCTTGTAATCAGTTCCCCCTTTCCAACCCACTCACCCTCCACTCTCCCAGCATCGTCCCTCACACCCTTGGTCCTGAAGGTATCATCCACCCTGGATTCCCTGTACCTCCAGCCCTCATATGTACCAGTGTACAGCCTCTGTCCTATCCAGCCCTGCAAGGTAGAATTCGGATCATGGTAGTTGGGGGGAGGAAGCATCCAGGATCTGGGAGAAAGCTGTGTTCTTCATCGATACTACCTCACACCCTAATTAACCCATCTCCTCTCCTAAACCCCTCTATGAGGGGATCTCCATTGGCTGACACTTGGGCCTTGGGTCTCCACTCTGCACTTCCCCCTTCATTTAATATGATATATATACATATATACATATACATATACACATATATACACATACATAAACACACACTTTTCTCTTTTTTTTTTTTTTTTTTGCATGATGCCTTATACCTGGTCCTTTGGGCACCTCGTGATCGCACTGACCGGTGTGCTTCTTCTATGTGGGCTTATTTGCTTCTGAGCTAGATGGCCGCTTGTTCACCTTCAGGCCTTTAAGACCCCAGACACTATCTCTCTTGATAGCCGGGCACCATCAGCTTTCTTCACCACATTTGCTTATGCACCCATTTGTCTTCAGCGATCCTATCATGGATGTGTGCAGTCAATGATATGATTTTTTGTTCTTTGATGCCTGGTAACTGATCCCTTTGGGACCACTCGATCACACAGGCTGGTGTGTTCTTCCATGTGGACTTTGTTGCTTCTGAGCTAGATGGCCACTTGTTTATCTTCAAGCCTTTAAGACCCCAGTCACTATCTCTTTTGATAGCCGGGCACCATCAGCTTTCTTCACCACATTTACTTGTTCACCCACTTTGGCTCCAGCCGTTGTGTTGGGAGAGTGAGCATCATAGAGTTCCAATTTAATAAAAGAAGGTATTCATGCATTGAGGGAGTGTTTGAGTAGAGGCCCAAGGTCCTTCCGCCACCTTAATACTTGACCTATAAATATAGACACATAGATCTATTTCCCCATCCTCCTATATATATTTGCTTGTACATGTCTTTGTCTAGACCTCCATGAATGCCCTTTGACTCCTAGCTCTTTCCTCCATCTCCCTTGACTTTCCTCCTGCCCTACTACCATGCTTCATCGCCACCTGGGCTAGAGTATACCTCTTCTCTAAGCAACCTTACCCTTGATCATTTCCCACCAGGCCTGCCACTACCCCTTCTCTACCATTTGGGGTCCCATGTTTTTCCCTTGTCCCTGGGTTTGTTAACACCACTTCCTTACCCCCCCTACCCCCCCACCCCAAGTCCCCCCAGAACTGTCGGTCCCGTTGTTTTTCCTCCAGATAGTTCATCCAGCCTGTCCTATTCAGACAGACCTGTGGAGTCACTAACATGCATGAAAACTAGACAGAGGAAAACAAAGCAACAGTATACAACCAGACAACAAAACAACAAAAACAAACCACTGACAAAGAACAGAACAAAACAGTTCACAAGAGAAAAGCTTGTAGTTAGTTCAGGGATCGTTTGCTCGCCCTTAGGAGTGTTTTCCAGTCCAGTCTGTTAGGGCACCACGCCCTGGCCCCAAAGTCCACTTTCAGCATTCCCTGGGGACCTTGCCACTCCATTCACTTGCTGTTCCTCTGCATTCCCCCAGTGATTTGCCTCGGTGTGGTGGGATCAGGTCAGGTGCAATTCCCACACTGTGTCTCCGGTGCTGTCCCCTGTATCGCCCTTAGTCACTGAGGGGCATCATGTCTCATAGTAGGGCCAGCCATGTTGTTCTCTCTATGGACGCCACCATCATTTTCAAAACATTTTCTTTTTACTTGAGCCCTGGTATCAGCTCGTTCCCCTCTCGCCCACTCTCACTCCCTCATGATCCCTTAATTTATAAACTTTTTTTCATATCTTACACTGAATGCTGTCTCCCCTCACCCACTTTTCTGTTGTCCGTTCACCAGGGAGGAGGTTAAATGTCAATCATTGTGATCAATTTCCCCTTCCTCCCCTCCCACCTTCCCCTTCCCCTCCTGGAATCACTACTCTCATTATTGGTCCTAGCCTGATTAACAAGGTAGAATTGGGGTCATGATAGTTGGCTGGGAGTGTCATTAAAGACTAGAGGAAAGTTCTATGTACTATCAGTGTTATACTGCACCATGAATGGCTCATCTTTTCCCTGTCACCCTTCCATAAAGGGATGTTCAATTGTCTACAGATGGACTTTGGGTCTCCACTCCGTACTCCTCATTCCCATTGATATGATATTTTGTTCCGAGTCTGAAATGTCTGATACCTGATCCCATCCACACCTCATGATCACACAGGCTGGTGTGCTTCTTCGACGTGGGCTTTGTTGCTTCTCAGCTAGATGGCTGGTTGTTTATCTTCAAGCCTTTAAGACCCCAGATGCTATATCTTTTAATAGCAGGGCACCATCAGCTTTCTTCACATTTGCTTATGCATCCATTGTGTATTCAGTGATTGTGTCGGGAAGGTGAGCATCACAGAATGCATGGTTATTAGAAAAAAGTATTCTTGCATTAAGAGAATACTTGAGTGGAGGCCTAATGTCCATCTGCTACCTTAATACTTAACTTATCGATATACATACATAGATCTATTTCTCCATCGTTATATAAAAATATATTTATATATGTACATGTCTGTATTTAGAGCTCTATAAATGTCCTTTGCCTCATAGTTCTTTCTTCTATTTCCGTTTACTTTCCTTTTGTCCCACTATAATTGTCTGCCTTCATTTAGGTTTTGGTAATTCCTGTCGGCTACAACATGAGGAACTGCATTAAAGTGTGTAGCATTAGGAAGGTTGAGAATCACTGTTCTATAGTTTCCAGCACTTTTCTTGTGAAGCTTTTGGAATGTTCCATATATAAAATCATATCATCTGTGAATAATGATAGTTTACCTCTTCTTGACCCAGACGGATACCTCTGATGCCTTTTCTTTGCATTATGTTGTTAGCTAGGACCTCCAGTACAATGTTAAATAAGAGTGGGGACAAGGGTTATCCTTGTCTGGTCCCATGTTTCAAAGGGATTTTTTTCATCTTTTCTCCATTGACTACCACATTGGCTGTTGGTCTGTCATATATAGCTTGTGTAATATTGAGGAACTTGTCTTCCATTCTTATCTTCTTGAGTGTCTTAAAAAAGAATGAGTTGGGGGTAGAGGGGGAAAAATGAACAGCTGATACCAATGGGTCAAGTAGAAAGTAAATGGTTTGAGAATGATGAGGGAAACAAATGTACAAAAATGCTTGACACAATGGATGCATGTATGGATTGTGATAAAAGTTGTACAGGCCCCCAATAAAATGATTTTTTAAAAGCTGTAAGAGCCCCCAATACAATGATTATAATAATAAACAAGAATGAGTGTTGGATGTCGTCCAATGCTATTTCCGCATCTGTCGATATTATCATGTGGTTCTTATAAATTTCCATGTCAATATGGCAAATGATACTAAAGGTCTTTCATATGTTGAGCCATCCCTGCATCCATGGTATGAATTCCACTTGGTCATGGTGAATTATTTGTTTTATATACTTTTGTATTATATTGGCCAGTATTTTGTGAGCCATGCCCAGTTTAGGTATCAGAGCTATGCTAGATTCATAGAAGGAATTTGGGACTTTTCCATCTTTTTCTATGCTCTGGAAGAATTTGTATAGGATTGGTGTCAGTTCTTCCCTGAATGCTTGTTAGTATTCTCCTGTGAAGCCATCCGGCCCAGGGGATTTTTTTGTTCGTAATCCCTTGATAATCTTGCCGATTTCTTCTATTGCTATGAGATTCTTGACATCCATCTGGAATAGTCTAGGAAAGGATTATTTTTCCAAGTATATTTGTTCATGTTTCCAAAGTTGTTGAATTCATTGGAGTATAGAGCTTTACAGTACTACATAATTATCCTTTTGATTCCATTAGATTCTGTTGTAATGTCCCTGGTTTCATCCCTCATTCTTGTTATTGAAATTTTTCCTTCCTTTCTTTTGTTAGGTTTGCTAGTGGTGTATTGATTCTGTTAATTCTTTCTAAGAACCAACTTTCAGCAGCATTATTTTTTCCCATATTTCTTTTGTTTTCCATCTCATGATTCTCAGCCCTGATTTCTATTATTTCTTTTTTTTGCTGTTAGTATGATTGTTCTGTTGACTTTTTTCTAATTGCTGTAAATTTTGTGCCAGCATATCAATCATATGTCTTTCATCATTTTTCATGTGTATTGCTAGCATATATTTCTAGCAAACTTCCTCTGATAATTCCCTTTGCTATGTTCCAAAGGTTTTAGTACATCATATTCTCATTCTTACTGGTTTCTAGAAACTTCCTAATTTTATCTCTGATCTGGGCCAGTACCCACTCATTTTGCAATGGAGAGTTATCCATCCTCCAATTGTTTGCCCTTGTTTTCTTAATTGCCCTTCTGTTGATTTCCAACCTATTGCACAGTGGTCAGAGATAAAAGTCTGTATGATTTCAATGTGCTTGAATTTATAGTTTCCACTTGTGTCCCAACATGTGGTATATCTTCATGTATGTACCATGTGGGCTTGAAAATAATGAATTTTTTTTGTATTTGGGTGGAGAGCTCTCAAAATATGTATCAGGTCAGGTTGTCTTATTGTAATGTTTAGATCTGTTGCCTCCTTCTTATGCTTCTTTCCCTGTGATATTTTTTTTCTCACTCATTCACATTGATATGATTCTTTTGTTCCAGGTATTTGATGTCTGATACGTGATACCATTGACACCTCATGATCGCACAGGTTTCCATGCTTCCTCTATGTGGACTTTAAAAAAAAATTAAGTAATTAACTTAATTTTTTTCTCAGACTTGTACTCATCTTTAATTTTTTTAGTTAAATACTCTTATTGAGGGCTCTTATATCTCTTAGCACAATCCACACAATCAGTTGTTGTGTCAAACACATATGTACACATGCCACCATCATCATTTTCAAAACACCTTTCTACTTCCATGTGGGCTTTGTTGATTCTCAGCTAGAAGGCTGCTTGTTTATCTTCAAGCCTTTACGACTCCAGGTGCTATACTTTTGATAGCTTGGCACCAGCAGCTTTCTTCGCCACTTTTGCTTATGCACCCATTTTGTCTTCAGCGAGTGTGTGTGTGGAAGATGAGCATCACAGAATGCCAGGTTATTAGAACAAAGTGTTCTTGCATTAAGGGAAGTGACTATGTGTGTGTGGTTCATTATCACCTTCTTTCTACCGTTGAGATAATGCTGTCTTGAGAGCTGTTTTCTCTTTGTTGCCCTCTCGATGGAGTTGTTCTATATGATGGTCTCTTGTGCATGGTAATTGTTGTTCTTCTGCTTGTACTGGGTCAGCAAGATCTTTTGTTGAGTTGGGTTTCTTTAGCCATATTCTTTGAGATTTTCCTTGTTTGGGAAGACTCTTACTTCTCTATCTATCCTAATAGATTTATTTGGCTGGATAGAGTATTCTTGGGTTTGTGTTATTTGCCTTCAGTTTTTAAAATATATTACTCTACTCCCTTCTATTCTTCATGTCCTATGATAGGACTGAAACATATTCGTATTTGGGTACCTTTATAGGTGACTGCTAGCTTTTCCTAACTGCTCTTAGGATATTCTCCTTTTCCTCACTGCTGGATAATTTAACTATTATGTGCTTTGGTGACTTCTTCTTGGAATTTAGTCTAGCTGGTGTTCTCTTGGCCTCCTGAATGGTTGCCAAATTTTCATTAATTAAGCTGCGGAAGTTTTCCTCTAAGAATTCCCTCATTATTTTTGCCATTGTCTTCTTCACTGTGTTTTTTTTTTTCTTGTAGTCCAATTGATCTAATGTTGTTCCTTTATATAGCATCATATATGGCTCTCCGGTTTTCTTTAGGTTCTCTGATTATCTTTTCTTACTGCCTTTCCCTTTTGTTGAAATCTGCATGGTTATCCTCTAGGTCACTGGTGTGATTCTCTGCCCCTTTGAGTCTGTGGCAAGGTCTGCGAATTTGCTACTGGATTTTGTTATCTCATCCCTTGGTTCTTGTATTTTCCTTTGGTGTGTGGCCTTCATTTCCTTTATCATTTCATCCTATTTTTGTATTGCTTCCATCATATCCTGAATGACTCCAAGCAGCATTCTGAAGATTTCTTTTTGTGGCTGGTCAATGTCTGTTTCTTCTATGCATGTCATTAGGTTCAGCACTTTTTCCAATCTTTCTTTTTGTTTCTCCTGCTTTTTTCGTTGAGGTTGTTGGAGCTGGTTGCTATTTACATTTTGTTTTAGCAGAACTAGGCGTCGTTTTCCAGAGAGTCGAAGAGCACTGGGCTCTCTCTTTGGTAGACTCGTAGGATTACTTCTTCAAACTACCTTCAGCTAACTGAACTGGGGGTTGGACTACCCCTTTATCCTTCTGAGGTTTCACTCTTACCCTTGCCAACCAGTATTCCATAGTTTGGAGGGCAAGTTGGATGGTCTTCTCAGGGGACACTGGTTCAGTGGTTGTGGGCTTGCAAGGATTGCACTTCACTGGATGAGCTCCCAGGAAGCCATTGTGGTGTGCCCCATGGAAGCTTTAAACACCTTGGATGTTGTGTGGCAGTGCCTTCTGCAAAAGGAGTGCTTCAGAGGGTGTGTGGGTGTGCCCACCTTGGTGTAGAGCACCATGTTGGCAAGTGACATGGCTCTAGTCAGCAATATCGCCGCGGAGGTTGGACAGAGGTTCCTGCAGTAGCATGGAGCACCACAAAGGGCAGGCAGGAGTTTCCCACGCCACTTACAGGGCCTTGGGGGGCAGGTGGGAGTTCCCCCATCTATTTGAAGGGGAGAGTCCCCAGTCATTAGGGTGCAGCAGAAGGCAGGCAGGATTTCCCCAGCCACAAGTAAGGCCACCGAGGGTGTGTGTGAGCTTCCCCATCTGGGCAGGCGGAGTTGCCCTTTTTTGTGCTTGGTGAGAAGGTAGTTTCTCCAGCAGTTTAGAGCGGTGCCCCGCCCTCCCCCAACCCATACCCTGAGAACTTGAACTGAATTTGCCCCCAGCTATGGGCTATCCATTTGTGCTCTGTGAAACTGTGTTCTGGGACTAGTAAATGCCCCAGCTGCTCTTTGTTATGTAGAAAGCCCCTGGACTGTGCACTGGAGATTACCTCTGGCTACCTTGTTATGCTAAAGGACAGTGTTTTGCAGGCTTTCATTCAAAGTTAGGTGAAGGTCCACAGCCTAGAATTTGAAGTTTTTACCTAGAAAATAGTTTCCCCCTTTTTATATTGCACTTCTGCTGTTCCCTGATTTCAGGGCTATCACGCTGCCTCCCAGGTGAGGAGGACTAGCTTATCAGAGAGAGTTTGTTTTTGTTTTTCTGGCCAACTGGAACTGAATGGCACGCTTCACCCCACCCCCACTATGGACTATCCATTTGTCATTTGTGAAACTGTGATCTGACAAAGTAAAGATCCCAGCATCTCTTCAATGGCTGCAAACGATTATCTAACTATTATGCTGGCAGGCATGGAACTGGGGAGAAGCAGGAAGGGATTGCTGATGTACCCCGTCTTTTACTGGCTGCGAGGTGGGGGACTACCAAACCCTAGAATGAAAGCACAGGGTGTCTAGTAGTGTGGGAGAACTCTAGTGTGATGTCTTGTGACTAGCTCTCACAGGCTCTCTTTGAGCCTGGGATTATGACCACTTTTAGACAGTAGTCTGTGGTAATCCCTGCTTACTGTAGGGCCAGGGTGCAGGGAGGGGTCACTTACGCTGTCCTTCCAGGCATGGCCTGAGACCAGCAGAGCCTGCAGGCAAGCACAATGAGCCAAGAACATTTCAATGTGTTCTCAATTCACCTTGTGAGTTAAAAAAAAGGGCAGAGGGGACAGTCCGGACTGGATCCTGGTACACTGATTGTGTTTTTAGCACTTGGCCTCCCAGGCTTGGCTTCGTTACCTCTTAATTTTCTGGTCTGGCAGCAGGATTGCTGGGTGGGTAATTCTACCTGGATGTCATCTTGTCCCAGGTCCTGTCCTAATCTGGTTTTATTTTTTTAATATCATTTTTGGAGCTCTCTTCCAGGTGTATAAGAATTCTATTGATTTCTGCTTTTTAACCTTGTATACTGCTACATTACCAATTCTCTCAATTGTTTCCAACAGTATTTCTGTGAAGTCCTTGGGGTTCTCTCTGTAAAATCATATCATCAGCAAATAGAGTTTCACTTCTTTTTTACCTAATTGGTGTAGTGGTTACATGTTTGATTGTGATCTGCATGATTGGCAGTTTGAATCCATCAGCAGCTCTGCGAGAGAAAGACTGGGCTTTCTACCCCTGTAAATAATTCCAGTCTTGGAAATCCACATGGGGTCGCTATGAGTCAGCATTGACTTGATGGCAGTGAGTTTGGGTTGTTTTAGGTTTACCCAATTATTTGTTCTTGATTTTTTTTGGTTTTGTTTTCTAGTGCTTCTGGTTAAGACTTCCAGCATGATGTTGAATAAGGGTGGTAATAGGGGCATCCTTGCCTGGTTCCAGTTCTCTTAGGAAATGTATTCCATTTTCCCCCTTTGACCATGATGTTGGCTACTGGATTTTATTTTTACTTGTGTTTTTTATTAGAAATGGGTGTTTGATATTGTTACATTCAACACTCTTGATTTTCTGCACTTATTCATAGGACCATGTGATTCTTGTTCTTTGTCTTGTGTATGTGGTGCATTTCTTTGTTTTTTTTAATGCAATCATTCTTGCATCTCTGTTATGAATCCCATTTGGTCATGATGAGTTATTGTTTTTTAATATGTTGTTGGATTCTATTTGCCAGAATTTTCTTTGGTGAATTTGTGCATGTATGTTCATGAAGGATACTGGTCTGTAGTTCTATCTTTATGAAGTCTCTGCCTGCTTTTGCTATAGATGCTGTTGTTGCTTCAAAGAATGTTTTGGGGTTCACTGTCCTTTTCTGGATTTTGGAATAGTATGTATGGTATTGAATACTTGGTTGATTTCCCTTGTGAAGCCCATCTGATCCTGGGATTTCTATGGTTGGCTGTTTCTTTATGATTTTTTTTTAATATCTTCTTTTGATATTTGTCAGTTACACTTTTCTATATTCATCTGTGTTAATTTGGATAGATGGTGTATTTCTGGGTATTTGTTCATTTCTTCTGGATTTTCAAATTTATCAGAGTACAATCTTTTGTAGGAAAGTGTTTTAATTCCTTTTATTTCATTTTTATCTCTGATGTGTCATCTTTGTCATATCTAATTTTAGATATTTCCATCATTTTCTTTTCCTTTGTTAACTTTATCAGTGGTTTGCCAATTTTATGAATCCTTTCAAAGAACCAACTTTTTGTCATCTTCATATTTTGGTTTTGTGGTTTATTTGTTTTTCCTTTAATATTTATGATTTTTTGTGTGGAAGGTTTATGTTGTTTACCTTGTTTTAGTTTTTGATAAGTTGTATTAACATTTTGATTTTGAATTTCTCTTCTATTTTCCATGTGTGTGTTGATTGTTAAAAGTTGCCCTCTCCTAATTACTTTTCCTGTGTCCCAAAGGTTTTAGTGTGTTATGTTATCATTATCATTTGTTTCAAGTAATTTCTTAATTTCATTCCTTATTTGATGCACTGCCGAGTTCTTTTTAAATAGTATGTTCTTAAGTATCTATGTGTGTTGTCTTTATGTTCCTGTCCTTTCATTATATATTTCCAGTTTTATAGCAGTGTTATCTGAGAAAATGGATTATAGGATCTCAATGGTTTGAATTTGTTGAAGCTTACTCTTTGGCCTCATGTAATTTATTCTAGAATATGTATTGTATGGACTGCACATAAATGAATACCGTGTTGTTGTTTGCTGGAGTGTTCTCTATGTATCTAGGAGGCTGAGCTGATTAATTGTGTTGTTTAGCTCTTCTGTTGAGTTTCTTTCCTAATAACTTATCTTTCCATGTGAGTTCTATGTTGATGTCTACTATTATTGTGGAATTGTTTATATCTGTCTTTAAATCTTTGAGAATTGGGCGGTGCATTTCAAAGATCTTTTATGTAATTTGCATATGTTTATTAAGGTTACATGTCCTTGGTGTATTGTTCATTTAAGCATTATGTAAGTGTCCACTCTTGTGCTTATTGTGTTATTTGCCTTGAAATCTGTTATTTTGGACATCTGTTTTATCAGAGATTAATATTGCCACTCCTGCCTTTTTCATGTTTGCCATTGGCTATGATTTTTAATCTATTTTTTGGTCCGAGTTTAAGGTGTATCTCTTATAGGCAGCAAATAGATGGGTCTTGTTTTCTAATCCAGTCGACTACACACCCTGTGTTTTGATTAGTCCATTTTTTAGTTTTTCGATTAGTCCATTTTATCCATTCAGTGTCATTATTGAATGAAATGTGCAGGTTTGCTGCTGTCATTTCTGTGTGCAAATATTCAGACCACAAGATATATTTGTGTCTGTATATAATTTTTTAAAAGAAATGCAGTCTCTGAAATTCACATTAGCAGTTCAGTTCTACCCTGTCCTACAAAATTGCTATGATTTGACATAGATTTGATGGCAGTGTGGTGTGGTTTGAGTTTATGTTTAGAAGAAGTATAAAGAAAGGAACAAAGTGAAAAAGAGGGTAAAGAGAGAAGGGGGGAAAGGAAGAAAAGAAAGGACACGGACTGAAATAGTGCATGTGCAGAGGGAAGAAGGAGAAATAAATGAGACAAAAACTGGTCTGTAGTTTGAGTGTGGGAAATGGAGCTCTGTTGCTATGGTAGTGTGAATGTGGGTGTGTACACTCAGAGGAAAAAGGAGAAAACCTTTTTGGGGTGTGTCTGACTGAATTTAGAGGCCTACTTCTGTTTTTCTGGTGGGAAAGGTGGGGTTACACTGGAAGAGACACGTGGAGAGAACTAGAGAAAATAATATCATACTAGAATAAAAGCACAATAAGCAAAGTAAACAATTGTATTGTACAAAAGTTCAATAACTGAACCAAATGGTTGAAGAATAAAACTGCCTTGTGGATGGGAATTACTGCTCCTTTCATGCTGTTACTGAAGGTATGTGCTTGCTTGCCATATGGGGTGGTGCTGGGGAAAAAAGCAGGAAAGAAGTAGGAAGGAAACAATGGCAAACGATTTTCATCGTTACCGAGAATGTATGTACCAAGCTTCTCACATGGTATTCACACAGGATTCCTAGATGCTAACAAGATAAGACATTTGGCTGGCTGGATTGCCTTAAGGAATGGGAAAAAAATGGCTCCCTGGGAAGAGCAATGTGCACAGAAATGGTTCGTGTGCTGGACAATATTAAAGGAGATTCTGTCAGCAGTTGTTGCTGCTCACTCACGCGAAGTAACTTTGGTCTATTTAGCTTTTAAGTTCATTTTCTCACTTCCAGGGAGTGCATGATATCCTTTCTAGTGGAACCTTTCTGGTAGTTGCTGAGGAGATCCTCCCATGCTTGTTATTTCTTGCTACCATCAAGTCGATGCTGATTCATAATGATCTGCGGTGTGTTTCCAAGATTGTAATTGTTTATGGGAGTAGAAGTTCAGTCTTTGTCTCGCAAAACTGCTGGTGGTTTAGAATTTCTGATCATGCAGTTTGCAGCCCAATGCATAACCATTGCACTGCCAGATCTCTTTGCTTGTTATCTGGTGGCCATATTACCCTATCTTTCAGGCTTTGAATTTATGATGAGCATCTAAACCTAACAATAGGATGGGGCATTTTCCCATTACTAAGAATTTGTGTAAAAATACACAAGGCTGTGTTAGACTGGTTTGACTTGAAAAACAAATTCAGAGACTCTTCTCATATATGTGTAAGAAAGAGCTGTATATTAAAGAATAATTGTATATCAAGAAAACATACCAGCCCAGTCCAGATCAAGTCCATAAGTCTGATATTAACTCATAAGTCCGATACTAGTCCATAAATCTCTCAACAGACTCATGCAACCACATGCACTGATGCAGGATTCAGGGAGATCACAGGTTGGTGGTTGAAAAGTCTTGTGGATCTGATGTCAGTGTAAGTATCACAGGGCTGGTGTAGGTTTCCCCAATGTGTCTTGTCCATTAGGAGACATATCAGGCTGTGATGACATGATTGGCAGGCTAGACTCCACTCAAATATTCTATTGATTAAGTTAACATGGAATTATGTAACTATCCGAGCGCCCATAAGTAACAGCAGTGGTATAAAGCAATAGGTCACTGGTGCTATCTACTCTAACTCTGTTACTGGCTGGGCAGAGAGAGAGATCTGGATAAGTAGACAGCTCCAATGTCCCAAAGGAAATTAATTGTCTTACCTGCCACATCCTGGGTTGCCCTTGGTTCTGTCCCTTTAATGATGTCCAATGTGGGTTGGAGTACTCTTACTGGGAGGTGGGTTGGTTTTCTTTAGAGTCATTATCATTTGAGTCTGCCTTTTGTCCTTTTCTTCTTTCTTTCTCTCAAATCTGAGTTTCTACTCTTCTCTCTTGTTTCAATTATACAAGACTGAAGAAGCCAATTTTAAAATATAACCGAGGGGTGTTCCTGGGCTTCCCCTGACTGCTGCAATTTCCATCTAATAGCAGGAGCTAACCGAGTCAAGAATCAGTTCTTCAGGACTGGTTCTTCGTCAGCTATAGGCTGGTATATTTTAAAAAGTTCTTTCAAAGCATCTAAAAAGTTGGTGTAATTATTTTGTATCCTTTGATCAGTAGAAAGTGTTGCTATATCTGAGTAATATACTTCTTTTTGGGCACCTCTAACCTAGGGTTTCTACATTGGTTTTTTTCCCTGGCTTTGTACTATTTTGTTGTCTGTAACATCTGGCTGCCCCTATTAGTTCTTCTCTGCTAGGAGAGGTGCATAGATATGATATTACTAGCAATACCCCAAATTACCCCTCTCCACAAAAAATTGCTAAACTCACTATAAAATAACACAGACACACTGTTCTTTTGTAGTGTTGTGTGATTTTGTTATCTTGTTGTTTGACTTCTGGGTTTCTCTTTGAAGTTTTTTCTGATATGGTTTCTTGTGAGGTTTCTATTCTTCCCTTTCAGTCTCTTTCTTCATTTGTTGAATGTATGCCATCATCATTTTCTGAATTCTTATTTTGGTACTTCCATAGGCCATATAACTTCAGCCATTTCCTTTTTGTCTCTGTGTTTTTCACTTGTTTTTGCCTGTTTTCTTTTTGTGGGATTCCATATTTTCAGCTGTTTCTTTGGACATTTGGGTGTAGCTGTAAGAAGTGGCATGGAGATTCAGTTGTGTGGGCATATTTAACTCCTATTTAGTGGTAAAGTACAGGAATAATAGATAGTTCAGAACTGATAATGAGAGAAAAGATAATAGAAGAGGGGAATGGAAAAAGAGAAAAAGAATGGAAAAAATATTAGAGGGAAAATTATAAAAAGTATTAAATACTGCTAGTATAAGAATTATAAAAATACTCTAAGATAGATGTGATGGTGATTATATAATTCCCCTTGATATGATTGAATGAGTCCATAGCATGATATGTAAATTATGTGCCAATAGAACTGTTGGGAAAAAAAGAAAAAACAAAACAAAATAGTAAAAATAGATATTTTTTAGAAAGCAAAGAAGGGATATTACTAATTTAAAAAGAATTCTAGAAATAGTATAAATTTTTATTTTAAAGAAAAAGTAAGAGAAGGGAGAAACAGGCAAACAAACAAACAAAAAAATAACAGGAAATCCAGTTGGTGTTTGCTTGGGATCTTAGCTCTGTTCAGGAGCGTTGTAGCTGGTATGAGTGAGAGAAAGGTATATTTCCAGGAGAAGGGTGGAAAGCCTAGATGGGTTCAGGACATAGACTGGAAGCACACATGGTGAGGAGCAGTTGAGCAGGTCTAGTTGCTGATTATTAGTGAATGTCTTTGCCCAGTTGGGTTCTTAGACTGTTGGACTAGGCTTAGGCTCGATACAGACTTGGAGGTGAGGGGGTGGAGTGGGGTGGCAGAAGTGGAACAACCAGGGCTCTTCCACTTGGGAGATGGAAAATTTTCTCAAGCTGGTCTAGGGATGAGTGGATGTGGAGGGGATGGGCCTCATACTTTCCAAGAGGCAGTGTTCTCTGAGAAGGTTCCAGACAGGAAGTAGTAGAGCAGGCCACCATTTATTGGGTTGGTCTGGATAGAGGTGGGGAGGCCAAAGCAGTTCCAGGAACAGCTTTGGGTAGGCTGAATGAGGTTCTGGCTGGTAGATGAGGGGATTGTAAATTTAGGGAATGTAAAAACAGTCAAATAAATTTTTGAATTCAAAAGATGGAAAAAAGGGTTGTACTAATTAAAATGAATTATAAAAACATCACACAATTTTGTTTAAAGAAAAAAATCAGAGAAAAATTAATAGAAGCTAAGGATCTAAACTCTGCCCTGGGTAAGTTCAGGAAAGTGCTGTGGTCAGAGGGTGAAGGTCAAGTGAGAATTTATAATTTGGGCCGAGGTGCTTTGACTGATTGATTGGATTAGGCTTACCTAGACAGCGGGGTTAGAGGCAAGGGAGTCAAGTGTGCAGCAAGCACTGAGATAGCAGAGGTCTTGGTGGTGGAGTAGTTTCACTGGCCTGGGGCTGAGTGTAGCTGGATGTCCAGAGGGAACAGAGCTCAAGCAGAACATCAGGATTGGAGGGGGTGGGAATTCTGCTAGGAGATGAAGATCTCTAAGAGGAGAGGATGGAGAAAACTGTGTTAGGTATCTTTTGAGGGAAGGTTTTCTCTTGGGGATGTCCTAGCCAGGAGGGCTCGAGACAAGAGCCTTCTCAGAGGGCAGGCTGTAGCTCTGGATGGCCTGTGGTGGTCTAAATTAGGTTGTGAGAGGGCTAAGATTCTGAGGTCAGCTCACACTTTGCACTTTGGTCAGGGCACCCAGGCATAACGGGACATCCAAGCCCAGGGTACATTACTTGTCCACCAGCTAACGTATGCTCAGCAGCAGAGGGAAAGGGAGGGTGCATGGGTAATCTGGGGACTAGGTGTATAGAGTGCATCCCAGCTGAGAAATTAGGCAACCACTCCAGCCTGCTGTGAAATCAGCTGCTTCGTCAGGTGACAGGAAAGGTTATGCATCTCCTGGGCTCATTTTCCCTTTCCTCTTCCCCTCTGCCACTCCAAATTTCTCTGGACTTAAGGGGATTTGGTTTACTTACCTATTGAGTTTTTCTCCACAACTGTTTGCACTCCATTTGGGCTGTGTATGGGTCTTGATATTGATATTGATTCAAGATGGCGTCTGATTGGCCATCTGGAACCATCACCTTCACCTCTTCATTACTTGTGTAGTGCTTGAAATCTTAAAATATTATAAGCAGCCATCCAATGCACAGCAATATTTTTGGATCAACAGAAAAAGGAGCATCAGGAATAAGAGGAGGAAATGGAATATTAAGCTAATTGCCTTTAAGAACAACTGCTTCCTTTGCTATAAGACCAAAAGAACTAGATGGTGCTTGGCTGACAGTACTAAACATTTTGATCAAAGATTCAATAGTGGAATACTGATCAAATGGGAGAATGCAAGATTTTCAAAGTTTCATGGAATTCAGACCTTATGAAGCCATTGAGGCTGGACGAACTCCTGTAAATATTGTCCTAAGATAATATTTAAATCTTAAAACAAGAATATCCCTAAAGTCATCTTAAAAGCAAACACTGTTGCTAGGTGCCCTTGAGTTGGTTCTGATTCACAGCTACCCTATGTACAACAGAACAAAATATTGCTCAGTCCTGTGCCACCCATACAATTGTTGTTATGTTTGAACCTATTGTTGTAGCCATTGTGTCAGTCGGTCAATCCATCTTGTTGAGTGTCTTCCTGTTTCTTACCGCCCCTCCACTTTGCTAAACATAATGTCCTTTTCTAGCGACTGGCCGCTCCTAATAAAATGGCCGTTAGCATTCTGGTTTTACTTCTTCCAAGACAGATCTGCTTGTTCTTTGGCAGTCCCTGGTACTTTAAATAGTCTTTACTAGCACTATAATTCAAATACATTGACTTTCCTTTGGTCTTCTTTATGCAACATCCAAACACAAGACAATTGAACGTTTCACAGCTTGGTTTAGGCACACCTTAGTCCTCAAAGTAAACTCCTTGGTTTTCAGCACTTTAAAGAGGTCTTGTGCGGCAGTTTTACTTAAGGCAATGTGTTGTTTGATCTCTTTACTGCTGCTTCCATGCATTGATTGTAGATCAAAGTAGGCCAAAAATCTTGATGTTCCATATTGTTTCAGTTTTGAGGATTTGGGTTTTCTTTACATTGAGTTGTAATCCATATTTAAGGCTGCAATCCTTGATCTTCATCAGCAAGGTCTTCCTCACTTACATCAAGCAAAGTTATGCCATCTACACATTTTTAAAATAAGCCTTCTTCTAACCCACATATGTTGCATTCTTCATATAATCCGGGTATTCTGATTATTTGCTCAACATACAAAATGAACAATTATGATTAGAGGATACAACCCGCACACACGCATTTCCTGATTTTAAACCATGCAGTATTCCCTTGTTCTGTTCCCATAAGCGCCTCTTTGTCCAAGTACAGGTTTCACATGAGTCCAGTGAAATATTTTGTAATTCCTATTCTTCTTAAGGCTAGCCATAGTTTATTATGATCCACACAGTTCAATGCCTTTACTTATTTAATAAACACAAATAAACATCTTTCTCTTATTCTCGGCAGGGCCCACCTGACTTCAACAATGATATACCTTGTTCCATGTCTTCTTATGAATCCATCCTGAACCTCTGTCAGCTAGCTCCCTTTCAATGTACTGCTCCAACCCTTGTTGAAGTATCCTCAGCAAAATTTTACTTGCATATGATATCAGTGATATTTATTTATAATTCCCACATTCTGTTGGGTCACCATTCTGTGGAATGAGTTCAAATATGGATCTCTTCTAGGCATTTGACTAGGTAGCTGTCTTTCAAATATCCTGGCATAGATGAGTGATTGCTTCCAGTGTTTCATTAGCTTGTTGACACATTTTAGTTGGTATTCCATAAATTCCTGGAGCCTTGCTCTTGGCTAATGTCTTCAGTTAGCAATAGTTGTATTGACTAAATTTCCTTGTATGCTGATAGATGTTATCCTATCACAGATAGCATTCTACTTCAATATATATCTTGAAATATCCTTTTTGATAATGAATACAATGCTATTCCTTATGAATCTGTCATTCCTAGCATAGTAAACATACAACTGCCTATTCAAAATGACCATACTGGTCCAGTTCAGCTTTCCAATGCTTAAGACTTAGAACTTTGTGTTCCCATTGAGTTTTTGATTATTTATAGTTTTCCTAGATTTATGATTTGCACATTTCAAGTTCCAATTATTAATAAATGTTTGTTGCTGTTTCTTTTCACGTTGAGTCATGCTGCATCAGCAAATTAAGGTCTTGAAGTCTTTACTCTTATAGGCTTTACTTTGTCCACATCCTTATGATTGACTCTACTTTGAGAAGGAAGCTCTTCCTCAATCATCTTAAATACCAGTGACATAACTTCCAGCATCACAGCAATACCAAGCCACAGTAGTATGACAAACTCACAAACAAATCTGAGAAAGTGAGAACAGTAGTTTACTTTAACTTTAAGAAATGTCTGCTTCAAGAGCATTGTGCACAATTAAGACCTGTATAGGATCAAATTGACAACAGTCAAATGAAAGGTTATATAAGAACCTTTATGAGCAGTTTTTATGTTAATAGGGAAAGAATAATTTGGAAAGGGATGGTGAGAATGTTTACACAACTCAAAGACTGTAGCCAGTGTTACTGAATTGTACATGTAGAAATTGTTGAATTGGTGTATAGTTTGCTGTGCAGATTTTCAACAACAAAATTAAAATTTTTATTACATTTCAGCCTGTACAAAAACCCTTCATGTTGCCTTTATCTCTTTTAAGACTTTATAAATGTTCTCCTTAAATTATTTTAGATAGGGGTCTCTTTTGTACCCTAAAACACTCTACTCCTAATAATTACCCCCCAAACCAAGCTTGACTAACACGTAGGCATGATTCCAAAAATTTCTGTATGCATACTATTTACTAAGTTGGGCTCATGTCATATGTACAATCTTTCTGCTTGCTATTCTTCACTTAATATTATTGAAATGTCTTCTTTTGGTATGAAGTAATCTATATAAAATATTTTATATGACCATATAACAACTCTTTTGTGGCTGTACCAAATATATTACTTAAGTAAAGTATTCAACACATTTAAAAAATTAGTCCTTTATTTCTTTTAAATGAGTGATTTTTTTTTCATTTTGATGTAAGAGGCATTCAGCATATTGGCTTAATGTGTGCAATTTGGGAAAAAAGACAAAAAACATTGGATTTGAACTTAGACCTGAATTCAAACCCAGTTCACCAAGGTGCTAATGATATAACTTTAGATATTTTTTCACCTCAATTTTGCCTTTGTAGAGATGACGTACAAGAAAATAATAAAACATCACTTTAGTGTATATGAAGCACCTAATTTAGTGCCTATTGAGTAATACATCTCAATACATGAAAGCTTCTGCTTAGTGTTATGATTACCACTGGTTCTATTGCTATCAAGTTTTCAGCTAAGGAAACAAATCTCTAATAATGGACTCTCATACTTTTTCTAAACAAACATTAAAAATAAAGCAAAACTTATTGTTGTGCAGCTGATTCTGACTCATGGCAACCTCCTGTGTAGAACTGTTCAATAGAATTTTCTGTGATGTGATTTTTTTTCTCTCTCAACAGGTTTGCCTGTGATATTTATGTAAAAGTTTTGCCAGGCTATGTATCTGTAGTACCATTGGATAAATTTTTTCTGATACCTGTTAGAGATCCCAATCTCAAACATAATTTAAGGAGACTATTTGTTAAGTCTTAAAAAAGACAAAGATAACATAAAGACACAGACACATCATTGCAGATGAAAGAGGCTATTAACAATGATGAAAAATATAGCTTTCCTCTAGTTCCTAAATGCTTCCTCCTCCCTACCCCCCCCCCCCACCTTCCACTGTCATGATCCAAATCCTACCTTGAAAGTCTGACGAGACCAGAGGAGGAACACTGGTACATATGGGAACTGGAAACACAGGGAAGCCAGGGCGGATGATCCCATCAGGACCAGTGGTGTGAGTGGCGATACTGGGAGGGTGCAGGGAGGGTGGGTTGGAAAGGGGGAACCTATTTCAAGGATCTGCATGTGACCTCCTCCCTGGGGGATATACAACAGAAAAGTGGGTGAAGGGGGACATGGGACAGAGTAAGATATGACAAAATAATAATTTATTAATTATCAAGGGTTCATGAGGGAGTGGGGAGTGGGGAGGGAGGGGAAAAATGAGGACCTGATGCCAGGGGCTTGGGTGGAGAGCAAATGTTTTGAGAATGATGAGGGCAACGATTGTACAAATGTGCTTTACACAATTGATGTATGTGTGGATTGTGATAGGAGTTGTATGAGCCCCTAATAAAATGATTTTTTAAAAATGAGGAGCTGTTACCAAGGGCTCAAGTAGAAATCAAATGTTTTGAGAATGATGATGGCAACAAATGTGCTTGATACATGGATGTATCTATAGATTGTGATAAGAGTTGTACGAGTCCCCAATAAAATGAATGAAAAAAAAAAGAAAGAAGCTATTCACTTGAGGTCAAAATGTCAGTATTCCCAGTAGGGACCCTAGTTAATTCAGGCATGTGAAAAAGTAAACTCCCACAAATTCCGATACATCCCAATTGCAGGTGAGACTACAGGAGCAAGAACAGGACCATGATTGAGGCACATGCAATATGGTAGATAGAAGACCTTACAAGATTGTTTCACGACCTTCTGACCAGGGCAGTCAGGATGAGACTGATAGGACACTTATGACTGCAACCCCGTGAACAGTCTCCATGCCCACCTCTGCTGAGGCTCCCTTACTTTCTTGTGCCTAGGAAGGGAACTGGAACATAAATACAGGAAACATAAACAGTATATTGAATTACACATGTTTACACTGAAATGGTCCTTGAATAGTATATAATCTGATTGATTACACCTTCCCTTTCAATACCCCATTTTTGCCTTCATACAGATGAGGGTCAGTTAGGGATATGATATAGCCAAAAATGTGGAATGAGCCAATAACAGTGCTAGACTTGTAAGCAAGGGCTCTTAATCCTGTTTAAGTTGCCTCTAGAGAGACTAATGTATAGATATTCCTGACTGTACAGTAGATATAGAGAGAATGCTGTGCTCTAACCCTGTCTGATGTAGGAGAAGGCTTTCTAGAAATACAGTCAACACTTGTTTTCTCTTGGTAGCAGGCTGATTTTCATTCATTTGTTTACTCTTTGATAAACATTGCTTCATGTCTGTTTTTTATTTCTTTAATAAGCTAGCCAAGAGCAGGGCTTTGTTACTGTGTGCTTATTTTAATATTCGTCTTTCCTGTCCATCAATACCTAAGTCTTTCAGAGTCTTAATATCTCATTTCTCTCTTCTGTGGTTTAACAGAGACAGTTGTCCTAGGCTTTGCTGAACAGAGAGAAGATGTCTAATCCCTTTCATTTGATCTCACCCTAGATCAATGTGCGTGTTACCACCATGGATGCAGAGCTGGAGTTTGCTATCCAACCCAACACCACTGGCAAGCAGCTGTTTGACCAGGTAATGAAGGAACTCTTGTTAGTTAGCCTTCTCACTTTCTCCCATGAGTTTCAACCACATGGCCAACTATTCATGTGTCCTGTCTCTTGCTAGAAAATCACTTCTCCTACTAACTTTTCTAAGATAGGTTGAAACAAAGTCAGCCCCCAAATTTAACTGCAATGGAGAAAAAGTTAAACTCCATCAACCTTCACCTTGTGTGGCCCCTTGATCTTGAACGTGGGCAAATAGAAAAGAGAGTTATGTCTGTACTTGGCACTCTGAAAATGTAAGTACATGGAACCTCCCTCTTAACTTTGAGAGATATAAATGATCTCTCCATTTTAATAAAACTCAGAAACTGAGTAACTTAAATGCATCTTGCTGGTATCTCACTAGGATTTGAAGTCTATATTCTTAGCACTAAACCACATGGCCTCTTGATCACATTGTTTTGCTTCCTTGTAGAAGGAAGCCAACTTATTCCTCTTAAGTAGTAAGTTCGAAGTGCATTTTTCTCAAAGACATGTTGGGACATAGGACACAACTGTGGATAATGGATGTGGCAGGAGTATATATCAGCTCCTGCATGAAAGCAACAGAAATAATTTCTTACTCTGAATTGGTGAGATGTCACTTGCTTGCCAATCATCACTGTCAGAAGGAATAGGCTGTATAATGTAGTATAGTATAGTATAACATAGCATAACATAACATAGCATAACATAACATAGCATAACCAGGATGATAGCCTGAACAAATGTGGAAAACGTTACTTGACCTCTTTCTTTCAGTAGGAAGAAGGGGAATCCATGTCCACAGTAACCCAAGAGCAATTGCTACATGACAGAGGTCAGAATTGCCAACACCCTCCATCCTTCTTTTAAAATTTTTAAACAGTTTTTTTTAATTAAAAGACCACTTTATTTATTGGGGGCTCTTACAACACATAATAATCCATGCATCAGTTGTATCAAGCATAGTTGTACATATGTTACCATCATTCTTTTCTAGACATTTACTTTTTATTGAGCCTTTGGTATCAGCTGCTCTTCCCCCAACCCCCACCCCCTGACCCCTTGATAAATTATAATTATTTCCACATTTTACACCGACAGCTATCTCCATTACCCCATTGTTTCTGTTGTTCATCTCCCTGGAGGGGGTGTGTGTGGTAATGGGTTGATCATTGTGATTCATTCTCCCTTCCTCCCCTGCTCTCCCCAACTTCTCCTACCTTTCTAGTATCGCTATTCCTGTTCCTGTTCCTGGATTCCATGAGTCCTGAGCTCCTTTCTCTTATCTGTACATGTGCACATGCTCTGTTCTAACACACAGGGAAAGGTAGCACTGGGGTCATGGTAGTGGGAGGTGAGGGAGCGTCAAGGAACCAGAGGAATATTGTGTGCTTCATTGCTGCTTTCTTGTACCCTGGTTGACTCATCCCTTCCCTGTGGCCCCTCTGAGAGGGGATGTCCCATTGGCTTTGGGTCTCTGCTCTGACCTCCCTTGTTTTCAACAACATGTGTTGTTTGTTTATTTATTTGTTTGTTATGGGTCTTCTGATGCCTGCTAACTATTCCTGGCAATATCTCATGATTTCACAGGCTGGTGTGCTTCTTCCATGTTGGCTTATTGCTTCTCTGCTAGACGGCTGCTTGTTTATCTTCAAGCCCCCAGATGCTATATCTTTTGGGAGCCAGGCACCATTGGCTTTCTTTGCCACATTTGCTTCTGCACCCATTTTGTCCTCAGTGATTGGGCCAGGAGGGTGAGCATCACAGAATAAACAGTTTTATTGACATAGTTCGCATATCATATAATTCAGTAGTTCAATCATATTAAAGAGTTGTGTAATCATCACCACAATCAGTTTTAGGACATTTTCTTCTTTCTTGTACTTATTATTATTAGTTCCCAATTTCCCCCCAATCCCTCAACTCATACCCTAAGGAATTATTAATCCTGGGACTATCTTAATAGTTTTACCAAACTGGGATTTCATATACAGAAGATCATACCAAAAGAACTACACAAAGTGCACAATAACAAAATAAAGCAGCAAAACCTCAATTGAAAAGAAAACAGAAAATATTAAAAAGTCAGAACAAACATAAGATGGGTCAAATGAAAATCTGCTAAGTTTGAACTACTTCCACTGCACGCTGGCTGATAGCAAGGATGTTCACATCCCTGATCAAGGGCCAGAGGGGATTCCCCAAAAGCTTAACCCACATGGGGACCCTGAAAGCAGATTGAGGGCTTTTACTGTTGTTCGTGGCTTTCTGAAAACTGGGTGCTCAGAGCTCTGATGCTATTCCCTCCTGGTTTTAGATTGTGTTATTTATAATCCTTTGCATCCAAAGGCTGGTGTGCTTATTCAGTATGGACTTAGCTGATGCTTCACTTAGGTGGCTGCCTATGATAAGACAAGTCGTCAAGTACCTAGACACTTTTACAAAACCAATTATAACAACATTTTATTGTGCAATTATGATTTTTAAATAACTATTATTACAAACATTTTGTTTCCAGTATTTTCTTTTCAATGATTGCCAAGGGGAAAGCAGAAGGAGCATCCGAGGAGCTTCGTTAGTTCACAAGGGCACCAACAGGGGACATATTTCAGTGACAATGTTCATAAAAGTATATTGTTGCAAGCTTAATTCTTGCTGCAACACTATTGATTTACGTCACCATTGGAAAGATTTTAGATTAGCAAGGTATGTGCTTTCATTTACAGAAATGTTTACAAATACCAGACTGAGTCCTTAAACCCCCATCTGTTCTTTAAATCATATTTTATAAGGTGGGGCAGAAGGTAGTTTCAGCACTTAAGTGTCTTGAATAAAATCTCTGCCTTTACATTTCTAGAAAGTTAATCTCCATGAAAAATATACTGAATTTAAAATAAAAGTCCAATGGGACTATTTTCCTCCATTGTTAAAAAGAAATGCAAACCATAACTGCTGATTACTAAATTGAAACATTGCATTAAATGCATCACTTAAAGCTGTTCCTTTATTTTTTTAAAATTGAACATACTTTACCTATTATAAAAGTATTGTTTGAGTTTGTTTCCCAAATACAGGGTGCTTTCAGTGCTTCAGAATCAATTTTTCTTTAGAAACAAATGAAAAACAAGTCCTATAATGTAGAATATATATAGAAAATGTCTTTTACAAAATAAAAGCATTTGCAACATTTTACACTTAGTTTAACTTAGCAACACAGTTTATGTTCATATATGTAGTTAGTTGTTAAGAAGCACATTAGCTTATTATTGTTTCTGCATGTCTATATAGATAGGATAGGTGGGATAAACAATCTGGAGGAGAAAACAATGGGACCAATGGTTCCAGGGGGACACGGGACAAGGCAGGGGAAAGGAAGGGGGCTCTCAACCCAGGGACAAGGGAATAACAAATTATCTAAAATAAATGGTGAGGAGGTTATAGGATGCCTGGTTGGGCTTGATTAAGGGCAATGTAGACAAGAGAAATTACTGAAACCCGGATGAAGGCTGAACATGATAGTGGGAGGAAAGAACTAGGAGGCAAAGGACATTTATTGAAGTCTCAATACAGGCATGTACATATGTAAATATATTTATATATAATGATAGGGAAATAGATCTATGTACATATATTGATACATTAAGTATTAAGGTAGCAGATAGACATTGGTAATACTCAAGTACTTCCTCAATGCAAGAATTCTGTGATGTTCACCTTCCTGACACGATTACTGAAGACAAAATCAGTGCATAAACAAATGTGGTGAAGAAAGCTGATGGTGCCCAGCTATCAAAAGATATAGAATCTGGAGTCTTGAAGGCTTGAAGATGAATAAGTGGCCATCTAGCTGAGAATCAACAAAGTCCACATGGAAGAAGCACACCAGCCTATGTGATCATGAGGTTTTGATGGGATCATATATCAGGCATCAAAGACCCAGAACAAAAAATCATATCAATGTGAATGAGGTGGAGACCCAAAACATATCTGTAGAAAATTGGACATCCCCTTACAGAAGGGTCACAAGGAAGAGACAAGCCAGTCAGGGTACAGTATAGCACCGATGAAGCATACAGTTTTCCTCTAGTTCTCTAATGCCTCTTCCCCCCCACCCCCCAGCCCCACTACCATGACCCCAATTCTACCTTTAAAATCTGGCTAGACCAGAACATGTACACTAGTACAGTCAAGAACTCACAACACAGGGAATCCAGGACAAATAAACTCCCCAGGACTAATACTGATTATAGCGATACCAGGAGTGGAAGTCTAAGGTGAGAGGAGAAAGGGGGAACCGATCACAATGATCTACATATAAGCCCCTTCTAGGAGGATGGACAGCAGAAAATTGGGTGAAGGGAGACATCGGTCAGTGTAAAACATGTCAAAATAATAATAATTTATAAATTATTAACTGTTCACGAGGGAGGGAAAAATTAGGAGCTGATAGCAAGGGCTCAAGTAGAAAGAAATTATGGCAACATATGTACAAATTGCTTGACCCAATGGATGGATGTATGGATTGTGATAAGAGCTGTACAAACCCCCAATGAAATGATTTTTTAAAAGAGGCATATTAAATACGGAAGTTTCAAAAAGGCTATTTGAAATGTCCTTATACATTCAGAAAGTGCAATAGACAAACAGATGATATAACACTTGATTATGGATATATTTGATTTAATTTCTTGCTTTTATTTTTTGAAGAAGAGAATTCCATTTGTGAATTCAAATTTGGTTGAACTTTCTTAGTCTTTTTGCTTAATTTATTACTCATTTTATTGGTAGCTCTTTCAGATATTATAACAATCCATAATTCAGTTAGAGCAAGAATAATTTTACAATTGCTACCACCATCAATTTCAAAACATTTTTTCTTCTTGAAAACTCTTTGATATCAGTTCTCCTTTACACCCTCTCTCCCCTCCCCTACCCCACAAGACCCCTTATTATTATTGTCATTATATTATTATTATTTCCCATATCTTACACCATCCAATGTGTCCATTCACCTTCCATTGTTATTTGTTCCCCTGGAGTGGGGTTATACAGTTTAGACAGTTTATACAGTCATCATTGCGATCAGCTCCTCTTTTCCCCTCATGTCACCCCCTATCCTTTACCCTCAGGGAATCCTTACTGTTTCTCAAGGGTTATCTATCTTGGCTTTCATGCAACAAATGCTCTTAATTAAACAAATGAACATACGCAGGTCTAACAATATTAATGAGGTAAAACAAAGACCATAATAGTAAGGGAAGGAAATATTCGAACACTTTCATTTTCATCCTTTTGTATAGTCTTTGAGCTTCTTGCTACTATTTCCTCTGCTCACACACTTTTTTGATTAGCATCACATTTGGTTGTATCTGTGAATATTCTTCTTGTGCTTTCTGATTGGATGTTTTATTTTTCTTTAGAGTAGGAAAGGAGTTTTCTATTGGGCTACATTGTTCTTCTGGCAGATGATGGTCAAGGCTGACTTACTGTTCTGGGGCAGATTATGCAACTTGTTCTTCTGGCAAAGACGGGGGAACTTTTCTGATTTGCTCTTTCCTCTTCAGCTAAATACAATTGTTTCAGATGATCTGGGTATCAATCTGAAAATTAGGATTCCTGTGAGGTTTGAACCTCTCTTTTCTTCCAGAGCAATTACTTGTGATTTATATGAATTTTTAGCTTTCTTCGGAGTGCAAAGCCTCGCCCCCCTACAAAAGCCTTTGTGTGGTTATGCTGCCACCTTCTCTGTTTAACTTTCCTATTCTTTTATTTTATTTTCCCCCTCTTCTTGGCTTTGACCAGAGAAACCACTTTGCCATGGCGAACCTCTAGTTACACAACACTATTCTTAGTTAGTTTGGTATCATCTAATTTTCTCACCACACTTTGCTATAGCACTCAATCTTTAGTGATATCTTCATGAGGGCAAGTACTCAGTAGCATCAAGAAAGAAGAAATTAATTGCTTTTAGATTAAGGCTACAATTAATGTGATCTCAAAATCCTTTAATATAGTTATGGTTTATAAATGTTCCTGGTTCTCTTTGGAGATATCATTATCCTTTTATTGGGGAACATTATAAATCATCCAGCCCTATGGGGCATATTGATGTTGTTACATTGTTAGATGTCCTTGAGTTGGTTCCAATTCATAGCCACTATATATATCACAGAATGAAACATTGCTTTGTCATGTGCATTCTTAACAGTTGTTTTGATGCTTGGGACCATTGATGCAGCCACTATATCAATCCATTTTGTAGAAAGTCTTCCTTGTTTTGATTGCACCCATGCTTTACCATGCATAATATTCCATCTCCAGTTCTTTCATAAGAACAAATCTGAAGTACATGAGATGAAGCCTCACCCTTCTTGTCTCTAAAGAGCATTCTGGCTAAACTTCCAAGACAGGTTTATGTGTCCTTTAGGCAATCCATAGTATTTTAAATATTCTTTACCAGCACCACAATCCAAATGTACCAATTCTTCTTCAATCGTCCTTATTCAATATCCAATTTTTTGTGCACATGAGGCATTTGAAAATACCATGGTCCTCAAATTAACTTTCTTGTTTTTCAACCATTTAAAGCGGCCTAAGAAGTTTTGTGCAATGCCTGCGTTTTGTCTTGGTGCGTATCCTTATAGTAGTGGTCTCATTTAATATTGTTCTTTTGTGATTGACTAATTTCACACAGTTTTGAGGTCCATCCATGTCATGAAGTGATTCATGGTTTCATCACTGATTTTTAGGGAAACATAGTATTCCACTGTGTATGTATGAGTTTCTTTATCTATTGTTCTGGTAATGAGTATATTGACTGTTTCCAGTTTCTTGCTATTGTGAATTGCTCAGAAATGAACTTGGAGAACCTCAGTTTCTTAATTATTTAGGGGTATGTGCCCAGTAGAAATATTGCTGGCTCCCGAAGGGATCAGTTATCAGGCATCAAAGAACAAAAAATCATATAATTGGGTACACAACTGCCTGATATGATCACTGAAGACAAATGGGTGCATAAGCAAATGTGGCAAAGAAAGCTGATGGTGCCCGGCTATCAGAAGGTATAGTGTCTGGGATTTTAACGGCTTGAAGGTAAACAAGTGGCCATCTAGCTCAGAAGCAACAAAGTCCACATGGACGAAGGACACCAGACTGTGCGATCACGCGGTGTCGAAAGGATCAGGTATAAGGCATCATCAGAACAAAAAAATCTTACCATAGTGAATGAGGAGGGAAGTGCAGAGTGGAGACCCAAAGCCCATTTGTCGGCCACTGGAGATCCCCTTGAAGAGGGGTCTAGGGGAGGAGATGAGCTAGTCAAGGTGCGATGTAGCAACGATGAAAAATACAACTTTCTTCTAGTTCCTGAATGCTTCCTTTCTGCCCCCCAACCCCCCTACCTATCATGATCCAAATTCTACCATGCAAGTCTGGCTGGACCAGAGGATGTACACTGGTACAGATAGGAACCGGAAACAAAGGGAATCCAGCGCAGATGATTCCTTCAGGACCAGTGGTGTGAAAGGCCATACCTGGAGGGTAGAGGGAGAGTGGGTTGGAAAGAGGGAACAAATTACAAGGATCTACATGTGATCTCCTCCCTGAGGGATGGACAACAGAAAAGTGGGTGAAGGGAGACGTCGGACATGGCAAGATATGACAAAGTGATAATTTATAAATTATCAAGGGCTCATGAGTGAGGGGAGAGAGGGGGGAGGGAGGGAAAAATGAGGACCTGATGCCAGGGGCTAAGCGGAGAGCAAATGTTTTGAGAATGATGAGGGCAATGAATGTACTGTTGTGCTTTACACAATTGATGTATGTATGTATTGTGATAAGAGTTGTATGAGCCCCTAATAAAATGATTTAAAAAGAGCTCCCAATAAAATGATTAAAAATTCAAAAACAAAACAAAAAAATATTGCTGGCTCCTATGGGATTTCTATTCGCAGGTAGTGCCATATTACTTTCCAAAATGGGTACGTCTTTACAAGCTTCCCAGCAGTGTATGAATTCCTATCTCTGCACATCCTCTCGAGCATTTGTTGTCCTCTGATTTTTGTTTTTCATTGGACTACCATTGTGGGCATAAAACGATATGTCATCATAGTTTTGACTTGTATCTCCTGGATATCTAGCATTGAGCATTGTTTCCATGGGTTTGGTAGTATTTGAGTGTTATTTATGGTGAATTGTCTCTTCATATGTCCTCTTTTTCATTAGATTGCTTTTTTATTGCAGTATTTCAGAATTGTACATTTTACTAATTAGTCCCTTGTTGTTTGTATCATTATTTAAGATTTTTCCCCCCAGTAAGGTCTCATTTTACTATTTTGAGGAAGTTTTTGATCTGCATAAGTGGTGTGTTTTTAGTAGATCGCAGTCATCTATTTTGTCTTCTGCTGTGTTTTCTTCTTTTATTATATTTGGTAGTCTCTGTATGCCCTGGAATAAGGCCCTTAATTTTGTCCTAATTTCCTTATAGCTTTGAGATTTACATTTAGGTCTTGGATCCATCTTGAGTTTTTTGAGTGTGTCAGGCAAGCGATGGGTCCTATTTCATTTTCTGCAGATAGAGAACCAATTGTATTAGCATCATTTATTAAAGAGACTGTCTCTTTCCTATTTAATGTTATTTGTGGATAATGTCCTTTGTTAAATACCAGTTTCCCGTTTTGGATGGACTTGTTTGTTTTCTATTCTATTTCATTGACCAGTACCAGGTTGTTTTTTACTTCTGTGCAATAGGTTTTGAGGTTGGATTGTACAAGGCCTCTTACTTTGTTCTTCTTTTTGAGGTGTTTTTGGCTAGGTGTTTTGGCTCTCCATATGAAATTGGTAACTTTCCTAATTCTATTGAGTTTTCGTGTATTCTTTAGTATAAGCCGACATGAATATCCGCCGAGGAAACTAAGTTTACCACACAAACTGCATTAAAAATGTGCTGAAAAACTCGGCTTATACTTGAGTATATACAGTATAATTATAGAATACTTTAGATACTATAGAATTATAGAGTACTTTAGGGACCCTGGAAACATAGTGCTCACTATTGGGCTGCTAACTTCAAGATCAGCAGTTCGAAACAACAGCTAACTTTGTCCATAAGAGGACAAGGCTTTCTATTCCCATAAAGAGTTACAATCTCAGAAAATCACAGAAGCAGTTATACTTTGTCCCGTAGGGTCGCTATGAGTGGACATCAATTGGATGGCAGTAAGTTTGTTTGGTTTTAAGTAATATTGACCTTTTCACAATATTAAGTTTTTCTGCCCAAGAACACAGGATATTCTTCCATTTGTGTAGGTCTCTTTGGTTTCTTATAATAGTGTTTTGTACTTTTCTTTGTACAAGTTTTTGTTTTTTGGTGAAGTTTATTCCTAAGTATTTCATCATTTGTGCGGCTATTGTAAATGGTTTTCTTGATGTCTTTTTTAGAGCTCTCTTGTCTGGTATATAGGAATCCAATTGATTTCTGCTTGTTAACCTTGTATCCTGCTATACAATCCCTTGATTGTTTCAAAAAATCTTTTTGTAGAGTCTTGGTGTTCTCTCTATATAAAACCATATGATCTGCAAATAGTGAGAGTTTGACTTCTTTGCCCAGTTTAATTTCCTTGATTTATTTTCGTTGTCTAATAGTTCTGCCTAAGATTTCCAGCATGATGCTGAATAAGGGCGGAGGTTGGAGACATCCGTGTCTGGCTACCATTCCCTTTTTTTTTTTTTTTTTTTGCTTTTTTATTGTCTGTTTAATTTCTTTCTTTTTTAAAATTCATTTTATTGGGGACTCATACAACTCTTATCATAATGCATACATACATCAATTTTGTAAAGCGCATTTTTATATTCGTTGTCCTCAACATTCTCAAAACATTCGCTCTTCACTTAAGTCCTTGGCATTAGCTCCTCATTTTTCCCTCGCCCTCCCCACTCCCCCCTCCCTCATGAACCCTTGATAATTTATAAATTATTATTTTGTCATATCTTACACTGTCCAACGTGTACCTTCACCCATTTTTCTGTTGTCCATCCCCCAGGGAGTAGGTTATATGTAGGTCCTTGTAATCAGTTACCCCTTTCTACCCCACCCTCCCTTCCACCCTTCCTGTATCTCCACTCTTGGCACTGGTCCTAAATGGATAATCTATCCTGGATTCTCTGTGTTCCCAGTTCCTATCTGTGCCAGTGTACGTACTCTGGTCTAAGTCTGGCTCCCATTCTTAGGGGGAATGTTTTCAGGGTTTTTTTTTTTTTTGGCTGAGCATGTGATTGGTCATTATTTTTTGTATATGGCCTTTATTATTTTGATGAATTTCCTATCTATTCTTATTCTGTCGAGTGTTTTATCAGAAAAGGATATAGAATAGTGTGAAATGCCTTTCTGAATCTGTTGATATGATCATGTGGTTCTTATTCTTTGTTTTGTTTATGTGGTGAGTTACATTGATTGTTTTTTCTAATATTGAGCCATTCTTTGATGCCTTGTATGAATCCCATTTGATCATGATGAATTTTTTTATATGTTGTTGGATTCTATTGGTCAGAATCATGTTGAGAATTTTTACATTTATAAAATGAGGGATATTAGCGTATAGTCATCTTTGGTTTTGCTTGGTTTGGTATCGGGGTTGTGATTGCTTCATAAAATGAGTTTCAGAGCTTTCTGTCCCTCTCTATATTCTGGAATAGTCCTTGTAGGATTTATGACAGCTCTTCTATGATACTTGGTAGAACTCCCTTGTGAAGCCATCTTGTCCTGGGTTTTTCCTAGTTGGAAATTTCTTAATGACCTTCTCTATTCTTTGTTATGAGTCTGTTGAGATTTTCTACTTCTGTGTCAATTTGGATAGATGGTATATTTGTAGATATTTGTCCATTTCTTCTAGATTATCAAACTTGTTGGAATACAGCCTTTCATAGTAGTATGTTATTGTTCTTTTAGTTCGTTTGAATCATTCCTCATTCTAGATATTTATATCTTCTCTTTTTTCCTTTGTTAAGTTTGCCAGTGATCTTTCCCATTGCTTTGCTATTATTTCAGTTAATTTATTTATGCTCAAATATTTGGTTTATGTTTTCCTGTTGTTGGAGGGGTATTGTTGTTATCTTTGTTCTAGTTGTTGGCGGTATTAAGGTTTTGATTTTGGTTTGATCCTTTTTTAAAAATCATTTTATTGGGGGCTCATACAATTCTTATCACAATCTTGACATACATCCATTGTGTCAAGCACATATGTACATTTGTTGCCACCATCATCCTCAAAAGATTTGGTTTGGTCCTTTTTAATGTGTGCACTGATTACTATAAATTTCCCTTTTATACTGGCTCTTGCTGTGTCCTTATAGTTTTAGTATTTTGTGTTACCACTCTCATTTATTTCAAGGAATTTCTTAATTTCCTCCCATGTTTAGTCTATTATCCAGTCATTTTAAAGTAATGTGTTCAGTCTCAACGTGCTTTTCTTAAGGTTCCTGTATATTGTTGATTTCCAGTTTTATAACATTTTCATCTGAGAAAATGAATGATAAGATCGCAATTGTGTTTGATAGAATCTCAAATGTGTTTGAAAAGAAAGGCTTGCTTTTTAGCCTAACATGATTATTTTAGAGTGTGTACCATGTATGCTGTTTTCGGGTGGAGTGCTCTGTATGTATGTAGCATGCTGAGCTGCTTGATTGTGTTTAGTTCTTCCGTTTCTTTCCTGATGATCTGCATTTGTGTAAAGAGTGGTGTGTTGCAGTTTATTTCTATATTGTTGAGCTGTTGATTTCTCATTTCAACTCTGTGAGGATATGGTTCATGTATTTTGAGAGTCTTTCATTGGGTATCCGTGTTAACTGTGTTAATTATAGTTATATGTTCTGGGTCTATTGTTCCTATCTTTATGTGTTACCCATTCTTATCTATTATTATATTATTTGCTTTGAAGTTTATTTTTATTGGAGATTAATATTACCACTCCTTTTTTATGGGGCCATTGGCCTGGTGGACTTTTCACCCTCCATTTATACTGTCTTTTTTTTTTTTTTTTTTTTTGAGTTTCAAGTCTGTCCCCTGTGGGCCCTTTAAAGATGGGTCTTGTTTCCTAATCCGGCCTGTTACTCTCTTGTGTCCATTGATTGGTGCATTTAGTCCACTGACATTGAGTGTTATTGATTATATACAGTTTTGTTGCTGTCATCTTCCTTTGTTTATTTTGTTTCTTTCCCCACCCCCACCTCTTTTCATTATTTTTGGTGTCTTTTTCCTTTTCTAGATTAAAAAAAAAATTTAGTAGGGGCTCGTACAACTCTTATCACAATCCATACATACATTCACTGTATTGAGCACATTCGTACATTTGTTGCCCTCAACATTCTCAAAACATTTGCTTTTCTACTTGAGCCCTTGGTATCAGCTCCTCATTATCCCTTCCCTCCCCACACGCCCCCATCATGAACCCTTGATAATTTATAAAGTATGATTATTTTGTCATATTTTACATTGTCCAATGTCTCCCTTCACCTATTTTTCTGCTGTCCATCCCCCAGGGAGTAGGTTATATGTAGACACTTGTAATCAGTCCCCCCTTTCTACCACACCCTCCCTCCACCCACCCGGTATCGCACCTCTCACCACTGGTACTAAAGGGATCATCTGTCCTGGATTCCCTGTGTTTCCAGCCTTTTCTAGTTTTGATCATTACTTTCATTGCATTAGGTTATTAATGGTGGACTTCTGTATGATGCTCACAGATTTGTAGTATCTGACCATAGTGATCTGGCTAATATTTTTTTTATAATGCTAGTCTTGCTTTTATAAATTCTTTTAGTTTTTCCTTATTTGTAAATGGCTTTATTTCTATCTCCTATATAAGGGATATATTTTTGCTAGATATAGTATTCTTTTCCTTTACAGCAGTGGTTCTCAACCTTCCTAATGCTTTAATACAGTTCCTCACGCTGTGGCTATCCCCGAAGCATAAAATTATTTCTGTTGCTACTTCATAACTGTAATTTTCATACTGTTATAAATTGGGCAACCCCTATGCAAGGGTCATTAGACCCCCAAAGGTGTCATGAGTCACAGGTTGAGAACTGCTGCTTTAAAGTTTGTTATATACCACTTCACTGTCTTCTTGTCTGTCTAGTTTCACTGAGAAGGCTGAGCTTATCCACATACATTTTCCTGTGTAGGTGCCTATTCTATTTTTCCTTACTGCCCTCAGGATTCTCTCCTTTTCCTTGTTGTTAAATAATCTGAGTATATTTCTAGGTGTTTTTCTTCTGGGATCTATCACATTTAGAGTTCTCTCAGCTTCTTGAATACTTACTCTTTCCTCTTTTTCATTGGTTGGAGAAAGTTTCTTCCATGAATTCTCATGTTATTTCCTATGTAGTTATTTTTGTCCTTGCTCCATTATCCTGATGAGACATAGGTTGTGTCTCTTGATAGTCTCCCCATTATTCTCTGGCTTTCATCATACTTTTTTCCTTTTTTAGTTGATTGCTACTCTTGTTGGATGTTGTCAGAGTTATTGTCTTCCAATTCATTGATTTGATTTTCTTTTTCTTCCATTCTGTTCTTCAGAGCTTTCACTGTGTTACCTAATTCTGCTATGTCATTGTTTATCTTCTGGAATTCCTTTTGGTGTAAATTGTTTAGTTATTTTTATGAGTGTTCTCCATATTTCTTGAAGGTACCTAAACACCATTCATTTGAATTTTATTTCTGGTAGTTCTAGGCCTTCTTTTTCAGGATACTCCATTGGGTTCAGGTGTTTGTTTGTTTTTTTCAATTGTGTGATTCTGTTTAACTTAATTTGGGGAGTACACTGTGGTTGAGTGTGGTTTCCACCACATTGTGGTATAGCTGTGTGTGGGCTGCTGAGTTGTGTACAAGTAGTTGACTCATTTGAGTTATGGGAGCCAGAAATCAAATTATGGGAAAATGAAGGAAAAGTGATATAAATGGATAATTGAGGAAAGTCAAAGGCATAGAGGGAGAGTAAATTATAAGTCATGGTGGTAATAATATACAGTCTTCTCTCTGTATTGACCAAATAAATTGTAAAGTAATCAGAAATGGATTTTAAGAGGTGTAATAAGACTTAATAGATACCATGAACTTACACATAGGAAATCAGGCGGAGATAGTGGGTGGAGCAAGAAAAGTGTATAAGATAATAAACCCAGAAGAAGAGGACTATGCATACACATTTAGAAGTAGAACAAGGAAGACAAAAGAATGAGAAATAAAGTAGGCAGGGAAGGAAGAATCATGAAGAGTATGAAAACCAGAAATTATGGTGGGGAGTGGGGGATAAATGGGGTCTTGGGTTGTGTATGGCTGAGGATTCCTGTTTTTTTCTTTCTTTTTTTTTCTCTTTTTTTGGTGAGTGAGTGAGTGAGGCAGTGAGTGAGTGATTGAGGCAGTGAGTGAGTGAGTGCGTGAGTGAGTGAGTGCGTGTGTGCGTGAGTGCGTGCGTGAGTGTGTGAGTGAGTGTGTGAGTGAGTGAGTGCGTGAGTGAGTGAGTGCGTGAGTGAGGCAGTGAGTGAGTGAGTGAGTGAGTGAGTGAGTGAGTGAGTGAGTGAGTGAGTCGAGGATTCCTGTTGTTATAGCAGTGTGAATGTGGTTGACTCTGTCTCCTCAAGGTCAGGGTTTGGCTTTGTTTGTCTGGAAAGTGTTCCCTGAAGTGGGACAGGGCCATTTTGACAGAGGATTTGAGAGCTAAAATGGAATATATGTAGATTGAATTAAAATAAAAGAAGAATGTAAAACCTGAGAAGCAAAACATTAATCCTTGGATTGTGGGTGGAGATTTCTATTTCTGTGGGTGAAATGGTATACAGACTCTTCTGGAAGTTCAGATAGAGAGGTAGCGAGGTGATTTTGTGGATTATAACAAACTATGGATAGCCCTGAGAAGAATGAGAAAAACTGAGCACTTAATTGTGCTCATATTAAACCTGTACGGAGATCATGAGGTAGTTGTGCCAACAGAACTAGGGAATACCGCATGGCTTAAAATCAGGAAAGGTTTGTGTGCATCCAGGTTGCATCCTCTCACCATATTATTTCAATCTATATGCTAAGCAAATGTCAGAGAATCTGCACTATATGCAGCAGAATGCAGCATCAAGTTTAGAGGAAACCTTATTAACAACCTATGATAGGCAGATGACATAACTTTGTTGATAGGTAAGAGGACTCAAACCACTTGCTGATGAAGATCAAGGACTTTGGCCTTCAGTATGTATTACAGCTCAGTGTAAATAAATAGAAAACCCTCACAACTTGACCAATAGGTAACATCACCATATATGGGAAAGGTTTGAATTTGTTTCATCTTGGTGGCATCCATAATCAATACTCAATGGAAGCAGTGGTCAAGAGATTAAATGGGGCATTTTATTGGGTAACTCTGTTGCATAATACTTCTTTAAGGTGTTGTAAAATGAGGATGTTCCTTTAAGGATTACTATGTACCTGACTAAAGCATGATATTTATATGGTATTATATTATAAAGCCTTATATGCATGTGAAAGTTTGACATTGAATCAGGAAGACAAAAGAATTCATGTGTTTGAATTATGGTGCTGATGAAGAATATTGAAAATACCATGGACTGCTAAAAGGAACAAACACATTTGTATTGGAAGAAATCCAGCCAGAATATTTTTGGAGGGAAGGATGACAAGACTTCCTCTCATGTTCTTTTGGCATGTTTTCAAGAGTGGCCTGTCGGAAGAAGCACACCAGCCAGTGCGATCATGAGGTGCCAAGGGACCAGGCATCATGCAAAAAAAAAAGATATATGTGTGTGTATGTGTATATATGTATATATATGTGTGTGTGTGTGTGTATATATATATATATATATATATATATATACCATATTAAATGAAGGGGGAAGTACAGAGTGGAGACCCAAGGCCCAAGTGACGGCCAATGGAGATCCCCTCATAGAGGGGTTTAGGAGAGGAGATGGGTTAATTAGGGTGTGAGGTAGTACCGATGAAGAACACAGCTTTCCCCCAGATCCTGGATGCTTCCTCCCCCCAACTACCATGATCCGAATTCTACCTTGCAGGGCTGGATAGGGCAGAGGCTGTACACTAGTACATATGAGGGCTGGAGGCACAGGGAATCCACGGTGGATGATGATACCTTCAGGACCAAGGGTGTGAGGGGCGATGCTGGGAGAGTGGAGGGTGAGTGGGTTGGAAAGGGGGAACTGATTACAAGGATCCACATGTGACCTCTTCCCTGGGAGAGGGACAGCAGAGAAGGGGGGCAAGGGAGACTCCGGATAGGGCAAGATATGACAAAATAACGATGGATAAATTACCAAGGGCACATGAGGGAGGGGGGGAAGTGGAGGGAGGGGAAAAAAAAGAGGACCTGATGCAAGGGGCTTAGTGGAGAGCAAATTCTTTGAGAATGATTGGGGCAGGGAATGTATGGATGTGCTTTATACAATTGATGTATGTATACGTATGGATTGTGATAAGAGTTGTATGAGTCCCTAATAAAATGTAAAAAAAGAAAAGAGGAGAAAAAAATGATTAGGGCAAAGACTGTACAGATGTGCTTTATACAATTGATGTATGTATGTGTATGAACTGTGATAAGAGTTGTATGAGCCCCTAATAAATTGTTAAAATAAAAAAAAATAAAATAAAAAGAGTGGCCTGTCACGCGACAAGGACATTGTGCTTGGTAAAGTAGAGGGACAATGAGAAAGAGGTAGGCCCTTAACAAGATGGATTGACGTAGTAGCTTTAACAATAAGCTCAATTGAGAGGATAGTGCAGGACAGGGCAGAGTTTCATTGTGTTGAACATAGGGTCACTGTGAGTTGGAACCAACTCAATGTCCTCTAACAACAGCTAAAAAAACGAACAATCTTGTTTGGGTGTGTGCATCTAGTCTGTAATAATATAAAAAGTAAAAAGTAAAGTCAGTTTGGTCATTGACTTTAAAAATCATTTTATTGGGGGCTCATTACAACTCTTATCACAATCCATACATACATCCATTGTGTTAAGCACATTTATACATTTGTTGCCATCATCATTTTCAAAACATTTTCTTACTACTTAAGCCTTTGGTGTCAGCTCCTCATTTTTTATCCCTCTTACAGATGGGTCAAGACAGGCCAGTCAGGGTGCAGGATAGCACTGATGAAACATACACATTTCTTCTGGTTCTTTAATGCTTTCTCACCCCCACTATCATGACCCTAATTCTACCTTACAAATCTGCCTAGACCAGAGCATGCACATGGAACAGATAAGAGCTGGAAACACAGGGAATACAGGACATATAAACTTCTCTGAACCAATATTGAGAGTAGCCATACCAAGTTGGTAAGGGGAAGGTGAGGGGAGAACCAATCACAATGATCTACCTATAACCCCCTCCCAGGGGGGATGGACAACAGATAAGGGAGTAAAGGGAGACATTGGACAGTTCAAGAGATGGAAAAATGATAATAATTTATAAATTATCCAGGGTTCATGAAGGAGGGAGGGGAAAAATCGAGAAGGTACCATTGAATCTTTTGGAACCTTTGGTAGGTTTGGTAAGTGCCTTTGTCCACTACACATGGTACATTGGGCTGCATGTGGGGAGGGCACTGGAGAAGGAGGAAATAAGAAAGAAAAGTGGAAAAAATGTTGTTTGGGTAGTACATCGTATGTCTGCATCTAGCCAGCCACATGTTCTGCTATCCACACAGTTTCCCCAGAGGCCAGGAATTCCAGAGGTTTGGTTCAGTGAGTTGAAACTTGGATAGGGAAAGATTAGCTTCTGGGAAGGGGAACAAGGATGTATGTGTATACCCATAAGTAGCTCAGGCCATTGGCCAATGGTGAAGGGGCTCCATAACAATAAACAGGTGTTGTTGATCTCCAACTTCAAGAAATGTTCACATACTTAAATTTGAAGTGTTTTTCTAGCTTCTAGGGAGCACAAGTCTTCCCATCTGGTAGTAGTTCCAGTAGTTGCTGAAGAGATCTTCCTAAAGTTGTTACCTGGTAGCCATATTCCCTGGGCTCCATATTTCTTCACATTATTCTGACATCAACCACTTCTAACACAGCTCTCTACTACTCTGCTGTGCAGTGGCCACAGAATTCCCAGGCAGTATTCACCATTCAGGACAACAAATTAGGGAGGTTAACAGTATTGTCTCAAAAGTTGATGTCACCGGGCTTTTCTTCCGTGGAGAAAAACTAGCAAGTTTCACCTGAATGGTTTTGCCACCAAAACAGAGGGAGACACACACAAAGACAGCAAGATGAGACAGTACAACAGACAAGACAGTAAGCAGAGCAAAGGTTTAATAAGCAAAGTATGCTTCAATCTTGAAGTGAGTCGCCTCACAATTTGAGAAAGTCAACAATATCTAGGGGTCTGACATTGAAGACATTGAACTTTGCAGGGATCTGGTGGCAGGACCCTATTGGCTTGCCTTAGCCTCTATCCTGAGTTCCCATTAACCCTTATTATAGGCATCCCAATGGGTCCTTATTCCAGCATCCTCATTGGTCTTGTAATCCATGGCTTGTGCGCCTCATTTTCATATGAGGTGGTAGTCAATAGATTATAGGACATGACCACTGGAATGGATAATGTAAGGGAATTTGGAATGAGTCATCCAGACCTCTACTTGTCTTTGACATTACCCATGGAATAGATAAATTGAGGTGGTGTTCGGATGAGTTATTCACACATGACCAGTGGAATGGATAATGTGAGGCTATTCAGAATGGGTCAATGGGACCTCAAAGCTCATTCGGACTCCAGCTGACACTGACATCTCCTCATGAAGAAAATAGGACTCCGAATTCATTTGGGATATTGGCTTATCTGGCTACTTCCATTTGAGATGGGACACAGGACCTATATATATTTATTCAGAGTTCACAATTACTCCCCTAAACCTGTGAGCTACTTGGTCTGCCATCTGGAGTGGGATGGGACTGTACATGTTCATCACCATCATTCCTACATGGAACTGCTGCTATCTGGAAGTGACAAACTGGACCATCAGTTTAAAGACATAGGTTGAACAACAGAAGACTCCATAAAGGGAAGCAGCCAGATTTTGGACAGGTCATGGTTCAGGTCATCAAAACCAAAACAGAATTCTTACTGCCACCTTTATCTTTTTCTGGCACACTTAGGAAAAATGGATTTTTCTAGGCCAGGGAGCCTTAAGGCTGAGACCTTATTAAGGTTCATTTGTCTGCTTTAAAAGCCTTTTCTTGGGGCTGGACCCCTTCTAATTCTTCTCATTCTCCCTTTTTAAAAGCTTCTTAAATATTTTCTAATGCTTCCAAAATTCGGGATTCAAATTCTGCAGTCGTCTGCTATTCCCTGGAGCAATATATTGTGTTCAGGAATGCAAGCTACTTGTGCACTAATTCTCAATTGGAAAAAGCTTTTCCTAAAAAGGAAAAGTGTTGTTACCAGAGAAAGGATGGAATCAGGAGCTTTGCTAATCGACTAGTTCTGTAGCATTCATGTTTCAATTACGGCCAGATGTCTCAGGGTCACACATTGGAAACAGGTTGAAGGAGGCTTCTCTTCTGCACCAGTGCCTCTTGGAGGACCTCCACTGTAAAAATTGTGCTGTACATGGCCTGGCTTCCCGTAGCCATAGCGAGTAATTTTGGCCTAAAGTTTTATGTTAACCTTCACTTAATCAAGTGTGTGGATTACTTTTTGTATTCTTTTTCAATACTTTTTTAAAAATATCATTTTATTGGGGGCTCGTATAATTGTTATCACAATCCATACATACATCCATTGTGTCAAGCACATATGTACCTTTGTTGCCATCATCATTTTCAAAACATTTGCCTTCTACTTGAACCCTTAATATCTGTTGCTCATTTTCCCCTCCCCCCCTCACTACCCCCTACCTCATGAACCCTTCATCGTTCATAAATTATTATTTTGTCATATATTACATTGTCTGACATCTCCCCCCTCCTTCTTCTCTGCTGTTCCTCTCCCAGGGAGGAGGCTATATGTAGATTCTTGTAATCAGTTCCCCCTTTCTACCCTACATTCTCTGCACCCTCCAGGCATCGCCCCTCTCACCACTGGTCCTGGAGGAGTCATCTGTCCTGGGTTCCCTGTGTTTCCAGTTGCTATCTCTACCAATGTACATCCTCTGGTCTATCCAGATTTGTAAGGTAGTGTTTGGACAATGATAGTGGGGTAGAGGAAGTATTTAAGAACTAGAGGAAAGTTATGTTTCATCGTTGCTACCATGCACCCTGCTTGGTTCATCTCCTCTCCACAACCCTTCAGCAAGGGGTGTCCGTTTGGCTACCATTGGGCTTTGAGTCTCCACTCTGCACTCACCCACATTTTCAATGATATGATTTTTTGTTCCTTGATGCTTGATACCTGATCCCTTCGACAGCTCGTGGTCACACAGGCTGGTGTGTTTCTTCCATGTGGACTTTGTTGCTTCTGAGCTAGATGGCCACTTGTTTATCTTCGAGCTTTTAAGACCCAGACACTATATCTTTTGGTAGCTGGGCACCATCAACTTTCTTTACCACATTTGCTTATGCACATGTTTGTCTTCAGTGGTTTTTGTAGTATATTGGTATGATACAATAAAGCATTTTTCACTGATTGTAATACCTTCCTTTAAACATGCTCTAAGTAAAATGCTTAAAATAGGACTTTATTGTACAATGGTTACAATATACAAATGTATATATAAATATATGTGTGTATATATATATACATATAATGCTTAAAAGTTTTAGATGTAACATTGGTTACCAGGTCTGTTACCAGATGTGCCATTATTTCTCCCATTATAAAACTGAAAAGTAGTTGAACTGATCAATTCACCATCTTTGCTCAACTTTACTTCTACTTAGTCTGATAATTAATATTTACTTGAACTGATCATCTTATTAAACTAGTCATGATAGGGAGTTTTAGGCTCACTTTACCTAAACTCCTTCAAAAGACTATGGATGGCCTTATTGATATTTAGTAGAACATATTGTCACTCATGTAACATTTTCTGGGATTTTCATCTAGTAGCCTAGAGTGCACCAAATTCTTTCATGGGATTTCACTACACCAAAATTCTACATTTTGCTAATTGAATATGAAACACACATTTTAAATCAAGGAAGTCATACACTAATTTGAAAAGACATCAAGTTAAAAGATAAATTTCAATTAGTCTTATAGGAAAATGAATACCTTTTAAAAAAACAAATTAGCAATAAAATTAAGATTATTAAGTAAAAAATGATAATCAGAAGATATAAATCTCTACCATCACAATTACATAAAACTATAAGAATAACATTTATGATTCTTGGGCAATCTCCTTGGATGTCTTAATGACTGTATATGGAATAGTCTTAGATGGCCCTGCAGGCAAAATTACCCAAACACCATGTCTATTATAAAGCAATGTAAAACGTTATTGGGCGGGGGGATCAATTCCAGGAACACTGGCATGAGTAGCAAAGCAAACATTGCATTAGGCAACTACAAAAGAGGAAGCAGGTTTAGGTTACATGATTTCCCATTAAGTTTGACTTGTCAAAATGATATGAGAAATATCAGAGCATCTCCTCCGCTTCCCGTGGCCACCCTCACCCCCTATCTTAAAGAGCATGTGGTTTGGTAAATCCTATCTACTCTTTTCTTGGAAACCTGGCTATTTAAAGAATGAATCAAGTTTTCAAACTAGTAATCAAAGAGAAAGAGAATTATTTTCCTCCCCTCCAATGACAAGAAATCAAATTCTTGGTTAATACTATTCAGTATTAATAACCCTCCCACCAAAAAAAAAAAAAACCAAAACAAAACTAAGTATCTTCTCAGAAAAGTAAAGTTTTGGGTTATATTATAACAGCAAAACTGTGACTAAACTTTACTCTTGGAGAACTTTATTAGCTGGAGACCCAGAGGAATTAGCATTCTGTAAGATCTGGGCCCTGAATAATGGGTTGGAGTACCTTTTATGTTTTATATTGCAGGAGTAAGGTCAAAGAAGCAGAATAGGCAGGGATTTCTAGTGAAAACAGGGTCATTAGTAAAGGAGGAAGGGAGTGGTGGATGGGTACATTCCAAGAATGAGGAAGTACATGGGGTGAGGCAGTGTGTTGTTCGGTTTCTTTTCCGAAAGTTAAAATTCCCTATTTGGATTTTCATTACAATATCAAATAAATCTATGTTTTATAAGTTCTTCAACCATTTTCTTATCTGTCTCTTATAATAGTACTTAAAGTTATGAAAATGAACAAAATAAATGAAAAGCACAGCCTTTAGTAGACTTGAATATCAATTAACTCAATTTTACTATCAACAATTTGCTAGAAATATTCTAAATTATTTATGGACCACAAGATACTACTGAAATAAAGGTTTAATACTTGCAACTTCTTAGGATAGATTAGGAACTGCTTCACAGGGTTTCTGAGATAGTAATAAGCAACAGAAGTCGGTAAGCTAATCTTTTTGGCACATGGCCATTTTTGCTCAAACTGCCATATTTCAGTTCACAACCCAGAGATTGACTCACGGTGCCACCCAGCCATTTCTACAGAGAAGTAGCTATAATTAACACTTGTTATTTGCATATCTGAATCAGCTCAGGCAGAACAAAGTAGGTGGCTATTTTTTTTCTCTAAAATCCCTTCTTTAGAGAAATAACATTCTATAAGTAAATTTCTTATATAGAGCTCTAGATTCTAAGGTTAATATATGCAAATAACCTGTTAAAATGAACAATCTCATTAATTCTTCATAATATATCATTAAAACAATTTAATTCACAGGAACACATGTTATAAAATCAACAATTCACAAGCATATATATGTAATAAAAACTAAGTTCTTAAAAACTTGAATACATATTTTAAAATTTATAATACCACCTGGAAGCAAAAATTATATATATAAATGTGTTACTTTCAATCTCCTTGTCATATTAAAAATTTTTTTCTCATTAGTGCACTCTTTAGAAGACTATCTGTTAGATCTCTCTGCGGATAGACATACCTCGGTCCTTGGCTCTGCGTGAGAAAGAATTCACACCGAAACCTGGTTTGTGATCTGAGTGAGATTTATGAGCGTTAGAAGAAGTTTTAAGTTTACACAGGCACCCACAGGGCTCCTCACAAATGTGCGGCCTGACTGGAAACTGCTCACAAAGTCACGTGGTCGATTCCGGGCTCCTGCCTTTTACATTATTCCGCAGGGAGGTGTGGTGCATGACCACAGTCGATCCCATTGGTTGAATTGAATTCACCTGGCCTAGGTGGGCCAATCCAAGTGTAGCGCCCACCCAGGTGTACCTTGTTGGAAACCTGAACCTCTGAACACAGTGCAGTGTGCCACTCCTTTGTTTCTGTAGTTCAGACCTCTGGGCATGCGTAATGGATGCCCCAGCCCCTGAGTTAGACTACCTAATATATCCTCTTTAAAAACATATAAAGCTATGTATTAGCTGAGATAGTTAATGTGGGATTAATTGAATGGTGGAGAGGTAAATGACTCAGTGAGCCTCGCCTTTTGAGTTCTCGGGTTTCTTGCCTTCTGATGGTTGGACTAGGGTGCAGCTGCCTTAGCTGGTTCCTTGCTTCAGCTGGCAAGGCTGACTTTCTGCAAGACATCGCTGAGAAGCCACATGGACCTACCCTGATGCATCCCTGGGTGCTGGAGGAGCTGAGTGGAGACCCCTGCCAGCCCTGAGATGCTTACACGCTCACTGATTTGTCTTTCCTCCTGCAGTTGGTGTCATTACATGTGTTTTGTGAGATTGAGGAGGATTTTGTAGATTGGTGTGGGACATATGGGCTAATGCTGAACTTATGGGCATTCTTAATGTATAAAACTCTCATATACATAAGAGTTTCTGTGGATTTGTTTCCCTAGTTTACCCAGACTTAACACATTAACAGAGGAAGAAAGAATCTGGGAAATGTAAAGCAAGAAAGTATTTCTGAAATAGGGCTTAGTAGTTTGTGAAGTAAACACATATGGCATCCCGGTGGACCACATTTTTCCCCTCAGCAATTAAATATACTCCACTCATGGTTTGGTTTCCCTATAGCCAAGGATACAGTCTACTAAATCCATTTTAAAACATTCAAATCCAGTGTTCTCTTCTCTGCAGACTCACACCATTCTCGATGCAGGGCAAAAGAAGAGAAAGAATTTTAAACCTGAGAACATGCTCAAGGAAAGAACAACTTGTTTTCAAGTTAAAACAGAAACACTGACGGAATACAGTCTCATCAACACGGAAACAGTTCTGTGTTAACCAGACCTTATAGACATTGGCTAGGGGAAGATTTCAAATAGTAGTTAAATGGTTAGACAGACACCAACCTAAAATTAAGAGAAGAAAAATTTCTAGCAACAGTCCTCTCACCTGGAATCTGGCCAAATTTTTACCACAGAATCAAAGAAAATGCAGAATCGCAAGGTATTCTGGCAGCTGCTCATCTTCTTTACTTGGGTAAAAAAAAAACAACAAAAAAACAACTCTGGTTCATGAAGAAAAATGGCGCTTTTTTTGGTTTTGTGCTTTCTCATTTCCTTGCCACCTGCGGGGCCCAGTAACTCCTAATTGATACATTAACTAGGCAGTGTTACAAAAGAAAGTTTTTGGTTTTTTATTTGAAACTATCTAAGGACAAGCCAGGGTTTTAAAAAAATTCTTCTGTACCCTTGCTTTATCTAAAATAAGACAAAAAAGTGGGTTAAGTTAGTTGCTTCATATGTCCCACTGTCAGGGACCCTAATGCATCATAGATATATTCCACTTCCTCCTTTCACATATTTAGATGATTCTCCCAGGAAGGTTGCACCACTTCCATGGGTGGGACCTCCATATCCTTCTTGGGAAATGCTGAGTTCAAAAGAGCCCTTTCTTCATGCTCTCTGTCCACTCAACATATCTTTTGTCCTTTAAGCAAGGTTAGACCAACAGTAAGATGTAAACATAGCCTCTTGAAATTTTTCTAACCTTCGATTCTGAGATTTTTTAAACCTTATTGTTTACCTACTTTCATCCTGGAGGCTCACAAGCTCCCTAATTGGAATTTCTTGTCTACAAACCTTCCACAATTGGTGGCTTAAGATACAGTAATTCAGATTTTAAATAACGGCTTTCTAATACTCGGGGGCACAGTGCAAACTGCACAGAAGAGGAAAACAATCAGGATTTGGAGCCTGAGGGATAGTTAGTATACAAAAAAAAAAGTCAAAGCAGAAAAAAATGCCCCTGAGGTACCATAGCCAACACAGACAAGATTAAAAAGTCCTTGTTCTCAGAGTCTTAATTTAGTGATTGTAATGAACAAAGGTTGTCTGGATGTAACTCTCCGAGTCAGCCTCTCCCATCTGTGTGTCTCAGAAGTCACTCTGTCCTCAAGGATGTGGGGTGTGGGCTGTCAAAAATCAGCCGTTTCACCACCCCTGGATGCACCTTCCCTGCTTATTCTTGAGATCACTAGTATGTGGACTCATAAAGAATTATTTCTAATGAATAGATTACCCTGTGGAGCCCTTGGATAGCTAAGTCAGTTACTCAGCCACTTCATGAAGAGGGAGGAAGTGTTGCTTGTCTTCGGTCTGGAGAGGAAAAAATCCTCCAGACTCACAACCTGAAAAAAACCCAAACATTTAAAGGGCCAGGAACTCCGTGAGGGTCTTATCTCTGTTGAAAGACAAACTTGAAGAAAGATAGGATCCCAGACAAGCCCCCAGATGTTATGTAGAAAGTCAATGTCGCTGGGTTTTTCTTCCTTGGAGAAAAGCTAACTAGTTTCACCAGAGTAATTTGCCACCACAACATAGGGAGCAACACATACAAGACAGCAGGGCAAGAGGGTATGGCAGATAAGAGAGTTTAAGCAGAGCAAAGATTAATAAGCATATGCTTCAATCATGAAGTAGGTCTTTTCATGATTTAAGGACATTGATGATATCTAAGGGTATGACAATGAACTTTATAAGGATCTGGTGGCAGGACCCTATTAGTTTGCTTCATTCCCTATCCTGCTTTCTTCCCATTAGCCCTCATTGCATCCTGATCACATTATTGATCCTTGTCCTAACATAATGGTTCATCTCATAATCCATGGCTTGTGCCCCTCATGATCATGTGAGGCAGTGTTAGTCAATAGGTTATTTGGTCATGACCTCAGGAATGAATAATGTGAGGCAATTTATGATGAGTCATCCAAACCTGTGGTTGTCTTTGAGGTGGTGCTGCAATGATTCATCCACATATGATCGATGGAATGGATCGTGTTAGGCAATTAGGGATAAGTCCTTGGGATCCAGGCCACTAGCTGACCGTGGCAAATAGGTTACCACAAACTGAGATCAGAAAAATATAAACATATATTCCGTAGCATTGGTCCACAGCAGCACTTTCTCTCAGCTATCAGCCATGTGGTCCCCTGGTCTCTACTTCTGAGGGCCTGGATATCCACCTGCCACTCCATGTCACTGTATCATGGTCTCAGCAGCACAGCCACTTTGCTCTTTATTGGAGTGACTCCTTTGCTCTGTCTCATGGTCTCAAATGTATCAGCCTCTGGTGCCTTTCATCTTAGCCCACTTCAGGTGGGTATCTCAAACATGCTCCAGTGGGGATCCTGGGAATTCTCTCTGTTCCTGCTTCTGAGATAGCTCTCTGTTTTAGTCAGGGTAGACTAAAGAAATAAATTCTTAGACACTCATATGTGTATAAGAAAGATCATTATATACAAGAACAATTGAATATTGAGACACCATCTCAACCCAGTCCAGATCAAATCCATAAGTCTGATATTAGCCCATATGTCAGACACCAATCTATAAAGTCCCCATCAGACTCACACAACACATGCAAAGACACCAAATGCAGGAAGATTACAGACCAGTGGGTGGAAACTCTTGTGGATCCAGTGGCAGTGGAAGCATCTCAGCGCCAGGAGGGGTCTCCAGGTGGCTCCACACTTCCATGTGTCTTGTTTGCAGGCATGCCTCACAGGAAGGGAGCATGTGTCCTGCCTCCGGAGAGATATTTATCTCCTTAGCACCTTCAAATGAGGTCATCAAGCTGCGACCTGATTGAGAGGCTAGCCTACACCCCTTCACTCTTAAGTCTCAAATTGACAACAGATTATGTAACTACCACACAATCTCGCTCTTTTAAAGATCATTTTATTGGGGGCTCTTATAGATATTATAACCCTTCATAAATCAATTATATCAAGTGAACTTGTACATATGTCACCATCATTTTCAAAACATTTTTAATCATTTTATTGGGGCTCATATAACTCTTATCACAATCCACACGTACATAAATTGTGTAAAGCACACTTACACATTCTTTGCCTTCATCTTTCTCAAAACTCGCTTTCCGTTTGGGCTCCTGGAATCAGCTCCTGATTTTCCTCCCCCCACCCCGCCCCCCACTCCCCGCTGCCCCCTCCCTCATGAGCCCTTGATGATCTATAAATTATTATTTTATCTTATCTTACACTGCCCGGCGTCTCCCTTCATCCATTTTTCTGTTGCCCATCCTTGTGATCGGTTCCCTCTCTCTAACCCCCCCTTCCCTCCCCGTATTGCCACTCTCACCACTGGTCCTGACGGGTTCGTCTGTCCTGGATTCCCTGTGTTTCCAGTTCCATCTGCACCACTGTGCATCCTCTGGTCTAACCAGGCTTGCAAGGTAGAATTGGGATCACGACAGTGGCGGGGAGAGGGGAGAGGAAGCGTTTTAAGAGCTAGAGTAAGGTTGTGAGTTTCATTATTGCTACACTGAACCCTGAGTGACTCATCTTCTCCCCACTAACCCACTGCAAGGGATGGGCATTGGGTCCCTATAATGCGCTCCCCTCATTCGCAATGATATGATCCCCTCCCCCCACCTTTGGTGCTTGATACCTGGTTCCCTCGACGCTTCATGATCACACATGTTGGTGTGCTGTTAACATGTGAGCTTTGTTGCTCCTGGGCTAGATGGCCGCTTATTTACTTTCAAGCCTTTAAGAACCCAAATGATCTCTTTCTCGATAGCCGGGCACGATCAGCCTTCTTCATCACATTTACTTATGCATACATTCGTCTTCCGAGTTTTTTATGGGGAAGGTCATCACACAATGATAGCTTTTGTTCTTTGGTGTCTGCTACCTGATAACTTCAACAACTCGCGATCACACAGGCTTGTGTGCTTCTTCTCAGTAGGCTTTGTTGCTTCCAAGCGAAATGGCTGCTTGTTTGCTTTCAAGTCTTTAAGACCCCAGACACTGTATCTTTTGATAGCTGGGAACCATCAGCTTTCTTCACCACGTTTGCTTATGCATACATTTATCATCAGCGATCATGTCAGGAAGGTGGGTATCACAGAATGACCATTTAGCTGAGCAAAGTGCTCTTGTATTAAGGGAATGTGCGTGAGGAGGCCCAATGTCCACCTGCTACCCTACCACTAAACCTTTAAATATATGCACATAGGTCTATTTCCCCATAATCATAAATATATTTACATATATACATGTCTGTATTTAGGCTCTTTGCTTCCTGCTCCTTTCCTCTATTTCCTTATGCTTTCTGCTTGTCCCACTACCATGTTCAGCCTTCGTTCTGGTTTCAGTAATTCCTCTCAGTTACATTGCCCTTGGTCACTCCCTACCAGTCCTCCCATCACCTCCCTGCCACTGGTTTTGATCCACTCGTTGTTCCCTTGTCCCTGGGTTGACCAACACCTCCTCCCTACCTCACCTCCCACACTCTCATGTCTCTTTGAGACTGTTGGTCCCATTATTTTCTTCTCACATTGTTTATCCAACCTATTTTATCTAGATGGACCTGCAGAGATGATAATATGTGCATAAAATTGCAGATGGCTTCAACAGCACTAAACTAAGTGGCATATAGAACATGGCGACGACGGCAGCAACGCCGATAAGCTAACAAACAAAAAATCCACAGACATACAAAATTTAAAAGAATAGAAAAGAAGAAAAAAAAATAAAAAAGAAAACAAAGAAAATTCCCCCAAAAAAAACAAAAAGAAAGAAAGAAAAGCCTGTTAATAGTTGAAGGTCTGTTTGTTGACCTTTGGGTGTGTTTTCCAGATGAGTCTGATGGGGTTCCACGTCCTGGCCCCGAAGTTCATCCTTGATACTCCCTTGGGACCGCTTTGCTCTGCTTCCCCCGCCACTCAATTGCACAGCCCCTGTGTTTTGCCTCAGTGTGGTGGAGTCAGCTCAGTTTCACATCCCACACTGTGTCTCCAGTGCTGTCTGGTGTAGGGCCATGGGTCAGTGCAGGATGTCACATCTCGCAGTGGGGCTGGCCATATTGTCCTTGTCCTCTCTGTGTATTGGGTGCTCCGAGCCGGGCTATCGTCCTCTGAGCTTGGTGGGCCCAGGTGTGCTCCACTCCCTTCCTTTTCCTTCATTTGCTTCAGCTTCCTTCTGGGTATGGTAGGTCAGTTCCTTTCCCTCGCCAGACGATCTATTTTCATTTTCTGTGGCACTACTTTCCATGGTGGGGGTCAGGCTGATTCTGGTTAGGGCCGGGCGTATGGTACAGTCTTTTTGTGGCTTCCTCCACGTGTTATGTTGCCCTCCTAGTTTGGGGCGTCATAGTGGGGTCTGTATGCATATTCCAGTTCTGTGGGGACACAACCAATACTCTCCCCCTGGGTGGGATAGTGCCCTGTTCCCCCCATGCTATCATCTCAGTTTCTCCCCACCCCGATTCTCCCTCCACCTGCCCCCCTTCTTTATGTTGGACTCTCATGTACCTCCCTGGGTGTGGTCTGCGCTCCCCCCAAATATCTATGCTTCCACCCATTTATTGCGAGATGGGTGTCTATTCTATTCCTGCTGTGCTGATTGTACTTACCCCAGGGGACTCATGTTATACCTGTCCTTTTGAGATTGGCTTAGGTCGCTTAACATGATTCCTTCCAGCTCTTCCCACTAATCGACTTGTTTCATGTGATCGTCTGTGCTTTCGAGTGCTGCATAGTACTTCATTGTGTGTATGTAATCGACTTGTTTCATGTGATCGTCTGTGCTTTCGAGTGCTGCATAGTACTTCATTGTGTGTATGTACCAGAGTTTGCTAATCCAATCGTATATCGATGGAAACTTTGAGATTGTGAATTGTGCTGCAATAAACATTGGAGCACAGATGATTGGTTGTATTTTATTTGTTAACTCCACTGGGCATATGCCCAGTAGAGGGATGACTGGGTCATAAAGTAGATCGATTTCCATTTTCTTTAAGTATCTCCTGATTGCTTTCCACAGTGGCTGTACAAATTTACACGACCACCAGCAGAAGAGGAAGGTTCCTACTTCACCACAGCCCTTCCAACACTGCTGCTCTCTGATTTACTGATTTGGGCTAGCCTCAGGAATGTTAGGTGATATCTCATCGTTGTTTTAATTTGCATTTCTCTTATGACTAATTACCGGGAACACTTTCTCATATGCTTGTTGGCCTTATGGGTCTCCTTGCTAGTGAAAGTTCTTTTCAGGTCTTTTGCCCACTTCCTTAGGGGCTTAACTGTTTTCCTCTTTTTGCAGGTCCTGAGGGTGTTGTAGATTTTTGTAATGAGCCCTTTGTCCATTGTGTCATCACTAAAAATTTTCCCCCAGTCTGTGGGTTGTCTTGTCTCCCTCTTGGTGAAGTCTTTCAAGGTGCACAGGTGCTTTATTCTTATTACATCCCATTTGTCGATTCCCAGTTCACCTGTGTGTGTACCCTTCCCTATTGCAGTGAACCTATGTGTTCTCTGCGATAGTGCTCTGAGGTTTGTTCCGATTCCCTCCTTGATGGTCCTGATGGTTTGGGGTTTAACATCTAGGTCTATGATCCACCTGGAGTTTATTCTTGTGCATGGGGTGAGGTAAACGTCTTGCTTCCTTTTTCTACATGGGGCTATCCATTATTTTCAGCACCACTTGTTAAAAAGGGAATCTGGTTCCCACTTGATGGTTTTGCGATCCTTGTCGAAGATCAGTTGTCTATATGCTCATGGTTTTATTCCTGGGGTTTCTATTCTTTTCCACTGGTCTGAATGTCTGACATTGTGCCAGTACCACACTGTTTTGACCACTGTAACTGTGTAATAAGCATTAAAATCAGGGAAGGCAAATCCTCCAACTTTGTCCTTCTTCTTGAGTTGTTCTCTAATTCTGGGTTTCTTCCCTCTCCATATGAAATTGGTGATCAGTTTTCCCATTTCTTTGAAGGTTGATGGTATTTAAATTGGTGCAGCATTGAACTTGTTAAATGTTTTAGGTAAGATGGTCGTATTTACTATGTTAAGCCTTCCAATCCACAAGCAGGAGATGCTCTTCCATTTGCGGTGGTCGCTTTTAGTTTCCTGTAGTAGGGCTTATAGTTTTCCTTATATAGGTCTTTAGTTTTTTTGTGTGTGAAATGTATTACTAGGTATTTCGGTTTGTTCTTAGCTACTGTGAAGGGTACTTCCTTCTTATTCCCCTCTTCCATGGTCCTGTCTGATGTGTATAGAAACCCTACTGCCTTCTGTTTATTGTTCTTGTATACTGCCACTCTTCCGTATTCCTCTATCGCTGTAAGTACTCCTATTTGGAGCTTTGGGGGTTTTCAATGTACAGGATCATGTCGTCTGCAAATAGTGATAGTTTCACCTCTTCCTCTCCCATTTAGATCTCTTTGATGTCCTTGTGCTCTTATTTTGTTAGCGAAAACCTTCAGAATGATATTGAATAGGAGTGAGGACAGAGGTCATGCTTGTCTTGTACCCTTTTTCAGTGGGATTGTTTTAATCTTTTCTCCATTAACTATGATGTTGGCCCTTGGCCTTTTGTAAATAGCTTGTATCAGCTTGAGGAACTTAGCTTCCAATCCTATCTTCATGAGTGTCTTAATTAGGAATGGGTGTTGGATGTTGTCAAATGCTTTTTCTGCATCTATAGGTATTATCATATGGTTTTTAAAAATCATTTTTCTTCTCGATGTGGTGTATAATATTGATGGATTTTCGGATGCTAAACCATCCCTGCATCCATGGGATAAAACCTACCTGGTCATGGATGATATGTTATATATATTTTGTATTCTATTAGCCAATAATTTTTTATGCATTTTTGCCTCTATGTTCATTAGAGATATTCGCTGAAATTCTCTATACCTGTGGGATCTTTACCCTGTTTGAGTATCAAAATTATGCTGGCTTCATAGAATGAGTTTCAGAGTTTGCCATCCTTTTCCATGCTACAGAATACTTTGTGGAAGATCAGTGTCAGATGTTCCCTGAATGCTTGGCAGAATTCTGCTGTGAACCATCTAGCCCTTTTTGTTGGTAGGTCCTTGATGGCCCTCTTTATTTCTTCTTTTACAATGGGTTTATTGAGATTCTTTATCTCTGTCTGAGACAATTTATGGAGAGGCTGTTTTTCCAAATATTTATCCATGTCTTTCACGATTCTGAATCCTTTAGAACACAGACATTCATAGTACTTTTTTTATTATCCTTTTAATCTCATTGGTGTCTGTTGTTATTGCCCCTGTTCATCCCTCATCCTGGCTATTGATGTTTGTTCCTTTCTATCCTTGGTAAGCTTTGCTAGCAGTTTGTCAATTTGGTAATCCTTTCATAGAACCAGATTTTAGCTGCATTTATCCTTTGCATTGCTCTCTTTTCTTCCCACTGGTTTAACTCTGCCCCGATTTTTATTATTTCTTTTCTCTTGCTGTTAGAGGAGTCGTTTTGCTGCCTCTTTTCTATTTATTGGAGGTTTTGTATTATTGTATCTGTCATAAGCCCCTCTTCTTTTTTCACATATGCATTTAGTGATATCAAGTTATCTCTGATAACTGCTTTCTCAGTATCCCATAATCTTTGATATATTGTATTCTCATTCTCATTAGTTTCTAGAAACTTCCTAAAATCCTCTCTAATGTGGGCCTGTACCCATTCATGTCTCAGGAGATCTTTGTTAATCTCCAATTGGTTGCCCTTGCTTTTCTGGACATCCTCTTATTAATCTCCAGCTTTATGGCATGGTGATCTGAGAAAGACGTCTGGATAATATGTATATCTTTGAATTTACTCAGGCTTGACTTGTGACGTGTGGTCTATTCTTGAAAAAGATCTGTGTGGGCTTGAGAAGAATGTGATTCCTTTTGCATTTGGATGGAAAACTCTATAAATGTCTATCAGGCCCTATTGCCTAATTACATTTTTTAACTCCATGGCCCCTTTGCTGAGCTTCTTTCATAATGATCTGTCTTTCTCTGATAGCGGACTGTTAAACTCACCTATTATGATTGTTGAGTCCCTGATTTCTTTTCTCATCTTTTACATAGATTGACAAAATTCACTGCACCATTATTAGGAGCGTAAATATTCAATATGCTAACTGCTTCTTGGTTTACTGAACCTTTGAGCATTATGTAGTGTCCCCCTATCTCTTTTTATGCTTTGGATCATTAGGTCCATTTTATCGGAGATTCAGATAGCCACCCCCTGCTTTTTTGAGGTACCATTTGATAGGTATACTTTCTGCCAACCTTTTATTCGTAACATATTTTTGTTTGTGTGCTTAAGATGTGTCTTTTGCCAGTAATAGATTGATGGATTATGTATTCTGATCCAGTCTTCAATCCTTTTTCTTTTAATGTACGAATTGAGTCCATAAGTGTTCAGAGTTATTATCACTATCTATGGCTTCATAGCTGTCATCCTCTGTCTTGTGTTTTGGGTGTTTACCTATCTCACTTCATACCAGTGTGCTGTGTTTGAGTGGAGAGTTTCTATCTTGTCTTCTTTTCTGTCTGATACCCTGTTGTCTTGGTAATTGTTTCTGCCATGTTGGCTTCTAGATGGAGATGGGCTATATGATGGTCTTCTGTTTGTTCTTGGTGGTGGTTGATCCTCTGGCCATAGTGAGTCAACCAGTATCTTCCGCAGGGTCGGGTGTCTTGCAGCGTATTCTGAGTCTTTCCTTATCCTGGAAGATCCTTATCTCACCATCTATCTTAATGGATCATTTGGCAGAGTAAAAGATTCTGGGGGAGGCAATTCTTTCAGCTTTTGGAAGATAATGCTCCAATCTCTCCTCCTCTTCATGGTATCTGCTGATGGGTCTGAGCATACTCTTGCCTGTGCTCCTTTGTATATGACTGTCTTCCTCTTCTCACTGCTCTTACATTTTTCTCTTTTTCACCAAAGTTGGATATTTTTACTATTATATTTCTTGGTGTGTTCTTGGCGTCTAGTCTAACTGGTGTCCTTTCTGCTTCCTGCATGAGCGCCTGGTTATCACTCATTGAGATGCGAAAGTTTTCTTACAGAACTTCTTTTGCTATTGTGGCTGTCGACTTGTGTGTTGCGTTGTGCTCTGGTAGACTGATTATTCAATATTATTACTCTTCATAGCATCTGTCATTGATCTCATGTTATCTTTTGCTTCTTTAATTTTCCTATCTGACTGTCTTTCCCGCTTACTTGGTTCTGTTTGAGTGTCCTTGAGATCAGTGATATAGTTCTCTGCCTCCTCTAGCTTAATCGTAAATTCTGTGACCTTGTGTGTGGCTTCTTCTACCGCTTCTGTTAGCTCCTGTAGTTCCCTTTGGTGGGTGGATTTCATCCCCTCTATTGTGGACTTTATCTTCTCTATAATTGTATCCTTATCCTGGGTTGCTTCCCTCAGCTCCTATATTACTATGAGCAGACATCTGAAGATTTCCTTCTGTGGCAGATATATATCTGATTCTTCTATGAAAGACATTAGTACCGCTACTGTGTTTTGTCTTTCTGTGTTTTTTTTTTTGTTTTGTTCTTGGGAGTGGTGTGGTCTGTTGATTTTTCCTCGATCCTTTCATAGGCCCCATGTTTCTGGGACACTAGGGGACCCTTATCTGTGTTACTGTTAAGGATGCTTTCAGGCGGCTGCTTATGACCAATTGTAGGGATGGGTCAGACTGCTGTGTAGGCAGAGTACCACGAGGGCTTAGTAGCCAGCAGTGGTGAGAAGTTTCAGCAACTGGAGTGGGGGCTTGGGCCTCAGTGAGTGCCCCAAGGCTGCTTTGACCTGATCTGTCAGGGCACCCTTGGTAGTTCTTTTTGTGTGTGTAATAAAAAAAATTAATTAAAGATTAAATTTTTAAAAACTGGGAGGCAAAAGAAAAGAAATATAGAACCTATGAAAAGGAGTGAAAAGAAGTGATAGTAATAGTAAAAGTGGAAAATCTAAAAATAGATAAAAGAAAACCTATGGAAGAGGGACAGAATAGAAGTAATAGTAATAATGAAAAAGGAGGAAGAAAGAAGGAAAAAAGAAAACACAGAAAGTAAAAGAAAAAAGGAAAAATTGACATGAGATAAAAATATATATAAAAATTTCCCCCACTTTTTCGCTCCAAATTCTAGAGATGCCTAATAGAAGGCAGAGGTGGGCGAGGACTCGCTGCAATGGGAAGTGGTGCTGATCTGGGCTCCGGAGCCTGGCTATGTGAGGGGAAAATGCTCTTCAGATGAGCATGCACTCCCAGGACCCTGCAGGCCTGTAGTGTTAAGCCAGTAGGCAGAGACCTCACTGTCGGTAGAAGCTCCACAGCAGTGAGCCTCCTGCACTGGCCAGAAAAGGCTTGGGCTGGAAGGGGTGCTGGGGGTGGGGAATGCCGGCTGCAGCACCTGCCTCCTATGCCGGCTGGAAAGGACTGGGCCTGTAAGGGGTGCTGAGAGGCGCCGGCCGCTGCGCCTGCCTCCTATGCCAGCTTGAAAGGACCGAGGCAGGCTTAGAAGCTGGTGCTTGGGACCCTGCAGGGCATCACAGTGGTGAGAGCCGGCTGGAGTGCACAGACAGCTCCGGTGGGGACCGCAAAGCCACGTCCTAGTTTCCCTAGCCGGCGGGGGCTTATCCCTTGAACCTCCGGCCCTGTGAGCGACGCAGGCGCCACAGTGACATGGTTCGATCCTGATCAGGCAGCGGTGGCTGTGGCTGGAAACAACAGGCAATGGTGCCTACCTTCTTCCCTGAGAGGGACATGCAGCAGCGTGCATGCTTGGCTCTTGGAGCTGCCGGCCGCTGGAAACCCCACAGTGCACCGGGGTAGGCCAAGCCGCTCCGGCGGGAGTGCACAGCTCTGTCCCTCACCCTCCTCCGTGGGTGGTTCAGAGCTCCGAGCTGCTGGCTGCTGGAAACCCCATAGTGCACCCAGATGGGCAAAGCTGCTCCAGCGGGACTGCAAAGCCCTGTCGCTCAGGCTCCCAGTAGGCAGGAGTGCCCACTGTTGGGCTTGACGCTGTGAATGGTGCAGGGTCCGAGTTTGCACCCACTGTCCGCACTGGAAGGAACGCCCCGCGGCAGGCAGGTTTAGAACTCCGGGCGTGGACACAGGGCTCCGCAGTGACACAAGCCGGCCTGAAGTGGCTCAAGCGGAAATGCAGTGTAGTTGGTAGAAGCGGGATGGGCTCCGGCTACAGGCTTGCACAGGTAGGAAGTGCACAGCTTCCCGGGACTGGGGTGGACGGTGGGGCAAACAGGGTGCTGGTGGAGAGGCCCCAGGCAGCAACGGGGATGGATCATTCCCCATGGAGGTCGCCTAGGCAGCCACTGGTAGTTTGCAGGTCAGTTACCCGGGCCTTGGCTGCATGGAGGGAGGGACACAGGCCCAAGGGCAGATCGCTGCCACGTGGGGAGAAGGGAATTGTGGGAAAGGGAAGCTTCTCTCCTACTGGGGTCCCACGAGTGGGCATCTGCTGTGGGGGTTTCCTGCCACTGTTGCGCAAGCCTCAGCAGAGCAGCCAAGCAACTCCAGGCGTGGGGTCCAGGTCTTGGGATGGAGTGGGGCTAGAGCTAGTAACGGCCACGGTGGCGGTGGCCTAAAGACCCGAGATGTTCCAAAACTCAGATCCTGTATCATCTAGGCCAGGCTCAGGTCAAATACGTGGGGTGGGGGTGGGATGCTGTCCCGGGGGAATATTTCACCCACCAGACTCCATCCACTCGGCTACCTGAACACCAAACCCGCCTTGTTCGAAAAAACTCTCAGACTATGCGGGTGCCCTGATCTGCCATCTTCCCTACCCCAATACATTTTTTATACTTCAAACCTTGGTATCAGCTCATAACCCCCCTTATGAACCCTTGATAATTCATAAATTATTTTTATGTCTTACACCAACCGCTGTTTCCCTTCACTCACTTTTCTGTTGTCCATCCCCCTGGGAGTGGGTTATATGTAGATCACTGTGATCTGTTTCCCCTTTCTCACCCCACCTTACCCTTCCACTCCTGGTATCACTACTCTCATTATTATTGGTCCTGAGGGGTTTATCTCTCCTGGATTCCCTGTGTTGTGAGCTCTGGTCTAGCCTGATTTGTAAGGTAGAGTTGACGTCATGATAGTGGTGGGGAGGAAGCATTAAAGAATTAGAGGAGCAGTTCTCAACCTGTAGGTCACAACCCCTTTGGGGGTTGAAAACCATTTCACAGGGATCGCCCGATTCATAACAGTAGCAAAATTACAGTTATGAAGTAGCAAAAAATAATTTTATAGTTGGGGGTCATCACAACATGAGGAACTGTATTAAAGGGTCAAGGCATTAGGAAGGTTGAGTACCATTTATTAGAGGAAAGTTGTATGTTTCATGGGTGCCAGATTGCACCCTGACTAGCTCTTCTATTCCTTGTGACCCTTCTGTAAGGGGATGTCCAATTTTCTGCAGATATGTTTTGGGTCTCCACCTCATTCACATTGATATGATTTTTTGTTCTGGGTCTTTGATGCCTGATACCTGATCCCATTAACACCTCATGATCACACAGGCTGGTGTGCTTCTTCCATGTGGACTTTGTTGATTCTCAGCTAGATGGCCGCTTGTTTATCTTCAAGCCTTTAAGACCCAAAACATTATATCTTTTGATAGCCGGGCACCCTCAGCTTTCTTCACCACATTTGCTTGTGCACCCATTGTGTCTTCAGCAATCATGTTAGGGAAGGTGAGCATCACAGAATGTCAGGTTATCAGAAAAAAGTTTTCTTTTATTGAGGAAGCACTTGAATGGAGGCCCATTATCCATCTGCTGTCTTAATGTTTAACATATAAATATATGTACATGAATCTATTTCCCTATCATTATATAAAATATATATACATATGTACATGCCTGTATTTAGACCTCTATAAATGTTCTTTGCCTCCTAGTTCTTTCCTCTATTTCCTTTTATTTCCCTTTTGTCCAACTATCATGATTGGCCTTCATTCAATTTTCAGTAATTCCTCTCGGTTACATTGTCCTTGATCAAGCCCCACCAGGCATCCTATGCCCTCCTCACCATCGATTGTAGATCACTTGTTGTTCCCTTGTCCTTTGGCATCCCCCTTCCTTTCCTTTGCCTCCCCCTTCTTGCACACCCCTCACCCCCGCACAAGGGTCGGTCCCATTGTTTTCTCCTCCGGATAATTTATCCCTCCTATCATATTTACATAGGCTTGCAGAGACAATAATCACAAAAACAAGACAGAGCAAAATAAAACAACAACAACAAAGCCTATAAATAGTTTCAAGTCTGTTAGTTGACCTTTATGAGTGTTTTCAGGTCAAGTCTGATGAGGTGCCACACCCTCTCCCCAAAGTCTATTTTTGGTTTCCTGGAGACTTCATTGCTTTACTCCTCTTGCTGCTCTGTTGCACACCCTAGTGCTTCGCCCCGGTGTGCTGCGGTAAGATATGACACAATTCCCACACTCTGTTTCCAGTTTTGTCCCCCATATCGCTATAGATCAGTGAAGGACATCGTATCACCCTACAGTTTTATATATCTTAAAGTTGTCATGAAATTATGTCACTACCACATCCTCTGAGGGAAAATCGAATTCTGTGGCCAGGTTTTATGAGGCAGAGGTCAAGCTTGCATTCACCCTCCATCCTTCTTTACTAATTTTGGCACTAATTGTTTCTACTAGGACACTTTACTCTTCTGCTGGGTATAATAATGCAATAAAGTGGCCACACAGAACTCACAGACAGTGCTCATAATTATGGAGTTTATTAGAGAAGTTAACAGGCTATATTTCAGGATCAGAAATGCTCAGGGTATAACAGCATCTCTTCTCAGCCATGCCCATATACACAACTTTATTTGGCCCTCCACTTCTCAGCTACAAGGCCTGTTAGCCTCTTCCTGCTCACACAAGTTTTTCAAGACTTTTTTGGCCAATAATTGTCCAAAGGGCATATCACTGCACTGTAAGCTGCAGCCCAAAGGTGCTTGGTTCTAGTTCTGTAAATCAGCAAACCTACCTCCCCATTAAATGCCAGGAGAAAACGTTTTCTACCAACAAACTTCCTGCTGACAGCACTCTTTAGGCTGTACCGTACCCTCCATCTTTTGATCTAGGAGGTTCATTATAGGAATATTGGGGTCCAAAGAATCTGGCTGCACTCCTAAGTCTTTGTAGGAAGATCCCTCATTCCTGCTTCTGAAATGGTTCCTTTTAATCCTAGTAGAATGACAAAACTGAGCAATCCTCATAGAGTCCCATAAATCCTATTTCTATCGTCCCATCTAATCATTTGGTGGCATTTACTAAGACTATATCTAGAAGTTCATATCAAGTACATTCACTGTATCACATTCAATATCTACCCTTATGTGGACTGTTGTACATATGTTTGTTCTTGTGTTTTATTTTGAATGGTAAAGGGAGATCATTGATAGTTATTTTATTAAAACAAATTTAGTCTGAGGAACGTTTAAATACCATTTCTTCAATTAAAGTAATATGCTGACATTCGCATAGCTCACAAATAATTACAATAATAGTATAGAATGACAGATGCCCCTCATAGAGGGGTTTAGGAGAGGAGATGGGTCAGTCAGGGTGCGAGGTAGTACCGATGAAGAACACAGCTTTCCCCCAGATCCTGGATGCTTCCTCCCCCCAACTACCATGATCCGAATTCTACCTTGCAGGGCTGGATAGGGCAGAGGCTGTACACTGGTACATATGAGGGCTGGAGACACAGGGGATCCAGGGTGGACGATACCTTCAGGACCAGGGGTGTGAGGGGCGATGCTGGGAGAGTGGAGGGTGAGTGGGTTGGAAAGGGGGAACTGATTACAAGGATCCACATGTGACCTCTTCCCTGGGAGAGGGACAACAGAGAAGGGGGGGTGGAGGGGAGACTCCGGATAGGGCAAGATATGACAAAATAATGATGTATAAATTACCAAGGGCACATGAGGGAGGGAGGAGAGGGGTGGGAGGGGGAAAAAAAAAAGAGGACCTGATGCAAGGGGCTTAGTGGAGAGTAAATGCTTTGAGAATGATTGGGGCAGGGAATGTATGGATGTGCTTTATACAATTGATGTATATATACGTATGGATTGTGGTAAGAGTTGTATGAGTCCCTAATAAAATGTAAAAAAAAGAAAAGAAAAAAAATGATTAGGGCAAAGAATGTGGCTTTCTCCTTCTGTAAACAGTTTCAGTCTCTGAAACCCACAGGGGCAGTTCAACCCTGTCCTATAGAGTCTGTGTGTTGGCAGCAACTCATTGGCAGTGAGTAAACAGCTCTCTCATCATAATTTTAGCTTTAGTATTAATTTCAACATTTTATATTTATTGTTCTCCTATTTATAGTCTCACTTTTGAATTTCAGGCTATGAATTTCTGTAAGTTAGAGAAAAATGCCTCCCTTGAGTATAATCAGCTGTTAGCATCTGCTGAGTGTGGCTACTTGGAAGTAAAGGTGTTTCCTACCAGACTGGTTTCTTACTGTTTCAGGGACAAAAGGGAAAAATATCCATATGAGATATAAGATAAGGTAGCTGTATGATTTCCTGGCTTCAGATAGCAATATTCTTCTGGGAAGGAGCTAATGGAGCATACTAGCTAGCTAGTGGAGATTATATGGCTCAGCTGGGATCCCTAGGCTCTTTTGGCTTCTGCCTAGACCCCTTACCGGAACACTGGTTCTACATCCCATTCCCAACCAAATGGCACCACACCCTGATCTCAACACTGTCTATATGCATTAGAGAGGGATGGCTTTGGAAGGAGAAAAAGTCATAGTTTAGGGCCTAGGGTAGACAACCCTTGACACAGAGGTTTATTAAATTTGGAAAACAAAAAGTTTGGGTAGTTCCATTTTTTAATGTTGATTTGGTTTTGCATTGTGACTCTGGTAAAGAGGCCTGGGCAGATTGATGTGCAGTTCTGGAAGACTTTGCTTTGAGACAAAACCCTTCAAGGGTCTTCAGTCTTTTACAGTGGTTGTAGAAAGGAATGAGAATAAATAAGGAATTTATGACTTTCCTTCTTGAATATCAGTGTTCTCGGAATTATTTATTGAGCAGCTACTCTAAAATTAGTCTTGGCTAGATACTTCAATCTCTTCAATGGCCTTACCTCTGAAGAGTAAAAATGCATAGGTAATGTGATACAGGCCTTCAAATATAGATCTGACTGCAAAACTATGCGTTTTCCCATTGTATTGCTCCACTTAGGGTGGAGGTATGGTTTGAATGAGATGATCTGGTTTGGAGGGGACTTGAGTGAAAATGTGTCTATGTCTTCAGACTTCAGTGCAGCTATGACAGGAAGGAGGGACAGTCACACCTTATGGGGAGCAAATGAGCAGAGCTGAGATACCAACGGTGAAAAGTATAAGAAAAATATTTCAGTTTCAGAGAAGGAATTGTCTTAAACTCTTGGAGGTGATGCAAGTTTAGATGGGACTCCACAGAGGTACTTGTTCACAAACAGTTGGGGATGTGAGGTTTTCCTTTTTCTAACTTGATGAGACATGAAGGAGAAAGGCCATTTTGTCTGTCCCTTGAAACCTATCATTCAAGGAGGCCCTCGTAGTGGAAACATAGTGTGGAAGGAAGGAGCTGGACCCCTTGGGACAAATTAACAAAAGTCCTGGAGCCATCCTGGAACCTAGCAGTTTTCTGGCCAATGATCAGAGAGGAAGCTTACTAGAAAAGAAACATTGTCCTTGGCACCAAAGATAAGTAACTATCAACATTGGGAAGTTATAGCTCTAGGCCCAGACCCTGGTGGGAAAGGGAAAGTGCATCCACAATTCCCCTGTTGTTTCAAATGAATATACTCACAGCTAGGGAAAGGAGAAACCAAATGTTTGGTACAGTCATCCTACCCAGAGTCTTCACCAGGCTTGCATTACATAGGGGCCTGAGTTCCATTTTAAGTACCCTCTGCCTGGACTCCTCTAACAAGATTCTACTTCTAGTTGTTCCTTCCACTCAAGTTCTTTGGACTCAAGAAGGATGCTGAACTCTCAGAATACTTATCTATTTATTCACTAATTCAGTATTGATTGAGGCCCTGCTAAAATTAATAGGACCCTTGTGGCCATAATCCCATATGTGATATATTATTATTGAGCTGAAATGTATTTTCAGTTTCCACCCTACTCAAAGATGTGAACCAAGTTACCACCCTTTGTTTCCTTGGTGATATGGTGTGCTGAAAGACAAAAACCACTCCTTCATCAAAGCCATCTTGGAAGCAGAGAAAAAGAATCCCCCATATCATCAAGAAAGAAACTGTCAGCAGAGCATGATAGAAATTCCTGGCTGAAGTGATGAAGGCAGTAGACATCAAGCCACACCGAGATCAGAGACCAAGGGAAGGAAATCATGAGACAGCAGAGAAGAAGTGTAGAGGCTATAGGACAGGCAGAACAGTGGGTGGGTTTCCTATGGAGATCTATGGAGACAGAAGGATCTCCTATGGAGATCTATGGAGATCTATGGAGATCTATGGAGGCTGAAAGGCTCCTCAGAGAGACCAAAGAGAGAGACTAGGCTTCTGGCTACTGGCCCAATGACTGCATCCTCTGGGTTTATTGATCCTGACCTGTGGTAACCTGTTAACTTTCCTAATAAACCCCCTTTTTGGTGAATTCTCTGGGGATATTGAAAGGATTTATTAAACCTGTGGGAAGAATGGTTGGTGTCAGAATAGGGTAAAGAGGGTGGAGGCATGTCTGACTTCTTTATCGCAATCGACTTCGGGTTTGTGTGTAGTTGGATTTTCCTGCTCCCTTGTGTACTCAGAGCAGGTCAGATGTGGTCTCCGTGTCTTTTAAATCATTACTTAAAGGACAAACCTATCAAACGGCATCATTGCTCATAAAGAATAGATATATCACTCACTCACTGCCATCAAGTTGATGGCCACTCATAACGATTCCATAAGACAGGCTAGAACTGACCCTATGAATTTCCAAGATCATAACTCTTTACAGGGATAGAAAGTCTCATCTTTCTTCCAATAAACTGGCTGGTGGTTTTGATCTTCTGAATTTGAAATTAGCAGCTCAGTGGGTAACTACTACACAACCAAAGTTCTTTGGAGGCATAGATAAGGACATACAATGCTTCTTCCACATACAATGATAAGGAAACACCTCTAAGGATCAAGTTGCATAGAGATTGTAAGATTTAGTCAGTCCTGGGATCAAATTCTAACCTGCTACATATTTGTGTAACCTTGAATGACTCATTCAGCCTCTTAAGACTTTCTTTTCCTCATCTGTAAAATGAAGTTCATTAATCTCAGAGAGATTTTGTTATTTTATTTAATCATCAAATAAATGCTTGGTGCACAGCAATTTTTTATAAATCCTTTTATTTGAGACTCTTACAGCTCTTCTAACAATCAATTATATCAATTGTATCAAACGCATTTGTATATATGTTGTCAACCTCATTTTCAAAACATTTTCTTTCTACTTGAGCACTTGGTATCAGCTCTTTTTTCCATCTCTCCCCTACCCTCCCACCCTTGCGAACCCTTAATAAATTATTATTGTTTTCATATCTTATACTGTTCTCTGTCTCCCTTCCCCCACATTTCTGTTGTTCATACCCCTGGGAGGTGGGATGAGGTTAAAAGTCAATCACTGTGATCCGTTCAGTGTTTCTCCCCCTTCTACCCCCACCTTCCCTCTAACCCAATGCTTTTCAACCTTTCTAATGCCATGGCCCTTTAATACCTCATATTGTGGTGACCCCAATCATAAAATTATATTTGTTGCTACTTCATAACTGTAATTTTGCTACTATTATGAATCATAATATAAATATCTGATATGCAGGATTTTCATGTTACAAATTTTCATTGTTAAAAATTGAACATAATTAAAGCATAGTGTTTAATCACAAAACAACATGTAATTGTATATTGTGAAATATTTGTGTGCTTTCCGATGGTCTTAGGTGACGCCTGTGAAAGGATCTTTCAACTCCCTAAAGGGGTCGCGACCCACAGGTTGAGAACTGTGATGAGAACCCATTACTGTACCTGAGGAGTTTATCTGTCCTAGATTCCATGTGTTGAGAGTTGTTATCTGTACCAGTGTACCAGCTCTGGTCTAGCATGGTTTGTAAGGTAGAACTGGGGTAATGATAGTGGGGGTGGGGTGGGACATTAAAGAACTAGAGGAATGTTGTGTGTTTTGTTGATGCCATGCTGCACCCTATCTGACTCGTTCCTTCCTTGTGACCCTTCTGTGAGGGGATGTACAATTTTCTACAGATGGATTTTGGGTCGCCACTCTGACCCCATCTTTGCATCACTATAATTGTTTGTTTTGGGCCTTCTGATGCCTGATACCCGATCTGGTCAACACCTCATGATCACACAGGCTGATGTGCTTCTTTCATGTGGGCTTTGTTGCTTCCCTGCTAGATGGCTGCTTGTTTAACTTCTCTCCTTTAAGACCCCAAATGCTGTATCTTTCAATAGCCGGGCACCATCAGCTTTCTTCACCACATTTGCTTGTGCACCCTTCTTTTCTTCAGAGATTGATTGTGTGGGGAAGTTGAGCATCACAGAATGTTGGGTTATTAGAACAAAGTGTTCTTGCATTGCAGGAGGCCCAATGTCCATCTGCTACTTTAATGCTTAAACCATAAATATATATATTAGACCTATATTACTTTCATAACATTAATATATTTACAGATGTATATGCCTATATTTATACCTCTAAAATGTCTTTTCCACTCTAGTTCTTTATTTCCTTTTAGTTTCCTCCTGTTCCACTATCATGCTTGACCTTCATTTGGCTCTCAATATTTCCTCTCGGCACATTGCACTTGCTTACACCCCACCAGGCATTCTACGCCCTCCTTGCCATCATGTTTAGATATATATATATTTTTTCATGTTTAGATATCTTGTTGTTCCATTCTCCTTGGCTTTGTTGTCTCCCCACTTCCTTTCACCTACCTCCTCCTCTCCCATGTTCCCCTGGAGCCATTGGCCTGTGGTTTTCTCCTCAGAATTGTTTATCCTGCCTATCTTATATGGATAGACATGAGGGTGGGGGAAGAAAAGGAGAACGCCTATAAAGAGTTCTAGGTCTGCCTACTGACCCTTATAAAGGTTTTCCAGTTGGGTCTGGTAAGGTGCCAAGCCCTGCCTTCCGATTCTGAAGTCTATTTTAGGGATTCCTTGGGGACTTCATTGCTTTGCCTTGTTCCCCTTGTTGCTCTGTTGTGCTCCCTTTGGGTTTGACCACTTACAGTTCCTGCACTGTGTCTTCAGACCTCTATAGTGCTGTGGGTAAGTGAAAGGGTATCATGTCATAACAGTCATTTTATTGTTTATCCCTATTGAGGGTTGAATAAGCAGGTGCAAATTACCCTGGGAATTCAAATGAGGGAACCATGAAATGAGGAGGCTTTGTTGGCTTAATAAAGTACTTATGACTTGTGGACTCTGAGGACAGCAAACTCCATCTCTTTAAAATAGCTAGTATTTGTTATTATTAAAATAGTACCTTAAGCCTTGGTATCTGAACTAGGCCATTTAATTGGCATTCCTCACTGTAACTTGTGCTACTTACGCCCCTTTGCTTGCTCCTGTACGGAGTGGTGGAAAGTTTGGTCCCTAAACTTAGACCCCCAGTTGAACTGGCTGTGGGTACTTGAGCACAGGCATTTTGGAATAGCAGAAAGAGCAGTGGTGGCTGTCCCTTGTAGAGTGTTTCATTCATTTCCAGTTGTGTATGGATATGCTTGCAGTGAGTAGCGGACACTTGCTGCTAAGCCTGAAATGGATCTCATGGGGCCCCAGGTGTTTTGTGCACTGACAAAATTATACAGAATTTCTCATGAAATTTTCCTCTTGAGGCTCCAAACTTGCTTCTCAGTTCTGCTCTAGACTTTTTAAGGGACTGATGATGTCACTAATTATTTACTCAGCTATATGCTTGGGGGATACACAGAGGGGGCTTTGCATTCCAGAACTAACCTGCTCTCCCTCCACTCACTCACGTACCCCCTATTTAATAGGTTCCACATGTGGAAAATATAGGTAAAGAAACTATTTCTTATATACAGAAACTCTTAATAATTAGTGAAAATTTTCTCATTTCCCTTTACTGGATCGCAGTTTTCTAGTTTACGTTGCTTGCACTCTATAACTCTCCACAATTCTAAGGTTTGCATTGTGGGACTGAATAGAATACACAGTCTTTAAACCAGTGTCTTACAAACTGAAGTCTGAGTTTCTTGAAGCATATATGGCAAGTTCTAGGAGACACAAAAAGCTATAGAATAAATATCATTCAATATCTTGAACATCGATTTTATCTGCAGATATTTCCTATCTCATTATTAAATCATAGGTTATCCTTGGAGTGGAATGTGAAATTTGCACGAAGGATCAAGATCAAACTTGTGATCTCAAAGAGATTCTGGGGTACAGGTATCTAATTATTATCTCTCCAACTCCTACCTTCTCCCCATGAGTATTAAGCATTCATTATTTCCTGAACTTAAGGATTTGTTTTCCCTAGAATAATTTTGAGAATACTTTCTTGGACCAGGTGAGCTGGCAGCTTGAGGTCACAGGGAGTCAAGAAAGGTTTTTAGTTTTTGTTTTCAGTCCCCTCAAGGATGTAGTGATTTCTCAGAGTAGAACCATAGTGGTTGTTTCCAGAACCAGGAGCTAGATGCTTTCTCCTACTTGAAAACAAGGGTTTCTTTCATCTGGAGTCTCAGTAGACACAAAGCCAGAGGACCTAGGCCTTAGAAATGGGATCAAGAGTTGCCTGATCAAATGGTTCCCAGCACCCTGTGGGCCTTAAGTGGAGATTTCTTTATAGTCTGGACTTAGAGGTTATTGTTTGGCCTTTGTTCTTATGTGGTATGAACTCTGATCGCAGACCATATTTTCTCTCTTTGATACTCCAGTGGATACTGAGACACTGCTCGTCTCTCCAAGTCCTGGAACTTTTTAGAGTAGAAAATTGATATGTATCTACATTGTCTATGATCACAAAGGAAGGCATAGTGCTTGTAGAGGTTAAAATTCCCCACTGATGCTGAAATATTTTTTTAACAGTGTGACTTAGCCATTCCCAACTTCTTAGTGCTGTTCTGGATCCTAAAACTACGTTTATTTTCATAATCATCCTCCTTTCATCACACTCCCCCCAATGTCACTACTGAAATAGACAACTTGCGAAAAGGCCAAGGAACTCATTCCTGGGATTGTTGCGACTGGCTGCCTACTTAGTCCTACTGTCTTTGAGCCTTTATAACTTGGCTTTTGGTACAGGCAAAGGGTAGTTGCTATCCTACCAGTTCTATTTCCAGTCTATCCTACCTCCACCACCTGTGAAAAGAACAAAGAGCAAAAGATGACCTCTAAGTTCGGACTATAAAGAAATCTCCACTTAAGGCCCCCAGGGTGCTGGGAACCATTTGATGAGCTCTAGTGACTAGGGTCCTCACCATTCCACTCTGAGAAATTACTACATTCTGGAATTAACGGTCCATCTTACCTTAAGCATCTTCTGCAGGTCACTCTCCCTTCAACTGAATTTAATCTAAGAAGACTTTTTCCTTCATTACCGAGGTCAGCAAGAGGTAGGGAGGAAAAGCAGCCTTGTAACCTAATTAGTAGTATAATGATAGAACTTGAGAAAACAAAGGCACCATCTAAGCTACACTTCCACTTTGGATAAATGGAGAAGTTCAGACCCAGAGAGACACTGCCTCAAAATCACACAGAAATTTATAGATAAATTTGAGACAAACTCAGGTTTTCTTTATCTGCTTCAGTCTGTGAAATTGACATGCATGTACCCAGTGAGAAGTGAGGGCTGTTTATTTGGGGATATAGCTTCTCCCCAACGTGGTTATTGACTGACTGTAGTGGGAAAGTCAGAAATAATATCTAGATGCAGAGGTGATCAAAGTTTATTATCTGACTTGGACATCTGTACCAAAAGAGAACAGTGGCAATTAATCACTCAGGAACCTTGGGTGTGTCGCAAGCTCCTGTGAGCCCTTGGTATTAGGAGGTGGTATGCTACAGTAGAAAATGTTTAGACTTTGGAGTTAGTTACATTAGGGTTCCAGTCTAGGGTTTATGATTTTTAGACAGATGGAAATGGGGCAAAATAAGTGCTTAAAATATGATCTGCTTTTCTTGTGGATCTTTAGAGCTCTAGATTTTAAGCTTTGGGCTTGACTAGGTAGACAGGCTTTGAATGCATAACAGTGACTTTGTGGCTGTGTGTATGTGTTGAGGGGAGGGGGGATCTTGGTTTCTTTACAGGAAGGATATCAGCAACACTAGATATTTTGTTACTTGTTTCATAATTTCATAAATTCTCTATCCACCTCACCCTATTATCCCATGCCCACCCCCATAAAAGAAAAAATAAAGAAGACTGTCTGCTGCCAGCATGATGTCATTAAGATGTGGCTCAGTACAACTGATACTATTCCCCAGTGGTGGGTATGCTGGGGCTGAACCACCAGTTGGAGCCATTAGCATACTAATGTCATGAGCTGAAGAACAGATTCCATCTTTTTCCCCCTTTACTGCATACTATTCAGCCAGGAGGCTTGTAACATCAGGAATCCTTTGGGTACTGCACTGAGGTACTGCCAAGTAAAACAGGAGAAAATAGATGTGAATTTCTTGGTATGTAATACTGCATGTATGTTATATAGATGTCATATCTTACCTTACCAGAAGGGCTGAGAGATTCTGATCTCTTAGCATGTTTTTAGATGCTGACCATATATATTTTCTTGCCAGACCCTGAACACTTTATAAGTACTCTGAGGACAAGGATCACATTGGCTTTACTTTTGAATCCTCTGTGCCTGGCATGTGGCTGACATTCAATCAATGGTTCTTTGTATTTTCGCTTACAGGTAGTCAAAACTATTGGCTTGAGGGAAGTTTGGTTCTTCGGTCTGCAGTACCAGGACACTAAGGGTTTTTCCACTTGGCTGAAACTCAACAAGAAGGTAAGTGCTCATCCCTTTGTTGCGTTTGGAATTCATTCTTTCAACAGAACTTGCTTAGAAGCATAACAGCTTCTAAGTGGAAGATTCGGGTTTATAAGGTTGTATTTTTGACTGGGTGGTCTATTGACCACCTAGATCAGAATAGAGGCCGGTGTCTACTTTGATTTTCAATAATGAGAATGGCCTTCCAAGAAGGAAAGATCCTTCCATTTCCACTGAAAGCTCTGTTTTCACGTTTGTCTTTTTTTCCCCCAACAGTTTTATTGGCACATAATTTACATATTATACAATTGAGTGGTCCCAATCTTAAATTGTACAATCACCACTACATCTATCTTAGAGCACCACCAACCCTCCCCATGATTAAATTACCTTCAAGTTGAATTTTCCAGTCACAATCTATTCTAGTTCTCGCTCTACTCTCCATCCCTCATTATCCATTCCCAAATGCCTTTCCCGCCATGTTGTCCATACCCACCACTGCATTCCTTATAACATCTTATATCAGTTATTATCATCGTGCATCCACTGCTCCTGTGCTTCACAGCTGGGAAACCCAACAGAGAACAATGAAAAACAAATCACACTAAGGTGGTAAGGATAAGATCATATTAGTGTAAAGACAAAATAAAAATAACGTGTGAGAGGGAGAAGACCCCAATCAACATTCAAAAAGTCAGGGAAGAGATTTCTCTCATGGAACAATTAAGAGATACTTGCACCCAGAACAATTTCAAATCGTGCCTTTAGGGGGGTCAACTGGCTAAGTACAGTATTTGCTTCAGTCAAGATTACAATCTTGCTACAATCAAGATTACAGTGGTCTCTGCCTGATAGTAAGGCTGTTCTGGACTATTGCCCTTGGCTAGAGAGTACTTCCCAGTGGCTCAGGCTGACTAGATACTCTACAGCTTGGTTTTGGGCTCCCACTGTCCTCCACAACCTTCCATAAATTGGGTGTTCATAATTCTTGCTCTGATACTTTTGTCTTCACCATATTTGAATTTTGTATTTGTTGTGTTTGGATCATACAAGCTGGTATGCTTCTTCTGTGTGGTCTTGGTTGACTCCTCATTTAGATGGCTGTTTGTTTAAATACAACATCCCAGGCACTATTCCGATTGATAGCTGGGCACCACCTTTTTTTGCCACACTTTTCTGTAGCACACTTTTCTTCAGTAATCATTTCATAAAGGTATCAAGCAGGGTCATGATATAAGAACTAATTGTTGGAACTAGGATTTAGTGTGTGCCCACAACTCATTCCTGGATCTATGCTTTTAAAAAAAATTTTAATTTGCTGTGACTTGGGAATTAATACATGTCATATCATTCCATAGTCCAATCATGTTAAACATAATTGTACAATTGCTTCCATAATCTCCAAACATACTTTTCCTTCCTGGGCTTTTTTACATCATCTCCTTCTTATCCCATATTTTAACCCTCCCCCCCAATCCCTTGTTTTGTTTTCATTCCATGTAATCTTGATGTCCCTAGGTTTCATTTACTGAGAAACAGTAAAACAAATAACACAGCTTCAAAAGGATGATCCTCAATGGTAGTGCACCTCTGAGATATAGCCTAATACACACCAGCATTAGCAAAATATAACGGAATGGCCATCACAAGATTGCCAGAATAATATATCTCTTACTATGGCCTACAAGACGTTGATGTAGCAAAATATTGTTTGTCCACCAACCAACATCACTCTTGGTACAGCTGTCTTCTGCTTCCTCAGACACCAATGTGTTTTCTAGTTTAAGTCTTCAGGTTACAAGTGTGTCTGAGCTATCATCCAGTTCACCAAGTGTGGTTCCCATATGGGGGTCTCACAGATGTAGCTTCTGGATCATGCCATGCACCCTAAAGATGCAGAATTCAGTGTCCCAGTGCTCTACAGCACCCATACTTGGTTCCCCAGAGACCCCCAGATGCTGTGTGTCTTTTCTGTCGACCAGCTGCACACCAATACAGACTCTCTCCACCTAAAGTTCCCAAGAGCTTCCTCAGTCTCTCCTCCCCCAACCTAGAAGTCAGGCATTCCTCCCCTCCCCTCAACAGACATGCACCTATGTTCCCCCATAACGTGATCCTTCTCTCTCCCTACTTCTGCACTGCCCCTCTGTTTTAGCCCATAAGGCCAATATTAGCCCATAATTCCAGTATTAGCCCATGAGTTCCTCTTCACATTCACACAGCACATGCAATGATGCCAAATGCAGGAAGATCACAGGCGAGTGGGTGGAAAGTCCTGTGGGTCCAATAGCAGTGGATGATCTCCAAGGTTCTAGCTGCCATCGGTGTGGCTCCATGTGGCTTGTCAACAAGAAAGTGAAACAGAGACAATGTGGTCTGCCTCCCAGGAGAAAAAGAGAAAGATCCCAGAATCCTCATCAGGGGTTCACGCTCACACAGAGGCATCTTTGGCTATGACCTGATTGACAGGTTAGACTCCACCCCTTCACTCATAATACCCTCAAGTTAACAAGAGCTTATGTAACTACCACACCGTCCCATCAGTAAGACTCATCTCTTTGACAGTGCTGCCACCTTTCCAGAGGACCTCACTCCAGACACGCATGGCTACCATTCAGTTGACAACGTCCCTCTACCCTCCACCATTTGATCCCAGCTGTCGTGAGGTGCCCTCTGGTCAAGTGACCTACACTATTACTTACCTAGAACAAATGGGTGTGGCTTATTGGCACTGGTCCAGCTTTTTACTAGGCTGTCTGTTACCCAGTCAGAAGACTGGATGGCCTGCACACTTGAGCTTGTGCCCATTGTGCTGCTTGTTCCTACCTCAGTGGACTCATACAGTATCTGCCCCCTTTTTGGCTTAACTAACTTCACTCAGCATAATGGCTTCTAGATTGTGTTACACAGGGTTCTCTAGAGAAACAAAGCCAGGACACTTACAATAAAGACACACACACACACACACACACACAACATGAAGGAATATAACAGCTAATTAGTCCACACAGAAGTACAGAGGGCTCAGTTCAATGCACTTCTGTGACACAGTTAATATACTGGTAGTCCTTAGACTCAGGAGGCCGCCACAGTCCAAGGTCAAGAAGGCAGACACCTGAGTCATCCATACAACAGTGGAGGTAATCCGGCCAGAGGCAGCAAGCAGCAGAGTGGGTCACCAACTGTCAGCCAGATGACAGAATCCAATAGTCCCAAGCTCAAGCGAAAGTATACACCCTCAGAGTGGCAAAGTGGGTCTCCAAGGAAACTCAAGCTCTAGCAACACGTTCCACAGGTTGGGTGTCCCACAGGTAGTGTAGCTCGCAAGTTGAGGCAGAGAACTCGCTATAGCAGCTGCACACTGGTACAATCACCAGAGAGCAAGAGAGAGACAGGCTGGGCTTGCCGAGCCATTTATCTCTTTGTCCTCCAATCAAACTTTGACTGTATTAATCCCACATGTTCCTATTGGCCAAGTTGGCACAAAAGGAAACTACCTATCACCAAGAGCCCTCCATGAGTTAAGGTGCTTCATGGTTTCATTGCTATTTTTCAAAGATGCGTAGTATTCCACTGTGTTTTTGTACCAGTTTTTTATCCATCCCTCTATTGATGTGATTTTAGCCCGTTTCCAGCTTCTTGTTATTGTGAACTGTGCTGTGATGAACATGGGGAACAAATGTCTGCTTCCGTTCTGTTTCTTATTTCTTTTGGGTAGATGCCCAGTAATGGTGTTTCTGGGTCAGGTATCTTCATATTGCCTTCCATAGTAGCTATACATATTTACAAGTCCACCAACAGTGGATAAGAGTTCCTATGCCTAAAAAAATAAAGAGTTCCTATGCCATCCCATCCTCTCCAATATTTGTTCTCAGTTTTGTTTTGTTTTTAAACCGAGCCAAAGTAATGGGTGTTAGGTGATTTCTCATTCTTGTTTTGATTTTCATATCCTGGATGGTTAATGACTGGGAGCATTTCCTTATGTGTTTATTAGCCATTTGAGTGTCATTTTTTTCAAATTGTCTGTTCAGATCTTTTCCCCACCTTTTTAGAGGGCTATACGTTTGTATCTTGTTGGAAGCTTATTAAATTCTGTAGATTTTAGTTAATTAGTTCTTTGTCTTTTATGTGATTACTAAGTATATATTCCCAGCCTCTGGTCTCTCTTTTTACTTTTTCAATAATGCCTTTTAATGAACAGACGTGTTTTATTTATGTATCTAATTATTTATTTATTGATCATTTTATTGGGGGCTCATACAGCTTTTCTCACACTCCATTCTTCCATCCATCCATTGTGTCAAGCACATTTGTACATATGTTGCCATCATCATTTTCAAAACATCTTCTTTTTACTTGAGCACTTGGTATCAGCTCTTCATTCCCCGCCCCCACCCCCCTCCCACCATGAACACTTGAAAATTAAAAAAAAAATTCTTGTCTTAAACTGACTGATGTCTCTCTTCACCCACTATTCTGTTGTCCATTCCCCAGGGAGGGGGTTATGTGAAGGTCATTGTGATGGGTCCCCCCTTCTCCCCCCACCTTCCCCTTCCCCTCCTGGTATCACAATTCTCATTATTGGACCTGAGGGGTTTATCTGTTCTGGATTCCCTATGTTGTGAGCTCCTATCTGTACCAGTGTACATGCTCTGGTCTAGCTGGATTTGTAAGGTAGAATTATGGTCATGATAAGGGGGTGAGTGGGGAGGAAGCATTAAAGAACTACAGCAGCAGTTCTCAAACTGTGGGTCAGGACCCCTTTGGGGGGAGGGTCGAATGGCCCTTTCACAGGGGTCACCTGATTCATAACAGTAGAAAAATTACAATTATGAAGTAGCAACAAAAATAATTTTATAGTTGGGGGTCACCACAACATGATGAACTGCATTAAAGGGTCGCGGCATTAGGAAAGTTGAGAACCACTAATCAGAGGAAAGTTGTATGTTTTATTGATGCTAGATTGCACCCTGACCACACCATGACTGCATCTCTTCCTTGTGACCCTTCTGTAAGGGGATGTCTAATTGTCTACAAATGGGCTTTGGTTTCCATTCTACACTCCCCCTCATTCTCATTGATACAATTTTTTTGTTCTGGGTTCTTGATGCCTGATACCTGATCTCATGAACACCTCATGATCACACAGACTGTTGTGCTTTCTCCATGTGGACTTTGTTGATTCTCAGCTAGATGGCCGCTTGTTTATCTTCAAGCCTTTAAGAACCCAGACACTATATCTTTTGATAGCTAGGCACCATCAGCTTTCTTCACCACATTTGCTTATGCACCCATTTTGTCTTCAGTGATCGTGTCAGGAAAGTGAGTATCACGGAATGTCTGGTTAATAGAACAAAGTGTTCTTGTGATGAGGGAGTATTTGAGTCAAGGCCAGATGTCTGTCTGCTAGCTTAATACTTAACATATAAATATATGTACATAGATCTATTTCCCTATCATTATATAAAAATATATTTACATATGTACATGTCTGTATTTAGAGCTCTGTAAATGACCTTTGCCTCCTAGTTCTTTCCTCTATTTCCCTTTACTTTCTTCTTGTCCCACTATCATGTTCAGCCTTTATTCCGGTTTCAGTAATTCCTTTCAGCCACATTGCCTTTGATCAAGCCCCTCTAGGCAGGCATCCTACGCCCTCCTCGACATTGATTTTAGACCACTTATTGTTCCCTAGTCCCTGGGGTTGTTAACACCCAGTTCCTTCCCCCCCCTACCCCTCTCCAATGTCCCCTGGAACCATTGGTCCCATTTATTCTCCTTTGAATCGTTTATCCCACCTATTTTCTCTAGACAGACATGCATAGACAATAATAAGCACAAACACAAACAAAACACAAAGAACGGCAAAAAAACTCACCACGGACAAAAACAGAAAAACCTATAAATAGTTCAAGGTCTGTTGACCTTTAGGAGTGTTTTCTAGTCGAGGCTGATGAGGTGTCAAGCCCTGACCCCAAGCCTATTTTTGGTATTCTGCAGGGACTTCATTGCTTTGGTCCCCTCCCCGCTCTGTTGCACACCCTTTGTATTTTTCCCTGGAGCAGTGGGGTCAGATTGGGTACAATTCCCACACTGTGCCTTAAGTGTTGTCTCCTGTAGCGCTATGGTTCAGTGAGAGACATTGTGTCTCATGGTGGGGCAAGCCCTATGGTCCTCTCTGTGCACTGGCTGCTCTGAGCAGGAATATTGCCCTCGGGACTTGGTGGGCCAGGATGTGTTTCACTCTCTGCTTCCCCTTTCGTTTGCTCCTGTTTGCTCTGATCAGCTCTCTCCCTGAACTTTAGTTTCAGTGCTGTACTCTGAAGTGAATTCTGTGGGTAAGGGAGTTGTCCACATAGTTTGGATTGGGGCTGACCCCCAGAACTCTCTGTTGGTTCCCCTCTTCTTGCCTCTATGTTGTATTCATGTCTTTGCACACCCCGTTGAAGTCTGGTCCCTCTCCTGTGGTGATATAAACAATAACCTCCCCTTGGGTGGTTAGTGCCCTGTTCTTCAGCTGCCCATGTTGGGTTTTTTTCTTTTCTCCATCTTTTTAATTGACTGCCATATATATCCCTGGATTGGGTCTGCCCCCCTGCACCTGGATCTCACCTCAGACATTTATGTATGCAGTAGCTTTTCCCCTATGCTCCCTTTGCATTTTTAAACTTACCTCAATGGACTCATGTTGTACTTGTCCTTTTGTGCTTGGTTTGCTTCATATAGCATAATTTCCTCCCATACTTCACATGTGGTGATGTGCTTCATGCATTCATCACTGCTTTTTATTGATGCATAGTACTCCATTGTATGTATGTACCACAATTTAAAAAATCATTTTATTGGCGGCTCATACAATTTTTATCACAATCCACACATATCCACTGTGTCAAGTGCATCTGTACATCTGCTGCCATCATAATTCTCAAAACATTTGCTTTCTACTTAAGCCTTTGCTATCAGCTCCTCATTTTCCCCCTCCCTCCCTGCTCCCCTCTCACTCATGAAGCCTTGATAATTTATAAATTACTACTGTTTTGTTATATCTTATACTGTCTGATGTCTCCCTTCACCCACTTTTCTGTTGTCCATCCCCCAGGGAGGAGGTTATATGTAGATCCTTTTCATCGGTTCCCCCTTTCTACCCCACCTTCTCTCCAACCTCCTCATATCACCACTCTGACCACTGACCCTGAAGAGATCATCTGTCCTGGGTTCCCTGTGTTTCCATTTCCTATCTGTACCAATGTACATCCTCTGGTCTAGCCAGATTTGTAAGGTAAAATTGGGATCATGATAGTGGGGGGAGGAAGCATTTAAGAACTAGAGGAAAGTAGTATGTTTCATCGTTGATACCCTGCACTCTGACTGGCTTGTGTCCTCCCCATGACCCTTCTGCAAGGGGGTGTCCAGTTGCCTAAAGATGGGCCTTGGATCTCCACTTGGCACTCACCCTCATTTACAATGATATGGTTTTTTTGTTCTTTGATGTCTGATACCTGATCCCTTTGACACCTAGTGGTCATACAGACTGGTCTGTTTCTTCCATGTGGGTTTTGTTGCTTCTGAGCTAGATGGCCATTTGTTTATCTTCAGGCCTTTCAGACCCCAGATGCTATATCTTTTGATAGTCAGGCACCATCAGCTTTCTTCACCACATTTGCTTATGCACACAGTTGTCTTCAGTGATCATGTTGGGAAGATGAGCATCATAGAATGCCAATTTAATAGAACAAAGTGTTCTTGAATTGAGTAAGCACTTGAGTAGAGGTCCAATGTGCATCTGCTTCCTTAATACTAAATCTATAAATATATGCACGTAGATCTATTTACCCCCAGTCCTATATATATTTACATATTTACATGTTGTATTTAGAACTCTATAAATACCCTTTGCCTTCTATTTCTTTCCTCTATTTCTCTTGCCCCAAAATCATGCTCACCCTTCATTTGGGTTACAGTAATTTCATTTGGTTACATTGCCTTTGCTGAATCCCTACTAGCCTCTCACACCCTCTTTGCCACTAATATTGGATTACTTCTTGCTCCCTTGTCCCTGGGTTGGTCAAAATCCCCTCCTTTCCCCCGCCTTTTCCTCTCCCATGTCCCCCGGTAACCATCAGTCCTGTTGTTTTCTCCGCCAGACTGTTCATCCATCCTATCTTATCTAGATAGATCTGCATCAATAATAATATGCACCAAAAAGCAAGGCATAGCAAGACAGTGACAAATGGGAACAAAATTATGACAACAAAAAAGAAAACAAATGACCCAAAGAAGAAGAAATTTAAAAAAAGAAAAAGTTAAAAGACAATATTAAAAAGAAAGAAAAACCTTTAAATAGATCAAGGTCTGATTTTTGACCTCTAGGAGTGTCCTTCAGTAAAGTCCGATGGGGTGCCAAGCTCTGTCCCCAATTCTACCCTTTGCACAACCTCGGGGCTCCCTGATCTGGTCAATTTTTAATCTACTCATCCGTTGATGGAAATGTGGGTTGTTTCCAACTCTTTGTGATTGTGAACTGTACCGTGAGAAACATTGGAGCATAGATATCTTGCCATGGTTGTTTTCTTGCCTCTTCTAGGTATATGCCCAGAAGCGGGATTGCTGGGTCATATGATAGCTCGATTTCCATCTGTTTTAGATATTGCCTAAACGATTACCATAGTAACTGTGCATACCCACAGTTCTACCAGCAGGGGCGAGTGTTCCTATCTCACCACAGCCTCTCCACGTGTTACATTCTGATTTTCGTATTGGGGTATCTTTGAGGGTGTTAGTTGCTATTTCATAGTTGCTTTAATTTGATTTCTCTTATGGCTTACCATTGGTAACATTTTCATGTGTTTATTGGCCATTTGGAGTTTTGCATTTATGACCACCTCCTCAGTGGGCAATTAGTTTGTTGTTGTTTTTTTTTTTTAAGCTAGCAGAGTACTGTAGATTTTTGTAATAAGGTCTTTGTCTGATGTGTCATAGCTAAAGATGTTTTCCCAGTCTGTGAGCTCTCATTACTCTCTTGGTGAATTATTTTGATGTACATAGATGTTTTTTCTTCAGTATATTCCACTTGTCAATTTGTGCCTCATCTGGATATGTGTCCTTACCTATTTTCAATAGCCTTAGTATTCCCTGCGTCAAAGTTCTCAGGTTTGTCCCAGTTTTCTCATTGATGGCCCTAATAGTTGGGGTTTTAGAGTAAGGTTCATTGAGATTATTGTTGTGTATAAAGTGAAGTAAGGGTCTTTCATTTTTCTACAGTTAGATATCCATTTTTTTCCAGTACCACTTGTTGAAGGGGGTATCTTTTTCCCATTTGGTATTTTTGGGGCCCTTATCAAAGATCAGTTGTGTATATACTGATTATTTTATTTCTGAGTTTTCTGTTCTTTTCCATTAGTCTGAATATTTGTCATTATACCAATTCCATGCTGTTTGGACCACTATGGCTATATTGTAGGTGCTTAACTCAGGTAAAGCAAGCCATTCCAGTCTGTTCTTATTCTTGAGGAGTCTGCTAATTCTGGGTTTCTTCCCTCTCCATATGAAGTTGATAATCAGTTTTTCCAGTTATTTGAGGAAATATGGTGGTATTTGTATCAGAATAGCATTAAACTTATATAGTGCCTTAGGACAGAACTGACATCTTTGCTATATTGAGTCTTCTGATCCATGAACATAAGTTATTTTTCCATTTGTTAGGATCACTCTTGGTTTCTTGTAATAGTGTTCTGTAGTTTTCCTCATATAAATCTTGTTTTTTTTTTTAAGTCAAGTAATTCCCTATTTATTTCAATTTGTGCTTGGCTATTGTGAAGGGTACTACACTTCTGATCCCCTCTTCTGTGACCTTGTCCAACATGTATAGCAGTCTGATAGACTTCTGTTTGGGGGTTTTCCATATATGAACTCATATCATCTGCAAATAATGATAGTTTTACCTCTTCCTTCTTGAGGCGAATACCTTTGATGTCTTTGCCTTATGTTGTTATCTAGGACCTCCAGTGCAATGTTAAATAGGACTGGGGACATGTGGCACCATTGTCTGGTCCCCCTTTTTAGAAAGATTGTATTCCTCTTTTCTCTATTGACTACCACCTTGGCTGTTGGTTTTGTATATACAGCTTGTATTATATTGAGGAATTTTCCTTCCATTTCTATCTTCTTGGGTTTCTTAAGCAGGAATGGGTGTTGAATATTGTCAAATGCTTTTTCTGCACCTATCAATTGATATTATCATGTCGTTCTTAGAATTTTTCATGTCAGTTTGGCAAATAATACTAATATTATTTTGTATGTTGAATCACACTTGGTCATGGGGATTTATTTGTTTTATATACTTTTGTACTCCTTTGGCCAGTATTTTGTTGAGGATTTTTGTGTCAATGTTCATTAAGGACATTGGTCTGTAGTTCTCAATTCATGTGGAATCCTTTCCCAGTTTAGGTATCAGAGCTATTATTAGCTACATAGAAAGGGTTCAGGAGTTTTTAGTCTTTTTCTATGTTCTAGAAGAGTTTGGGTAGAATTGCTGTCAGTTCTTCCCTGAATACTTGTCTGCTAGCCATTCTGCTAGCCTCTGCCTTTCAATGGTTTTCTTTTGTTGTTGAGATTGCTGGTGCTGATTTCTGTTTTCACTGTGTTGTTTTAGATGAACCTGGCGCCATTTTCCAGAGAGTCAAAGAACACTGGGCTTTCAGTCTCTCCCTTTATTTTTTCAAATCATTTTATTGGAGGCTCATACAGCTCTTATCTCATCTCATACATACATCCATTGTGTCAAGGAGAGAATTTATAATGTCATGGAGAGACAATTAGAGCAACAACATAAACTCAAAAATCAAAAGTATAAAAATAGTATTGCATTTTTTGTGCTTTAATGCCTGATACCTGGTCCCTTCAATGCCTCATGATCACATAGGCTGGTGTGCTTCTTCCATGTGGGTTTTGTTGCTTCTGAGCTAGATGGCCGCTTGTTCACCTTCAAGCCTTTAAGACCCCAGACGCTTTAGTGTTTGACAGCCAGGCACCATCTGCTTTCTTCACCACCTTTGCTAAGAATAAACTCAAGGTTTGTCACAGAAGTTGAGGTAAAATCCTGAACTATTAGGGCCATTAATGAGGAAATTGGGACAAACCTCAGAACCTTGGCACAGGGATTATATAGGCTATCAGAAATAGGGAAGGATACAAATACAGAGGAGCCACAAAAAGACAAGTGGGATATACTGAGGATAAGACACCTGTGTACATCGAAAAAATTCACCAATAGAGTAATGAGAGCCCACCAACTGGGAAAACATCTTTAGCAACGACACATCAGACAAAGGTCTTATTAATAAAATCTACAATATTTTGCAAGCTTACAATAAGAGAAAAACTAACTGCCCACTGAGGAGGTGGCAAAGAACCTGAACAGAAGTTTCAGAGTCTGAAATCTGAATTGTCAATAAACATATTAGAAAATGTTCCCGGTCATTAGTCATAAGAGAAATGCTAATCAAAACAACTATGAGATACCACCTAAACCCCGCAAAGATAGCCCAATTCAAAAAATCAAAAAGCAACAAGTGTTGGAGGGGCTGTTGTGAGATAGAAACTCTCATCCACTGCTAGTGGACCTGTAGGTATGTACAGCCACTATGGAAATCGATTTCATGGTTTCTAAAACAGATGGAAATTGAGCTACCACATAACCCAGCAATCTGCCTACTGGGTATATACTTGGTAGAGACAAGAAACAAACCACAGCTGGACATCTGTGCTCTAGTGTCCATAGTGGCACAGTTGACAAATGCAAGTAGTTGGAAACAACCCAAATTTCCAGCAACAGATGAATGGATTAAAAAACTGTGGTACATACATACAATGTAGTATTATGCATCACTTAAATGCAGTGATGAATGCATGAAGCATATTGCCGCATGGGAAGAACTGGAAGAAATTATGCTAAGTGCAGTAAGCCAAGCTCAAAAGAAACAGTGGTGTGGCCAAGGTCAAGCCCCAGCCGGCTTCCACTGAGGTAAGCCAAAAGCCCCCAGCCCCTCAAAACCCGTGGTTCTATGCCTACTTATCTTTATAATGTTCCTCCTGCGTTCCAGCAGTGTTGAATTTCCCTATGAGTAACACTCATGGGCTGAATTCTGCAGAGTTCCTCTGGTATGTGTAACTCCATCGCCATCTTGCTGGAATCCACCCCCCCGCCCCCCATGTCTGGTTCTTATTCAGAGAGGAAATGCTTTTCATTTTTCTCCATTAAATGAAATACTAGCTGTTGATTTTTCATATATGACTTCTATTATGTTAAATTATTTCCTTTCTTTCCACTCCTGTTTTATTTATTTAACATCTTTCATGTCATATAATTCACTTGCACAATGTAAAGGCTTGAATATATTAAAAAGTTGTGCAATCATTACTACAATTAATTGTAGAAATTTTCCTCCATTCGTGTACTCATTGTTATCAACCCTCCATTTTCTACCGACCTCCCCTGCCATATCCCTAAGAAACTGTATTCTTCCCTTTTGCTTTGGAGCATCCCCCAAAGCAGCTCTATTGAAACCACCAGCAAAAGTCAGCCAGGGTTCTGGTTCTTGCCATGTGTGCTCAAACAGTCACAATTTGATCTGAAAATGCAGCCTGAATTTGTGCCACCATGTACAAAGATTATCAGCTTCATCAAGCTTGACTAAGTGATCTTTGAGTGGATTATCCAAGATAGCTATCCAACAGAAGAAACAATACCAACTATTTGTACGTAAAATAGTTGGTACTGTTTCTTCTGTTGGATAGCTATCTTACTGTCACCAAAAATTTACCTATCCTGCATTTCTTGTGATGAAAGTCATACAATCCCCCAAAACAGTTTATAAACAAAACAAACAAAAACTTCATTCAAAAGAAAGCAGAAAATAATAAAAAGTACAAGAAATTTTAAATGGATCAAAGGGGAAAACAAATAATATGTTATAATTTAACTCAACTATGCTTGTGTTGATTCACTTTCTGATGCACTATGTCTGAGGGCAAGGCTTTTCACATCCCTGATTAATTGTCTGAGGGAATTCTATGGAGGCATGATACCTGTGAGATGAATTTTATTCATTATTTCTGAAAACAGGGTACTCAGTTTGGGGTGGCTGGGTTTCTTGAACTGGGAATTGTCCACTGGGTTAAGGAAGGTATCTGGACTCAGTGGAGGATTGAAGGTGGCTCACAAGTGGTCTGGAAACCATCATGTCAGTAGATTTGGTGCCAGGAGTGATGGGGAGACTGAGGACATTGGCATGTCCTAGAGACTGGCAGCAGCACATGGTGCCCCCAGTACAATGGCAATGGGGGTGCTTAATCAGGGACTGTTTGGTGGACTTTCTATTGCATTTAGCTTTTCTTTTAAGTATCAAAATCTGTCTCTTTCTCAGCCTAGCACAACAATACCAGGCCCATGGAGGCGATGGGAGGGCCTCAACTAGCCAAGAATCTATATAGGGTGATTGGCCAGGGTAGCAAGGGCTCCCTGTGACCACATTCCAAACTCCCTGGATTAAAAGGGGGTTGATTGTGCTCTCTGGGGTTGGGGGTAAGCAGACAATCAAATCCAAAGGATGGCCGATTCGACCTGACCCAGCATTCAGAGTCATCCTGGTTTCAGTTTTACCCCATAGTCCTGAGCAATTTTGTCAAGATTTTTAATCATACAGTCTAACACAGTGGGCTGCAACTGTCGATTACCCAAGGTGTATGTGAAACCCTTGAATGGTGACATGACACACAAGGGAAGGGGGTGACTGAATGACAGACAGACATTCACCTAATCACATCTCTCTCAAGAGCTTAGGTCCCTCTTAACTAAGGAGCATAAAGGAGACTCACCTCCCCTATGGAGGCTGACCAAACCCAGGATTTGTACGGGTGCTCCTTAGTCAAGACTTGTCACATTTTGTTTGAGGCTTCATAAGCCTTGGTGCATTTTTAAGATGCTTAGAATTTGAAATTTGCTTATTGCATCTTATAGCAATGGTACATATGAAGATATATTTCTCTATGGTTTGAAGTGGATCATATGAGACATGTAACATCAAGATTTTATTACTTTACAATGTCCCCTTGCAAAAAAAATTGAATTTGCTTTGAACTTTAGTCTTGCATAAGACTGATAATAAACCTCTAAACTTGCCCAGTAAAAATGTGATCTTTTAATATTGAGCAAACAAAACTGGAAAAGATTAAATTAAGAGCATTTTGTTTTGTCCATGGCTGGGATAACGGCTGTAGTTGAATAAGCATTCTTTGAGAACAACTGAGAGCATAGAAGCCACCATATAAAAGTAAGTAGCTGCTGCATTAAAGTAGGCCAGAGGCTTTTAAAAATCCACCTAGTCTTCAACCATGTGCAGAAATCACGCAGTTGGTTTAGAATCTGATAGGTTTAAGGTGGTAATTTTTAAATTTTGCTTTAGGTCATAAATTCATTGTGATTGCTGTAGACAAATAGATATTCATAACATCATATATTTGGAAAATGGAGGCTATCCAAGATGCCAGCATCCTGTCAGTGTAAGGGTATATTGAAGGGCTAAACTTTGAGGTACCGTGCAAGAGTGGAACCCTTAGTCACTTTTCACTCTGGAAATGAACTCACCCCAACAATAGACAAGTCTATAAGGGAAGCAACAACACCAGGGAGGTATGCACACTTAAGAATAACCAATCATTTGAGATCAAAAGTGCAGCATTCACCCAAGGACAAAGTTCTGAAAAGTAAGGAAAGAAGGAAGAAGAGGAACATGGAAGTGGGATAAATGACGTTTCATTGCGAGGATTGCAATCAGTGACATGAAACAAAAAATCTATAAATTGTGAAATGGAAAATTGATCTGCTTGTAAACCTTCACTCAATTTACAATAAAAAGTATAAAAGAGAGAGCCATGCTACTCTTGAACTTGATAGAAGTTTAAAGTTCTCATAGTCTTTCCCACCTTTCTCCAGCCCACTCCAAAACAAAATGGAAACTGGATACATTAGCTGTCCCATACAGATGATTTCCTCTTTGATGTTCCTCCTCAATTGAACGCCAAATGGAATGTGAAATAAATGTTCTCTTCACTCCAAGCAGCATTTGTACAGGAACCTGACATTCATCTCAGTATCTTCAAACTGGCTGGCTTTGCCCTTGGGGACCGCTGTATTGTCCTGTGACTTGTTCCTTGCTTGTGTGTAGAGGATTCCCAAGGAATGGAAACTGTTATTGAACAAATGTAGGACTTTCAGGAGCCTATTGCAAACCTGACCAGATAGACTAGGTTTTTTATGCTTATCTAATTCCCAGACCTTAATCATACATGCTTCTTTACTTTGCTAATCTGTGGAGTTGGAGGAATCCTTGAAAGAGGAGCTTTCTTATGCTTAATGTCAAATTTTTGAAGGTAGTTAGATATATTGTCAAATACTTTGGGCTTGAGGGTATCAGAAGTCTAAAATAATTTCTTTCTTTCTTTTTTTGGTCATTTCATGAAGAAATTCCAGACAAGTGATTATGGACATGGATTGGGTCTCCAATAAATATAATGTGTCTTTCTAGAAGTACCAGAAAACCCAGCAAACCAAGATAACTCTAACTGATTACCTTCCAGGTTTCTCCACATCCCATTGCTACCCTCTAGCCCAAAGTCTTTTATTAGTAAGATTTTTAATTCTCTAACCTTTTCATGCTCGCAGGTGGTAGCCCAGGATGTACGGAAGGAAAGCCCTCTACTATTCAAGTTCCGGGCCAAATTTTACCCTGAGGATGTATCTGAGGAATTGATCCAGGACATCACTCAGCGGCTGTTCTTCTTGCAAGTAAAGGAGAGTATTCTCAATGATGATATTTACTGCCCACCTGAGACTGCTGTACTGCTGGCCTCATATGCTGTCCAGTCCAACTATGGTGACTTCAATAAGGAAGTGCACAAGTTGGGCTACTTGGCTGGGGACAAGTTGCTGCCCCAGAGGTAAGGTGGCATGCAACAGACTTTTCCATGGTCATAGGGGACTGAATACCAAGGCAGTTTACAAAAGGACTACCAGATTTGCTTCTCACCATAACAGTCTGACTAAAAACCATGTTACTTTTCTCAAAGAGCAACATTTCCTTCTGGCATCATCCTATATGTTTCTCTGGTTCTCCAAATGAAAATTAGAAACTTTTATTCCCTCCTCTATCTACCTGATTATGAGACTTTATTTCCTTGAAGGCAGGTATTTATATAGAATACCAGAAGTGGGTCTCCCCTGCTCCCCCAATCTGTTTTAATTTTTTTCAGCACATTTTTACTTATTTAACCAAATAAAACTCACTGCTATCAACTCAATGCGAACTTACAGCAACCCCTTGTGGGTGTCCAAGACTGTAACTGTTTGGGGGGGGGGGTGTTAGAAAGCCAAGTCTTTCTCCTGTGGTTTTGAATTGTTGACCTGTTTTATTAGAGTTTCACAGAAGAGAGGGAAAAATAAGCAAGCTGGAGACAGAGGGTTCTCAAAATAGTCTTTTAATATTGATAAGCAGTGTGCAGAACTTTCATCTATATATTTCAAATGTCAAAGCTCTCAATTGTAGAGGTGCTTGACTGACTTGCCTGAGCTGTCCCAACTCACTGAGGCAGATACAGACCTAGAGCCCTAATTAGTCTTTTTTTTCTAACCTTGGGTTTCTCCATTGCATACAACGGCCATTTTCATATGTGTTTGGATTGGAAAGAAAAACCTTTCCTCATTTTGGGAACTTAAGTACCAGATAGTTATAGGTATATGTCAGTGATTATATCCTGAATCATTGCTGTGATGTTTGAGATGCTTAAAACAAGCCTCGTTTACCATCTATTAGATCTGGGAGGTTTGACCTGTTACCTTCTGCCAAAGCCATTTGGATTCTACTCTGTGTTTTGTATGTTCTTTACATAAACCCTTTTAAAAAGCTAAGCGAGATTTCTTTCTTCCTTGCACATAGGCTTTGTGCTTTAAACTTCTCACCACATATTGTCTTCCCAGGGTCCTGGAACAGCACAAACTCAACAAGGACCAATGGGAGGAGCGGATCCAGGTTTGGCATGAGGAGCATCGGAGTATGCTCAAGTAAGCACATCCTAGAAGCTATGGATCCACTACCCTTGCCAGGAGAATGGTAGTTTGTTCTCAGAAAAGACGGATGACTACAGGGGATAGAAGATATGAACAGTTAGGGCAGGAATGATATTAATACGTGCACAGTATATAGGGGAAATTTAAAGATTAGAAGGCAGAGCAGGACCATCAAAAGACCACTTTATTTTTATTTTCTGTGACTCATGATGACTGAAAGTCCTAGCAATTTGGGGCATAAGAAAGAAGGAAATGGGAAAATGAAAGCTCTAAACATGATAAGCCATTTGGGAGTTAAAATGAAATGTTGTAATTTTTCCATTTGGGCCATAAGAAAGAAGGAAATGGGAAAAAGAAAGCTCTAAACATGATAAGCCTTTTGGGAGTTAAAACGAAATGTTGTAATTTTGCCATTACGACCCCAATTGACCTCTGCTAAGAATTTGACTGTATAAGTGGCTATTTCATTGAATGGAAGGAAGAAAATTGCTCATCTTTGGAGAGATGAATATAGAAGATCAAAGGCGTAAGTTTAACTTGAACAGTTAAAACTTTGTCAGTAGATTTCCTCTGCAATACATGCTGGACCTGATATGGTTCCCTAAATTTTCTGTATCTTTGGTTTATATTGCTCTGTTTGTTTTTTCCTTGCCCATATTTGAATTTATCTCAGAGGTGTCATGTCATTGGGGATCATTTTCTTGAAGTTGTGTTATATGTTTTTCCACTTTTCAGTATATGATACCCAGAATTGATGAATCTATAGAGACAGCAAGTAGAATAAGGGTTTGGGGGCAAAGGGGAGTGGAGTAATAGAGGGGGGTGAAGGGGAGATGATATCAAGGAGTCCATGTAGAAAAAGAATGATTGGAAACTGATTGTGGTGGCAACTGTACAATTCTGCTTGGCATGATTGAAAGATGTGACATTTATTAATAAAAAAGAAAAATGCTCACATATGGCAGCTAATATGTTACAGCCAATAACAACCCACTGCCATTGAGTTGATTCTGACGCATAGCGACCCTATAGAAAAGAATAGAACTGCCCTTTTTGGTTTCTGAGGCTTTACTGGAGCTTCAGCTTTCTTTTGTGGAGCAGTTGGTGAGTTTGGTCTGTTGACCTTGAAGTCAGCAAAAGTCAGCTCACCATTATTTCCCTTATGAATCTCTGTCATAAACGTTCTTGTCTGCAAGTTTTACTTGGCAAAAGTCATGTGGTCCTTTGTACCCCATCATTGACTCACCTTTTATGTACTTTCCACCCCTTGGCAACAGGGTCCTTGTGAGAAGTATAGAGTAGTCGGGCTTTCTAAATCTCTGAGTCTGATTCACACTTTGCCTTCTGTGACCTACCTACTCTGTGTCCTTTAGGGAGGATGCTGTCCTGGAGTATCTGAAGATTTCCCAGGACCTGGAGATGTACGGTGTGAACTACTTCAGCATCAAGAATAAGAAAGGCTCAGAGCTATGGCTGGGGGTAGATGCTTTGGGTCTCAACATCTATGAGCAGAACGATAGGTATAACTCAGAACTCTCTTAGTTTATTTGACCTACTCTGAATCCTAGGGTTCACCTTTCCCCATAGAGCAGGACTATACCTCCTGAGGCCTACCTCAATTCTTTCACATCCTAGTTAAGTCCTGAGCAAGTGATTGTACAACCTCCCTCAGGCCTCCAAGTCCTGCATTAATTATACTTGTACTGCCCAGTAGGATAGGAACTAGCCACATGTAACTACTACATACTTGAAATGTGGCGCGAATGGGTTGAGATGCTGCTGTAAGTGTAAAATATTTCCTGGATTTTGAAGACAGTGTGAGAAACAATGTAAAATACTTCATTAATATTTTTTAAAATATTGATTACATGTTGAAATGCTAGTATTTTAGAATTCTAAGTTAAATAAATAAATAAAATCGAATTCTAAGTTAAATATAATTCCACCTGTTTTTATTCATCTTTATGTGGCTACTAATAATATGTAAATGATATATGTGATTCTCATTATATTTCTGTTGAATAATATGGCCTTAGAAGTTACCTTGTCATCATTTATAATTAATCCAAAATCTCATATGCTAGATAAGTGACTTTTGGTTTATAATCTTTCCCACTGTAGTCTTATGTCACTTGCTTATTTTATGATTTTTGGCCTATACTGGTGAGGTTATAGATTAATAGGTTACATTGTTTCATGTAACTCCTTAATCCAGTATTTCATTATTTACCTCCCCCTAATTTGTTATAACCTTCTATGGAAAAGTTCCACTTAAAAAGGACTGGTACTCTACTTAACATCTCTTGAGAAAATGTTACAAAGTCTATGCCTCAACCAAAAATGCCACAAAAAACTTCAGAAGTTAAAGCAATGGGTACTGTGTGGGTTGTGATGGCAAGAGGTCCTTTATGCACCCTCAGTACTAGCAGCTAACCTGGTGGCATGTGATGGCACTGGCTGAGTCCGCTTCCACACGGGAGAAACTGGAAGGGGAAGAGGCCAAAGGACCAACCCTCATGCCCTTCTTGTCTTATCCTTGTCCTGATGTTTTTGGTCTCCATTTTTACAGACTAACTCCCAAGATAGGCTTTCCCTGGAGTGAAATCAGGAACATCTCTTTCAATGACAAGAAATTTGTCATCAAACCCATTGACAAAAAATCTCCGGTAAGTGACCTCTTTGGCTAAGGCAGATACTTGTGTAATGGATATACGACTACCTACCCTGTCAAGGCCTGTAGAATTGATGGAAGTAATCACCTTATTGTATTTTTCTCTTCTTTTTATTGTGGATGGGAACAGAAGGGACAAACGGAGTCTGGAGATGGATGGGGGTGTTAATGTCAAGAAATAGCTGGGAGACATCCTATACCTGTTGCCACTCTGCAACTTGTGTCTCAGAAGTATGGACTAGAGAAGTTCACTGGCAGTCAAAGTGCTACCTCTTTGCCACTATGTCCTGCTGACCTAAGACTCTGGGATGAAACAGAGTACATCTTATCTTTCTAAGTCTCTGTGCCCCAGAAAGTGTTAACTCTTGACATAAGATGTGTGTTTAATTATGGAGAGACAGTCAAACTAGAAGAAATACCTATCCAAAGTGGTTTCCCTAAGCTTACTTTTATGTATTACTTCACGGATGTCCTTTCAGACTTCTCAGAGTAACCTGATAACACAAAAATCCCTTGGGTAGAATATTCCTCTAACTTACTCAACACACTTCAAAACTTGCACAGTTGCTTGGGGCTGACAAGACTGGAAAGCTAGTGTGATAGAAAACACCTCTGGTGTACCTTGTGCAGCAAGGGCTAATGACCCTTTTCTCTTTTTTTTAATTTAAATCATTTTATTCGGGCTCATACCGCTCTTATCACAATCCATCCATTGGGAAAGGCCCTTTTCTTAAGGACTCATCTATTTTCCTTAGTTCTCTGAACTTTCCCTGCTGGAAACTTCACATATATTGTTTCCTTAAACCCTCAACAATATTGCCAGGTAGGTTGTAAAATATCCATTTGACTAACCTGAGGATCAGAAGTAGAATAATTTGCCCAGTACCTTACAGCTTAAAATGGTAGAGATATGATTTAAACCGAGGTCATTTATCCCCTTAAGCCTATGCCTCTTTCACTGCACTGCAAGCTATGTGAGATGAGAGCTGTTTCGATTTAGATACACACGTGTGTATTTTACTGTTGCTGTGCTCTGCTTTCAAAGGAAAGGGCAAATAATAACGAATGGAAACCAAAGGCTTAGTAAAAAATAAAACAAAACATGACAAGCAATGCATTTATAAGTTGCCTTCTTCCAAAAATAAATTTTAAGTGCTGGCTACAAAATACGCTTTTTTTTGGAGCTACAGAAGTAGTCCAGTCATCTAAACTCCACCTACCCAGGGAATTATGCAAGGATTATTAGGCCTCTAAGAGAGGCCCCTGCCCATCAAGATCCCTAATTAGCACCGAAAGTTTGTTCAGATCCTTCAAAGAAATTATGATTTGGTGGCGAGAACACTGGTTTCAGAGTCAAGAAGCCTAGGCTTTGGTTTTGGCTCTGTCATTAAGCTGCTGTCTGCCCTGGGCAAGTCACCTAACCTCTAGAAATCCTTAGTCTTTCCATCACTAACACAAAAGAATTGGATGAAATAATCTTTCCAGTGTTTTTAGACTTACCTTTTCCGAAGACAGGAGCTCATCTGTACATATCCCTCTAAAAATCTTTATGATTTCTTCTTTCTTACTAGGATTTTATCTTCTATGCTCCCCGGTTGCGGATTAACAAGCGGATCTTGGCTCTGTGCATGGGAAATCATGAGCTGTATATGCGTCGCCGCAAACCTGACACCATCGAGGTGCAGCAAATGAAGGCACAGGCCCGAGAGGAGAAGCACCAGAAGCAGATGGAGCGGTGGGTGCTTCTCAGTTGCAGTGGGGCCGAGTCTAGGACAAGGAAGATTCTCAAAAGTGGGAAGCCTGCTAAGGCTTAATAGGCCTGGAAGGGAGACAGAGCAGTTCAGGGATGACCTGTCTTTCCCTAATGAAGTCTCAGGGTACTGTAAAGCAGGTGTCAGGAGTTTAGGCTCCCAGAGGCCTATAGGAAGGAAGGGCATTATTATCTATAACTCTTATGCCGTTGCTATGCTGGGTGAACTTTGTGTTGCTCCGACCTATCTGAATACGGGCAGTCGCAAGGCCTCCTTGCTTTTAAACCTATATACTTTTAAACCTATAGTCTATAGGGTTTTGTTCATAGAACCAGATAAAATTTTCCTAAGAATCCCTATGTTCTTGCACTATAGTCCTTTGTGCCTCAGAATATAAGAAGAGGCTCCGAAGCTTCAGCATAACCTGAAAACTTGTTAGAAAAGCAAAAACTGAGACCCAATCCAAGACCGACTGAATCAGAATCTACATCATGAAATCTAGGTGATTCCTAGGCACATAAAAGTTGGAAAATCACAAGTCTAGTTGGTATTCTGTCAAAGAGTGTTGGGCTTCGGAAGTGTCTAATCTAGTAGGCTAGAAAAAGATTGCATATATAAGATTAGACCCCAAGGTTCACATTTATTTTCTTTAAATCACTTAGAGAGAGCGATAATTTACAGAGCTGTATCTGTCAGGGAACTTGTCCTCTAAGACTTCATAGTCTAGCAGGAAAGAGAGCTCAAAAATCACATATGCATAACTGATATGGTATAGATGCTAGGTCATTCATTTAATAATTATTGAGCAGTGAACAAAATTAACAAAATTCCTTGTTCTCGTGTAGCTGTCATTCTAGTGAGAGGAGATACTAAATTAAAATATTTTATAGTTTGTGAGATGATAAGAAGTATCATGAGGGAAAAATAATAGAGAAGAGAGTTGGAATAGGCTAAGTATGCTGAGATCTCAAAGGTAGAAAGAGACTTCTTGGAAAGATGGACAATAAGACTCCCTGGAAGAGGTGCTGTGACAAGAAAAAGCAAGTATCTTAGATTTGCAACAAACTCAGGGAAGACAGCATCTAGAGCTGGGCTTTGGACAATAGGAAAAATTAAGCCTCAGGAATGATGCCTTAACCATAGAGATCAACCAGACTTGAAACACAGCATTCCAGCACAGTGCCAAAATTTGTCTTCCTGTATCATTACAAGTATACATGGCAGGCTTTTATAATCTAATATCAACTCCCCTAAATCATGAGATATGAGTCAGGTTCAACAAAAGCTGATATCTACGAATTGAAGGTTAGACATAGTGCCACTATCTTACTTTTTCACCATTGTTGACACCAGAGATTGCCTCCATACCCCACATGTTATACTTTATTTCTCTTAAGGTTTTGACAACTCATTTTAATTGCCACACACAACTCACCGACTATAGGCCGAGTTGTGAGGTTTATTAAAGGAGTAACAAGCTACAATTTGGGATTAGGATCCATTTAGACATAACAAGAACAGTTTGGGATTGGGTTTAGGGAGCACATAGGCAAAGTGTGGAAGGTTTGCCAAAGAGAAGAAACATGTTCCTCCCTTCTTCAGTGTAGGACAGCTTCTAACCAAGACAAGTCTCAGCTGCTCTCTATTTTGCTGGCAAGCATCTTTTGTCATGCTAGCAGACCTCTCGACAGGCCTCTTCTTGGGTTCCTCAGGACAGGTCTCCTCTTAGCCTTAGGGTTGCAGCTTTCAGCACAGCTGGAGCATCTGCCATTGCCTCAAACCGTCTAGTTCAGGCCCATACTACCACTTGTTCGGTTTGGGTAGTCACCAGCACAGGCCTTGACTATGGTTGTTTCTCCTTTATAAGGCACCCAAATATCTTGGTGACTTCATGCCTGGAGATGCCTGCCTCTGCTCTATGGGCTGACCTGCCCACTGCTACAATTTGCCCGTTCTGCTACTTGTACTACTGCCATTATTTTTTTTGCCTTTGTATCATTATCTCGAGCTCTCTCCATTGTTAACAACTTTTGACTCATATTATTGTGCTATCATGAGTTCTCTCTCTCTCTTTCTCTCTCTCTCTCTGCCTCTCTTTGTGCTTCTCATCTCATTTCTGAAAATATTTGTGGTATTGTCTGCTTATATAAGAAGATTCCTTGTCAATTTAAAGGCATAGCCATTCCAGTGAGACCATAATCTAATGCCTGTAAGTCACTCAGGTCTGTTGGGTGAATTTTGGGCCAGCTTTTGCAACATTTACTATACTCTTAAGCATAGTAAATCAATCAGTCCCTGCAAGCTGTGTGCAACAAACCATTCACAGGGCAGACTACAAGCCAGCCATTCATTGTTTTTGCATAATAACAAACTCAAGGCCAGAAAGGCCATATATAAGAAGGATATTGCACCACAGCTTACTGGACCATTTTACCGATAGAGAAACTTATTGGTAGCAAATTGTAACACTGCTTGATATGACTGAACTATGGAATGGTATGATGTCTGGATTAAGTCTTAATAAAATGGTTTAACAGGGAACAAAAAGGGGCTAAAGAAGATGCACAGCTAAAACCACCCAGTGGGTTAGTTTGACTCTTCTGAGTGCGGTGCAAACTGATAGGGCCCTGAGGAAAGTGGTCCATGTGGGACTATGTAGCCACTGAAAAGAAGAATATAGAGATTAGGGAGAGTGGTAAAATCTTAAAACTATTATAAGATGTACTAGGAACTGAATCCAGAGATAGTGGAACATTGGGAATCCTAAGGCTTTGGTTTAGCCCTGCTGTCCTATTCCATCCCTTCCTATCAATCTCTAGTGCTCTGCTCGAAAATGAGAAGAAGAAGCGTGAGATGGCAGAGAAGGAGAAGGAGAAGATTGAACGGGAGAAGGAGGAACTGATGGAGAAGCTAAAGCAAATAGAGGAGCAGACTAAAAAGGCTCAGGAAGGTGAGGCTTCTTTGCAAACTGGGCTTTCCAAGATCCTGAGTGTATGCGCTGGAGGTTCCTCTAGCTCATAGTCCAGGTATGGTCACAGAAAAGATAAGGATGGTGTAAAAGGAAGAGTACCCAGAGTCCTCTGTCAATTGTGCCCGGGGGTGGAGCATTTCTAGGAAGGGAACTAGGTGTCCCTTCTTCATTCTGCACTTTTTACTGCCTTCTCCCCCAATCTGCCCAGAATTGGAAGAACAGACCCGCAGGGCCCTGGAACTTGAGCACGAGAGGAAGCGTGCCAAGGATGAGGCTGAGAAATTGGCCAAGGAGCGTCAAGAAGCTGAAGAAGCCAAGAAGGCCCTACTGCAGGCCTCTCAGGACCAGAAGAAAACCCAGGAGCAGCTGGTAAAAATTCTCGAATGGTCTAGGATTATAAGGCCTGAGTTTTCTCAACTTTCTATTTACAGTTACCTCTTCCTACCTACAAGATTGCCTTTTTTCATCAGGGGATCATACCATGGGCCTCCAACAGATAGCCTATTCAGAATCAAGTTCAGAAGTCACTGGTGTGACCCAGAAATCTTTGAAAACAGTTCTTCATAACTCTTGTTTTTTATTCCACTTTCTTAGCCCTTGGGAATATGAGCTGGTGGTCTTACAAAGGAAAGGGAAAAAGAAAAGAAGTAAAAAAAAGATGTCACACATAATGACACTCATACTGTGCATTAAGAGTTATCCTAACAGCTTTTCCTTACTTAATTACTTTATCCCCCAAATTATCCTATGGCGGGGTTACTCATTTGAAATGAGAAAATTGAGGATCAGGTAGAGTAGGAGACCTGTTGAAGGTTAAAACAGTTGTGGCAGAGTTGGATTTGGTCTCTTAAAGTATATGCAAGTGTTTCTATGCATTTTTGTGGGGAGAAGACTGAACATCTTATTTTCATCACAATCTCCACAAGTTATGAGACTCAAAACCTGAGAATATCTGGCCCAAATGCCTTGACATGTTCTTCCCTTACACTCTTTAGAGTAGGAGGTGAAGGGAACTAAGGCCTAATTATCAGAAAGAAGCGTCACCTGGGAGATTTGCTCAACGTGTTAGGATATGTGTAAGCTTTTCTCCTTGTTCCAGTCCCTTGATACTTCAATACTATCCCTGTACTTGTCCCGGGGAGAGTCTTAGATGAGCCCTGAGCATTCTAGGGAAGTGTCTTCTGTCTCAGATAGTGGCCCAGCAATCTCTAAAGCTTTACTGACTCTCCTTCTGTGTACTAGGCAATACACAGAGAGAGAAAGATGGGGAAGAGACATAAATAGCTTATTATCTTCAAGAGGCCTGCATTCTAGGTGGGAACCTGTAACGTCTTAGGAAATAATATGAAGTGTCTCTATGAGTGAGAATCAACTAAACAGCAATGAATTCCATGGGGGTTCTTGGCACAGGATTGTGCAAGAGGATTTTGAAGCTTGTGCAAGAGGTTAGGGAAGATGGCGTTAGAATTGAATTATTTGGTTAAAAGATTCTCCAGGGCAGCAAATAACTGGGATAGTGGTTTCTCTTCCGGCCCTTAGAGAATCTAGGATTGAATACATCTGGACCCCAAGGGGCTCTCATAAGCTGCCAATTTATCCACAGGCTTTGGAAATGGCTGAGCTGACAACTCGCATCTCCCAACTGGAGATGGCCCGACAGAAGAAGGAGAGTGAGGCTGTGGAGTGGCAACAGAAGGTAACGATAGTGCAATGTATTTGTGAAAAGGGGTACTATATACATATACTCTGGCTCCTTTGATTTCCTTAAGTGTGTTCCCCCTCTAGGTTTCATTCTTCCCTGATACCAGGGAAGGGAGCTCAAGGCTTTCTCAAATATTTCCAAGTATTCCCTAAAGTCCTGGGAAGTTGGTAAACTTATTTTTATTTTACAGTTGAGGATACATAACAATGAAGACATTGAGGTGACTTGTCCTTCTTGGTTCCTGCCACCCTCTGAGCCTGTGCAGGACAGAGTAAATTAACATGTCCTCACTCCTGGTCCTTTTCTCCTTCTGTCACTGGATAGGCCCAGATGGTACAGGAAGACTTAGAAAAGACCCGTGCTGAGCTGAAGACTGCCATGAGTACCCCTCATGTGGCAGAACCTGCTGAGAATGAGCAGGATGACAATGGGGCAGAGGCCAGTGCTGACCTTCAGGCTGATGCCATGGCCAAGGACCGCAGTGAGGAGGACCGTACCACTGAGGCAGAGAAGAATGAGCGTGTGCATAAGCACCTGAAGGTATGTAAGCAGGGCCTGTGGGTCAAAGAGATCATGGACTTGCCTAGACCACTGTGAGTGGATGGAGAGAGAGCATCCTGAGCCAGTGCTGTATGAAGTTTGAGCTTTTCGAAAGTGAGAACTTTAAAGGCAATCACTTGTAATTAATCAGACTTCAGTCACCTTGGACTTGCCTTCTGCACTCCTAACTTCCACTACATTCAGCTCCTATATTCACAGACTGTGTAGCTGACACAGTTCCTACCTGAATCTTTGGTATATTGTTCTATTCTTGGGTTATCCATTGTCATGTGGTCCCCTATTTTTTAAAAAAATTATTGCCCCATTGCTGTCCTAACGATTTGAATTAGCTCTCAAAAGGAAAGAGAAATCTAGTCATACAAGAGGAGGTAAAATGACAGGAAGTCATTCATCCCTGTGTCTTTTTGCCCCCTCACAGGCCCTTACTTCAGAGCTGGCCAATGCCCGTGATGAGTCTAAGAAGACTGCCAATGATATGATCCATGCTGAGAATATGCGGTTGGGCCGAGACAAATACAAGACCCTACGCCAAATCCGGCAGGGCAACACCAAGCAGCGTATTGATGAGTTCGAATCTATGTAGTGGGCACCCAGCCTCTTGAGACCATTCCAGTTCTTCCTTCCCCATATTCCTACACCCTTGCCTAACTCACACTGTGCTGGATCCACTAACTAGAGCAACCTTGAGTCATAATGAACTTTCAGTGCAACTATGGGACCAAATCTAAACCCTCAGTCTTCACCCACTTCCTTGGGCACAAAAAAATGGCCCGCTGTGATGTTAATGCAACTCGCTTTCCTATCTTTGTTCCCTTTAATCTGCTAGAAGTGATCACTTTCCAAATCAGAGGCACTTTCCATTTGATTTTGAAAACAACCCCACATTCTCTGGGAGTTAAAAACTGGATTGATTGAATACTAGTCCTCCTCCCCTACTTCGTTGCTGTACTCCTTGTCAGGATCCTGTCATTTAGGGTATTGAAATCTGACAGGATTTACAGAAGGAGTCAGGTCATTTGCTCTAGGATGTCAAATGACCTAGGATTTGACTTGCCAATGTCTATTCCTTCTAGAATGATCTAGACTTTGTAGTGATTACAGATTAAATAAATGTTCAGCCATTCCCAGATTGGGCCTGTTACAATCTCGTGTCCAATAAGCCTTTTCCTTGAATTCAGGCACTTGGTTTCTCCCAGGATTGGGGCGATGGTGCCTCCAAGAGGTTTGCTAACATCCTAAAAGGTCATTGACCATCCTAAAAGGTCATTGACCATAAGGCTAGGTGAAAGATTCTGCCCCTGTGCCTTATGGAAGTTTTGGCTTATTTCAAGGGAAAGCAGAGGCCTAGATGATCTTGGGTACCTAGGCTGTTGCTTGTCTTCACAAGATAAGCTCCCTCTCAAAAATAATTATCATCCAGTAGGGATGGGCCAGAAAATACCATTTAGGGTTTTTTATTTCTTTTTATCCCAAAATAGAGAAAATGTTCACATCTAGCTTCAGTATTATTCCTGCCAAGGTTCCCAGATCACTTCTTCCTTAAAAGATACTTGGGCCCTAACTCTGCTTTGGTGTCATCTAGGTCTTGACTGTATGATCCCTGGAGCTTGGTTTAATTGGTAGGTAGGTAAAAGGAAGTTAAGTTTGGTGAGAAAAACACTTGGCCTTTATGACACAGTGTGTTTAGCCCCCTCAAATACCCAACATCACATTCCATCCACCCCCTTCCAAGGTAGTGACTGGGCTATGCCTCTTCAACAAACCTTCAGCCCTTTCAACTGTAAACCAGGGAGCTATGTAAGGACTCCTGGTGCCTTCCACCTCCTCATAGCTTGGCCTCAACCCTAAAGCAGCCTCCTTCTCTCCTCTGTCTCAAAAATGCTTTGTTTTTTTCTACCAGTATTTTATATTCCAATAATATCTAGCTCAATACTGATTTCTGCTGATCTTACTAATGCACCATTAGAAGATATTAGTCTTAAGGCAGGACTATATTATTCTCATTCCCTATTACCCTCACACTTAAGAAGTGTAGACAGTATTATAGAGTATGTTTTGACAGGAAAATTAATGTAAGAACTTTTCAGTCTTGGTAATGCCACTTGTCACTATAGATCATGCACTCCATTCTTAAAGTATCTTGCATTTTGTTTTTCTTTTCCTGTTTGCCTTTTGTCCAGGGCCTTGTTTCTTCCCTGCTTGCCTAACCTTGGGGAGTCTTGTGTGCTTTGCTGTGAATCATATTGACACTCTTTTTTTGATATGCCCTATATGCCTAAATTCAAATCTATAGTTCTGGGGCAACTTAGTCACCTTAGAGGCAATAACTCACTCCCTGAGAGACAGAGGAGAAGGGGTTTTGTGTGCATTTGTGGGGGTGGGGGAGTTTCCATATTTTACAAGGTTGATGTTCAATGCATTTCCTTTTTCAGTGCTAATAAAGCTTAGGAAGACTTCATTATGACTTGATTTTTTTTTTGGATATAAGTGTATGGCTATAAGACACTTCACATTTATTTCTACTCCCTAGACTGCCTTCTCATTCCTTTCATCTTATGTCCTATGTGGGTGGATATGATGATTCCTATTTTATAAAACAGGCAATAGTGTTGAAAAAGTAGAGTTACTCCCACGGTCACAGAACTGTCGGATGTATGGCCTTTGAACAGCTCCAGGTGTTTTCCAGTATGGCTGTAAGCCCCACATTGACCGTAGTGATGCCCATGGCCTTGATTGGTATTGGGACCTAGGAGCTGTTTGTAAGAGGAGGTTTATATGTCTGGACTCCACAGGTGATCAGATCCTGTCCTGTCTGTCTCCCTATTGGGAAGCCAACTAGATTTACTGCAGATCAGAGAAACAAATATGGCTCTGCTGCGAAATGACGTGAGGAGTGGAGTATGGTGTGAAATGGGAAAATATATGTCTATGCATAAGCTGTTGTGAAGCAGTTAATAATTTCTAAAAATACATAAGTTTTGTGGACAAGATATATTTATTTCTGCTTTGAAAGATGAGGGAATTGGGTCCCAAAAAAGCCTTTCAGGCTGTCCTGACCCCCACTACTATCACTTCTCAGCTTTTTTTGTGGAAAGATTATCCTTGCAAGGAAAAAAAATAAGTTACCACATCATCTGTGAACCTTAAATCCTCCATTTCAGTACTTTGAGGTAATGACTCACAGACTTGTCTGTACATTCACTGTAAAAATCACTTAAATGTCTTTTAACGATTCTAAAGCATCAGAGTGAACCTTGAGATTAATTAGATGATATAATTCCTAACACTGAGAGCATATCTCATTTTACAGATGAACAAATTGAGGTCCAGATAGGTGAATTAATTTGCAGAAAGTCATAGGACTTGAAAGGGGTCAATCCAGAAAATCCAGTTTATAGGCCTTTTCTGTTAACAGGTTAACAACTTGTTTTGTTAACCATTTTTATTAACGGTTTGGGTCATATATTGCCTACCATCTTCAGCTCCTCAGATTTATTTTTTAAGCTGCTATCCATGTGCAGTGTCTCTTGAAGCCTGCTGGGGATTTGTATAAAATGAATCTGAAGAAAAAGGTCAGACCAGAATCTATTTGGGATGTATGTGTTCCTCATATAAAGTCATATGAAAATCAACATTACTTCAAAAAGATGTTTTCCTTGATTTCTTTATGTCTTCCATTACTGTGAACACAAGGCAGAAAATAATTTGGTCATGAAAACTTTAACTGCTACACTATATCTCCTCCCAACGATCTCTATCAGGGACTAGAGTAGCGGTTCTCAACCTTCCTAAGGCCACGACCCTTTAATACAGTTCCTCATATTGTGGTGACCCTCCACTATAACATTATTTTTGTTGCTACTCCATAACTAATTTTATTACTATTATGAATTGGGCAACCCCTGTGAAAGGGTCGTTTGACCCCCAAAGGAGTTACAACCCACAGGTTGAGAACAGCTGGGCTGGAGGGAGGAAAAGCCCTAGATCCTCTACCAATGATTATCCCAATTATTGTTGCTTTGAGGCGCTTAAAAAGTTAGAGCCCCATCATCACAACCTGAGAAGTATGCTTTTGTATATTGTGAATGTCAGGCTATGGTGTATAAATAATTTCTTTTTAAAACAAGAGGAATAACAGTTACACATTTGCCCCCAGGAAGATTAATGTGGTAGCATAGAAATCCTCCCCTATAAGATATTTATGGGCTAATTACTGGAACCTGGTTGCTTAGTGTTTCCATATTGAGCTGTGACCTGCAAGGTCAGCAGTTTGAAATCACCAGCCGCTCCTCAGGAGAAAGATGGGGCTTTCTACTCCCATAAAGAGTTAAAATCTTGGAAACTCCAAGGGGTGTTCTACCCAACCCTATATTGTTACTATGAGCGGGCATTGATTCGATGGCAGTGAATTCTGTTTGAACTGTTTTGTTTTTATGACTATGATATTTCATATGGAAAAAGATTTGTAGATTCTAATATTTGAAAGGGATATTATCTTGAATTATCTGGTGGGATCCATGTAATCACAACAGTCCTTAAATGAGGGAAGATAATCAGAGTTACAAAGATTTTAAAATGTTAATGTTGATAATTTTGAAGATAAAGAATGCAGCCTTGACCTGAGGAACACAGGCAGCCTGTAGAAGGTGGAAAAGTCAAGGAAATAAACTCTTCTCTAGAAGGAACGCAGCCCTGCCAACACTTTGATTTAGTCTAGTGAACCCCATTTGAGACCTGGGCTCCAGAACTGTAAGAAAACATTTGTGTTTTCTTAGGCCACTGACATTGTGTTAATTTACCACTGCAGTAGGAGGACACATAAAACACAGGAGATATACTGTGCCTATTCTTCCTGCAAAGTATAGCTAAAACACTATATATTATATGTAATACAAATAAAAGAAGGCTCTGAAAAGTGGAAAGAAAAAGGTAAACTGGCTAATGATCCTAGTGATCTGAAGAACAATATAGCAATACATTTCTTATGATTTCTTTTTACCTCAAATATTCCAGACATGGAACTAAAGAAGCCACCAACTAGAAAGCACCAATCAGACAAAAGACTGCTCTTTCTGGCCTGTGATCCAAGAAAACTGACAGTGTAGCTAGATAGAAAATTTTCAGATAGTAACCCTTCTGCTCTATCCTAATGCCACAGAAGACAACCAAGGCTTTACCACCACCCATATCAACATAAACCAAATGGAGAAACTAGACAACTACCCACATCAAAGTATTATTTCCACCTCTAGGCTGTAATGAGATACCCAACCCCCCATTTACACCCACCTGGGAATGCCAAAGAAATAAGTACAAAGCCAGGATACTTTTTATTGTAGGCCAATAATATACTCCTTCACACAGTGTCAATTGAGAAGAGGACTGATGGAGAGTCAGGACATTTACCAGTAACAAACAGAAACAAGACAACCCCCACACTGCTACAATGTTAATGGAAGCTACAAGGGGAATAAGAACAACCCACCCTCCCCTTCCCAGTCACTTTGGTGCAAGGAATACACAGGCAATAAAAAAATAATTAACTATTAGTACATCCAACAATTTGCTTAAGTCTCCAGAGAATTATGCTCACCGAGGAAAGCAAATGTATACACAAGTTGCATAACACTCTCAAAATGACAATGTTATAGAAATCAGATTAGTGATTGTCAGCATTTAAAGATAAAGTGGGAAGGAGGGAGTGTGGCTATAATAAAGTAGTAACATGAGGCATACTTTTTCTGTACCTTTTTATCATTATTATGGTACATAGTACACATATAAAGAAAAACAACTACCAGTTCAACATTTTACATTTATAATTCTATTACATATTTCATGTTAAACAATTACCATATAATGCATTTTCAAACTTTTCCATCACACTTAACCGACATGTAGTTTTCCCACAGCAATGTCCCCTTTTCTCTGGTCCTTCTGAATATTAATACACTTTGTTTTCCAAATGCACGCCAATGTAGGCATTTCATATAGGTGAAATTATACAACATTTCCCCTTTTGAGCATGCCTTATTTCAGTCAACATAATGTTTTCATATTTTACCATGTTATAGCACCTTTCAGGACATATATACATTGGATGTATTACATCATCTATTCATAGGTGTTAAGTTGTTAGCACCCCTTATCTACTATGAATAGTGCTGCAATAAAGATTGTTATAAATGTGTCTGTGTCACTGGATTAAATTATTTGGGTATATATCTAGGGTTGGAATTTCAAAATAAAACAATTATCTATAACCTGTCTCTGTTTACTGTGGTGGCTTGTATGCTGCTGTGATGCTAGAATCTATGTCACAGTCTTTCATATACCAGCAGAATTTCCAGCTAAGGAAAAATAATCTCACTTCATAAAAATTAGCAACAGAAAACATTGTGAATAACAATAGAAAATTGTCTGATATAGGCCAGAAGATGAGCCATTCAGGTTGGAAGATACAATATGTTAAGAGAAAAACTGCCTCCTCAAAGTAGATATAATCCGAATGACATAGACACACCAAAGCTTTTGGTACCTTTATTAGCTGATGGGGCACAACTCACAATGAGAGGAAAGAGTTAAAGACATTTAATAATAATCAGACTGGAAAGTATGAGGAGCCCTGGCAGCACAGTGGTTACACATTGGGCTGCTAACCTTGAGGGCAGGACTTTGAAACTACTTCAAAGATTAGGCTCTCTATTCTTGTAAGGAGTTTCAGTCTTAGAAACCCACAGGGCCATGAGTTAGAATTGATTCAATGGGAGTGAGGTTTGTTTGTTTGTTTTTGGGGGTGAGGGGTTGGAGTATTTGATGCATCTAAAAAAATTGTTAGGTGCCCTCCTGTCAGGTCAAATGCTTAGGAGTCTATGTTCAACAGAACAAAACTTTCCATTCATGCACCATCCTCACAATTATGTTCAAGCACATCTTTTCAGCCACTGTAAATCCATCTTGTGAAGAGTCTTCCTCTTTTTCATTGCTCCTGTACTGAGCATGGTGTCCTTTTCCGGAGACTTGTCTTGCCCAATAACATAAGTATGTGTAAGTATGTAAGACAAAATCTTGGGACTTCTGGCAAGATGGTGACCAAGTAACATACCAGAGGGACTCCGCAGAAATCAGCACATTAGAGCCACTGAGAGGGAAATTCCAATTTGCTGAGTCACAGGAGGAGCATCATAAAAATAATAGACAGATCCACAAGATTTTGAGGCACTATGGGCTTTTAGGTTACCACTGCTAAGATTGGCTAAGGCTTAACCTTAGCACTGCCACAGTCTCAGCCAGAGACAGGCTCCTTTGGCCAGCCCTAGGGCTTTAGTTCAGCACAAACACAGCTTGTCACTGCCTTTGGGCACGGATGAAACCCAACCAGCCCCAGTCTGGCAATCAGGGTTCAGCTATTTACTTTGTTTCTCTTCTCCCCCAACAGTCTCAGCAGGCTGTTTTGTTTTGTTTCCTTTCTCTTTCCTTTCACATGCCACTGCCAGGTGTCAGGCCACTCCCCTTTGCCTAGGGAACCTCCACCCAGCTGGGGAACTCCCACCTGCCTTCCACCACAGGAGAACTCCTGCCTACCATCCAAGGCCCTTTAAGCAGCTGGGTGGACTGCCACCTGCCCTTTGAGGTGTCCCACTCGCCTGGGGGAATCTCTGCCCTTCCACAGGACTCCATGTAGCTGGGGGAGCTCTGCCCATTCTCTGCGGTCCCACGTGGCTTAGTGCTTCACATGGCCTAAGGCTACTCCAACAAGTCTCTCTAATGCTCCACACTGATGTGGAAATCTCTGGCTGAACAACGCAGTGATCCTGCCAAGTAGGGCAATTCTGCCCACCGTCTGCAGTGATATACACCAAAACAGGGCACACCAACCTGCCTTCCATGGCATTCCAATTGCAGCAGGCACACCGCATGCCCTCTGAGGTGCTCCAAGCTGCCATGGACCACGACACCACAGTTTCCTGTGAGATCATCCAGTGCAGCCCCATCCTTGTGGGTTCACAACCACCCAACAAGCATCCCCTGAAAGGACCATTTAACTTTCCTTCCAAATAACAGAATACTGGTTTGCTAGGGGGAGAGTGAAACCACAGAGGGAAAAAGCAGTGGCCTGACTCCACAGTGAAATTACCTGCAGGCTCTTTGAAGAAGCATTCCAATGAGTCTCCCAAAGAGAGAGCCAAGAGTTCTTCAACTCTCTAGAAAATGGCACCAGGATCCTCTAAAATGACACAATGCAAAGAGCAATCAGCTCCAACAACCACAACAAAAAAGACAGGTGAAACAAAATGCAATGTCGGTAAAGTCCTGAACCTAATGACTTGCATAGAAGAAGCAGACATTGTTCTGCCAAAGAAAGAAATCAGAATGCAGCTAAGAATTATATAGGATGTGGTGGAAGCAATACAGAAAAGATGAAATGATAGAGGAGATAAAGGCCATGCACCAAAGGGAAATACAAGACCTAAAGGATGAGATAACAAAAGATACCAATTTCACAGACTTCGCCAAAAGACTTGATGAGGCGTAGAATTGCACCAGTGACCTAGCGGATAACCAGGCAGACTTCAACAAATAGGAAAGGCAGTCAAACATAATCAGAGAAGCTGAAGAATACCTGAGAGCCATGTCTGATACTATGAAGAGGAATAACATTAGAATAATTGGACTACCTGAACACGACACAATGAAGAAATGAATGCCAAAAATAGTCAAGGAATTCTTGAAAGGAAAACTTACCAAGCTTAATGAATGAAAGCCAGGCAACCAATCAGGAGGCCAAAAGAACGTCAGCTAGACTAAATCCCAAGAAGAAGTCACCAAGGCATAAAATAGTTAAACTATCCAACTCTGAGGAAAAGGAGAAAATCATAAGAGCAGCTAGGGAAAAACACCTATAAGGGTCACCTATAAGGGTATCAAAATAAGAATATGCTAAGACCTATCAGTGGACACTTTGAAGAAGAGGAGAGAATGGAGTAACATATTCCAAACACTAAAGGAACATATTTCAAACCCGAGAATACTTTATCCAGCCATTTAATCTATCAAGAGAGGTGGAGAAGTAAGACCCTTCCCAGACAAGGAAAAACTCAAAGAATAAGTTAAAAGAAACCCAGTCCTACAAAAGATCCTTGCCAACCCAGTATGGACAGAAGCACAGCAATCACAGAGCACAAACAAAAAAAACATCGCATAGGATAACCTTACCCAGAATGCAACAAATAGAAAACAGTCCCCAAGATAGCATTGGTTCAAGGGTGAAAAGAAAGCAAGAATGAAACACACACACACGCACAACACACTGATAAGAAAGGGAGGTAAGAAAATACCCAAAACAAAAGGTACAAGAAGTTTTACAAAGGCAGAAATCGGAATGGCCAATAAACATATGAGAAAATGTTCCCGATAATTAGCCATAAGAGAAATGCAAATGATACCCTCTAACACGCTCAAGGATAGCACAATTCAAGAAATCAGAAAGTAACATGTGTTGGAGGGGTTGTGGTGAAATAGGCACTCTCGTCCACTGCTGGTAGACCTGTAAGTATGTACAGTCGTTATGGGAAAAGGGTTGGTGATATCTAAAAGCGATGGAAATCCATAGGGCTTGCCTCATCACGAGACACAGAGACAACATCCCTCACTATGGGGGACAACACTAGAGACAGTATGGGAATTGTATCTGATCTGACTCCATCACACTGGGGCAAAACACTAAGGGTGTGCCACAGAGCAGCAAGGGGAGCAAAGCAATGAAGTCTCAGGGGAATACAAAAAATACACTTTGGGGCCAGGTGTGGCACCCTATTAGACTCAACTAGAAAACACTCCTAAAGGTCAACAAACAGACCTGGAACTATATATAGGCTTTTCTTTTGTTGTCATTGTTTTTGTTATTTTCTTCTGCTATTTTGGTTTGCTCTGTCTTCCTTTTGTGCTTATTATTCAGTGAATGTCTACATAAATAAGATAGATGGGATAAAAAATCCAGAGGAGAAAACAATGGAATGAATGGTTCCAGGGGAACGTAGGAGAGGGGGAGGTGGGGGGAAAGGGAGGGGGTGTCAACCATCCTAGGGAACACCAAGTGATCTAAAATTGATGGCAAGGAGTGTATAGGATGCTTGGTGGGGTTTGATCAAGGGCAGTATAGCTGAGAGGAATTACCAAAACCTGAATGAAGGCTGAACATGATAGTGAGACAAGTGGAAAATAAAAGGAAATGCAGGAAAGAAATAAGAGGCAAAAGACATTTATAGAGGTGTAAATACAGTCATGTACATATGTAAATATATTTATAAGGATAGGGAAATATATATATGTATATATATTTAAATGTTAAGTATTTAGGTAGCAGATGGATATTGGGCCTCCACTCATGTACTCTCTCAATGCAAGGGTACTTTGTTATAATGATCCGGAATTCCACGATGCTCATCTTACAGTCATGATTGCTGAAGAAAAATGGGTGCATAAGCAAATGTGATGAAAGAAGCTGATGGTGCCTGACTATCAAAAGATATAGCGTCTGGGGTCCTAAGGGCTTGAAGATAAACAAGCGGCCATCTAACTGAAAAGCAACAAAGTCAACTTGGAATAAGCACACCAGCCTGTGTGATCATGAAGTGCTGATGGGATTAGGTATCAGGCATCAAAGACCCAGCACAAAAAAATTAAATCAATGTGAATAAGGGAGTGCATGGAGTGGAGACCGAAAGCCCATCAGTAGACAATTGGACACCCCCTTACAGAAGGGTCACAAGGAAGAGAAGAGCCAGCTAGGGTGCAGTATAGCACCAATGAAACATACAACTTTCCTCTAGTTTGTTAATGCTTCCTCCCTCACCCCCACTATTATGACCTCAATTCTACCTTATAAATCCGGCTAGACCAGATCATGTACACTGCTACAGATGAGCGCTCACAACACAGGGAATCCAGGACAGATCAACCCCTCAGGACCAATAATGAGAATAGAGATAACAAGAGGGGAAGCGGATGGTGGGGGATAAAGGCGGAACTGATCACAATGATCTATATATAACCCCTTCCTAGCGGGATGGGCAATGGAAAAGTGGGTGAAGGGAGACAGTAAATTATCTAGGGTTCAGGATAGAAAGAGGATTGGGGACAGGGGGGAAATGAGGAGCTGAGATCAAGGGCTCAAGTAGAAAGAAAATGCTTTGAAATTGATGGCACGATAGGTACAAATGTGCTGGACACAAAGGAGGTATGTATGGCTTGTGATAAGAGGTATAAATCAATAAAATTATTTTTCAAATAATAAAAGGATGAGAAATGATGCAGGTTCAGTCTTCATCTAAACTTTAATGGAAGAATATTAGATCAAAATGAAGATTTTCTTAAGTAAAAGAAAAATATATGTATGGCTAAAAAGTTATGTAAAGTGTCAAATTTACAAGGGGTGGTCCGTCGGAGTTACATAATTTCATGTCAACTTATTAAATATTTTATAGAGGTGGAGTCTAGCCTGTCAAGCAGGTCACATCCTGATTGATGCCTCCAGTGGGCGTGGCCTTCTCATGAGGATTCTAGGAATTTTCCTCTCTTCCATCCTGGAGGTGGGCACACACATTCTCTGCTTAAAATTCCTGTTGACAAGCCATATGGAGCCACGCTGACCAGAGAAAGAGCGCTGGAGCTTGAGGATCCACATGGACACCCACACCAGGCCTGAGATGCTTCCACTGCCACTGGATCCACCACTTGCCTGTAATCTTCCTGCATTTGGCATCATTGCATGTGCTGCATGAGGCTAAAGTATCGGATTATGGGCTAATATCAGACTTATGGACTTGGCTGGGATGCTTTCTCAATATACAACTGCTCTTTGATATAAATCTGGCACTACACATGGAAGAATGTCACTGGATTTGTTTCTCTAGTCACCCAAACTAAAATACTCCCCAATAGCAGGAATGACACAGCTTAATGAGCTGCTGGGGGATAACTCTACAGGGCAACCTGGAGCAAGTGTAAATAGTAAATAGACTAATTTTCCATACTAATTGGGGGAGCTCCAGGAAAAACTAATCCCCACTTCCTGAGGTTCCCCATTTAAGAACACCCCTAAACCACATAAGTTTTTTTGTTTGTTTTTTTTACTACTTTGGGTTGCAGATAAAAGACACCTGTTCCATTAGCAAAATATCACCATAAAAATACAAGTAGAAATTGCAGGTGGCTCAGGCAAAGCAAGGGCAAGGAGTGTAGGTGTGATAAGACTAAAAGCCTCAGAGGCCAGAAGCTGCTCACAGCCAATATAGTTAATAGACCTAACCATTCACCAGTGATCCTATGACATCAGTCCCTAGTCAGCATCTCAAGCCACTAAGATAAGCAACCTGTCCTCTGAGTTGGTTATTGCTTCATTCCTCCCATATAGAGCTCCACTCCCCTGCCACTGCTTGGTAACCACCCTCATCTAAAAAGAATGAATCCCATGCCCTCTAACCTGATTCACCAGAGGTGTATTCCCTTAAGATAATTAACCTAAATCATAAAAATACAGGACTCTCAGCCATACTACACACCCAAATTATTCTCTTAGCCTTAAACTCAACCCTACCATTAACTCCTAAAAGATCACAAGGTAGTAAAACAATATAATACAAGACATTGCCCATAACTGCTTAAAAGACTTCTGCTTCACACAGTCCTGACTCCCCACCAGGAGGAAGTTTAGACCCCAGCTCTTTTTTTCTTGGTATCATTGTTGCTCTGTGTTCTATCATTACTATACTAACCCCATTGCCCCCAAAACAAAGTTGTGTACTATCCTTACTCAGTATTTCCCCATCTGTTGGTATATGTAAGAAGGGGGGAACCTATTACTAGTTTACATTTTTGCTTTCAATTTACATTGCTTTCTGGTACCTCAACACATCATCAATTCAGAAGTTAGCACTCACATCAGAGACAAAGCTCTTGGGCAAAGTTTAGAGCTCAAACAAACATATATTAATAGCTCTTCCATTTGCTCTAGTATTATTTTTACCATTTTTATTTTGATTACTTTTTCTCTTGTCCTTTACTTCTTTAATGTTAACATCAAAACTTATATTTCATGGACCTTTTTTATCTCTCAAACTTTCTCTCGATTTTCTCCTTGCTAATCTTCCTTTTTACTACTCAGCCTCATAAACCCCAAACCTGACACTTCTCCTACATTTCCCCATTTTTTCTATCAAATATTATTACCTATTCATAAGTCATTGGAAAACAGACATTTTGGGGGTCTAATTTCCTTTATTTTACTTACCACTTAACACTACTTGATCCTGCCCCCTTTTTGTTTCCCTTTTCCATTCTTTCTCCCTCCTCTATCACGTTTCCTTCCACTTTTTTACCTTCTCCTTAAAAAACCAAATACAGACACTAATAATCGAATACCAACCAGATATAAATGAAATGCCTGAAATGGAACAGACAATGGAATTGCCAGAAAAATAATTTGAAAGAATGATGATGATGATGCACTTATACAAGAGATAAAGGAACAATCTGAGAGGAAAAGTGAAAACATAGAAAAGCTATAAACCTCACTACATGGCTTTCAAACAAAAACACAAAAATTACAATAGCAGGATTACACAGTATTGTAAAAAAAGCAGAGACAGAATTGAAGAGATGGAAACTAGAATCACTGAGCTTGAAGACAAATCTGTGGACTACAATCTAAAAGAAGAATAACTAACAAAAATGCAAAAGAAACCAAGAAAAGCTTGAGAATAATGTGGCATATAATCAAAAGGAATAATATACGTCTTATAGGGATTCCAGAAGTGATCAATACACACATGAAAAAAAAGGAAAAAAAATCAACAGCCTAACACACAGTTTCAAGAACTGGAACAAGGAAAAAATAAACCCTCCAATAAAAGAAGGAAAGAAGTCATAAGGATCAAAGCAGAAATTAGCAATATAGAAAAAATGGAAAAAAACACAATACTAGAAGCTCATTCTTTGAAAGGATTAATAAAATAGACCACTAGCAAACTTAACAAAGGGAATAAAAGAAAAGATGCAGATACCCAGAACAAGAGACAAAATGGGTGGTGGGGGGGCATTACAACAGATCCAAATGATATAAAAATAACAACACTATGAAAACTGTACTCAAACAAATTCGACAATCTAGAAGAAATGGACAGACATGATCATATAAATAGATGCAGAAAAGACATTTGACAATATTTAGCATGCATTTATTATCAAAACAGAGAACACAGTAGGAACAGAAGGAAAATTCCTCAGCACAATAAAAGCCACATGTGAAAAACCCTTAACAAACATCACACTTAACAGGAAAAAAAAACCTAGAAATATTTCTTCTGAAAACAGGGGACAGATGAGGATGTCCCCTATCACAAATCCTATTCAACACCGTACTAGAAATTTTTCGCTAGAGACATTAGACAACAAAAAGAAATTAAGAATATACAAATACACAAAGAACATCTCTCTATTTGCAGATGATATGATCCTATATATAGAAAACCTACAAGGTCCTACACATTATTAAAAAAAGCCTCCCAGAAATAATTGAAGGATTCAGCAAGATAGTAGGATACAGACATCAATTGAGTTTTTGTATACCAGCAAAGAGAGCTAAGAAAATGTCACTAAGAAAACAATACCCTTTATAATTACCACACAAAAGAGAAAAGATAAACTACTTAGAAGTAAACCTAACTAAAGAAACAAAAGCTATATAGAGAAGACTACAGAAACATTACTACAAGAAACCAAAAAAGACCTACTTAAATGGAAGAATATCCAGTGTTCATGGATGGGCAGACATAATATTGTGAAACTGTCAATAGTACTTAAAACAACATACGGATTCAAAGCAATCCAAATCCAAATGTCAAACCTATTCTTTAAAAATATGGAAAAATTAATTACCAATTTATTATGGATATGCAAAAGACCCAGGGTAAGCAAAGAACTTCATAAAGAAGAATCAATTAGGAAGCCTAGCACTACCTGACCTAAAAATCTACTACAACAACCTAGTACTGGTACAATGAAAGATTTATAGGCCTATGGATCAAAGAGAAAACCCAGCCATAAATGAATCAGCCTACAGGCAACTAATTTTTGACAACAGGCCTAGAAATACCCAAAGGGACAAAGACAGAATCTTCAACAAATGGAGTTGGACAAACTGGATTTCCACATGCAGAAGAATGAAACAGGTACTATATTTCTCCCCGTGCACAAAGACAAACTCTAAATATAAACACCAAAGTTCTCAGAGTTTTCAAAGAAAAGGCTAGAATAAATTTAAGGGCCCATACACAGACTACTGTGTAGTGTGTTAGGCCGGGTTGACTAGACAAACTAATCCAGTGACACTCATATATGTGTAAGACAGAGCTTTATATCAATAAATAATTATATATCAGGAAACATCCCAGCCAGTCCAACTCAAGTCTGTAAGTCCAATACCAGTCCATAAGTCCCTCTTCAGACTCATACAGTCACAAGCAGTGATGCAGAATCCAGGAAGATCCCAAGCCGGTGGATGCAAAGACATGTGGATACAATGAAAGTGAATCTGGCAGCAATCAGTGTCAGCCAGCAGGAAGGTGAAGGCAAAGAGACAAAAAGGGAGGTTCACAGGGCCCTTATAAAAAGCTCATCCCTACAAGGAGACACCACCATGCTGTGATCCAACTGACAGATTGAAAACCAGACCTACATTTTTATATGTGTTCATCTTGGCATGAAAATATCTAATTACCACAAATACCAAGTATAGCAAAGGAGGCAAACACAGCAGAGACAAGATGATGGCCATGATATGCCAAAATTAGATGACTTATGCACAACAAAATACCATCAGGAGAGTAAAACGAGAACCCAAAGTTTGGGGATTTTTTTTAACCAATGACACTTTGGACAAGGGTCTAATTAAGAACATATTCAAGACTCTATCCTACAAGAAAAGAACAAATGGCCCAATTAAGAAATGGGGGTGATGGGCAATTTACCAAAAATGAAGTACAAATGGCTAACAAATCCATGAAAAAATGCTCACAACTACTAGCCATCAGGGTGATGCTAGCCCAATTTAAAAAATGGAAAACAACAAATGCTGGAGAAGATGTGGAGAAATCAGTTCTACTATACATTCTTGGTGGACCTGTGAATGCATACAACTATAGATAACAATATGGCGACACTTAACTGGGAATTGAAATTCCATACAATCCAGTAATAGCACTACTACACACATACCCCAAAGCAATGAGACACAACACAATTAGATGTATGATCTCCTATATTTATAGCAGCACAGTTTACCATAGTAAAAAACTAGAAGCAGCCCAAATGCCCAAGAAGGAATGAATAAAGAAACTATGGTATATACACACAATGGAATATTATGCATCCCTAAAATCATTGACGAAGGCATGAAACACCTCATGACACGGAAGGAACTGGAAATCATTATACTAAGTGAAGTTAGTCAATCACAAAAGGGCAAATACTGTATGAGTCCACTACTCTAAGGAGACACACTAATTAAATAAATGCTAGAATCGAATTCACAAAGGGGTAGAAAATCTTCATGCAGACCATGAAGCATACATCTATCCCTTTATATATATTTCATAAGAATCACCTTGAAAGGAGAAACCTCCCATTGGCTGGTGTCACTGCTTCAAGAAGGGGGAGGGAGGAGACCATCCACTTGATGCTATACTACTTTGTGATAAGGCTGTGACAAATCAACAGGCCCTCCACTGGAACGAGAGGAGAACCTTATTTGAAAATCAAATTAAGATCAGGGGAGAGGACCATCTGAGCATTTCAGAAGAGGCACTAACATTTCTGTTGATAGGTATGAAGGGTAACTGGGGAGGAGCAACCTCGCCTAGGGAAGGAGACAAAAATCTAAAAATCTATGTTCCTGAGTAGACATTACAAATAGGTTTCTACGCAACCCTCAGTGAACCATGCCAAGGACTAAGCACTATGATGACTTCAGACAGCTTTTAATTTCTTAGGCAAGAATCAACCCTTGCAAAAATTGGTACAGGAAATTTTTTCCTAGCACCAATCCCCATGCTCAGTGTACACAGATCTCAATCAATTAACAAACCCAGGGACAAGGGAACAACAGTGATCCAAATCGGTGGTGAGGAGGGTGTAGGAGACCTGGTAGGGCTTGACTAAGGATAATGTTATCGAGAGGAATTAATGAAACCCAAATGAAGGCTGAACATGATAGTGGGACAATAGGAAAGTAAAAGGAAATAGAGGAAAGAGGTAGGAGGCAAAGGACATTTATAGAGGTCTAAATAAAGGCATGCACATATGTAAATATATTTATATATGAGGTTGGGGAAATAGATCTATGTGCATATATGTATAGGTTTAGTATTAAGGTAGCAGATGGACATTAGGCCTCCACTCAAGTACTCCCTCAATCCAAGAATACTTTGTTCTACTAAACTGGCATTCCATGATGCTCACCTTCCCGACACAATCACTGAAGACAAAGCGGGTGCATAAGCAGATGTGGTGAAGAAAACTGATGGTGCCCAGCTATCAAAAGATACAGTGTCTGGGGTCTTAGAGGCTTGAAGGTAAACAAGCAGCCATCTAGCTCAGAAGCAGCAAAGTCCACATGGAAGAAGCACACCAGCCTGTGTGATCACGAGGTATTGAAGGGATCAGGTATCTGAACAAAAAATCATATCATTGTGAATGAGGGGGAGTGCGGAGGAGGAACCCAAAGCCCATTTGTAGGCAATTGGACATCCCCTTATGGAAGGGTTGCAGGGAGGAGATGAGCCAGTGAGGGTGCAGTGTAGCAATGATGAAACATACAACTTTCCTCTAGTTCCTAAATGCTTCCTCCCCACCCTACTATCATGATCCCAATTATACCTGGGAAATCTGGCTAGACCATATGATGTACACTTGTACAAATAGGAACTGGAAACATAGGGAATCCAGGGCGGATGATCCCTTCAGGACCAGTGCTGAGAGTGGCTATACTGGGATGGTGGAGAGCGGGTGGGGTAGAGAAGGGGAACTGATTACAAGGATCTACATATAATCTCCTCCCTGGAGGACGGACAACAGAAAAGTGGGTGACGGGAGACTTCGGACAGTGTAAGATATGACAAAATAATAATTTATAAATTATCGAGGGTTTGTGAGGGAGGTGGGAGTAGGGCAGGAGGGGGAAAATGAGGTGATGATGCCGGGGGCTTAAATGGAGAGCAAGTGTTTTGAGAATGATGAGGGCAATGAATGTACAAATGTGTTTTGCACAATTGATATATGTATGGATTTTGATAAGAGTTGTATGAGCCCCTAATAAAATGATTTAAATAAAATAAAAATAAATAAAGCTATGATGGTAAATGAAAGAAAAAAGAAATCGATTTGTATAGGAACAACTCATGGATTGCAGTGCAGTTTGACTATGCTCATATAAACTCCTCATATCAATAGTATCTTAAATTTTGTCATTGGAAAAAATATTGATGTTATCAATACAATTACCTTATACTCCTGTGGGATGCTTGACATTGCTTCCTTTTTTTCCATCTGGTTATTTGTTGTTGTTGTTGTTTTGCATTTTGCTTGGTTTTTGTTGTTGTTCTTGTGGATTTTTGTTTTTGTCAGAAGACCGACAAAATAGACCATTTATAACCTGTGGACAAGCAGGTGGATTCTGGACTTCCAGCTAACTCTAGCCCCAAATCCAGAACAGTTAGTTCCTATAAAATTGTCCTGCTCAATACTCGACTTCATTAAATGTTAACCAAACATAAGGATGCTAAAGCAATGTATAGCGAAGAAAGTAAATAATGCCTGGCTATCAATTGGAATAGTGTCTGGAGTCTTAAAGGTTTGTATTCAAACAAGCAACCATCTAAGTGAGGCATCAACTAAGCACACATTGAAGAATCACACCAGCCTGTGTGATTCAAAGATGACAACAACAAAATACAAATATGATGAAGAGAAAAGTATCAAAGCTTATATTGTGAACACCTAATTTGCAGAAAGCTATGGAGGACAGTGGGAGCCAAAATCCATCTGCAGAGTATCTAGTCAGATTAAGCCCCTGGTAGATACTCAAAAAGCTTTACTATCAGACAGAGATGATTGTAAACTTGATTATGTTGGATCGAACCATGGTATAATACCTGGTTCGTTGACCTCTTTCTTGATCCAACTTGAATTTGCATTGGGCACAAGTATTTCTGTAATGTTCCATGACAGAAATTTCTTCTCTGGCATTTTACATATTATGGTGGGTTTTTCTTTCTTACTCTCTATATTTATTTTTATCTTTATATCGTTATTATTTATTCTTGATATTTCACTTTTGTTTCTTATTGTTTCTGTTGGGTTTAGTGGTTTGTGAAGCACAGATGGGAAGCATGGGTAGTGGCAATGGTTTATCAAGGATGTGGATGGGGTGAAGGCGAAGAGGGTGAGTGAATTTGGGGAGCAAACTATGAATGTGGGTGGGCATAGGGAGCACTAGAATTATGGTGAAGATGTATATACAAATCTTTTTCAAAGCGATTTAACCATGGAAGTATATGATATATGAATACTATATTAAGAAAACTACTAACACACACACACACACACACACACACACACCAAACTTGACCAATGGTTACCATGAATGAAAGAGGAAGAGTTGTTTCTTATGGGGCATTGAGTTTATGTCAATGGTAGTGGAATAATTTGGAAAGGGATATTAATAATGGTTGTATAACCTAAAGAGTGTAATCAATGGCACTGAATTATACATGTAGAAGTTGTTGAATTGGACAATGTTTTATTATGTATATTTTACCACAGTTAGAAAATATTTTATATCTTACTAAGGCTTGCATTGTGTCAATAGTCTATTTCAGAAGTCTGCAAACTTTTGAGACAGATTAGCCAAATCTGTCTCTTGTCAGATAATATTGAGTCCAGCTCTCATCTCACAATACGAATGGATTTGTAATAAAAAAAACCCTTACAGATAAGAGATACAAAGGGATATCCAAAGTTGAGATGGGGGGAGGGGGTTCCTGAAGCATAGATAATCCAGGGCCCGGAACTCTATTCAAGGCAGATTTAAAAAACCCTTCCTACATGTAGCCTACAACATGTGACAAGTTTACACAAAGGAACCGTTTTGCAATTATTTGGGGGTGTACAAAGAAGCATTAACACATCAGCCAAGCTGTTCACAGACAGGAGGGGAGGACAAAGTTGGGAACATGAAATAACTGATGAGTTTGCAGACTGATGCTTCTGAAGCCTTGCCAGGGAACCTGAGGCAAAGTGTCTGTTTTATCTCAGGTGGAGAGATGGCCAGTTGTTGCTTCATCATCTCCCTTGATTGAGCCATCAGCATTAGAGTTGATTGTGGTGATTTATATACAACTCTCTTAAAAAGTCATTTAACTATGGGAGTGCATTATATGTGAATAATATATCAAGAAACTGCCACAGGAAAAAAGAAAGAAAGAAACCAAATTTGACCTGTGGTTACTATGTGAAGGAGGAAGAGTTGGTGCTTAGGGGTCATTGAGTTCATTTTAATGGTGGAACAATTTGGAGAGGATAGAAACAATAGTGGAACAACATGAAGAGTATAATCAAAGGCACTGAATTATACATTAGAAATTGTGGAATTGGAGAACGTTTTGTCTTGTATATTTTAGCTAAATTGAAAAAATTACATTAATAATGAGTTGGAGGAAAGAAAATGTTCAAAAATTTATAATGATAAAGATCGTAAAATTCTCCTTGATATGATTGAACTATTGAATTGTATGATGTGTAGATGTAGTGCCAATAAAACTTTAAAAATAAACAACAACAAGGAAATACTGCATGGTTTAAAATTAGAACAGTGTGTGAGAGGGCTGCATTCTTTTATATTTTGTTCAATCTGTATCAATGCAAATAATCAGAGAAGCTGGGTTATATGACAAAAAGAGTGTAGCATCAGGATTTGGAGGAAGCCTTATTAAAAACCCGAAACATGAAAATAACACAATTGTGCTTCCTGAAAGTGAGGAGAACTTGCTGATGAAGATCAATGATTGCAGACTTAAATATGGATTAATATAAGGACTTAATATAAGGAAGACCAAAATCTTTACAACTGAAGCAATAGGTAACATCCTGATGAATGGAGAAAAGATTGAAGTTGTGAGGAATTTTGTCTTGTTTAGAGCCACAATCAAAACTCATGGAAGTAGCAGTCAAGAGAACAATCGAACATTGCACTGGGTAAATCTGCTGCACAAGGCCTCTATAGAGTGCTGAAAAGCAAGGATGTTACTTTGAGCTCTAGGGTGAACTGATCCATTCCACAGTATTTTCAGGTGCGTCATATGCACATGAATATTGGACATTGAGTAAAGAAAACCAAATAATTGATGTGTTTGAATTATGGTGCTGGAGAAATATATCAAAAAATCATTGCTACCAAAAGGATAAACAAATCTTGGAAGAAATATGGCCAATGTGCTCCTTAGAGGCAAAACTGGCAAGATTTTGTTTCAGAAACTCACGATAGCCCAGTCCCTGGAGAAGGACATCATGCTTAATAAAAGTAGAGGAGCAGCAAAAAGAAGAAAGGCCCTCAAAGAGATGGAGTGACACAGTGGCTGCAACAATGGGTTTAGACATAAAAACAATTGTGAGGATGGCACAGACTGGGAAGTGTTTCATAATATGCATAGGGCCACCATGGGTGAGAACCGACGCAATGGCACCTAATAACAACCACAATAATTATTTTTTCCATGTCTTTAAAGAATGAAGCTTAGATTTTTTTAGAATTGCATTTTATGTATAGATTGCTTTTGATAGTATTGGCATTTTAACACTGTTAATTCTTCTTATCCTTGAATATGAATGAGGTATTCTTTCATTTATATAGGTCTCTTTTTTCTTTTTGGGAAAACTTTTAATTTCATATTCTGCAGTAGTTTAGCACACACATTTTTTTCTTTGGATCTTTATTATTTTTGTTTCTTTTTCCTGTCATATATATTATTTACCATTTTATTAAGGGCTCTTATAGCTCTTATAACAATCCATACATAAATAGTATCAAGCACATTTGTGTATGGCCGGATCAATGCCAGGCCGGCTTCTAGGAGCAAGTGATCTTGAATCTCCCCCACCTGAGCGGAGCTGACCAGAGCTGGCTGATACAACTAGCAGCAAGTGGCCTTGAATCTCCCACACACACCTGCGGAGCTGACCAGAGCTGGCTTTGTAACCTGTCAGCAACTTTGCAAGTTTTTTTTCTTTCTTTTACTCATGGCCCATTTTGCACACAGCCCGTTTTGTTCAGGGCCAGCTTTGTTCTTGGCCTGCTGCTCTGCACCCGGCAGGAATACACCCGGGATCAGGAAGACACTTTACATTCCAGAAACCTGGACATACCTGTATCGCCAAATCCCTGACTACATTACGTTATATGGACTCAAAACAGCCCAGTCACATGTTCTCTGGCCATATAAGCACCACCCCTGTAGCCTGGGGTGCAATTCCCCCGGCCCAGACACTGTGGACCATGGGACTTCTCCCAGACTGTTTTTTCTCCCCAATAAAGCCTGTTTGCTCTAATTCCACTGATTTGGTCTCTAGCGCCTCTTGAGTACCTTACAATTTGTACATATGTTGCCATCATTATTTTCTAGGCATTTATTTTCTATTGAGCCCTTTCCTTGGTGTCAGCTCACCCATCCGTCCTTGTAGCCCCTTGATAAATTATAAATTATTATTTTCATACCTTACACCAACTGTCGACTCCCTTCCCCCACTGTTTCTGTTGTCCGTCCCCCGGTGTGTGTGTGTGCACATTCGCGGCTATGTGTTGATCATCAAGATCGGTTCCCCCTTCCTCCCCACCTTCCCCCTTCCCTTCTGGTATCACGATTCCCACTCATGTTCCTGGATTCTACGTGTCATGAGCTCTTATGTCTTATCTTACCTGTGCACATGTTCCAGTCTAGTCCGCAGTGAAAGGCAGTACTAGGGTCATGACAGTGGGGGTGGGGTGGGGTGAGGAAGCCTCAAGGAACCAGAGGAGTATTGTGTGTTTCATCGGTGCTTTACTGCACCCTGGTTGTCTCGTTGCTTCCCTATGACCCCTCTGTGAGGGGATGTCTCATTGTCTATAAATGGGCTTTGAGTCTTAGCTCTTATCCCCCTCATTCTCAACAATATGTTGTCTGTTTGTTTGTGATCTTCTGAAGCTTGTTACCCAGTCTCGACACCTCATGATCACACAGGTTCATGTGTTTCTTCCATGTGGGTTTGATGCTTCTTTGCTAGATGGCCACTTGTTTAACTTCAAGCCTTTAAGACCCCAGACGCTATATCTTTTGATAGCTGGGCACCATCCGCTTTCTTTACCACATTTGCTTATGCACCCATTTTGACTTCAGCGGTTGTGCCAGGAGGGTGAGCATCACAGAATGCCAGGTTGTTTTTAATGCAAAGTGATCTTGAATTAATGGAGTGCATGAGCAGAGGTCCAAAGTCTGTCCACAGCCTCAGTGTATTGTCATAGGCCAATACCTCTATTTTTATGAATTAATGTATTAACCTATGAACACACCTATGCTTATACCTCTATCTGAATCTTTGCTTCCTAGATTATTCCTCTGCTTCCTTTTGCCTTCCTTCTGCCCCACCATCATGCTTGCCCTACTTCCATCTCTTCGTAATTGCTCTCAGCTAGATTGCTTGCTCACTCCAAAACCCGGAGGATCTCTATGTCCTTGGTGTTTTTTCATTTTAATTCCCTAGTTGTTCCCTGGCTATGGTGTTGTTTGCTTTCTGCTCCCTTCACCCACCTTGTTCTCCCTCTAGTCCCTCCAGGACCCACGGCCCGTTGCTTTCTCCTCGAGTTTTGCTTTCCATGCTTATCTTATATAAGGAAGCAACCCAACAATAACAGACCAAAAAAAAAAAAAGAAAACAAAGTTTGAAAAAAATAAAACAAAACATACATAATTCCAGGTCTGTCAGCTGACCTTTATGACTGTCTCCTCACTGGTCCTGGGGGAATTCCAGGAGCTGCCCCTCCTTATAGGAGGCATCTGCTGATCAAGGTGTTTACTGATGGGCGACTATTTAGTCCCCTGTGCCTCTGTGTCTTTGCAGACAAAAGCATTGCAAAATGACTGTTATTTGTGACCTTGCTGCTAAAAGCATTGAGAGATAACTCAGTTATTTATGACATCTTTTAAGATTCTTTTGAATCTTGCATATCTGTATGATTGTCTTTGAACTTAGTGCTTTTATTATTCTAAGGTTAAGAAAGTGTGACTGGTTAAGTAACATTGCATAGATAAGAGTTTAGGAATGTTTTTTAAGTTCTTTGATGTTTGTTTTTTAACCAATCCCATGTAGGAAGAGTATAAAAACCAAGCTTCGGTTATACTTGGGACTTCAGTCCATCAGATTGAAGTCCTCCTGATCCCATGCTTTGTACATATCTCTTTCTTTTCCTTTCATCCACATGCCTCATTTCAAACCCAGCTTGATGCGGGATAGCTGGTCTAATCCCCCGCACCTCCTAGACTGAAGTCTGTTTTGGGGACTCTTCAGGGACTTTGTGTCTTTTCTTTGTTCCTGTTGCTGTTCTGTTTTGCTGTTCTGTTATTGTCCTTTCTTGGTTTGCCCCACTGCAGGCGGATCCAGACTGTACTAACTCCCACCTTGTGTCCCTAGTATTGTCCTTTGTTGCGGTGTGCTCCAGTGAGGGGACAACGTGTCTTGAATGTTTTCAGCCATACAGTCCTTTGTGCCTTAGCAGCTCCACACAGGGATATCATCCGCCAGACTTGGGGTGCTGATATAGGGTCTAGAACGTTCCTTTCTCTCTTTGTTTTTCTTGGTTTGCTTCTGTGTAGGTGTGGCATGCTGGTCCGTCTCCCCTACCTGTAGGTTTAGTGTTGTCCTTTGTAGCACATATGTATAGGGACGGGGTCAGTTTGGCTCTGATTGGGGATGGCTTTATAGCTCAATCTTTTCATGCATTTCTCCATGTAGTCACAGGACCTTCAAGTTTTGGTGCACCATGGTGCAGGTCTGCATGCACCCTCCCAATTTTGTGGAGACATAAACAATACTCTCCCACGGGTGGGTTAGTGTCCTGGTTCCCCTGTTGCACATACTTTAAATGGCCTTAATAGGGGAAGAGAAAGGTGGAATCTCTTTCAGCTTCCCAAGGAAATGTCAGAAAGACAATATATTGGACAACCTTACCCTTTTGTTTTGTTTAAACTTAGTGCATAGCACTTTCCATATGTAATCATCTGATTTCAGATTTTTCACCCTGAGAACATTTTTCTATTTCAGTTTAAAGTCACCCTGAAATCTTAAACAGTAGTAGCAAACCCAACCACTTTTCTAATATAGAGCTCATTTATATAGGCAGAATGTTTCATCTGTTCATTTTAGATAACTAGATGTTTGTGCAAGAGCTTTGTATTGCTTGTTTCGTTTGCTGGAAAGAACCAAATAGAAAGTGGCCTTCAGGGACACTTGAGAGAATTACAACACTAGAACACAAGTGAAGCCTTACACATTTAACATACACTCATTGAAAAATGTCATTAAAGTAACACATTCTTTTTCCTTAATAGTCCTTGGGTAGTTATGACAGAATAGTTTCTAATTTTTTAATTGTTTCTTTGAACAGAGATTTTTGTCCAAAGTTTTATTTGCATTTAGTATCTGCTTTGTCTCCTCCTCTATCAGATTGCATTTCGCTACGGCCACCTCCACAACCACTTCTTGGTGCTCCACAGGTTGAACTGATGGAATCACATTGAGGAAGATGCCCCTCTCCAAAAAAGGGGGAAACCCTTTTTCTTGTCTGTCAACCTGATAATGACCAGTCGAGTAGAGATTACTTCTACTGTTTGAGTAACTGTCTCGGCTTCCACTGTATCCATCTGTGAGCTGCTTTAATAATCATAGTAACTCCTTCTGCCGTAGGATGGCAGAAGACCCTCATGCAGTTGGAGCACTGCCTGAGTTACCATAGCTCTTATAGGAATCTCTCTAGGAGCCTTCACTTGGATGGTCTAAATAGTCATGATTATTACCACAGACATCTCAATCACAATAGTCTCTGGATGGATAGCCATCACATGAATTAAAATGATCATAATCACAATATGTATAATCTCTTATATCACGAGAACTTGGGTAATCTCTGCTTGAATAACTGTCTTTAGTAGAATATCCATCATCTCTTGAATACAAGTAAGCATCTCTATGGGAATACAGTGATCCTTTCATTTTGGACCTCCATAACTGTCTTTTCCACATGATACAAGGGTTCTCCCTCCCATTCCACTGCAGCTGCACACTGGTGCTGAAGGAGCTGATCTTTTAGGAGGCGATCTTCCACTTTGTGGTGGAGTTCCTCTTTTTGCTAGAAGTGGTTCTCTGGAAGGACTTATGCTAAGAATGATGGAACAGCCACTTTCATCCATATGCTTCCCATGTGAAGGGGGTCACCTGGCTCCTCCACTGCCTGCTTTTCTACCTCTAAGACCTTTCTCAGGGGCCTCTGTTTCTTGGAAGTGGTTGGAATCCATGTCTACTTTCAAATGTTGGTCGGGTAGTTTTTACTCCTTTGATGACTTTTCAGTCTAAGGATTTTGCATTCAGATCTCAAGCTGCATGCAAAGGGGACAAGGGTAAACCCTTCGGGTTTGTGTTTCTGTCATCAGGAGAACTTCCACGATGTGACCATATTTTCCAAATACTGCCAGAAGAGGGCGTTCTTGTTTATTTTTGTATTGCGCTCACCAATGAAGAACTTTCCAGGCTGGTAGGCTTCAATCATTTTACCCAAGCAATGAATTTTAGTGAGGTGATGGTTTCTTGTAATAGTGTTCTGTAGTTTTTTGTGTACAGGTCTTTTGTTTCTCTGTTAAGTTTAGTCCTAATTATTTAATCTTCTCTAAATGGTATTATTTTATTAATGTCTTTCAGAGTTCTCTTTCCTGGTATGCAGTAATGAGGTTGATTTCTGCTTATATCATGTCACATTGCCTGAATTTTTTACTGTTTCCCACAAACTTTGTCTATTCTTAGGGATTTTTTACATAATAAATCATCATATGCAAATAGTGAGCATTACACCTCTTCGTTGCCCATTTCTATGCCTTATATTTATTTTTGTCTATTGATTCTGGATAAGATTTTCAGCACAATGTTGAATAAAAGTGGTGATAAGTGGCATTCTTTTCTGTTTCCTGGTTTCAGGGAAAATGCTTTTGGTTTTTCCTCATCAGGATACTAGGCATTGGTTTTTCATATATGGCTTTTATTGTGTTGAGTAATTTCCTTTATACTATGATTTTGTTGCATATTTTTAATCATACATATGTTTGGATATAGTCAAATTCCTTTTCTTTATTTATTGATATGATCATGTGGTTCTTATTCTTTTTATGGGTGTAATTATTTTTTTAATTGTGACAAAAATACACAACAAAAAATTCTCCAATCCAACAACTTCTATAACTCTAATTCAGTGCCACGGATTATACACTTCCTGTTGTACAACCATTATTGGTATCTTTTCCCAAATGATTCCACCACCATTACCATCAATTTAATTTCCCCTGAGCAAAAACTCTTCCTCTTTTGCCCATGGTATCAATTGGTCAAGTTTACTTTTTAAGTAGTTTTCTTGAAATATCACACACTTCCGCAGAGTGGAGATCCAAGGCCCAAGTGTCGGCCAATGGAGATCCCCTCATAGAGGGGCTTAGGAGAGGAGATGGGTTAATTAGGGTGTGAGGTAGTATCGATGAAGAACACAGCTTTCCCCCAGATCCTGGATGCTTCCTCCCCCCAGCTACCATGATCCGAATTCTACCTTGCAGGGCTGGATAGGACAGAGGCTGTACACTGGTACATATGAGGGTTGGAGATACAGGGAATCCAGGGTGGATGATACCTCCAGAACCAAGGGCGTGAGGGACGATGCTGGGAGAGTGGAGGATGAGTGGGTTGGAAAGGGGGAACTGATTACAAGGAGCCACATGTGACCTCTTCCCTGGGAGAGGGACAGCAGAGAAGGGGGGAAGGGAGACCCCGAATAGGGCAAGATATGACAAAATAACGAGGTATAAATTACCAAGGGCATATGAGGGAGGGGGGAAAAGGGAGGGAGGGGGGGAAAAAGAGGACCTGATGCAAGGGGCTTAAGTGGAGAGCAAATGCCTTGAGAATGATTGGGACAGGGAATGTATGGGTGTGCTTTATACAATTGATGTATGTATATGTATGGATTGTGGTAAGAGTTGTTGGAGTCCCTAATAAAATGTAAAAGAAGAAAAGAGAAAAAAATGATTAGGGCAAAGACTGTACAGATGTGCTTTATACAATTGATGTATGTATATGTATGAACTGTGATAAGAATTGTATCAGCCCCAATAAATTGTTAAAAAAAAAGAAAGAAATATCACACACTTCCATAGTTAAATAGCCTTTTAAAAGATATATAATCACAATCAGTTCTAATGCTCCCTCTCTCCTCCTGCATTCATTGTTTGCTCCCCTAAATCCCCTCACCCATCCCACGCCCCACTCCACCCCACTTCTCCAATAAATCATTGCATGAGTTATTGTCTCTATGCAACCACTACTTCTGTAATTCAGAAACTAGCAAACCCAATAGAAATAATGAAAAACAAAACAGAAAGAAAAGAATAACAATATAAAGATAAAAATAAAGAGTAAGAAAGAAAAGACCCCCTACAAAATTCAAAAATCTGGAGAAGGATTTCTGTCATAGTATAAGCAATATATATTTGACCCCTAGAGCAAATTAAGGTTGGGTTAAGAGGGAGGTCAAATGAACAAATATCATATTATACCATGACTCAACCCACCATAATCAAGTTTACAATAATCTCTCTGATAGTTAAGCTGTTCAAGTCACTCGCCTGTGAGTAGAGGGGATATGCAAAAGGTTTGATCTGACTAGATATTCTGAAGATGGCTTTGGAGCTCTCACTGTCCTCCACAGCCTTCTAAAAATTGGGTGTTCAAAATTCAAGCTCTGATACATTTAACTACATCATATCTGAATTTTATTACCATTGTGTTTTGATCCACAGACTGGTATGCTTCTTTGATATGAACTTAGTTGATGTCCCACTAAGTGTGTTAGTCTAGGTAGACTAGAGAAACAAATCCACAGAAACTCATATGTGTATAAAACAGAGCTTTATATAAATGTTAAGTGTACATTAAGAAAGCATCCCAACCTCATCCAGTCCAAGCCCCATAAGTCCGACTTCCCCCATATGTCCAACACATATCTACAAAGTCCTCCTCAAACTCACAAAACACATACAATGACACCAAATGCAGGAGGATCATAGGTCAGTGAGTAGAAAATCTTTGAATCCAGTGGCGGTAAGAATCTCAGCACTGGCAGGGGTCTCCACGTGACTTATCCAGCACCCAGGGCTGCATCAGGGTAAGTCCATATGGCTTCTGCTCAGGGATGTCTCACAGGAAGCTATCCTTCCCAGCTGAGGCAGATAACTAGCTAAGGCAGCCACACATGGATCCAACTATCAGAGAGCAAGAGACAAGAGAACTAGAAAGGTGAGGCTTATCAATCCACTTATCTCCCCATCCTTCAATTAATCCCACATGTATTTATTGGCCAGGTTGGCACAATAAACCTTAAATATCACACTAAGACAACTGCTTGTTTGAATATAAACTTTCAAGACCCCAGATATTTCTCTAATTGATAGCTGGGTACTATCTGCTTTCTTTCCCGGATATGGCTTTAGCACCCTTATCTTAAGTGATCTCTTTGTGAAGACTAGTATCAAGCAGGGCCATGTTATAGGAATTAATTTTTCTTGCATTGGGACTAGAAATCAGTGGAAGCCCAGAGTAATCTGCTTGTTCATGGATTATGAACAAGTCTGGTTTACTTTGGCGGTCACACTATGACAAAAACAAAAACTCACAAAAGGTAGAAAAACAAAAAGCCAAAGAAACAAAAAAGAAAAACATAGTCAATCATCTCCCTGGGTTATAAGGCGATTGCTTTGATAACATTAATGATTTTTCCCATGACATAGAATTTAAGATACTGATGATATGAGGACTTTATGTGAGTATTGTCCAACTGTGAGCTGCAATACACGAGTAGATGTTTTTGAATTGTTTGAGCACTACTTACATGGAGTGTGGGGGTTGGTGCTAGGGGAAAATTTCCTATATTATTTCTTACAAGTTCAGATCCTTGCTTATGAGATTAAAACCTGTCATATTAATGCAAGGGAAGCATCGAGGTACTAAATATATGGTGGTTCTGGATCTTCTTTCATTGGGCACCCTCAAAGACAGAGTTCCCACCTAAGGTTCAATGAATGATATTTACACAGTGTTGGGGTAGCCATCCTTTGCTTCTTCTCTGATCAGAGTATTTGATCTTTTATCCTAAATCCAAGGGTAAAGGTAATTTTGAGGTAGGTCCCAGTTCATTAAGTGGGTTTCCACGTTGAGTTTCTTCTGGTGTGACTGCTATGTTGCCTGTAAGGCCAGTGTCTAAGGTCATCCTAGTGCTTAGGCCATGGCATGGTTCACAAAGGGTTGAGTAGAAACATATTTGAACTCTTTAGCTAGGAACATAAAATCAGGTTTATTCCTCCCTTACATTCCCTAAAGTTGTTATTTAGCATCTCTTCCTGATGTAAGGCTGCTCCTTCCCATTTACCCACCATTCCCACCAACAGAAATATCAGTGCCTCCCCTAAAATGTAATTACTCCCCTCTTCTGGTCTTAACTTGATTTTCCAGTAAGGTTCTCTCACTCCTTTGGAGGGGCTGTTGATTTATCATAGCCTTGTCTTAACATTGTATAGCATCAAATGGATGGTCTTCTCCCTTTCCCCCTTTCTTAAAGGAGTGACGCCAGCCAATGCGAGGTCTCCTTTTTCAAGGCGATTCTTATTAAGTGCTCGTAAGGGGTAGGTAGCTTGTCTACCCTTTTGTTTGGGAATTAGTCTCTAAGATTTGTTTAATTGGTGTTTCTCTTTAGAGTAATCCACGCATGCAATATTTGTCCTTTTGTGATTCACCAACTTCACTCAGCATAAAGGTTTCCAGGTTCTTCCCTATCATGAGGTGTTTCAAGCTTTCATCACTGTTTCTTTAGGGATGCATAGTATTCCATTTTGTGTATGTCCATAGTTTCTTTATCTATTCCTCAATTTGGGGGCATTTGGGTTGCTTCTAGTTTCTTACTATTGAGGCATGTGCTAGCAAAACATGGAAGAGCATACATCCACTTGTGTTGTTCCTCATTTTTGAGTATATGCCTAATAGAAGCATTGCTGGATCATATGGGATTCCAATTCCAATTGCTTTAAATACTGACATATCATTTTCCATTGTGATTGTATGGATACACCAACAATGTATAAAAGTTGCAATCTTTCCACATTTTCTCCAGCATTCGTTGCTTTTTTTGTGTTTTTTTTTTAAATGGGGCTAGCATTATCGGTGTAAGCTGGTGTCTCATTAGCTAGTTTTCATGAAAAAAATTTTACTTGTGTTTATTAGCTATTTCTACTTCAGGTTTGGTGAACTGTTGTTCATATCTTTCCCCCACTTCTTAATTGTGTCATTTGACATGTTTGAGAGTTCTGTATAATTTTGTAATTAGACCTTTGTCAAAAAAAATTCCCAATCTGTGGGCTCACATTTTAATCTCCTGATGAAATATTTTGATGTGCATAGTGTTGTAATTTCATCCTGTCCCAGTCATATTTCTTGTTTTCTACTGTGTGTGCCTCGTTCATTATACTTGGTAGTCTATGCATGCCCTGAAATAGTGAATTTGTCCCAGATTTCTCATTGTTGATCTTGATAGAGTTGAGATTTTACCTTTAGTTCCTTAATCACTGTTGAATTCAGTTTTGTGCATGAGGAGGGATATGAATTTTGTATCATTCTTCTGCATATGGAAACACAGTTTGCCCAACATCATTTGTTGAAGAGGTTGTCTTTGCCTCATTGGATATATCTTGGTCCTTTGTACAAGATTAGTTGCCTGTAGGCTGATACATTTATGGCTTGGTTTTCTGTTCTGATCCATTGGTCTATATAAATCTTGTTGTTCCAATACCAGACTGTTTTGATTATTTCAGCTATGTAGTAGGATTTTAGGCCTCCTAATTGGGTCTTCCTTCTAAGAAATTCTTTATCCTGGGTCTTTTGATTACCCATATGAAATTGGTAATTAGTTTTTCCATTTCTTTAAAGAATGTATTTGGGATTTCAATTGGGATTGCATTGTATCTGTAGATGGTATTAGGTAGGAATGACTTCTGCACAACATTTAGTATACTTGTCCATGAGCATGGGATATTCTTCCATTTGCCTTTTTTGTTTACTTTTTATAGTGATGCTATATACTTTTCTCTGTATAGGTCTTTTGCTTCTTTCATTAGTTTTATTCCAAAGTATTTACTTTTTTGTGTTAATTAATTTTTTTTGAGATATTAAAGTCATATTTTATCCTTAGTACATGATTTAAAAAATCATTCTATTGGGGGCTCTCACAATTCTTGTTACAAACCAGACATCAATTGTGTCCAACATATTTGTATATATCTTCCAGCATTATTTTCTAGATATTTATTTTCCATTGAGCCCTTGGGATCAGCTCCTCTTTTTTTTCCCCTCCCTACCCAACCAACCCTCATGGTCCCCTGATAGATTGTAGATTGTTAATTATTTTAAAATCTCACAGCGACCGCTGGGCCCCTTCCCCTCTGGTTTCTGTTGTTCTTCCCCCTGGCTGGGGGTGTGTGGTTATGTGCCCTCCATTCATTGCGATCGGTGCCCCCTCCCTCCCCACCTCTCTCAGCTTCCCCCGACCCTTTTGGTATCTCTATTCCCATTCCTGTTCCTGGGTTCCATGTATTGTGAGTTTTATCTCTTGCCTATACCTCTGTACATGCTCCCATCTAGTCTAGAGTGGGAGGCGGCACTGAGGTCATGATAGTGAGTGGTTGTATGTTAATTTAAATGGTATTATTTTTGTAATGTTTTTTGTCATAGCTTTCTTCACTCATATACAGGAATCCAATTGATTTCTGGTTATTAATTTTGTATTCTGTCCCCTTGATGAATCCCTGGATTGTTTCCAGTAGACTTTTTGTGTTTTCTCTATATAGAATCATATAATTTTCAAATTACAAGAGTTTCATTTCTTCTCTATTTGTATTCCCCTGATTTCTCTTTGTTGTCCAATGCCTGCAGCTAAAACTTCCATGATGTTGACTATGTGGTAATAGGGAATATCTTTATCTGGTCCCTATTTTCAATGGAAGTGTTTTAGTTTTCCCCATTGATTGTGATGCTATTTGTTTTCATATATGGCTTTTATTATGTTGAGTAATTTTCTTTCGATTCCTATATTGTTGAGGTTTTGATCAAAAATGGGTGTTGAATATTTTCAAATGTCTTTTCTGCTTCTATTGATATGATCATGTGGTTTTTATCCCTTGTCCTTTTTAAAAGTCGTTTTATTAGGAGCATGTATAGCTCTTATCACAATCCATATATCCATCCATTGTGTCAAACACATTTTCAAAACATTTTCTTTCTACCTGAGCCCTTGGTATCAGCTCATTTTCCCACTCCCTCAACCTCCCTTCCTTATAAATCCTTGAAAATATATTTTTAAAATTTCCCATGTCTTACATGACCCCTGTCTCCCTTCACCCGTTTTCTGTTGTATGTCCCCCTGGGAAGGGGTTATATGTAGATCATTGTGATTGGTTCCCTGTTTCTCACCACCATCCCCTCCCCCTGCTGGTATTGCCACTCTCATTGTTGGTCTTGAGGGTGTTATCTGTCCTGGAAATCCTGTGTTTCCAGCTCTTATCTGTACCAGTAGGTAAGCTCTGGTCTAACTGGATTTGTAAGGTAGAATTGGGGTCATGAGAGTGGGGGTAAAGGAAGCATTAAAGAACTGGAGGAAATGTGTATGTTTCATCAGTGATATGCTGCATCCTGATCATCTGTTCCTTGTGACCCTTTTATAAGGGGATGTCCAGTTGTCTACAGATGGACTTTGGGTCTCCACTCCATTCTCCCCCTCATTAACATTGGTATGATTTTTTTGTTCTAGGTCTTTGATGCCTTTTACCTGATCCCAATGACACTTCATGATCACACAGGCTGGTGTGCTTCTTCCATGTGGGCTTTGTTGCTTTTAAGCTACATTGTCACTTGTTTATCTTCAAGGCTTTAAGACCCCAAACACTATATCATTCTAGTCGGGCACCATCAGCTTTCTTCACCACATTTGCTTATGCACCCATTTGGTCTTCAGCAACAGTGTCTGGAAGGTGAGCATCATGGAATACCGGGTTATTAGAACAAAGTGTTGTTGCCTTGAGGGAGTACTTGAGTAGAGGCCCAATATCCGACTGCTACCTTAACACTTAACATAAATATATGTGCATAGATATATTTCCCAATCGTTATATAAAAATATATTTTGAAATGTGTATGCCTGTAGTTAGACCCCTATAAATGTCCTTTGCCTCCTAATTCTTTCCTTTATTTCCTTTTACTTTTCCTCTTGTCCCACTATCATGTTGGGCCTTCATTTGGGTTTCAGTAATTCCTCTCAGCTACATTGCACTTGATCAAGCCCCACCAGGCATCCTATGCCCTTCTTGCTATTGATTTGATAACCCTGTTGTTCACTTGTCACTCTTCCTTTCTCCTGCCTCCCCATCTCCGTGTCCCACCCACAATCATCAGCCCTGTTGTTTTTTTCCACCAGATTTTTTTTATCCCGCCTATCTTAGTTAGATAGACATGCAGAGACAATAATAAGCAGAAAAACAAGATAAGGCAAAAGAAGAAAACAAATGAAAAGAAAACAGCATCAGGAACCAAAAAAACTGTGAGTAGTTCCAGTTATGTTTGTTGTCCTTTAGGAGAGTTTTCCAGTTGAGACTGCTGGGGTATCATGCCACAGTCCCAATGTCTATTTTTGGTATTCCCAGGAACATTATTGCTTTGCTCCACTTGCTTCTCTGTTGCATGCCTTAGGGTTTTGCCTTAGTGTGGTGGGTTCAGATTGGGCACAATTGCTGCATTGTGTCTCCAGTGTTGTCCCCATAGCACTTTGGGTTTGTGAGGGATGTAATATCTTTTGGGGTGTGTGTTAGATTAACTGTTATGAGGGAGACCACAAAGTTGAAGAGAACATCTAGGATCTAGACCTTGTCCTGTGGGGAAGTCAGGACTGTTGAGAACAGCGAACTTTTAAGCAGTTATGGAGAGTGTCTCATAGTATGATGTTTTATTACCTTGTAATCTATAGGATGTCAGAGTAGGGTTGAAATTAAGCCTCGGGGGATGATGTTGGTGTCCCATATGACTGAGTATCCTTTATTCTTATGATTTAAGTTAATTCTCTTAAGGGAATAGACCTCTGGTGAATCAGGTCAGAGGGGATGAGGATGATGGAGGTGACCAAGTGAGGGTGAGAGAATGAGTCCTACACCTGCCACCTACATAAGTGGCCTATGAGGGAGGAATGAAGCAATAGCCTACTGAGAGGGCAGATTGCTTATGAGTCACATTGGGTGCTGAACAGGAGCTGGAGTCAAGTGAGAGTTGGTGAATAACTATGTGTGTGAGTTGGGAGCAGCTTCTGGCCTCTGAAGCTTTGAGTCATGCCCAAACTCCTTCCCACGATTGTTTTGTTATGTAATGCCTTGTTAATGGGCCAGGTGTGTGTTACATGCTACCAAAAAGATGTTTTCTTTTTCTTTTTTTAAGCCTATTAATGTTTGTGCTTTGGGGGCTTTTTTTGTGTGTCTTAATATGGGGAGCCCTACAGAGCTACATCCCTGGTAAAAGTGATTAGTTTTGCTGAGTGGGACTGCAGCTTTCCCTGACATTAGTCAATAACTTGTCTGTTAAATACTTATACCCACTCCAAGCTGCCCTAAAGAGTTAGCCTCACATGGTTATGTTATTTGTTTTATTAGGGAGTTAGGGCTGTAAGGGTATCTGACTAGAAGTCCCTTTGCTTGGGCCAAGAGCCAAGCTTATTGGTTCTTTTATCAGCTCCACACTGGTTCCCTAGAGCTATGTCCTTGAAGCTCAACCACTCTGCCACCAAAGCTAGCTCTTGGTCTGGGAATTTTTGTCAGGAATTTGTGAATCTGGGCTCAGCCCCTAGTGCCTAGGGCCAAAGTGACAAAGGGGAGGCTATAGGCAGATGTTGCTGCTCTGTTATTTTAATACTAATAAATAGTGTCTACTTATCTTTGTGTTGAGAATCTTGAAGTTTCAAAGTGTAGGACACCCCTCTCCTTGTCCCCTTTGTGCTGGTATCCATGGAGTCCCTATTAGATTTTCATCTGGCTCCAGTACCCTAAACTTTTAATAATAGTGATCTGATATACTATTTGTCCTTTGTGATTGACTAATTTGACTCTAACCAAAACACCAAACTCACTGCCATTAGGTCAAGGCCGACTCATAGTGAGCCTATAGGGCAAGGTGGAACCATTCCTACGGGTTTTTGAAACTACATTCTTTCTTTTTTTCTTCTTTAAAAATGTAATAATTCATTTTATTGGGGGCTCTTACAGCTCTTATCACAATCCATACATCCATCCATTGTGTTGAGTACATTTGCACATATGTCCCCATCTATATTTCCAAAACATTTTCTTTCTACTCGAGTCCTTGGTATCAGTTCACCCCATGAACTCTTTATAATGTATAAATTGTTTTTATATGCAATACCCTAATAGTCTGCAACAAGAGAAAAAGAGAGAGCCCTTTGAGGAGGTGGGCAAAGGACCTTAACTGATGTTTCACCAGGGAGGAAACCCAAAAGACCAATAAACATATGAGAAAATGTTCATGACCATTAGTCATCAGAGAAATGCAAAACTAAAACAACTACAAGATACCACCTAACACCCAAGAGGAGAGCACAGTTCAAAAAATCAGAGTGAAACAAATGTTGGAAGGAATATGGTGAGATAGGAACTCCCATCAACTGCTCGTGGTCTTGTAGATACAAACATCTACCATGGAAAGCCATCTGATGGTATCTAAGGCAAATGGAAATTGAGATACCTTATGACCCAGCAGTCTCCTTATTGGGCATATACCCAGAAGAAGTAAGAAATAGACTATGACCAGTCATCTGCACTTCAATGTTTATTGTGGCACAATTTACAATTGCAAAGATCTGGAAACAACCTAAATTTTCATCAATAGATGAAATGGTTATGTCCTCTTATTCATTTGACCTTTTAAAGATGAGTGGATTAGCAAACTCTGGCACATACACACAATGGAGTACTACATATGCCTAAAACACAGTGATGAGCACATGAAGCACGTTGTCTCATGGGGAGAATTGGAGGAAATTATGATAAGTGAAGTTAGCGAAGCACAAAAGGACAAGTACAAGATGAGTCCACTGAGGTAGGTTCAATCAACACAGTGGAAACGGAAGAAAAACGATATTCTTTATAAGAATAGAAATTCCTGCTTTTCCCCATCACATGATCTTGTGTTTTTGTTGTTGATTTTGTTCTTTCTTCTTTTTTATGTGTGTGATTATTGCTATATTATACATTTTTGAACCTTGCTTTTGCTGTTAACAAAGGTTTTGGTATGTTGTGTTTTAATGCTCATTCGACTCATGGATTTTAAAGTTTTCTTCTATTACTCAGGGCATTATTCAATTTCTATGTATTTGATTTCAAACCTTCATACCCCCTTGTCCTTCTTAATGCTGGTTTATAAAGTTACAGCATTGTGATTTGAGAAGATGCTTTGAAACATTTTGATATTTTAAAATTTATTTAGGCAGGTTTTGTGGCCTATAATATATAGTCTATTCTGTAGAATGTTCTAAGAGTACTGGAAAAGAATGTATATTGTGTTGTTATTTAATGAAGTATATGAAGCGAGTTTTTTTAAATTGTGTTTAGTTCTGTATGTTTGCTGCATCACTCGGCAATTCTTTTGTATTTCGTTGAAACAGGTGTATGAACTTCTATAATCATTGTATACTTTTCTAGTTCCACTTCAATCTTGTCAGAACCTGAATAAGATATTTTGAGGCTCTTTCAGTGGATGCATAGAAAAGTGCATGGTTATGTTCTCTCAGTCAAATGATCTTTGAATTATGATATTTTTGTTTCTTCTGCTGGGTTTTGCCTTAAAGTATACTTTATTGCAAGTGAAAATTGTCACTCCTATTCTTTCTTGATTATCATTAACTGGATATTCCCTCCCAAGTCGTTGGTTTTCAGTCTATTTTTGTCTTTGTGTCTAAGTTTTGTCTGTTGTAAACAGTATATTATTGGGTTATGTTTTCTTCTCCATTGTACTATTTCTTAGTTCCCTGCCTGGCTATTTAATCCATTTATATTATATACAATTATTAATAGCTGTTATTTTACTGTGTGCAAGCTTGTGGTGCTATTGGATCCTTTCTTCCACATAATTTTCTATGCTGACACAATTTATTTTGTGACACAATTTATTTTCTTGTCATTTCTTCAATACCGTTTTAGTGTTTACTACATCTTTATGATTTCTTGTTTTGTAAAAACATTTTGAGATTTTAATTTTTTCTTTGAAGTTATCTTGAATTTTAATAATTTCTTCCCAAGTTGAAAATAGTTTGTTATACCATGAAATATTCTTATTTCCTTTCTGTTTTAAAAAGTCTTTTACTACACAATTTCCTTGATTTACATCATAATTGTCTTCATCACCAATGGATAACTCTGGTTCTATGTTTTTGGTATAGTAGGTTTGTTTTATTTCATGAGTTGAAGAGCCCTGGTGACATGCTCATTATCCATTGCGCAGTTATCCGCTAGGTCTGCAGATCAAAAGCACCAACTTCTCCGAGGGAAAAAAGATGAGGTCTTCTCAGTAGTAGGGTAGCAGATGGACATTGGGTCTCCTCATGCATAATCCCCCAATACAATAGCACCTCGCCCTGCTAAACAGCCATTGCAGGATACCCATCTTCCTGACATGATCACTGAAGACAGCCGTGTGTGTAAGCAAATGTGGTGAAGAAAGCTGATGGTGCCCGGCTATCAGAAAAAGATATAGCGTCTGGGGTCTTAAAGGCTTGAAGGCAAATAAGCGGCCATCTAGCTCAGAAGCAACAAAGCCCACAGAGAAGAAGCACACGGCCTAATCGAATACAAGGTGTTGAATGGACCATGTAGCAGATACAAAGGAACAAAAACAATCATTGTGTGATCACCTTCCTCACATAATTGCTGAAGACGAAAGTGTGCATAAGCAAGTGTGGTGAAGAAGGCTGATGGTGCCTGGCTACTGAGAGATATAGCGTCTGGGGACTTAAAGGCTTGAAAGCAAACAAGCGGCCATCTAGCCCAGAAGCAACTGAGCCCACACGGAAGCAGCACACCAACATAGGTGACCATGAAGGACAGAGGAGACCAGGTCTCCAACAACAAAGGTGGGGTGGTGGTGAGAATCACATCACCGTGAAAGAGGGGGCGTGCATGATGGGGACCCAATGCCCACCTGTAGACAGCTGGACACCCCTTCCAGAGGGGTAGTGAGGAGGAGATGGGCCACTCAGGGTTCAGTGTAGCAACAATGAAACTCAAAACCTTCCTCTAGTTCCTGAACGCTTCATCCCTTCCCAATCATCATGACCCCAATTCTACCTTGCCTTGCGGACCTGGTTATACCAGAGGATGTACAGCGTTGCAGTGGGGATCTGGAGGCACAGGGAATCTAGGACAGACGAACCCCTCAACACCAGCGGTGGGAGTGGCGACACCAGGAGGGAAGGGCATGTAGAAAGGGAGAACTGATCTCGGAGATCTATGTGTAACCTTCTCTCAGGGAGATGGGCAAGGAGGAGGCAGGTGAGGGGAGACGCCGAGGAGTGTAAGATAAGATATAATAATTATTTATAAACTATCAAGGGACCAGGGGTGGGATCGGGGAGGGAGGGGGATGGGGGGAAAAAAGGGAAACCGAGCTGATTCCAGGAACCCAAGTGGAAGGTGAATTATGAGAGTGACGAGTGCAACGAATGTATAAGGGTGCTTTGCTCAATTGATGTATGTATAGATTGTGATAAGAGCCTTATGAGCCACAATAAAAAGATTAAAAAAAAAGATGAGGTCTTCTACTCAGAAAGTCACAGGGCAGTTCTATTCTGAACTACAGTCACTATGAGTTGGCATTGACTTGATGGCAATGAGTGAATGATAGCTGAATTGAGTTCTAGGTGTTTTTGCCATGTATTTCAATCACAGATTGTAGTCTACAATGGTGCGTTCTCTATTTAAAGTGCTCTTCTTAGTATTTATTGTGAACTTAAGTTTAAATTTTTTTAACAAATTCAATGTTTGCTCATCTGGGAAATGCCCCAATTTCACTGTCATACTTGAAGGAAAATTTTGCTGGTTGGCAATTTTCTTTCCAGAATTATATATGTTATTCCATTGCCATCTTATCTGCAGAGTTTCTGCTGAGAAAACAGAGCTTTGTACTATTGATTGTCTTTTGTAGGTACCTTAGCTATTCTCAAGTTGCTCACAGGATTCTTTCCTTGTTTTGATTTTTGAATGCTTGATTATGAATTTATTTGTGTGTCTCTGTTGTTTGGGGTATGGTCAGTTTCTTGAATGCATATCTTCTTGTGTTTAGTAATGTAATGAAAATTTTCTTTTAACAACCCTTAAACAATATTCTCTGTGTTTTTTGTTGTTTTTTCCTGTTTTGGAATTCTCATCATATATGAGTTACTTCTTTTCATGGTGTCTCATTTTTTTGCCCTAGGCTTTCTTTTAAAAATCATTTTATTGGGGGCTCTTACAGCTCTTATAATGATCCATGCATACATCCACCGTGTCAGGCACAATTGTACACATGTTGACATCATCATTTTCATAATATTTTCTTTCTACTTGAGCCCGTCGTATCAGCTAATTCCCCCCGCTCCTTCCCTCATGAACCCTTGATCATTAATAAATTATTATTATTTTTATTTCTTACACCAACTGCTGTCTCCTTTCACGCACTTTTCTGTTTTTTGTCCTCCTGAGAGGGGGTTATATGTTGATGTTGATCACTGTGATCAGTTCTCTTTTCTCCCCACACCTTCCCCTTCCACTCCTGATATCAGTACTCTCATTATTGGTCCTAGGGGTTTTATCTGTCCTGGATTCCCTGTGTTGCGAGCTCTTATCTGTACCAGTGTACATGCTCTGGTCTAGCCGGATTTGTAAAGTAGAATTGGGGTCATGCTAATGGGGGGAAGGAAACATTAAAAAACTAGAGGAAAGTTGTGGGTTTCATCAGTGCTATAATGCACCCTGACTGGCTCGTCTCTTACTTGTGACCCTTCTGTAAGGGGATGTCCCATTGTCTACAGATGCACTTTGTGTCTCCACTCCATGTTCCCTCTCGTTCACCTAGATATATTTTGTTCTTTGTTTGGGTCTTTGATGCCTGATACTTGATCCCATCGACACCTCATGATGACAGGCTAGTGGGCTTCTTCCGTGTGGGCTTTGTTGCTTCTCAGCTAGATGGCTACTTGTTTATCTTCAAGGCTTTAAGATCCCAAATACTATATTGGTTGATAGCTGGGCACCATTAGCTTTCTTCACATTTGCTTATGCACCCATTTTTTTCTTCAGTGACTATGTCAGGGAAGGAGACATCACGGAATGCCGGGTTATTAGAACCAAGAATTCTTGCCTTGAGGGAGTACTTGAGTAAAGGCCCAATGTCTGTCTGCTACCTTAATACTTAACATATAATTATACGTACATATATCTATTTCTCTATTGTTATATATAAGCATATTTACATATGTGCATGCCTGTGTTTAAACCTCTATAAATGTACTTTACCTCCTATTTCTTTCCTCTATTTCATTTTACTTTCCTCTTGTCCCACTATGATGTTTGACCTTCATTTGGGTTTCAGAAATTCCTCTCAGTCACATTGCCCTTAATCAAGTCCCACCAGGTAGCCAACGTCTAAGCTTTCTTAATATATTTTTCTTTTAAAAAAATTGTTGCTCTACCATGATCCGAATTCTACCTTGCAGGGCTGGATAGGGCAGAGGTTGTACACTGGTACATATGAGGGCTGGAGGCACAGGGAATCCAGGGTGGATGATACCTTCAGGACCAAGGGTGTGAGGGGCGATGCTGAGAGAATGGAGGGTGAGTGGGTTGGAACTGGGGAACGGATTACAAGGATCCACATGTGACCTTCTCCCTGGGAGAGGGTTGGTGGAGAAGGGGGGGGGGAAGGGAGACTCCGGATAGGGCAAGGTATGACAAAATAAAGATGTATAAATTACCAAGGGCACATAAAGGAGGGGGGAGTGGGGAGGGAGGGGAAAAAGAAAGAGAGGACCTGATTCAGAGGGCTTGGGTGGAGAGCAAATGCTTTGAGAATGATTGGGGCAGGGAATGTATGGATGTGCTTTATACAATTGATGTATGGATATGTGTGGATTGTGATGGGAGTTGTGTGAGCCCCTAATAGAATGTAAAAAAGGAAAAGAGGAGAGAAAAAAAGAAAATGATTAGGGCAAAGAATGTACAGATGTGCTTTATACAATTGATGTATGTATATGTATAGACTGTGATAAGAGTTGTATGAGCCCCTAATAAAATGTTAAAAATAAATTTAAAAAATTGTTGCTCTGGCAGATTTGTGCCCTAGTGGCATAATGTGTTACTTATTGGACTGCCAGTCAAAAGATCAGAATTTTACACCTACCAGATGCTGCATAGGAAAAAGATGAGGCTTTCTGGTCACATTAAAATTTACAGCCTCAAAACCAATGCAGCAGTTCCACTCTTCCCAACATGCTTACTGCAAGTCACATTTGACTCAATGTCAGTTAAAGTAGATTAGTATTGAGATATTTGTCTTCAAACTCACTAATTTGGACTTCCATAGTTTCAAATATCCTCCTTTGCCTTTTCATCTTAAAATATTTGACAATCTTATTTTATTTAGTTTTTATATAACATTTTATTGTGAATTAGGTAGAGGTTTTACATTTCAGATAATCAATTTTGTATTCAACAGTTTAAACTACTGTCAGGGGAAGCCAGCCCCTAACACATCATTAAGGGTCAAGTATGCGCAATTGTACAGCAATAATAAGTAAAGATCATAGTAAAGTTATAGAAAGCATGAGAGATAGAAGTATTGGAATAAATGGAGTCATACAAGATTCATGGTAGCATGCTCACCTCTGCCCCACTCGATGGTCCACGTGGAGGGAGAGAGAGAGCGAGATTTAATGCTAGCCCAGGCCTTTTATATTCTCTGGGGATGAGCAAGCACCTAATTACAGGTGAGGACATACGTCACTGGAAGGGCCTGTCCTATGGGTAATACAGTAATGAGAAGGGAGTGGTCTAGGGACATACACGCAATAGGAAGGGGAGGGATTGGGGTTATACATTTGACAAGATGGGCAGATCCTAGGTTTAGGATGGTGGCTTAACTTTGACCTATTCCCTAGATATCCATAGAAACCATTATCAGTAGGGTGTAAACCCCACCTTCTGGAACCAAATAGATGTCTGCAGGCATCCATTGTCTTTAACAGCAGGGAGTGGGGCCTGCCATATAGTCTGGCAACTGATCATGCTCTGGGAGGATGTCTGAGCATCTGGCCTCCCTCCACAACTTACCAACCTCCTTTCCCTACTAATATCTTACCCTATGTCCCCAACTTCGAGTTCTCTCCTCCCTCTTTTGGACTTCCTTTTACTCAAGTTAATCTGTCAGCAGTCTAGTCCATTGATTCATCTTTGTTCTCTTTGGTATAAAAGTCCTTGTCTTGTTTTTTTCTTCCTTGATAGCAGTGGTCTCATGCAATATTTGTTTTTTGTTTTTTTTGTGATTGACTAATTTCACTCAGAATCATGTTTTCCAGGTCCATCCATGCCTTGAAGGATTTCATGTTTTTCAGCAATGCACAGTTTCCTTTTCTTTTTTAACAGTTTCATTGGCACTTCTTCCCCATGTCATACAATTCAATAACTTAATCATATCAAGAAGAGTTGTACAATCCTTAGCCCAATTTTAGAACATTTTCTTCTCTTGCTCTCACTGTTATTCATGTAATTATTTTTTAAATTGTGACAAAAATATATACAACAAAACATTATCTAATTAAAAAACTTCTACATGTATAATTTAGTTCCATTGATTATACTCTTTGTGTTGTACAACCATTATCGATATGTTTTTTCAAATTATTCCACCAGTATTAACATAAATTCAATACCCTATAGGCAAAAGCTCTTCCTCTTTCATCCATGGTAATCATTGGTTAAGTCTTGTTTCTTTACTGTAGTACTTTTATTGAGATAATATTCGTAATTTTCATTGTATATTTGTACCAAAGTTTCATGATAAATTATTCTAATGGATATTTGTTTCCATTTTCATGATATTGTGAACAGTGCTTAGATGAACATGAGGGTGCTTATGTCTGCTTATTCTATGATTCATACTTCTTTTGGGTATATACTCAGCAGAAGTGTTGCTGTATCATATGGAATGTCTATTTCCAGTTGTTTGAGGTAGAGCCCTAATATTTTCTACAGTAGTTGTACAAATTTACAAAGACTGTTCTTACTTTGCACAACTTGTACTTTGCCTCCTCAGGTGTAATATGATGAACAGCAAAGTGACCTTTGATGTCATAGATCAGTTGGAAATTCTCTCCGGTCTTGTCAATGCTGATAACATCCATAAAATCAGCAGGGTATGTTATACCAGTTCCGACCTTGCCATCATTCTTAATACACCACTGCATGCAATTTCTTAAAATTCATCTCCTGTAAAAGTATACTTAAGTCTATTTCTTAGAAAAAAATGGCAAGTGGGAGACATTCTATCAATTTGTTGAGTCCAGTGATGAATGGGGAGCAAACACACCAGTGAGTTTTCCCAGCATCTAATGCATTGATGCTTAAGATGCTTCTTGGGCTCATGAGCTATGGCTATGCTGAGTACATAAAGAACCAGCTTCTTCTGTTGTCTCCACCAGACTGTTTTAACTCCTGTGTCTGTGTAATAACTTTTCAGGTCTGGAAATGAAAGGCTTCCATTTTATTCTTCTCCTTAAGAACTTCTTTGCTTACCCTAGTCTCTTCTCTATATATATATATAGTTAGTTGTTTTCAATTAATATGGCTCTCTAGCCATAATTCCTTATATGATGCATTGTAATTCTGTATTCTAAGCTTTTAGCTATAATCCATTTTTGGAGGGAATTCTCTGCTGTAGTTATAGGCAGGATTAACATGGATTTAATTCCTGACATTAGTAGAAAGTGTTAACCAAGTCACATCCTTTGTTTCATTGGGGGTATAGTCTGCTAAAAAAAGAAAGAAAGATTCCTCTATCAAAGCTAATCCTCGGGGTGTATATCCATGTCAGATACAGAAACCTCAAAACCACTAGAATAGCACATTACAGATCTCTGACTGAAGTGGTGGACCTGGGACCAGAGACACCAGAGGCTGTGATATAGAGACTAAGGCTAAGGGATGGAACAAGTGGAGAAGCACTGGAACTATAGAACTGTGAGGCAGGTGGTCTTCCTTGTCCATGAAGGCAGAGATCAAGGGATCATGTGGCAGAGAGACTGAGGACCAGACTTGCTTCCTGACTTAGGAGAGGTATTTCATTTGTCAATGACTGATCCGTCCTGTTTACTTATATTGTGGTAACCTTTCCTAATAAATCTTCATACATATGAGCATTGTTTGTGAATTCTGTGTGGCCATTGTAATGAACTATAAACTCCAGCATAAAAGTAGAGTGTCATTGGAGGAACACCTAGTGTTAGAGTAGGTAAAGGGTAGAGCATGGAGGCAAGTCTGACCCTCATCTTTTGGCAATAGGGAAGCCAGAGGAGGTCAGATATGCCCCCTCCCCACATTTTACTGCAGTTAGTAATTAATTTTTACATTTCTCTGGAGAACGAAGTTGGGTTCTGGATTGGAATTGCATTGTATTGCTTTGAGCAGTATTTCCACTTTCACAATGTGTGTTAGTCTGGGTAGACTAGAGAAACAAATTCATAGACACTCATGTGTATGAAAGCTGTATATATAAGAGCAATTGAATTTTGAGAAAACATTCCAGGTCAGTTTAGATCAAGTCCATAAGTCCAGTATTAGCCCATATGTCCAATACCAATATATAAAATCATCTTCAGACTCATACAACACATGCAATGACGTGGAATGCAGGAAGATCACGGGCCAGTGTGTGGAAATTCTTGTGGATCCAGTGGCAGTGGAAACATCTCAGTGCTGGCAGGATTCTCCACGTGGCTCCTTCAGATCCAGGGCTATAATGTAGCTCTATGTTTCTTGTCTGCAGAAAAGTCTTGCAGGGAGTGAGTGCGTGTCCTGACTCCAGCAAGCTATTTATCTCTTTAGTGGCTCCAAATTAGGTCATTAAGCTGCGACTTTATTGACTGGCTAAACTACTTCTTCATTTTTAAGTCTCAACTTGACAACGATTATCTAACTACCACACAATGTTAGTCCTCCTATCCATGAATATGAAATATTCTCCCATTTATGTAGGTCTCTGGTTTCTTATCGTATTGTTCTGTAGTTTTCTTTGTACAAGTCTTTTGTTTCTCTGGCTAAGTTTACTCCTAAATATTTAGTATTTTGTGTGGCTATTATAAATTGCATTGTTTTCTTAATTTCCTTTTCAGAGCTCTCATCCTTTATGTACAGGAATATGATTGATTTTTTGTAAGTTACTTTTTTACTGTGCTACAACAGTTTTATTGTTGAACTTTTGGGGTTTTTCACATATAAAATCTTTGCAAGCAGTAAGAGTTTCACTTCTTTGCTGATTTTGTATTCCTTTGATTTCTTTTTGTTGTCTAAGAGTTCTAAGATTTTCAGCACAATGTGAATAAAAATGGTTATAGGGGACATCCTTCTCTGGTTTTCATTAGCAAGTGGAATGCTTTCAATTTTTCTCTGATGAAGGAGATGTTGGACATTCGTTTTTCATATACAGATTTTACCAAATTCCATTATCCTATTTTGTAGAGGACTTTTATCAGAAATTGGTATTATCAAATGACATTTCTGCCTTGATTCATATGATCATGTGATTTTCATTTTTGTTTGTAAGAGGGATTAAACTGATTGTTTTAAAATGTTGAACCATCCTTACATACTTGGTTTGAATTACACCTGGTCTTGTTGCATTTTTTATATATATTGCTACATTTTATTGGCCAGAATCTGGCTGAGAAATTTTGCATTGATGTTCATAAAGGATATTGGTATGTAGTTTTCTATATTGATAATGCCTTTGCTCAGTTTTGGTATCAGAGTTATGCTTCATAAAATGAGTTTGTGAGTTTGTTTTTCTTTTCCATATTCTGGAATAGATTGTATAGTATTGGTGTCAGCTTTTCTCTGAATGTTTGGTATGTTTGGTAGAATTCCCCAGTGAAGCCATATGCTCTTAGACATTTTTTGTTGGAAGTTTTAAAAAGACCTAGCTTATTTTTCTTTTGTTATGGGTATGTTTAGGTTTCATGCATTGTTCTATGCTAATTGCATAGAAACTTTAGCTACTCACCACCTGTCTCTTTATGGGTGTAATAGTGAATGTTAGTGTGTGCACAGAACTTCGTTGTTCATATAGCATAGTTGAGTTCAGTTTTCACTAGTTTTCTTAGCTACCTGTCCAAGATCTGGTGGTTCAGTGGCATAGGAAGTGTGGCTGTAGGAGGTATGGATGAGGCATGGCCATGTGTGGGCACTATTGCTTTCTTCCATCAGTTTGGGAGAGAGAGGGCATGCATGCGAGTGAGTGCAAAAACAACTAAAAGGAATTAATTAAGATATGCTATTATAAATAAACAGTTAAATAGCACCAAGAAAAAAGAATTTAATAACTAAAATGAAGAAATTAAAAAAGAAGGAAATGAAAAGAAAAACAAGGAAGAAGATAAAAGTGTAAATAGAAGTAAATAATAGAATTTGTAAAACTAAGGATAGAGTAGAAAAGAGAATAGTAAAGAAAATATGAGATAGCAGCGTGTGAGAAAGCGTTCTTGCTCATGCTGGAGAGCTCTTTCAAGCTCCTCTGCTCCTTACATGACATGTACAGTGACACAGAGAGCCACCTCTCTAAGTCTGCTTAGCTCTTACCCCAGCAGGACTTCTGACAGTGAGCCAATATCACGAGTCACCCTCCAAATCATGCTGAGGCATCCCCAGTGATCTTGCAAAGGAAATTTATGATGTATCAATCACTCAGTGAGTACAGATATGCTTCATGAGTTAAAGGATTTTGAACCCAAAGCAAACTACCCAGCTAATGCCAATGGAACCCCTGTGAAGACGAGAAGGCATTCATGACAGCAGCAGCTCTTCCTCTGAGTGAGCCCCCCCCTCAAGGTTTGCGAAGATAGGATGATTATTCACACCTGGGAAAACATCCCCCTCAATCTCTCTTAGGAAGAAGGGCCAGTCTGTAACGATGGGCCCTTCGGACCTGCCCCAGAGGGAAAGAAAAGGACATCTTGCGAGCTTTGAGAGCTATGGTAGAAGGCTTTGGGGGCAGTTACTACTCCTCAGGATGGAGAAGGTAGCAGCTTCAAGCCTCTGAAAATGATTTGCTGAACAAGTGCTTAAAGCTGGATTATGAAGAAATTACTCCTGTCTTAAAGAAGTAACCACTGTGTGGGAAAAGCTGATCAGTACTCCAGATAGAAATTAAGTTCAACGTGGAATAGCTGTCAGGGAAGGTGTCATCGAGTCAGTTCCAATTAATAGCGACCCTAGGTACAACAGAATGAAATGCTGCCTGGTCCTGCGTCATCCTCATAATTGTGCTTATGTTCAAGTCCATTATTGCAGCCACTGTGTCAATCCATCAAGGGTGGATTGTCCAGGGTCTTCCTCTTTTTCATTGCCTCTCTACCAAGCATGATGTTCTCAAGGAACTGGTCTCTCCTGACAACATGTCCAAAGTTTCACCATCCTTGCCTCTAAGGAGCATTCTGATTTTTGTAGCGTTCTCCTTTTTAGTTAGGAAGTTATCCACCTGTGTTATTACCAGATACACTAAGTGCTATGGGATTCACCACCTCTATAGATTCCTAATGGATGTGAAAATGCTCAGAAGACTAGGAAATGGAAAGGCAATAGAGGCAAAGCCAAGGGCTTAATTGCCTACAAATGCGTAAATGATAGGATTTCCTTTGTTGTTTGATCTCGGGTACATAACCCAATCTATTTGAGCCCCACTCTCCACATGTGTAAGGTGTGGGTGATGACAGCTTCTGCCTCCCTGCTGACTGTTGTGAGGAGTAAGTAAGTGGATACCCGGTGCACACAGCTTATATCCCTGACATGTGAGGCCTTGGGGAGTGGACAGTATTTGCTATTTTTTAAATGAGATCTCCTGACTTATACCAGTCAAAACTATTAGTAGACAACAGTGTGATAAATTCAGGAAGAGAGACAAAGCATTTCGAATTTTCTTCAGCAATTAATGTAAGTTGATTTTTCTGTATTTTTCCCCCCTTTTGTACAAATTCAATTGATCATACAATTTGTAAAAGGATTGGTCTTGAAAATTAAAATATGGTGAAAGAAATAAGGGAAGGAATAAAATAAAAATACAAAAAATCATTGAAAAATTGAAAGCAAAGAACAAAAGTATAACAAATAAAAGAAGAGAATTCGTTTGCCTCCAGACATAGGCTTGATGCACCCTAAATCCTATCCAAGAGAATAGGGATTTGGCATCAGGCAAAGCAGGTGCTGTGCAGCATTGTCACTGGTTCCTGGGTGAATCAGTTTGGGGACTTGTGTTGGTTAGAGTTTATGTCAACTAGACATACCTGGGTGAAGAAAGAGGTGGAGCTCTATCTATTAAACAGGTTACAGCCTGATGATACCTCCTTTGTATAAAAGAGAGACCCCGAGAAGACCTGATTTCTGTCTGGCCCCCTAGACTCCTGCTAGATTAGGATCTGCATCCCGTTCACCAACATCCTGTTGTGTCGCCTGCTGATCCCAAGAGCCATCAGCAGATTGCCAACCAACCTTTCATTCACTTGGCTGACCTCATATTCACTACCTTTGCATATACTAGTCTGTGACCCTCCTACTGCCATGCTGTTTCCTGTTTGTCAGTTTCTGCAGCTATTTAAGTCAGAGAAGTCTTGAGCTTACCCTTGACCTATAGACTTGAAAGAGATGGACTAACCAATCTCTACAACTGTGTGAGCCATTTCTTGATAAGCATACACATACAGGAATCACTGGTTTTTCTTCTTTAGAGAACCCAACTTAACACAGAGCTGGTCATGGTTACCAGGAAAGTAAAGGGAATACAGAATGATCCTTACCTTTCCTAAGCTTCTGGTGTAGCAGGCTGCTGTTTGGAATGAATTATTCTTATGAATGTCTAAGATGGCCACATCTTGTAAGACTAGCTGAGAATTCACAAGTCTGTCTCCTATTTGGCCACTACTGTTCAGCTTCATCTGAAGCTCAGGGTTCCAGGATTATAATTTTATCTGTTTCCATAGGGCTTTGGTGTCAGTGTTGTACAGGGTCTATTTAGTGTATCTGTCTAGTTCATCACTTTGCCAGAAGTTCCCTAAACTCTATTAGTTTCTTATACATGTACCTTAAACTGAAAGATATCAAGACAAAATTCAAGCCTTGAGTTGCAATACTAAGAGATTCTATTGTCAAAATGTTAAATGATGCAGGGATTGGACATTCCACAAGAGTAAGCAAGAACCAATGGTGTACTGAAAGCATTAGTCACAAGCATGGAACCAGGAATTGATGGAATCCCAATGGAAATGTTTCAACAAGCTGATGAAGCACTGGAAGCTTTCATCCATTTATTCCAGGAAATTTGGAAAACAACTGTTTGACCAACACACTGGAAGAGATTTATATTTGTACCTATTCTAAAGAAAGATAACCCAACAGAGTACTGTGATTATAGAACAATATAATTCATATCACATGCAAGTAAAATTTTGCTGAAGATCATCAAACAACAGTTGTAGTAGTACATTGACAGGGAGCATCAAGAGGTTCAGGATTAATTCAGAAGAGGATGTGGAATAAGTGATATCAATACTGATGTCAAATAGATCTTGACTGAAAGCAGAGAACACGAGAAAGATGTTAACTTGTATTTTATTGATTACACCATGGCATTCCACTGTGTGGATCATAACAAACTATGGATAACCTTGAGAAGAATGGTAATTCCAGAACATTTCATTGGGTTCCTGTGGAATTCTTGCACATGGATTAAGAGGCACTTATGTGAACAGAATAAGGGAAAAATGATTTTAGTACTTTTAAGTATTTTCACCACTTCAAGTTTTCATAAATGCTAAATCATGCTATTTAATCTATTTATTTCCTAGAGTCTTGCTCCATGATGTCCTGTTTCAAATGGTTCAGTTATTTGAATTTTATCTAGAAAAGTTATACTGAGCAGCAGATTAAAGTGGGACTCAGAAAGGTCATTTAGAAAGTTATTTCAATACTATGAAAACCTGCACTAAACTAGTATCAGTAAGGGCAGAAAAGAGAATATCTCTATATTTTATATGAAATCTCTATATGAAAGATTTAGGAGTTAATCAATAGGATCTGGTAGTTGATTAAATATGAAGAGTCAAAAACAATGCTCAGGTTACTAACTTTCAATAAGCTGTAGGCATAGTGATACTCTTTACCAGGATAGTAACTCAAACTCACTTACTGTCACGAGATAACCCTTTTGGGTCTCTAAGGCTGTAAATCTTTTTTTAACCCATTTTATTGAGGGCTCATACAACTCTTATCAAAATCCAAACAAAAATCCATTGTGTCAAGCACTTTTGTACATTTGTTTCCCTTATCATTCTCAAACCATTTGCTTTCTACTTGAGCACTTGGTATCAGCTTCTCATTTTTCCCTTCCCTCCCCGCTCCCCCCATGAACCCTTGATAGTTTATAAATTATTATTATTTTATCATATGTTACACTTTACAACTTCTCCCTTCACCCATTTTTCTGTTGTCCATTCCCCAGGGAGGAGGTTATATGTAGATCCTTGTAATCTTTTCCCGCTTTCTTCCTCATTTTCCCCCCACTCTCCTGGTATCACCACTCTCACCACTGATCCGGAGGGGTTCATCTGTCCTGGATTCCTTGTGCTTCCAGTTTCTATCTGTACCAGTGTATATCCTCCAGTCCAGTCAGATTTGTAAGGTAGAATTGGGTTCATGATATTGGGCGGGGGGAGCATTCAAGAACTAGAGGAAAATTGTATGTTTCATTGTTGCTACACTGCATCCTGACTGGTTCATCTCTTCCCCATGGCCTTTCTGCAAGGGGATATCCAATTTCCCACATATGGGCCTTGGGTCCCCACTCTGCACTCCCCGTCATTCACAATGATATGAGTTTTTTGGTCTTTGATGCCTGATACCTGATCCCTTCGATGCCTTGTGATCAGGCTGGTGTGCTTCTTCCACGTGGGCTTTGTTGTTTCTCAGTTAGATTGTCGCTTGTTTATCTTCAAGCCTATAGGACCCCAGACTCTATATCTTTTGATAGCCGGGTACCCCAAGCTTTCTTCCCATTTGCTTATGCACCTGCTATGTCCTCCTCAGCAATCGTGCCAGGAAGGTGAGCATCTCAGACTGCGGATTTGTTAGAATAAAGTGTTCTTGTGTTGACGGAGTACTTGAGTAGAGCCCCACTGTCCATCCATGTCCTTGATCCTAAACCTATAAATATATTTACATAGGTCTATTTCCCTCTTGTCGTATATAAACATATTTACATCTGTATATGCCTGTATTTACATCTCTATAACTGCCTGCCTCCTAGTTCTTTCCTCTATTTCTTTGTACTTTCCTCTTGTCCCACTATCATGTTCAGCCTTCATTTGGGTTTCAAGAATTCCTCTCGGTTACATTGTCCTTGATCTAGCCCTGCCAGACCTCCTACACCCTCCTTGCCACTGGTTTTAGATCACTTGTTGTTTCCTTGTCCCTGAGTTTGTTAACATCCACTTCCTTTCTCCCTCCACCCCCTCTCCCATGTTCCCCCGGAACTGTCATCTCGTTGTTCTCTCTTCTGGCTTGTCTATACCACCTATCCCTTCCAGGTAGACATGAAGTGAAAAAAATATGCACCATCACAAGACCGAGTACAACAAAGCAACAATAGAAAAAACATACCACAACAGCTACAGCAACAAGAAAACCCTATGAATAGTTCAGGGTCTATTTGTTGTCCTTTACGAGCGCTTTCCAGTTGAGTCTGATGAGGTGCCATGCCCTGGCCCCACATCTATCCCTTGGGACTTCATTGTTCGGCTCCCCCCACTACTCTGCTGCACACCCACAATGGCTGGCTTTGGTGTTGTGGGCTCAGGGTGGCACAATTCCCGCCGTGTGTCTCTAGTGTTGTCCCCTATGGTGCTATGGGTCAGTGAGGGACACTGTGTTCATGGTGGGGCCGGCCACTGAGGCTGTAAACCTTAACAAGAGCAGAAAGCCTCATCTTTCCCTCTTGGAGCAGCTGGTGGGTTCAAACTGATGACCTTGCAGTAAGCAGCCCAACATTTAACACACTATACCACAAGGGCTCCTCCAGGAAAGGAAAACACAGAAAAATAGGTTTGGCTTGGGCATGAGAATCTAAGATGATCTAGATTGTAGAGTATGGAGTCTACATGTGTGAATAGCCGGCAGGCAAATCAATATACAGATATAGATATCAGTAATGACAGCTGAATTGAAGGTGTAAAATTTGGAATCATCTAATTATAGTCATCTGCTTATAGATGATCAAGAGACTTCATCTGGATGGAATAAAAGTGTGGAAGGAAAGAAGTAAGGAAACTTCATACAAAGAGAAGGCTGAAAAGAAATGTTACTAATTTAACAGCATGGCCAAGGGTTGATTTTGCTTCAAGGTTAAACTCCAACACCCACTTTATAGCAGTTATTGATAGTTTGTGGCAATGGTCACTGTGGTTTTATAATCTTGGCTGTTCAGATTGGGTAAATTCTATTGCTTTGTTCTGAAATTCAGTACTTGATCCTCTCCCATTTCCACTGTACAATTGAGCCCAACAGGGTTGTTATGGATCAGAATTGATTGAATGGCAGTGGGGTGTTTTTGGTTTTTATTGATCCCATGCTGTGAGTTTTTCATTTGGGTTATTATAATTTGCAGTTTAGAGTTGCAGTATACAGTTGCATACTTTCTATATGTTTTCTTTCTTTCATTTGCAATTTCCCACTGAAGCACTTCTATTGTGGCTGTTTTAAAACGCTTTTTGGATAATTTGGATAATTCCAACATCTGACTTGTCTTCATGTGAATGTAGGTTGATTGACTTTTCTCATTTGGGTTGTGATTTTCCAGGTTCATGGTATGATGGAACTCTTGCTATACTTAAATTTTCTAAAAGCAGTCACTCTGCTGAAGTTTAGCACAAAACCTCTTGTATACAATTGTGTTCCGATAACAATATAATTATCGGACTTGGCTGTGTTGTTTTAGTTAATTCTTCTGCTTCTATTGTGATACCTGTTGATTCCTGCCAAAGCTGAGTAGCCGTGTGGTGTCTCTGAGTAGGAAAAGCCAATCCCAGCTTATAGGTACGGAGAAAGCTTCAAAGCAAGGTAGCTTGTGGTGAAATCTTCCCCTGCTGGTGCTTCACTATATTGCTAAGTAGGGAAGGATGTCTCAAGCCAGCAGGGATAACAGGGTGTTTTAACTTGAAGTCAGCAGATTTCATTCTGCCTTCCCTTTTCTATAGTCACCAGATGCATGTGGAGTGTTTTCTGGAATCCCCATTCAATTTTAGGAGGTCTGTTGCTAAATTGAATGCTAAGAGTTGCTGGACCTGAGTGGGTTAGGGTTATAGCATACTGGATTGCTATTTTCCTCTCTCAGTCCTGAAGTCCCTAGCCAGTCTATATTCCTCTTTCTACATTTTGGGGCTCTTTTGGTAGTGTCTAGATCATTATGTCCAGAGTTCATTTATATTCAGAGAGAGAGGAGTCAATAACACCTGTCTTGATTGGAAGCCAAACTGATATTTTTTAAACCATGAACTTTATGTGTTGAAAATGAATTATAGGGAGTCAGAGAATATGGGAACAAAACAGACAGAAATAGTATATTAGTCTAAGTACCATGATCATATTTTGGACTAAAGTGGTATCAACAGAGATGGAAAGAGAGTAGTACGGTTATGTTCAGAGCTAAAACAAACAAAACTTGCTGATGTGTTGGTTTGGGGAGATTTGTGCTACGGCAACTAATTAATGGAGGGTAGCATATTGTTAAAAATATTTCCTATATCCCTAGTTAGAGCAAACTCACCAGAAACATAATGCGTTCCTTCCTTAAATGCATGTGCTGAGATTTTACTTCCTGATGTGAAGCAAGATTACACACTCAAATTTATAAACACCGTTCCACCCAACTCTTCTAGTTTCTCAGATTATTGACTGCAATCAAGCTGAAAACTTCCTATTGTTTGCAAATTAAACCCATTAATTAACTTCAATCCCCAGAGTATGCTTGGTTGTCTTTTGCCTACATATTGACTACCAGCCATAAATATTTTGTTATTAGAGTGTATTTATTGTGCAGTGACTTAAATACTCTAGATAAGGATTCACTTACTTTGTTCAGTATGCTAAAAAATACCACCTGGAGTCTTACAGAATGCCTTAGTCACCATCACAATGTTCCACAAAGAATTTCTTCCTATTTTGGAATTCATCTCGCAGCAAATGAAATGTGGTTATAGGCCCATGTTCATGGAATTTACTGGACTTACCATTTTCTTGGTCATTTTGGAACAGCGAGCTTGATAGCATGGTGGAAGGGCTTTCTGAAGATTAAATTATAGAATCTGCTAGGTGACAATACCTTTCAGGGCTGGAGCAAAGTTATCCAGGATGCTGTACATGGTTTACATCAGTGTCTAATATATGGTACTGTTTTTCCCATTGTCAAGATTAACATGTCCATAAAGCAAGGTGCATAAAAAGGAATAGTACTAAAGGACAGACTCTGGGGCCAAAGCATGGTACCACATTGGACCTGACTGAAGGACACGCCTAGAGATAAAAAATCAGACCTTGATCTATTTACAGGTTTTTCTTTCTTTTTAAATTTTTTCTTTTAATTAATTTATTCTTCTATGGGTAATTTGTTTCCTTTTTTGTTGTCATCACTGTGTTCTCACTCATCACCTTTCTTGCTATGGCTTGATGCTTGGTGCATATTATTATCTCTACGGATCTATCTAGATAAGATATACTGGATGAATAGTCTGGAGGAGAAAACTATGGGACCAATGGTTCCGGGGGTACATGGGAGAGGGGGAGGATGGGACAAGGAGGTAGTGCTGACCAACCCAGTTACAGGGGAGTAATAAGTGATCCAAAATCAGTAGCAAGGAGGGTGTGAGAGGCCTGGTAGTGATTCAGCAAGGGCAAGGTAACCGAGAGAAATTACTGAAACCCAAATGAAAGCTAAGCATGATAGTGGGACAAGAGGAAAGTAAAAAAAGAGGAAAGAACTAGGTGACAAAGGGTATTTATGGAGGTCTAAAGACTGGAATGGACATATGTAAATATATTTATATGAATGTAGGGAAACAGATCTATGTGCATATATTTATAGGTTTAGTACTAAGGCTGCAGATGGACATTGGGCCTCCACTCAAGCACTTACTCAATGCAAGAACACTTTATTCTATTAAATTGGCATTCCAGGATGCACACCTTCCCAACACGATTGCTGAAGAAAAATATGTGCATAAGCAAATGTGGTGAAGAAAGCTGATGGTGCCTGGCTATCAAAAGATATAGCATATGGAGTCTTAAAGTCTTGAAGCTAAACAAGAGGCCATATAGCTGAGAAGCATCAAAGCCCACATGGAAGAAGCACACCAGCTTGGCTGACCACGAAGTGTAAAAGGGACCAGTTACCAGATATCAAAGAATTAAAAATCATATCAGTGGGTGCCCACCTTCCTGACATGACCACTGAAGACACACGTGTGCATAAGCAAATGTGGTGAAGAAAGCTAATGGTGCCAGGCTATCAAAAGATATAGCATCTGGGGTTTTAAAGGCTTGAATATAAACAAGCAGCCATCTAGCTGAGAAGCATTAAAGCCCACATGGAAGAAGGAAACCAGCCTGTCTGACCACAAGGTGCAGAAGGGACCAGTTATCAGACATCAAAGAACTAAAAATAATATCAATGGGTGCCCACCTCCCTGATACGATCAATGAAGACAAACGTATGCATAAGCAAATGTGGTGAAGAAAGTTGATGGTGCCCAGCTATAGTGTCTGGGGTCTTAAAGCTCGAAGATAAACACGTGGCCATCTAGCTCATAAGCAACAAAGCCCACATGGAAGAAACACACCAGCCTGTGCGACCACGAGCTATTGAAGGGATCAGGTATCAAGCATCATGGAACAAAAAATCATGTCATTGAAAATGTGGATGAGTGCAGAGTGGAGACTCAAAGCCGATTGGTAGCCAACCGGACACCCCTTACTGAAGGGTTGTGGGGAGGAGATGAACCAGGCAGGGTGCAGGGTAGCAATGATGAAACATATAACTTTCCTCTAGTTGTTAAACACTTCCTCCCCCTCACTATCATGATCCCAATTCTACCTTACAAATCTGGCTAGACCCGAGGATGTACATAGGCACAGATAGCAACTGGAAACAGGGAATTCAGGATAGATGATTCCTTCAGGACTGGTGGTGAGAGTGGCGATGCCTGGAGGGTGGAGAGAATGTGGGGTAGAAAGGGGGAACTAATTACAAGAATCTACATATAGCCTCCTCCCTGGGGGAGGGACAGCAGAGAAGAAGGTGGGGGAGACATCGGACAGTGTAATATATGACAAAATAGTAATAATTTATCAACGATGAAGGGTTCATGAGGTAGGGGGGAGTGGGGAGGGAGGGGCAAAATGAGTAGCAGATATTAAGGGCTCAAGTAGAAGGCAAATATTTTGATAATGATGATGGCAACAAATGTACATATGTTCTTGACACAATGGATGAATGTATGGATTGTGATAAGAATTGTACGAGCCCCCAATAAAATGATTAAATAAATAAATAATTTTCAAAATCAAAAGAAAAAAAAGGAGTAGTACTGTGATGCTTAGCCCTTCAGGGAATTGTCAGGTCCTGCAGATAATTCCAGGTTGTTTTATATAGGGGGAGTTAGCAAGTTCTACCCACGTGATTTGAATGGAGCCAGAGAGCGCTGTGCTCATTCTCACACACATACTGCAGCAGGGTTAAAGCCAAAGGTATATTTAAGGTTCACTTCAAAAGAGATTAAGTGGGTCCCTCTTACTAGAGAAGAGAGGAGGAGGACATTGTCTAGGGTAATATTTGTTGTTTTTAAAGAGCACTTTCTAGGGGAGGGCAGCACCATAGAAGCTGCTTTCTAATTAGTAACTAATTTCATCCTTGAGTTTTCTACATATATATATTTTAAAATTTTATCGCAGGCTACAAATTGTGTCAGGATATCTTCAGTCTTATCTCAGGTGAAAAATTTGGGTAAGATGTTTTAGAATGTCCATCCAGCCTGACTTCAATGTTGAGACATTTACCAGGTGTGGTATCTCTGGGCCCATTGTTTATTTTTTCTAGTTAGTAGATTGCTTACTCCCTTAACAATTAGAATGATGCTGCTTAGTAATCCTTCCCTTATCAAATAGAATATTCATTCCTAGCAAGCATTTCTTTGGCAAGCAGCAGCCCCTGGCCTTTCTCAGTACCCCTAGCTACTGTCCCCAAGAGACCCACTAGCAAAATTTTGCTTCCTGTGGGGGGAGGTCAGATGCTCACAGGCATCTTCCCTGAAGGCAGTCCCTGCCAGACAGCTGTCTCCCCACACCAGAGCCTTGGGGGGCCTGCGACCATTAGCTTGGTTCCTGTAGGTGGAGTTCACACCCCACCGATAATGGTCTCTATCAGTTGAGCCATGGAATAGGCCAAACCGGTTCTGTGACATCCAAGGCTAAGCTGCCATCCCAAGTCTAGGATCCGCCCATCTTGCCACATGTATACCCCCAATCGCTCTTCCTATTGCCTGTATGTCCCTAGACCACCCCCTCTCATTATTGTATTACCTATAGCACAGCCCCTTCCTGTGACGTATGTCCTCACCTGTAATTAGGGGGCTTGCATGTCCCCAGAGAATATAAAAAGCCTGGGCTAGCATTAAAGGTTCTCGCTCTCTCCCTCCACGTGGACCACCAAGCGGGGCTGAGGTGAACATGCTACCATGAATTGTGTCTGACTCCATTTATCTCAATACTTCTCTTTTACCTCTCATGCTCTCTATAACTTTACTATGATCTTTACTTATTATCGCTGTACAATTGCACCTACCGGACCCATAATGTGTTAGGGGCTTGCTTCTCCTGACAGCTTCCTGTCCTATTGATCCTGTACTGTGCTGGTCTAGTGGTCTTTATTCCAAAGGGAGGGATACTTCTATCAGGAGACATAGCAATGATTCAATTGAACTAGGAATTAGTGTTAACATTTGACCACTTGACCACACATATTGGCCACTTGACCACATGCCTCTAAATCAACAGGCAAATATAGGAATCACTCTACTGGCTTTGGTTATTGGTTCTGATTCACAAAGGGGATTGGACTGTTATACAATGAAAGAAAGGCAGAGCATGTCTTGAATACAGAAGATAAGAATATTTTTTTGTATTACCATGCTTAAACCCTGAGTATGTGATAGGTTGGACAATAGCTTCAATGTCAGTAGTTTGAACTCACCAGTCACTCTTTGAGGGAATCTTGAGGCCTTCTGTTCCCATAAAAGGTTTACAGTCTTGGAAACCTACAGAGGCTATTCTTGTCTGTCCTATAGGGTCTTCATGAGTCAGAATTGTCTTGATAGCAGTGAGTTGAGTACTTAAAGTTAGTGAAGAGAAATAATAATCTAATTTATGCAGGATATATTCCTTCCAGGAATGAAGATTTGAGTCACTTTATCAGAAAACACCATTACTAACTGAAATATTTGTTAAGAGTAAAGGGACTATGGAACAAGTAGTGGAGAAAATATAGTTTCTAATATCAGTTAAGACCACTTGACCAATGCAGAATTTTTGTGGATTTCTTATTATGAATATACATATTATGAATATGTGTGATTTATACATTCGGGGACTTCAACAAGTTTGTGAAAAAATCCTTTATATTTTAATTAATTATTATTATTATTTTGCCTTTAAACATGTTGTTGTTAGGTACCATCAAATCAGTTCTGACTCATACCAAACCTGTGTAAGGAAGAATGAAACACAGCCTGGCTTTGCTCCATCCTCACAATTGTTGTCATGTGTGAACCCATTTTTGCAGGTATTGTGTAAGTCTATCTCCTTGAAGGTCTTCTTATTCTTATTTTTTATTATTTTCTGATTTTTTTCGGTGTCATTTTTGAAGGACTGGTGTCTCCTGATAAGGAGCCGTGGTGCTGTAGTGGGTTAGGCTGTTAACTGCAAGATCAGCAATTTGAAGCCACCAGCTGCTCTATGGGATAAAAAATGAGGCTTTCTATTCCCATTGACATTACAGTCTTGGAAACCCAGAGGAAGTTCTATACTCTCTTACAGGGTTGATATGAGTACAAAATGACTCAGTGGCACTGAGTTTGGTCTCTCTGATAACATGTCCAAAGTATGTGAGCAAAGTCTCACCATCTTTGCTTCCAAGGAACATTTGATTGTACATCGTCTCAGAAAAATTTGTTTGTCTTTTGGCAGTCCATGGTACTGTCAATATTCTTCTCTAGCACCATTATCCCAGTGTATTGACTCTTCTTTGGTTTTCTTTATTCAATGTCCAACTTTCATATGCACATAATATGATTGAAAAAATCCATGTTTGGGGTCAGATACACCTTGGTCCTTAAAGTGACACCTTGCTTTTCTGCACTTTCTTGACTATAGAGAAGATAAAAAGCAATAAGAAAAACATTATAAAGTAAATATAAGCTGAATTGAAAGTTTCTAAGGACAGCCCAAGGAGACTAAGTAAAGTATTATAATTAAACACACACAGATCTGAAGTAAGAAAATCAAAAGGGAATAACACATTCAGTACATGCTAAGATGAAAGAATTGAAGACAAAAATTGTCCTTGTGTTGAAGGATTCTATAGGCAAAATGTAAAAAATACACCAAGTCACTCTACCTAAAAGAACTGCTTGACATTCAAGAATTCAAGAAGCAGAATGTGTATGGTATTGAAAGAAGAAGTATGAGCTTCATTGAAGGCATTAACAAAGAAACAAGGCATTGACAAAATGTCAGCTATGCTTAAACAAACTGATGCAATGCTGGAGATGATTTCTGGTTAGGCAATGAAATTTGGGGAAACAAACTATCTGGCCAATCAACTGGAAGACATTCATATTTGTACCCATTCCAAAGAAAAGTGACCAAACAGAATGCAGAAATATTTGAACAATATCATTAGTATCACATGCGAGTAAAGTTTTGCTGAGTATTAGACAAAGGACTTATGGTAGTATATCAAAAGGGAACTGGCAGAAATTTAAGTCAGAATCAGAAGAGGACATGGAGCAAGGGATATCACTGCTGACAACAAACAGATCTAGGGTAGAAGCAGAGATTATTAAAAAGAGATTTCCTTTTATGTTGTTAAATATGAAAAACAATCTGACTAGGTAGATAATAACAACTGTGGATACCCTTGTAAAAAAATCACAGATCCTATCTATACCAGTGTACATCCTTTTGTCCAGCCGGATTTGTAAGGTAGAATTGGGATCATGAGAGTGGAGTGGGGAGGAGGGAGGAAGCATTTAAGAACTAGAGGAAAGTTGTATGTTCCATCATTGCTACACTCACTTTGGCTGGCTCATCTCCTCCCCGCGACCCTTCTGTGAGCGGATGTCCAGTTGCCTAGAGATGGGCTTTGGGTCCCCACTCTGAACTGCCCCTCATTCACAATGATATGATTTTTTTCTTTGATGCCTGATACCTGATCTCTCCCACACCTCGTGATCACATAGGCTGGTGTGCTTCTTCCATGTGGCCTTTTTTGTTTCTCAGCTAAATGGCCGCTTATTTATCTTCAAGCCTTTAAGACCCCAGACTCTATATCTTTTGATAGCCGGGCACCATCAGCTTTCTGATGAACCCCTCAGGACCATTGCTGAGAATGGTGATACCGGGATGGTGGAGGGAAGGTGAGGGAGAACAGATTACAAGGATCTACATATAACCTCCTTCCTGGGGAAGTGGGTTAAGGGTTGGATGGTTTTAGATATGACATAATCATAATAATTTATAAATTATCAAGGGTTCATGGGGGAGTGGGAAGGGGGCGGGGAATGAGGAGTGGATACCAGGGGCTCAAGCAGAAAGCAAATGTTTTGAGAATGATGAGGGAAACAAATGTACAAAAGTGCTTGACACAATGGAAGTATGTGTGGATTGTGATAAGAGTTGTACAGGCCCCCAATAAAATGATTTAATAAAAAATTTCATGGAGTACTTCATAGTACTCATTCAGAATCTACACATAGATCAAGAGGTAGTTGTTTGAAAAGTACAAGGAGGTACCAAGTGGTTTAAAATCAGCAAAGGTGCCAGAGTTGAATCCTTTCACCAAATTTATTAAATCTGTATGTTCAGAAAATCATCCAAGAAGCTAGACTATATGAAGAAGAATGTGGACTAAGAATTGGAGAAAGGCTCATTTAACAACCTGTGATATGTTTTGCAGGTGGCACAACATTGCTTGCTGAAATGGCAGAGGACTTCAAGCACTTACTGATGAAGAGCTAAGGCTACAGCCTCCAATATAGATTACAACTCAATATAAATAAAAAAATCCACAACAGGACCAATAAGCAACACCATAATAAACAGTAAAAAAGATGAAAGTTGCCATTTCATGTGGATTTACAATCAACATCCATGGAAGTAGCACTCAAGAAGTCAAACGACAGATTTCATTGGGTTGATTTGCTGCAAAAGACTTATTTAAAGTAGTAAAGGGTAAAGAAGTCTCTTTGAGGTCTAAAGTTTACCTGACTCAAGTAATGGTATTTTCAATCATCTAATACGCGTGCAAAAGCTGGAAATGAATAAGGAAGACTGAACGAGAATGAATGAGTTTGAATTATGGTTTTGACAAATATTATTGACTGTGTCATGGACTATGTTGAAAGAGATACAACCAGAATGCTGCTTAAAAGCAAGGATGGTGAGCTTTCATCTCACATACTTTGGACATGTTATCAGAAAAGACTAATTCCTGGAGAAGGACTGGGTAATGGATTACTATAACAGAGGAAGATCTTGAAGTAGATGGATTGATGCAGCAGCTAAAACAATGGGTTCAAGCATATGAAAGATTGTGAGGTCTGGACAATGTTTTGTTCTGTTGTACATAGGATCATTATGAGTTAGTACTGACTCAATGTTACCCAACAATAATAACACTGTACACACTTACACATACACACACAGGAGGAGATTTAACATTAACCAAGGATTTATCATTCACCCTGGAAATGAACGAGTGCATATTTTGTACAAACAAATAAATTCTATCATGCCAGGCAGGAATATAACTTGGTTGTTGCCCTTATTTGGATATTTTCACAAAAAATATCAATTCTGACTTATGGTAGCCTTATAGGTCAGGGTAGAACTGCCCCTGTGGGTTTCCAAGACTGTAAATCATTTTCATGTTTATTACAATAGTTTAGTATACTTTAACTAACACAGGTAGTTAGGTTCTAAGTCAGTCCCAGCTCACATAGATATTATATACAATAGAACAAAACATTGCCTGGTCCTATGCCAGTCTCCCAATCACTCATATGCTTAGCCCATTGTTGCAGCCACTGTGTCAATTGGTCTCATTGAAGAACTTCCTCTCTTTCCATTTCTGTATTTACTAAGATTATGCCCTTGCACAGGGATGTGTCTCTCCTGATAATATATCCAAAGTATTTGAGCCATAGTCTTAACATCCTCACTTCTAAGAAGCATTCCTATTGTACTTATCCAAAACACATATGCTCTTCCTTCTGGAAGCCTACATTCAATATTCTTTGCCAACACTGTAATGCAAATGATTAATTCTTCTCTGGACCGTAACTCTTTATAGGAGATGAAAGCCTAGATTTTCTCCTGAGGAGCAACTGGTGGTTTTGAACTGCTGATCTTGATGTTAGCAGGCCAACGCGTAAGCACTATTTCACCAGGACATTAATATGGTTTAAAAATATGACAGGGGCAGACTGTGAATGGTTAATTTTATGTGTCAACTTGGCTAGGCTATGTTGTCCAGTTGTTTGGTCAAACACTAGTCTACATGCTGACACTAGTCTACATGAAGTATTTGCTTGTGCAAATATGAACCAGTTGGCTTTAATGAAAGCAAATTATTCTCCCATCATATAAATGAGCTTAATCCAATCAATTGCAAATATTAGAGGATAAAGGGGATTCTCCTTTCCCTTTCACTTCAGACATAAGACTATATATAGATACCTTTCCAGAATTTATATTGCTCCCTCACTGCCTGATCTACCAATCTTGGGAAAAAACAAGATTGCGAGAACTTCCACCCTGTCTAGCTTGTTCCCATAATCATATAATGGTAATCATATAATGCTATAAGTCAGTTCCTAAAAAAGAAACTTCTCTCTACAAACACACACACATGTATAGGGCAAGCAGAATTATTCAAAATCATATAAACTTTTATTAATATTAACAAAATGTGAAGCCATTATTCCCTGACATTTCCTCCATCTTCGACAATCTGTCTGCCTTCTGAAGGTAGCAGTAGATATAGTGTTTCTTTTTGAGTTTTTTTAATCTCTCTCTTTTTTAATCGTTTTATTAGGGGCTCATATAACTCTTATCACAATCCATACATACATCAATTGCGTATAGCACATTCTATCTCTCTAAATATTCCCTGAATAGTTTTTTTGATTCACACCACACCAAAATGGCAGTTTGGGTGTCTCTGAGGGGCTCAAATTGTGTTTACTTTAAATAGTCTTTGAGGTTGGGGAACAAAAAGGACCTTGAAGGAGCAAAATCAGGGCTGTAGGGTGAATGGAGTAAGGTTTTCCAATGAAAATCTTGCAGATCAGTGTGTTAGATTAAGTTATCTAGGCAAGTGAAACCAGTGTTTCTTGCTTATGTAAGTATACAGAAAGAGATTTATTTCTATAGATAGCTCACATAGTTTTAGAATTGGGTAAGCTCAATCTAGTTCAGGTCTGTGGGTCTCATGTAAGCTATAAGTTTCTTCTGATTCATATAGCTGCAGAAGCTGATGAGCAGGAAGCTGGAAGATGAATCAGGAAGACCACAGGTTGCTGGATGCATAACTAGAGGCCAGAAGTCTGCTGATAGCTCCTTTGATCAGCAAGTGATATAAAAGGAGGTTGATGCAGGATCTGAATCCAGCAGAAGTGAGCTAACTTCTGCACACTATCTATACTGAATAGGCTACACCCTGAATGAAACTTCTGTCAATTTGTATCAAACCTATGATCAGATTAACTGTTAGACTGCTTAACTGAGGATCCCATCGTGGGGTTGACCACCCTATGTTAGATACTATCAAGGGAGAATACTGGCCCACCCAAGTTGACATAAATCCTATCACAGACAGCTCTTGTTACTCTTGAAAAATGAGCAGGTGCATTATTGTAATGGAAAACATTTCTTCTGTATAGCTTTCCTGAATTGTTTCTCACCAATGAAGTTTTCAACTTTCTTAAAACATAAGCATAATAAGCCTTAAGATAGGTCTATGCTTTTTGAGAAATATATCAATATTGTCTCTTTGCAGTCTCCACCCAACACAACACCCCCCAGCAAAAAACCAAACCAAACCCAGTCTCTATAACTTTATAAGTTGATCTGACACAGGTTACTCTTTTGAATGGATCTTAATTTGAAGATAACCTAATGATATTAAGACAGATGTATTACTGAGAGAACTTATTTACAGCCATCTTCTGACTGTAAAGTTATGTTTAAACATTTTTTTGTTTGGAACAAACCCATGCATATATGAACTGGGGCCTTAATAGCAATACTTTTTAAAACTTACCTCTCTCTCTCTTTCTGTCTCTCTCTCTCTCTCTCTCTCCTTATGAATTTCTTTCTCTAGAGGACCCAAAGACAGAATTTAGGACTACCTTTTCATCTCCACAACCCAAAATCTATAGGCTGTACAAAGGACTCAAAAACTTACTGCCATCAAGTCAATTCTGACTCATATCAAACCTATAGGATAGAAAAGAACTGTTCATGGGTTTCCAAGACGGTAACACTTTATGGGAGTAGAAAACCTCATATTTCTTCCAAGGAGAAGTTTGTGGTTTCAAACTGCTGGCCTTGTGCTTACCAGCCCAATGCATAACCCAAGGACAGGCAGACATAAATTGTATTTCTCCCTTTCCCAAGTGTTCATAGTCACAAAATTGCAGAGACCAAAAGGACTGTCACAATCATCGAGTTCAATTTCTCAGTGTTTCAACAAATACTTTAATGGAAAGGCTTGGCTGCATAAAATAAGAGGTTAGTCAACATTCCTTGCAGTGCCACTGTGCCAGGAATTTGGAGAATGACAAGCTTCAGTAGGAGCGTCTGGCCTCAGAAGTTGTAAGTACTTATGGCAACAATTACCGTTCTACTCACTTCTCTGAAAGAGTACACTTCCAAGTAGAATCAAAAAACAATTTGTATCTTCAATTCCCACCCTTATTCTTCATCATACCAACATTCTTAGTCCTTAGTTCAGATTTGACTTATCGTCTTTCCTCATTCAGTCTCAGATCAAGGTGAAGTTGCCCAGGTCCTGAAAAGGTAGTGGAAACCTAATCAATGAATTTCTTCTCTTGGTACTTCATTTGTGAAAAGGATCCAGACTTTTGATGTGTCTGTGGATGATATCTGACCCTCAAAGTCCAGGTTTTCAAATGAGAAAATTAGCAATGCAGGATCTTAGGAAACTCTTCTTGCTCCAGGTGCCCAAGAAACAAAAGGATAATGCATGAACATACCATTTCTATGTAAATAAATAAATGAAAATGTTTCCAGATATTTTTGATTCTCATGCATGCCCAATTTGATGTTGGAATCAGTCCATGGACTTCTGAGAGTGTATATGCTTCTTGGTTGGAGGTGGCGGCGCATCCCTAGGCCTGAGATGTTACTGCTTGAGGGACAGAAGCTTGAAGCTATCATCCAGGATTGACCTCCTGTTACGCCGGAGCTTTCTTTGTCTATGTTGGTAGCAGACCACTCCACCAAGACTAATAGCAATAAGTAGAAGGATGATACCTGTAGCAATCAAGGCAGAGGCCACCATCTCGATATCCTTTATGGGGATCTGCATGCCTAGCATTCTCACATTACCTTCTGCAATGTCTCCAGAAATTGCTGCTGAAATGGAGCAAGACAAAAATGGGCATTATGGACAAGGAAAATATTTTTAAATGCATCTATCCCTCACAAGAATAACTGGTAAATACATATTCAGATATTACAGGGAATCAGCCAAACAACATATTTTTGGATGGGTCTTTAGGGATTACTGCAGCCTCTTTGTGAATATGTATAAACATATTTTTAAGGACTATAACTGAGCTGTTTAGATTGAAGGAGACAAGGATATGATTCTTCACTCACTAAGCCTTATTTTATCTTTCCTTGTTAAAAGTTGAATTCTGTCCCATTTAAAGATAGTTTGAAGTTCTAACCTCTGTACCTATGAATGAGACCATTTGACAAGAGGGTTTTTCTTTTGTTAATCCACTTTGAATAGACACAGAGATACACAAACATGGGAAGATCCTACATGAGGAGCTATCTATAAATGAAAAACTTCCCTGAGGTACCAGAATCTGAAAGAGAAAAGGAATCATCTTCTAACCAGAGAGCTTAGCCCTGTTGACACCTTGAATTTGGACTGCTAATCCCTGAAACAATGATATATTAAATTTCTGCTTTTTAAAAAATCTACTCATGATATTTTTGTTATTGTAGCACTAGAAAAATAAGAAACTCTCATAAACCTGCTCCACCCCCAGACACATTCTAGTCCTCTGTAGGGCAGTTCATAAAATACTAAACCAAATCCTTATCTTCTCCAAGCACAGAAGAAAAACCTCTTAACTAAATTGATGACCTTTAGAATCTCTCCAAGTTCTCACAACTACCTGAATTTTCTTTGTCCAGGACAAATAGCATAGGGAGTGAAGCACTATTTGGACCCAGATTGTGTAGGATGAAAACTTCTATTTTCTTGCAGAGTCTAAATGACTCACCCCAAAGGTTAAGTAATTTGATACTCATAGGCAAAGGAGGAGTTTAGAATGTTTGTTCTAAGGTAACACTCTCCCTGTAGGGAATTGATAACTGTACTGTAGCTAATTAACCCACAACCTAGCAGGACCCATATATTTTTTCCTCTTGTACATTATATTGGAGGTGAAGACAACAGCTTCCAACTAGGAATGAGACTGCTTCCCCCAAACGTAGGTGATTGAGAGTATGTACACATCAGATAAAATAAACCAGCTGAGAGAAGTTCAGCTTTTTCCCTCTGGCTTCTGAAGTCTTACAGAAATTTCAGGATATAAGACTTGTGATATCAACTTTCTGGTAATGTGTGTTCTATTTTCTAGACACCCTACTCCCTCCCCCGACACATATACACCACATACTAATTAGTCTGTGCATCAATCTCCCTACCTTCTCCAATCTCTTTGGTGATAGTGGTTATAGTGTTTACGGATTCTGAAAAAGAAAAAAAAGGCATGATGTTAGTTTTTATTATTATTCATACATATTATGAGGCATGCTGTGGGAGATCAGTATTATTTGGGGAATTTTTTCTATGGTAAAGAAAATAAAATAAAGGTGCATAGAATTAACTATTTGTTAAAGTCAATATTTGTACACCGATTTGATTTTGAGAGGTGGCACAAAATATGAACAAGAATACAAGCTTGGGATTCCACAATGCAAGTTACACTTCTGCCATTATTTATGTATTTATTGGTATTTCCTTTATTCTTATTATTGCTGCCTTCTTTCTTTTTCAACTCTGACTTTAGGAAGCCTCTGTTCCTTATCAAACATACTCCCTACATATTTAATGTCTTCTCAGAATACGTCTTTGTCTTCTTGATTTATTGAGATTGGACTATTCTCTCAGGATTTTGTTTCTTTTACATATTTTCAGTAGTGTCTTAAGAGTATTGTTTCTCCATCTTTGTTGAAACACAAATTATTTGCCCAGATAAGCCACAACCATATCTTGTTACTTTTACCTAGCAGTTTCTATCATTCATAGAAGCCTTTGTTACTTCACTTAGAAACTTATCCTTTTCCTTTAATTCCCACCGTGAGCGTTGACTCATACAATCCTTATGCCTCACATATTCGAGAACCCAGAACACCAATTAATTTTATTTTTACCAACTATTCCATGGTTACATGGACTTTGCTACCCAGAATGGGTACATTTAAAATATATCATCTAACACCCACCTTCTATCCTTTATTCTATTACACCTTTCTTCCATTACCCCACATTAAGATCTTTAGCTTTTACCTCTTCAATTTTCCCCAATCTATTCTGGTCAGGCTAAACTCCAACTACTAACTAAATTTCACGTTTGTTTATTAATTGAACTACCAACTCTCCAGGAGTGTCACAACCATATACTTAAATATCAGTAACTGCTTTTCCTGTATTTTTGTCTGGTGTGTTGGTTGCTACTGTAGAAAAAACGCGTATAGAGTAGTATTCCTTGCACCCAACTACAATTAAGTCATTGATGCTGCCTAGAAATAATGTTTACTTACCATGATCCAGAGTGTAGTAGGTTAATAATTAGGGTGCTAATCACAAGGTTGGCAGTGCAAACCCACCAGTTGCTCCAAGGGAGAAAGATAAGGCTTATAATATCAAAAATCCTAAGGAGCAGTCATGTAGGGTCGCTATGGTTTGACTTAGCTCAATGGCAGTAAGTGATGGATAGAGTGACCATATGAAAACTTTGCTCCACTCATAGTCTCTTCCTCAAACTTTCACTCTTATCAGATGATGCTGTCTCCTCTATTACAGAGCAAATAGAGATCATAAAACAGCAACTCTCTTTTTGTCAAGTCTCCCACTCCAATCTAAACATTGATCTTTATATTTTCTGTCTTCTCTCTTCTACAGTAGAAAAGATTACCTCCTCTTGATGTTCACTAACAATTCATCTTAGCTCTTGTTCTCATCTGCTTCTGCCTCACCAGAAAGCCTATTAAACAATTAGTCTAATCCTTCTTATCTATCTTTAACACACCTCTATGATGGACTTGTTAGCACATATAAAATTGGAGTAGCGTCAAATTATACCACAACAAGGAATAAACAAATAAAAAGAAAATAGATAATATTTATAGGCTGGCTCATTTTAATTCATATGGAAGGAAGAGATCACTTATCTATGGGATGTTCCATATTTGGAATAACCCATTACATATGGAGATATCCTGATGTGTTGAATCTCTAGCATCTTGTTGTTATTAGGTGCTGCTGAGTTCATTCCAACTCATAGTGACCCTGTGTACAACAGAACAAAACACTGTTCAATCATATACCATCCTCACAATTGTTATGTTTGAGCCCATTGCTGCAGCTACTCTGTCAATCCATCTTGTCGAGGGTCTTCCTTGTCGAGGGTCTTTCCCAGGGATATGTCCTCCTGATAACATGCCCAGAGTATATGAGATGATGTTTTGTATGGAGCATTGTGGTTTCACTTTTTGCAAGATAGATTTATTTTCTTTTTGGCCATGCATGGTACTTTCAATATTCATTGCAAATACCATAATTCAAATACACCAATTCTTCTATGGTATTCTTTATTCAATGTCCAATTTTCATATGCATATGAGGCAATTGGTAATACGATGGCTTGGGTCAGGTGCACTAGTCCTCCAAGTAACATCCTTGTTTTCACCACTTTAATGGAGTCACATGCATCTCTTGATTGCTGTTTCCATGAGCATTAATTGTTAATCCAAGCAAGATGAAATCTTGATGTTACCTATTTGTCCAATTGTGACTAAAAGTACTTTTCCTTATATTAGGTTGTAATCCATTTTGGAGGCTGAAATTCTTGATCTTCATCAGTAAGTGCTTAAGGCTTCCTTGCTTTCAGCAAGCAAGGTTGTGCCATCTGCATATTGCAGTATGTTAGTATGCCTTCCTCAAATTCTAATGCTGCATTCTTCATCATGTAATCCAGCTTCACTGTTAGCATCGTGATGACATCTCAATTTATCTCTTTATTTTGGTTCTTCTGATTTAGAGAACACAAAAAGTAATTATGTGCAGCTATGCGGATTTTGGGAGCTCTGGTGGCATAACTGATTACATATTGGGCTACTAACCACAAGGCCAGCAATCTGAATAAATGAATAGCTCTGACAGATGAGGCTGCTGCTCCTATAAAAATTTACAACTTTTTAAACTCTAGGGAGACATTCTACTCTATTCTATGCGGTTCAAATTACCCAGAAGGAAACAAGTCCCTTTGTGTGTACCAGGAGATTCTAGTGGGTGTCTTACTAACAGAACTTAAGCTGGTGTCTAAAGAAATTGCTCCAACTCATCATTCTCCATAAAAAAAAATAAGGAAAAAGTTTTTTTCAATCTGATAACAACTTTTTCTGGGGTATCTATAAGTTGATAGTCATTTATCTCTTTCTTGTCTTTCCAGAACAGAAAGAACTATCATGCAAAATCCCTCCAAATTAAATCAATTTAGAGGAAATGCTAGAATTCTATTTATTCTCCTTAAGGAAAATAACTCATTGACAAAATTCTTGAAATAGTGTTTCTAACGAATTTCTAAAATAAATGTGTACATAAATGAAATGCATTTCAATGGAAGTAAATCTGAGCTAGGTATTGCTGAATAAAGCCCAGCCAGATTCAAGCTAGGTCAACTTATGTGAACCCAATAGCTATCTAAATGATTAGAGAAGAAAAAGATGGCAAAGATATAATATGATGGAAAATATTAGTGGAGGAATGCTAACTTTTGGAATCAGAAGGAGGAATACAAAAACATTCTTGGGATCTATTCTCTGGGTTAAAGTACTTGAAGATGGTCCATCTAAAGCAATATGACTTTACCTCGTGGCACAACAGTGAAGAGGGTCTCCATACCAGCATGAACATGGTCAGTCACGTGACAGTGCATCAGCCATGTCCCAGGGTTGCTGGCTACCATCTCTATAACCTCAAAGGTCCCTGGGAAGAGATCCACCACATCTGCCCGGTAGGTTTCTCCATTCTGTAAGAGAGATTGGGGGTAGAATAGATAAAATAAGCATAAGGACAATACTTCAGAGTTTATAAGACCTAAAATACTGGGTTGTCTACCTGATAGAGATAGAATTCAATATTCCTAGATGATACAGTAGTTTATGGAATTGTTTTACCTCCTATATTTTCTTAAAACCTCCAAAGTAAATGCTTTCAATTACCATTTATGAAGCTCAAAACTAATATTTCCAATCTTTTAAAAAGCCTAAAATCTAAGAATTTGTTTTAAACTTTGACTTATAAGAAAGAGTCACAGAGTATTTCTTTAAGAAGAGGGGTGGGGTGCTTCTTTTTTCCTCCTTCTTATCACATTTATCAGTACTTCTAGATTTCTAAATTTACATGAATGTATGCAACTCTTTCCCTTATGCAAAATGCTCTTTAAAACTTACATTGATCCTTTAATCAAGTAAGCATAAGTCTGATACCAAAGCCAGACAAAGACTCTACAAAAACAGAAAATCACAGACCAATATCACTCACGAAATATAGATGCAATATTTTTCAACAAAATTCTGGCCAAGAACATATTAAAAAAATTAATCATGACCAAGTAGAATCCTTACCAGGGATGGAAGGATGACTCAATTCTAAAACAATAATCAATTTAATCTACCACACAAAAATAGAAACCATATGATCATATCAAATAAATGCAGAAAAATCATTTGACAATATACAACACCCATTTACAATAAGAGCACTCAATAGGATAGGAATAGAAGGGAAATTCCACAACATAATAAAGACACTATATGAAAATCCAAAGGCTAATATCACATTCAATAGGGAAAAATGAAACCTTTCCCCTGAAAATGGGAACTTGACAAGGATACACTTTATCACCATTCTAATAAAACATCCTGCTGGAAGTCTTAGCCAGGACCATTTGAAAACAAAAAGAATACAAGGAAATATATGGTAATTGGACAAAGAAGTAAAGTTGTCGCTATTTTTAGACTATATGATTTTATATATAAAAAACTCCAAGACCTCCACTAAAAGACTGGTGGAAACAATTGAGTGATATGGGAAAGTAGCAGCATACAATATTAATAAGCAGAAATCAATTTATTTCCTATAACCACTTAAGAGAGCATGATAGCCTTGTTATCATGGAAAGTGTATTGGAAATAAGATTATTGCGTATGCGATTAAGTTAAAATTTGATATAGCACTATTTTTACCCATTTTACATTTGTTTTCCTTTTTATTATTCTCTGCCTTATTTTTGACTGAGGTTTTTTTCTCATTTTTTATTATTATTTTTTAGTATCTCTTTCTGTATATGAAATACAGGATAGGTAAATCTATAGATACAGTAATTGGATTAACGGTTTCTTGACAGGGAAGGTTGAAGAGAAATGGGGAGCTACAACAATAAATATAGGAAAGAAGATGATTGTGCAACACTTCTTAATATGAATTAACTATTGAGTTATATGATAGTGAATTATATGCCAATAAAACTATTAAATAAAAAAGAAAATAACATTTACATTAGCCACACAAAAAATGAAATGGCTGTGAACAAACCCAATCAAAGAAAACTACAGAAAATTATTACAAGAAACTAAAACAGATCTACACACATGGAAGAATATCCTGTGTTTATGAATAGAAAAGCTTAATATTGTGAAAATATCAATACTACCTAACACAGTTTACAAATACAACATAATTCCACTCCAAATGTCAATTTCATTATTTCAATAAGTGGAAAAATTACTTACCAACTTCATATAGAGAGGGAAGAAACCTAGAATAAGAACGAAGTAGGAGGCTTCACACTAACCTATCTCAAAACCTACCTACAGAGTCATAGTAGTCAAAGTAGCTGATATTGCTAGCCATAGTAGACAAGATAGGTGATATTGGTGCAATTGTTCGTAATACACTTATGGAACAAGATAGAAAGGTCAGAAATGAAAGCATCCACCCACAGGCAACTGTTTTTTTAAATATCAAAAGATCATTTTATTGGGGACTCTTACAACTCTTCATATATTGACTGCATCAGGCCTGTTTATACATATGTTCCCTTCATTCATTTCTAGCCTTTTACTTTCTACTGAACCCTTGGTGTCAGCTCCCTTTTCCCCCTTGCTCCCTACCACCACCCTCATACCCTCTTGATATATTGTTATTATTTTCATATCTTACACTGACCACTGTACTCTTCCCCCATATTTTCTGTTGCTCTTCCCCTTGGAGAGGAGTATATGGTTATGTGTCAAATGTTGTAATCCATTCCCCCATTCTCCCTTGCTTTCCCCTCGTTCTCCTTATCAATTCAGACTAGACTGGAGCATGTACACAGGTATAGAAAAGAGATGGGGGCTCACAACACACAGAATCCAGGAACAGGAGTGGGAATAGTGATACAGGAAACCAATTTTTTACAGAGCACCAAACAGTAACAACAAAAATTCAATAAGAAAGGGCCATCCTTTACAATAAATGGCACTGAAAAAACTGGATCTTCATCTACAGATAGAAGAATGAAAAAATATGCTTACCTCAGTCTCAAAACAAAATGAACTCCAGATGGATTAAAGACTTAAATGCAAACCCCAATGCTGAAAGGATTATCAATAAGAAAATTGGGACAAATTTATGGCCCTTTATTGCATGGCATAATAAGACTACCAAATGTAATAAAAGAAGCACAGAATAGAAGTCAAAATAGATGACTTGGACCTATTAAAATTAAACACTTATGTACATCAAAATACTTCATCAAAAAAGTAATGGACATGGGACTAATTATTAAAGTATATAGACTTCTGCAACCTCTCAATTATATAAACACCAACAAGTAAAATGTGTGAAAAGGACACTAACAGATGATTCAAAATAGACGATACTTGAATGGCTAAGAAGCACATGAAGAAATACAACAATTAGCCATCCAGGATATAAAAATCAAAACAACAATGAGATTTTACATTCATGATAGCCAAATTTAAAAAAGAGAATAACAAATGCAGGAGAGGTCGCAAACAGACTGGAACTGTTGCACACTGTCAGTGACTTTGTAAATATATACAACCAGTGTGGGAAGCAATATGGTGTCACCTGATATAACTGGGAATAGCAATACAATGCCACCCAGCAATACCTTGGCCGGGAATATTATCACCCCCCCCCCAAAAAAAAGAGAGACAGACACAAACAGCTAGCCCATGTTTACTGCAGTGCAGTTCACAATAGTAAGAACTTGGAAACAGCCTAAATGCCCATCAGTAGAAGAATGGATAAAGATGCTCTGGTACATATACACAATGGAATAATATGCATCACTAAAAACCAGCAATGCAATATTGAAACACCTCATGACATGGAAGGACCTGGAGTCCATTATGCTGGTTGAAGTTAGTCAATCAAAAAAAGATAAATATTGTATAATTCCCCTAATATAAGGACAAACACCAAGACAAATTCAGGGTTCTACTCTCAATTCATGTAATCTAATCAGATCTCACAAGCAATGAAGTAATGAGCTCACTTAGTGGCAATGAAACGTGTGTCACCTAATTTATATATACATAATAAAAATCAGCTCAACAGAGACTTCACTTCAACTAGTGTCTTTTTTTTTTGCATGGGGAGAGAGGCAGAAGATCATTCAGTTGCTGCCATACAACATTATGCAAAGGTCACCACAAACTAAGTTATACCTACAAAATTGATAAGCAGACTTTGCTAGATATTCATGTCAAGATGGAGGAGGAATGTATTTCTTAGAGACAGTGATTGCACTATTGGTGGGTAAATCAGGTGAAGCAACCTCCCATGGGGAAAAATGCACTTACTAACAATTATACAGGAACCAAGGGGAGAATATGATTCAAATTCTGCTCCTAATTGGACACTTTTGACTTAGTTTTATTACAGCACTTAGTGATCCATGTCATGTGCTGCTTGGATTTTAGACTCTGTCTTTTAGAGGTGTTCAAAATTTCATAGGTCACAACATAAAGTGTCATGGTGGAAATAACACTAAGTGAAACTGGCTTTATATCAAATTCACCTGTAGCAGATTTAAGGAACTGAAATGTTCCCTTGGACTTAAAGCTGAGATGTCCTAGCGGGAAAATAAGTAAATGATTGCTATCTCACACACCGTCCCCTAGAAAAAGAGGAAGGAAAATACCAATCACAAAAGAAACAAGATGACAGCAACCAATCAACATTCAGAATTGATAATACTGAATGTGAAAGGACTAACTACACCAATAAAAAACAAAGAGTTACAGACTGGATTAGGAAGCAAGATCCATCAATGAACTGCCGTTAGGAAGCACACTTTAAATTTACAGACTGGGAGTCAAAGAATGGTGAAAATTTTACCAAGTTAATAACAATTTTTAAAAGCAAGCATGGCAGTAGGAATTTCCAACAAATTATAATTCAAGGTAAATGACATAATGATAGGCAAAATATACATTATATATTGATCAAGGGATCAATAGACCAAGGACACATAGCCATAATAAACATATATGTGCCCAATGAATGACCCTCAAAATATTTCAACTAAATCCTAAAGGAAATGAAAAAATAAATCACTAGATCAACTATAATAGTAGGAGACTTCAAAGAAAGATCAACAGGAAAGAAACTCAACAAAGGCATAGGAGAGCAGAATAACACAATAAAAAATCTAAATCTCCTAGATATTTACAGAATTCCTATAGCAACAGTAAAAAATACAAGTTATTCCCTACCCATGGCTCCCATTCTAAAATAATCTTTATGCTAGGCCATAAAGCAAAACTTAACAAATTCAAGCACATAGAGATCATTCGAACCCTCTTTGCAGAACAGAGTGCTGTAAAACTGGAAATCAACAATAGAACCAATAGGAAAATAACACGGACAAACGTATGGAGAATCAACAAAATACTTTTCAAAAAAGACTGGATATTAGCCCAAGTAAGAGACAAAATTAGGAGACTCCTAGAAACAAATTAAAATGACAACACAACATACCAAAACCTATGGGACATACTAAAGACACTTATCAGAAGTCAGTTTATAGCAATTAATGCACAATATTGAGAAACCACTATCAAAATTAACAAAAAGAAAGATCTGGAATTACAGATGAAACAGCTGGCATCAAAACAAATCCAAATGAAACAAAAAGAATAATTACACAGTATTATGAAAGACTATTCTAAAAAATTAATAATCTAGAAGACATGGAAAAACACATAGAAATAAACACTCTTCCCAAATTGATGCAGATGTACACCAATAATATGAACAGGCCCATAGCAGAAGAAAAAATAGACAAGGTCATCAAGACACTCCCAACCAAAAAAAACCCAGGATCAAATGGCATCACAGGAGAATTCTACCAAGATTTATGAGAAAAGTTAAAACTAATTCTACCAAGCTACCATAACCCTGATAACAAAAGGAGGCAAAGACACCACTAAGACAGAATACACCAATATTCCTCGTGAAAAGAGACGCAAAAATTCTCAATAAAACCTTGGCCAATAGAATTCAACTACATATAAAAAAAAATACATCATGACCAAGCTAGATTCATACCAGAGATTCAAGGATGGTTAAATATTCAAAAAACAATGTAACCTACCACACAAAGAAGAAAAAGTATGAGAACTCTATGATTATATCAATTGATGGAGAAAAACATTTGAAAATATCCAACATCCATTCCTAATAAATACAGTTAAAATACAGGAATAGAAGGAAAATTCTTCATCACAATAAAGAAAAACCAACAGCCAATATCACACACAATGGGGAAATGTTAGAAATATTCCCACTGAATATTGGAACCCGACAAGGATGTCTCTTATTCCCACTCTTACTCAACATTTTGCTGGACATCCTGGAAAAACCATAAGACAACAAAAAGACATTAGTGGATTACAACTGGGAAAAGAAGAAGTGACAATTTTGCTATTTGCAGATGATATGATTCTATATAGAGAGAACCCCATGGTGTCCACAATATGATTGTTGGAAACATTTGAAGAATTTAGAAAAGAAAAAGACAAGATTTACAAGCAGAAATCAATTGGATTATTATGTATTAGGGATGAGAATCCTAAAAAATTCATCAAGAAAACAATATCATTAACAATAACCTCACAAAAGTTAAAACGTCTAAGAATAAACCTAACTAAAGAAACGAGACCTGAGGACTCAGGGGAAAATGGTGATTCAATAGGACTCACCCGTCGGGAGCTCCTGCTGCCAGACCAGAAAATAGGGAGGTAAGGTGAAGGAAAAGGGAGGTGGAATCCTGAAATAAAAACTAGAGTACTAGGGTTCCTCCTGAACCCCTTTTTGAGTGTGATTTTTCACTTACAAATCAAACCAAGCACGCTCTAACATGCTCTAGCTTTGGTGAGCCCATGGGTGCCAGCTGAATAGTTCCTTGTGCCCTTGCCGGGAACAGCGATTTCTCCAGGCTGACACTCTAAAGGGGACAGAATTCCAGACACGAGGAGAACCCCGGAGCTCTCCATGCTGTTGGCTACCTTGAGCTCACAGGCTGGGGAGTGGAGGAGGTGTGTAGCCATATTTTGGAGTAGGAGACAAAGCAGATTTTTACCTGAGGTAAATCACGGTGTGGGAGAAATAGGTGGATGGTGGGTGTCCAGGGAGTGAATTTAGTTCCAATTGGCCGAGAAGGAAACAGCCCCCCTGATAAGCTGGATCTCACCCTCTGGAAGTCAGCGTAACAGCCCCCAAATCAGAGCACATCACAAGCATAATATAAAAAGAGTGAAATATATATTATTGGTTAAAAACTCAAACCCGTCTTGTTGTTCAACTCCCAGGAGCACATAGACAGAAGTGAGGGAGGGCCTTAACATAAATCAGCATAAGAAGAAGCCTAGCTAAGGAATGCCAGCACTCAGCTGGGGGGGGGGGGATGAATGGAGGCTTTTTACATAACAAAGACCTGCTGTACCTAGTCTCAGCTTCAAACAGCACGGAGCTGCATCCCAGAGACTGTGGGAGACAATTTAATCTGATTCTATTTTAGCCAGGGGATAAAAAATAAAATCCTCTGATCTAGTATGACACCAGCAGTCTAGATAGGACAATAAGCACAGGTTCCCTCTCAGTCATTCTACACATAGCTGGGGAGGTCCTGCCTGTCTTGGGGCCCTAGACGGGGTTGTGGGAACACCCTGCTCACCGCCTCTGCTGCACTGCTACATACAACAAAATGCAGGTATAACAGTGAACTCTAGCACTCAGTACCACGGCAGGAACTGATGCCTGGCCACGAGTGTGGTCTCGCCTTTGAAAGTAATCCCACACAGCATCTGTGGAACCCTACATGAAACAGTTACACCACCCCACTATCTTGAGGAAGAGTGGGAATTCTTCCAGCCACACGGACAGGTAATCAAGTCTCAGTTATCTCCTCACCAGTCTATTTCTTCTCCCTTTATTCACTTGCCCTTCTATCTTTCCGACTGAAGTCAGTCTCAATGAGCTCAAATTTGAGTTGCTTTTTTTCTCTATCTCATCTTTTCCCCTCTTTTTCTCTCTTTCTCCTCTTCTCTCCCACTCTCTCCTATCATATGCCCCTAATGGCATCCAGGTTACTACCCTCCGCTTCAGGCAAATCAACCCAAATTGCAGGAGGAACTCCAGCCTACCTTTCGTGGGAGTGCTGTATACCACACAAGGCAACTGGGACAAAGATTTACACCGCACTATGCTGCTGAGGAAACCTCCGTCAGACCTCTACGACACTCTCATCAACTAGGGCAATTCTGCCCAGCACTACTGAGTCCTGGCATTAAAAGGGCACACCAAACTGCCATCATGGGGCAGGGTCTAAACCCCTCTGGCCCCACATTCAAGCAACCAGGATCACCTATCTCTTTATCTTTATTTCCTCCTTCTCTCTCTCCTCCCTCTTTACCATCACAGCCAATATTAGTGAACACAGTTGGGGTTTTCCCCCTTGTTTCTCTTTTTCCCTTTTTCTTTCTTTCCTCTTTCTGTCTTTCTTCTCTTCACTTTTCTCTCTGCTTGCATGATTCTCTCTGCTCCCTCTTATTCCTTTCACATGACACTGCTGGTTCCCAGACCCATGTACTCTGTCAAGGGAAAACCTTTCCTCCCAGTGGGCAGCCTGACCCCTAAGACAGTTTTTCACACAGGATGAGTCAGTATTACACACAGCACAGGGTCAGCTATTTCTGTGACTATTTTTAATATTCTCTCTTCTTCTCCTTCCTTTTCTCTTATTTTCTTTCTTTCTTTCTTTCTTTCTTTCTTTCTTTCTTTCTTTCTTTGTGTTCTTCTTTCAGGTTATTTCTTTTATCCTCTTCTTCTAGCTCTTCTCTATTTCCTACCACAGCCTCAGCAGATTTAGCTCTCCTTTTTAGTTGTATTCTTTTCGTTCTTTCTTTCTTTTATTTTTTTACTATTTAAAATTTTGCTTACTCTGTGAATTTTAGTTGTGTGTGTGAGTGGGTGTCAGTTTGCTTGATATTAATGCTCCGGTCTGTGTCTTCCTCTTTCTCTCCTTTTCCTCTCCCTTCACTCTCTTTCCTGTCACAAGCCATTAGCAGCTTCCAGGCCACTACCCTCTGCCTAGGGCTACTGTGAAGACCCAACTAGGGGAGCTCCCACTTGCATTTATTGGCTTGGGAAACATCTGGAAAATTCACGCTGGTCCTCGTCCACACAGCAAGCAGCAGGGGGTTCTCTAAAAAAAACAGTGGGGGCATCCCCAGCCTAAATCCTGAGGAGCTACAAGTGACTGGGGGAAACCCCTGACCACCACTTGTGGGGCTCCATGCTACTGTGGGAACATCCACCCAACCTCCAAGGCGATCTCTGTCTACGGTAATTCCCCTGCAAGCTACAGAACTCTACACCAAAGAGAGTATACCTGCACGCCCCCCTCAGCACTGCAGTTGCAGAGAAAAACACCACAGGCCAGCTGAGGTGCTCCAAGAACTACGAAGCCTACTTAGAGTTTGGCCAGGGAAAAAACGCCCCCGTGGGCCCACAACAACCCGATCAGTGTCACATGAGAGGAATATCCAACACACATTCTAAGTAGCAGAATACTGGATGGCTAGGATAAGAGTGAAATCACAGGAAGATATAGCGATAGCCTAACCCTCAGAACAGCTACCAGCAGGTAGTTTATAGGAGTACTCATACGAATCCCCCAAGAGAGAGCCCAGGGATTTTTGACTCAGGAAAATGGCCCCAGCCTCCTGTAAAACAACACCTAAACAGCAAGCAGTTCTAACAGCTTCAACAAAAAAAGCAGGAAAAACAGAAGACAATGCCACAAGAAGTCATGAACTTAATGATGGGCATAGAAGAAGCAGATATTGACCTGCCACAAAATAAATTTTCAAAATGCTTCTTGATGTCGTAAAGGATATGAGGGAAGCAATGCAGAAAAAATATGAAATGATAGAGGACATAAGGCAATGCACCAAAGGGAAATACAAGAGCTAAGGGACGAAATAACAAAATCAAGTCACAAATTGACAAACCTTGCCAATAGGCTTGAGGAGGCAGAGAACTGCATCAGTGACCTAGAGGATAACCAAGCCGACCCCAGAAAATGAGAAAATCAGTTAAATAAGACAATCAAAGAAGCTGACAAAAACTTGAGAGTCATGTCTGACGCTATGAAAAGAAACAATATTAGAATAATTGGACTACTGGAAAAAGACACAACACAGAAATCTAAATAAAAATAGCAAGGGAATACTTAAAGGAAAACTTCCCCAGCTTAAAAAAGGAAAATTAAGCAACCATACAAGAGGCTAAAAGAACACCAGCCAGACTGAATCTCAAGAATCACCAAGACATATAATTGTCAAATTATCCAACTATGAGGAAAAGGAGAAGATCATAAAAGCAGCTAGGGAAAAGCAAACAGTCACGCATAAAGATACCCCAGTGAGAGTATGTTCAGATCTATCAGTGGAAACGATGAAGAGGAGGGAGTGGAGTAACATATTCGAAAAATTGAAGGAAAATAACGCAACCTCCAAATACTTTATCCAGCCAAATTATCTATTAGGATAGATGGAGAAGTAAGAGTCTTCCCAGACAGGGACATACACAAATAATACATAAAAAGAATCCTAGCCCTACAAATGATCCTTGCCGATCCACTATGGGCAGAAGATCAATACTCACCGAGGGCAAATAAATGACCATCATTTAGAACAGCTCCACTCATAGGGCAACAAAGAGGAAACAGCCCCCAGGATAGCATCTGCTCAATAGTGGAAAGAAGGCAAACATAAGCCACACACACAGAACAAGCGGATAAGATAGGTAGATAGGAAAATATCCAACACAAAAGGTACAAGATGACATCACAGAGTCCACAGAATATCAATGGCCTGAACTCAGGCATGAAAAGGCAGAGGCTAACAGACTGGCTCAGGAAACATACCCATCGATCTTCTGCCTTCAGGGCACTCATCTAAAGCTTACAGACAAAAACATGTTGAGAATTAAAGGTGGGAGAAATATATACCAAGCATATGGTAATGCAAAAAAAAAGCAGGGTAGCGATCTTAATATCTGACAAAATTGACCTCAAGATACAGGCCATAACAAGAGACAAGGAGGGGCACTATATAATACTCAAGGGAACAATAGACCAAGAACCAGTGAGCATAAAAACATATATGCACCCAATGAGAGACCTGCAAAATTCCTAAATCACACACTCCAAAAGATGAAAAAGATTTTGCAGGCTCCACAGTTATAGTTGGCGACTTTAATACATCGGTCTCTGAAAAAGACAGATCATTGGGAAAGAATCTCAACAAGGAGGCTACAGATCTAAATAGCACAATTGGACGACTTGACTTGATAGATATTTTCAGAGTTTTCCACTCACATGCAAATAAAAACTCACATTCATTTCAAGCCCACGTGGCACATATTCGAAAATAGACCAAATGCTGGGACACAAGTTGAACTTGAGTAAATTGAAGAACATAGAGGTTATACAGACAGCTCTCTGATCATTGCACCATAAAGCTGGAAATTAACAGGACAGTGAAGAAATGAAGGGTAAAAAGTTGGAGGATGTACAATTTCCTATGCAAAAGGTGTGTGTATTGACCCAGATAAGAGATAAAATCAGGAAGTTTCTAGAAACCAATGAGAACGAAAATATGATGTACCAAAACCTGTGGGAAACAGCAAAGGCATTTATCAAAGGAAGACTGATAGCAATAAATGCACACATTAAAAAAGAAGAGAGACGTGTGGATGATATACTGACACAAAACTTACACGAATTAGAGCAAAGTCAATATAAAAACCCTACTAATATCATTAGGATAGATATAATAAAAATCAGAGCTGAGCTACAAGAGAGGGAAAACAAGAAAACTATGAAAAAAAAGTAATGCCGCTAAAAGGTGGTTCTTTGAAAGAATTAACAGAATAGATAGACCATTGGAAAACCTAACCAAAGAAAGGAACAAAACGGCATTTGTAAGGATGAGGGAGGAAACAGGGGATATTAAAACGGACCCCAATGAAATAAAAAGGATAATTACACAGTGCTATGAAGGTCTATAATCTAACAATTTCAACAATTTGGAAGTAATGGAAAAATATTTGGAAACACAATCCCTCCCTAGACTATCCAAGATCGATGTCAACAACGTAATCAAGGGATTACCAACAAAATAAATCCCCCAGGCCAGATGGCTTCACAGGAGAATTCTACCAAGCATTCAGGGAAGAACTGAAAGCAATCCTATACAAACTCTTTCAGAACATAGAAAAGGACAGAAAACTCCCAAACTCTTTCTACGATGCGTGTATAACTGTGATACCTAATGAACATTGACGCAAAAATCCTTAAGAAAATTCTGGCCAATAGAATACAAAAGCATATTAAAAAATAATTCACCATGACCAAGTGGGATTCATACCAGGGATGCAGGGATGGTTCAACAAATGACAGACCATCAGCCTTATTCACCACATTGGCAGGAAAAATGATAAGAACCACATGATAATATGGATAGACGTGGAAAAAGTATTCTACAACATTCAACACACATTCATATTTAAGACACTTAAGAAGATAGGAATAGAAGGAAAGTTCCTCAATATTATACAAGCTATATATGAAAAAACCAACAGCTAATATGGTACTTAACGGAGAAAATACTAAAACAATTCCACTGGAAAAGGGGACCAGACAAGGATGCCTCTTGTCCCCACTCATATTTAACATCGGACTGGAGGTCCTAGCTAACAACATAAGACAAAGGAAAGATATTAAAGGTATTCAGCTGCGGAAGGAAGAGGTGAAATTATCATCTTTCGCAGACTCCATGAGTCTATATATTGAAGATCCCTTAGGCTCCACAAGTGGAGTGTTGGAAGCAATAGAGGAATATGGCAGAATAGCAGGATACAACATCAACAAACAAAAGTTGATTGGACAGGCTACACAACAGGCAAGATGACAGAAGAGATAATTAAAAAGGTAGTACCCTTTACAATAGCCAAGCACAAATTGAAATACCTAGGGATATACCTGCCCCCCAAAAAAACAAAACGAAAGATTTGTATGAGGAAAATTATAAAATCTACTTCAAGAAATCAAGCGTGACCTCAACAAATGGAAGAATATTCCATATTTGTGGATTGGTAGACTGAATATAGTAAAGATGTCAGTTCTGCCCAAGGAACTACATAAGTTCAATCCTATCCCGATATAAAACCACCTTCCTTCTTCAAAGAATTGGAAAAACTGATTACCAACTTCATATGGAAGGGGAAGAAGCCCAGAATTAGCAGAGAACTCCTCAAGAAGAAGGACAAGTGGGAGGGCTTGCTCTACTAGATTTTAGCACGTACTGTATGGCCACAGTAGTCAAAACAGTGCGGTACAGGAGTAATGACAGATATTCAGACCAATGGAAAAGAGCTGAAGACCCAGAAAAAAAAACGTCAGCATACAGGCAACTGATCTTTGATATAGACCCCCCAAATATTAAATGGGAGGCAGATGCCATCTTCAATAAATGGTGCTGGAAAAAATGGATATCTACTTACAGAAAAATGAAGCAAGACCCTGACCTCACTTCATGCACTAGTATAAACTCAAGCTGGATCACAGACCTTGAGATAAAACCCCAAACAATTAGGGCCATTAATGAGGGAAGTGGAACAAACCTGAGAACATTGGCACAGGGAATATATAGGCTATTAGAAATAGGGAAGTATACAAATACAGAGGAGTCACAAATAGACAAGTGGAATATACTGAAGATAAGATACCTGTGTACATCAAAAGAATTCACCAAGAGAGTAATAAGAAAGTCCACAGACTGGAAAACATCTTTAGAAACGACACATCAGACAAAGGCCTTATTACTAAAATCTACAATACTTTGCAAGCTTACAATAAGAGAGAAAGTAATTGACCATGAGGAGGTGGGCAAAGGATCTGAACAGACGTTTCACAGAATCAGAAATCCTAAGGGCCAGTAAACACATGAGAAAATGTTCCCGATCATTAGCCATAAGATAAATGCAAATCAAAATAACTATGAGATACCACCTAACACCCTCATACAAACACTCCAGGGGTGAGGTCCAGGTAGTATGGCAGGGGACAGACCAAATCCAGCATTACATATGGTAGCCAACTAAAAAGGGGGTGGAAGGAGGAAAGGGGAAAAAAAAGGATGTGTGATGGGGGAATAGAGCGCTGACCCACCCAAGGGGAGGGTATTGTTTGTGTCTCCACAGGGAAAGAGGGACCAGACTTAAAGCCAGTGCCAGATATATGCATGCAGGGTGCCGGAAAGGAGTGGGGAGACAGAGGAGGGGTCTGAGGGTTGGCCCCCATACCAGCTACGTGGACAACTTCCCCTCACCCCAGAAGAATTTACTTGAGAGGACAGAACTGAAGCTGCATCTAGGGGAGAGGGGCATGTCTGATCAGAGCAAATGGGAGCAAATGAAGGGGGAGGAATAGAGAGTGTAGCACATCCTGGCCCATAAGGCCTGGAGGATGATATCCGTGCTCTTAACAGGCAAGGGACAGAGTGGACAATATGGCTGACCGCACTGCGAGACATGCTTTGTCCCTTGATGGCCCAGGGCCCTAAGGGGAACAACACTGGAGACTCAGTGTCGGGACTGGCCCAGACTGACCCTGTGACACTGAGGCAAACTCCTAAAAGCGCTCAGCAGAGCAAACGTGGGCGCAGAGCATGGAGACCCAAAGGGAGTAAAAAGACAGACTCGGGGGCCAAAGCATGGTACCCCATTGTTCCAAACTGAAGGACATGCCTAGAGATAAAAAATCAGACCCTGATCTTTTAAAATTTTTTAATTTTAATTAATTAATTCCTTTATTGGTAATTGATTTCCTTTTTTGTTGTCACCACTGTGTTCTCCCTCATCGCATATCTGGCTATGGCTTGATTTTTGGTGTGTATTATTGTCTCTACAGATCTTTCTAGATAAGATAAACTGGATGAATAGTCTGGAGGAGAAAACAACGGAACCAATGGTTATGGGGGGACACAGGAGAGGGGGAGGTGGGGGTAAGAGGGTGGTACTGACAAACCCAGGGACAGGGGAGAAACAAGTGATCCAAAGTAAGTGGCAACGAGGGTGTGAGAGGCTTGGTAGGGATTCAGCCAGGTCAAGGTAACCGAGAGAAATTACTGAAACGCAAATGAAGGCTGAGCATGATAGAGGGAAAAGTGGAAAGTAAAAGGAAATAGAGGAAAGAACTAGGTGCCAAAGGGTATTTATAGAGGTCTAAAGACTGGAATGTATATATGTAAATATATTTACATAAGAGTATGAGGAAATAGATCTATGTGCATATATTTAAAAGATTAGTATTAAGGCAGCAGATGGACATTGGACCTCCACTCAAACACTTATTCAATACAAGAACACGTGTTCTATTAAATTGTATTCCCGGATGCACACCTTTCCGACACAATTGCTGAGGAAAAATGTGTGCATAAGCAAATGTGGTGAAGAAAGCTAACGGTGCCCGGCTATCAAAAGATATAGCATCTGGGGTCTTAAAGGCTTGAAGATAAACAAGCGGCCATCTAGCTGAGAAGCATCAAAGCCCACATGGAAGAAGCACAACCGCCTGTGTGACCACGAGCTGTTGAAGAGGTCAGGTATCAAACATCTAAGAACAAAAGACCATATCATTATAAATGTGGGTGAGTGCAGAGTGGAGACTCAAAGCACATTGGTAGTCAAGTGGACATCCTCTTACTGAAGGGTTTTGGGGAGGAGGTGAGCCAGTCAGGGTACAGGGTAATAACGATGAAACATATTACTTTCATCTAGTTGTTATATGCCCCACCACTATCATGATCCCAATTCTACATTATAAATCTGGTTATACCAGAGGTTGTACATTGGTACAGATAACAACTGGAAGCACAGGGAATCCAGGACAGATGACCCCTTCAGAACCAGTGATGAGAGTGGCGATGCCTGGAGGGTGGAGGGAATGTGGGGTGGAACAAGGAAACTGATTACAAGAATCTACGTATGGCGTCCTTCCTGCGGGATGGACAGAAAAGAAGAGGGTGGGGGAAAACTTGGACAGTGTAACATATGACAAAATAATAATAACTTATGAATTGTGAAGGGTTCATGAGGTATGCTGGGAGTGGGGATTGAGGGGAAAATGAAGAGCCGATATTAAGGGCTCAAGTAGAAGGCAAATGTCTTGAGAATGATGATGGCAACAAATGTACATATGAGTTTGACACAATGGATGTATGCAAAGATTGTGATTAGAATTGTACAAGCCTCCAATAAAATGATTTTTTTAAAAAGAAAAGAAACAAGACCTGTGCTAAGAAAACTATAGAACATATTGCAAAAAACTAAGAGACCTACACAATTGGAGGAATATTCTGTGTTCATGGATTAGAAGACTTCATATTGTGAAAATGTCAACACTACCTAATGTACAAATTGAATGCAATCCAGATAAAAATCCCAACATCATTCTTTAAAAAAGGGAAAAGAAGCTCAGGATAAGCAAAGAATTTTTCAAAAAGAAGAACAAAGTAGGTTGTCTTATACTACTTGTCCTCAAAACTTAGTACATAACCACAGTAGTCAAAACAGCCTGGTACTGGTGTAATAATAGATACATAGACCAATGGAACAGGACAAAAATCCAAAAAATACAAGCATTTACCTACAGACAACTAATTTTTGACAAAGGCCCAATAAGCATGCTCCTCTCAATAAATAATGCTGGAAAAACTATATCCATTTGCAAAAGAATAAAACAAGACCCATACATCACCCTATGGTAGTTACATAATCTCATGTCAACTTGAGGATCCTATGAGTAAAAGTGTGGAATCTAATTTGTCAATCAGGTCACAGCCTGAGTATGCCTACTTTGGGGCATGGCCTTTTCATGAGGATTCTGTTGAATGTCCTCTTGCTCTCTGCCTTGGTCTTCCTGTTTATAAGCCATGGGAGACTTGCTGAGACCTGGAAGAGCTTGCTCTCTGCTTCACCTCCCTGTTGATGAGCCACTTCAAGTCACTCTGAAGGCAACCAGAGCCCTGGAGATGTGTCCACCACCACTGGATCTACAAGACTTTGCACCCACCACCCCACAGCCTGTGATATTCCTGCAACCATTGCATGAGATTTCTTGAGTCTTAAGAAGGATTTATGCTCGAGTATTGGACTTATGGACTAACTTCAGACTTATGGAACTGATTTGGACTGGGCTGGGGTGTTTTCTTAATATACAGTTATTCTTTGATATAAAGCTTTGGATTTGTTTCTGTAGTTAACCTGGTCTAACACATACACAAACAAATTCAAGGTAGATCAAAGACTTAAATGTATAACCCACAGCTATCAGGAGCTTCAGAGATAAAATTGGGACAAATCTAAGAGACCTAGTTCAGTGCATAAACTGACTACCAGATATAACAAAGGAAATACACACCATGTCCAGTGACATTCATATACGTGTAAAGCAGTATTTTATATCAATATGTAATTATTTGAGAGAAGACAAGTACATGGCTATTGGTAGAATAAAGGGGAGGACAACTTCCAAATAGAGTAACAAAATGACTAACAATGTTTTTAAGGGCCCTAAGTGGGAGTATCTCTGGCAATGTGCACCTAATAAACCATATTGGCCAGGGTTTCTGTACACACCCTTGGGACCCAGGCCAAGTGCCATAGAACATGGTAGGTGGACCAACAAACATTGTCTTAGTACATCAGTGTCCTACTTGCTGTATTGAGATTCGCATTATTCTCACAGTTCGGTGATTGACTTTGTCAGTGAAAATTATAAAAACATTTGCCTGACAACTAACTCCCATTGTGTGTTTAAATAGCATGTAAGGTTTTATTCTGTACAAGCAAGTAATTCAGGTATTGCAACATGTGGTTAGCCTACACTGATTCAATCTCCTTCTCTCAACAGTGTTTAAAAAATTTAGCCCCACGGGATAATCAATGACATTAATAAAAGAGGAGCCTTATGCACCAGGGAGATGCTTGATAAGATTTGATAACAAATTAACAATGAGGTCTCCAAGCAGAGCCAGAGACAGATTAAAAATATTGATACAGGAATAGATTTTGGGCTCTCAGTTAATTCTAGCTTCAGTTTAAGAACAATTTGTTCTTATGAGATGGCTCTGCTTGATACTCGCCCTTATGAATAAAATTCAGAAGATATGGTTGCTATAGCAAAGTGTGGTGAAGATATTACTTGGTTTCTTGGTGTCCAGCTATCTGATAGAATAGTGCCTGAGGTCTTAAAGGCTTTTTTTTTCTTGCAAAAAAACAAACAAACTACCATCTAAATGAGATGTCAAATAAGTCCACATGGAATAAGCCTATCAACACCTGTGACCTAAGTATTGTACATCTAAAACTGAAGGAGGGAATAGCATCAGAGCTTCAACTGACATTTGTTAAATCTACATGAGAAATAAATTTCTGGTGTTTTCTCTTTAACCATAACTGAGGAATGGAAATAAATTGGTTACCAAGCAGAATATTAGAGAGATGAGTATGGTAGAATAAAAATGACAAACATGAGAAGACAGTTCTGGAGCAAGATGCCGACCAAGCAGCACACATGGCAGGGACGCCAAAGAGACAAAAGAGAGGGTCTGCAGCGAGGGATATCCTACACTTCCAGACCTCAGGATTCTCAGCATAGAGATAAGTAGACACAAATATATTAAAATAAAAGAACAGCAACCTCTGATGATAGACTCCTACTTATCATCAGCCATCAACACTAGCCAGCTGAGAACAGATTCCCAAATCTCCTGACCAAATTTTCCTGGTCCAGGAACTAGCTAGGTTGGCAGAGTGGCTGAGCTGCAAGGGCATAGCTCTACAAAACCAGCAGGGGGCTGTCTCAGTCTAAGTCAAGCAAACTTCAATCTGATACCCTCACAACCCTAACTCCCCAATAACAGGCATAGCACATGTCAGGGGAGCTCCAGTTCCATTTGACAAAATTAATTCCTCTTACCTGATGTACAGTTTTGCATGCCTCACTTCACATCTTAAGACACTGAAAACGCTTAAAAAAACAAACCCCAAACCTTCTTTGGGTAACACTTCAAACATACCAGGGACATTTTAAAATCTATTTGCATAACAAGAAGAAAATTCAACAGCAGTGTTACAAAGCACAGGCATGGAGTTTGGGCCTGAGACAAATATACAAAAATGCTTGACACCATGGATGTATGTATCGATTTGGATCAGAGTGGTATGAGCCCCCAATAAAATGATTTTAAAAACTCTAACTCTCTCTTATATGCATATGAGTTTCTGAGGATTTGTTTCCTTAGCTTACCCAGACTAACACACTACCAGACACTGTACCCAACTGATTAAAAGACCTCTGCTTAACATAATCCTAACTTCCCCCCAAGACAGGGCTAGATCCCAGCAGTTATTTTGTTGGTATTGTTGTTCTATCATCCCTATACTCTCTTTAAAACAAAATTGTGCAGTGTTCTTATAATTCATCCTTAATTAGGACTTGCCCATATGTTAGTACATGGGAGGTCAAGAAAAAATTATTATTTACATTTTTTGCTGCCAGTGTAATCTGTTTGTTTTCCTGTCCCTCAACAAATTATCAATCCTGAAGTTAGCACTCACATCAGAAAAAAGCCCCTGGGCAACACTTAAAGCCAAAATAAACATACTTTCCTGTTTCTTACTCGAGCGTTATTATCCTATTTTTATTTTATCTTGACCTTTACTTACTTAATTTTAATATCTAAACTTTTATTTTATAGACTTTTACAACTGTTTTTGTTTTCTTTCTTTTGTCTTCATCAATTCTCTTCATTTTCATTCTCATAAAACCAACAGCTGACTTTTTCCCTTTCAAATATTATTGTCATTCCTCCTCATTTCAAAATAGGTATTTTTGTTTAATTTCCTTTCTTTTAACCTACCAAATAAAACAACCATATCCCTCCTTTATTTGTTTACCTTGCATTTCTTTCTCCCTCCTCTAAAACTTACTTGTTCCATTTTGGGACTTCCCTCCAACACTTAATCTAGCACTCAACCCCAGATGCTTAATATACATTGTCAACAAGATTGCTCCTGCACCACCTAACAGAGTTAACTACTCCCACATAACCCACCTCCCTAACACCCTGAGTAGCTACATAAAGATGTCAAGAAAATGACAGAAGATAAAATTTTACACACACACACACACACACACACACAAACGAGATAGATAGATAGATAGATAGATAGAGAGAGAGAGAGAGAGAGAGAGAGAGAGAGAGAGAGAGAGAGAGACATGACCTAACATAAATCAGACCTAAATGAAATGCCTGAAATTGACCAGGCTGTGGAATTACCCAAAATAATTTAAATGATTGACAATTGTGACCATACAATAAATGAAGGCTGAGTCTTAGAAGAAAAGTGAAATAATACAAAAGCTATAGAAGAAAAACTCCAAACAGAAACATAAAAGTCAAACACTATAACAGCAGAATTACACAATACTATAAAAGAACAGAAAAGTAGATTTGAAGAAACAAAAACATGAATTAGTGAGCTTGAAAACAATCTACAGATTCCAAACTAAAAGTAGAATAAAGAACAAAAAGTTAAAAGAGACTGACAGAACTTGAGAATAGTGTGGGACCAAATCAATAGGAACAACCAGTGCCATAGAGGGACTCCAGGAAAATAAAAACAACCCCCCAAAATCACACAGAGAATAGTCCAAGAACTCTTGCAAGAAAACTTTCCTCGATGTCTAAAGGAAGAAATATAATATTCAGGAAGTTGAAAGAAACCCAAATAGGAAAGCTACCGAAAGGAAAACTCCCCCTGAATATTGTAGTCAAAATATCTAACATTATTGACAAAGAAAAAATCCTAAGGGAAATGAGAGAAAAAAGAACAATTGCATACAAAGGTTCAGCCATTAGAATAACCTCCCATGTCTCAGCAGAAACTATGCAAGCAAAAAAATAAAAATGGAGAGTCCTATACAGCGTCCTGGAGAAAAACAATGGTAAACCTAGAATCTTGTACCCAGTACAAATGTCACTTAAATATGACGAAGAAATAAAAGTATTCCATGACCAGGAGAAATGACAAGAACTAACAAAACGAGACAAAAACTACAATAAATACTTAATAAAGTACTATGGCCAAACAACACACAAACCTGAAACCAACATCCAGGTCATTTATTCACAAAAAACAACACACACGGAGCAACATCAAAAACGACAAAGATGTAAATAGTGACACAATGGATGGATGTATATATTGTGATTAGAGCTATATGAGACCCCAATAAAATGATTTAAAAATTAATAAAAAGAAAACAATCACATGACAATAACCATACAAAAGGTAAAATTTGTAGGGAAAAACCTAACTAAAGAAACACGAGACCTATACAGAGAAAACTACAGAACATTACTACAAGAAACCAAAAGAGATCTACATAAATGGAAGAATATCCCATACTCATAAATAGACTGACTTAATATTGTGAAAATGTCAATCTATCCAAAACAATCTTCAGGCACAATGCAATCCCAATTTAAATCCCTAATACATAACTTAAAGAATAAATGTAAGAGCCTATTTCAGAGTATACATAGACTCCCAATTACAATGAAGGAAGCACACACAGGGATATGACAGGAACGTGCTAAAATTACATTGCTTATGCACATCAAAAGACTTCAAAATGAGATTAAATGGACAGCTGACAGATTGGGAATATTTTTTCCCAATAACACATCAGAGAAGTGGCTACTTTCTAAAATATACAGAACCCTACAAAAGCTCAATAAGAAAGCAATAAACAACCTTGTTAAGATATGGAAAAATGATATGAACACATAGTTCACTAAAAGGTAAATACAAATGACTAGCAAACACATGAAAAAATGCTCAGGATCACTAACCATCAGGGCGATGCAAATTAAAACCCAAATGAGATACTACTTTACACCCACAATGGTAACCCAAATCAGAAACAGAAAATGCAAATGCTGGAGAGAATATGGAGAGATTGGAATTTGTATAAACTGTTGGTAAACTTTAAATACATACAACCACTATGGAAAACCATATGGTGACACTTAAAGTAATTGGAAATTGAAATCTCATATGATTCAACAGCACCACTATTAGGCATATACCACAAAGAAATAAGACACACAATAAGAGTGGATGTATACTCTCCCATATTCATAGCACCACAGCAAACAATAACAAGAAACTGGAAGCAGCACAAATGCCCAACAGTGGAAGGATTAATGAAGAAATTCTGGAATGTACACATGATGAAATACTATGCATCCCTAAAAAACATTGATGTAAGCTTGAAACACCACGTGACATGGAAGATCCTGAAAACTTTTATGCTGAGTGAAGTTGATCACAAAAGGACAAATAATGTAGGAATCCATTACTATAAGGAGAAACGTCAATTAAACAAATATTAGAGACCAATTCCCAAGCAAAAGGGTACAAAAACTACCTACTGACCATAAACCATACATCACCCCTCCTATGCACACCTCGTAAGAATCACCTTGAAAGAGACGACTTCTCATTGGCTGTGGTCACTCCTTCATGATGGCTGTTACAAATCAACAGTACCCCCCAAGGAATGAGAAGAGAACCTTATTAGAAGATCTAAAGTTAAGACCAGGGAAGGGGAGCATCTACATTTGCATGTGGTGGATAAATGGGGCAAAGAAACCTGACATTGGGATGGGATGCTAAACTATAATTGTAGGGAACTCAAAGGGACAATAAACCCAATTTTATGTTCCTGGCTAAACACTACAAATATGTTTCTACCCAACCCTTGGTGAACCATGCCATGAACTGAGTACTATGACATTATAGGAAATCCCCAAGCGCCACACCAGAAGGACTCAATGTAGAAGCCCCACTGAAATGAACCCTACCTTAAAACTACCTTTACCCTTGGACTTAGGACTGAATTACTCTGATGGGAAAGGAAGCAAAGGATGGGCACCTCCAGACTGTGGAAATGGCAGTCATTGGACCTTGCGTGAGATCGCTTGCTTAGTGGTGTCCAATAAAACGAAACCAAGGACCACCATATATTTAATACCTCAATCATCCTCTCCTTTCATTACTATGACTGGTTTCAATATGATAGGCAATGATCTGTGCTTGTAAAAACTGATAGAAGAAATTTTCCCCTAGCACCAATCTCCATGCTCAATGTAAATTAAGCTCAAACAATTGAGAAGTCAATCTGTAAAAAGCAACAACTCATGTATCATGGCTCAGAGTTGGACTATATTCACATAAAATCCTCATATAAACAGTAACTTAAATTCTATGCCATTGGAAAAATTATTGATGTGATCAATGCAATTGCCTTATACCCCTGGGGGATGATTGACAATGTACTTTTTGTTGCATCAATGTATTTTTTGTTTACTTGATTTTTGTTTGTTTATTTTATTATTGTTATGTTGTTGGTGGTTTTTATTTTTTCTCATAATACAACCTCCAAAGTAAACCAGAATTTCATAACCCATGGTCAAGCAGATGGATTCTGGGCTCCCCATTTTTTCTAACCCCAATACAGGAACCCTTAGTTCTTATAACATAGCCCTGCTTGATATTTGTCCTCATAAAATGATCACTGAAGATAAGGGTACTTCAGCAAAGTGTGGTGGAGACAGCATATGGTGCCCGGCTACCAATTGGAATAGTTTCTGGGGTCTTAAAGGATTGTATTCAATCAAGCAGCCATTTAAATGAGGCGTCAACTAAGTCCACATCAAAGAAGCACATTAGCTAGTGTAGTGCAAAGATGACAATAATTTAATCAAAATATGATAAAGGGAAAAGTGTCAGAACTTAAATTGTGAACACCAATTTTTAGTAGATTATGGAGTACAGTGGGAGCTCAAAATCCATCTGCAGGCTACCCAGTCAGATTAAATTCTGGCAGATCCCTTCTAGTCACAGGCAAGGGACTTAAACAGCTTTACTATCAGACAGATTATTTTAAACTTGACATGGTAAATTGAACCATAATATAATGATACTTGACCAGTTGCCTTCCTCTTGACCTAACCTGAATTTGCTCTAGGCACAAGTATTTCTTGCATGTTCCATAACAGAAAATTCTCTAGCTTTTAAAATATTGATAGTAGTCTTTTCTTTCTTACTCTTTATATATTTTTTATCTGTATATTAGGATATCATTTTCTTGTTGCTGTTTTGTTTTTGCATCTTATTATTTTTGTTGAGTTTCCCAGTTTGTGAAGTTCAGGAAAAGTCAATATATAGAGACAATAACTGTTGCAATGGTTTATTGGGGATGTGAAGGGGGTTGGGGTGTAGAGGGTGAGGGAATTAGGGAGCAAAGTATGAATGTGGGGGGGAGGGAACATTAAAAGTGATTATGATAATGTGTATAAAACTTAAAAAAATTAATTTACCCATGGAAATAGATGATATGTGAAGACTATATCAAGAAAACTACTAAAGACAAAGAAAAGAAAGCAACCTTTACCAATTGTTACCATGGGTGAAGGAGAAAGAATTGTTGCTTAGGGAGCATTGAGTTTATTTTAATGGTAGTGGAATAATTTGGAAAATGACACCACTAATAGTTGTACAACACAAAGAGTATAATCAATGGCAGTGAATTATACATGTAGAGGTTGTTGAATTGGAGAATGTTTTCTTGTGTACAGTTGTGCCACAATTAGAAAAAATAAGTACATGGATAACAATGTGTACAAGAAAGATGAAAATGTTCTAGAATTGAATTTAGTAATAATTGTACAACTCTTCTTGATAAGATTGAAATTGTATGACATGTGGGTGAAGAGCTAATAAAACTTTTTTCAAAAATAAAATGATAAACCTGACTTGAACAGGTAAAATCTTGTCCCTTGATACATTATGTGTTCGATGTGGTGTTCTATATTTTCTCTGTGTGTGTGTGTTTCATATTGGTGTTTTCTCTGATGTATTTTGTCATTGTAGATATCCTTCTTTAATCTTTTAATTTTTTCCCTGTTTTTCTGTACATGAAACCCTGAATTGATGAACCTATAGAGACAATAATTAGATTGAGGGTTAAAGAGGAAGAAAATGTTTTTAAACTGATTGCGGTAGCAATTGTACACTAATACTTGATATGATTGAACTCTGGAATGGTATGATGTCTGGATTATCTCTTAATAAAATGATTTGGAAAAAAGAGAAAATAATATTATTTACAATTAAAAAAAAACAAAACTTACTGCTATGGAGTTTATTCTGACTCATAGTGACCCTATAAGACAGGGTAGATAACAGCCCTTTTGAGTTTCCAAGACTGTAAACCTTTGAGAGAAGAAAACCTGTTCTTTTTCCTGAGAGGCAGCTGGTGACTTCAACCTGCTGACCTTGTGGTTAGCAGTCCACTTCTATCCACTATGCCAAGAGTTGCCGCACTGAAAATGAAATATTTGGTAATAAACCTTCAAATGAAACCAAAGACCTGCACAAAGAATACTGCAGAACACTATTAGAAGTCAATAGGAGACTTACACAAATGGAAGAATATCCTATGTTCATGCATAAGATTAAATTTTGTGAAAATGTCAATAGTAGTCAAAACAATTTAATAATACAACACAATTCTGAGCCAAGACCCAATTATTGTTTAGAGAAATGGGAAACCCAATTACTAATTTCATTTGGAGAAAGAAGAGACCTAAGATGAGCAAAAAACTTAAAAAGAAGTGTAAAGTAGGATATCTCACGATGTAATATCTCAAAACAGCCACAATACTTAAGACATCCCAGTACTGTTACAATAATAGATACATAGACCAATGGAGCAGAATAGAAAGCCAGAAAATAAATCCATCCACCTACAGGCAACTGACTTTTTGACAAAGGGACAACAAAACAAAACCAAAAAAGCATTAAATGGGAAAGAAACAGCCTCTTCTACAAGTGGTACTGGCCAAATTGGATCTCCATCTGCAGATGGAGATACACCTTATCCCATGCACAAAAACAAACTGAGATGGGTCAGAGAACTCAACATAAATCCCAGATTATAGTGATCATCAATGAGAAAATTGGAACAACTCAGGGCATACACTTGCAGGGTATACATTTACTACAAAATATCATAAAGGAAGCATGACAGAAAAAAATAGATGCCTGGGATCTACTAAAAATAAGACACATAGGTAAATCAAAGAATTCATCAAAAGAACAAAAAGATCTGTGCCCTCTGTGCGAACTCAGGCTGTCGTCATGGTTTTCTCTGAGGCGGCCGGCTGTTGGAGCTCCCTGCTTTGGCCTCGGGTGTTGCTCTTTGGAGACTCCATCATCCAGGGTACAATACCAGATGGGTCAAAGTCATTCTCCCTAGAATCATTGGAAAGGGTAGTAGTCTGGACCGCCCAGAAGCAGTTACTGTTTTCTTTGGTGCCAATAACAGTGCTTTAAAAGATGAGAATCCTAAGCAACACATCCCTCTGGAGGAGTAACTGTACAATTTCAAGAGCATGGTGCAGTACCTGAAGTCTGTGGACATACCGGAGAACAGAATGATCCTCATCATCATGCCACCGCCTCTTTGTGAGACAGCGTGGGAAAAGGAGTGCATCCTACAAGGTTGCAAGTTAAATCGCCTAAACTTGGTTACTGGTGAATATGCCAAAGCCTGATTACAAGTAGCTGAAGACTGTGGGACTGATGCACTTGACATGTGGACCCTGATGCAGGAGCACAATCAGGATTTCTCATCCTTCTTATCAGATGGACTACATTTGTCACCAAAGGAGAATAAATTTCTCCTCTCACACCTGTGTTCTCTATTGGAGAAGAAACTTTCTCCCCTGACGTTGCTGATTCCTTACTGACGAGATGTAACAGAAGCAAATCATGAACCAAGTCTGCTCGTAGGTGGGGACCACTAGTTGGTCCCAGAACTGGCTAGTTAGGATGCCAGTCCCCAGGACTGCTGGTGCACAAACAGTCCCTGAGGACCAACCAAAAAACACTTTTCCCTCATGACTCTATATTTGCAACCAATATTAATAAAAGCACTAGGATCCCCCCCCCCCAGGGAAACTTTATACCTGGGGGGAAAAAGAACAAAAAGAGAGCCAACAGATTGGGGGAAACACTTTAGCAGAGACACAATGAACAAGCATTATTTCTAAAATATATAGACTTCTGAAACACCTCAATGAAAACCCCCCAAATAATCCAATGAAGCAGTGGGCCAAAGACCATGAATGGCAGTCCAGGACTACAATATATTGACTATTTTAATTCCCTCCTGGATTAATTATGACATGTATTAATCTGGTTCTGCCTTTATGTATGAATGCTATTGAAAGTTTTGCCCTACCATTAACTCCTATTGTTTTTGTAAATAGTGTCCAGTTCCGTAACAATTTAATGTGTACAAGTTAACAATTCATGTATTGCAGTTCATAGCTGGCCTATACTTGTAAAATTTCCGTTTCTCAACAGTGTTTTAAGTTCCATACAATCGGCTAAATTAGTGACAACATCAATAGAATTACCTTACGTTCCATTGGGGTAGTTCATAATGTTGTCTATCATAAAATAATAATGATGTCTTTAAGGTGAACCACAGAAATATACAAACCATAGATGGATTTGGGGATTACACCTAACTACAGCCCCAATCTAAGAAAAGTTAGTTCTCATGACATGACCCTGCTTGATGTTCACTGTCATGAGGAAGTCACTGAAGATATGGGTGCTACAGCAAATTGTGGTGAAGAAACCAGTTGGTGCTCAGCTATCAGAAAGAATAGGGTCTGGGGTCTTGAAGACTATTTTTAAAACAAGCAGCCACCTAAACTCACATGGACGAAGCACACAAACCTCTGTGACCCAAGGATTGTAAATATTAAAATCCAAGACCAGACAAAGGAACTATATTAGAGCTTAAATTCTGGTACCTAGTTTACAGAAGGTTATGGATGACAGCTAAAACAGACAATCCTTTTGCAGCATCCCCACGTGGAATAAGACTCTGATGAATACCTCCTCACCATTGATTAGAGATGTGAACAGCCTTGGTATCAGTCAGAGCACATTGGAAAGTGAGTTAATTCTGATAAACCTTGTAGTTAGGTTAAAATTGAACACCTTATCATGTGTTCTCCGTTTTGACCCATTTCAATTTGAATGAGTTTAATTGTTTTTCTGCTTTTTCTTGGATTGAGATTTTTCTGTGTTTTATTTGGCTATTGTTTGCGGAGTTGCGGGTAGGTGTATGTTTTTATTTATATGACATCCAGGTAGGAAAATAAATCTGTAGAGATAGTAACTGAATTTTTAGTTTCTTGGGATTATGAAAGGATAAGCTGGGGGAAATAAGGAGCTAATAATAATGATTATATAAATAAAGAAAATGTTTTAAAAATTGACTGTGGTAATGATTGGACAACTCTTTTTAATATGTTTAAACTATTGACTTATATAGCAAGTGAATTATATGTCAATAAAACTGTAAAAAATAGCCTACATTGGTCCTTGTAGCTCAACTGAAGCTCTTGTTATAATGGATTGAGTATTTTCAGAGATTCCACTTGTTCTTGAGATAACAACACATTAAATCTGGAGGTCTTGACTGAGTCGATTATGGCAGTTTCTTCAATCTCTCTCTTTCTCTCATATGTAAATAGTCATTGTTTTCTTCCTTCCATATAAGTGAAAGCTATGGTGTAATGGGAAATAACTGACCTATAAATATAGAGTTAAACTATAATCCACAGCTCAACTTTTCATGTATGGGGCTTGCTCTTTTACATATCCATCACCTCATTCTTTGTTATTCCTTTCCCCCTCAATGGCTATATTCTCCTCTAACCATCTCTGAGGAATTTGGCTCTCTTTTCAACTTACCCTATACAGGAAGCTCTCTGCATGGAAGTGTACAGTATGTAGGTCAATATCTTGGCCTATGGCCAACATATACCAGGCCACATGATCTCCTTGGTACATGGTAAGACCTCTGAGGTTGGCATAGAGCTTTCCATTGATAGCTGTAAAAAAAGAAAAGAAAACTCTTACATATCTTCTTTTGATTATCTATTGCCACTGTCCTGTCATCTCTCATGATAACAATGACCTCCTAACTTAACTTATCTGCCTGTCCCTTTCTAATCTATCTTCCTTGTGTTGGAACACCACTGACAAATGGTATTATCAGATATATCTTCCTAAGCAACAAATATGATCATGTCAGACTGCTGCTTGAAACATTTTAATACCTCCCTCCTGCTCAAAAGATCAGGTTTAGTTAACAAAGTTCTTTAAATATAAGTCCAAACCACCTTTTCATATTCATTTCCCTTCCCAAACATTCCAAACAGTGTGATCACTTTACCATGCTCCATATGTTGCAAGCATGTCATCTCAATCTATACTCATGTTTGTGAGCTTCACTCCCAGAAACCCTGCTTCTGTGTCACCATCTTTACAAAGCCTCGTCAAACATTCTCATTTCCCAAGAAACATTTTCTAATACCCTAGTTACTCTCAATCATTCTCATTTCTTTTGTCCTCCTCTATTTATGAACTCCTCCAGCCCTGTCTCTATCACTCTTGTATTTCACCAAAAGTTTCCTTCTACTTTCAGCTATATTACACTGTGTAGACACTTACATCTCCACTTAAACAATAGGATCTTACTATGTAGGAAATGAACACATATGCACTGTAATATTATCATTTCCTTACTATAATGTAGTATAATATTATTATAAAATTTTCTTCAGAATACCCAGCAGATAACTGAGTCTACAATAAATGTTCAAAACAGTTAGATACAGCCCTGGAATTCAAGTTGATATCAATACATAGGTCTATTACTATTCTTCCTTCAAGGTCACATATTATGCTTCAAAACAATCAAACCATTCACTAGCATGCGTTCATAAAGAAAAGTAATTTCCACTTTGCTCCTCAAGAGGATAAATAAAAAGGAAGTTTTCTAGTCTCTCATTGTAATTATCCCTACCAACTTGTGAATATGAGAAAAAGATAAACATGTTCAACTCAGCCCCTTTTAGATATTTTCTCTCCAAAGTAAAACAAAACAAAACAAAAAAACCACCTCAGGAAGAGGTGTCCCCTCGAAGTAGTTTACAAAGTAGTTTAAGGGTATGTATACCACTAAGCTTAAGGGACTTTCCTTTGCTGTGGTATAATGAAAAATGAAAGCAGCTGTAAATATCCATAAATAATTGGAATATTGATTGTATGGAGCATGAATCTAAGAAAATTGGAAGTTGTCAAAAATGAAATGAACTGCATAAAGATCAATATTCTAGGACTAGTATTTTGGCAGGTGCATTAGTCTGGGTTGACTAGAGAAACAATTTCATAGACACTCATATGTGTATAAGAAAGAGCTTTATATAAAGAGTAATTGTACATTAAGAAAACATCCCAGCCCAGTCCAGGTCAAGTTGATAAGTCTGATATTAACTCATATGTCCAGTACCAATCTATAAAGTCCTCTTCACACTAACAAAACACATGCAATGACACTGAATTCAGGGAGATCACAGACCAGTGGGTGGTACAGTGGATCCAGTGGTGTTGTAAGTATCTTAGTGCTGGCAGGGGTCTCCATGTGGCTCCATTGGCTACAGAGCTCTAGTGTAGCTCCATATGTCTTGTCCGCAGGAATGTCTCACAGGGAGCGAGCATGAATCTCGCCCCTAGCGAGCTGTTTATCACCTCAGTGCTTCCAAAGGAGGTCATAAAGCTGAAACCTGATTGACAGGCTAAACTCCACTCCTTCATTCGTAAGTGTCAAATTGACAACAGATTATGTAACTACTGCAGCAGGAATGAAAAACTTAAGCGGTATGGTGTCCAATCATCAGAAAGAATATATCATAATCTGTCTTGAAGTAAAACACTGTCTATGAAGGAAGGATAATCATATTTCTATAAAATAGCGCAGTGAGTACAACTATTCAAGTTTATGTAATAGCAATTCAGTCAATGATGGTGAATTTTAAGATTTCTACCAAATTCTTAAGTCAGAAGTGGAAATGTATTTCAATTTTAATTGAAATGCACTTCAATTAAAGTGCATTAATAATTACTAACAATTGGACTGTGAAATTTAAAGATAAAAAGGAAGGATCAGTAGTTGAAAATATGACATTGGTGATAGAAATAAAGCTAGAGACCACATGAGCAAATTTCGTAAGATTGAAGATGTATTCATTGCAAATATTTATTTTCAATGACATAAATGGCAACTATAAAAATGGAGCGCATCGGAAGGAATACACAGGAATCAAATTGACAATATGTACATATCTATGCAAGAGACTTTGTAAAGGTGTGATATCATTGACTAAAATAAAACTGGGTTCAATTTCAGAGCAGACAATCAATTGCTTTATAGTCCAGGTTGAAGCTAAAGAAAATGAAACAAGTCCAGGAGAGCAGAACTATGACCTTGAGTATAACCCACTTGAATTTAGAGCTAATACCAAGAAAGGATATAATGCATTTAACTCTAATGATCAAAGATCAGACAAGTTATGAGATAACATCAAGACATCATACATAAAGCAAAAAGTCAACAAAAAAGACGGGAAAAGAAAGAAATGATTAAAGCAAATTTCAGAAGAGACTCTCAAACTTTCTCTTGGAATACAGTAACCAAATAAATGAAAAACATTAATGAAGAGCTGACCAGAAAATGTCAAAGGAAGCTTGAGAAAAAAGAGTGAAGTCTATAATAAAATACTGAAAGACAAGAAGCATGAAAACCAAAGGGATGAGAGCGTGCTTAACATTTTCTCAAGCTGAGAGAAATGAAGAAAACATTCAAACCTCTAGTGATAATATTGAAGGATGCTATGGGCAAGTTTAGAAGATTTGGTGCCAGAGGTTCAGCTTGGATTCAGAAGAGGACATGGAAGAAGGGGTGTCATTGCCGATGTCAAATGGATATTGGATGGAAGCAGAGAATGCCAAAGATTGTGTTTCCTTGACTATGCAAAGGCATTTGACTCTGTGGACCATAACAAACTACTGATAGCTTTGAAAACAATGCAGAACATATTGACTGGCATTTCATCAACTCACAGAAATTTGTTTTTTACCTAGGACGTCAGTGCAGCCTATATTTATTCAATACCCCATTGTCAGGAGAGATCAGTCCCTGGAGAATGAGATCATGCTTGGTAAAGTAGAGGGGTAGCAAAAAAGACAAAGGTCCTCAACAAGATGGATGAACAATGAGATGTCTTCAACAATGGGCTCAAACATAAGAACAATTGTTAAGATGGTGTAGGACTGAGCAGTGTTTTGTTTTGTTGTGCATTAGGTCAGTATGGGTGAGAATTGACTTGATGGTACCTAACAACAACAGCATGGGCAAAATATTGAGCGTTATAAGAAGCATCAAAAGAAGATTGAAAGAATACACAGAGTCACTGATTCAAAAAGAATTGGTCAGTATTCAAACATATCAAGGGGTATCATACGATCAAGAAACAATAGCATTGAAGATAAATTACACACATTGTTGGAAAACAAGGCTCCAGAAATTGATGGAATATCTATTGAAATGTTTCAATAAATTGATACAGAATTGGAAGCACTCAATAGTTTATGCCAAGAAATTTGGAAGACAGCTACCTGCCCAACTGCGTAGAATGTGATGTTACGGATATTGTGTCCCTTCCAAATAAAGGTAACCGAAAAAATGTAGAAATTATCAAACAATATCCGTAACATCACATGTAACTAAAATTTTGCTGAAGACCATTCAACAACAGTTTCAACAGTACATTGATGGGGAGAGCCCAGAAATTCAAACCTGATTTAGAAAACTCAAGAAGGAGAAGTATCATTGTTGATGGCAGATGGAAAGTGACTGAGAGCAGAGAATATCAGAAAGATGTTTGCTTGTGTTTCAATGACTATGGAAAAGCATCCCACTGTGTTGTTTATAACAAATTATGAATAACATTATGAAAAATGAGAATTCCATAAAACTTTTATTGTACTCCTAAGAAACACGCACATAGACCAAGAGGCAGTAATTCAAATAGAGCAAGTGTATACTGAATAGTTTTAAATCAGGAGAGGCGTATTTCAGGGGTATACCTTTTAACCATACTTGTTTAATCTGTGTGCTGAGCAAATCCTCTGAGAAGAATAAAGAATGTGGATTAGGATCGGAGGATGGCTCATTAAAAACATAATGTACAGGTGGAATAAATTTGCTTGCTGAAAATGAAGAAGACTTGAAGCACTTACTGATGAAGATAAAAAACTACAGCTTTCAGTATGGATTACACCTCAACATAAAGAAAACTAATATTCTCACAACTGGGCCATTAAGCAGCACTATGATAGATGGAGAAGATTGAAGTCATGTAGAATTGAATTTTTCTTGGATCCACAATCAATCCTCATGGAAACAGCAAAGAAATCAACTGATGAATTGCATGGGGGCAAATCTGTTACAAAAAAACCCTTTTTTAAAATATGAAAGAGCAAATAGTCACTTTGAAGTGACCTAACCCAAGCCATGATATTTTCAATGGCTTCTTAAGCATGTGAAAACCGGGCAATAAATAATGAAGATCAGAAAAGATACATTTGAACTATGATGTTGGTGAAGAATATTGAAAATATTGTCAGAACAACAACAAAAAAACTGTCTTTGACCAAGTACAACCAGAAAGCTCCCAAGAACTTTAGATATATACCAGGAGAAACCAACCAGTCCCTCGAAAATGGCATGATGCTTGGAAAAATAGAGGACCAGCAAAAAAGAGTTTGGTAGTCACCTAACCTGGTGTCAATTTAAGGATTAAGAGTGTAGGGGTGGAGTTTAGGCTGTCAATCTGGAGATGGCCAATTAGACTTCTGCGCGGGCACGGCTTTCTCCTGAGAAATCTGGTACTTTCTTCTTGGAGGCAGAAGCCACCTCTTTCTCTGCTACTCCCTGGGAGACATTGCAGAAGACAAGCCATATGGATGCAACCAGACCTCAGAAGCCGGAGAAACCACAGCACTGAGATGCTTACAACACCACTGGACCCAAAGACTTTCTACCCACTGGCTTGTGATCATCTTGCATTTAGATTCATTGCATGTGTTTCATGAGTCAGAAGAGGATTTTATAGAGTGGTATAAGACATATGGGCTAATATCAGACTTATGGCCTTGGACTGGAATGGGTTGGGATGCTTTCTCAATGTTCAATTCCTCTTGTACATAAACCTCTCCCTTATATACATATGTGTGTTTATGAATTTGTTTCTCTAGTCTACTCAGACTAACACAGAGAGCAAGACCTTGAAGAAATAGATTTGGCATGGTAGCTGTAAGAGTTGACTCAAATATAACTACAATTGTTAGGATGGTGCAGGATTGGGCACTCTTTTGTTCTCTTGTACTTATGTACAAGGCCACTATGAATTGGTATTAACTCTATGGCATCTAACAACAAGAATAAGAACAACAACAACAACAGAGGTGTTTTCATTCCCTATTTGTCCTGAGCCAACTATGTGTGTGATTTGAGAAGAACCTAAAACTCATCCTGTGTAGTCTGTTCAGCATTTGTTCTAATGCTAATAACCCATATCTCTACCTTAGGGAAAAACTAACATCTGTGCGACATTGAGATACTACATTTTGAGTTTTACTAGAGTCATTATCACATATACAATTAATTGTCAGATAAATAATCTTAGGCTAGAAGGGATGGTGAAAGATCACTTCACACATTCCACTGCACGTAAATTATCCTTTGTATTTGTGTCTTCTCTTGCTTTTTATAAACTTCACAGATCAATTCATACAATCATAAAACAGTTATTCTTTGTATCTAGTATAAGTATATGCTGAGATTCTTTCCTCTAATTCTTTCATGTGTAAATTAAAGCTTTGATTTTAAAACAAACTAAAATAAGCTGGGTTCCATTGAAAAAGCAGATCTTAGATTCAGAATGGTAATGAAAAAGATAATGTGAGACTAAACTCAAGACTGAAATAGTGGGCCCTGTGGTAGCAGCTCAATATATAACTACTGTACTATATAAAAATATATGCCAGCAATTGGGCTGCTAACCACAAGATCAGCAGTTCAAAACCACCAGCCACTCCATGGGAGAAAGACAAGGCTTTCTATTCCTATAAAGAGTTACAGTCTTGGAAGCCCACAGGGTCCGTTCTATTCTGTCTTATAGGGTCAGTATGATTTGGAATCTCAATGGCAGTGGTATATAAATATAAATTTCTTCCAAAATGTTTATACAGGCTCTGAAACTTTCACAGAACTGAAACCCCAATAGCTGGGATGCTTCCCTCAGCCAAATACAGAAATGAATGTTTCAGGAGAAAACCAGCCTTCTTTCTGGTGTTTCTTTAAGTCTCTCTCTGCTATGACCTGAGAAGATGATGAATATATTGGAGTACTAGTTTCACTCTCTTTCAAATTTCCCACCTTGTAATCTTCTCTGGAAATTATGCTCCATTTGATAATAGTGGATCAATCAGATTCTATCCCAACCAAACAGTGAAAAATTCTTTGGAGAAAGGTAGGCTCTTGTCTACAGACCATGCATTTTGTTGCTCTCCAAGAAATCCTCATCTTGTAGGTTGACTTGGTCTGAATTCCTTGGCCCATGAGTTGCCACATTCTCTTCCAAATACCATGACTGGTTCTCATCAAAGATCAAGAACAACAAGGCAAATTCTCGATCCATGTCACTTCGTCTTCCATGGGACCCCAAGATGCCCCTTCGACAGATGGCCAAGGGTCCTATCAGGCCACTATACATGTCCTGGGGGAGAGAGAAAGAGCTTTGTTTTTGTCTCATGGATGGTAGTTCAATCCAGGAAGCCAGTCTCACATGCAAGCCCACTGGGCCTCTCAGCACTTCATCATAATGTAAGCATTTACATCATAATATAAGCATTATAAACACATTTACTCCTGAAGTTCATTGAAAAACTCATTTATTGCAATTCATGATGACACCAGGAATGTCAGAGAAGACTGTTCCAAAGCACAATGGCTAATTTTTTTCCCAAATCATTTTATTGGGGACCATTGCAGCTCTTATAACATTCCATACATCAATTGCATCAAGCATATTTGTACATACGCTGCCATCATCATTTCCAAAACATTTTCTACTTGAGCCCTTGGTATAAGCTACTCTTTTATCCCCTCCCTCCCCTACTCACCCACCCTCGTGAATCCTTGTTCAATTATATATTGTTATTGTTTCATATTTTACACTATTTTCTCCCTTTACTCACATGCCTGTTATTCATTCCCTTCAGGGGTGGTGGTAGTGGTGGCTATATATCCAATCTTGTGACGGGTTGCCCCTTTCTCACTTTTCCCCTCTCCTGACCTTCCCCCTACCCTCATGATATCACTACTCCCTCTACTGTTCCTGAGGGGTTTATCTGTTCTGAATTCCATGTGCAGAGAGCGCTTCTCTGTCCCAATGTATGTTCTCCGGTCTAGCCAGATTTGTAAAGATAGAACTGGTTGTGTGGTGGGGCAGTGGGGAGGAAGCATTCAGGTAGCTGGGCACCATCAGCTTTCTTCACCACATTTGCTTGTGAACCCATTGTCTTCAGTGATCATGCCGGGTAGGTGAGCATCTCAGACTGCTGAATTATTGGAATACAGTGTTCTTGTGTTAAGGGAGTACTTGTGCAGGGGCACCCATATGGGCTTTTTTTTGCTTCCCTTCTAGATGGCCACTTGGTTTAACTTCAAGCCTTTAAGACACCAAATGCTATATCTTTTAATAACTGGGCACCATCAGCTTTATTCAACACATTTGCTTATTATTTTTCTTCAGCAATTGCGATGGAAAGGTGATCATCACAGAATGCTAAGTTATTAGAACAAAGTGTTCTTGCACCATAGCATTTTTATTATAGCTTTATAGAACTACTAATATTTTTCTATATTTATCTATCTCTTTCAACTAGACCAAATTCTTTGAAGGTGGGAATTACATCCTACATTTGAATTCTTCAAATCACTAAGAAAAATGCTTAAACTATAGTATTTAATAAATTATTGCTGAATGAATGGCTAGGTAGAAAACCAATTTCAGATGAGGAAACAGTCTGGTAGACTTGTCTGAAGTCATTGGAAAGGCAAGATAGAAACAATTAGAGACTATAGCCTTAACCTCCTAACAGTCAATCTAAGGATTTTAAATACGAGATTATAATCCCTTAGGGGATCCAAAAAATAGCAGCAAGGAAGAGAATCCTCAGTACAAAAATATCTAGAGTCACTTCCTGAACCATTTAAATAAATATGATGTTTTCCCCCTGAACCCTGCACTCTATCTCTCTAGGATAGGTTTATTATACCTGTTTAATAACTTCTTGTCAGGAAACTTTCCTATCTCTGACATGCACCTACAGACATCACATTTTGTTTTTACCTTTATGGGATTTACTGCAGAATAATAAATCCAGGATACACATGCAGAGTCATTGGGTCCAGGTCCAGATCTCTCTGGTATGTTCCACTGGTAAGTGATCACCTCACCTAGGAAAGGTAACAAGGGACCTTTACTTGGATGGATCCAGAAAATGCTTCCAATCCCCAGGTTTCTTTAAGAGGTAGTAGTAGGTGTATCCAAGCAATTCTAGCTCTGTTACACATTATTCCTACACCAGTTTCCTTTTATTTTATTTTTGTGACCTTTCTATTCTTCTTCTGGAGACATCCTTAGCCTTTTTTGCTTACTCTATTCTTAGAGTTCTAGCTCCAGTTCTATAGGAAGGCAGCCCTGCTACTGTTTTCTCTGCTTTGAATGGCATCCCTCTTTTAGATATTTCTCCTGCTTCCTTCTAAAGATAACTCCTTTACCCAGAACCCTTAGGACCTCTGCTTTCTTTGCATACTCTCTTCATAGAATCTTTTAGTCACTTTTATCATGTCAGTTATAGTCTATGTATTGTGACTCATATTTGTATGTGATGTAAACATAATCATGGATAGAGTAAAGGGGGCAAAGAGTAAAAGGGGAGAGTAAAGGAGAGGGGACATAATTAAAAAAAATTTAAATGTAATTAAGCACCCTGAGGGAATCACTGGACTTTGGGAGCTTAGGACCAAAATCTTAGGTAACATCTGGGTCAATTGGCCCAATAGATTTAAAAACACACATTGTTATACACTGTTCTTTAGTGAGTAGTTACTGGGTTATTAAATACTTTGAGTGGCTATATAAGATGCAACTGTTTTTCTCTCGCTAGCTGTAGAAAACAAACAAACAAAAAGGAGTGAATAAAATCAATGGTGCATTGAAATGATTAGTCTAAAGGATCATGTGAATCTCATCCTTCATGAATGACTGAGATTAACAAACTAGATGCTTCCAGTCTACCACAACTGGCACCTCCTTCTGGGGTCCTGGATCCAGAAGATCCTGGACAAGTTGAAGAAAAAAATGTAGAATGAAATTAAAAATCATAAAAATATTAGACACATTGGTCTGATAGAGACTACTGAAATCCCCAAGAATATGGCCCTTAGATAATTTTGAAGCCTGGAGCTGAACACACCCTCAGTGATTATCTTTCAATCAAAATTATACAATAATAGCTTTGGGGACTGTATTGGCTATTTCAAGTCTGATAATCATGCTATGCTGAAAATTATATATTTAGGAGGAATGGCATCATATTAATAAAAAGACATTTCAAGATCTATCTTGAAGTACAATGCTGCAAGTGATTCATATAAGTTCACGTTGAAGTTGAAGAAAATAAAAACAAGTCCACAAGAGCTAAAATTGTTAGTAAATATAATTTCAGAACAAATATAAAGGCCCTTGGTATTGCATATTTGTCCTTACTTATTATGTCTGAAATGATTTAAAAGAAAACTAATATAAAAAATTTTATTGGGCACACCATGTACAATTAAGCAAGTGTTTCAACAACATAAAGGGAGGAAGGAATAGTGTAAAAAAGAGCTGCTAAAATTAGGTTTCCATAAATTTCAACCAGGCTGCTATAAATTTAAGATATTAAATGCAATCCTCACATTAAGCACAAAGAAAATATCTTTTAAAAAATAGAAATCGCTATGGTGCACCACAAGAAGTAAACTAAACCCAAAAGTAGGTGGTATTGGAGAAATAAAGAAAACATATAAAAGACAATATAACACACACAACAATGCAGAAGAAAGTCCTTCATTTTGAATAACTGCTTTAGTTATAAGTGAATTAAACTCACCAATTAAATGCACAGCTTGGCAAAATGCATAAAAAATTGTCCCCTAACAGTCAGTATTCTCTCTGCTTTCCCAGTCACCCACCTTGTGCCTGGAACTGGTGACCATGGGCAAGATGCTGACATAGCTCACCTGAGCCCGACTCAAGTCCTTGCTCCGGCCCCACCACAAAAATTGGGCCTAGGCACAGAAAAACCTAGCAGATTGGCTTTGATGAAACAGAGGAGGATGGGTCTAAACTACTTTACTCAGAAGATTGCCGACTTCTATGCTCGCAAACACCCTCAAATGCAATCTATTTTGAAATTCCCCCAACCCCAGGAGCCGGTGCTTATGAATGGCAACCCTTCACCTCCGCCCAGTCCATCTCAGCAAATCAACCTTGGCCCATCATCCAATCCTCATGCAAAACAGTCGGACTTCCACTTTTCAAAGTCATTGGGAAAGAAAGTTTTGGCAAGATTCTAGTAGTGAGACACGGCATAAGAAGCATTCTATGTCATCAAAGTTTTGCAGAATAAAAAAAGCAATCCTGAAAAAAGGAGAAGCACATTATGTCAGAGCAGAATGTTCTACTGAAGAACATTAAGCACTCTTTCCTTGTGGTCCTTCACTTCTCTTTCCAGACTGATGACAAGCTGTATTTTGTCCTGGACTACATCAGTGGTGGAGAGCTATAATACCATCTCCAGAAGGAGTGCTGCTTCCTGGAACCACGGTCTAATTTCTATGATGCTGAGATAGCCAGTGCCTTGGGTTACATGCACTTTCTGAATATCATTTATAAAGACTCTTAAAGCCAGAGAATATTTTGCTGGACTCACATAGTCTTGACTGACTTTGGGCTCTGCAAGGAGAATATTGAACACAATGGGGTGACATCCACCTTCTGTGTCAACCCAGAATATCTGGCTCTAGAAGTGCTTCATAAGCAACCTCACAACAGGGCCATGGACTGGTGGTGCCTGCGGACTGTTTCATATGAGATACTGTATGGCTTGTCTCCTTTTAACAGCTGAAACACTGCTGAGATGTGTATGACAACATTCTAAATAAGCCCCTCCAGTTGAAGGCAAATATCACAAATTCTGTGATACACCTCCTGGAAGGCCTTCTGAAGAAGGACAAGAAGAAGAGGCTGGGCAAAAAGGATGACTTCAAGGAGATTAATAATCATGTTTTCTTTTCTACAATTAACTGGGATGATCTCGTTAATAAGAAGATTATACCCCCCTTTAACCCAGTTCAGTGAAGAGACAGTCCCCAATTCCGTTGGTATGTCTTCCAGAAGCATTCTCATTATGGCCAGTGTAAAGGAGGCAGCTGAGGTGTTCCTGGGCTTCTCATATATGCACCCCCACCTGCATTGACTCCTTCACCTGAGCAGCCCTCAGTCACTTCTGAAAGATTCTCTGTGCTCATAAATGTTTCAGTTAGCATCACGGTAGAGCTGCCAGCTGACAGACCATCTTTAAGGAGAATTTGCACATCTTTGGAAGCTGGGAGATTGTCACTACACACTTTGCTGGAAGCTTTTTCGAAGAGTACACCTTCCAGAGAGAAGAGGTTTACATTCTCTCTCTCTCTTCCTTCCAACATCGCTCTCTGAGACAAGCAGTAGGGCAAGCACCCTGGCCAGGTAGCCCTGGAAGTACGTCAGAGGAAGGCTCTTCTGAAGGGTTATCTGGGCTGTGACACTGATAATTATAAACAGTGCCTTTTTGATGAGATCATGTTAGCTCCAAAGCTTTTCCTATCACAGAGTGTCCTTGTTCCTTATCTTTCCTCTTGGGATCTGCTGTGTGAGAGACACCATTGAGTGGTGTGTGTGATCACAGGTGGGTTGTGTTCTAAGCATCAATGTGACATTTATAAGACACTACAACGTGGGACATTGTTTCTTCCATATTTGGAAGCTTTATTTCATTTCGTTTTTGTAAGATATAAATACGTAAGTACAAAAATTTATGGAAACGGTCTTGCGATGATTTGTACTCAGATGCTTACAGAAAGCATTGCTGTTAACATTTCTTTTTTCAGAAAGGGATTTTATGGACTAATGCCTATCTATAGGTCAAAGACGTGGGTGTTTTCATTGTTTAAAATGTCACCTGTAAGATGGGAATTATTTATGGGGTTCTTTTGTTGTTGTATTTTTATTCCTGATCATTGTATGTGTTATATATATTAAAAATAGTTTGTACATTGGATTATAACATTAGGAAATTTAAACTTATAGGCTTATTTGGATTGTAACCCACCATTTTAATGTGCTGAAATTAACATGGCTATAATTTGTAAAATCCTCCCTTCCCCGCCACACAGCTATCTTTGTGTAAAATGAACCAATTTTGGTTTGCAATAAAACCTAGAAAAGTATTTACCAAAAAAAATGCCTTCTAACTCGATTTGCTAGTACTAGAAATACAATTTAGAAGCAGAAACTTAAGTATGCTGGAAGTTAAAGGGAGTAAAATACTTTATGAAAATAGCAATCGACTCTGGGGGACAGAAAAAAGAAAAGTGGGCGAAGGGAGACACTGGACAGTGCAAGATAATGACAAAGTAATAATTTATAAATTATAAAGGGTTCATGAGGATTTGGGGATCAGGGAGGGAGGGGAAAAATGAGGAGCTGATGCCAGGGGCTTAAGTGGAGAACAAATGTTTGAGAATGATGAGAGCAATGAATGTACAAATGTGCTTTACACAATTGATGTACGTATGGATTGTGATAAGAGTTGTATAAGCCCCTAATAAAATGATTAAAAAATCACAGATAAAAGAAGAAAATAGCAATCAAAAAAGAATTAGCACGACTAAATTAATATCAGACAGAATAGACTTTATATGAAAAGTTTTAACAGATTTAAAGAAGGGCATCAAAATTATAAAATTTTCAATTCATTAAGAATCTATCAAATAGGAGAGGAGTCAAGATGGGGTCCAGGTAGAATTACATATGTGGAGCTCCCGCTGCTAGACCAGAAAATTAAGAGGTAAAAAGGCTAATACTTGGAGGCTGGGTGCTAAAAATAGGCTCAATGTACTTGGTCCCCCTTTGACTTTCACACATGAAGTGATTCAAGAACACATAGAAATGCTCTAAGGTCACTGTGTCTGTCTGCGGGCTCTGCTAACCCCTCGCCAGTTCTAGAAGGACGGCGTCTGCATCCCCTTCCTGTGCACCAGTCCTACAGCCAGCAGTAATTTCCATTGACTGCTTTCTAAAAGTGTCCATAATCCCAGGTTTATAGAGAGCCTTTGAGAGCTAGCCACAAGACCTCACATCAGAGTTCCCCAAGCTGCTAGCCACCCTGCGCCTGCAGCCTAAGGCTTTTCAATTCCCCTCCCCAGCAAGGAATGGAGTTACTACATCTGCCATTCCCTTCCCACCTCTCCCCAGCTCCTCACCTGGCAGCATGGGTAATGATATATAATTAGACAATACTTTGCAGCAATCAAAGAGCTGCAGTTCCACTGAGCACAATCAGATAGAGGGAAGGGACCCAGGATGGCAGTCGGGGGCTAATTCAGATTCAGTTGGTCGCAAACTCTCCCTTTTAAGCTTGGCCCCCATCCCTAGGGGACAGTGCAGAACAGTCCTGATACCAGGGCACCTCACAAGTCCATTGTAAACAGGGGAAATAATTTTTCTTTTTAAAAAACGCTTTCAATTCCAGGATATGGTCCTGCAGAACTCTGTCCATTATCATCCATTAACAAAACAAGGTAGTGAAAGCAAAACTCCAGAGCTCAGCCTAGGGTCTTTAACATAACAAAACAGCAAAGACCAACAGGCAGTACAGCTCTTTGAAAGGCTGGAAATAGTGGACTGACAGACCAGCCAGACCCGTAGCAAGGCTTCAGGCCTTCCCAAACACAGTCCAGTGTTATACCTACAGTCACCAGCATTGCCCAGTCTCTGATGCCCCCCACTGCTGTTGGACACTGAGTCTCCATGGCACCCTGCCTACATAGTAGTTAGACCAACCACCTAGAAGGCCACAGGCAGCCCGTGAAAACATCCTTAACAATCACACAGAGCAAGAGCTAATGTCCCTTGCTCTCCTAGGAACATGGCACCTAATTCTTACAAAATGACACAGAAAAAGCAACATACTGCAAAATCCTCAACAAGAAAACAAGAATGACAAAATACAATGGCAGAGCTAATAACACTCATAGAAGAATCAGATGTGGATCTGCCACAAAAAGAAAACTTCAGAAGGCTGCTTGGAGTAATAAAGGAGATTATGGAAGCAAAGCAGAATAAGGAAGCAATGATAGAGGTGATGAAGTCCCGATAGATGGGATATAGTCCACAATAGAGGGAATAAAGTCCATGCACCAAAGGGAAACACAAGAGCTAATGGATGAGGTAACGGAAGCAAAACACAAGATCACAGATCTGACTAACAGACAGAAGAGGCAAAGAATCGTACCAATGATCTCGAGGACAATCAGGAAGACTTGAACAAATGGGACAGTCAAATAAGATAATCAAGGAGGTGGAAGAAAGCCTAAGATAAATGACAGATGCTATGAAGAGGCACAATATTTGAATAATTGCTCGCCCAGGACAAGACACAATGAAAAAGTCAAAGCTAAATTAGTGAGGGAATTTCTGGAAGCAAACTTTTCCACCTTAATGAATGAGAATCAGACACTCATACAGGAACCAGAGAGGACACAAATTAGATTAACTCCAGGACGAACACACCAAGGCATATAATAGTTAAATTATCCAACTTTGAGGAAAATGAAAATCTTAAGAGCAGTAAGAAAAAGAAAGCAGTCACAAACAATGGTACTCAGGTAAGAATATGCTCAGATATATGAGTAGAAAGCATGAAGAGGAGGAGAGAATGGAGTAACATCTTCTGAAAGCTGAAAAAATAAAATATCTGCCTGAGAATCCTCTATCCTGCTGAACTATCTATAAAGATAGATGGTGAGATAAGAGTTTTCCAGGATAAGGAAAAACTCTAAGAATATGCCATAAGACACCCAATACTGAGGAAAATACTTGCTGACTCACTATGGTCACAAGACCAACATTCTCTAAGCACACGCAGGAGACCACGATATAGCCCAACTTCACCCACAAGCCAATACACTGATAACAATTTCTAAGATAATATGGTCTCAGAGGGAAAAGAAAGCAAGAAGGAAGCCCCACCTACAAACACAGTATATTGCTATGAAGGGAGATAGGAAAACACCCAGCACAAAAGATACGAGATGACAGCAATGAATACACAGATTGTGATAATAACTCTGAATGTCAATGAACTCAATTTATCCATTAAACGACAAAGGCTAGCAAACTCAGAAAACATAATCCATAATTTTGTTGCCTGCAAGAGACACATTTTAAGCTAGCAAACAAAAATGGACCAAGAATTAAAAGCTGGCAGAAAATATACCAGGCAAAGAGCAACAGAAAAAAAGCAGGGGGGTGCAATCCTAAACTCTAACAAAATTGACCTCAAGGTGAAAACCGTAACAAGAGACAAGTAGGGGTACTATATAGTGCTCAAAGGATTAGTAAACCAAGAACTAGTGAGCATAATAAATATAAGCATGCCGAATGGGAGACCCACAAAATTCATTGAACAAACTATCCAAAAGATGAAAAAGAAATCACAAATTCAATAATCATAGTAGGTGACTTTAATACACTATTATCAGAGAAAGATAGATCACTGGAAAAGAAGCTCAGCAAGGAGGCTACAGGGGTAAACACTACAATTCGGCAATTGGACCTTATATACATTTATAGAGCTTTCCATCCAAATACAATAAAGAAACTTACTCCTTTTAAGTTTACATGGTTCATTTTAGAAAACAGACCACATGCCGGGGCACAAGCCGAGCCTGAGTAAATTCAAGCATATAGAGATTACTGAGATGTCCTTCTTGGATCACCACATCGTAAAGCTGGAGAGCAACTAGAGCAGAGAAAACTGAACAACCCCTCCAGTAGCAAAATAAAAAAAAATAATAAAAATCAGGGCAGAGTTAAATGAGATGGAAGACAAGAATCTGTATTATAATGGATTCAACAACGTGGAAGACATGGACATATACTTAGAAAAACTATCCCTTCTGATTATCCCCGATAGAGGTCAAGAACCTCATCAGACCAATAGCAGAGAATAAATAGATATGGCTATCAAGAAACTACCAATAAAAAAAGTTCCTGGACCAGACTGTTTCACATGAACATCCTACCAAACATTCAGGGAAGAGCTGACACCGATACTCCACAAATTGATCCAGAGCATAGAAAATTATGGCAAACTACTAAACTCATTCTATGAAGCCAGTTTAATTTTGATACCCAAACAGGGCAAGGATCCCCCAGGAATAGGGAACTACAGAACGATATCTCTAATGAACATAGATGCAAAAATCCTTAATAAAATATTAGTCAATAGAACACAAAAGTATATAAAGCATATCATCCACCATGATCAGGTGGGATTAATTCCAGGATGCAGGGATGGTTTAACAGCCGAAAATCCATCAATATTATACACCACCTTAATAAGAAAAAGTATGAGTCACATGATAATATCCATACATACAGAAAAAAGCATTTGACAACTTCCAACACCCATTGCTATTTAAGACACTCAAGTAGATAGGAACGGAAGGTAAATCCCTCAAGTTAATGCAAGCAATCTACGAAAAGTTAACAGCTTACAGCATAATCAATGGAGAAAAGACAAAAGCACTCTCACTGAAAGGGGGACCAAACAAGGAGGCCCCTGTCCTCTCTTCTGTTCAACATTGTACTGGAAGTCTTAGCTAACAACATAAGAAAACAGAAGGACATTGAAGATATCTAACTAGGAGATATTTTGAAATACTGCTATCTGCAGACCACATGATTCTGTACACTGAAAATCCTAAAAGCTCCACAACAGGAGTACTGAGAGCAATAGAGGAATATGGAAAAATTTCAGGGTACAGATCACCAAACAGATATATTTACATGAACCCCCCAAAATTATACAAGGAAAAGTACAGCACCCTACTATAGGTAACCAAAGGCGACCTCCACAAATTGAAGACTATCACATGCTCGTGGATCAGAAGACTCAATATAGTAAAGTTGTCAATCTTACCCTAGGCACTATATGTTTAATGTTATCCCGATTCAAATACCATTATCCTTCTTCAAAGATTCAGACACAAACACCACCAATTTCATATGGAGAGAGAAGAAAACAAGAATTAGCAGAGAACTCCTCAAGAAGAAGGACAAGATCAGAGGGCTCACTTTACCTGACTTTAACACCTACTACACAGCCACAGTGGTAAACACAGTGTGGTACTGGTATAATGACAGATACTCAGACCAATGGAAAAGAATAGAAAATCCACAAATAAAACCATCATCATATAGACAACTGATCTTCGACTAGGGCTCAAAAAGCATCAAGTGGGAGGTGGATGCCCTCTTTGACAACTGGTTCTGGAAATAATGGATATCTCCCTGTAGAAAAAAAGAAGCAAGATGTTTACTTCACCCCATGAGCAAGTACAAATTCAATGTAGATCACAGACCTGGAAGTAAAACCCTAAACTATCAGGACCACCAATGAAGAAATTGGGACAGACCTAAGAACCTTGGCTCAGTGAATACATAGGCTAAGTGCAATAAGGAAGGGTACACATATAGATATGTACAGCCTCTGTCGAAAGCGATCTGGTGATATCTACATGATCACCAGCAGTGGAGGAGAGTTCCTATCATGCCACATTCTCTCCAACATTGGAAACAATTTAATTTCCATCCATAGACGAGTGGATTGGCAAATTGGCACATACACACAATGGATTACTATGCTCCACTAAAAAGCCTCTGGTGATCATATGAAGCATGTCATTTCATGTGAAGATTTGGAGGAAATTATGCTAAGGGAAGTCATCCAATCACAAAAGGACAAGAACAACATGAGGTAAGTATAATCAGCACAGTAGGTATAGAAGAAAAGTCATTTATACAAGTTGAGGTACAGGCAGCCAGGTGGAGGTCAGACCAAATACAAAGAAGTGCATTATATTCTAACACAAAGAAGGGGAAAAGGGGGAAAGGGAATGATGAAAAGGAAGGGGACAGGGAGAAGATGGCATGAGGAGAACAGGACACTAACCCATGAAGGGGGAGAGTATTGCTTATGTCTCCACAGAACTGGGAATGGCAATACAAACCCCACCAAACCTTGAGGGCAACTTACATGGAGAAATGCATGAAAAGATTAAGCTATAGGGGCCAGCCCCAAATAGAACCAAACTTACCCCGTCCCAAGAAGTATGCAGATCAGAGAACAACACTAAAACTACAGGTTGGGGAGAGTGGCCAGCATACCACGCCCACACAGATGCAAACCAAGAAAGCAAAAGAGAAAGGGACGGTCTAGACTCCATATCAGCACACCAAACTCAGAGGATGACATGCCTACATGGAGCTACTGAAGACTGTGAGGCAGACAATAGCTCAAGGAATGTCACCTAACTGAAACATACCACAACAGAGGACAAAACTGGCGACATACAGAAGGGATTTAGTCTGGTCTGAATCCCCTTCATTGGGGCGGACCAAAAAGGGAACATATCAGATCAGCAACAGGAGCAATATCAAGCCACAAATCCTCTAAAGAGCCCCCACCCCCAAATAGACTTTAGGCTAGAGGGGAAGCTCCCAAAATTGCTCCAGAATCAGTGGTGAGACAGTCATAAAGGCTAGTGGACAGACCCGAAGTTATGTATGGTTTTTATTTTTTCTTTTAATCTTTTGTTTTCTTTTTGTTTGGTCTATGTTATTGTTCGCTTGCCTACATATATAAGATAGGCATGGAAGCAAGCTAGAGATCCTAGGGGCATTGGAACAACAGCGTTCTAGCTGAGAGGAATTACAAAGAGGTGGAAGTAGGGTGAGCATGATGGTGGGGCAGGAGCAAGGTAAAAGGAAACAGAGGAACGATCTAGGATGCAAAGCTATGGATAATGATATAAGCATATGTGTGTACATATGTAAATACATTAATCAATAAAAATAGAGGTATTGGCCTATGTGCATATATTTGGCAATACACTGAGGTACTGGACAGAGTTCATGCCCTCCTTCAATGGAAGAACACTTAATGGGTGCAAAAGCAAATGTGGTGAAGAAAGTGGGTGGTGCCCGGCTTTCAAAAGATATAGCATCTGAGATCTTAAAGGCTTGGAGTTAAACAAGCAGCCAACTAACAGAGAAGCAACAAGCCCACATGGAATAAGCACACTAGCCTGTGCAATCATGAGATATTGTCAGGATTGGGTAACGGGACTCAGAAGACCCATAACAAACAAACACAAACAAACAGACTAACAAAGAATTTATCAGACAATCTCATCTCTCTCCATCAGAACAGCTGCTAGATTTGAACTGCTAACCTGTGGTTAGCAGCCTGATGTTTAACTCACATGTCTCCTACATACAGTCTTTCTATATATCTGTATCTTATCTATCTATCTATCTATCTATCTATCTATCTATCTATCTATCTATCTATCTATCTATCTATCTATCTATGGAAGCAACTAACAAAAATAACCCAAGCAAACATTGATAGAACTAAAGGGAGAGTAGAGAGATTCATGTTAACACTTGGAGACATCAGTATGCCAATTTCTATAATGGACCTAACATTTAGGCAGACCATCAATAAAGAAATGAGAACTTGAGCAACTAAACCTAACATACATATATGGAATACTCCACCCCAAATCATATTCTTCTCTAACAAACCTGGATTATTACTCAGGAAATACCATATGTTAGGTCACAAAGCAAGCGTCAGTAAATAAACACACACATATATAGATGTAGATATACAAAAGTCCTTTTCAGACACATGAAAACAAACTAGAAACCAATAATAATAGTAAAATAGAAATTCCACAAAAATTCGGAGTGTGGAAATGTGGAAAATAAAAAAACACATTATTACACAACTAATAGGACAAAGATGATTTAACAAAGTGGATTATAAAAAACTTAGAGATGAATGAAAAGGAAATTCAATCCTATGAAAATTATGGAACTCTGTGAAGATAATGATCAGAGAGAATATTGCAGCTATGGGGGAAGGCTTTTAGTGGTATGTAACGCATGGGCCATGTTCACCTGGGATCCCGAGTACATTCTGGGGACCCAGGTTAGGTCCCAAGGTGCGAGGGGACAATGAATCCTGGATTTTCAAGGTGCACAGCTTACTATAGAGGTTGAGTCAGTGAGATACTATGATGGAACTTTTCTGGGTGAATTGGACTTTACCTCAGACACACCTGTTACTTGAGGACTTAAGTTGGAAAATACATGGTACCTGAGAAGATAGCTGTACCAAATTTGGTGAACTGATAGGAGGAAGACAAAGAATGTCTTCCTGCCCCATGGTCAGGTGATTTGGGCTCAGCTATTACTTTACTTCCCCCCTCTCTCTTCTCTCTTTCCTGCCACAGTCTCAGGGGGCTGTTTTTTTCTCTATCTGGGTTTTTTCCCCTTCTCTTTTCTTTCACATGATACTGCAGTCCTCTAGGCCACACCCCTCCACCTATGGGCAACTCCACCTGCCCTCCACCCACCTGGGGGAGCTTCTAACTTCCCATTGTGACCTTACACATGGCTTGGAAAATCCCGCCTACCTTCTACACATTCCAAATGGCTGGAGGATTTCTCCTTCAAACAACTAGGGGAACTCCTGCCTACCCTCTAAGGTTCTCTAAGTGGCTGAGAGAACACACACCCACCCTTTGTGGTGTTCTACTTGCCTGGGAGAATTTCTTCTCACCTTCCAAGGTGCTCCATGTGACCTGGAGATCTCATGCCTGTCCTCTGCGGCCCTACACGTGACTGAAAGAACTTCCTTCTGCCTGTCACTGTACTTTAAACAGCCTTAGGCAGCTCCACCAGCTCTCTCCAGTGCTCCACACTGCTGCTGGAACCTGCGTGGTGATTTTGCCAACTAGGGAAATTCCGCCCACAATACATGGTGCTCTACAACAAAGCAGCCACACCCATCCAAATTCTGTAGCACTCCAATTGCAGTGGAGACCCCCATGTGCCATCTGAGGTGCTCTAAGCCTCTGTGGGCCACACCACCAGGGTGTACTGTGAGATCATGCAGTGCAATGCCATCTTTGAACCCCACAACCACCAGACCAGAATCCCCTGAGAGGACCATCCAACTTGCCCTCCAAATAATAGACTATTCATTCACCAACAGATTTGAGGAGGCAAAGAATCGCACCAGTGACCTGGAAGATAACCAAGCAGACTTCAACAAATGGGTAAGACTCAGAGAAGCTGAAGAAAACCCGAGAGCCATGTCTGATGCTATGAAGGGGATCATTAGAATAATTAGACTACTGGAAAAGACACAACAAAGAAGTTAATGGCAAAAATAGCGAGGGAATTTTAGAGGAAAACTTACACAGTTTAATGAATGAAAACCCAGGTAACAATTCAGGTGACTGAAAGAACAACAGCTAGACTGAATCCAAAGAAGTCACCAAGCTATATGATAGTGAAACTAAGCAACTTTGAGAAAATGGAGAAAATCATAATAGCAGCCATGTAAAAAGAAGCTGTCACCCATAAAGGTACTCAAATAAGAACGTGCTCAGACCTGTCAGCAGACACCATGAAGAAGAGGAGAAAATGGAGGATGAAGAACTCTCTATGGAAAAAAGGAGTGGGAACATACCCAGATCAGACATGAAATTAAGAGAATGAGAATATGACATACAAAAGCCTTTGAGACACAACAAAGGAAGTTTGCTTCCTTTGCTGAGAAGTTTGACAGCAATACATGAGCACATAAATATGGAAGAGAAACTTATGCTTGACATACTGACACAAAACTTCCAGCAATTACAGCAGATTCAAAAGGACAATCTTACTAATAGCAACAACAAAAAAAGAAATAATAAAAATCAGGGCTGAGATTCATGAGAGGGAAAACAAGAAATCTATGAAAAAAATTAATGCAACTAAAAGTTGATTCTTTGAAAGGATTAACAGAATTGACAGAACAATGGAAAACCTAACCAAAGAAAGGAAGGAACAAATTTCAATAGCAAGGATGAGGGATAAAACATGGAGCATTACTATGGAACCTAATGAAATAAAAAAATATTAGTACATAGTGCCACGAAGACCTGTACTCCAATGAATTCAACAACTTGGAAGACATGGACAAATAATTGGGAAAACAATCCCTCCCTAGACTATCCCAGATGCATGTCAAGAATCTCAACAGATCCATAGCAATAGAAGAAATAGACAAGGTTTTCAAGGGATTACAAGCAAAAATTTCCCGGGGCCAGATGGCTTTACAAGAGAATTGTATCAAGCATTCCTGGAAGAATTGACACCAATCCTTTACAAACTCTACCAGAACAAAGAAAAGGACAGCAAACTTCCAAATATTTTCTATGCAGCTAGTATAACTCTGATACATAAAGCAGACAAAGATCCCACAAAATCAAGAACTACAGATCAATATCTGCAATGAACATACATGCAAAAATCCGTAACAAAATACTAGACAAAAGACTATAAAACTATATCATAGAGCAGGGATGGTTTAACATAGGAAAGACCATAAGTATTATTCACCAGATTGACATGAACAATTATAAGAACCACATGATAATATCGATAGATGTGGAAAACATTCGACAACATCCAACACCAATTCCTTTTTAAGCCAGTCAAGAAGATAGGAATGGAAGGAAATTTACTCAATATAATACAAAATATATATGAAAAAACCAACCACCAATTTGGTAGTCAATGGAAAAAAGACAAAACAACCCTATTGAAAAAGTGGACTAGAAAAGGATGCCCCTTATCCCCACTCTTATTTAACATTTTATTGGAGGTCCTAGCTAACAACATAAGGTAAAGAAAAGACATCAAAGGGGAAGAAAGAGGTGAAACTATCATTAAACGCAGATGATATTATTTTATATATGGAAAATCCCAGAAGCTCCACATGGGGAGTGCTGGAAGCGATAGAGGAATATGGCAGAGTGGCAGGATACAAGATCAGCAAACAGAAGTCTATCTGAATGCTATACACATTGGACAAGACCATGGAAGAGAAGATAAAAAAGACAGTACACTTCAAAATAGCCAATCACAAATTGAAATATCTAGGGATATACCTGACTAAAAGAACCAAAATATTTTTACAAGGAAAACTACAAAACACTATTACAAGAAACCAAAGTGACATCAACAAATGGAAAAGTATCCCCTACTTGTGATTTGGAAGACTAAATACAGCAAAAATGTCAGTTCTGCCCAACGCACTCTAAGTTTAATGCTATCCCGATAAAAATATCATCATCTACCTTTAAAGAATTAGAAAAACTGACTAACACTTTCATATGTAAAGAGAAGAAGGCCAGAATTAGCAGAGAACTCCTCAAAAAGGAGGATAATTTCTACGGTTTGCTTAAAGTGTGGCATTGGTTGTAATGACAGATACTCAAAACAATGGAAATGAAGTGAAACCCAGAAATAAAATCATCAGCATAGAGACAACTTAACTTTAATGAGGGCTCAAAAAAAAAAAAGAGGATGCCCTCTTCAACAAGTGGTGTTGGGGAAAAAAAAAGGATTTCTACCTGCAGAAAAATGAAGCAAGACCCTTACCTTGCGCCATGCACAAGAATAAACCTAACGTGGATCACAGACCTTGAGGTAAAACCCCAAACTATGAGAGTCATCAATGAGGTAATTGGGACAAGCCTGAGAACTTTGGCTCAGGGAATACATGGGCTATTAGAAATAGAGAAGGACACAAAAACTCGGAGAAATAACAAATTGGCAAGTGGAATATACTGAAGATAAAACACCTGTGTACATTGAAAGAATTCGCTGAGAGTAATAAGAGATCCCACGGACTGGGGAAACATCTTTCGCAAGCACACATCAGACAAAGGTCTTATTACTAAAATCTACACTACACTACAGTAACTTACAATAAGAAAATACCTAACTGCCCAATGAGGAGGTGGGCAAGGGGCCTGGACAGAAGTTTCGCAAGGCCAGAAATACGAATGGCCAATAAACATATGAGGACATTTCCCTGATCATGAGGCATAAGAGAATTGTGGACTATAACATCCAGCACCCTCAAAGGTAGCCCAATTCAAAAAAATCAGAAAGTAGAAGTCTTGGAGATTCTCTGCTGGTGGACTTCTAGGTATGTACAGCAATTATGGAAATCAATTTGGTGATATTAAAAACAGATGGAAATAGAGCTACCATTTTATCCAGCAATATTCGGCATATACCTAGAAAAGGCAAGAAATAAACCACAGCCAGACATCTATACACAATGTTCATATCAGCGCAGTTCACAATTGCAAAAAGTAGAAAACAACCCAAATTTACATCAATGGATGAATGGATTAAAAAACTGGGGTACATATAATCAATGGAGTACTATGCATCCCTAAAAAGCAGTGGTGAATGCATGAAGCACATCACCACATGGGTAGAATTGGAGGAAATTTTTCTAATTGAATTAAGCCAAGCAAAAAAGGATGAGTACAACATGGGTCCACTGAGGTAAGCTTAAAAATGCAAAAGGGGCATAGGGAAAAAGCTACTATAAACATACAGTCCTGTGGTAAGGTCCAGGTACTATGGCAGGGGCCAGACCAAATTCATGGTTACATATGGCAGCCAGTGAAAAAGAAGGGAAAAATAAAGAAAGAAAATACATAGATAGCAGGAGAACAGGGCACTAACCCACCCAAGGGGAGGGTACTCTTTATATCTCCACAAGGAGGAACCAGACTTCAACCCGGTATGCCAAGACGTGAATACAACATACCAGCATGAAGCAGGGAACCGATAGAGAGGTCTGCGGCACTGGCCCCAATCCCAACTACGTGAACACTCTCCCCCCACCACCCTCTGAGAAGAATGTACTTCAGAGGACAGCACTGAAGCTATTGCTGGGGAGATGGTGATAGGAGCACACAGGATCAAACGAAGAAGGAAGGACAGAGAGTGGAACACATCCTTGCCCACCAAGCCCCGGGGGCAATATTCCTGCTCAGAGTAGTCAATGCACAGAGAGGACCATAGTGCTGGCCCCACCATGAGACACGATGTCCCTCACTGAACCATAGAGCTACAGGGAACAACAATGAAGACACAGTGTGGATAATTGTGTCCATTCTGATCCCATCACACTTGGGTGAAACACTGTGTGTAACAGAGCAACAAGAATACAAAAGATATACTTGGGGTCAAGGTTTGGCATCCCATGAGATTCAACCATAATCCTCAAGGTCAAGAAACAGACCTGGAATTATTTAGACTTTTATTTATTGTTTTATTGTTGTGGTTGTTTTGTGGTTTTGTTTTCTTTTTTTTTGCTTTGTTTTTCTCTGTCTTCTTTTTATGCTTACTATTGTCTCTGCATGTCTCTCTAGATAACATAGGCAGGATAAAAATGCAGAGGAGAAAACTACGGGACCAACGGTTCTAGGGAGGCATAGTAGAGGGGGAGGCAGGAAACGGAAGGGGGGTGCTAACAAACCCAGGGACAAGGGAGCAACCAATGATCTAAACTTGATGTCGAGGAGGGCATAGGATGCCTGGTGGGGCTTGCTCAAGGGCATGTAGTGGAAAGGAATTACTGAAACACAAATGGAGGTCAAAGCTGATGGTTCCAGGCTATCAAAAGATAAAGCATCCTGGTTCTTAAATGCTTGGCGATAAACAAGTGGCCAACTAGCTGAGAAACAGCAAAGCCCACATGGATGAAGCACACCAGTCTGTGTGTGAGATATGGATGGGATCAGGTATCAGACATTAAAGACCCAGAACAAAGAATCATATCAATTTGAATGAGGGGGTGTGTGGAGTGGAGACCCAAAGTCCATCTGTAGACAACTGGACATCCTCTTACAGAAGGGTCATAAGGAAGAGAAGAGCCAGTCAGGGTCCAGTATAGAACAGATGAAACACATGACTTTCCTCTAGTTCTTTAATGCTTCCTCCCCCCACCTTGATCATGACCCCAATTCTATCTTACAAATCTGGCTAGATCAGAGCATGTGCACTGGAACAGATAAGAGCTCACAACACAGGCAATCCAGGACAGATAAACTCCTCAGGAGCAATAATGAAAGTAATGGTACAAGGAGGGGAGGAAGGGGAACGTCAAGGGAGGAAGAGGGAACCAATCACAATCATCTATATTTAACCCCTTCTCAGGGGGATGGACAACAGAAAAGTAGGTGAAGGGAGACAGCAGTTGATGTTAGACATTAAAAAAATTATAAATTATCAAGGGTTCATGGGGGAGGAGGAAAATGGACTGATACCAAGGGCTCAAGTAGAAAGAAAATGTTTTGAAAATGATGATGGCAACTTATGTACCAATGTGCTTGACACAATGGATGGATGGATGGATTGTGATAAGAGCGGTAAGAGTCCCCAATATAATGATTTAAGAAAAAAAAGATATGTATTATTCCAGCAAACCTGTCTCAATCACTCTGTTTTATTTGGTTTTTGTTTGCTCATATTAGGGGTGCCATAGAGGTGCTAGAATCTTGGGTGTTACCCTCTTAAAGTTATCGTACAGGTTTTTATGTTTTTCAGTAAATGAAACCCAGGATTGATGAACCGTTTTGTCTAGTAAGTAGAATAAAGTTATGGAGGGGGTGGGATTCAGGGGAGGGATAAAAGGGAGATGATGTCAAGGAGCACAGGAAGGAAAACATCTGTTTGGAAACTTATTTGGAAGCAAGGGTACAATTCTGCTTGATGTGATTGAACTATGGAATGACATGACGTTTTTTTTTAGCCCCCAAGTAATATTAAATGAAAAGGACTACAACAAAAAGTCATAGACCCAGGAATGTATTTTGGGCTTAAACTAAATCTTAGATCCAATTTAAGAACAATAAGTTTTTACATCATGCGCCTGCTCAATATTTACCCTCAGGAAGGGAACACAGAGAAAATTGGTGCTATAGCAAAATGTGAAGAAATTTGATGGTGCCCGGCCATTAGATAAGCTAGTAATTGGGATCTTGAAGACTTGTCTCCAAACAAGGAGCCATCTAAGTGAGATGTCCACTAAGTTCACATGGAAAAATCATAACATCATCAGTCACCCACATATTCAGAATCATATAATCATTAGTCAAAGGAGGGATTAGTATCCAAGCCTAATGTGTGAGAATCTGGCTTGCAGAAGGCTATGGATGACAGTGGGAGCCCAAGATTCATTTGTGGAAGCACATAGGAAATAAGCCTTGGATGAACTCTTTCTATCAACAATTGAGGGACAGGAGGGAAATGGTTACTAAACAGAGTGCATTAGAGAGTTGAATATATAAAATCTAAGGCATAAAATTTTATTATTAGTAGTATTAGATACTTTTATTGGGGGCTATTACATCTCTTATCACAATCCATATATTCATCCATTGTATCAAGCACATTTGCGCATATGCTGCCATCATCATTTTCAAAGCATTTTCTTTCCACTTGAGCCCTTGATATCATTTCCTCATTCCTCCTCCCTCCCCCCCCACCCTTCCTCATGAACCCTTGATAGGTTATAGATTATTATTTTCATATCTTACATAATCCTTTGTCACCCTTCACCCACTTTTCCATTGTTTGTCCCCCTGGAAGGGGGTTCTAGGTTGATCCTTGTGATCGATTTCCCCTTTCTCCCCCCACCTTCCCCTAATCCCCCCTGGGAACTATATTCTCATTGTTGGCCCTGAGAGGTTTCTCTATCCTGAACTCCCTCTTATCTATAGCAGTGTGCATTCTCTGGTCAAATCCAATTTATAAAGTAGAATTGAGGTCATGACAGTAGGAGTAAGGAAGCATTGAAGAACTAAAGGAAAGTCATGTGTTTCACTGGTGGTATACTGCACTCTGACTCACTCATCTCTTTCTTGTGACCCTTCTGTGAGAGGATGACCAATTGTCTGCAGATGGGCTTTGGGTCTCCTCTCCATGCCACCCCCTCAACCTCATTCACATTGGATATGATTTTGTTCTGGGTTTTAGATGCCTGATAGCTGATTCCATTGAAACCTTATGATCACACAGGCTGGTGTGCTTCTTCCATGTGGATGTTGTTGTTTCTTAGCTAGATGGCTGCTTGTTTCTCTTCAGGCCTTTAAGAACCCAGACACTATATCTTTTGATAACCAGGCAGCATCAGATTTCTTCACCACATTTGCTTATGCACCCATTTTGTCTTCAGTGATACTATCAGGATGATGAACATCACAGCATACTGGATTATTAGAACAAAGAGTTCTTGAATTGAGGGAAGACTTGAGTCAAAGCCCAGTGTCCATCTGCAACCTTAATTCTTAACATATAGATATAAGTACATAGATCTATTCCCCGCTTGTTATATAAAAATATATTTATATATGTACATACCTGTACTTAAACCTCTATCAAGGTCCTTTGCTTCCTAGTTCTTTCCTCTTTCCATTTACTTTCCTCTTGTTCCACCATCATATTCGGCCTTCATTCAGGTTTAGTAATTCCTCGCTGCTACATTGCCCTTGTGCCACAGTAGACATCCTATGCCTTTCTCTCCATTGATTTGAGCTCACTTGTGTTTACTTGTTCCTTGGTTGGTCTGCCTCCCCCCTTCCTTTCTCACACCTCCCCTTCTCCTGTATTCCCCTGGAACCATTAGTCCCATTCTTTCCATCTTCGAATTGTCTATCCCGCCTAACTTTCTAGATAGACATGCAGAGAAATCAATAAGCGCAAAAACCAGGCAAAGACAAACAAGACAAGAAAGGAAGTCAAATCCAACAAAACAATAACAACAAAACCAAAACCAAAATAGCAACAACAAAGAGAAAGCCAGTGACCTAGTTGGAAAAGCCTATAAATAGTTCGTCTGTTTGTTGGCCTTTATAAGTGTTTGCCAGTCGAGCCTGGTGGGGTGTCACACTGTGTCTCCAAAGTCTATTTTTGATATTCCCTTGGGATTTCATTACCTTGCTCCCCTTGCTGCTCTGTTGCATGTCCTTAGTGTTTCACCCCAGTGTGATTGGGTCAGATTGGGCACAATTCCCGCATTGTGTCTCCAGTGTCGTTCTCCCTAGCACTATGGTACAGTGAAGGATAGCGTGTCTCGTGGTGGGGCCAGACATATGGTTCTCTCTGTGCTTTGTCTGCTCTAAGCAGGAATATTGTTCTTGGGGCATGGTGGACCAGGATGTGTTCCCCTCCCTCTCCATCCATCTTTGTTTCTCCTGTGTGTTCTAATCAGACGTGCTCCTCTCCGCAAGCTGTAATTTCAGTGCTGTCCTCTGAAGTTCATTCTTCTGGGGAGCAGTGTCCACATAGTTGGGATTGGGGCTGGCCCCACAGACCTCTCCTTTGTTCCCTTGGTACATGCAAAGATTTAATTCTTAACTTGAATAGTTAAAATTTTGTCAGCAGATCCCCCCTAGGATGCATGCTGGACCTGATCTGGTTTCCAAAATTTTCTGTATAATTGGTTTGTATTGTTTTATTGGTTCATATTAGGGTGTATTTCAGAGGTATTATGTCATTGGGGGTCACCTCTTGAAGTTATATTATACCCCCAACTTTTCAGTATATGAAACCCAAGATTGATGAACCTATAGAGACAGCAAGTAGACAAAGGATTACTGGGGGAGAGGGAGCTCAGTGATGTTGGTGGGGTGAAGGTGAGATGATGTCAAGGAGTCCATGCAGAAAAAGAATGTTTGGAAACTAATAGTGGTAGCAATTGTACAATTTTGCTGGGCAAGATTGAACTATGAAGTGATATGATATCCGTATTAAATCCCAATTAACACAAAATTGAAATAAAACACAACAGGAAAAATGAATAACTCAAATGAGTAGCCTGACTTTAAACCCTGAGAAAATAGAGAAAACTAATTCCAAATTCACCAAAATAACAAAAATTAGAGTGAAGATAAGTTATATGATAATTGAAAACTTGATCAATAAAACAAAAAGTGGATTCTCTGAAAAGTTCAATGAAGTCTACAAACGTTTAGGTAGACTGACAATGAAAAATAAAACAGGGCAGATACAAGAAAATAATTAAAATTAGAAATTAAAGTCGCAATCTTACTAGAATCTAAAAGAATAAAATACTTAGGAATAAACTTATCTTGAATCTATAGGACTTGTGTGATGGAAAATAATGAAACATTCCTAAAAGAAACTAGTGAGGCATAAATAAATAAATGGAGAGATAACCCATGTTTGTATGTTAGAAGATGATGTCATTAGAATGTCCATATCATACAAAGTTATCTACAGATTCAATGATTTCCATTTCAATATTTCATCAGTATCTTTTGTAGCACTGGGAATGACTCAAATTTATAAAGAATTGCAAATAACATATTGAAGATTTTTTTTTTGAAAAAAAGAAGTAAAATAATCATAACATCTGATTCCAAAACATACTATAATGGTAATCAAGAGTGTGGTACTGGCATAAGAATAGACAAATGTATCCCTGGAATATAATTGAAACTCCTGAAATAATCTCATATATTTATAGCCAGTCTATATGCCAGGTCTACTACATAGAAAATAAGAGTCTATGAACAAATGGTATTGAAATTACTGGATCTCCATGTGCAAAACAATGAAGTTGAACATGTACCTAAAATCATATGAAAAATAACTCAAAAGATATCAGTGACATGCACTAAAATCATAAAATTGTGAGAAGAAACAGAAGGAAAGTTTTAAGACCATTTTTTTGGACAGTGGATTCTAAAATATGAAACCAAAATCATGAGTAACAAGATATAAGAGATGAATTAGACATAATCAACATGAAACATTCTTTGTGTGCAAAAAAATTGACTTTATCAACAAAATGAAGAGATAGCCTATGTAAAGAACTCCAAACCTCTAAACTCAGAGTCATCAAATCTATTCTGACTCATAGTGACTCTATAGGATCTACAGGTGGAACTTCCTGTGTAAGTTTCCAATGCTGTAAGTCTTTATGGGAGTAGAAAATCTCATTTTTCTTTAGCAGATCAGCTGGTGGTTTTGAATTGGAGACCTTGCAGTTAGCAGATCAACATGTTATCAGTACACCATCAGCGATCCTAAAGAACTACAAAAACACACAAAAACTGACTGCGATTGAGTCAATTCTGACTCATAACCACCCTATAAAACAGTAGAACTAGTCCTGTGGATTTCAGAGAATGTAAATCTTTACAGGAGGAGGAAGCCTTGTCTTTCTCCCACAGAATGACTGGTGGGTTTGAACTGTGGGTCATGTGATTAGCAGCCAAAGAGTAACACGCTATGCCACCAGGTATCCTAAACGCCTACAAATCAACAATAAAAGGCAAAAACTCAATTAAAAATAGGCACAGGTTTGAATAGACATTTATCTAAATATAATACTAGAAAATTGGACTTGCACATGCAGAAAAAACATAATTTATTCCACACATCATACACAAAATGAATTAAGAACATAAATGTGCAAACTAAAACTATAAAAGTCTTAGAAGAGAATACAGGGACAACACTCTAGGGCACTCCGTTTAACAATGAATTATCCAGTTATATATCTATATCTATATATATAGATACAGATATATATTCAAACAGAAAAAGACAAAAGAATCAAATAGCACCTGATAATTCTTTAAAACTTTTAAAAGTAAAGTGTTCATCAAAACAATGAAAAGAATAGTGACAGAGGAAAACTACCTACAGAAACTATATCTGGTAAGAATCTAATACCCAAAATATTTATGAAACTTTGACAACTTAACAAAAAGGAAAATAACTCAATCATCAATAGAGCACAGGAATTGGATATCAAACTGCAGCCCAAGAAGACAAAATACTATAATTAAATATATAAAGACCTGGAGTTAACAAACCAAAAATGAAGAACACACTCAGCACATATTAAGCTGAAAGAATTTAGGGGAAAAAAAATCAAGCCACAAGTTGCTGTATTGAAAGATTCTATGAGCAAAATAATGAACGACAAAGGAACCATCAAAAAAAGTGCAATGAATCCGCAAAGTAACTATACTAAAAGGAACTAGATGGCATTCAGTCATTTCCATTGGTAGCATATGATCAAAGACCAAAGGTAACGAAAAAAGAAGTCCAAGTTGTCCCAAGACCATTAGCAAACAACAAGGCTGCAATAAATCATGGAACACCAATAGAAATTTTTCATTAAGCTGATGAAGCACTGGAAGCAATCACTTACCTATGTCAAGAACTCTTGGCCAACTGACTGGAAGAGATCTATTTTTGTACCCATGTCAAAGAAATAACGTGAAAAATATAGAATAATATTAATATCACAGACAAGTAAAGTTTTGCTGAAGATCATTGAACAACGATTGCAGCAGCACATGGTCAGGGTGCTGCCAGAGATTCAAGCCAGATTTAGAAGAAGATGTGGAATGGGTAATATCATTAGTGACATCAGATGTATCTTGGCTGAAAGCAGAGAATAACAGAAAGACGTTGTGTTAGTCGGGTAAAATAGACAAACAATTCCACGGAGACTCATACGTGTATAAGAAAGATTTTTAGGTACAAGAACAATTGAATATTAAGAAAACATACCAGCCTAGTCCACACCAAGTCCGTAAGTTCAATATTAGCCCATATGCTCAATACCAATCTATAAAGTCCTCTTCAGACTCATGAAAACACATACAATGGTGCTGAATGCAGGACAATCATAGGTCAGTGGGTTGGAAGTCTTGTGGATCCAGCTGCATTGTAAGCATCTTAGTGATGGCAAGTATCTCTACTTGGTTCCTCCAGCTCAGGGCACTAGTGTAGTTCCATGTGTCTTGTCGCTGCAATGTCTCCCAGGGAGTGAGCAGAGAGAGGGAGTATCTCCCACCTCCTGAAAGGAATACAGGATTTCCCAGAATCCTCAGGAGGAGGCAATTCCCACACAGAGGCCTCATTGACTATGACCTAATTGTCAGGAGAGACTCTACCCTTTCACTCTTAATCCTCTCAAATTGACAACAGATATAACTACCACAGATGTTTACTTATGCCTTATTGACTATGCCAAGGCATTCGACCATGTGGGTCATAACAAACTATGGATAGTCATGAGAAGAATGGGAATTCCAGAACACTTCACTGTGCTCATGGTGAACCTGTACATGGACCAAGAAGCAATTGTTCAAATGGAGCAAGGGAATGGTTTAAATTCAGAAAAAGTGTGTGTCAGGGTTATAACTTTCAGCATATTTATTCCATCTGTATTATTAATAGTTAATCCAAGGAACTGGACTATTTGAAGAAGGTGTCATCAGAATTGGAGGCATGTTTTGTAACAACCTTTGATAAGCAGATGAAGCAACCTTGCTTTCTGAAATCTGGGAGGACTTGAAACTTGCTGATGAAGATCAAGGACTTCAGGCTTCAGTATGGGTTACAATACAATGTAAAGAAAACTGCTGGACATGCGGACCAAGGTGCTGGTAGCCTTATATGAAGAACTAGAGAAACCAAATAGTGCTTTGATGTTTTGAAGCATCACTTAGAAGTTTTAACCCAAGAAAATCTAGAAACAGAGCCTAGAATTGGCAGAAATGAAAGAGAATTATGAAACTATTTTAGAGGAAGATAAAAAATTGAAAGTAAAGCTTACCCAGTATGAGCCAACTCAGGAGGAAAAGCATTCTTCTTATTTCAAAAGATACTGAAAATGGTTTTGTATGACATAAATATATAATCCTTTATATACCTATAAAATATATATTACATAATATATAATCTTTTCTGAACAGCTGCTATCAAACTCTTAATCTGCTAAATTCATTTATCACACTCTGTTATAAAGACATACTCAGAATCATCAATAAACACTCAATCTTTCCTTGGGATAATCCAAAGTAAACCCTGAAAAAAAATTCTGAAGACAGCCATGTACTTTTCATTAACTTAAAAAGTGTTCTATTAGTCTGATTAGGAATGATGGTCTTGGCTACATTTTAGCGTGGAACTAGTCTGTAGGACATGAGCTCAGGTACAATTATTCTTCAAAATTAAGATGGCACTGTTCTGTATATTCCATGTAGGCAGCTCGAGAGAGATCTGTGTGATGTAATAAGATGCTTTTGCACAGGTTCCCATGAACCCTCTCTGCTCTTGTTTATATAAGGCTGAACGAATAACTCCTCCTTGCCATCACTGCCTTAGATAACTGTGGTTGCCAGTCTGAACTCTGACACCACGTTCCCTTTCTATGAAATCATCCCTTTCTGATCATGTTGTCTTTCTTTACTCTGTCTTAGTGGTCGTACTTGCAACATTTGTCTTTCTGTATTAATTATTTTTCAATTTGCTCTAAAACCAGTTATCCTGATGGAAATTTAGCTAACTTTAAAAAGGATCACACTGTCCCTTTATTCTTAGGAAAATTTCTTAGTAAGCACAGAACTGAGGCCATAAGAAATTTTAGGTTCATTCCTAAATTATAATGAGCCATATATTGTGGGAGGTTACAGTTTGCAGGAATAATTATTTAGTGCTCCCCCCCCCCCGTAATATTTTTCTAGCCTTGAATTCATTTTATCTTCACTCTCCCTGGGAAGTAGGTAAGGAAAATAGGAGGGGTGGGCAGATTCTGGGTACTGTAATTTTAGGCCAAAGACTGATATTAATACAAACCATTTACTGATTGTAGAAACTTGGGCAAGTCAGTTAACCCCTTTGAGAGTCACCTTCCTCATCTGTGGTGGTTACATACTTTTATGTCCGTTTGATCTATAAAAATGTAGGGTGGAGTCAATCAGGTCACAACTTGCTGGTGTCTCCTTGTGGAAATGGCATTCTCATAACAAGGATTCTGGGAACCTCCCCTGTATCTGCCTTCACCTTCCTGCTGGCAGATCCTGGTTGCTACCAGAGGCCTGTAGATACATCAACAGCCATTGAATCACCAGGATTTTGCATCCACCAGCCTGTGATATTCCTGCATTCTGCATCATTGCATGCAGCTTTATGATTCTGAAGAGGGACTTATGGACTAGTATTGGACTTATGGACTTGAGTTGGACTGGACTAGAAGGTTTTCTTTATATACAATCACTTCTTGATATAAAGCTCTTTATTACACAAATATGAAAGTCACTAAATTTGTTTCTCTAGTCAACCCGGTTTAACACATCATCTGTTAGATAAGAAAAATATCTGTGCTACCTACCTCACAGGGAGGTTGTGCGGGTCAGATGAGAATGTATGTGAAAGATTTGTAAATGGTCAAACACTGTCAAAAATTAAAAGAAAGCCCAAATCCTCACACCTGGAGCAATAGTTAACAATGATAAGTGGATAAGAGATTGAAGTTGTCAAGAATTTCATTTAGCTTGGATTCACAATCAATACTAATGCTGCACAAGACCTTTCTAAAATGAAGGAAAGCAAGTATGAAGAATAAAGTGTACCTGACCCAAGCCATGGTATTCACAATCAATACTAATGCTGCACAAGACCTTTCTAAATTGAAGGAAAGCAAGTATGAAGAATAAAGTGTACCTGACCCAAGCCATATACATGAGACAGTTTGACACTGAGTAAAGACCAAAAAGGATTGATGCATTTGAATTATGGTGTTGGCAAAGAATACTGAAATACCATGGACTTCCAGAAGAACAAAATATCTCTCTTGGAAAAAGTCAGAATAGTCCTTGGCAGTGAAAAATAATATAATTTAGGCATGCTAGGAGACGCCAGTCCCTGGAGAAGAACATTATGCTTGGCAAACTGTAGGGGGCAGCGAAAAAGAGGAAGACCCTCGATGACATGGTGACTGCAACAACGGACTGAAACATTAAAAATGTGAGAATGTTGCATGACTAGGCAGTATTGAATTATGTGTGCATAAGATCCCTATGAGTTGAAACAACTTAACGCACTTAATAACAAGAACTTATACAAAATATATACAATAGATATGTAAGTAGATGTGAGAGTTTATTAAATGTTAACAGGTGAAGTTTATTAGAGGAGGAGAAGTGGAGTCATTGTTTAATGGATCCAGAGTTTCTGTATGGGGTGTTGAAAAATTATGGAAATGAACAGTAGTGATGGGTGCCCAACATTGTGTTCATAATGCCACTGAACTATACACTTAAAATGATTAAAATGTAAAATTTTTGTAATACATATTTTACCACAATTTTATAAAAAAATCAAGACTAGATGTCAAATGACATTCACAGTACCAGTTCTTTAATAGAAAACATGTCCACTAAGCCCCATTGTAAATCTGTCCTAACAGATGAGTTAAAGAGAAAACCCTGTGCTTCCTCTTTCGTCTTTTGAAACTAAGGTTGCTAGTTTCCAATGTGTGTCCTATTCTAACTCATTCATCCAGTTAACCCAGTTTCAGACTGACACAGATTAATTTACCACATTGAAATATAAGGAGTGCTGAGCTGAAAGAAATAATAACTTTCCATTAGTAAGATATTTTCTCCAAAATATCTTGAGCTATGACTAATCAGACTAATAATTTATCTCTTATGAGGAGCTGGTTAAAAAGTAGGGTAGAAGGTAGAAATGTGAGTCATAATAGACCAACTGTTATTGACAAAGGCAGAAGGTTTGGTCTGTTTCAAGGATTTTCATTCTACTCTATTGATCTGTTTATTAGATTAATTATTTTTGGTTTTATGACCTAGATCTTCATATACATTCTATCTTCCCCTACATGTGTGCTTGTGTCTATTCGGTCCCCACCTACTTAGAACATCATTGATTTTGCATTTTTATTGATAAGGTTCATAAAAAAGTAAATGTTTAAAATCAACAGTCAATTCTTTTTTTTAATTAAGTACTTTTATTGGGGACTTTTACAGCTCTTATCATAATCCATACATCCATCCATTGTGTCAAGCACATTTGTACATATGTTGCCATCTTCATTCTCAAAGCATTTTCTTTCTTTTTTTAACATTTTATTAGGGGCTCATACAACTCTTATCACAATCCACACATATACATACATCAATTGTATAAAGCACATCCGTACATTCTTTGCCCTAATCACTCTCAAAGCATTTGCTCTCCACTTAAGCACTCTGCATCAGGTCCTCTTTTTTTCCCTTCCCTCCCCGCTCCCCCCTCCCTCATGAGTCCTTGATAATCCACAGATTGTTATTTTGTCATATCTTGGCCTATCCGGAGTCTCCCTTCCCCCCCTTCTCTGCCATCCATCTCCCTGGGAGGAGGTCACATGTGGATCCTTGTAATCAGTTCCCCCTTTCCAACCCACTCACCCTCCACTCTCCCAGCACCGCCCATCACACCCCTGGTCCTGAAGGTATCGTCCACCCTGGATTCCCTGTGCCTCCAGCTCCCATATAGCTGCCAATTCTTAAATCTCATTTACTTGCTTATTTCATTGTATTAAGTATACTTTCCTTAATTTCACTAACACAAAACAAGTTAAAACTGTAAAAGTACCTGTTAACATTCAATGTAAACATATTTACACATTTTAAAAATCTATAATCCAGAGATATTACCCATAGTACTCCATTGGAATACCAAAGGGCTTATTATCTCATAAGCATGTTTAAAAAAATAATATATTGATTATAAAGCAAATTACACCAACTGAAATGGTATTAGGCTAATTCTAGAATGGGCCTTCTGTTGATCACTTAGAATCTTGATTGGTCAGAAATTAAAACCCAAGAACGTAAATTTTATAAGCACATGAAATTTACTTAATATGAAAATAAGCGGACCCTGGGAAGATGGTGCCAAGATAGCATATCCCGGCTAGAACTCCCCTTGTGTGGCTCTGAGATCAACAAGTGAGGAGGCTAATTCTGGGAATTTAGAAGTGGGGCCTGGATTCTTGGCACTCCAGGTATATTTTAGACCTCCCTTTCTGATTTTTCATCTCTGGAGAATAAAGCTGAGCCTTCTACAGTCTTCTCTCTCCCTTAGCTCAACAGGTGTCATCAGGGCTGCTAGTACTAGCCTCCTCACCTTTCCCCTGTCTCTGTGATCTGCCAGAATATCCTTTAAGTGGAGCTCCCCTTTTTCCTGGAGCCCCTGGCCTCCTTCCCTTCCTCATGGACCCCTGGGAGTCCTTGGGAATGGACCTTATGGCAAGCAAAACAGAGCCTTCATAGTCTCACTCCCTTATCTCATCTCCTTTAATGGCCACCAGAGAGAAACTCCCAGCAAACCCAATCAGAGGTCCCACCCTGGTAAGCAAGGACCACAACTTGACTCCTTGTTGGCTACAAGAGCATCTTCGATTTTATTCCCTGTTTTTTTAAGGAAAACTCCCCCCCTCCCCACCCCCCCCCCCCACACTACTCTTTTTCCCACCAGAGGAACTGAAACTCGGTATGCCAGTGTGTTTCAGCAGCTCTCCTTCCCCAGCTAGTCATCTTATGGACATTGTCTTTGGGAGGACCTCCTCCTGATTGGAAGTGCACCTCCACCTTGACCCTCCATTCCAATAACCTATTTCCATCCTGTACCTGGCATGACAGGCAGCAGACAGTGCTGAGTGGTGCAGAAATCCAATACTGCTGCACAAAATAACATTGGACTTCCCTCCTTAAGTACAGGAAAATAATATACCAGCCAAAATGAAGGCCTTTATTTTAACTATAAACAAAATAACAGACTGGTTGCACTCTCCCTATAGTATATACAGGGTCGATAAGTGACTCTGGTAGATTTCTTAATATACCCCTCAACTACCCCACCCACCATTACCTCAAGACCCCACACCACCTAACTCAGTAAGCCACACTGTCTTATGATCTACCCAGTAATAACACACCTCTTATAATCTTCTCTTACAAATCATCAAACATTACTATATTTAAAAGGAAGACTTTCTGTGGTTCATACTATCACTTAAAACCCACTCTTGAGCACCCATCTCCTATTCATACTAACCCCACTCCCCACCTCCAACTATCACTCCTTCTTCATCTCCACACAATACAATTTTCAGCTCCTATATGATCCCCCCTTTCTAGCTTAAAGAGGAGGCCCTTACACAACTCGGAATCCTATGCATCATCTACCACTGGATCACTATGACATGCAAAAAACAGCCATCAACAGCTACCACAAAAAAAAACAAAACACCAAGAGAAACAAAGGTCAACAACTAAAAATTATCCAGAAGATTTTTCTGGACTACACAGAGAGAAAAAAAATCATTGAACTGCCAGAAAGAAAATATAGGAAGATACTATTTAGGGTCATACAAGGTATCTGGGGATTAATCCTGAAAACAAACAAAGAAATTGAGATACTAAAAACTTCATACCCAAAGGAAACTCAGAAATTAAGTAATAGCTAAAGAAACAAAAATCACTGTACAAGATCTGAGCAACAGAATGGAAGAAAGGGAAAATCAAATCAGTGAATTCGAAGACAACCAAGCAGACTTCAGCAAATGAAAGAAACCATCAAACAAAAAAAACAAAAGAATCTGAAGAAAGCCTGAGGATGATGTGGGACGTCATGAAAAGAAATAGTATTAGCTCATTGGTTTTCAGGAGCTGGAAGAAACAAACAAGTCTACTAATAAATTAGTAAGGGAATCATTGGAAGAAAATTTCCCCAATATCACAAAGAAGGACACAATAACCATCCAGGAAGCTGAGAGAAAACCAAATAGATTAAACCTCCGCAAAACAACATCAAGACATACAGTATTCAAATTATCCAACTTCAGAGAGGAGAGAATCCCGAGAACAGTTAGAGTAAAACAAAGTAGTTACATACAAAGGTAAATGAAACTGCTGGAAGACAGCACTGAGATAGAGTCCTCTGCCTAGAACTCCTCTTGTGTGACCCAGAGATCACAGGTAAAGAGGCAAATTCTAGGATTTCAGGCACAGGATCTGATATCTCAGCAATCCAAGAATATCTTAGACCCCCATTTCAGATTTTTTGTCCCTGGACAGCATAGCTGAGTTGACTGTCTCCTCTCCCCTCTCCCTCAACGGAGTTGATGGGGCATCGCGTGCCAGCCTCCTGTTCTCTCCCCTAGCCCTGCATGTAGGGATCCCTCTCCCTTGGCTCTGTGACCCACCAGTACAGTGGGATATCCCACATCACACTATCCCTCAAGTGATACCCCTGTTTCACCTGGAACCCATGACTTCCTATCGTCGTGGACCCTTGGGAGCTCTGGAGGCTAGAGAGATCCTCTCTCCTCCCCTTCTTCCAAGAGTCCAGCTCTAATGATTGCCACATAAAAGCTCCTAGATTATTTAACTAGAAATCCCACGCTCAGTAAGCCAGGAGCACAACTTGAACTCTCCGGAAGCTTCAAGAATATGTTAATTTTTACCCCCTTATTTGCTTTTTCAGGGGAAAAAAATTCTCACAAAACTTTTTTCTGAACAGAGGAACTGGAACCCAGTATTTCAGCATGTCTCAGCACCTCCCCCTCCCCCAGCTAGGCATCTTGCTGACACTGGGACTTACGGTCCTTAGCAGGACCTCCTCCTCATTGGAAGCGCCCCTCCAACTTAGCCCTCCATTCCAATAGCCTATTTCCACCCTGTGGCCTGGAGCGAGGGGCAGACAGCACTCAGTGGTACAGAACCTCAATTATGCCCACAATATAACACGAGAGTGGGAACAGGGAAATGGTGTGTTATTGAAATAAAAGCCTTCTTCTAAAAACATAATAACAGGCTTTCTGAACTCTTCCTCTATCATATATTGGGATGAAAATGAACCTGATAAATTTCTTATTGTACCCCTCACCAACACCAACCACCACTGGCTCAAGACCCTGCTCACCCACCTCAGTAAGCCACAGTCTCTTATAATCTACAAAGTAATAACACATCTCTTATACTCCCCTTTCAATTAATCAAAAGTGACTGTATTTAGGACCCATGCAAAAGCAACAAAGAGAGGGATATCTTACATCTCCAGACCACAGGATTCTCACATTAAGATAAGTAAATATAAATTTACTAAAATAAAAGAGCAGCAATGTCTGCTGATAGAGTCCCCTTTGTCATTGGCCCTCAACACTAGCCAGCTGAGCTCAGATCCCCAAATATCCTGAGCGAATTTTACAGGTCTAGGAGCTACCTAGGGTGGTCGTGGCCAATCTTGGAGCTACCTAGGGTGGTGGAGTGGCAGGGACTAACCTGTGGTTAATAAAAGTACAAGTAGGATAAAATGTATATATATGCACATATATAGTATTTTTTGCTTTGAATTTAATTTGTTTGATTTCTAGTTCCTTAATACATCATCAATTCAAAAACTTGGCACCCAAATCAGAGCCAGTGCTCCTGGGCAAAGCTTAGAACCCAAACAAACATATATTAAAAGTTCTTAGACTTTTTACTCTAGTAACATTTTTTTATGATTTAAATACTTTTGCCTCTTACCCCTTATGCCTTTAACTTTAATATCTAAACTTTTATATCATAGCATTTTTGTCCTTTATTTCTCTTTCTTTTCATCTCATCATACCTTTCTTTCTGTCTCATCCTCATAAAAACCAAAAGCCACCACTAGTCTTACAATTTTTAAAAAAACAAATCTTTGATACAAATGAGAATGATAACATAACATATCAAAATATTTGGTCCAAGAAAAATAATAATCGACAGACATGGGAAAAGAGGAGAAATTTTAAAATGGCACTGTAATAGAGAATCTTCAAGAACAGGAATAAGGACAACATAAAGTTCCTAACAAAAGAAGCAAGGGCATCATAAGTATCAAAGCAGAAATAAGCATATGGGAAACAAACCAAAGAAAAAATGGGAAAATTTAACAAGAAGCTGGTTTTTTGAAAAGACTAACAAAGGAGAGAAAAAAAGAAATTATGCAGATACCCAGGACAAGAGATGAAAAGCTAGACATTACAACAGATATAAATGACATTAAAAGAATAATAACACACTACTATGAAAAACTGTATTCAAACTTTCCATCTAGAAGAAATGAACAGATACCTAAGAATACATCACCCACTCAAATTAATGCATAGATATTGAAAAATTCAACAGACCCATAACAAAAGTAGAAGTAGAGCATCCCATTAAGAAAATACCAACCAATAAGAGACCAGGGCCTTATTGTTTCACAGGGCAAGTCCACAAAGTATTCAAAGAGTGTCTGACATCAATGCTAGACAAATTATTCCAGAACATAAAGACACCAAATTCTAAAGCCCATACTATAAAGTCAGTATATCCCTGAAACCAAACTAGGCAAAGACCCTACAAAGATAGAAAAATCATACACCAATATTCCTCATGAATACAGATGGTAAAATCCTCAAAAAAAATTCTGGCATATAGAATCCAACATCATATTAAAAAATAATTCACCATGACCAAGTGGCATTCATTCCAGGAAGTCAAGGATGGCTTAATATTCAAAAAGCAATCAATGTAATCAACCACATAAACAAAGGCTAAGAATAAAAATCATATGTTTGTGTCAATAATGCAGAAGAGTATTTAACAATATTCAACATCCATTTTTTAATAAAAAACTAAAAAATTAGAAAAGAAGAGAAATTCAACATCAAAAAACCATGTATTAAAACCAACAGCCAGCATCATGGTCAATGGGGAAAAGCTAAAAACATTTCCACTGAAAACAGGGAACAAACAAAAATGTCCCCTATCATCAATCTTATTCAACATAATGCTGGGAAATTTAGCTAGAAGTTTCAGACAACACCAACAACAAATAAAGGGAATACAAATAGGCAAAGAATTAAAACTGGTTATTTGCAAATGATATGATCCTATGTATATAAAACACAAAAATCTCCACAAAAAGCATAATGTAAACAATTGTGGGATGCAGAAAGGTAGCAAAATACAAAATTAATAAATTCCTCTTCAGACTCACGCAACACTTGCAATGATGACAAGGTGCAAGAAGATCACAGGCCAGTGGGTGGAAAGTCTTGTCGATCCTGTGGTGGTGTAAGCATCTCAACGCTGTCATGGGTCTCCAGGTGGATCCTCCAGTTCACAGCTCTGGCTGCATCAGCACTGCTCCATCAAGTTCGCCGTCAGTAATGTCTCACAGGGAGTGAGCATGTGTCCCACCTCCAAATGAGCTATTTATCTCCTTAGCGCTTCCAAATGAGATCATCAAGCTGTGGCCTAATTGACAGGCTAAACTCCATCCCTTCTCTCTTAAGTCTCAAATTCACAACAGATTATATAACTACCATACTAACCATCAGGGAGATGCAAATGAAAACCAAAATGAGATACCACTTTACACCCACAATGCTAGCACAATTAAAAACAAAACAACAAATGCTGGAAAGATACTAAAGCTCACATACACTATTGGTGGACTTGTAAATACATACAACCACTGTGGAAAATGACATGGTGATACTTAAAACAACTGGGAACTGAAATCCCTTTGGATCCAGTAATACCACTATTATGCATATACCCCAAAGAAAGAAGAGACATAGTGGAGGTATGCTGCTGTCCCATGTTCACAGCAGCACAGTTAACAATAGCAAGAAACTGTAAGCCGCACAAAGACTCAACAGTGGAAAAATGGATAAAGAAACTATGGTACACACAATGGAATACTATGCATCCCAAAAAACCAGTGAGAGCATGAAATACAACATAAAAAGGATGGATCTAGAAACCTTTATGCTGAGTGAAGTTAGTAAATCACTGAGTTAGTTAGTTTATTGTGCCAACCGAACTGATAAACACCTGTGGGATTAAGTAAAGGGTGGAGGGAAAAATGGCTCAGTGAGCCTCGCCTTTCTAGTTCTCAGGCCTCTTGCTTTGTGATGGTTGGACCAGGATGCAGCTTCCTTAGAAGTTCCCTGCTTCAGTTTGCAAGGCTGACTTCCTGCAAGACATCCTCAAGGAGAAGCCTCATGGACCTACCCGATGCAGCCCTGGGTGCTTGAGCACCTGTGTGGAGACCCCTGCCAGTGCTGAGATGCATACACATTAACTGACTCGGCTTTCCTCCTGCAGTTGGCATCATTGCGTCTGTTTTGTGAGATGGAGGAGGTCTTTGTGGATTGGTTTTGGTCATATGGGTTAATGTTGTACTTGTGGGCTTGGGCAGCACTGGGTTGGGATGTTTTCTTGATGCAGAGTTATCCTTTATATAAAGCTTTCTATTATACATGAGTTTCTGAGGATTTGTTTCTGCAAAGTACCCAGACTAACACAATCACAAAGGACAAATAATGTATGAATCCACTACTCTGAGGACAAATTCAAATTAAACAAACCTCAGAATTAGAGTTAGAGACTAATTCATAAACAAAAGGGGGAATAAGCTACCTACTGGGCATGAACCATACATCACCACCTTAAGTGCCCTTCATAAGAATCACCTAGAAAGAAAAGACCTCACATTGGCTGGAGTCACTACATCAAGAAGGGCGAATACAGAAAAGACAAATTATTTGATGCTGTAAAACATTAGGATAAGGTTGTGACAAACCAACATACCCTCCACAGGAATGAAAGGAAAACCTTACTGGAAAATCAAGTTAAGACCAAGGGAGTGGAGCATCTACATTTTAGAGGAGGCACTGATAGTTCTGTTGGTGGATATTGTGTTAGTCTGGGTAGACTAGAGAAACAAATCATAGACACACATATGTGTATAAGAAAGAGGTTTATATACGAGAGCAGTTGAATATTGAGGAAACATCCCAGCCTAGTCAAGATCAAGTCCATAAGTCTGATATTAGCCCATATGTCTGATACCAGTCTCTAAAGTTCTGTTCTAACTCATGAAATACATGCAATGACGCTGAATACAGGAAGATCACAAGTCAGTGGGTGGGAAGTCCTGTGGATCAAGTGGCGTAAGCACCTAAGCACTAGCAGGGGTCTCTACATGGCTTTTCTGGCTCCAGAGATCTGGTTGCACCAGGGTAGGTCCTTGTGGCTTCTTCAACTCCCAGGGTACAGCGCTATGTGTCTTGTCAATGAGCATCGTCTCAGGGAGTGAGCTGAGAGAGAGAACTGTCTCCTGCCTCCAAAGAGGAAAAAAAAAGGAGTTCCCAGAATTCTCAGGAGAAGGCCATACCCACACAGAAGCTTCATTGGTTCTATCTTGATTGACAGGCCAGACTCCACTCCTTCATTCTTACTCCTCCCAAATTGACACCAGATTATGTAAACTACCACAGTATGGTAGGTAAATGGGGGCAGGAGTGTGAGGTGGGAAACAACCTCACATTGGAAAACGATGGAAAACAACAATTGTAGGAAATCTAAGGGAACAATAAACCTGATTTTATGTTTCTGGGTAGACACTACTTATATGCTTCTACACAATACCCAGTGAACCGTGCCATGGAAAAAGCACTATGATGACCTTCGATGCAGGTCTTTTAGCAACATAGTACCACCCAATGGTCACATGAGAAAGATACAACCTAGAAGCCTATTGAACAAAATGTACCCTCACTCAAAACTACCTGTACCCTTAGACTTAAAACTGAAGGATTGTGATGGGTGAGGAAAGAAAGGGTGGCCACCTCAAGATTGTGAACATGACAGTCATTGGACCTTTGGTGGGATTCCTAACTTAGTGGGTGTCCAATGAAAGGGGACTCAGAGCTACCACATATTTAATATTCAATGCTCCAGTTACATTAATATCACAGGTATTAATCTTTCAGGCAAGGATCTGCAACTGTAACAATTGATACAGGAAACTTTTCCCTACCACTAATTCCTTTGCTCAGTGTAAACAGATTTGAAGCAATTGTGAAATCAAGTTGTACTAAGCAGAGCTTCTGTATTACAGGTTGGAGTTATACAATACTCATATAAACTCATATCAGCAATATCTCAAATTCTATGCCATTGGAAAAATGCAATGACCTTATAACCCAGGGGGTGATTGGCAATTTTTTTTTCTGCCTTTTGTTTGTTTGCTTTTGGTTTTGTTGCTTTTGTAGGTGTTTGTTTTTGTCATAGTATGATTTCCAAAGTAAACCAGAGTTGTTCATAACATGCAGACAAGCAGATGCATTCTGTGCTTCCACTTAACTCAAGTCCCAATCTAAGAAAGGTTAGTTTTCATAACATGGCCCTACTTGATACTCATGTTCATGAAATGATGACTGAAGTTAAGGGTGCTACAGCAAAGTGTGGTGAAGGAAGCAGATGGTGCCCAGCTTTCAATTGAAATAATATCTGTGGTCATAAATGTTTTTATTCAATGAAGGATCCATCTAAGTGAGGAATCATCTAAGTCCACACAGAAGAAGCACACTAGCCTGTGTGATCCAAAGTTGACAATAACAAAATCCATATATGTAGAAGGGAAAAATATCAAAGTTTAAATTGTGAACAGTCAATTTGTAGAAGGCTATATGTAAGACAGTCTTAGGCCCAAATCCATCTGCAAGCTATCTAGTCAGATTAAGCCTGTGGTAGCTCCCCTTTAGTCACAGGAAAGGGACTCACACAGCTTTCCTATCAGTGATTATTATAAACTTGAATATGATGGGTTGAATCATGGTGTAATATGATACTTGGTCAGTTGGCCTCCCTCTTGACCCAACCTGAATTTAAACTAGGCTCAGGAATTTCTCACCATTTCCAGGAAAAAAATCTCTTCTTTGGCCTTTTACATATTGATGGTGGTCTTTTCTTTATTATACTTTATTTGTATTTTTATTGATGCAGAATTATAATTATTTCCTTCTAGCCATTTAAATTTTTTTGTTTCTTACTGTTTTTGTTGTGTTTCTCAGTTTGTGAAGCATAGAAGTGGATGCAAAGAAACAATAACTGACACATTTTTTTCAGGGCTGTGGAGGGGGGATGGATGACAGGTGGCGAGAGTGAAGAGATTTGGAAAACAAATAATGGATACAGGAGAGAGGAGGTAGCACTAGAAATTACTGTGATGATGTATATACAACACTTTTATAAATTGATTTAACCATGGAAATGTATGCTATGTGAATATTATATCAATAAAACTACTAAAAAGAAAAAGAAAGAAAGAAACCAAACTTGATCAATGGTTATCATGGTTGAAGGAGAAAGAAATGTTGCTTAAGGGGCATTGAGTTTATATTAATAATGGTGGAATAATTTGGGAAAGGAAATCAATAATGGGTGTATAACATGAGGAGTAAAATCAATGGCACTGAATTATACATGTAGAATTTATGTAATTGGAGAATGTTTGGTTGTGTATATTTTTGCCACAATTAGAAAAAAAAACAACTTCATAAACAACAGTGAGTACACAGAAGAAAAATATGTTCTAGAATTGAAAGTGGTAATAATGTTAGAACTCTTTTTAATATGGTGGAATTACTGAATTGTATGTCATATAGATGAATTTCTAATTAAACTGTTAAAAAACAAAAACAAAGGTAAACAGATGTGAAGAAGCTCAGTTTCCTCTGCAGAAGCCATGCAGGAAAGTAGAAATTGGAACAACATATTCCAAAATTCAAAAGATAAAAATTGTCCACTAACAATTCTATACCCAGCAAAGTTATCCATCAAATTGAAGGAGAAATAAAAATATTCTCAAATAAGTAAATACTTAGAGAATTTGTAAAAACAAAATCATCATTATCAAATCTATTCAGTTCTTTATGGTCAGAAAGTCAACAACTGCATCACTGACATACAAGACCACCAAAGCATGAAACACCACCCAGAAATCAGCGTGTAACACCACCCAGAAACCATACTGATAGCAGTATCCAAAATAATATAGATCTAGCAGTGAAATGAGGACACGAATAAATTGGCATATCTCAATAAAAAAGTAAAGGTGGGGATGGGTAGTAAAATATCAAGCACAAATAATACGTGGTGACAGTGACCAATCAAGATTTATAATCAATAACTCTGATGTCAATGGACTAAACATACCAACCAAAGAGGAAGAGTAACAGACTGGATTAGGAAACAAGATCTATTGATCTGCTGCTTTCAAGAGACACACCTCAAACTCACAGAAAAAAATAGCCTGAGAGTCAAAGGGCAGTGAAAAGTTTACCAAACTAATGGCAATCACACACAAAAAGCAAGGTTGGCAATATTAAGCTCTAAAAAATATACTCAAAAGTACATGATATGCATAGAGACAATGAGCATAACATAATGCTCAAAGGATCAATAGACCAAGAACACATAACCATTATAAATATATATGTTCCCAATGAAAGACTTTCAAATTCATCAACAAATCAACAAAGAGATGAAAAGAGAAATCACCAGATAAACAAGTAGGAGACTTCAATATGCCTTTTTCAAGGAAATATAGATCAACAGGTAAGAAACTAAATAAAGAAACTGAAGAGCTGAACACAATTGAACAACTTGACCTCCCAGGTATTTACAGCGTTCTCCAAGCAAGAACAAAAAAAACCCTCAAAACCAAAAAAATGTACTTTCTTCTCCAATGTAAATGGTTCATATTCTAAAATAGATCACATGATAGGACATAAGCAAGGCAAATAAATTCAAATGCATAGAGATCACTCAAGCCATCTTCTCCAACGAAAGTGCCATAAAACTGGAAATCAAAAATAGGAAGAATTTTTAAAAACAAAAGACAAGCAGCTGGAGATTCAACAATACACTACTCAAAAAATCTGGGTATTAACCAAAATCATAGGTGAAATTAGGAAGTTCCTAGAAACAAATGAAAATTTAACAGTACATACCAAAACCTAGGGATACAGCAAAAGCAGTTACCAAAGGTCAATTTTTAGCACTTACTGCACACATGGAAGAAAGAGGAGAAAATAATTTATAATATTTTAACACAACTCCGACAACTAGAAAAGGGTCAAAAGCATAAACACCCAAATAGCAAAAGGGAAAAAACAATAAAAATTCAACAAATTTCATAATCTACATGACATGGACAAATACCTAGAAAATACTCTATTTTAAATAAACACATATGAATACTAAGAACTTGAACAGACCTATAGCAAGGAAGAAATAGACAAATTCTTGAAGAAATGCAGAACCAAAAAAAGCCAAATGGCTTCACAGGATAATTCTATCAAATATTCAGAGAAGAGCTGACACCAATTTTACACAAACTATTCCAGAATCTAGAAAGGGACAGGAAACTCTGAAACTCATTCTACAAATCAGTATAATCCTTATACCAAAATCAGGCAAAGGCCCCATTCAGATAGAAATATACAGACTGATATTCTTCATGAACATAGATCCAAAATTTCTCAAGAAAATCCTAACCAATAGAATCCAACATTATATATAAAAAAATCATGACCAAATTGGATTCAAGGATAATTCAACTTTCAAAAACATATAATTCAACATTCAAAAACATATAAAAATAAGAACCATATGATCGTATCAATTGATGCAGAGAAAGCATTTGACAATATTTAACACCCACTTCTAATAAACGCTCCATAAGGAGATAGGCCTAGAAGGAAAAATCTTCATCACACTGACGGCCATATTTGAAAACCAATAGCTGATATTACACTCAATGGAACTGAGAAAAGCTGAAAACATTTCCACAGAATAAGGGAGCCTGACAAAGTTGTCCTTTAGCCCCATTCTGACTCAACATTATGCTGGAAGTTCTATCTGGAACCATAAAGAAATGGGAAAATATCAAGGGAGTATAACTGAGCAAATATGAAGTGAAACTTTCGCTATTTGCACAGGATATGATATTATTTAAAGAGAATCCTAAGGAGTCCACAATAGGATTGTTGGAAACAATGGAGGAGTTTAGTAGTATAACAGAATACATGATAAACAAGCAAAATTCAACTGAGTTCTTATATACTAATGATGAGAATTCCAAACAAGAACCAAAGAAAAATACAAAGACTTATACAAAGAAAAATACAGAACATTTTTACAAGAAACCAAAAGAGGCTACAAATGGAAGAATATCCCATGTTCATGGATAGGAAGATTCAATATCATGAAAATGTCAACATTACTGGAAGCAATCTACAAATTCAATTCAACCCTGTTCCCAATAACATTATTCTTTAAGAAATGGAAAAAAATTATTACCAACCTCAGATGGAGAGGGAAGAAACCTACGATAGGCAAAGAACTTCTCAAAAAGCAGAATAAAGTAGAAGGTTTTGCACTAGCTGACCTCAAAACCTACTGCACAGCCCCAGTGATCAAAACAGCCCGGTGCTGGTATAATTGTATATACATGCACCCACAGGACAGAAATCCCAGAAATAAAAACATCTGCATACAGACAACTGATTTTTTTGAAATTAATCATTTTATTGGGCGCTCTTACAGATATCATAGCAATCCATAGTTCAAGCACATCAAGCAGTATTGTATAATTGCTTCCACAATCAGTTTCAATACATTTTCTTTCTTCTTGAACTCCTTGATATCAGCTTCCCTCTAGCCCCTCCCTCCCTCACTACACTCCCCTGGAACCCTTGTTATAGATTTCCCTTATAATAGGCGTTTTTTGCGTGCCATATTTCAGACAACTTATTTTTTACAAAGATCCAATAATAATTAACTGGAAAGGGTATGCCATCTTCAATAAATGCTGAAAATACTGTATATCCAACTGCAGAAGAAGGAAACAATACTCATATCCCACCCCATGCACAAGAAAACCATCAATGTTGATCAAAGACCTAAATGTAGAACCTACTCCTATCAGGATCATCAGTGAGAAAGGTAGTACAAATCTAAGTGCCCTATGACAGGGCATACACAAGCAATTAGATATAACAAAGGAAGCCCACAATGTGGAAGACAAAATAGATTTATAGGTCCTATGAAAAACAAAACACTATGTACATTGAAAGATTTCGTTGAAAGATTAAAATGAGAGCCTGTAGATTGAGAAAAGATATTTTGCAATGATCGAACAGACAATGGATTAATTACGAAAATCTACTGCATATTTCAAATCTACAACAAGAAAAAAGAAAACACCAAATAACCCCAGGAGAGTTGGAAAAAGGACCTGAACCAATGATATACAAAGGATGATAACTGAATGGGTAATAAACACATAAGGAATGCTCTCATTCACTAACCATCTAGGAAATGCCAGTCTAAATAGCACTGCGATACCACATAACACCCATAACCATAGCCCAATTAAAAAAAACGGGGAACAATAAATACTAGAGAGGGTGTGGAAAGTGGTGGGCTTGTAAATATGTATAATCACCGTGGAAAGCAATATGGCAATTTCTAAAAGTGATGTCAGTAAAAACACCATATGATCCAGTAATATCATTACTGGATGCATACCCACCTCTGCCTCCCAAATAAGAAACAGGTCATGAATAGATGTTCATTGTAGCAGAGTTCATAATAGCAAGAAGCTCGAAACAGCATAACTCCCAACAGCAGAAGATTGGATTAAAAAAACCAACCTCTGGTACATATACACAATGGAATAGTACACATCTCTGACGACAGAGGTGAATCCATGAAACAACTCATGAAATGGAGGGGTCTGGAAAACATTATGCTGAGTGAAATTAGTCAAACACAAAAGGAGAAATATTGTATGAATCCACTGCTCTAGGGAGAAACCACAGGGCAGGCACACACTCAGGCTTTCAGGACATCCAATCTGCTGGCTAGGTGGACAGACAGCGTGAGACTGGCACCAATGAATCATACACCATCCTCTCTAGGTATGTATCTTGAAAGTCACTTAGGCAGAGGTTTCCTCACGTCAGCTGGGATCAAATTGGCAAGGGAGGGGATGTTGACTACTGAGTGAGTGGCTGCCATGCTAAGTTATGATGAGTCCCCCTGGACAGGTAGATAGATAGAGGGATGAGGGATACTGATGTTCCCATCAAAATAAGTCAGCAGAGGGGAAACGAGGCAGACATGTCTGGGGGAACACAAGTGAATAATTGTTGGTAGAAAAAGACTGAGGATCAACCTCCAAGTGAGGGGAAAAATGCCTAAAAATACTTTTAAGGACTCTAAGCGAGGAGTATCACTGGTAGTATTGCATAAAATAATCCATATTGTCCCTAGTTTCTGGGAACACCCTGGGGACCCAGGCCAAGTGCCATATAACACCAGGGCATTGAATCCTGAATCTCTGAGGATCACAACACACTCCAAAGGCTGCACCAGAGAGATCTGATTTGGAAACTCCACTTGGTGAACTAGACTCTACCTCAAACACATTTGTAACCTGAGGACTTAGGAACAAAAATTCATGGTGTTTGAAGAAGCAGAAAACAGTTGTACTAAGAGTATTAAACTATCGATAGTAGACAATCGTTGACTTACTACATCAATGCGTTATATGTTGTATTGTGAGATATATATTATTCCAGCAAAACTGTGACTGACATTCTCAGTGAATATTGTACATTTTTCTTGACAAATATCTCCCATTGTTTATGTAAATAGCATCCTCGATGAAAGGACTTATTCTGTACAACTTGAATAAATCGGGTATTGCTATATGTAGTTAACCTACATTGGCCCAATATCTCTCTCAACAGTGTTTAAAAATTTTTATATGGAGCTAATCAATGACAATAATAATGAAATATCTCCTCTCCCCCTACCCCGCAAAGGAGATGATCCTTAAGACTCTCTACCATAAATTAGCAAGTAGGTCTCTAAAGGTAGCCAAAGACAGATTTAAAAGATAGATCCAGTAATGGGTTTTAGGCTTAAATTGGATTTGAGCTAAATCTTAGCTCCAATTTAAGAACACAGAATTCTTATACCATGGTCCTACTTGATACTTGCCATCAGAAAGGGAACACAGAAAATATGGATGCTATAGAAAAGTGTGGTGAAGTAATTGGTTGGTGCCCAGTGATGAGCTAAAATAGTGCCTAGAGTTTTAAAGTCTTGTGTCCAAACAAGCAACCATATAAGTAAGATGTCAACCAAGTCCACATGAAATAAGTAGGTCAATATCTTGGACTGAAGGATTGTAATCATATAGTCCAAAAGCAAAGGAGGGAATTCAGAGCCTAAATTGTGAGATTCTGGTTTTCAGAAGTCTATGAATGACAGTGGAAGCCCAAGATGCATTTCTGAGATCCACAAAGGAAATACAGATCTGTTGCTTTCTCTCTATTCATAATAAGGTGATGGGAAGAAACTGGTTGCCAAACAGAATATATTGGAGGGATGAATAGGGGAGATCAAAATGATGAACATGACTTGAACAGTTAAAACCTTGTCATTTGATCTCCCTCTGATGCAAGTTGGGTCTAATCTGGCTTTCAACATTTTCTGTTTTTGTTCTTTATATTGGGGCTTAGCTCAATGAATTTTGTCACTGGGGGTGAACTGCTTGAATTTTTGTTATATATATTTATTTTTATAAAATTTCTGGGTTTTTTTGGTATATTAAAGCAAGAATTGATGAACCTATGGAGAAAGCAAAGAGCATAATGGTTCCTGGGAGATACATTGTGGAGGAGGGTAAAGGGGAAGCTGATGACAAGGTGTTCAAGAAAGAAGATAATGTTTTTTAACTGATTATGGTATCAATTGTACAATACTGTTTGATGTGATTCAACTATGGAATGATATGATATCAATATTAGCACCCAATAAAATGGTTTTGGAAAAAAAAGAAAATAAGTTTATCATCACTTTCGAGGAACATTTTGCTACCCTACATTTATCTTCTTTTAGCATTATACCTGGTACTTTCCTCATAATTATGAAGGTGGCCAGGGTTTCTGTAAATTTCAGCTTTTTATTCAGCCTATGTAATTAATAAAAATCAGTTCATTTAGTATAATGTAAGACAAGTGTGCTTATGCTTCATCCCATCTTATCTCAAAGTTGAAGTTGTTTTGTTGTATTTATATTGGTCTGTCCTCAAAATAAAATAAAACGCATCTATTGATACTTTTGTAGAGATGGCATTACAACTATAAACTGACACTTTCAAAGCCGAGCAGGAGAAGGAACTATTCCTTAAGTGTGATCCTCACTGTATTTGACCTTCACTGCTCTGTGACATCAACTTGGCAGAACGCTGACATTTCAGAATTTATAAAGACTGTAAACAAATTTAGTTTATTTTTCATTTTCTTATTTTTTTAAAAAATCACTTTGTTGGGGGACAAGAGGAAAGTAAAAGGAAATAGAGGAAAGAAGTAGAAGGCAAAGGGCATTTATAGAGGTCTAAATACAGGCATGTACATAGGTAAATATATTTAGGTATGAGGATGGGGAAAATCTACATGCATATATTTACAGGTTTAGTATAAAGGTAGCAGATGGACATTGGGCTTCCACTCAAGTACTCCCTCAATGCAAGAGCACTTTGTCCTATGAAATTGGCATTCCATGATGCTCACCTTCTCAACATGATTGCTGAAGACAAATGGATGCATAAGCAAATGTGGTGAATAAAACTGATGGTTCCCGGCTATCAAAAGATATAGCATCTTGGGTCTTAAAGGCTTGAAGGTGAACAAAGTTACTTTTTAAAAATGCAAAAAATAATATGTCAAGTCTGTCATGTTGACAATTGGACATATATTCACATGCAGGAGAAAAGTTCAGATTTGTATCCGGCAATGGTAGCTTGCATATATTTATTATGATGAACACATAGTTGCTGAACCTTTAGACTGACAGATATGTATTAAACTACTTTTCATACTAAATCATAGCTATTGTTTAGTTCTATTTGAATAAAAGCATGTAAGCCTTAAACAAGCTAAGCATACTGGAAACTATAAGCATGTAAGAATCTACAATGCTCTATAAAACAATCCAATATGTACAAAATACAATGATAAAAGGAAGGAACAATTACAGCCCTGTAAGATTTTAAACTAAATAGTGCACAGATATGCAATTTAAAACAGCAAAGTCAAATTTATCTAACATTTTGAGAACAAAAGGTAAATTCTATCAACACAATGTTTAACAAGAACATAGAAAAGGAGATTTTCTTTGGTGGTATAAATCAGATCATCAAATCCATGAGACAAATTCAAGTGTCCTGTCATTAACTTCTGGAGAACTTTTCTAACTTCTCAAGAAATCAACTCTAACCGTTGTTTAATGAAATTATTTCTTTACATTAAATCATAAGCAGGGTAATTTTCATATACTTCTGCAAATCTGCTTAATTGTGACTTCCTCAAATTTAGCACTTTCCAATAATTTCTTTACTGTTTCTTTTAACTATTAATCTGTGGTCATTTACTCAGTTTCTTAATTAAAATTTCACTATCTAAACTATTCTCAGATTCACTTTAGTTTTTTTTTTTTGGAAATGTTTTGATTCTTCTTTGTGGTGCTGCCATCTGCTTTCTTTGGTTTGCCCCAACAATTTATTGGCATATAATCCATATATTATGAAGTTCAATAATTTAACCTCGCCAAGAAGAGTTGGACAACATCACCGCAATCAGTTTTAGAATATTGTCTTCAATCTTGTACTCATTTTTATTACCTCTCCATTTTCTCCCAAACTCCCTTGCCATACTCCAGAAGGACCATTAGTACTGTTACTCTCTGTAGATTTACCTAACATGGATTTAATATACAGAAAAACATTTTAAAAATCTAACAAAAATAAAGTAAGTCAGATAAAAGCTTCAAGAGAAAACAAAGCAGAGCACTGACCCATAGTCATATAGGGGACAACACTGAAGACACGGTGCAGGAATTGTGCTTAATTTGACCCCACCACACTGGGGCCAAACACTAAGGGTGTGCCACAGAGCAGCAAGGGGAACAAAGCGATGAAGTCCTCAGGGAATACAAAAAATAGACTTTGGGGCCAGGGTGTGGCACCCCATCAGACAGAACTGGAAAACACTCCTAAAGGTCAACAAATAGATCTGGAACTATTTATAGGATTTTCTGTTTTGGGTCGCTGGTTTTTATTGTTGTTTTATTTTGCCTTGTCTTGTTTTTGTCCTTATTATTGTCTCTGCGTGTCTATCTAGATAAGATTGGTGGGATAAACAACCCTGAGGAGAAAACAATGTGACCAATGATTCTGAAGGGGACACAAGAAAGGGGGAGGTGGGGGAAAGGAAGGGGGGATGTTTAACAAACCAAGGGACAAGAGAACAGCAAGCAATCTAAAATCGATGGTGAGGAGAGTGTAGGATGCCTGATAGGGTTTGATCAAAGACAATGTAACCAAGAGGCAATGCTGAAACCTGAATGAAGGCCAAACATGATAGTGGGACAAGAGGAAAGTTAAAGGAAATAGAGTAAAGACATAGGAGGCAAAGGGAATTTATAGATGTCTAAATACAGGCATGCACATATATAAATGTATTTAGATATAATGATAGGGAAATAGATCTATGTACATATATTTATGTTATGTATCAAGGTAGCAGATGGACATTGGGCTTCTACTCAAGTACTCCCTCAATGCAAGAACACTTTGTTCTAATAACCTGACATTTGGTGATGCTCACCTTCCGAACACGGTGCTGCAGACAAAATGGGTGCATAGCAAATGTGGTGAAGAATGCTGATGGTGCCTGGCTTTCTAAGATATAACATCTGGGGTCTTAAGATAAACAAACGGTCATCTGGCTGAGAAGCAACAAAGCCCACATGGAAGCACACCAGCCAGTGTGATCATGAGGTGTTGAAGGGGTCAGGGAGAAATTGATTGGTGTAAGACATGAAAAATAATAACAATTTATAGATTATCAAGGGTTCGGGAGGAAGGGAAGGTGGGGAAGGGAGGGGAAAATGAGGAGCTGATACCAAGGGCTCAAGTAGAAAGAAAATGTTTTGAATGTGATGATGTCAACAAATGTACACATGTGCTTGACACAATGGATGGATGGATGGATTGTGATAAGAGCTGTATGAGCCTCCCATAAAATGTTTTAAAAATAAAAGAAAACAAAGGAGAAAATATTAAAAACTAGAACTAATTTAAATGGATCATGAGGAAGATCAAATGATTGGGTGCTAAATTTTAACCTAACTGTATTTCCAACAATCTACTTTCCAATGCATTCTGCATGTCTGCCTTATTAACATTAGCACTTTATACAGTTTTTTTATTTTTAGAAATTGCTTTCAGTGTTTTAGATGTCTTTTTGATGGCTTCTCTTCAATTTTTTATCTTCATGGGAATACTTCTGATTTTTCTTTTCATCTTCATCACTACTTGGTTCATTTGATAGAATTTCAGAATATTTGGTTCATTTGGATTTTCTTGCCATTCCAGAACTGTTTTGTTCCCTTTTGCTACCTTTTCTGGAATATTTTTCAGATTTTGGCAATAGCTATCCAGAGGCCTTGGATGCATTAAGAAATTCAAGATACACTTCACCAATTCACTATTTACACCTGATCTCTCCAATCAAGAACCTCACAGATGCTATTCAAAATGGAATTTCTGAACTTTATCAACATTTCATCTTTTTATATTGGAAAATTCCTTTTTCAAACAGCCACTGAACTGACCTACATTCTTCTTTAATGTGGACACTGTTACTGGTTTGTTGTAAAACAGTTTGTATAGATTTCTAAGTTAATCAGTTTTCTTCTTACTCAAAAAGAAACATGTCCCTTTTCAGTTTCATAGTTTCTGTCCCTTGCCTTGTGCAATTGTTCTCTGTATAAGGTAGAGACTAGAATTTTCTTTTTTTTCCCTTCAGTTTGTCATATTGTTTTTTTTCTTCCTTTTTTTAATCGTTTTATTAGGGGCTCATACAACTCTTATCACAATCCATACATACATCATTTGTGTAAAGCACATTTGTACCTTGCCCTCATCATTCTCAAAACATTTGCTCTCCACTTAAGCCCCTGGCATCAGGTCCTCATTTTCCCCTCCCTCTCCTCTCCCCCTCCCTCATGAACCCTTGATAATTTATTATTTTGTCATATCTTGCCCTGTCCAACGTTCCCTTCACCCACTTTTCTGTTGTCCGTCCCCCAGGGAGGAGGTCATATATAGATCCTTGTAATCGGTTCCCTCTTTCCAACCCACTCTCGCTCTACCCTCCCAGTATTGCCACTCACAGGGATCATCTGCCCTGGATTCCCTCTGTTTCCAGTTCCTATCTGTACCAGTGTACATCCTCTGGTCTAGCCAGATTTTCAAGGTAAAATTCGGATCATGATAGTAGGAGGGGAGAGGGGAGAAAGCATTTAGGAACTAGAGGAAAGTTGTATTTTTCATCGTTGCTACATCACACCTTGACTGGCTCGTCTCCTCCCCTACATCCCTCTGCAAGGGGATCTCTAGTGGCCGACAAATGGGCTTTGGGTATCCACTCTGAACACCCCCACCTCATTCACTTATGGTAAGATTTTTTTGTTCTGATGATGCCTTATCCCTTCGACATCTCGTGATTGCACAGGCTGGTGTGCTTCATCCATGTGGGTTTTGTTGCTTCTGGGCTAGATGACTGCTTGTTTACCTTCAAGCCTTTAAGACCCCAGACACTATACCATTTGATAGCCAGGCACTATCAGCTTTCTTCACCACATTTGCTTATTCGCCCACTTTGTCTTTAGCAGTTGTGTCGGGAAGGTGAGCATCATAGCATGCTGATTTAATAGAAGAAAGTATTCTTGCATTGAGGGAGTACTTGAGTGGAGGCCCAATGTCCCTCTGCTACCTTAATACTAAATCTAGAAATATAGGCACATAGATCTATTTCCCCATCCTCATATACAAATCATTTGCATATGTACATGTCTTTATCTAGACCTCTATAAATTCCCTTTGCCTCCTAGCTCTTTCCTCTATTTCCCTTGACTTGCACTTCCAACCTCTCTTCTTTCTTCTTGCCTTCGATGATTAGACATTTTCTTTTCTCTTCCTCTTCACTTTTACTACTTAAACTAAAACACAAGCAAACAAAAGACTCCAAACTCACTGCCATCAAGTCGATTCTGACTCATGGTGACAGGCTAGAACTGTCCCTGTACATTTCTGAGTCTGTAACTCTTCATGGAGTAGAAAGCTTTGTCTTTTTCCTGTGGAGGGGCTGGTGGTTTTGAAGTACTGATCCATTACACCCCCAGGGTTCCTATACTACCTAAATCAACCTGTAATTTGAATGCAGTCCCTATCAAAATTCATAGAAGTAACAACGTTCTTTGCTGAATTGAAAAATCCATTCCTCAATTTTATATGGAATTAGTCAAAGCAATCTTGCAAAAGAAAAATAGAGTAGTAGGACTCTCACTTTGTAATTTTAAAACATATTCTAAAATGCCATGATTAAAACTGTCTCATGCTGGCAAAATTATTTTTTTTGGTTCACAGTATCATGCTATTTTAATTGTCACACTTTTGGAACATGCTTTTACATGTTATGCTGATTTTCTCTTGGTTTACCTGAAATAGCTTGGCTCTTCTTACCCAGATATTTTAAAAATCATTTTATTGGGAGCTCTTGTGGATATTTTAACAATTTATAATTCATTTAGATCATGCATAGTTATAAAATAGCTGCTATGTTATATATATGTTATAGATTATTATTTTTTTCCAGCTTTAAAAAAACATTTTATTAGTGGCTCATACAACTCTTATCATAATCCATACATATACATACATCAATTGTATAAAGCACATCTGTACATTCTTTGCCCTAATCATTTTCAAAGCATTTGCTCTCCACTTAAGCCCTTTGCATCAGGTCCTCGTTTTTTCCCCTCCCTCCTCACTCCCCCCTCCCTCATGAACCCTTGGAGTCTCCCTTCCACATGTGACCTCCTCCCTGGGAGATGGACAGCAGAGAAGGGGGGGAAATTATTATTGTTATTATACACCATCCAATATACCCACTCGCCTACAATTCTGTTATGTGTTCCCCTTGACTGGGATTATACAGTCATCATTACTATCAGCTCCCCCTTCTTTGCCTCCCCCAATCTCTCTCTTCCTGTACACTCAGGGAATCATTACTCCCAAAACTGTTTCTGAAAGGATATCTATCTTTGGTTTTCATGCATCTAATGATCTTATTTATACTCATGTCTAACTAGGCTAATGTGGTAAGACAAGAACCATAATAGTGAGGGGAGGAATTATTTGTAGGAAGCATCCGGCTGATCAAGGTGTTTACTAATGGGTGACTATTTAGTCCCCTGCATCTCTGTGTCTCTGCAGACAAAAACATTGCAAAATGACTGTTATTTGTGACTTTGCTGCTAAAAGCATTGAGGGATAACTCAATTATTTATGATCTCTTTGAGGCTCTCTTGAATCTTGCATATCCATGTGAATGTCTTTGAACCTAGTGCTTTTATTATTCTAAGGTTTAGAAACTGTGACTAGTTAAGTAACATTTGCATAGATAAGAGTTTAGGAATGTTTATGTTCTTTGATGTTTGTTTTGTAACCAATTCCCTTGTGTAAGAAAAGTATATAAACCAAGCTTCAAATACACTTGGCACTTCAGTCCATCAGATTTGTACATAGCTCTTTCTTTTCCTAACATCCGCACGCCTCAGTTCAAACCCAGCTTGATGCAGGATAGCTGGTCTAATCCCCTGAAATTATTAAAGAACTAAAGGATAGCTGTGTTTTTCATTTATGCTATACTGTGTCCTGGAAAAAAATTCCTTCTGTGTGGCCCTTCTGTGAGAGACTGACCCATTTTTTCAGGTGGGTTTTGGGCCTCCACTCAGTCCATGTTCCTTCACTTCTATTTGATTGCATTTGGTTGTTTTTGAACTTCTGATGGACACCTTCTGACCACAGGCTGGTGTGCTTCTTCCATATGGGCTTTGTTGCATGCTTGCTCGATGAGTGCTTGATTGACTTTAAGCCTTTAAGACCCCAGACGTTACATCTTTTAATAGCTGGGAACCATCAGTTTTATTTACCACATTTGCCTTATGCACCCATTTTGTCTTCAGCAATCGTGTCGTGAAGGTATCACACAGTGGCAGATTATGAGAGCAAACTTTTTGTATTGAGGTAAGATTTGAGTAGAGGTCCAAAGTCTATCTGCTTCCTTATTGTGTGTATATATATAAGAAGGGAATGCCATAGGATTGAAGCAGAGGTGCCATACATCATTTGTTTACTCATTAAGTATCTGCACTTACCAGGTTCAGCTGCCATTTGAGGACTATTGCTAGATTCTAACACTCCATGGGCATGCATAGAGTAGGGGCGGCTGGCATTATTCTTGAACACCACGGTAAGGATATCACCAACTTCTCCTCTAAGCAGTGGACCTAATATATGAAAAGGAAAAAATTCTATTAGTGGAGGAGAGGAACAAGCAAGAAGTATTAAATAAAGTGATGTTCATGGGGTTTTCCTGCCCACAGGATGAGGAAACATCAACAAGAGGTTGTGCCTCCAATTTTCCCACCCAATTCTCTATATATTAAAACCAAGGATGTAGCAAACCAGAGCTCTGTATAATCATTAATGATAAGGAGTTAAAGCTTGGCTTAAAATACAGAGTTACTGAGGTCTTTTCAGCGGCCAATTGGTTCTTTACGGTCCAGGGCAAGAATAAGAAAACACATTGGCTCTTTAAAAAGTGGTATCACTTTTTATAGTATTTCATATTCTTAAATTACACCTGTTCTTAGCATTTATTGAAACTTATAACCAGAGACACGTAAATATAGAGGTCTGTGAACACCTAATTCAATTTGCAGCAAAATTAATGAATTCCCCCCTTTGAGTTATGCTTAGTATGATTAACTGGAGTCCATGATACATGAATCAGTGCTTCTTTAAATGGAGGATTTATAAAGTATGACTATAACTTCAATAAACTATAAGGAAAAACTGATAATGGGGGAATTGGAAGGTCTTCCTGATATGACATATCTGGAGCAACACCGGTTTCTTGATGCTAAAAAGGAAGAGAAATTCCATACCCAAAATTCCTAAGTGTTTTTCTGGTTCTGTTCTTGGCCGAGGGATCTTGAATGTACCATCAGTGTATTCTCTGAATATAGCTTTTTTGTATTTTGATCCCAGGAGTCCATTCTTATTGCTCAGGAAGATGTGACTATAACTAGAGGAGACAAAAGAGTAGTATAAATACTTGACCCTCAATTCCTCATTTTTAGAAATAGAGAATATAAGTCTGAGAAAACTTTATGTTGTATATAGAAAAGGAAGGGGACATACTAATGCTAGATTGCTTACCACATTGGATGCATAACCATGATTAAAGATAGGAGGTTTCAGTATCTATCGGTGTTTCCTTGGCTACCTATCCTTCACTTAGGAATCTGAAGTACTGTTAATATGCTAAGTACTGCTAATATGTTAGGAGTCTTGGTGGTGTCGTGGGTAAGCATTGGGTTGTGATCCGCATGGTCCATAGTTCAAAACTACCAGCAGCTCTGTGGGAGAAAAACGGTGCTTTCTACTATAGTAACGAAGTTACAATCTTGGAAACTAATAGAGGAGTTGCCATGAGTCAACATAACCTCGATGACAGTGAGTTTGGGAGTTAATATGTTAAGTGCACTAGACTTTAGTCAGGAGCCCTGGCTGTATCTTCAGCCTTTAGGATATCTTACATGAAATGAATTTGATTAAAAAACAAAATACTAGGTGGTAGGAGAGTACTAAGTGCTACTGCTGCTGGGTGGGCAGGGTAGAAGCAGAAATTACATGAAACATTACAGGTTTTTCTTTATGTGATGCTTTCCGGATTAAAAATTGTGTTAGGCCAGATTGACTAGAGAAACAAATAGAGAAACACTCATATATGTGCATGAAAGCTTTATATCAAGAAGTAATTATAACTCAAGTAAACTTCCTAGGCCAATCCGACTCTTTAGACTTGCACAGTCACACATAGTGAATCGGTGGAAAAATGGTACGACACCATGGTGGAAACATGATAGGATTCCAGTACCTCTCAGGGTGGCCAGCAACAGGAAGGTGAGGGGGAAAGAAAGAGGGAGAGGCCCAGTGTCTCACATCCTTATACCATCAAGGAGTCTTCAGGCTGCAACTTGATTCACAATTTAAACTCTACCCATTATCTTTTTACAGGTGCCATGTTGGCACACATAAAAATATCTAGCACACAAATATTTATTATTTGTTACTTATTTATTTATTATTCATTTTACCATTTGATATTCCTAGCAGCCATCTAAGATAGGTAGGTCCTAGAGGTGGAATCAATAACCTGGAGGTGAAAAGACTTACCTACTATGACACTGTCAGCCAACTAGGGAGCCAAACTAGCTGGTCCTCCTTCCCTCCCTTCTACCCTCCATTCTCTAGAGTCACATTGTTTGAACTACACTACATAAATTTTCAGATGAGTAAAACACAGTTGAAAGAAAGGAAGTCGCTTTTCTCAGGTCTCAGAGTAAGTTAGTCAGAAGATGTTGTCCTTCAACAACCACAAATGAGTATACAACAAAATCTAGAAATGGGCATTGAGAGCACTGCAAACAACGTTTTTAGTGCTAAACTGTATTTCCATTCTCTCTTCCTTCTTGTTTGTTCAATAATAGAGTCATGTAGATTTTTAGATGGACATATGTAATGGGTTGTTACTCACAAGGTCAGCATTTCAGAACCACCAGTCACGCCTTGGGAGAAAGATTAAGCTTTCTACTCCCATAAATAATTACAATATCAGAAACCCACAGGTTTCTACGCTGTCCTATAGAGTTTCTGATTTTGAATCGACTTGATGGTAGTGAGTTTTTTAAGTTTTATTGGCATATAATTCACATATAATATGCGTACAATCACATCAATCATCAGTATAATTAGTTTTAGAATATTTTGGTCATTCTTGTACTTGTTCTTTGCCCCCAGTTTTCCCCCAAATTCTCCTTCCATACCTACAAGGAACAATTAATCTAATTACTATCCCTATAGATTTAGTTATCCTGGGTTTCATGTATAGAAAAATATTTTTTAAACTAAAAGATTAAAACAGACAAAACCTCAGTAGAATATAGTAGTGAGCACCTGGAGACCCACACCAGCGTTGTGATGCTTCCACTGCCACTGGATCCACAAGACCACCTCCCCACTGGCCCATGATCTTCCTGAATTCAGCATCATTGCCTGTGCTGCATGAGTTTGAAGAGGATTTTATGGACTAGTAACAGACATATGGGCTAATACTGGACTTATCAACTTGATCTGGCCTCGGCTGAGAAGCCTTCTCAATATACAATTGCTCTTTTATATAGAGCTCTTTGACATATCCAGAGACATATGAGTGACAATAGTCTTTGACTTAAACAGCACATCACAACAAGATGAATGTATAAATAGACACGAGAACCCTGTTGTTTTCCAGGCATTAAAGATACTTAAAAAAAATTAAAACAATTCTATTTTGCTCAAAAAAAAAAGAATATAGTAGTGAGTTTTGATGGCTGTCTAACAAGATTTAAAATTTCCAGCCTATCTTGTAGATAGTTATAGCCATATTAAGCTCAAAACAAAGAGTTATACAAGGAAGTAATGTATACAACATTCTTGTAATGTTCTTGCAAAAACTGCTGATTGTCTTGGATTTATTTCCACAATTTTGACAGTTGCTAATGGCTGAAATTGGAATGAACATCTTGATCCTAGAGATAAAAGTATTAAAGGTGGCATAGTTCACCTAACATTCCTGGATCATTTGTTTCTATACTCTTATTTGAGGAAAAATAAATTTCTATCTTATTTTTTATTTTTGTGATTTTTGTTTGGTGTCATCAAGTAGGTACTGACCCATTATGACCGTATGTACAACAGAACAAAACACTGTCACTGACACCATTGTTCTTCATGATTGATTTTGCAATGTCCTATTTGATCACGAATGCCACACACCATTTGTCTTGATAATGGTATTCCTATGACAGTAAATCATATGATTTTCTTTGCATTTCAGTCCATTTTAGCTCACTCATGCCTAGGATATCAACCTTTATGCATTCCATTTAATTTATAATCACTTCCAAATTTCCTAGATTAATACTTTGCACATTCCAAGCTCCAATTATTAGCAGATTTTTGAAACTATTTATCTCTACCTTGAGTCATGCCACATCAGCAAATGAAGATCCTGAAAGCTCCATTCCCACGGTCAACTCCACCCTGAGAAAGCAGTTCCTTCTCAGTCATGTTTCAAGTGCACTCTAGCCAGAGGGGCCCATCATCTGTCATGACCTTGGCAATGTTCTGCTTCCATTAATTAGGCCTTCAGTATCTCACAATATTTCGAACCTATGCATAAGACTTTCAGCCTCTAACATCCTCCGAAGTGAGGACCTGAGTTTTCCTTCATTGTCTGTCCTTAGTCTGGAATCTTCCCCTGAAACCTGTTCACTTTGGGTGACACTGCTTGCATTTAAAATGCCAGTGACATAACTTTCAGTATCTCAGCAATACACAAGCCTCCACAAGTAGGAGTCCTCAAACTATGGCCTGCGGGCTACATGTGGCCCGCCAAGGTCATTTATCCAGCCCGTTGGGTGTTTTTGCCCCCCCCACTTTTTTTACTTAAAAATAAGATATGTGCAATGTGCATAGGAATTTGTTCATAGTTATGTTTTTGTTTTTAACTACAGTCCGGCCAGCCATCGGGTCTAAGGGACAGTGCACTGGCCACCTGTTTAAAAAGTTTGAGGACCCCTGCTCCACAGTATGACAAAATAACCGACAAGTAGTGGCTATCTTATTTAAGCACCTTTATTTTAGACTTTTTCTGCTACACAGCTTAATCTGTACTTTAGTGAATGAAATGTCATTTTCATAAGATATGACTGAATTTTGGGTGATTGTCTCATGAGTAAAATTATCTGTAAATTTTAGGTCCAAGAAAGGTTCTTCTTATAAACTAGATGAAGTAAAGCAAGACTAAAGAAAATTTTCAAGACCCTTATAACAAAGCTAGAAGAAACACTGAGCTGGACCTTGGAAGATCTGCATTTTAGTCTCTGCTCTAAAAATCTGTTGATGTTTTCATCATTATTATTAGTAACATTAAGATATATTAGTTTGTTATTAAATGACCTTAAACATATCCCTTCTTTTTTGATTTCCAATATCCTCATCTGTAAAATAGTCCAGAATCTTTGAAAGTGTGATCTTTCCTTTTGTGAAACCTTACCTTTCCTTTTCAGACTGGTTGTGCCATTCCATTTCCCAGCTCCTGTCAGGACAATAATCCCACTCTACTTCTTCTGCCATGATGAAGTAGATTCTTGCAGCCTGGTAGTGCTGGCGAGGGGTAGCATGGTGGCCAGGACATAGAGAGACATTGTAAATTGCACTCATCCCTGCTTCCCGATGATTACCCTCTTGGCAATAAATCTCAAATATTCCTAAGGGAGGAACAGACAGAAAAACTTGACTCAAGACACCCCTGGAAAGTGTTTGGACCTGTGTAATCCCCACAATTGTTCCTAGCTTGAGCCCATTTTTCAGTCAGAGATCTTTCTATTCTTAAAGCACTTTACAGTTAAATCACATGGTTAAGGCCAAATAGACTAAGTAACAGTTGACATTTAGAGAGATTTCTTTCAAAGAGTCTATAAATCAGATATTTCTGAATTTTAAAGTTGAGTTAGGTAAAACAATAAAAGACACAAGAAACAGCAGTCCAATTGAGAAGGAAGACGATTAATATTTTGGAATTTTTATTAGACATCTTTTGGACATTCTACACTTTCCTAGTGATGAATGAGGAGATTACAGCACACAACTGTTCTAGAAGTAAAGCTGTCTCCTGATGCCTAATCTTATAGACTGGGTTTCCAAGTGGCTTTCTCAACAAAGCAACAAACACAGAATGCCCCTTCATTTCTTTAAAATGTATCTCTAAAGATGTTATCAAAGTTTATTGAAAAATGGATTATTGCAGATGTGGTTAAGTTAAAATTTAATACCTTATCATTTGATCTCCCTTTTGATTAATTTTAAATTTGTTATAGTTTTTTAATACTTTCTCCTTTCTTTTCAATTGAGGTTTTTCTCTGTTTTACTTTGTTACTGTTAGGTATTTTGTTTTGTTGGTATGTTTTTCTGTATATAAGATCCAAGATAGCTAAATCTAGAAAGACAGGAACTGGCTTAGTGGTTTCTTGGGGCTATGGCATGTGTGTGTGTATGGGGGGGAATGAGGAGCTAATAACAATGAATAAAAGAAAGAAGAAAATGATCTAAAATTAATTATAGTGATGACTGTATAACTCTTCTTGGTATGATTGACCTGTTGAATTGAATGATAAAAAAGATGATGTGCAAGGATAAAATCAAGGTGGCTCACAGACCTTGATGTAAAACCCCAAACTATTAGGGCCATCAATGAGGGAATTGGGACAAGCCTGAGAGCTTTGGCTCAGGGAATACATAGGCTACCAGAAACAGGGAAGGACACAAACACAGAGGAGGCACAATTTGGCCAGTGGGATATACTGAAGGTAAAACACCTGTGTACAGCAAAATAATTCACCAAGAGAACCACAGAGTGGGAAAACATCTTTAGCAATGGCATATTGGACAAAGGTCTTATTGCTAAAATCTACAACACTCTGGTAACTTACAATAAGAAACAAAAGAAAACAAAACTAATTTCCCACTGAGGAGGTGGGCAAGGAACCTGCACAAACAAGGGCAGAAATCCTAATGGCCAATAAGCATATGAGAAAATGTTCCCAATAATTAGCCATAAGAGAAATGTAAATTATACCATCTAACACCCTCAATGATAGTTCAATTAAAAAAAATCAGAAAGTAGCAAGTGTGGGAGGGCTGGGATGACATAGGAACTCTAGTCCACTGCTGGTGGACCTGAAGGTATGTACATCTGTTATGGAAACTGATTTGATGAAATCGAAAACAGATGGAAATCAAGCAACCCTATGACCCAGCAATCTCCCTACTGGGCATGTAACTGGAAGAGGCAAGAAACAAAACAAGGCCAGACAGCTGTGCGCCAATGTTCATCATGGTACAGTTCATAATTGTAAGCAGTTGGAAACAACGCAAATTCCCATCAACAGATGAATGGATTGAAAAACTGTGACACATAAATACAATGGAGTACTACTCATCGCTAAAAACAGTGATGAACATATGAAGCACACTGCTGCATGGGAAGAATTGGAGGAAATTATGTGAAGCGAAGTATGTCAAGCATAAAGGGTTAAGTACAACATGAGTCCACTGAGGTAAGCTTAAAAATGCAAAAAAGGGCATTGGTGAATAGCTACTATATACATACATTCCTGGGGTGAGGTCCAGATATTATGGCAGGCCAGACCCAATCCAGGGATCTATGTGGCAGCCAACTGAAAAGGAGGGGGGAATAAAAGGAAAAAAAGATGGGTAATGGGGGAACAGGGCACTAACCTACCCAAGGGGAGGGTATTGTTTATATCTCCACAGGAGAGGGAAAGAGGGACCAGATTTCAACATGGTGCACCAAGACATAAATGCAACATATCAGCATGAAGCAGTGAATCAACATAGAGGTCTAGAGGTTGGCCACAGTCCCAACTACATGGAACCCGACCCCCACCCCCAAAGAATGCACTTCATATGATAGCACTGAAGCCACAGTTCAGGGAGAATGGTACTTCTGATCAGAGCAAACAGGAGCAAATGATGAGGGAAGGCAGGAGAATGGAACACATCCTGACCCACCAAGGCCTGAGGACGATATTCTCCCTCAGAGCAGCCAATCCACAGAGAGGATCACGGGACTGGCCCCACAATGTCTCCCACTGACTCATAGTGCTACGGGGAACAACACTGGAGACACAGTGTAGGAATTGTGCCTGATATGACCTCACCACACTGGGGCAAAACACTAAGGGTGTGCACCAGAGCAGCAAGGGGAACAAAGCAATGAAGTCCCCAGGGAATATCAAAAATAGACTTTGGGGCCAGGGCATGGTGGTACCCTATCATACTCTACTGGAAAACAGTCCTAAAGATCAACAAACAGATCTGGAATTATTTAAAAGCTTTTCTTTCTTTACTGTTGATCTTGTCATTGTTTTCTTTTTTGTTATATTTTGTTTTGTCTTGTTTTTGTGCTTATTATTGTCACTGCATGTCTATCTAAATAAGATAAGCAGGATAAACTATCCGGAGGAGAAAGCAATGGTACCAACAATTCTGGGGGGGGCACAGGAAAGGGGGAGGTGGAGGAAAGGAAGGGGCGTGCCATCAAACCCAGGGACAAAGGAACAACCAGTGGTCTAAAATCGATGGTGAGGAGGGTGTAGGGTGCCTGGTGGGGCTTCACCAATGGCAATGTAGCCGAGAGGAATTACCTAAACCCAAATGAAGGCTGAACACGATAGTGTGACAAGAGGAAAGTAAAAGGCAAAAGAGGAAAAAAACTAGGGCACAGAGGACATTTATAGAGGTCTAAATACAGACATGTACATATGTAAATATATACTTTATATATAATGATAGGGAAATTGATCTATGTACATACATTTATTTATCAAGTATCAAGGCAGCAGGAAGACATTGGGCCTCCACTCAAGTACTCCCTCAATTCAAGAACATTTTGTTCTAATTACGCAGCATTCTACGGTATTTACCTTCCCTGACATGATTACTGAAGACAAAATGGGTACATAAGCAAATGTGGTGAAGAAAGCTGAGAGTGCCAGGTTATCAAAAGATATAGCATCTGGGGTCTTAAAGGCTTGAAGATAAACAGGCATCCATCTAACTGAGAAGTAACAAAGCCCATATAGAAGAAGTACACCAGCCTGTGTGATCATTATGAGATCTCGATGGGATCAGGTATCAGGCATCAAAGATCCAAAACAAAAATTTATGTCATTGTGAATGAGGGGAAGGGCGGAGTGGAGACCTGGCCAAAGTCCATGTGCAGATAATTGGACATCTTACAGAAGGGTCACAAGGAAGAGATGCCTCCGTCAGGGGTGCAGTACAGCACTGATGAAACACACAATTTTCCTCTAGTTTTTAATGCTTCTTCCCTGCCCTCCCCCACTCAACTATCATGACCCAAATTCTACCTTACAAATTTGGCTAGATCAGACCATGTACACTAGTACAGATGAGAGCTCGCAACACAGGGAATCCAGAACATATTAAACACCTCAGGACCAATAATGAGAGTAGCGATAAAAAGTGGGTAAGGGGAAAGTTGAGGGAGAAAGGGGAAACTGATCACAATGATTGACATATAACCCCTTCCCAGAGGGACAGACGACAGAAAAGTGGATGAATGGAGAGAGGTCAATGTAAGACATGAAAACATAATAACTTATAAATTATTAAGGGTTCATTAAGGATACAGGAGGGAAAATGAACCCATGACTCAAGTAGAAAGAAAATGCTTTAAAAATGATGGCAACATATGTACAAATGTGCTTGACACAATGAATTTATGTATGGCTTGTATAAGAGCTGAAAGAGCCCCCCCAATTATTTTAAAATGATAATGTACCAATAAAAGTTTTATATATAAACAAATAATTAAATTATTAAATGATAAGAGGGAAAATAACACAATGGGTCTCTTTCACTCCTTCATAAGCCCCTTGAAAGAAAGAGTACACATTTTTATTTCCTTGTCAGCACATAACTCATCGCTTTCTATACCATCTGATCCATCAGTAAATCCTCTAAACTCCCCCTTCAAAATTTTCCCAGTCCATTCCTTTATTTACATTTCTGTTGTCAGTTTCCTCATCCAAAGAACCACCTGGAAAACTGAAATAGCCTCTCAATTCTCCTCTTTGATTTTTTCCCTTGTCCTTTTTAACTATTCTCCATATAGAGGCCAGGGTGCTCTTTTACCAGTATAATCTATATAACATTGTTCACTCGGTTTAAACATTCAATTCACACCGAGAACTGTAAAGTACTGTATAATATATTCCTTGTCACCTTCATATCATATCAGTCTTCCCCTATTTAACTATGCTCCAATAATATCAGCCTTCTTTTTGATGATTGACTAAGTTAGGTTTTTTTTACCACTTTAGGGCACTGATATTGGTCCCTCTCCTTAGAATACTTTGCTCAGAATGGTTCACATAACTCTCTCCTCTTAATTATTTATGCCTCAGCTTAAATTGATATAGAAGTCTTCCCTGAAATCCTCTATGAAGCGATGTTCTCAACACCGTATAATGTCATTGTATTTTAGGTACTTCATAGTAGGTATCATTACCTGAAGTTGTCGTGTTCTTTACTTATATGTTGTTACGGGGTTATTTGAAATTTCTAGAGAGCAAGAATCATATCTGTCTTGTTTATATTTCTGTCCCATTCTTAACACATAGAAGGATGTGATAGGTAGGTTTATTGTACCAACATGACCAACGAACACATGTGGGATTAACTGAAGGGCGGAGAGATAAATGGCTGGGCGAGACTTGCCTTTCTTGCCTCTTGCTCTTTGATCATTGGACCAGTGTGCAGCTGCCTTAGATTGTTTTCTGCCTCAATTTGTAAGCTACACTACCTGTGGAACACCTAACCCGTGGACTGTGTCGTTGTAGTTTGAGCTTCCTCTAAGACCTGCTTCACCATGTTATTGGAGTATACAACACTTAAGCTGGGGACTGTTGGACCCTGTCATCTCACTGACTGTTGGTGACTTGCCTTGCTGCCTGTGGCCGGATAGCTTGAATTGCTCTACAGAGTACTACCCGGTGGCCCTCAAGACTTAAAGAACTGCTGTCTCACAAAATTGAGTTGCACTGAGCCATTTGTACTGTTTTATAGATTGTTTATTTCTTATGATATATATATATATGTATATATTCATTAGTGTACTGATTTTGTTTCTCTAGAGAACCCTGTCTAACATAAAGGGGCACAATATATGTGTTGAGTGAATTAATGTATGTGTGAAAAATTATTCTATATAATGTCTAAAGTCATGGATTATGGTTTGCTTTGAAGAATAAAGTCTTACGATTCCTTGAGAAGATAAGAATAGGTAGAAGAACTGTCATCATGTGACTTTGGGCTAGTGGCATTACTGGAATATCTTATTTAAACTCTCCTTTTCAACACTCTGTTGACCTTGGCTCCAATGCCATTACTCTCGCTTCTAAATCTTCACCTAAAATGTTTGCCACTTTTCTGTCTCTATTTTAATGTCTCTTCTTCCCCATACCTCTTAAATGTGACTTCTGTCTTAGGTTTTCTTTCTTATCACTCTACATGCTTATGGAGATCAAATTTAAAATATAAAATTATCTCTCCTTAGCCAGGTTTCTCTTCCCAGTTTTAAATTTCTATCTACAACCACCTAGTATGAAATATCCACCTAAATTTCACTAAGAGCTTATAATATCAAATGCCCCCCAATTGCAACCTGAGGATTCTGACCAACTTCTGTATTTGCTCATTTTGTTAATGACCATTGAACAAACTGGAAACAACTATCCTTCTTGTGCAGATCAAAATGAATTTCTTTTCATTTTCTCCCAAATATCCCCTAACTATTCCCCTCTTTTATAATCCCACAGCCTGCATCCATTGACAGACCCTCACAGTCTTTCACAAGGGTCACCCTCTATACCTTCCTGGTTTTATTCCTTTTGACTCAGAGCTACTTTTATACTATTCCATAACAAACTTAGAAAACTGAAAATATAATCCTGTCACTCATCATTTTAGTAAAAGAAACCTTTGCTATATTACTATTCCCTAGAAATTCTAACTCCTCAGCAAGGCCCTTCAGAATTGGGATCTTGCTTCTCCATTTTTAGACATTTATATTATTCTTAAACTTTTGATGTTTCTAAACAGGGATGCTTTTAACATTTTGGGTGAGCATTATATTCATTGTATTGGATCATACTGTGGAAAGTTTTAATATCTTTAAATCTCATCTTCTAAATACTATTGCCTCCTTTACAACTTCTTTGACAATTGAAATTACCTCCACACATTTAAAGATGTCCTTCATCATACCTTGGGATTGGAACCATTTAAACAAATCAGTGAGTTAAAATTATTTTCCAGATAAACACCTTTTTCAAACCTCTTGCGACATGGTCCCTCTGCTTATAATGCCATTTTTCATGATCCATTTCCTTTCTTTCCTGGAGAAAGTTTATTAATTCTTAAAAGCTCAGTTTTAATGCCTGCTTTCCAAGGGAAGATTCACTCCAACAATACGCAGATGTTTTCATTGTTTTTTCCTTTATAATAGTTATTAGTACATATCACCATGGTAGACACATGAAGGATGTTTATATACCTATCGCCCTTTTATATGTCAGTTTGTTACACTGTGGTGGCATATGTATTGCTGTAATAATAGAAGCTATGCCACTGGTATTTCAAATTTCATCACATTAACCAATGGTTAACACATTTCAGTGAAGCTTCCAGATTAAGAATAGACAATAGCATGTGTCACATTGTCCACTTACAGGAGCAGACTGCGACAGAGAACATTTCTGGGGTCACATGGGAGGGTAGGAAGCAGTGCAGTCTGAACCCCCACAAATGGAGCGAATCAAGAAGGGAGCATGCCTGGATTAACAATCCGGCGGAGAAATCAATGGGACCGACGGTTCCAGGAGGACATGGAAGAGGGAGAGGTGGGGGAAAGGAAGTGGTGTTAACAAACTCAGAGACAGTGAAAAATAAGTGATCTAAAATCGGTGGTGAGGAGGGTATAAGAGGCCTGATAGGGTGTGAGCAAGGGTAATGTAACTGAGAGGAAATACTGAAACACAAGTGAGGGTTGAGCATGATAGTGAGACAAGAGGAAGGTAAAAGGAAATAGAGGAAAGAACTAGGAGTTGAGGGGAATTTATAGGGCTCTAAATACAGGTATGTGCATATGTAAATACACTTTTATATGATGGTGGGGAAATAGATCTAAGTGCATATATTTATAGATTTAGTATTAAGGCAGCAGATGGACATTGAGTCTCCACTCAAGTACTCCATCAGTAGAAGAACACTTTGTTCTATTAACCTGGCATTCTGTGATGCTAACCTTCCTGGCACAATCACTGAAGGCAAAAGGGTGTATAAGCAAATGTGATGAGGAAAGCTGATGGTGCCCATCTATCAAAAGAAATAGGCTTGAAGGTAAACAAGTGGCCATCAAAAGACCTGAAGGTAAACAAGTGGCCATCTAGCTGAGAAGCAACCAAGCCCACATGGAAGAAGCACACCAGCCTGTGTGATCAAGAGGTGTCAAAGGGATCAGGTTTCAGCATCAAAGAAAAAAAATCATATCACTGTGTGTTCACCTTCCCAATATGATCACTGAAGGCAAAAGGGTGTATAAGCAATTGTGGTGAAGAAAGCTTATGGTGCCCTACTATAAAAAGATATAGCATATGGGGTCTTAACGTCTTGAAGATAAACAAGCAGCCATCTAGCTGAGAAGCGACAAAGCCCACATGGAAGAAACATACCAGCATGTGTGATCATGAGGTGTCGAAGGGATCAGGCAACAGGCATTAAGGGAAAAAAATCATATCATTGTGAATGAGAGGGGAGCATAGATTGGGAAGCCAAAGTCCACTTGTGGGCAACTGGACATCACCTTACATAAGGGTGACGGGGAGGAGATGAGCCAGTCAGGGTGCAGTGTAGCAATAATGAAACATACAACTTTCCTTTAGTTCTTAAATACTCCCCCCGCCCCCCCACCACTGTCATGATCCCGATTCTACCTTACAAATCTGGCTAGACCAAAGGATATACACTAGTACAGATAGGAACTGGAAACACAAGAAATCCAGGACAGATAAACCCCTCAGGACCAGTGGTGAGAGTGGTGATACTGGGAGCGTGGAGCAAAGGTGGGGTAGAAAGGGGGAACCGATGACAAGGATCTAGATATAACCTTCTCTCTGGGGGACAGACAACAGAAAAGTGGGTGAAGGGAGACGTCAGGCAGTATAAGATATGAAAAAAATTGATAAATTATCAAGGATTAATGAAGGAGTGAGGGTGGGGGAGGAATGAGGAGCTGATACCAAGGGCTCAAATAGAAAGCAAATGTTTTGAGAATGCTGATGGCAATAAATGTGCAAATGTGCTGGACACAGTGGATGTATATATGGATTGTGAGAAGCATTGTATGAGCCCCCAATAAAATGATTAATAAAAAGAAAAAAGAAGAACAGACTAAGAAAGGGAATAGGTGGTTAATTTCTGAGGAATTAATTGAAGATTTTATGAGTAGTGGAAAAACACTGTCTTATATGATGACAGTTGATAAGTCCTTTAGGTTGAAGTCAATCAAAATACAATTGAGTAAGTGCTGCATTTTCAGAGTAGAGTGGGACTTAATGAAATGTATGAAGAAAATCCAGCTAAAAACATCTATTAATAGGAAAAACCCAATTGTAAGAACAATGAAGTTAGGAAGCTCTGAAGTCATCAAAAATTAAATGGATTGCATGAAAATCAATATGCTAGGTATCAGTGAGCCAAGATGGACTACTATAGAATTGAGCATTTACATGGTACACTATATCAGGAATGACAACTTCAAGAGGACTAGTGTCCTGCACATCATCAAAATATCTATTCGCAATGGTGGTAGTTACATAATTTGTTGTCAATTTGAGGATTAAGAGTGAAGGAGTGGAGTTTAGCCTGTCAACCAGGTAGCAGCTTAATGGCTACATTTGGAGGCACTAAAGAAATAAATAGCTCACTGGAGGCAGATAGAGGTTCACTCCCTGTGAGACATCCCTGTGGAGAAGACACATGGAAAGAGGCTGATGGAGCCAGACCTCTGGGGCTGGAGAAGCCATGTGGAGACCTTTGCCAGCACTGAGATGTGTACAACGCCACTGGATCCATAAGAATTCCATCCACTGATCTGTGATTTTCCTGCATTCAGCATCATCGCATGTGTTTCATGAGTCTGAGGAGGACTTTATAGATTGGTATCAGACATATGGCTAATATCAGACTTATGGACTTGATCTGGACTGGGCTGGGATGTTGTCTCAATATTCAACTGCTCTTGTATATAAAACTCTTTCTTATATACATGTGAGTGTCTATTAATTTGCTTTTCTAGTCTACCTAGACTAACACAACTACCCACAAGATGAAATATTTAAGAATAAACTTAATCAGAGAAACAAAACATTTATACAAAAACCCCACAAATCACTAGTATAAGAAACCAAAATAGATCTATATAAATGGAAGAAATTACCATGTTCATAGATAGGAAGATTTAACATTGTGAAAATGTCAGTATTACTCAAAGTGATCTATAAATAATCCAGTCCAGATCCCTGCATAATTATTTAAAGAGATGGAAAAACTAATCAACAACTTTACATGTAAATGAAAAGATCCAGGATTAGCAAAGCAGTGCTAAAGAAGAACAAAGTAGGACAACTGTCATTTCTCAACCTCAAACCTACTGCACAGTCATAGTTGTCAAAAACATCCTGTTACTAGTATAATGAAAGATACATAAACCAGTAGAGCAAAATAGAAAACCCGGAAATAAATCCATATACTTATAGACAACTAATTTTGTCAATGGACCGAGAAAACTTTTAATAGGGAAGAGAAAGTCTTTCAAACATGTTGTTTGGAGGTGGGGGGGGGGATATGGTCACAAAATAGATAGGAACGTGGTGGGAGTATCTGTTTCACTTTTTACTATTGGTAAATGAGTGTGGCCTTCGTTTGGTGGTGAGAGGCCTGAAATTCTAAAGTGTACATTGATCAGCTCTGACAGAATGCTAGAATTTTTTGCCGGCTTCAGTGCACAAGAGTCAAGATAAATTTCTGCTTTTGCTTGGAACCTCTGAGAGCTAAAAAAAATTGTATTTGCATTTCCAGGGGCCATTCTCAATGTACCCTTTAAGGGTACTCCAAATTCCCTCAGAAGGAATTTTTTTCCCCTCCAGAGCAGGACGTAGTGTTTTATTTCACTCTTGGGGAATTTTGTAAAATTTTTTGTCCTACCAACTCCTATCCAGTAGAGAGTGAGGGCTGTGGCCACTTGTCTGTATGGTAGAAGATTGCTATCTGGATTGAGACACAGATAACCTTACAGAACAGTAAGGTGATGTGGAAGCCAGGAGACAAGAGACTTCTGATTTGGGGGAGCAGGGGCATCCTGGTCCCTCAGCAGTAAGTATATAAGAAACTCCTGAATTCTGGCCCAAAGAAAGATGTCTGCATCTGGTGGGTATGGTCTGCCTAAGGAAGAGAGTCCAAATGATTCTAGCAGGTTACTTATCAACCTCTCACCACCAAACTATTACTAATATAATTTAAACTCTTCTCCTACCCCCATCCATGCTACACACCCAATCTCATCACTACTTCCTCATGTTGAAAACAATATGACTTTCTGCTCCTATATGATCTTTCTCCTCTAATCCAAAGAGATAACTCCTTCACCAAACCTACACACCATCTACAGCTAGATGACTATGCCATGCACACAGTAGCCAACAGCAATAACCACAATCATTCAATATAAACAAAGTCAACAGCTGAAGATTATCCAAACTCAATGGAATACAGAGTGGCAGGAGGGTGGAAAGCCCTGGAACTATCAGAAAGAGAATACAGGTGAATGATGTTTAAGACCACACAAGAGCTCTTTGGATCAATCCAAAACACAAAGTTAGAAATTGAGATATTAAAAACCTCACACCCAAAAGAAATCCAGAATCTAAACAATGAAATAAGAGAAATAAAAATCAAGGTTCAAGAACTGAGCAGTAGATTGGAGGAAAAGGAAAATTAAAACAGTGAACTCAAAGACAATCAGACAGATTTCAGCAGATGAGAGAAACTATCAAACAAAAATGCAAAAGAATCCAAAGAAAGCCTGAGGATGATGTGAGACACCATGAGGAGAAATGATATATATCTCATTTGAATACAGGAACAGGAAGAAACAAATCGATTTGCAGATAAAGTAGAAAGAGACTTCATGGAGTAAAATTTCCCCAGTGTCAAAGGAGGATATGATAACCATCCAAAAAAGCATAGGTTTGGTTCCAAGTATATTTTGTCCTAGAAAAAAAATCAAGCCATATAGCAGACACATTATCCAATTTCAAGGAAAAAACCTTGAGAGCAGCTAGAGAGAAAAAGACAGTCACCTACAAAGGTAAACAGATAAGTGCAGACTTCTCTGCAGAAACTATAAAGGAAAGAAGACAATGGAGCAATATATACCAAACTTTGAAAGAAAAAATCATGCCAATCAAGAAACCAATATCCAGCAAAGCTAGCCATCAAATATGAAAGACAATTAAAAGTATTCCCAAACAAGGATATATTTAGAGAATTCATAGAAACAAAACTAACATGACAAAAATATTAATTTGGACCACTATGGTCAGAAAACCAACAATAGCAGCACATAAATTTAAGGCCACCATAGAATACTGAAAATAGAATCTAAAACAACACAGATCTAGAGAATAAACAAAGATATGAATAAACAACCTCCACCCAAAAAGAAGAAAAATACCAAATACAAATAATATAATATGACAAGTAAAAACATTTAGAATTCATAACTGAATGTCAGTGGACTAAAAGAACCTCTCTGGAGACAAAGAGTAGGAGACTGGTTTAGGGAACAAGATCCCTTAATCATCTGGCTTCAAGACACACACATAAAAACTCACAGACAAAAATAGACTGAGAATCAAAGGATGGTGAAAAATTTACCAAGTCAATGACAACCAAAAAAAGGCAGGAGTGATAATATTAATTTCTGATTAAATATATGTAAAAATAAATGGCATCATGAGAGATAAGAATGGACACTACATAATGGTCAAAGGATCAAATCACCAAGAACATATAGCCACAATTAGTATATATGTGCACAACGAAAGATCCTTGAAATATATCAACCAAGTCCTCAAAGAGATTAAAAGAGAAATAATCAGATTAACAATAATAGTAAGAGACTTCAATATACTATTCTCAAGGAGAGCAATATCAATAGTAAAGAAACTCAATAAAGAAACAGTAGAGCTAAACAACAAAATCAAACAGCTTGGCATCCTGGATTGTTACAGGTACTAAAACTAATAGTAAAAAATGTACATGACACATATTTAAAAACAGACCACATGCAAATAAAGCAAGCCTTAACAAATTCAAACACATAGATATCAATCCAATCATCTTCTTAGACCATTTTTCTGAAACTCAACAATAGAAAGAACAAAACCATAAAGACAAACACATGGAGAACCAACAACACACTACTCAAAAAGATTAGTTATTACTCCAAATAGATGAAATTAGGAGGTTCCCTAAAACAAGAATGATAACACAACATGCCAAAATTTAAGGGGCACAGCAAAAACCATGAGATGTCAGGTTATAGCAATCAATACGTAAGGAAAAAAGAGAAAGTAATTTTCAACACTGTTTTTCATCAACACCTAGTAATTTTCAACACCTCTAGCAGTTAGAAGAGGGAAAACAGCATACACCCTCTGAGATAATTAACGTTTCTTGTGTCAACATTGTCAATGAATACATGTGGGAAAAATTGAAGGGCGGAGAGATAAATACTTCTTGATATAAAGCTCTTCCTTAAACATATATGAGTGTCTCTGGACTTTTCTCTAGTCAACCCAGCCTAATACAGGAAAGCTCAATATTGTGAAAATTTAAATACCTAAAGCAATCTATGCATTCAACACAATCTCAATCCACATTCCAATATCATTCTTTAAAGAAATGGAAAAATAATTCAAACTTCATATGGATACAGAATAAGCTGTGGATAAGCAACAAACTTCTCTAATAGAAGAGCAGGTAAGTGGTTTTGCACTACTTAACCACAAAGCCCACTACACAGCCGTAGTTGTCATAACAGTCTGGTACTGGAATAATGATAGATACATAGATCAATGCAACAGGACAGAAAACTCGGAAATAAAAGCATCTGCCTACAGACAACTGATTTTCAACAAAGGCCCAATAAATATAAAATAGGAAGGAGATTCTGGGTTCAACAAATGATGCTGGAAAAACTGTTCATCTGCAGAAGAATGAAACAGGACTCATACCTCACCTCATGCACAAAACACGAACTCAAGGTGTGTCAGAGACCTACATGTAATACTAAAAGCTATCAGGATCATCAACAAAACAATTGGGACAAACATAAGGACCCTAGTGCAGGGAATACATGGACTACCAGATAAAGCAAAGGAAGCACACGCAGTGGAAAACAAAATAGGTGATTTGTACCTATTAAAATAAAACACTTATGTAAATCAAAAGATTTCATCAAAAGAATAAAACGAGAGTCTACATTGGGAAACGATATTTAGCAATGATATAATGGACTAGGGACTAATTACTAAAATATACAGAATTCTGAACTACCACAACAAGAAAAAACAAACACCACTCTTAAAAGGTGGGCAAAGGATTTCAATAGACAATCCATAAAATACAACATCCAAATGGCTAACAAGCATGTGGCTGCTTCACTAGCCTTCTGGGAAATGAAATTCAAATCATTGGTGAGATACCACCTTATATCCACAAAATAACACAATTAAAACAAAACAAAACAAAAAAGAGAACAACAACAAAGAGAGAGAGAACAACAAATGTGGAGAGGGTGCTGAGAAACTGGAACCCTTATTCAATGCTGGTGGGCTTCTAAATATGTACAACCACTGTGGAAAGTGATATGGAGGTTCCTACAACAATTGGCAATAGAAATACTACATTGGGGGAAGGGGGAAAAAGAAATACCACATAACCCAGCAATATAATTGCTGGACATATACCCCAAAGAAATGAGAAAAATCATCCCCTGGCTATGGGCAAAGAGACTCCTGATGTGTGTGCTTTTATATCAGTCAGGGGCAGAGCAGACTGGCAGCCCTTTGTTAATCCTAGCTTGATGCCTAGATCATGGCCAGAGCTGTTTCATGCCTAGGGCACATTAAAAAAAAAGAAGAAGAAGAAATGAGACAAATCACAATGAGATGTATATTCCCCCATGCTCCTTGCAGCACAGTTCACAATATCAGGAAGTTAGAATAAACCCAAATTCCCATCAGTTAAAGAATGAATTTTTTAAACTTTAGTATATACACACAATGGAATAATACACATTCCTATAAAACAGTGATGAACTCATGAAACACTTCATGACATTGAAGGCTCTGAAAATCATTATGCTGAATGGACTCAGTCAATCTCTAAAGAACAAATACTTTATGAATCCACTTCTGTAAAGATAAACACCAAGTTGAAGATAAACTCATGCTTTCATACAATGCAATCCATTGACCAAGTCTCCAAAGAAACTCAGTAGAAAGCCAGACTAGTTCCCATGATCATGAATGAGACATTCTCTCTCTCTCTCTCTTTTTCTCTCTCCTTCTCTGACAGAGGAGTCCTCACTTCAGCTGGGATCATATTTTCAAGAATGGGGGAAAGTAAGATGACCATTTAGTGGCTGCCATGCAAAAATGTAATGAGGTGCCCCTAAATCAGAAGACAATCCTACCTGAGTGATAAATGCTACTGATTGGAAAATCAAGTCAAGAGTAGGGAAGGGGAGCATACACATTTTGTCGAATACAAGTGCATCTCTGTTGGACCCCAAGGGGTGAGTACCATTGGTACTATGCTTCTAAGAAGAAACTTTGGTCCGAGTTTCTGTACACCCACATGGGACCCAGGACTCCTGCCATAGAATCTTGGAACATTGGACACTGGCTATTTGAGGCACTTGATATATTCTAAAGTCTGTACCAGAGAGATGCGATGTGTAAACTCCATTCAGTGAACTGGACCCCACCTCAAACATACCTGTAACCTGAAGACATAAGAATGAAAATACACGGTGTGTGAACAATCAGAAAACAGCTATACCAACAGTATTAAACTTTCAGTAGGCAGACTAACATTTACTTATTCCCTCAATGCCATACTTGATTTATTAAAGTATGCATTATTCTGGCACACCTATGTTTGACATTGTTAGTGAATATTATTGTAAGTTTTGTCTGATCAACAACTCCCGTAGTTGAATGCAACCTAATTGATAGCATGGAAGTAAACCCATTTACCTATGATCAGTTCATCTTGGAAAAAGCACCAAAAATTTTAAATAGGGGAATGGATAGTCTTTAAAACAAACTTTCATGAAGCAGTAGAGGGGAGTATGTTAAAATAAAAGATGTAGGTGGGGGAGACAATGGGAGGAGTACAATACTTAAAGGCAAAATAAGTAAATACTATTATATATGCAATCACTGGCCATGAGTAGATACATGAATGAACATGAATAACAATGGCCTTGAGTAGATACATGAATATACATCCAGGTTGTAGGAGAGAGATGGAATTATATACAGGTTTTGCCTCGTGTAGATAGCTGTTTGTTTTAAGATAATCCAACCTCTGGGACCTGTTTCCTACACCTAAACAATATCCTTTCTCCTTTAACTTACCCAGTAAAAACATATCTCCCATATCCCTCTTTTACAACTCATTAAAAATTAGCACACAACAGGAAGGCCTACTAAGATCAATACTACTAACTAACACATACCCACAAGCACCTATATCCCATTTCTCCTATTGACCCAACCAACATGCCTTCATCATCTATATACAATACCCTCTCCAGCACCTAGCTGATCCCCTCACCTATACAGCCAGCCCCCTACCCCTAAAAATCACAGAATCCAATGCAGCATCTCAATTCATCCATGATGCAATGAAGAAAACAGCCAACACCAACAACTATCACAAAATATCTAGAGAAACAAAAATCAATTACTGAACATGACTAAAACTTAACAGTTTCCACAGAAGCAGCCCTTCAATTGCCACATAGAGAATCTAAGAGAATGTTGTTGATAGTTGTACAAGAATTTAGGGGATAATTCCTGAAAACAGGTGAAAAAAGAGAGATACAAAAATCCTGACACCAAAAGGAAATTAAAGAATTAAGGCATGAGGTAGCAGAATTAAGGAAAAATAGAATGGAAGAAATAGACAATTGAATTTTCGAACGGAAAGATAACCAAGCAGAATTCAGCAAATGAGCGAAGCAATCAAACAAAAAGCAAAAGAGCAAAAGAAACCAAAGAAAGCCTTAGGATGATGGGGGATTCCATGAAGTGTAACAATACTGAAATTATTGGGGTCCCTTATGGGAAACTGAGAGCAGGGAAGAGAGTGTATGTGGACAAATTCTCTATGCTCATATTTAAGGAGTTTGGGAGGCAGATTCTGCTGGAGGAAGGCCTTCACACTCATGAGTTGGAGATGTATCCAAGTCATACTCTCCCAAATAAAAGTTATCCATCACAATGTCTCCCCATAATAATGCCAATTTCAAGGTGCTGCTTGCAACAAATAGTTGCTATTCTGCTCTCAAAGATTAACTGCTTGAAAGTTTTTTGTCTGAGGATTGTCTCCCATCAAGAGCGATTAAACCACCCTATTAAGTATGGCCCAATACCTTTTGAAAAAGGATCATAGACTGTTCCCCTGAAGAAGAACTCATGGTCACGTATGGTCAAGCAACCTCAGGGATGGCCAAGGTTAGGGCATCATCTTACCTCTAGAACCTGCCTATCTTGTTACGTATTTTCCTCTCAGATATATGCCCCTAGCACATTCCCTTCCTATTACGTGTATGCTTCTAATAGAACCCCTTTTAGTGTATGTGTGTGACATAGCTTGAATGCCCAAGATTATATATGCTTGTGAGAGAATATATTCAGCCTCCTGTCTCGTTCTGATCTCCCTAGAAGAGGTGAGTCCTTTCATGCCTTCTCTGATGTTCCTTTAATTTATCCCTTAATTACACAACTGACTTTTATGACCTATTTGTTTGTGGAGGTTGGTTACTCATAGTCCCTGAGCAGGAAGAAACAAAAAAGCCTACAGTTAAAACAGAAAGGGAATTCTTAGAAGAAAATTCCCCCAATATGACAAAGGAGGATTCTATAACAATCCAGGAACCAGAGAGAACACCACTTAGATTAATTTCCCCTCAGAACACGTCAGGACATACAGTAGTCAAATTATCCAAATTTAAAGAAAAGGAGAGAATCATGAGAGAAGCTGGGGAGAAAACGTTACATATAAAGGTAAACAGAGGACTTCCGGAAAGATGGCGACGGAGTGACACATACCAGGGGGACTCCGCAGAATCCAGCCCAGGAGAGTTGCTTAGAGGGAAATTCAACACTGCTGAATCGCAGGAGGTGCACCATAAAGATAAGTAGGCACAGACCTACGGGGTTTTGAGGGACTGGGGCTTTTGGTTTACCTCAGTGGAAGCCGGCTGGGGCTTGACCTTAGCCCCGCCACTGTATCTGCTGGAGCCCGGACCATTTGGAGCCCAGCCACTGTATCTGCCGGAGCTGGGACCATTTGGAGCCTGTAGTGGGGCTTGGTCTCAACACAGCCACAGTTTTCCCCTGCCTGCCTCAGGGCAGGGACAGGACCCTTGCAGCTTCACCGGCTGGGATTGGGGTTCAGCTACATTGTTGCTTCTGTTTACATCTCTGCTCTCTATTCACACACAGCCTTGGAAGGCTGCGCAGGGGCTTTTTCACAGCACAGCCACAGCTTGCCACGCTGCGTCGTCTGAGCAGGGCCTAAACCCAAACCCTCACAGCTCCTCAGGCAGGGATCAGGGTTCAGCTACATAGCTGCTTCTGTTAACATCTCTGCTCTCTGCCCCACCCCCCACTTCTCTAAGAGCTGCTCAGTGGCTTTCTTGAGACTCTTCTTGTGGCTCAGCTGTGGCCTGCCACTGAGGCTTGGGGCAAAGAATAAATCCTTTTAACTCCAGAGGCAGGGAGTGGGACTCAGCTACATAGTTGCTTTTGCTTCCCTCGCTTCCCTATACCCCTGCACAGTCTAAAGAGTCTTACTTTTAAATTTTTCTCCTCCTCCTCATCTCTTCCCTGTTCTCTCACACTCCAATGCTGACCTACAGAACACTCCTTTTGCCCTAGGTCATTTACACCTGAGCCACACCCAGCTAGGTGAGCTCCACACTGCATAGCTAGCCCAAGGCTAGGGAAAGGCCTGCTTTATCTCCATGGGATACGCTGCCCAACTTCTCACTAGGGAATTCCTGCCTGTGTACCTGGGGGCATAAGGCAGCTCAACCAACACTTATCAACATTCCAAGCAATTACAGGAACTTCAGCCCAAGCTCTGCGACACTGAAGCAGGCAACCCAGCAGCCTTATTGGGCACTCCCCTGATTGGGAAGCCAAAGGAGAATAAAGTGGTAGGTTAATCCCATAGTAAAATCAGCTGCAGGCAGTTTGAAAAAGCATTCCTATAAGTCTCCCAGAGAGAGCCTGGAAAATGGCACCTGGTCCCTCTAAAACAACTCAACGCAAAGGGCCATCAGCCCCAATGACCTCAATGAAAAAACAGGAGAAACAAAAGGCAAAGACAGAAGATGTCCTGAACATAACAACATACATAGAAGAAGCAGACATTGGAGATGCTACACAAAGAAATTCTCAGAATGCTGCTTGGAGTCATACAGGATATGAGGGAATCAATACAGAAAAAGTATGAAACGATAGAGGAGATAAAAGCCATACTGCAAAGGGAAATACAGGAGCTTAAGGCAGAGATAACAACAAACAGTAGCAAAATCACGGTCCTTGAGAATCAATTGGAGGAATCAGAGAACTGCATCAATGACTTGGAGGACAGCCAAGCATACTTTATTAAACGTGAACAAAACTCTAATAAGATCATCAGAGAAGCTGAAGAAAACCTAAGAGCCATGTCTGATGCTATGAAGCAGAACAACATTAGAGTTATTGGCTTACTGGAGGAAGACAAAACAAAGAAGTCATCTGCAATAATAGCGAGATAATTCTTGGAGGAAAATCCCCCAGCCTAATGAATGAAAACCAGGCAACCATTCAGGAAGCTGAAGGAACACCAGCAAGATTGAACACCAAGAAGAAGTCACCAAGGCACATATTAGTTAAACTATCCAAATTGAGGAAAAGGAGAAAATCATGAGAGCAGATAGGGAAAAACAAGCAATCACATATAAAGGTTCCCACTTAAGAATATTCTCAGACAAATCAGCAGAAACTATGAAAAAATGGAGAGAGTGGGCTAACATTCCAAAATTGAAGGAAAACAACACAATTCCAAGAATACTCTACCCAGTCAAATTATCGATCAAGATCGATGGAGAAGTAAAAGTCCTTCCAGACAAGGGAAACCTCAAAAAATATGTTAGAACAAATCCAGCCTTACAAAAGATCCTTGCCAACTCAGTATGGGCAGAAGAACAAAACTCACGAAGCATAAATAAGAGACCATCACATAGAACAACCTCACCCAGAGGGAAACAAAGAGAAAAAGGACCCCAAGATAGCAATAGCTTAAGGGTTGAAAGAAGTCAAGAATGATACACACAAAAAACACAGTAATGAGAAAGGAAAGTAGGAAAACTCCCAACACAAAAGGTATGAGATGACATCACAGAGTCCGCAGATGGAGATAGTAACGCTGAATATCAATGGCCTGAACTCAGACATTAAAAGACTGAGACCAGCAGAATGGCTTAGAAAACACAACCCATCAATCTACTGCCTACAGGAGATACATCTCAAGGCTACAGACAAAAATAGGCTGAGAATCAAAGGCTTGAGAAGGACCTACCAAGCAAACAGCAATACAAAAAAAAGCAGGGGTTGCAATCCTAATCTCAGATAAAATTGACCTCAAAGTGCAAACCATAAAAAGAGATAAGGAGGGACACTATATGATGCTCAAGGGAATCGTAGGCAATGAACCACTAAGAATTGTAAACATATATTCCCCGAATGAGAGACCAGCTCCATACGTCAAACTAACACTCGAAAAGATTAAGAAAGTAATCACAGACTCGACAATTATAGTGAGTGACTTCAACACACCACTCACTGAGAAAGATAGATCGCATGGAAAGAAACTCAAGAAGGAGACTAGAGAGCTAAACTCCACAATTAGACAATGTGACCTGATAGATATTTACAGAGCTGGTCATCCAAATATAAAAAATTCACATTCTCTTCAAGCCCCTATGGCACATATTGGAAGACAGACCACATGTTGGGGCATAAGGCACATCTACATAAATTTAAGCACATTGAAATAACACAGACCTCTCTCTGTGTCCACTGTGCCATAAGACTGGAAATCAACAAAAGGAAGACAAAGAAAATAAGAGCAAATAATTGGAGGATGAATAACTCTCTACTGCAAAAGGAGTACATACTGGTGTAGATCAGAGTTGAAATTAGGAAATTTCTAGAAACCAACGAAAATGAGCACACAGCGTACCAAAACATATGGGACACAGCAAAGGCAGACACCAGAGGAAGTTTCATAGCAATACATGCACAACTGAGAAAGGAAGAGAGACTCATGATTGATACGCTGGCACAAATTTTACAAAAACTAGAGCAGAGTCAGCAGGACAATTCTATTAATAGCAAAAGAAAAGAAATTATAAAAATCAGGGCTGAGATCCAGGAGAGGGAAAATAAGAAAACTAAGGAAAAAATTAATATCTCTAAACGTTGGTTCTTTGAAAGGATAAACAGGATCGATAGACCACTGGCAAACCTAGCCAAAGAAAGGAGGGAACAAATCCCAATAGCAAGAATAAAGGATGAAAGAGTGTTCATTACAACAGACCCTAATGAAATCAAAAGGATAGTTACACAGTACTATGAAGGATTATACTCCAATGAATTCAACAATTTGGAAGACATAGACAAATTCCTGGAAAAACATTCCCTCCCTAGACTATGCTCGGTGGACATCAAGAATCTCAACAGACACATAGCAATAGAAGATATAGAAAAGGTTATCAAGGGATTACCAACAAAAAAATCCCCTGGACCAGATGGCTACACTGGAGAATTCTACCAAGCATTCAGGGAAGTACTAACACCAATCCTACACGAACTTTTCCAGAACATAGATAAAGATGGCAAACTCCCGAACTCCTTCTATGAAGCTAGTATAACTCTGATCCCCAAACCGGGCAAGGAACCCACAAGAATCGAGAACTACAGACCAATATCCCTAATGAACATTGATGCAAAAATCCTTAACAAAATACTAGCCAACAGAATACAAAAGTATATAAAAATAATTCACCATGACCAAGTGGGATTCATACCAGGGATGCAGGGATGGTTCAACATAAGAAAGACCATTAATATTATTCATCACATTGACATGAAAAACTATAAGAACCACATGATAATATCAATAGACGCAGAAAAAGCATTCGACAATATCTAACACCAATTCCTGTTTAAGACACTTGCGAAGATAGGAATGGAAGGAAAGTTCCTCAAGACAATACAAGCTATATATGAAAAACCAACAGCCAACGTGGTAGTCAATGGAGAAAAGACTAACACAATTCCAATAAAAAAGGGGACCAGCCAAGGATGCCCTTTGTCCCCACTCGTATTTAATATCGTGCTGGAGGTTTTAGCTAACAGCATAAGGCAAAGAAGAGACATCAAAGGTATTCCTCTGGGGAAGGAAGAGGTGAAATTATCATTATTTTCAGATGATATGATTTTATATATGGAAAATCCCAAAAGTTCCACAAGGGGAGTACTGGAAGCAATACAGGAGTTTGGCAGAGTGGCAGGATACAAGATCTACAACAGAAGTCCATCAGACTGTTATATACATCAGATAAAACCACAGAAGTAGAGATCAAAAAGGTTGTACCCTTCACAATAGCCAAATACAAATGGAAATATCTAGGGATATATCTGACTGAAAAAACAAAAGATCTATACAGGGAAAAATATAGAACACTATTACAAGAAACCAAGAGTCACCTCAACAAATGGAAGAATATCCCATGTTCTAGGACTGGAAGACTCAATATAGGTAAGATGTCAGTTCTGCCAAAAGCACTATATAAGTTTAATGCCATCCCGATACAATTACCCTCATCTTTCTTCAAAGAAATGGAAAAACTGATTACCAACTTCATATGGAGAGGGAAAAAGCCCAGAATTAGCAGAGAACTCCTCAAGAAGAAGGACACCATGGGAGGGCTTGCTTTACCTGATTTTGGCACATACTATACAGCCTCAGTTCTCAAAACTGCATGGTATTGGTACAATGACAGATACTCAGACCAATGGAAAATATCTGAAAACCCAGAAATAAAGGCATTAACATACAGACAGCCGATCTTTGATAAGGACCCCAAAAATATCAAATGGGAAGCAGATGCCCTCTTTAACAAGTGGTGCTGGAAAAAAATGGATATTTAACTGCAGAAAAATGAAGCAAGACCCTTATCTCATTCCATACACAAGAATAAACTCAAGGTGGATCACAGACCTTGAAGTTAAACCCCAAACTATTAGGGCCATCAATGAAAGAATTGGGACCAACTTGAGAACTTTGGCACAGGGAATACACTGGCTATCAGAAATAGGGAAGGACACACACACAGAGGAGGCACAAATTGATAAATGGGATATACTGAAGATAAAACACTTGTGTACATCGAAATAATTCACCAAGATAGTAATAAGAGAGTCCACAGACTGGGAAAACATCTTTAGCAATGACACATCAGAAAAAGGCCTTACTACAATACTCTGCTAGCTTCCAAAAAGAAAAAAAAAACTAATAGCCCATTTGAGAGGAGGTCCAAGGTCTTGAACAGAAGTTTCACAGGGCCAGAAATCCAAACGGCCGCCAAACATATGAGAAAATGTTCCCAATCTTTAGTCATAAGAGAAATGCTAATTAAAACAACAATGAGGTACCACCTGACACCCTCAAAGGTAGCCCAATTCAAAAAAATCAGAAAGTAACAAGTGTTGGAGGGGCTATGGGGAGACAGGAACTCTCATCCACTGCTGGTGGGCCTATAAGTGTGTACAGCCACTATGGAAATCAATCTGGTGATACCTAAAACAGATGGAAATAGAGTTACCATATGACCCAGCAATCCCCCTACTGGGCATATACCCAGGAGAGGAAAGAAACAAACCAAGGCCAGACATCTGTGCTCCAATATTCATTGCGGCACAGTTCACAATTGCAAGGAGCTGGAAGCAACCCAAATTTCCATCAACTGACGATTGGATTAAAAAACTGTGGTATATACATACAGTGGAGTACTATGCATCACTAAAGAGCAGTGATGAGCGTATGAAGCACAAAGCAGCATGGGAAGAACTGGAGGAAATCATGCCAAGTGGAGTAAGTCAAGCACAAAAGGACAAGTACAACATGATCCCGCTGAGGTAAGTATTTAAAAAAATGCAAAAGGGGAATAGGGTAAAAGCTACTGTATACAAACATTTTTGGAGTGGGGACTGTGTAGTATGGTAGAGACCAGATCAAAATCAGGGATGCACATGGTAGACAACTGGCTAGGAGGTGGGGAAAGGAAAATAAAAGGATGACTGTTAGGAAGAAAAGGGGAGCGGGGGTATGGGGCATTAACCCACCCAGGGGAGGGTATTGTTTATATATCCACAGGGAAAGAGGGAACAGACTTCAACCCAGTGCCACAAGGTGTGAAGGGAACATTCCGGTGTGGAGTAGGGAACCAGTGGAGAGGTCTGGGAGACTGGGCCCAGTACCAAAAATTAAGTGGATTCCTGCACCTCCCCCGAGAAGAATTTGTTTCAAAGGACGACATTGATTCTGCAGCTCCGGGAGAGGGACATACTTGAACAGAGCACAAGGGAGCAGGCGAAGGGGGAGGAGGAGAGAGAGGAGAACAGCCTGGCCCACCAGTGATGATGTTCCTGATTAGAGCAGCCAGTCCACAGAGAAAACAACATGGCTGGCTCCACTAAGAGACATGATGCCCCTCAGTGACCAATGGCGCTACAGGGGACAGCACCTGATACACAGTTTGCAAAATGCCCCTGACCTGATCCCAACACACCGAGGCAAAGCACTGGGGGAGTGCAGCGGAACAGCAAGGGAATGGAGCAGTAAGGTCCCCAGGGAATGCTGAAAGTGGACTTTGGGGCCAGGGCGGGGTGCCCCAACAGACTGGACTGGAAAACACTCCTAAAGGCCAACAAACGATCCTTGAACTAACTACAAGCTTTTCTTTCGTGATGTGTTTTGTTTTGTTCTTTGTCAGTGGTTTGTTTTTATTGTCTGGTTGTATACTGTTGCTTTGTTTTCCTCTGTCTTGTTTTTGTGCATGCTATTATCTCCACAGGTCTGTCTAAATAAGACAGGCTGGATGAACTCTCTGGAGGAAAAACAATGGGACCAACAGTTCTGGGGGTACTTGGGATAGTGGCAGGTGGGGAGTAAGAAGTGATGTTAACTAACCCAGGGACAAGGGAACAACATGGGATCCAAATTGTTGGTGAAGGGGGAGTGGCAGGCCTGGTAGGGAATGATCAAGGGTAAGGCAACATAAAGAAGAGGTATAGCTGTAACCCAGGTGGGGATGGAGTATGATAGTGGGGCAGGAGGAAAGTCAAGGGAAATAGAGGAAAGAGTTAGAAGGCAAAGGGCATTTATAGAGGTCTAGACAAATACATGTACATGCAAAAATATATATGAGGATGGAGAAATAGATCTATGTGTCTATATTTATAGGTTTAGTATTAAGGTGGCGGAAGGACCATGGGCCTCTACTCAAGCACTCCCTCAATGGATGAATACTTTCTTCTATTAAACTGGCATTCTATGATGCTCACCCTCCTGACACAACTGCGGAAGCTAAAGCGGGTGAACATGTAAATGTGGTGAAGAAAGCTTTAAGTGCCCGGCTATCAAAAGAGATAGCATCTGGGGTCTTAAATGCTTGAAGATAAACAAACAGCCATCTAGCTCAAAAGCAACAAAGCCCATATGGAAGAACACACCAGCCTGTGTGATCACGTGGTCCCAATGGGATCAGGTATCAGGCATCAAAGATAAAAAAATCATATCATTGGCTGCACACCTCCATGATACGATCGCCGAGGACACGCGGTTGCATAAGCTAATGTGGCGAAGAAAGCTGATGTTGCCCGGCTATCAAAAGAGATAGTGTCTGGGGTCTTAAAGGCTGGAAGGTGAACAAGCGGCCATCTATCTCAGAAACAACAAAGCCCACATGGAGGAATCACACCAGCCTGTGCGATCAAGAGGTTTCAAAGGGATCAAGTATAAGGCGTCATCAAAAAAAAATCTTACCATTGTGAATGAAGGGGGAAGTGCAGAGTGGCGACCCAAAGCCCATTTTACAACCACTGGAGATCCCCTCACAGAGGGATCTAGGGGAAGAGATGAGTCAGTCAGGGTGCGATGTAGCACCGATGAAGAATACAGCTTTCCCCCACTTCCTAAATGCTTCCACCACCCCCCCAACTACCATGATCCGAATTCTACCTTGCATGTCTGCACAGAGCAGAGGTTGTACACTGGTGCAAATAGGAGCTGCAGGCACCGGGAATCCAGGGTGGATGATACTTTCAGGACCAGGGGTGTGAGGGGCAATACTGGGCGAGTAGAGGGTGAGTGGGTTGGAAAGGGGGAACCTATTACAAGGATCTACATGTGACCTCCTCTCTGGGGGATGGACAAAAGAAAAGAGGGTAAAGGTAGACGCCGGATAGAGCAAGATATGACAAAATAATAATTTATAAATGATCAAGGACTCATGAGGGAGTGGGGAGGGAGGGGAAAAAAGAAGACCTGATGCAAAGGGCTTAAGTGGAGAGCAAATGCTTTGAGAATGATTAGGGAAAAGAATGCACAGATGTGCTTTATACAATTGATGTATGTATATGTATGGATTGTGATAAGAGTTGTATGAGCCCCTAATAAAACGTTAAAAAAAAAGAAAAGAAAAAGTCTTCAGATCTAGTAAGCAACTGCCTGCTCTTTGACATGAGATTGCTATGAGTTCAAATTGACTCAGTCCTAATAACAACAGCAAGTTCTTGAATCAACAAGTTCCATGAGATACTCTGTATTTTCATTTTTTAAAATCTGTATATTATATTGGAGAACATTTTTTATACTAAGACTTCTGAACCATTTAAGTCAAAGTAAATGCATTTTCAATTATGTTTTGTACTTTTCTCAATAAAAGACTTATGCTGCCAAAAAAAAGGTAAGCAGATAAGAAAAAGCTCTGACCTCTCCATGGAAACCATGTAGGAAAGAAGAAATCAGAGCAACGTATTCTGAAATTTGAAAGACAACAAGTGCAGCCCAAGAATCCTTTATTCAGCAAAGCTTTCTATCAACTGTGAAGGAAAAATAGAAATTTTCTTAGATAAGAATGTATTGAGAGAATACATAAAATAAACAACGCAACATCACAAAAAATACTATCCAGTTCTTTGTGGGCACAAAAGCAACAACTTCAACACATGAACATGAGATGACCACAATACCCAGAAATCAAAATAAGGAAAATAGCAACCAAAACATCACAGATTGAACAGAGAAAAGACAAACTCTTCACACTTATATACCACCTTATAATTGGGATAGAAAGGAAAATATTAAATGGAAATAGTAAGAAATGACAGTGTTTAATCTGCAATGAGATTTCATTACACTAAATGTTAACGAGTCAAACAGGTCCATAAAAAGACAGAGTAGCAGACCTGATTAGATGGAAAGATCCATTGATATGCTACCTTCAAGGGTCACTTCTCAAACTTACAGACAAAAACAGACTGAGAGAGAGTCAAAGGCTACCAAAATTTTACCAAGCCATGGCAATAAAAAAGCTAGGTGGCAATATTAATTTCTGACAAAATAGACCTCAAGGTATACAAAATAATTAGAGGTAAGAATGGGCATTACATAATGCTCAATAGAGTATTATGACCAATAGACCAAGAACACATAACCATAATAAACATATATGCACCCCCCAAAAGTCCCTTGAAATTTATCAACCTTATCGTCAAAAAGATGAAAGCAGAAATCATTAGATCAACAATTATAGTAGGGGATTTTAACACACTACTCCCAAAGGAAAATAGATTACTGGGTAAGAAACTTAATAAAGGAATAGACAAGGTCATCAAGAAACACCCAACTAAAAAAGGCCCAGGTTCAGATGGCTTCACAGGAGAATGCTACCTAGCATTCAGAGAAGAGCTGATGCCAATCCTACACAAACTCATCCGGAACATAAAAAGGGACAGAAAATCCCCAAACTCATTCTATAAAGCCAGCATAACCCTAATACCAAAACTGGGCAAAGACCCCACAAGGAGAGAGAACTACAGACCTATCTCTCTCCTGAATATATGTGCAAAAAATCCTTAACAAAATCCTGGTCAATAGAATCCAATAACATATAAAAAATAATAATACAGCATGATCAAGTGGGACTCATACCAGGGATTCAGGGATAGTTCAACAATGGACAATTAACATAATCCACCATATTAATAAAAGGAAAAGAATCATATGATAATATAAATTTATGCAGAAAAAGCATTAGATAATATCCAACACCTGTTCCTAATAAAAACTCTCAAGAAGATAGGATTGGAAGGGAAAAGTCTCAATACAATAAAGTTCAGATGAGAAAAACCAATAGCCAATATTACACTCAATGGGGAAAAGCTGAAAACATGTCAACTGAATAAGGGAACCCAGCAAGGATGTCCCTTAACCCAACTTTTACTCAACATTGTGCTGGAAGTTCTAGCCAATACCAAATGGCAAGAGATCAAGGGATCTCTTAATCTTTACAATTGGGTAAAGAAAGTGTGAAACTTACACTACTTGCAGATGATATAATTTTTAATATATTGAGCATCACAAGGTGTTCATAATAGGATTACTGTAAACAATAGAGGAATTTGTTACTATAGCAAGATAACAAGCAGAATTCAATTGGTTTCCTATATATCAGTGATGGGAATACTGAAAAAGATATCAAAGAAATAATACCATTCATAATACGCATGCAGAAGCTGAAATACTTAAGAATAAGCTTATCCAAAGAACCTAAATACCTGTATGAAGAAAAATACAGGACATTACTACAAGAAACCAGAAGGAATCTACACAAATGGAGGACTATGCCATGATGGTGGATTGGAAGGCTCAATATTATGAAAACGTCAATATTACCTAAAGCACTATACAGATTCAATGCAATCCTGATCCAAATCCCAGCATCATTTTCCAAAGAAATAGGGGAAATGGATACCAACTTTATAGGGAGAGGGAAGAAGCCCAGGATAGTCAAAGAACTCAGCAGAAGGAAGAACAATATAGGTTGTCTTGCACTACCGGACATCCAAACCTACTCTGGTAGTTACATAATCTGGTGTAAATTTGAGGATTAAGAGTGTAGGGGTGGAGGCTAGCCTGTCCATCAGGCTAATGAGGCCTCTGTGTAGGCATGGCCTTTGCTTGAGGATTTTGGGAACTCCTGTATTTCCTCCTTGAAGGTGTCTCCCTGTGAGACATCCCCGTGGAAAAGACAGATGGAAGGAGCTTGATTGAGCCAGACCTCTGGAGCTGGAGAAACCATGTGGAGAACCCTGCCAGCACTGAGATGCTAACAATGCCACTGGGTCCACAAGACTTCCTACCCACTGGCCTGTGATCTTCCTGCATTTGGTGTCATTGCACGTGTTTTGTGGGTCTGAGGAGGACTTTATAGATTGGTATTGGACATAATGGCTAATATCAGGCTTTTGGACCTGATCTAGACTGGGCTGGAATGTTTTTTCCATATTCAATTGCTCTTGTACATAAAGTTATTTCTTATACACATGTGAGTGTCTATGAATTTGTTTCTCTGATCCACCTGGACTAACACACCTACTATATGGCCACCATTGTTAAGACAGCCTGGTTCTGGTATAATGATAGATTCACAGACCAATGGATCAGGACAGAAAACCCAGAAATAAAAACAGCTCCATACAGAAAATTGATTTTTACAAACACTCAATAAAACATTAAATTGGGAAGCAGATTCCCTCTTCAATAAATGATGTTGGGAAAGCTGCATATCCATGTGCAGAAGAATGAAACAAGGTCCCTATTTCACTCTATGCCCCAAACCAAACTGAAGATGGATCAAAGACCCTAATGTAAAACTCAAAGCTATCAGGATCATCAATGAGAAAATAGGGACAAAGCTAGGAGTACTACTGCAAAGAATACACGGGCTATCAGAATTAAGAAACACTCAGTGGAAGATGCAATAGATTAATGGGACCTATTTAAAATAAGACACTTGTCTTTATTGAAAGACTTTATTAAAAGAGAGCCCACAGCGTAGGAAAAGATATTTAATAATTACATAACAGACAAAGGACTAGCACTAAAATATACAGAATTTTAAAAGCATACAACAAGAAAAACTAATAGCCCTCTTAAAAGATGGGCAAAAGACCTGAACAGATGATCCACAAAGGAAGACACTCAAATGGCTAATAAACACATGAGGAAATGCTCCCATTCATTAGCAACCCAGGAAATGCAAATCACAGCAATCATGAGATACCACATAACGTTATTACAGCCCAGTTAAAAGAAAACTGAGAACAACAAATGTTGGAGAGGGTGTGGTGAGTTAGGAACTCATGTCCAGTGCTGGCGAACTTGTAAATATATACAGTCACTTTTGTAGGTGATATGACGATACCTAAAGCAAATGAAAATTGCACTACCATATGACCCAGCAATACCATTACTGGGCACATACCCAAAAGAAATAAGAGAGAGATCACGAACAGATGTTTGCTCCCCCATGTTCATCGCACCACAGTTCACAACAGCAGGAAGCTGGAAACAGCTTAAATTCTCATCAACAGAAGAGTGGATAAAAAAACTTTGGTACATACACAAAATGGAATATTATGCATCCCTATAGAAACAGTGATGAAACCATGAAACACCTCAAGACATGGAGGGGTCTAGAAGGCATTATGCTAAATGAAGTTAGTCAAGCACAAAAGGAAAAATACTGTATGAGTCCACTGCAGTAGGAACATGCTGCAGAACATGTGCAAGCTCAAGCTTGCATAACATCTAGTCTTCTCGCCGGGGACCAGACAGACTGGTAAAGAGGTGGACCAGTGCCAATGAACCATACACCATTTGCTCCAGGTAAATATAGTAAAGGTCACTTGGCCAGAGAGGCCCCCATGGCACTGGGCTCAAATCGATGGGCGAGAGGTGTGGATGCTGAGTGGTAGCCATGTGTATCTGTGGTAATGAGAGAGAGAGAGAGAGAGAGAGAGAGAGAGAGAGAGAGAGAGAGAGAGAGAGAGAGAACTCTCATGAGGATAACAGAAGAAATTACACCAAAAGGGATCGATCCCAGAGGATAAACAATGAGAGAACAGAACTAGGCAACATGGTAAAATATCTAAGGAACAGAGTAGAAGAAAAGGGAAATATAATCCAAGCCAATCACTGTGAGCACAACTGACGAGAGAAAAAATCAATCACAAAGAATGAATCTGAAGAAAGGTTGAGAATTATGTTGGAAACTATCAAGAGAAAAAAACCTACATTTCATCAGAATCCTGGAGTAAGAAGAAACAAAAATGTTTACAGAGAAAATAGCATGAGAATACATGGAAGAAAATTTTCCCATGTCACAAAGAAGGAATAAGTAAACATTTGGGAAGCTGGGTAAACCCCCCCCCCCCTAAAAAAAAACACCAGATAGACTCCCAAGGAAAAATATTAGACACATCATGGTCAAACTATCTAAATTCAAGTGAAAAGAGAGAAGCTTGAGGGAAGCTGGGGATAAAACAACAATCACCCATAAAAGAAAAGAGATAAGGATAAACATGAATTTCTCAGTAGCAATTATGCAGGCAAGAAGACAATGGAGCTACTCTGTTTCCAGAAAGTAAGACATCCCCCAAGAATAAGATCTACTTACAGTTTTGCTTCTCACTGAAATATAAGGCATCCCCTCAGATTAAGACATTCCCAAAAAATAAGGCCCCCCGAAGCTGCCGTAACTCTGGACTCTGGACCGTAGCAGCAGGTGCCGCCACGCAACTCACTGTTAGCTACAGCACAGCCGGAGCAGACAGGAAGTGTGAGGTCTCTCTTAATAAAACAGTAAAACAATAAACAAGAAATGTGTGCAGTGTTCTTCTTCATGGAAAAATAAGACATCCCCTGAAAATAATACCTAGCATATCTTTGGGAGCAAAATTTAATATAAGACACTGTCTTATTTTCAGGGAAACAGGGTATGTATATCAAATTCTGAAATAAAAAACTGCCAACCAAGAATCCTTTAGCCAGTAAAATTGTCCCCCTCAAATACAGGGGAAAAATAAATGTATTTCTTTATTTTTAAAATAGTTTTATTAGCACTTCATCCACATGTCATACAATTCAATAATAAAATTGTATCAAGAAGAGTTGTACAATTACTACTACAATCAATTCTAGAACATTTTCTTCTTCCTTGTACTTATTGTTAATCATGTAATTACTATTTTTCTAATTGTGGCAAATATATACACAATAAGACATTATCTAATTCCATAACTTCTAAATGTATAATTCCATTCTATTGATTACAAATTATTTCTAGACAATATGTCAACAAATGTATTTATAGCAAAGAAAAATCTACAATATATAAAAATAAGAGCAGCATTACAAAATATACTAATGGGATTACTATGGACAGAGAATTCACAGCAGGAGCAGACAAATCTGAGACATCACACAAGACACCACTGCCAGAAAACCAACACAATGGAAGCAGCACTGAAAATAACACAGAATTAAAGGGGAATCAAAGAAAGCAACAAACAAAAGAAACCCTGAAACAAAACCGAAAACCTCCTAAAAGGGAAAAGGAACCAAACACAGCAAAATGACAGTAATAAATCCACATATATCAATAATGACACTGAATGTCAATGGGTTAAATGATGCCTACAAGAGACACATGAACACGAAGACAAAAATAAATTAAAGGTCTAACGATGTCAAGAAACTTCCTAAGCCAATGGCAACCAAACAAAGGCATGAGTTGTGATATTAATCTCTGATAAAATAGACTTCAAGGCAAATAACAATCAGAGACCAAAAATGTCACTACATAATGATTAAAGAACAATAAACCAAGAAGACATAGTCACAGTAAAAATATACCCTCCCCTTCCCCAGTGAAAGACTTTTGAAATATATTAGTCAAACCTTCACAGATTTGGACATAGAAATAGACAGTTTGACAATAATAGTAAGAGACTTTAATACACCTCTCTCAAGGAAAGACAGATCATCAGTAAATAACTCAGTAAAGAAACACAATAGCTAAACAACATAACCTGCTTGAACTCCTAAAGATACACAGAGCACCCAAGCCAACAACACAGTACATATCCTTCTCTAGCACTTATGGTACACACTATAGAACAATGGTTCTCAACCTTCCTAATGCTGCAACCCTACAGTCCCTCATGTTGTGGTGACTCCCAACCATAAAATTATTTTCGTTGCTACTTCATAACTAATTTTGCTACTGTTATGAATCAGGAACCCCTATGAAAGGATCATTCAACCCCCAAAGGGGTCACGACCCACAGGTTGAGAACAGCTGCTATAGAATGATCACATGTTAGGCCACAAAACAAACCTTAATAAATTGGAAAACATTTAGAACTTACTATCCATTTTCTCAGATAACAATTTGCTACCAAATTGGAAGATAGCAATAGAAAGAACAGGAACATAAGAACAAACACATGAAGACTGAACAACATACTACTTAACAATGACTGGGTAATACATCAAATAAGGGATGGAATTATTACATACCTAGAAACAAATGAGAGCAATTACATGACAAACCAAAACCTTTGGGACCCAGCAAAAGCAATTATCAAAGGATAATTTATAGCAATCAATGCACACGCGAAAAAGAGGCCAAAGTAAAAATCAACATGTTAACACAATACTTCAAACAACTAGAACAAGGGAAACAACATAAACCCTCCAAAAGAAGAAAAGAAATCATAAAGCTTACAGCAGAAATAAGCGAACTTGAAAACAGAAAAACAATAGAAAAATCAACAAGATAAGTTGTTTCTTGGTAAGAATTAACAATATTGATAAATTACTGGTAAATTTAATGAAGGAAAATAACTAGAAGATGCATATATCTAGATTTAGTGATGAAAATGGTCACATCAAGACAGATACAAATGGAATGAAAAGACTAAAACACTTCTATGAAATACTGTACTCTAACAAGTTTGATAATTTCATAGAAATGAACAAATATCTGAAAATTCACCATCTACCCAAATTAATGCAGACAGATATAGAAAACCTCAACAGACTCAAAACTTTTTTAAAAAAAAGAAGGGTAAATTGCTTTCATATTTGAAATGATTCCAGAATAAAATATATTAAATTGCAAGAAGAATGATGACTAGAAAAAACAAAAGAAAACTTTAGTAGGGCTGATCAAGGGCAATGTAACCAAGAAGAATTGCTGAAACCCAAATGAAGGCTAATTATGATAGTGGGACAAGAGGAGAGTTAAAGGAAATAGAAGAAAGAACTAGGAGGCAAAGAGCATTTATAGAGATGTAAATAAAGGCATGTACACATATAAATATATTTTTATATGATAATGGGGAAATAGATCTATGTACATATATTTATAGGTTTAGTAAGGAAGCAGATGGACATTGGGCTCTACTCAAGTACTCCCTCAATGCAAGAACACTAGGTTCTTATAATCTGGCATTCTGAGATGCTCACCTTCCCGACACGATTGCTGAAGACCAATAGGTGCATAGCAAATGTGGTGAAGAAAGCTAATGGTGGCCGACTTTCAAAAGATATAGTGTCTGAGGAATTAAAGACTTGAAGATAAACAAGCGACCATCTAGCTGAGAAGCAACAATGCCCACATGGAAGAAGCACACCAGCCTGTGTGATCACGAGGTGTCGACAGGATCAGGTATCAGGCATGAAATACCCAGAACACAAAATCCTGTCAATGTGAATGGGGCGGGGGAGGAGGGAATGTGGAGTGAAGGTCCAAAGCCAATCTGTAGGTAATTGGACATCCCCTTACAGAAGGGTCGCGGGGAGAAGACGGGCCAATCAGGGTGCAGAATAACACTGATGAAACATATACCTTTCCTCTAGTTCTTTAATGCTTCCTCACTCACCATCACAGCCCTAATTCTACCTTACAAATCTGATAGGACCAGAGCATGTACATGAGTACAGATAAGAGCTGGAAACACAGGGAATCCAGAACAGATAAACTCCTCAGTACCAATATTGAGAGTAGCCATACCAGGAGTGGAAGGAAAAGGTGGTGGGGAGAAAGGGGGAACTGATCACAATGACCTTCCTGTAGCCCCTTCCCAGAGATAAAGGGAGACATCAGACTGTGCAAGACATGGAAAAATAGTAATAATTTATAAATGATCAAGGGTTCATAAAGTAGGGAGGGAGGGATGGAGGGAGAGGGAAAAAGGGGAAGGGAGGGAGAAAAGTGAGGAGCTGATATCAAGGGCTTGAGTAGTAAGAAAATGTGCTTGACACAATGGATGTATGTATGAATTGTGATAAGAGTTGTATGGGCTCCCAATAAAATGATTTTTAAAAAACTTTAATAAATTTAAGTATTTTTAATAACCCACAACGTGTGTGTGTGCGTGCGTTTGACAGAGGATTTTTGTACATGGTATTTACCTCTCCAGCAGATATATCTATTGATGTTGTGGAGCATTCAAGGTGTGGAGTTATGAAAACTTCTCATACATAATCTTAAAATTAAGTCACTGGAGTTCGGGCCTCAGATCCAAAGGCTCAGGGGACACCAAAGTCAATTGGCATAACAAATTGCTTTTGTTCTTAGGTGCCATTGAGTTGGTTCTATCTCATAGTAGCTTAACATGGTCCACCAATATAATGATTACACCTTATTTTGTTGAGTAGTGACTGAGGTTTTAAAAGCTCATGAGTGGCCATCTAAGGTTCTCCATGTATGGAGGAAAAAAGAGAGATGAAAATTGAAGAGAGATAGAAAAAAAATGTAGTCCATTGGAATAATACATTACTCCATGACCCCAAGACAAGACAAACTAGATGGTGCCTGGCTACCTCTACCAACTTTTCTAAAAGGCTCACAGTAGATGGTCCTGGACAGAGTGGGAGAAAAATGAGAAATAAAATTCAAAATCATAAAAGAGGCCAGGCTTACTGGTAAGATACAAACTAGTAGAACCCCTAAGTCTATAGCCTTTGGGGTCTGGAAGTGAACTTATCCCCATGCCTCAATTTTCAGCCAAATAATTGATGTGTAAGGGGAATAGTAACACTAGTGAGGTACGCATATCTTAGAATGATAATCTATTTGAGATCAGAAGGGCAATATTTACCCAAATCCAAAGTTCAGAAGGGTCAGCAAAGAAGGAAGAATAGAAACAGGAAACACAGTGAGTAAGTGGGATACGTGATGGTACATTGAGAGGATTGCTCTTAATTGAGATGAAGCAAATATATATGAACTATTGAATGTAAAACAGATGATCTGTTCTGTAAATCTTCACCCAGTTCACTATATATATATATAATATTTATTATAATGAATTACTTGTAGGTATTTTCCCATCTCCCTTTCAATTCAAGGACTGTGCGGCCAAGGGGCTGAGAAGAGCATCACCAGAACAGAAAAAGTTCATTGAGGGGGAAGAAGACTGATTTTAAAAAGTTTTCTAGGATGCTAAACATATCTCTTCACAAAGTTTTCACACTTCAACTCCAACTAAATCTCTGAGCTCAGGATCAGCTGCTAAGGCACTTACCAGTATTGTCAGGTTGCATGGTGGCCATGAGAAAGGTATGAGGAAAAAGCATGGCTGCACCCTTCCTCATTCCCTGAAGCTGTACAGTGTTGCCCTGGAACATGACCCCATGCATGTCAGTCTCTGTACCCAGGCCAAGCAGGTGCCAGTTCACCATGTCACCCTTGCACATGTCCAGTCTGGGCAGGTTAGAGAATAGAAATCCATTAATAGCTGGAAAACAAGAAAATAAAATAGAATTGGCAGATTAGATTTAAGCACTAGCTAGCAACATGACAGTTCTGTAACATGATTTCCTACAACTTGAAACTATGAAGTCTTCCTCAATCCTTCTTCCTTGTTTTCTAAACCGCTTATAAAGAACTAGCAGATATTTTTCTCCCCATACGTATCCTTTATGACCAGTACACTCATCCAGATCTATCTCAACTCTCTACAGGTCAACTGTCACTCCACTCTGCTCCAATATGAATGTCTGCTCTAGTCCCATTCCCCTACAGCATCCTCCTCACTGCTTAGGGTTAAGCTTTCAAAAACAAACAATAAATCAGTTAGCATATTTATTTTTGAAACCTTTCAAATGTTTCTTATCATCTACAAAACAAATTCCTGACTCCTTATCAAGGCTCTTTAGCACTAGGATCCAACTGGACTTTCTAACATCACCTCCTACCACTCTTCCACCATGGGTCACATCTTGGCAACACTGAATTACTCCCCACTCCCACAACACTCCCTCACCCCTACCATCTATTTTATCTTCATTCAATCTCTTTTCCTTAGGTTTCTGTGGCACTACACTCTTCTGGTTCTCTTTTAGTCTCTGATAATTTCTTCTCCATTTTGTTTTCATTTACCATATCCTCCTTGAGTATTGAGTTCTTCAGGGTTCCATCCTCAACTCTCAATCTGTTTCTTCCTCTTCACCTTTACAATCATGTCTCTAGTTTTTGCCACCATCCTCTATGACCTCAACTCTTGTATCAGCCTCCTTCATAGTTTTTCCCCATTTCCTTCACCTGAACTGTATTTGTTTCTGCATCTCCAGGGCTTTAAACATGATAGGAACTTAGAAAACATCTGTTGAATTCTTATATGCTATTTCTTCCTCCTTGAAATAATCCTTCCTCATATGGTAGTCTGCTGTTCAGTCATCATTTGACAGTTCAAAGATAACTACCCCTGTGAAACCGTTTTATCTGTTTCCCATGAAATTTTTTCACGACCATATTCTACAACAGCATTTGCCACAGACTACAGTGATTTACTTACAAATTTATCTCCTGCATTGTATTGATCTAGCAGGAAACATATAATTATTATTGTTTTGTATATCTATGACTGCATTGGTGTTTCAGGTACCAATTGGGTACTGAATATATTCTAACTGAAATGAACTTGGCCAATAACTGTCATAATTTTTCCAGCGGATAGAATTGATTGGTTATAGGAACAAGATATAGCCAAAAGGCAATGGACTCATTCTTGCCCTCCTCCAGCTCTCCCCAAAACCAAAATTACACAGATGACTGTTTAGAGCTGACAACTTGGTGAATGTTCCCAAAATAATTGGAACTATATTGAATTTGTCACCCAGTACTGCCAGTGGGAATATTCTACTTTCTATGCCCACAGTGTCCTGATTACCTTCTTCCAAGAATCCTTTTTCTTTATCATTTCTCATTAATGTTCCCCCTGAAGTCCTATGTTACATAAAAGTTTTGTACACAATTTAGTACTTGATTATAGGCTTTCTTAGTTTATTCTAATTGTTTCATTGGTGTTATTAGTCTTATTTCATTGCACAATATAGGGAATCTCCTTACAATCTGAGATCATATATTCTATTCATTAATCCACCTACCTATTCAATTATTAGTTAACTAATTCAATATTTACTGTGTATTAGATGGCATAATGTATAAGATACAAATATAAATACACTATACCCTCTTTTAAAGGAAACTATACTGTAGTAGAAGTAAAAATCCATAACAGTTGTAAAAAGCCATGTAAAAATAACTGTAATATTGAATTCAGTATGGATTTTCTTTTTAAATACTCTGATGAAAATGCAGTAGTAGTTCAGAGGAATGTGTCATCACTATGGGCTTGAGTGATAAGATATGGAGGAGATGAACTCTGAGACTGGGCAGAGTCACAACGGGTAGAGGGCAAAGATATAAGGAAGGTCATTTCAAGATGAGTATATAGAATTGCACTGTTTTGTTTTAAAATGTACAAGGTATGCCCATGGCAGAAACAAAAGCCCATTTTGCTGTAATATGGCATGTGGGAGTAGGAAACAGAAAGAGGAAGATAAATTTATGGGTATCAGCCCAGCTTACTCCTCTCACTCTCCAGTGGATTCCTTCTTCAAGTGCTCCATCTCCCTGTATGCAACACAGGACAGACCACAAAATGGTGCAACCTAAAGATCCTGTTACTTTAAATTGAGTACTACCTCACACTTATGCAGAGTTGACTAATTGGATCAGTATTTTCATGAATGAATCATGGTTAAAGCTAGCATTAAACACATATTGAAAGTATTCCCCCCATACCATGCATCCGATTGGAGTCTTGGAATCCCTTGACATCCTCTGAAAGCAGTCGGGAATCCAACATAGCAGCTGCTTGATTGGTATTGTTGTACCAGCTCTTGTTCTCATCCAACACAGTGAAGAGTAGAAAGAATTCCTTATCCACCCCTTTCTGCAGGACCAATGGAGGGAGGTCAGATAACAGACTGACAATAGTTTAAACAGTTGTGAACTGTCATTCTGTATACCAAGGGGACCCAATTTTCTTTTCCAGATTCAAAACTAAGCCCATACTTCTTTTCCAGAGCTGCCCTTGTTGCTTTTTAGCTAATCTCAAATTGCAAGTGGGTTAAGAAAGTCATAATAAAGGGAAAACGGAGCATCAATGGGTTCAAACATAAGAACAATTTTGATGATGACACAGGATCTGGCAGTATTTCGGTTTGTTGTACAGAGGGTTTCTGTGAGTCAGAACTGACTTGAAGGCATGTAAGAACAACAAGGAGGAACTCTAATGCTGGAGGGGAAGAAAGTAAGAAAGAGATCAGGGAAATAGTACAGGATGAGTATTAAGAAGAGGAGGTACAGAGAGAATTTAGCATAAACTGGAGAGAGGAATGGGGGAAAGTGGCTAAAGGAGCATGGCATGATTTTAAGAGGAACTAAAATTAAAAGTAATTATTATTATTGTTGTTACAGCTGACATTTATTGAATGCATATTATGCTCCAGACACTGAGCTAAGCACTTTGTATAATCCAAACTCAAATTTACTGTCATTATGTCAGTTATGACTCATAATACCCCTAAAGCCCCTGTGAATTTCTGAGACAATTAATTCTGCCCTCCCCCTCCCTCCCCCCTGAGACTATCGGTTTACAGGAGTAGAAAGCCACATCTTTCCTTAGCAGAGTGGCTGGTTTGGAAATACTGGCCTTGCAGTTAGAAGCCCAATAGATTATTTTGATGAGTTATCACAAAATTCTGAAGTACCTTATCCATCATTAATTCCTTATAACAGACAATGAAACTGAAAAAAAAGAAAGGTGAAATAACTTTCCCAGAATTACACAAATAGAAATAATGAGCTATATATGAAAGGATAAAAGCAATTATTAAGGGGAACTTATTAAGGTGGACATATGAATTAAGAGCAATGGTTAGGATTCATTGATGTGAGGAGTGGGGGAAACAGTAAACAAACAGGAGGTTATGGGAGGAGCTAAAGTGGAAAGGAATATAAGATAGAGCACATGTATGTTTTGTGGAGGAATAGCATGCAAAGTAGTATGACGTCTCAAAAAATTAGTGTTTGATTCAATGGCTGTCAACCCCCCCACCCCCGTCATCTCATCTCAAGATTTAGCACACACAGAGGCTCCTCCCAGCAAACTTCCCAGGAAGAAGCCTTGTCAATACCTGTTTGCCATCTGAAGTCAATGCACCAGGCTTGCACACCAGCAGGGGACCCACAAGGCCAGAATTTGTGTCTCTTATGGGATCTGCAGCAGAGAAGTACATCCAAGCCAGACAGGCAGGATCCTGAGCACTGGGGCCAGCCTGGGGGGGTACTGTCCAGTGGTATGTTACTTTTTCAAAGGGCTTAGCCACCAAACCATGGTGAAATGAACCTGTTGATGAATCACGGAATACATTATTCATAGTGATCAAAGTGAAAACCTTTAGCTACAAACAATGGGGTAAAACTGCAAAGTTATTTTGTATTTGGAGGGGTGGAATATTGGGAAGATCCCTGGGATAGAAGTAAAGAGACCATACAGAGTTTGGTTTTCAATTCTGCCACTATTTGCTACATGAAATAGGACAACTTAAACTTTACAATATTTTTGTTTCTCATAATCATAGGACCTAAGGTATAAAAGGGACTTCAAAATGTATTTGGGCTATCATTTGAAAACATATATCTATTCTTTTATTATTTTAACCTTCACCACATTCATGGATATATTTACAGCAAAGTTATATGTACACGTTACTTCTGTTGAACCTATATGAGTATAGTCCCACTCTTCTCTCGTACCCTTCCAGCCTGTGTGTTTATCCATGTATCTACCAGTGAGTATTTTAATACAGGATTCTGTAGAAAATACAATTTACCCCTGTGGACTTTAACTCTTAAATTCCTCCCAGTGTCTTTCCCTGGCAATCTCATTATTTTGGTGACCTCCCTCCTATTGCATATTGCTTTCCCCTTCACTCATGTGATTACCTTCACATTCTAAGTTGTTTAAAAATCTGTAGTGTTTAGAGATACTACCTGTCCTCATAGTATGTTTGAGTAACTTTGATGGTTGATCAGTGTTTCCTTTGTGTATGTATATGAAGAACAAAAGAAAACATTGGAGGTGTAATTTTTTAAATGGGTATAGGACATAGTCAAATTAGAGATAATGTATGTTGTTAGTTGACTTTAAGTCAATTCGGCCTCATAGAGACCCAACGTACAACACCATCCTCATCATTGTTGTTATCTTTGAGCCCATTGCCACTCTATCATGTCAAGTCTTTCCCCCCTTTTTTTTAGTTCAGATGTACAGTTTTTTTAAACGTTTTATTAGGGGCTCGTACAACTCTTATCACAATCCAACCATACATAAATTGTGTAACGCACATCTATACATTCATTGCCCTCATCATTTTCAAAGCATTTGCTCTCCACTTAAGCCCTTTGCATCAGGTCCTCTTTTGTCCCGCTCCCTCCCCGCTCCCCGCTCCCTGCTCCCCCTGTCCGATGTCTCTCTTCACTCCATTTTCTGTTGTGCGTCCCCCAGGGAGGAGGTCCCATGTAGATCCTTGTTCCCTCTTTCCAACCCACTCTCTCTCCCCTCCCAGTATTGCCACTCACGCCCCTGGTTCTGAAGGTATCATCCGCTCTGGATTCCCTGTGCCTCCAGCTCCTATCTGCACCAGTGTACAACCTCTGTTCTATCCAGACTTGCCAGGTAGAACATGATAGTTGGGGGGGAGGGGGGAGGAAGCATTTAGGAACTGCTGCAACCATGCTGCAACCATAATGGGATTATCTTCAGCAAAATTTACCATGCATTGTAGAAAAATGATGTTATTTAATAACTTCATTTTGTTGGGTCACCTTTCTTTGGAATGGGTACAAATAAGGATTTCTTCCAATTGGTTGGCCAGGTAGCTGCCTTCCACATATTTTTAGCATAGACAAGTGAGAATTTCCAAGTACATGTTTGTTTAAACAGAACAATTGGTATACTGTCAATTCCTGGAGACTTCTTTAAACTAGTGACTTTAGAGTAGCTTGGATTTCTTCCTCATTAAAATAATTTTTTATGCACAGTCATCTCTATTGTAGGAATTTCTATAATAGCAAAAAGATGGAAACAATCAAATATCCAGTCTGTGGAGGAATGGATAAATAAATTATAGTATGTACTCTAAAAGGAATATTTTAATTTTAACTCTGTCTATGTCCTTATCTGGAGACCTGTTAACCCTTTTTTGCTTTTTAGGAATTATTTTATTCCTCCCCAGGAAATTTTTTGCTTTTTTCCCCCTGATCGAGCTGATCGAGTCAGCATATTATATTCTTGCTTAATAAAATACTCATGGCTTTGGGACTTTAAATTGATAAATATACATGATGTGTGTGTGTGTGGGGGGGATGCACAGATCCATACTGTGTGCCCTCAACCATCTAAAATTGTATGTTCACTTGTTGAAATCCATGTTAAAAGACAGGTCAAACTGTATCAAATCATCAAAATGATTCTGGATGTCTTTTGTGTTCTTTGCTTTTTGCTCTTTGATTTTCAGTTTTATATAATGCACAAAAAGTCTTGAAAAGAAAAAAAAGTGATTTTAAAAACTTGAATGGAGTTCCCTTTGCTTTTAGAATAAAGTTAACTCTGACACATACAAAAAATTAAGGAGTCCGTCAAATACTTCATGATATTAACAAAGTTGGAGGACATTATGCTCAGCCAAGTTAGTCAATCACATAAATAAAAATATTTCATGCCACCATTATTACAAAGAAAAAAGAAATGGTTTTCACACCAAAGGAAAAGCCTTTGAAGGCTATAGTGAGGCTAGAGCTGGAGGGGGTGGGGGATGGAGATGAAAGGGACAGGAAATAAAGGAGGGGAAGTAGGTTGCAAACAAAAAAAAAGAAGGAGAAAGAATGATAAGGAGAAAGAGAAGAAGAAACCACATTCACAAAATATTTACTAGGATACTGTCACGGTTTGATGAAATGAGCTGTGCAACTATATATGCTATGTTTTTACTTTTATATTCAATTCAATATATTAATAATTGTGAGTTAATACATATAGCATATTATTCCGTAGTTCAATCACATCAAGCAGTGTTGTACAATTGCTAGCACAGTTTCTAAACATCTTTTTGCTTCCTGGTCTCCTTGTCATAGTCTCCCTTTTACCACTCCCCCCACCCCCACCAATGCTGTACCCCCCAAAAAAAAAAACCCCACCAAAAAGTCCATTATTCCACTTGCTGTCCTTCCTGAAATGTTTGAATGCCAACTGATTATCTGGGGCATAGTGATCCCCTGTATTCCCTTCTATCTTCTTTGGATGTTTCCTGCACTGTTCAATATTTTACTCAGAGAATCCTTCAATATTGCAATACATGCTTGAATTTTTTTCTTCCACTATTTCAGCTTGAGAAATGCTGAACATGTTCTTCCCTTATATTAACTTGAGGTCTTTACACATTTAATTATAGTTTTTTGTTATCTCAATCCACCCGTTGGCATTTTCTATTCAGTTCTTCTACGTCACTCTTCATAGATTTGTTTTAATTTTATTCAGCTTCAACTTGAACCTGTACATGAGAAAGTTAATCTCTGATTCACAGTAAGCTCCTGGTGCATTGAATGACGATTTTGAAATTCTCAATTTCTTTTCACAGATGTAGTCAACTGACTTATTATCAAACTACAATAAAGAGCGACAAGAGCTTGCATGCTGAAAGTGAAGAAGAGTAGAAGCACTTACTGGGGAAGATCAAAGATAACAAACTTGAGCCTTCAGTATGGATAGCACTTTAACATAAAGAAAACAAATTTCTCACATCTGGATCAATAAGCAATATCATGATAAATGGAGACAGATTGGAGTTGTTAACAATTTTATTTTACTTGGATCTACAATCAGCAGTCAAGGAATTCAAACATGTATTTCATTTGGACAAATCTACTGCAAAGACTTTTTATAATGTTGAAGAACAATGATGTCACATTGAGGACTAACGTGCATCTGACCAAAGCTATTTTCATTCACCACATATGCGTGCAGAAGCTGAAGAATAAATAAAGAAGTACAAACTTGAATCATGGTGTTGGCAAAGAATATGAAATGTGCTGTAGACTGCTAGAAGAACCAAGAATTATTTTGCATTGAGTTGATACATTTCTTTAGTTTATTTTTTCACATAACATAAATTTTTGAAGAGGGCAGGTGAGAGCCCTTGTAGAATGTACTTTTATTCCAAATTTGTCTATAAATTTATCCTTTATATCTTCATTATTTAGTATTCTTTAGTATTTTTACCTAGTTTGTATCAATACTACCCACAAAAACACCCAGGAATTAATCATTCCACTTATAGATTTATCTCCCAAAATAATCATCCAAATTGCAAACCAAAATTTATATAAGCAGCCAGACATTGTAACAAGGCAGATAATATTCAACAAGACTGGAACAGCATATAAAACTACAGATAGACCTGGAGAATATTATGTTGAGTGAAAACTTTCAATCACAAAAGAATAAATATTGTATGAGACCACTGTTAGAAAGGAAAAATCAAATAAAAGATTTTCATACTAACAGAAATAGACTTTGATATTAATGGCTTTGGGGGGGAGAGCAAAGGAGAGGAGATGAAACAATAGTCTGAAAAGTACACAGTGTTAACTTTGGAGAGGGCGAAGATAGTATTTCACAAGAGGGAGAAGAGAAATCCAAGTGGGGGTACAACAAGCTATTGAGAAATTAATAAGCAGTTTAATTTAATGAATACAAAGTTGATTATTTGAAATGTAACCCCCCATAAATCACGATAAAAACTTTTTTTAAAAAACCAAGAAAAATTTTAAAAACATAAAATTCTTTATCATTGACTAAATTAATGATGCTATCAATAGAATTACCACATGCCACACTGGGGATGGTTTGTAATGTTCCCCAACAAAATGACAATGTTATTTCTAAAGTAGACCATGGAGATATATAAATATCACATAATTTATATAATATATATAAATATATGAATGGATTTTGAGGTAGCACTTAATAGTAGCCTTAATCTAAGAACAATTATATCTTATGATATGACCCTACTTGTTACTTGCCCTCATGATCACTGAAAACATGGGTGCTGAAGAAAAGTGTGGTTAATATATCGGGTGGTGCTAGGCTATCAAAAAAGTCTTAAAGGCTCATCTTAAAACTCACAGCAATCTAAGTGAGACGTCAACTAAGTCCACATGGAAGAAACACATTGGCATATGTGGTCCAAGAATTGCAAATCATAAAATCCAATAGTCGTGGGAATGTTATTAGAGCTTAAATTCTGAGCACCCCATTTTCTTCTTCTTCTTTTTTTCACGTTAAGCTCCTCAAATCGTGGAGTACTGTGCAAACACCAGGAATAAGGGAGTGCCAAGGCACTCAACTTTTGAAAAGCAGTGTTCAAAATGTTTTACCATGGGAACACTAAAATATTGACCACTTATAATACAGCGCATTCCAAGACCTTCTGGTTAGCAACTGGGAATGACAGGTACGCGGGCTTCTTTTACCAAATGCCTATTCTACTTCAAAGGTCATTCGGGTGTTCTAACATGGGAGACAGAGAAAACCCTCCATCCACCCGCAGCTGAAGTTATCGAATTACCCATCAGAGCACGTGATCACGATTGCTCAGCATGTACGGTCATTAGTCACACGGAAAACATAAAACCTAGGGCAAACTGGAAAGAGGGCAGCAATCTTAGAACGGTTTGGTCCAGCCGGACTACCAAAATCGCCTGGCCCAATCTCCCCGAGGGAGACCAACCCCAGCTAACGCACTGCGGCTGCAGCTCCAAGTGCAGAAGCAGCTCAGGGCTGGCGCTGCTGGAGACCAATAACCATAGGGCAACAAGGGCTTTGGGAAGCAAACTCCGAGGAGCGGGCGGAGTTTATCTTTGACTCCGAGGTGGCCCAGACCACCGAAGGGTCCAGACTCCTGGCACCTGACCTGGCGCGGGGCTACCGGGACGCGGGAGAGGCAAGAGGCAGAGGCAGCGCGGCCATGGGTATGCTATGACTGACAGCGCGCCCCACCTTTTGGGTGATGTTGTGCACCTAGGGACAGGTGTTGCAGGGGAAGCGGTGACAGCGCTGGCCCTCCTCCACGATCAGTCACACCCCATTTTCATAAGGCTATGGGTTACAGTGAAATCCCCAAATCAACTTGTAGGCTTTCCACATGGATTAAACCTCCAGTGAATCCCCTCTGACCATTGACCAAGTCTGTCAATAGCTTTGCTGTAAGACAGAGTGCATTGAGAAGTGGACTAATGAGATGTAGTTAGGTTGAAATTTAGCATTTTATCATTTGTTCTCCTTTTAATTAATTTAAAATTTGTTACAGTTTTATCATTTTCTGCTTTCTCTTCAATTGGATTTTTGTGTTTTGTTTTATTTGCCTTTTTGTATGTATTTTTTCTTTATATGAACTCCTAGATAGATAAAACTAGAGAGATAATAACTGGATTAATAATTTCTTTAGGCCATGGTAAGGGAGGTTGAAGAGAAATGGGGAGCTAATAATAATGAGTAAGAAAGAAGAAAATATACTAAAATTAAGTGTGGTGGTGATTGCACAATTAAATTTAATATATTAATCTATTGAATTATATGTGAGTTATGCGTCAATTAAAAATTTAAAATAAAAGTAGAATAGAAGAAAATATTGAAACAACCCTATATGACCAAACATTAGAGGATAGGGTAAATAAATTATGGCAAATCCATAATGATGTAGGAAATAGTCACAATATAATGATGAACTCAAGTCAGATCTCAACCAATGGTGACCTCATGCATATTAAGATTAATCCATTATGATTTATAGGGTTTTTATTGGTTGATTTTCTGATGTGAGTCACTAGGTATTCCTTCCTAATCTGCTTTAATCTAAAAGATCTGCTGAATCCTCCTCAGAATGATAGCAACATGAAATTCTCCATTGATAGATGATCAGTTGCTGCACATGAGATGCATTGGTCAGGAATTGAACCTGGGTCACCTGGGTGGAAGGTGAGAATTTTATCACTGAACCACCACTTCTTCCCCAGGACAAAATTTGCATAAATCATTATTCAAAATAGCAGTATATAAATTTGCATAAACCATTATGATCTAAAATCTATAAATATATGCATTTTCTCTGTACAGAAAAAAGTTATTTCAAAGTGTACATGGATAGTTATCAATGATTATTTATTTATTTTGTAATTTTGTTGTCAAAACTTTCATAATATGCATTTTAAATTAAAATATATTTAAATTAAAAAATTTATCCTTCTGCTTTGTTATATTACCATTCATTCATTCAACAAGGTCCACCAATTATAATGAATTTTGTCTCCATCTAACTTCCTCCTTCCTCATTTATTTGCTTTCTAGAGCTAGCTGCTATGACCTGCAGTCCACATTTGTTGAAAACTGCTTGCTCACCATCATTGTATACAGTGCCCTCGTAGTCTTTCTCATAAAAAACCCCATGGGGTTGAATGCTGAATGGTTGAGATGCACGATTGTAGAAGACTACCTCGATGATGTCACCCACCTCAGCCCGGATTACTGGCCCTGAAAAATGAGAAGGAGAGGCAATGAGAATAAGAATAGTGATGAAAAGAACAGAAAACAGAATAATAATAAGGGGAAACAAAGAGGAACTAAAGGTGAAACATAGAGAGTTCATGTCTTTCCAACAATGAAAACAATGTCTTCCAATGATATTGCTAGCTGCAGTATGAAAAATTCTACTTACTTGCTATAAAAGCATTTTAGATTCATTATATTTTTAAATAATTGAACATAGCTCTAAGGTATGCAGGTTGCAAGTTATTTATTTATCTCAAGATGAGGAAATTGTAGATCAGAGAGATTGAAATGACCTGCCCAAATTTACAAGGCTGATTAGTAGCAGAACCAGCATTTAAAGAAAAGGATTTCCCATACCTCACTGTCTAAATTTTATTATAATAGTTCTTACATCTGGGTTTCCTGATATGGTTATTGTCATCAAGTTAATTATATGTCATCAAGTCAATTATTACTTATAGCAACCCTAGATGACAGTGGAGAACGGTCTTAATGGATTTTCTTGAGTGTAATTTTAATGCCTATCCTGGAAAAAGTACAGTCAGAATTCTCTTTAGAAGTTTAGAAGAAAGGATGGTGAGGCTTTGTCTCCCATATTTTGGACATGCTATCAGGAGGGACTAATCCCTGGAGAAGCACACTGTGCTTGGTACAGTAGGGGGTCAGCAAAAATGAGTAAGCTTACTTATGCGGGTTGGTACATTGGCTGCTACAATGGATTCAAATAGAGGAAGGAATGTGAAGATGGTACAGGATGAGGCAGTGTGTCTTAGCCTGTCTCCAGGTTTCCCCCACTTCTTTGGTTCTCATTCACACTTCCATCAATTTTATTCTGACTTATAGTGATCCTATAGGAGGACAGGGTAGAACTTCCCTTGTGGGTTTCTGAGGTTATAAATCTTTACTGGAATAAAAAACCTCATCTTTTTCCTGTGGAGCAGCTATTGGCTTTAAACTGCTGCCCTTGCTGTAGACAGCCCAAATGTAACCTATTCTGCCTTCTTTGTTTCCAGTCTATGAATTTCATAAGTTAGAAACTCTTTACCCAAGATTCCCAGGTGCCTTTCTTCCTCCAGCTTCACCTTCTCCTGGAATGTCTCATCTTGGAAGGCTTCATAACGCACTTTCCAATAAGTGCCCCCAATTCGACTGGAACTCTTCTGGAAGAACTTATCTGACACACTGGCATACAAAGAGACAAACATCACATGATTTCATTGGGTTTCAAAACTATTTCCATGTCACTTTTGGTTCCATCAAGGTCTTCATAATTATGAAGAATCTCAAAGATCACCCAGATTAATTCATACTCGGTTAAGAAATTTCCTTTGGATACACAATGGCATGCTGCTTCTACTTGAGCCCTTTCAAGGTCAGTGAACTCATTCTTAGAAGAGGGTATGTCTTCTACAGTTGAGTAGTTTTTATTATTGGCAATTTTCTTTATAATAGGTTGAAATCTATTTGCATCTAAGTTCCATTCACTGGAATTAATTATGTCCTGTAGAGTTACATACCAGAGATGTGTCCTTAGTCAACTATATTCTGACTCCTCGTAATCAAGAATAATATTTACTCAAAATTGAAAGCCCACTAAGTTGGTAAACTCTGTAGGAGATTCTAGAAACCATACTGAGGTCCAGGCCCATACTTCTCTAAGTTACTGTAGACTCACTCTTTTGTTTCAAATTGGAGGAATAAGTATGAGTGCCCTAGAATCTTTCCCATGCCCTTTCCAAGTCATATACTCTCTCTTTTAGGAAATACTTCTTTATCAATGATTTCCTGTGAACTTTCAACTAAACAGAGCATTAACCTCCTGCTCCACCTTGCACACATCTGAATCATGAATGAAATGATATAACATGGAGAAAATCTTCCTGCTCCAAAAAGTGTAAATGAGTGGCCACAAATTAGGTTGTTTTTCCTTTCCCCACATTTCTCTGAATGTTCTATATGTTTCATATGCACACTATAGACTATGAATAAGGAAGGAAAGAATAAAGATAGTAATAACAATAGGACAGTTCAGAGTTTAAGAAAAAAACTGATGTAGGATCTGGTCCCACTTGGGCCTTCTTTTCTGAACCTGTCCTGAAAGTCTAGCAGCACCAACTCAAAATTCTGCTAGAATTCTTTTCTGGAGATATGGTAATGCCTACAAAATCTTTGCTACCAACCAAGAATAAGCCCTCCAAGATCCTATAATGAGTTGGCTAAGAACTGTCATGTAATCCTAATGGCCATTGAATCAATGCGGATTCATAACAACCTGCTGTGGGTTTCACTTTTTTATGGGAGTAGAAAACGGTGATAGTTACATAATCTGGTGTCATCTTGAGAATATTAAGAGTGAAGGGGTGGAGTTGAGCCTGTAAATCAGATCATAGCTTGATGATCTCATTTGGAGACTCTATGGAGAGAAATAGCTCACTGGAAGCCAGACCCACATGCACTCTCTGCTTTATTTTCCTGCTGATGAGACACATGGGGCTAGAACCCTGGAGATGGAGGAGCCACGTGGAGACCCAAACCAGTGCTGAGATGCGTCCACTGCCACTGGATTCACAAGACTTTCCACACACTGTCCTGTGATCTTCCTGCATCCAGCATCTTTGCATGGCTATGTGAAACTATAGAGGAGCTTATGGATTAGTACCACCATACAGGGTAATATCGGACTTATGGACTTGATCTGGACTGGGTTGGGATATTCTCTTAATATACAATTACTCTTTGATATAAAGTTCTGTCTTACACACACATGAGTATCACTGGATTTGTTTCTCTTGTTAAGCTGGACTAACACAAAAACCCAGTCTTTCTCCCACAGGGCTACTGGTAGTTTCAAATAGCCGAGCAGGTGAATCACAGCCCAATGCATAACCACTATGCTACCAAGGCTTCTACAATATAATCCTAGTAGATTGTTATTTATAACTCCTAAGTAGAAGTATAATTTCTGAGAGGGAGAGAGCAGACATGGGGTACTATACCCAGGAAAAGGGAGGGAAGACCACTGCCTCTTACCTGCCTGGCTCCCTTAAACTCTTTCCAGTACTCCCATCATACCCCATTGGGCCATAGTCCCATTGGATTTCATGGGCCTCAATGAAGTACTGTCGGACTTTTCCTGTGAGCTGGTACACGGGAGGGGCCTCAGAGCAAGACTTGACCTTGTAGAGTGCCTGCATGCCATCTAGAGGAGGGAAAAAAACCAGTATGGTGTCTTTATTCCAACGTACAGTATTTGTACTCACCTTCTCCCTTTGAATTTTTCTACCTCTTGCCCTATTCTAGACGCTTTTCCCTGCCTAAACATGGGCCACATTCTCTTTTTTCTCAAGAGCCTGTATAGGTTAGAGGGAGTCTAAGCTCTGTTTTTTTTGAAACCACCAATGACTCATTTATTAGATCTTTCTTCCTGTCTCTGCAACAGGTTATCTTTGTAGCACCATCACGTCTTGAAGTTAGGCCTTCATCCAAGACCACATTTTACGATTATGTGTAAGACTGCAACAAATCACTTACTAAATCTGAGCTAAATTCTTCTTTTGTAACTGGGTAGACGATTGAAATCCACGGTGGCAATTACATAATCTCTTGTCAAATTTAGCAAAGAGGTGGAGTCTAGTCTGTCAATCAGGTCGCAGCTTGATGACCTCATTTGGAGGCTTGATAGGAGATAAATAGCTAACTGGAGGTCAGATCCAGTCTCTCGACCTTCCCTTTCTGCTGTTGAGACATTCAGAGAGCTGGAGGAGACCCATGGAGACCCATGCCAGCATCAAGATGGTTCCATTTCCACTGGATGGATCTGTAAGACCCACTGGCCTGTGATCTTCCTACATTCAGCATCATTGCATATACTGTGTGTGTCTAAAGAGGAATTTATGGACTAGTCTTGGATATATGGGCCAATATCAGACTTATGGACTTGATCTGGACTGGGCTTAGATATTTTCTTATCATACAATTGCTCTTTTATATAAAGCTCTTTCTTATACATATGTGAGTCTCTCTGGATTTGTTTCTTTAGCCTACCTGAACTGAAACATCCACTTATTAAAGTTAGTAGGAATCATGAATCTAAAAAGATCTGTAAGTCCTCTGTTAAAGAAGCTCCAAAAATAATGGAATGCCAATACATTGGAAATTAGAAATCTGAACTATGAAAAAAAATGAGAAAAGGATATTAACTTTTTGTTGAGTATGGAATCCTTGTCAACCTGTATCAGGTGCTTTTCTTTAACCACTCTATGAAACAAGCTTTCAAAGTTCTTTTTTTTTAAGACGGAAAAACAAAACTAAAGACCAGAGCAGTTAAATAACTTGTCCAACATCATACAACTAGTCAATGCAATTGTGCAGACTTAAGCTTTTATCTTTTAACTGTGAATCATGAGAGCTCACTTTCTTCTATTAGATCCACTGTCTTAATCTCACCACCTGCCTAATCTTTTGGGTTCAACATCATGTTCTCTCCCTGTAAAATTATATTTTCAAATGATCTTATATGTGGAAAACCCCAAAGGACCCACCAAAAAGTTAAGGTTGCAAAACTAAATCAGCAAAGTACAAAAAAAATCTCAAACCAAAATTACTTCTATCCAGTCAATACCAACTAATAGGACAGAGTAGAACTGCCCCTGTGATCTTTTAAGACTGTAACTTTTTATGGGATTACAAAGACATGTCGTTCTACTGAGGAACATCTGGTGGTTTCGAACTGCTGACCTTGGGATCACAGTCCAATACTTAACTACTACACCACAAAGGCTCCAGGCAGGATATAAAACTAACTCATATTTTGAAAGTTGTATTTTTACAACAGCCATGAACAATCTGGCAACAAAACTTAGGAAAACAACCATATTTACAGTAACATCTGAAAAAATAAAACACCTAGGAATGAATTTAAACATATATGTGAAAGATTTTTACATTGAACATTAAGATGATTCTGAAAGAAATTTAAAACCCAAATAAATGGAAAGGCACTTTGTATTTATGGCTTGAAAGTCCTTGTTAACTTCCCAGTACTACCCAAAGCAATGTACAGATTGAAAATCACTCCTATAAAAATTCCAGCAGTCATTTGGCAGAAATGGAAAAGCCAATCCTCAAATTCACATGGAATTTCAAGACTTCCAAAGTAGGCAAAACATGATTTAAAAAGAGTAACAAATTCATATTTTCTTATTTTTAAATCCTACTAGAAAGCCACAGTAATTAAAACAATGTGTTACTGGTATAAGGACAGACATGTAGATCGATGGAATAGAATGGTTATTGTTAGGTGCCATTGAGGCAGTTCCAACTGACAGTAACCCTTTGTACAAGAAACAAAATACCACCCAGTCCTGTGCTTGAATCCATTGCTGCAGCTACTGTGCCAATCCTTCTCATCAATGGTCTTCCTCTTATCACTACCTGTCTATCTCATCAAGCATGGTAACCTTTTCCAGGGAATGATTCTTCTGATAATATGTCTAAAGTACATGAAACGAAGTATCATCATCCTCAAGTCTATGGAGAATTCTGGATGTACTTCTTCCAAGACAGTTTCGTTTGTTTTCCTGATAGTTATATGGTACTTTCAATATTCTTTGCCAAAACAATTCAAACACATACATTTTTATTACATCTTCCTTAGTTAATATCCAACTTTAAAGTTTTATAGGAGGCACTTGACATTCCTCACAGAGAGGTCACAAGGAAGGGATGAGTAAGGCAGGGTGAATTTTGGGTGAAGTATAGCACTGATGAAACACACAGCATTCCTCTAGTTCTTTAATGCTCCCCCCACCAAATATCATGATCCCAGTTCTGCCTTACAAACCCAGCTAGACCAGAGAATTTACACTGGTACAGATAAGAGCTCTGGACACAAGGAATGCAGGACAAATACCTCCCCCGCCCTGCCCTGGACCCATAATGGGAGTAGTGCATGAGGGTAGGGGGAAGATGGGAGAGAAGGGGGACAAAGGGGGGTTGGATCACAAGGATTGGTGTATAAATCCCCTCTCCCAGGTGGATGAACAACAGATACATGGGGGAATAGAGACATTGGAAGGTGTAAGATATAAAAAAATAATTTATAATTTATCAACCATTCACTGGGGGAGGGAAAAAAGAGGTGCTGATACCAAGGGCTCAAATAGAAAGAAAATATTTTGAAAACGATGTACAAATGTGTTTGATACAATTGATGTATGGATTTTTATAAGAGATGTAAAAGCCCCTAATAAATGATTTATTTTTTAAAAAAAGGAAAATTCTATATCTTGGGTCAGGCCGACCTTAGTCTCTAATGTGACATCCTTTATCAACACTTTAACGAGACTGTGTACAGCAGATTTACCCAGTGTAATGTGTCCCTTGACTTGTTGTCTGCTGCTTCTATTGATTGATTCTGGAGGCAAGCAAGATAAAATCCTTGACAATTTCAATCTTTCCTCCGTTTATCAGATGTTACCTATTGGTCCAGTTGTGAGGATTTTCATTTCCATTACATTTATCTCCAACGCCATTATTAAGACTGCAATCCTTCATCTTCATCAAGTGTTTCACTTCCTTCTCACTTTTTGCAATCAAGGTATCATCTGTATTTTGGAGATTGTTAACAAGCATTCTTCCAACACTGATACTTCATTTTTCTTCATATAGTACAGCTTCTTGGGTTATTTTCCCAGCACACAGACTGGAAAATTATGGTGAAAGAATATAGCCTTGATACACACCTTTTAAAATTTCAAACCACACAGCGCCGCCTTTTTCTTTCACACAACTACGTTCTACATGTGCACAATGAAGTGTTCTAGAGTTCTCATTTTTCTCAATGCTGTCCATAGTTGGTTATGATATACACAGTTGAATAATTTTGCTAATCAATAAAACAGAGTAAACATTTTTTCTAGCATTCCCGGTTTTGAGCCAAGATCTATCTGCAGTCAGCAATGATCTCCCTTGTTTCACATCCTCTTATGAATGTGGACTGAGTTTCTGGAAGCTGCCTATTAATGTCCTACTGCAACTGTTGTTGGATGATTTTCAGCAACTTTTTACTTTCATGTGATATCAATAATACTGTTCTATAATTTGAGCATTCTGTTGGGTCACCTTTTCTGGCAAAAATATAATTATAAATCTCTTCCACTCAGTTGTCCAAGAAGCTGTCTTCTAATTTTCTTGGCATAGACAAGTTAGTGCTGCTGGTGCTTTATCATCTTGTTGAAACATTCAATTGGCATCCTATAAATTCCTGGAGACTTGTTTTTGGCTAATGCTTTCAGCGCAGCTTGAACTTCTTCCTTCAATAACATTGGTTCTTGTTCATATACTACCTCCTGAAATGGTGATATGTCAACTAGTTATTTTGGGTACAGTGACTTTGTGTATTCTTTCGATAATCATCTCATGCTTTCTATATCATTCAATATTTTGTCCAATGAATCTTTTAATATAGTATCTCAAGACTTGCCTTTTTTTCTTTCTTTAATTTTTCAGCTTGAGATGTGATGATGGTGGTCTTTTTTCTCTCTCCTAACTTTAGGTGTCTGCACATTTCATTATAATAATTTGTCTTCTTGAGCTGACCTTTGAAGTTTTTGTTGAAAACTATGACTCATCATTTCTTCCATTTTTGATCATTTCTATGATCAAGAGCAAGTTTCAGTGTTTCTTGTAACATCCACTTTGATCTTTTCTTTCTTTCCTGTCTTTTAATGACTTTTTGTGTTCTCCGCGTATGATATTTTTAATGCCATCCCACAACTCATCAGGTCTTCTGTATTAAAAGTTCAACGAGTCAAATCTATTCTTGAGGTGTTCTCGAAATTCAGGCGGGTAAGATCATATTTTGGCTCTTGTGGACATGTTTTAATTTTCTTCAACTTCAACCTGAACTTACATTTGAGCAAAATTGTCTGTTCCACAGTCTGACCCTAGCCTCATTTAACTACTGGTAATAAGCTACTTCACCATTTCTCTCTACAGATGTTGTCAATTTGCTTCTGTGTATAATTATGTATAATTATCATTTATATTTTTATTAAAAGATATTGGTGATTTAAAAGTCATTGATCTTGCAAAATTCTATCACTTGATCTCCAACTTCATTTCTATCACCAAGCCTGTATTTTCCAACTATCGTTTCTTCTTCATTGTTTCTAACTTTTGCATTCCAATAAAATAATTTTCTTTGTACCTTGATTGAATGTTTTATCAATTTTAGACTGAAGACTTTGGTGAAAATTTTCATTTTCTTCATCACTATCTTTAGTGCCTGGATCATAAATTTTAATATTGATTGTATTGACTGGATTCCCTTGATTGTGATAGATATAATCCTATCACAGACAGCATTGTATTTCAAGATAGATCTTGAAATAAAATTTTTGATGATGAATGCAACACCATTCTGTTTGAATTTGTCATTCCCAGCATAGAAAACATATGATTAATTCATTAATGCCTAGGATATGGATCTTTATGTGCTCAATTTCATTTTTCATGAATCCCAGTTTTCCTAGATTCATACTTTGTACATTTTAAATTCTGATTATTAATAGATGCTTACCGCTTTTTCTTCTCTTTTGAGTCATGTCGCACGAGTAAATGATGGTCCTGAAAGCTTTACTCCATGTAAGTCATTATGGTTGACTTTACTTTAAGAAGATAGCTCTTCCTCAGTTATATTTTGAGTGCCTTCCAACATGGGGTGGCTCATCTTATAACATTAAATATGACAATGTTCTGCTATTCATGGGGTTTTCTGTGTCTGACACTGTCTCACAGTTTTCAAAGGCTAATTCCTTAGTATTAGACAGTCTATTCCTTCTCTTTAGTCTGTTCTAAGTCTGGAAGGTCTGCTGAAATTTTTCACATTGGTCAACCCTGTGGGTGTTTGAAACATAGCTTCCAGTATTATAGCAACACGCAAATTACCACAATGCAACAAATTGACGGGCACATGGTTAGAATAGAATGGAGTGTTCAGAAAATAAGCCATATATAGAGGACTGACTGATTTTCCATACTTTATCCTTTTGAATTTGGAAAACGGGTTTTTAAATAAATGATTAAGACAATCCGTTTTGAAGTTGTACTAATGAACTTGTACTGATATCATATACCATATGTGAAAATTGACTTAGAAGATAAATGACCTAAATAAAACATACTGCCAGGGAGTAAATTCTGACCCACAGTGACCCTACAGAACAGAGTAAAACTATTGCTTATGGTTTTTGAGACTATATATCTCTTCAGGACAAGGTGGCCTCATCTTTCTCCTGTAGAGCAGCTGGTGGGTTTGAACTGCTGACTCTGTGGATAGCATCCCAACATTTAACCCACTGTGCTATTATGGCACTAAATAATAGTCATACAATGGTAACTAAGAATTCAAACCATAAAATACTTGAAAGAAAATCCTGGTGCAAAATATGAGTGATAAGACCTCTTTTGGTAATGGATTCTCATGACACCGAATCATGGGGGTGGGGGGTGAAGGAGAAACTGGACTTTGTCAAAATGAAGAGCGGTTTGCGCATCAAAAGATTTTATGAAGAAAGTGAAGAAAACATACAGCATGGGGGAAAGCATTTGGTTACCATATATCTGGGAAGAGTTTAATATCTTGAAAGTGTGAGTGTAAAAAAGTTCCTCAACTCGACAATAAAATTTTTTTTAAATGAGTAAAATAAAAAAGATAAAATATATGAGTAAATGATTTTCTAAAGAAGGTATACAAATGGCAAAAAAAGCACATTAGTCATTAGGGAAATGGAAATCCACATCACAAGGAGATACCATTTCCCTTCATATCCAATAATATGGCCATTATCAGAAAAAAACAATAGAATAAGTGTTAGCAAAGATGTGGAGAATTTGGAACCTTTAGACACTGCTGGTGGAATGCAAAATGGTGCCACTGCTTTGGAGGTTCATGAAAAACCTACACAGAAACATCACATGACCCAGCAATTCCACTTCTGGGTACATAAACAGCCAAAAGACATGAAAACCGAGACTCAAACAGATACCAAACAGTGGAAATAACTTAAGTATCTATCAATAGATAAACTGATAAATCCACACACTGAAATATTATTTGGTCATAAAGAAAAATTCTGATTCATGTTGCAACATGGATGAACTCTAAAAAGATTTTGCTGAGAGTAAAATAAGTCATACTTTACTCTTATGAAATATCTGTACTAGGCAAATGCATAGATACAAAACTGTATTAGCCATTACCTGAGACAGAGGGAAGGAGGGAACAAGAATTATTGCTGAAAGGAAACTGAGTTTCTGTTTGGTGTGATATAAAACTTTTGGAAATGGATCATGATGATGGTAATACAACATGATAAATGTAATACAACATGATAAATACAACATGATAATGTCACAAAATTGTATACTTAAAATGGCTGAAATGTCAAACTTTCTGTTATATGTACAGTTATCACACAAAAAAATTAAATTAAAGGCCATTAAGTTGATTCTAATTCATAGGGACCCTGCCCCTTTGGGTTTCTGATATATATTTTTAAGAGCTGTAGCTTTCTCCTGTGGAGGGAATGAGCATGTGACCTTGAAATTAGTAGCTCAATGCCGCCAGAGCTCCCTAGTTTCCATTCACAGAACATCGTACATTAGACATTAGAAAGAAGAAACCCAGAGAGATATAACTTGTCTAGAGTTTTTTTCTTTTTCACCAACATTCCTTACCTGAAAGACCCATCTGATGGCTCCAAGCTACCTCCCTCCTCTACCCCAAAGGTCAAAAGGGTTGAGTCTTACTTTGCAAGTGACTATTTACTTGACAGCTAATTAACCAGATGCCAGACTCTTGGGGCACCATTTCAGCAGTCACAAAGGTGGCTGGAAAGACATGAGCCACATCAGTGCGGTGGCCCCGGATGGTTAGCATCTGTCCGTGGAAGAAAGCTGTGTGGACATCTACTTCATTGCCCATGCCAAACAGGTGCCAGGCCACACGCTTTTGTGCACACATGCTCATCTCTGGTAAGTTCCCAAAGACAAAGCCATTTATTGCTGCAAAGGAAAACCGGATAAATATAATCAAAATACATTTTTTTCTCAGTGGGAAAATACTTATTTGACAATAGATAAAATTAATATGCGACTTAAAAGTGGATATTATACTGATCACATGCATGATCTCATTTGAATTTTACAAATTGTCCTGGAAAACAGATATTTTCTCCTTTTTTAAATAAGAAAACTCAGACTTAAAGAGTAAAGTCAAGATTAAGTCCCAATAATCAGGAGCATTCTCTAGGATTTATTTTGTAAGTTGTTCTTTCCTTTCAGGCCTGTTTCCTTCTTGAAATGTTCACTGAACAATTGTCAAGTTAGCTAATTATCATGGCTCTTATAAGCAATTCATATAAAAATCAAAGAGAAATTTGAACTTCCAAAGCCATCTCTCCATCTCCTCTCTGAGTTTTTACTTCACTTTTGACTGTCTGACTTTGAATTTAACTGTCACCAAATAGAAGAAAATTATTCCCTTAATTATACTAAAACAAATAAACTTTTTTTTCCTCAGCCTAAGAGCTATTCCCAGCTCAGGTCTCAGAGTGTAGTTTAGGTTTGCTTTAAATTTAATTAAGATGGTCAAGTCTCTTAAGATAAGTCTCTACTCATAAGCCTAGAGTAGGATGGTTGATATAGGCAACAATTTCTTCCTGAAAAGTGTGCAAGTTTTCCACTTTGAATTCTTTTTAGAACAAAGCAGTAATAATTATATTAATGGACAACCCTTACCAAAGTGACTGTATTTATAGGGTATTCGTAGATTTTTTTAATCAACAGCCTTAGCCACTCTACATTTTAAGGAAGAGTAGCTTAATGGAATAAGCACAGCTTGTTAAACATATCAGCGTTGGAAATCCTTGTGAGATTTTAAAAGAGCCAGGTGTGTTAAAGCATATATCAAATGCTAGGTCCAGAGGAGAAACTGTGTTTATTGTCCCAGTGTGGTCATTTTCTCCCATCTCACCATACATCCTGTTACTCTCCTGAAAGGCTTTATCTTCTTTGTCCACTGAGGCAGGTTCTGAGCAGTAATTGGCGATATTATCGTTGAGGTGCCAGCTGAGATTCTCATCTACAACACTGAACAGAAGGAAGAAATCATGGTCCACATCTAGCCGCCTAGGAGATGTGTTCTTGTCCAGGGCTCCTAGGATAAGTAAGAATGATACTCTTGAGAACCTTTCTGTCCATAGCAACAGTAAGCTGCAGGGGTACTCTTAAGAAATGAATATAAAAAGAGGAGGATAGAAAATAAGATAAAGCCTTTTCCTGCTAATTTTATTTTTGCAATCCCCAGATAAAACCACCAATTAAGCTAGGCCTAGGACCTAAAATAATTCCTTCTACCAATTGTACCCTTTAATCCAGAGTAGGATTTTAGCTTGATCATATTCCTGTAACATCCAGGTTTCCAAGCCTGACTATACCATGAGCACATCCTACTTCCAACCAAGTTCTCAATATTCTCCAAACTGATGGATTCAATACTATCCACACCTTGTCTTCTGTGTTGTCTTAATTAATGTTTTTCATTATTGCATTCTTATTAGAGTTTTAATAAGAAATAAGAAAAGAATGTGAAAGGACACACATTGTTTTCAGTTTTGAAAAAATAGTTTTTAAGTAGAAAAATCATACTAGAAAGGGACTCTGGAAGGGTTTGTTACTGCTAGTAAATAAGAATGCTGATTAACATTCCTGGGACTACTGCTACCCATTATATAGATAGATAAATCACTGCTTTCCCTAGATGTTTCAAATTAGATTTCATAGCTCACGCTTGGGTCGTGTACCTCTTTTACAAGTGAGGAGAGGTCCAATTAGGCCAGTTGCAATGTCTCTTGGAGCATCCACATGAGAATGGTAGATCCAGGTGAGGCATGCTGGGTCAGCATCTGTGGGTGCATGGCTTTCTGGAATGGTCCAGTTGTAGACATGGCTACCCCCAGGGGGAACACAATCATCAGCTTTCATCTTCCCAGAGGATCCATCTGGGTATAGGGAACCTAGAACATGAAATTAGCACATTCTTAGTCACAGAGTCACTGAGAGGGAGTGTGGTAGGTCGAGAAAATATGAATAGACTAACACGTGGACACTTAAGTTCAGGCTTGGAAAGAGAGGAATAAGCTCCAGGTAGTAGTACTTCTGGCAAACTGATAAATATATTCAATCATGTAACATCTAGCCAAAGAACCTCAGACATTATGTCAAAAAAATGGGTGGAGAGGTAGCAGCCACTGGAGGAGCTGTAGTCAGGCAAAGTGCTACATGACCTGATCTAGCAGTGCCCAAGTACAAAGCGGGTAGTATGGAGGCAAAGGAGAAGAGAGAACTCCCTTCCTTCAAGCACTCATTCTGGAAAACAGAACACAGATAGGAATAAAATATTAGTTGTAAGTCACCTTAATGATCAGTTGATCAACCTCCTCATTTTATGGAAGACAAAAAAGAGTGAAAATAATTTGCCTAAAGTCATATATGTAGTTAGTGTGTATGCCAGAATCTTCTGATTTCCCACTCTATTTTCCTTATTAAATGTTGTCAGCATTATAGACAATGGACTTGAGATAGTGGCAGATACAGATGAAAAACTGTCTCCTTTTAAAAAAAACCAAACTAGCAAATGAAAACAAACACAGATCCTTCAGAAGACAGTGATATTAGATTAACACTCCCCTATAGTACACTATTTTCAAAGCACCTTCAAATACTTTATGGAAATTTCATCTCAGGATACTTCTTGTGATACAAACAAAACAAAACTCACTGCCACTGAGTCAATGCCAACTCATAGTTACCTTATAGGACAGGGTAGAACTGCCCCTGTGAGTTTCTGAGACGGTAATTCTTTATGGTAGTAGAAAGTCCTGTTTTTCTCCTGCAGAGTGGATTACCTTGCAATTAGCAACTCAATGTGTCACCACTACACTACCAAGGTTCCTTCTTGTCATAAAAGATACTCCGGACAGGGCAAGATATGACAAAATAATAATCTATAAATTATCAAGGGCTCATGAGGGAGGGGGGAACGGAGAGGGAGGGGGGAAAAAAGAGGACCTGATACAAAGGGCTTTAGTGGAGAGCAAATGCTTTGAAAATGATTAGGGTAAAGAATGTACGGATGTGCTTTATGCAATTGATGTATGTATATGTATGGATTGTGATAAGAGTTGTATGAGCCCCTAATAAAATGTAAAAAAAAGATAGATTATATTTCCACATTTCTGAAGATCAAAGTTATACAGTGCAGAACTGAAGCCAACAACCAGTCATATTTTTTTTCTGAAGAGAGAATTTGTCATCTCATATCAACGAGTGATAAAAAGCTGTCCTTTCTTTTAGTCCTTCTATGCCAAATAGTCAGGGAAAATGTGAAAATGTTATTTTTTGTGGAATGGGAGAAATAAAGGTTGGACTGGTTTACCTTCTGAGTCCTTCTCATAGAAAACTCCATGGGGGTGGATGGTATAAGGACGAGTGGCAAAATTCTTGAGGTGGACAAGCATGACATCCCCCACCTCAGCCTGCAGCACTGGCCCCAGAAAGCCCAACCACGCTGGTTGAGCCACTTCATCCATGTATGAGCTGTCCCTGTATTCCTTGTAGATAGTCTTCTGGTAAGTACTCCCTATTCGGTTCTTGTCCGACTTTAGGAAGCTTGAAGCAATTCTGAGAAAGAGAGAGAGTTACAATTAGCCAAAATATTTGAATCTCTGAAGGGTTGTTTTCCTGAAGAAGCTGACGAAAATATGCCCGCCTTTGTTTAGAGGGTTTATATTGATCAAAACATAAGTTTGTACTGATAAAAACATGAAAGCTTTAGGTTAGAGGTCACATATGTGGAAGCATATGAATCTGTTCATATTTGGTTGATTTTAATATATACAAAAGGGGCTTAATTTTACATAGTTCTACTTAATATATAGTAATGGGATGGTGATCAACTGTGGAGATCAGCTTTACCTTATTAATTCCCATTTGATGTGGCCTACTTAGTATCATTGTGCTATACATGAAAGGTCTTATAATGCAGTGTTTAAGTGCAGAGCCATGCTGCTTGAACTATGTATAAACACTGCTATTTATAAATTTTTAGGATTTTGAGTAAATTATTTAAATTCTTTTTGCAGTTTCCTAATCTGTAGAATGAAGATAATTACACTCCCTAACCCATACAGTTGCTAATAGAGACTTAATGAATTAAAATACATAAAAAGCTTAGAACAGTTTTAGCACATACTATAAGATCATTAAATAATAATTATTACTTCAAAGCATTCAATATGGGTGATTATTTAGCTTTCCCTGAAGGATATTTTGCATTACATTAAAAATTACTGTCAAAATTCTAACAAATGGTTACTACAGGCACTGCGAAGTACAACTACTTCAAAGGATTTTCTTGGCTCTAATTTTTATATAAACAAATTTCCAGGCCTTTCTTCCATGGTGCTGCAGGGTGGGTTTGAACTACCAATCTTTACATTCATAATCAAACACAAAATACTTTTACTAACCTGGGACCTAATATACATTAGGTCTACATTACCCTACATCTGAGTAATCTACATTACCCAGATTTAAATCCTATTGAATATTCATTTAATAACTGTGTTACTTGAAAGAGGCACTTGACCTGCCTGAGGCTCAGCTTTCTTGTCCATAAAATAAAGAAGCTCACCTCATTTAGTTTTTCAAAGAAAAATAACAAAGTATGTTAATTTTTAGTATAGCACCTGCCATAGTGTTATATAAGTGGTAACTATTACTGCTATTTCCTTGATTCTGAGGCTCACCTTTTTATTTCACACTTACATGTATAAGAACTAACGATGAAAGTCACAAACAGTATCTATTTTTATGTTTCTTTCATTTTTGTACTCACTGGCCTGTGATTCATGTGGTCAGCAGTTCAAAAACACAAGCAGCTGCAGGAGAAAGACTGGGCTTTCTACTACTGTAAACAGTTACAGTCTTGGAAACCCACACAGGGCCTGTTATGAGTCAGCATTGACTCAATGGCAGTGAGATTGGATTGGATAGTTACTTTTTAAAGCCAAACAATTGTTATTAAGTCAGAAATGTGGATTTTATTTTAGAATCAAGGAAATATGGAATTGTAATATATAAGGGACATTAATAGACTGAGCCACAACATTGTGGAAGAGTAAGCTATAGATGGGATAATGGCTCCTGAGTCAATCAACCTTTCCTTAGGAAACCTGTCACTGGGTAGAGGATTCAAAGAGCTCAAAAACTGTCTGTTATTATACCTTGAGAAAGGGCCCTCAAGAAGGTATCTCCTGTCCTCAACATAATGTCCCCTCCCACAATTCAAGTTCTAATACCACAAGAGATAATACCTACGTGTCATTGTCTAGAGGCTGGTTCTTGATTATATTTCTTCCTTTGGGAGCATAGTTCCATTGAACATCCTGGATGGCAAGATAATAGACTCGAGTAGCCCCATCAGTCAGTTGAGGCCACAGTGGATGTATTAATAGCAGGGCACAGAGGAAATGTCCAGGGTCCATGGTCCACATTACTTTGGCAAACAGTTAAATTGATATCTGCTGGCCTGGATAAAAGAGAGGCTTTGAATGTGTCTGGAAAACTAAGGACAGAAGAATCAGAAAATAAGAACCAAACAAAGTGACTGAGAAAGTAGAAATCAACTAGCCAAGATTCTCTGCTGTGGTAGTTATATAATTTTCATGTCAACTTGAACATTTATACAAGTGTAGGGGTGGTATTCAACTTGTTAATCATGTCACAACCTGATGGTGTGCCCCTGTGGGTGTGTCCGTCTCATAAGGAGGGCTCTGGGAACCTAACCGCCCTTCTCTGCCTTCACCTTTATGCTGAAGAGCTGCCAAAGCTTCCATGATTGTATCTACACAACTTTGCACCCACCAGCCTCTGCATCCTGCATCATTGATGTAGCAGCATCAGTCTGAAGAGGGACTTATGGACTAATTGCAAAGTTATGGGCTTGAACTGACTGGGCTGGGATGTTTTATTGATATATAATAACATTTTTATGTATAATCACATTTTGATATAAGTATCTTTACACATATAAATCTCTTTTGAGCTCATGCTTATGAGTTTCTCTGGATTTGTTTTTCTAGTCAACTCAGTCTAACACATATACTTTCCCTGATTCCTTTTTGTTCAATAAGTATTCACTGATGTGTTCACATTGGATTTTGAAGGCAAAATTAAAAATCATTTGTACTGATAATTATTTCCTCCAGAAGCAATATTTGTATTAAGTTTTTTCAGCGGTGTACAAAGAAGACTGTTCTTTGGCCCATGGACCAGGAAACAGATACCAGAACCCTGATGAAGCCATAAACTTACTCATTGTCTGAAACAAGTCACAAATTATTTCTATGCTTCTTTTTATAGTATGCGAAAGAGGAGACTCATTGTTGCCACTTCCTACTTCCAGTTAATTGTGGTTTAAAACAAATGAGAATTCACCAAAAGTAATGAGAATGCTCACAAACACGAAAATGTATCCTATTCCATGAACACAACAATTTTAAAAATTGCATTTCATTTGGACAATGGGATTCTCCATAGCAATGATAATGGAAAAATCCCAACAACATATGACAATATAGATGACTTTCAAACATAATGTTGCAGGAAAAATACACACAAAATAATATATATTATATATTTCATTTACATAAAGTTCAAAGTCAAGTAAAACTCATTTATTATGCTAGTAGTCAGAATAGTGTTTGCACTTGAGGGCAGTGGAAGGTATTCGTGACAGATATGTTCAATTTCTGAAAATAGTTTTAGAGTGTGAGTATTATACTTCAAAAGAAAAAAAAGAAACAAAACCAAATAAGAATATGTGAAGAAGCTGTTTCTAATTTCTCAGAAGAAAGATACTTTGTCCACCATCAAAGCTGTGCAAAACCCATTTCACGGTCCCAGTCCTGAGTCAGAAGCAAGCCCAAGTTTCTAGCCTTTAATTCCAGTTCAACCAGGAAGCTAGACTTCTTGGAGATGGAATAAAGCACACAGTCATACCATACATCACCCCCATCAAACTCTGAAACACAGATACCATTATCTATATAATATATTATGTATTATACTGACACATACATACACACAAGCAGACCTTCAATCTTATAGGGATGCATACACTTTTACCTATACATAGGACAACATTTATTGAATGACCATTGCATTCCTAACAATAACCCTAACAATCAGATGCTATTATTATCTCTAGATCACAAAAGAAGAAAATATAGAACAAAGGTTTAAAGTAATTTTATCATAGTCACTTGTTGGCAATTGGTATAGTTGGAACTCGAACCCAGGCAATATGGCTCCAGAATCTATGCTCTTAATTGCCATGCTAGACAGCCTTCCACCAAAGCATAATTCAATACTATAATGTAAACACACAAAGAATATGCCCATAGCTGCAGCCATATTTGGGAGGAACCATACATACTCTGAAATACTGAATGACATGTTGTTGCTATATTTCTATAAACAAACATAGATACAAAGGCAGAAACACACCAATGAATATGATGATGATAGTAATAACTCACTGAAAGAATATTACTTATAAACACTATGTTAAGCATTTGACAAAACTTATTACCATAAATACTTTTATGCAAGTACATGAGTAATAAAAAACATAAATTTAAAGGTATATACAGGAGGGTGTATGTAAAGGAAATCTCCAAATATTTACCCTGGCTAAATTCAGATATTTGAATTATGGTACTGGTGAAGAATATTCAAAGTACCATGGACTGACAAAAGAACAAACAAATCTGTACTGGAAGAAATACAAGTAGAATATTTCTTAGAAACAGGAATAGTGAGACTTCATCTCACCTATTTTGGACAATTTGTCAAGAGAGACCAGTCACTGGAAAAGAATACCATACATAGCAAAGTATAGAGTCAGTAAAAAGGAAGAAAGCCATCAACAAGACAGATTGGTATAGTGGCTGCAATAATGGGCTCAAATATGGTAACAGTTGCAATGATGGCTCAGGACTGAGCAGTGTTTAATTCTGCTGTACATAGGGTTGCTATAAGTCAGAACTGACTCTATGGTGCCTAACAACAAAAGCTGTAGATATTTTCTATGATTATGAAATAAATCTATAAATTTTCCTACAAGCTCTCGGGTTCCTCTATACTCAGCAGTCACCCAAGTGTTGGAAAACCCCAATATACAATGGCATTTACCAGAGAGAAAAGGGAACTCTTTTGGAGTTATTTTCAAATCCTGTTTGTCCCACGGACTTGTTAGTTTTATGGCTTTGGGCCATACTCAGTTACTGAAATTTACAGTAGGGATAAATATATCAACTTTGGATAAATTACCAAACTTCCATGATAGGGGCTTGTACAATTAGTGTCTAGAACATGCTAATTGCTGGTTTCTTTTCTTTATCTTCCTAGCTACAGTTTGTTCATTCAAACTACCCCACACACAACGTGCCTTCCATAGTTATGTTCTAAATTCTAACTTAAATATCAATTACTCCAGAAGTCCCAATCTAACTTCTCTGAGACAAAGTAGCACTAGCCACTGTAATGCCATCTTGTTGGCTACTCAATGACTTGTCTCTTTCTCCCTACCATCTCAGAATGTCCTACTAGTGATTTATTTTAGAATGTACTCTTACGTTCTCAAGATCAAAACTTTCTAATTAATAATTGTGTTCCTGTGCTTTAAACAGGATATTTATTTTATTAACCGGGATGTTATCATCAATGCTGTACCCTATAATGCTCATTAACTCTAAAGAATAGTAAGATTAATTTTGCTTCTGCTTCTGTCCATGTACATAGAACACAGACAGAAGTCCTAGACAAATGAAAAATGAGTTTTTGCCTTTAAAGGTGGACTGAAATGTTCACTCGGGACCGCAATCAAGGAGTCACTTTTAGATTCTCGCTGTCCGGTTAAAACCCAATAAAAGACTCTACTAAATTTCAAGACATTATAGTGGCGATCATTTACTTGAACCTGCAACACTCTCCATACCACTGTCTGGTCATAAAACTACTTACTCTATATAACACCCAAATATATTGTCATACATTGTATGGTTACTCTTCTGTCTCATTAACTGCCTTTATTTTCCATAATGGATTATGAAGTCCTTTGAAAGTAGTTGCTAAGTTTTAGAGGTCTTTGTGAATCTGTATAAGCCTTGATAATGGGGTCTAGTAAATGTGGCATAAACCACCAATTGTTCATGTTAACCCAATGTGTGTCAGTATGAAACTACTCCATAGGATTTTCCACCGTTCATTTTTTGCAAAGTAAATCACAAGGCCTTTCTATTGAGGCACCTCTGGGGTGGACTTCAAACACAAGTCTTTTAGTTAGCAGCTGTGTAGGTAGCCTTTTGTGCCATCTAGTGACTGTTGTTCCATAAACAATTAGTGTTAAAGAAACATAAAGGGGCACAATTATGCATTTTCCCACAGATGGCTCTAATTCAAATCCTGCCATTAGTTTAAAGGGTGTGTTTAGGCAAGTAACATCACATTATGATGCTTCTGTCTCTAATAGAGCTTTTAAACCATTTTGAGGTCACAGAACTGTTTGCATATCTATTGAAATATGCACAAATGCAGAATAAAAATATGGTATAGAAAGACCTCTTAAAGAACCCTTCCACCTCTCTCTCTTGTGCTGTCAATACTTGCATTCACTGATGAAACACAGGCACATTCACATGTGCCTACTTAAAGTACCACAGCAATAGCCACATTATGGTACTCATAGCAGGGAGAGTGTGTCCTTGATTCAATGAAAATCTGAATGTATCATGGAACTTCTTCAAGTTAGATTTTCAAGGAGGATTTTATATGAGACTTTCAAAGACTCCTTGATCTCATTTTCCTAGAGCAAAAACTTCCCCAGGAAGAATGCTCCACAACTGGAGAAGCATGTGGCAAACTTAGAAATGCTCCCTAGAAGACATCGGTAGAGATCTTCAGCATACAATGAATAAGCATTCAAAAGGAAGTAATCATCATTGCATGAACTAAAGGTCTAGAGATATATAGGTTCCAAAACTTATTTGCCCTACCACTCACTTTTCAGGAAGAATAAGTTATTCAGCATCCCCTAGCAATTAAAAAAATTTTAATTGTAGCATAAAATAGACAGTAAAATTTAGTATATATTTTGATCGCCTTCATTACAGCAATACCAGGGAGAGTGGGATCATTTACATTAGGAAATACTGAACTAGACAATAAAATCTAGGAAAAAATCTTACCTAGGATATGCCTAACATTTTCCACTTTATTGAGTCTTTTTCATAGCTGACTTCTTATTTAACTCTCAAAATCTGGTAAGGTAAGGATCATGCTTCGTATTTTGAATCAAACCACAGTTTTCAAATCAGACTATCTGAACAAATACACACTCCACTTCATAGCTATGTGATTTGAGCAAATTGCTTCACTTTTATATTTATAGTGTCTTTATCTGTAAAACAGAACAATAGTAGTAGTTAAATTATAGGGTTGTTTTGAAGATTAAATAAGATATGCAAATGCTTAGAGCATGTTTAAGTGCTCATGTACACAATTAACTGATCAAAAATATTAAAAACTAGTATTACTATAGATCGACGGTTCTCAACCTGTGGGTCGCGACCCCTTTGGGGGTTGAACGACCTTTTCACAGGGGTCACCTAAGACCATCTGAAAATACATAAATATTTCACAATATATAATTACATATTGTTTTGTGATTAATAACTATGATATAATAATGTTTAATTATGTTCATTATGTAGCAAATGAAATACGTCCTGCATATCAGATATTTACATTGCAATTCATAACAGTAGCAAACTTACAGATATGAAGTAACCACGAAAATAATTTTATGGTTGGAGGCCACCACAACGTGAGGAACTGTATTAAGGGGTCACAGCATTAAGAAGGTTGAGAACCACTGCTATAGATGACAAAATAAGTTCTGAAATAAAATTTCTATGTTCACAAATATATATATATATATATATCCAAAAATTCTCATATTCCATGATGTGCTCCAAGGTAAATTATTCTCTCCTTGGAAACAAGAGAGTATATTGGGAATAAAGAGAACTTCTGAGTCAGAAAAATTTACATTTGAGTCGTGTTTCAAATTGTGTTAAATTAGATAATCATATATATTATACTTAATAAATATTAGTTTTACTTTCTTCTAATCACTAGTTTCCTTTCTTTCATCCATAAGGTGGAATTTATCGTTGCTGTTACTACGGTTTTAAATTTGGTTTTGTCATACTCTAGAAGAATAGAAGAAAGAGAGAAACCATAGTTTAAATACATTGAGAATTTGCTCCAATCAGGGAGAAGTTCAATTAGCATCAAGTGAAGTCTTCTACATTCACCTTATTTTCCTGTCACCCTAAAGTCATCTGGGTCTTATTGTTAGATACCATCAATTAGCTTCCAACTCATAGGAACTCTGTGTGCAACAGAACAAACCACTGCTGGATCTTGTGCTATCTTCACCTTTTTCCTGTGTTTGAATCGATTGTTGTAGCCACAATGTCAATCCATATAATGGAGGATCTTCCTCCTCTTTTCTGGCCCTATACTTTACCAAGCATGATGTCTTTTTCCAGGTACTGATTTCTCATGATAATATGTCCAGCATCAAGCCAAGCATCCTCTACTTATATCTTACCTCCTTATCATGTCAAAGAGACCTGGACCTAGACTCCATCATCGATGGCAATTTGCATCACTATTTTTCCTAGAATGTACAAGTTGTTCATTTATGTGACAGTGGCCTTATCATTCCAGTGGCATACTGCATTATAAATTGGGCTCAATCTCACCAGGCGTTCCTTGGGAGAAAGATGAGGATTTCTGTTCCTATAAAGATCTACAGGTAAAAAAAACCTACAGATATATGAAATGCAGGATAGGTGAATATACAGAGACAACAACTAGAATAAGGTTCTGGGGGTGTGCTGGTGGTGAGTGTGATAAGGGGGGCTGATAGGAGTTCAAGAAGGAATAAAATGTTTTGGAACTGATTGTGGTAGCAATTGTACAACATTGAATGTACAATCAATATTATTGAACTATGGAATGGTATGATGTCCAGGTTTACGTCCAATAAAATGGTTGAGAAAAAAGAATTAAAAATTAAAAGATTTTCAGGCTTAGAACATAAATGGACAGTTCTACTCTAGTATAGGGTCACTATGAATTGGAATTGACTCGATGGCAGTGCATTTTGGGACTTGGTTTTGGATTTATCCATCTTGGAAACAAGTTTCAGCAGAGCTTCCAGATTAAGAACAAACTATAGAGTTGGGATAAGCTCTCTACTGAAAACCTTATGAATAAAAGTGGAACATCGTAAGATTTTGAAAAACCTCATGAATAAGAGAAGAATATTATCACATATAGTGCTATAAGATGGGCCCCTCAGGTTGGAAGGCACTCAAAATGAGTTACCTTCTCAAAAGCTTCTCAAAGTAGAATCAATCATAGTGACACAGATGGAATAAAGCTTTTGGAGCCTTCATGTGCAGACAATTAGAAGGAAAATTTAGACATTTAATAATAATTGGAAGAAGAAGGAATCTAGGAAAATTGGAAGTTGTTCGAAAAATAAAGACTGATATAACATAAATATATCATAGACATTAGTGAGCTGAAATGGGACTGACATTGGTAATTTTGAATCCAACAATCATATGCATTAATATGCCAGAAATGAAAATTAAAGAAATTGTGTTGCAGTTATTATCAGAAAGGACATTTCAAGTTCTATCTTGAAGTACAATTCTGTCTGTGATAGGATAGTATCTATCTACATACAAGGAAATTCAATAAATAAAACTATTATTCCAATTTACGCATCAACCACTAAACTACTGATGATCAAACCAGAGAATTTAACCAATTTCTTCAGCCTATAATTGATAAAACACGCTTTAAAAATGCATTGATAATTACTGGTTATTAGAAAGATGGAAACACAGAAAAACAAAAAACAAAACAAAAACTCACTGCCGTTCAGTTCATGCTGACTCATAGTGACCCTATAAGGCAGATTCTATGAATGTCTGAGATTTTAACTCTTTAAGGAGTAGAAAACCCCATAAGGAAGCACAAAAGTTGGAAAATACAGATTTGGTGATATAAATGAAGCTGGAAACTGTGATGGAATTTTGTAAACCAACAACTTCTTCACTTCAAACACCTTTTTTTTTAGCAATAAAAACAGCGACTATACATGTGGACTTCTCCAGATAAAATACAAAAAATCAAATAGGCTACATTTGTGGGAAGAGACAATAGAGAAGTTCAATAGCAACAGTGTAAAAGAGGTCAAGGACCTATTATGGAACAGATCAACAATTGTTCATATGTAAGTTCAGGTGAAGAAAACTGAAATAAGTTCAAAAGAGCCAAAATATTACCTTGAGTATATTCCACCTGAATTTCAAGAACATCTCAAAGAATAGATATGACTCATTGAACACTACTAACCACAGAAGACCTGAGGAGCTTTGGGATGACATCAAGAACATAATACAAAAAGAAAGCAGAAGGTCATTAAAAAGATATAAAAAAAGAAAAGATCAAAGTGGATGTCAGAAACTTTCTCTTAATTGTTAGACAAATGAAAGAAATAATGAAGTCAAAGAGCTGAACAGAAATTTCCAAAGAGCAACTTGAGAAGACAGAGTATTGTTATAAAATGTGCAAAGACCTAGAGTTAGAAATCTAAAAAAAGAGAACATATTCAGCATATCTCAAACTAAAAAGAAAAGCTAAAGGAAAAATTCAAGCCTTGGGTTGCCTTATTGAAAGATTCTATGAGGAAAATATTGAATGATATAGGAAGCATCAAAAGAAGATGGAACAAATACAGTCACTGTACCAAGAAAAACTAGTTAGCATTCAATCATTTCATGGTATAATATAGCCGAGAACCAATGATACTTCACATCCTCTGGGGAACCAGGACATGGGCCACAGAATACCGGGATATACAACCTTGGACCTTTGTGGTGTACTACATAATTCAACAACCATATCAGAGAAATGTAATGTGGAAATGCCACAAAGTGAACAGGGCTCTAACACAAATAAACATGTAGCCTGAAAACTTAAGGCCTAGATTACGAAAAGTGTGACAGAGCAGAAGGAACTATACCAAAAGTGTCAGCAGGCCAACTACCTTCTACTTACTACTTCAATGCCCTACTTGATTTTTTAAGATATGTATTATTCTGGCAGACCTGTGTCTGACATTGCCAGTGGATATTATTTTAAGCTTTGCTTGACCACTTACTTTCATTGTTTATGTAAATTGTGTCCAGTCACAGAAGGACTTGATCTGTGTGAGTAATCCATGTATCATGATTTTTAGTTAGCCTACACTTATTTAATCCCCCTTTCTGAATTCTGTCTTAAATATACTACCATAGGCTAAATCAATGACACTATAAAATGAAGGACCTTATGCTCCAGGGAGATGATTGATAAGATTCCCTACCTTAAAAATGCCTCTGAGGTGAACAAGAGGAAGATAGATAATAGAGACTTAGGAATAGATGTTGAGCTTGTGCTAAATCCTAGCTCCAATCTAAGATAACTAGTTCTTATAACATGTCCCTGTTTGATACTCACCCTGATAAAGGAAATACGGAAGATATGGGTGCTATAGAAAAATGTAGTGAAGAAATCAGATGGCATATAGCTATCAAGAATAACAGCAACTGGGGGTTTAAAGGGTTGTTTTCAAACAAGCAGCCATCTAAATGAGACAGATGTCAACTAAGCCCTCATGGAAAAAGCACACTAATTCCTGTGATCCAAGGAATGGAAAATATATAATCCAAATCAAAAGGAGGGTCAGAAGGCTATGGATGATCATGGGAACCCAGAATAAGTTTGCAACATCTACAAAGGTCATAAGTCTTTGGCGATTCCCCTCTAACCATAAGTGAAAGATGGAATACCCTGGTTATCAGACAGAGCATATTGGTGAGACAATTATAGTATATTGAAATGATGAATTTGGAAAAGGTCAATCAAGATGGCGCCCAGGCAATAAAAAAAATCATATAATTGTATATGTGGGTAAATGCAGAGTGGAGACTCAAAGTCCATCAGTAGGCAACTGGACACCCCCTTACTGAAGGGTTGTGGGGAGGAGATGAGCCAATCAGGGTTCAGGGTAGCAACAATGAAACATATAACTTCCCTCCAGTTCTTAAGTGCTTCCTCCCCTCCAGTATCATGATCCCAATTCTAACTTACAAATCTGGCTAGACCAGAGGATGTACATTGGTACAGATAGCAACTGGAAACACAGGGAATCCAGGACAGATGACCCATTTAGGACCAGTGGTGAGAGTGCCGATGCCTGGAGGGTGGAGGGAATGTGGGGTAGAAAGGAGGAACCGATTACAAGAATCTACGTATGGCCTCCTCCCTGGGGGATGGACAGGAGAGAAGAGGGCGAGGGGAGACGTCAGACAGTGTAACATATAACAAAATAGTAATAATTTATGAATTATGGAGGGTTCATGAGGGAGTGGGGGAGTGGGGAGGAAGGGGGAAAATTGAGGAGCCGATATGAAGGGCTCAAGTAGAAGGCAAATGTTTTGAGAACGATGGTGGCAACAAATGTACATATGTGCTTGACACAATGGATGTGTGTATGGATTGTGACAAGAATTGTATGAGCCCCCAATAAAATGATTTTTTTAAAAAGATGGTTCCCAGGTAAGCAGCACATACTGAGAGCTTTGTGCACAGTAGTCTAGTGTCCTGGTGGACTAGTGAAGGATTCTGGTGAGTGAGAGCACCACTTAGCACAGTGGTTCTCGACCTGTGGGTCGCGACCCCTTTGCGGGTTCAAAAAACCCTTTCACAGGGGTTGCCCAATTCATAAGAGTAGCAAAATTAGCGTTATGAAGTATCAACGAAAATAATTTTATGGTTGGTGAGATTACCCCAGCATGAGGAACTGTATTAAAGAGTTGCGGCATTAGGGAGGTTGGGAATCACTGCCCTAGGACAACACCTCCCCCCCACCCACACACATACACACACATCTGTCCTGAGCTGAAGGTCCTGAGATATGATCCTTGGAACATATCGGCTCTTCCAGCCGAGCACCCCTGCATGCCATTGCCACGACAGTCATGGTCACTGATTGCCCCACCTCACCCCATGGCCTGGTCTCCATGCCAGGAGCTGCTTGACTGCCAGGTGGAGACACATGCAGCTGTGGCAGGATCCCGTGTAGCAGTTGCCCACTCCCAGAGCTCCAGAAGGAGAGTGGCTTCCTTCTACTGCAGTTTCCTTCTCCCCACATGGCAGAAATCCACTGCCAAGTCGGGTCTCTCTTTCTATGCACCCAGGGCATTTGTAGCAGTTTTGGTGACCTGCAACTGGGGCGTCCAACCAACCATTGTTGCCCAAGACCCCTCCACTGGAAGCCCTACCTTCCTGCCCACTTCCACAGAGCTGAGCAGCACCAAGCTGCTCCCTTGAGCTCCCTTCCCAAGCTTGTGTGCTCCCTATATGCCCGCCTGCACCCACCAGCGCCACTACCATTCCCTGCCTGACTCCATACAGCTTGTGCCCTTCACGCTCTCCCCAGTGCCATCCTGTGCCACTATAGCACACTACAGCGTGCTACCCATCCTGGCAGCCCAGAGCACTCCCGCTGGCACCACTCCGGCTCCCTGTCTGAGTGTGTGCAGTTCCTGCCAGCTCCCTCCTGCACCTGGGGCACCCCACTACCATGCTGCTTCCTGCCAGCATCACTTCTGCACACAGGCTCAGCACTTCCCTAGCCTCTCAGGCCCATGAGGAGCAGGCAGGAGTGAATCCTTGATCTGAAGAGCATACATTCCCCCACACATAGCCTGGCTCCCGAGCCTGTAATCAGCACCCACTCCTGTGGCAGCGAGGCCTCCCGCATCTTTGCCTTCTATTAGGCATCTTGAAAAAATTTTCAATTAAACATGAGAAAAGGCTGCTAAGCATGGTCTCACTCCAGTCAATGAAACTCCTCACCACTGTCAGCCACTGAGCCATCAAGGAACTATGCCTACAGGGACTGACCCACCTCTGTAGATCGCAGGCAGCCCCCTGAAAGCATCCTTATAAGTAACACAGAGAAAGACTTCAGAGACGCCTGCTCTCCCAGAAACATGGCACCTACCTCCACAACGGGGTTGAGGAAGCATCAAAGGGCGTTATCACTCTCAGCACACACACACAAAAAGCCCAGAGAGACAAAACACAGTAGCAGAAATAATGATGCTCATAGAAGAATCAGACATGGATATGACACAGAAATAAATCTTCAGAACGCTGCCTGGAGAAATACAGGAGTTGAGGGAAGCAATGCAGAATAAGGATGCAATAACAGACGAGATGAAGTCCACAATAGAGGGGATGAAGTTCACACACCAAAGAGAAATACAAGTGCTAACGGATGAGGTAGCAGAAACAACCCGCAAGTTTACAGAAGTTATGTTTAGACTTGAGGAGGCAGAAAACTGTATTAGTGATCTCAAAGACACTGAAACAGACATCAGCAAGTGAGAAAGACAGTCAGCTAGGAAAATAAAAGAAGCAGAAGATAACCTGATATCAATGACATGCTATGAAGAGGAATAATATTAAAATAATTGATCTAATGGAGCAGGACACAACATACACGTCAACAGCTAAGATAGCGAAGGAATTTCTGGAAGCAAACTTTTCCACCTTAATGAATGAGAATCAGACACTCATACAGGAAGGAGAGAGGACATCAACTAGACCAAACCCCAAGAAGAACTCACCAAGACATGTAGTAGTAAAAATATCGAACTTCAAGGGAAAAGAGAACATAAAAGAGTAGCAAGAGAAAGGAAGTGTGTTAGACAGGGTTCTCTGGAGAAACAAAACCAGGCCACTAATCATTATATATATATATATATATATATATATTTAGATAGATGGATATATAGGTAACATAAGAAATTAAGAGTTAATTAATCTATAAAGCATTACAAATAGCTAATTGCAACTCACTTCCATGAGACAGCTAGTACACTGGCAGTCCTTCAAGTCTTGAGAGTTGCCACATAGTCCTCCATAAAGCAATTCAGGCTATCCAGCCACAGGCAGCAAACAGCAAGGGAGGTCACCAGCAGTCAGCCAGAGGAGAGGGCCCGACAGTCCCCAGCTCAAGAGATGTACATTTCAGTAGCATGGAGAAGCAGGGCTTGAAGGAACCTCAGGTTACAGTGACACAGTCCACGGGTTAGGTATCCCACAGGTAGTGTAGCTTGCGAATGGAGGCACAGAACAAGCAAGGCAGCCACACCCTGGTCTGATGATCAAAGAGCAAGAGAAGAGGCAAGGCTTGCCGAGCCATTTATCTCTCCACCATTCAACTATTCTCACATGTGTTCATTCACATGTGTTTCCTATCACAGGAAAACAGTCACATACAAGGGAACTAAGGTAAAAATATGCTCAGACCTATCAGCAGAAACCATGAAGAGGAGGAAAGAGTGAAGCAACATCTTCCAAAAGCTGAAAGAAAAAAAATCCCTACCCAAGAATCTTTTACACTGCCAAATTATCCATTAAGATAGATGGGTGATAAGGGACTTCCATGACAAGGAAAAACTTAAAGAATATGCTACAAGACACCCAATCCTGCAGGAGATACTGGCTGACTCACTATGGTCAGATGATCAATGTCTACCAAGCACAAGCAAGACCACCATATATCCTAACTCCTTCCAGAAGTCAATATGCCAACAACAATTACCAAGAAAACAGGACCTCAGAGGGAAAAGAAGACAAGAAAGAATCCCTCCACAGAAACACAGTACACTGTTATGAAGGGAGAGAGGAAAACACTAAAAATCAAGACATGATATGACAGCAATGAATCTACAGATTCTGATAATGACTCTGAATTCTAATGGCCTCAATTCATACATTCAAAGGAAAAGGCTTGAGGACTGGGTCCTAAAACATAACCCAACAATCTGTTGCCTGCAAGAGATACATCTTAAGTGCACCAACAAAAATAAACAGAATATAAGGCTGGCAGAAAGTATACCACGCAAACGGTAACTTAAAAAAAGCAGGGGTGGCAATCCTAAACCCCGATAAAATTTCTCTCAAAGTTCAAACCATAAAAAGAGACAGAGGTCAAGAGCCTCAACAAACCCATAGTGAAAGAAGAAATAGACAGGATTATCAAGAAGTTACCAACCAAAACAAGCCCCTGGACCAGATGGCTTCCCTGAGGAATTCTACTACGCATTCAGGAAAGAGTTCACACTGTTCCTCCACATAGTATTTCAGAGCATAGAAAAGGATGGCAAACTCCCAAACCCATTCTATGAAGCCAGTATAACTTTGATATCCAAACACAGCAAAGACCCCACAGGTATAGAGAACTACAGACTGATGTATCTGATGAACATAGATGCAAAAATCCTTAGCAAAATATTGGCCAATAGAAAATAAAAGTATATAGAATATATCATCCACTATGGCCAGGTAGGTTTCATCCCAGGGATCAGTGATGGTTTAACATACCCAATCCGTCAATATTATACACCACATGGGTAAGAAAAAGTGTAAGGACCACATGATAATATTGATAGATGCAGAAAACGCATTTGACAACATCCAACACCCATTCCTAATTAAGACACTCATGAAGATAGGACTGGAAAGAAAATTCCTCAAGCTAATATAAGCTATCTATGAAAAGCCAACAGCCAACATCAAAGCCAACGGAGAAGGTCCTCACTAACAACATAAAACAGCAAAAGGGCATTAAAGGTATCCAACTGGGAGAGGAGGAGGTGAACCTTTCATATTTGCAGACGACATTATTCTGTACATTGAAAATCCCCAAAGCTCCACAATGTGAGTACTTACAGTGATAGAGGAATATGGAAGAGTGGCGGGATACAAGATCAATAAACAGACGTCTATAGGTTTGCTATCTACATCGGACAGGACCATGAAATAGGAGATCAAGAAGGCAGTACCTTTCCCAATATACAAGAGCAAATTGAAATACCTAGGAATATACTTAATTAAAACAACAACAAAAAAACTTATACAAGGAAATCTACAAGACCCTACTACAAGAAACTAAAAGCGACCTCCACAAATGAAAGACCATCCTATGCTCATGACTTTGAAGGCACAAAATAGTAAAAATGTCAATCTTACCCAAAGCACTTTATAAGTTTAATGCTATTTTGATTCAAATACCCACAACCTTCTTCAAAGAATTGGAAAAACTGATCACCAATTCCATATGGAGAAGGAAGAAGCCCAGAATCAACAAAGAACGCCTCAATAAGAAGGAAAAAGTCGGAGGATTTACTTTACCTGATTTTAACACCTACTACACAGCCAGTGGTCAAACCACGTGGTACTGGCATAATGACAGATACTCACACCAGTGGTAAAGAAAACCCAGAAGTAAAAGCATCAGCATATAGACAACTGATCTTCAATAAGGGCCCCAAAAGCATCAAGTTGGAAACAGATGATCTCTTTAACAGTGCTGCTGGAAAATGTGGATATCCACATGTAGAAATAGGAAACAAGAAGTTTACCTCACCCCATGCACAAGACAAACTCCAGGTGGATCTCAGACCTAGAGGTAAAACCCCAAACCATCAGAACCATCGAGGAAGGAATTGGGAGTAGCCTAAGGTCATTGACCCAGGGAATACTTAGGCTCACCGCAATAGGGAAGGGTACACACACAGGTGAACTGGAAATTGATGAATGGGATTAATAAGAATAAAACATGTGTGTGCCTTGAAAGACTTCACCGAGAGGATCACAAGGCAACCCCAGAGACTGGGAGAGGATTTTTAGTAATGACACATCAGACAAAGGGCTTATTACTAAAATCTACAATACCCTCCTAGGCTGCAAAAAGTGGAAAACAGTTAGCCCCTGAGGAAATGGACAAAAGAACTGAAAAGAAAATTCATTAGGGAGGAGACCTGTTTAGCTATGAGAAATGCAAATTAAAACAACCATGAGATACCATCTAACACTCTTGAGGTTAGCCCAAATCAGAAAATCAGAAAGCAACAAATGTAGGAGGGGCTGTGGTGAAATAGGAACTCTCCTCCACTGCAGGTGGTTGTGTAGATATGTACAGCCACTGTGGAAAGTGATCTGGCGAAATTTAAGGAAAATGGAAATTGATGCACCCTACAACCCAGCCATCCCTCTACTGAGCATATACCCAAAAGAGGTAAGAAATAAAACATGACCAATCATCTGTGCTCCAATGTTTATTGTAGCACAATTCACAATCGCAAAGGGTTAGAAACAACCTAAATTTCCATCGATAGATGAATGGATTAGTAAACACTGTCACATACACACAATGGAGAACTACGCAGCACTAAAGGCACGGACAATCACATGAAACACATCATTTCATGGGAAGAGTTGGAAGGAAGTATGCGAATCGAGATCATCCAATCACAAAAAGGACAAGTATAACACAAGTCCTCTGAGGCAAATATAATCAACACAGTAGAAATAGAAGAAAAGACACTTATCTCACAATATATGGGTCAAAGCACAGGCAGTCCGATGGAGGTCAGACCAAACCCAAGGAGGTACATGTGAATTCAACATGAAGAATGTGACAGCAAGGAGGAGGAGGGGGAACTGGGTTGTGCAGAAACTGAGAAGATGCATGGAGGGAACAGGGCACTAACCCACCCAGGGGGAGAGTACTGGTTGCGTCTCCACAGAATTGGAGTGTGCATACAGTCCCCACCACGGTGCACCAAACCAGGAGGGCAATGTAACAACATGGAAGATTGCATGAAAAGACTGGACTACAGGGGTGGCCCCAACCAGAGCCAGTCTGGAAGTGTGTGCAGCAAAGAACACTAGACCGTCAAGTGGGGGAAAGAGACCTACTTACCATGGCCACACAGAAGTAAACCAAGACAGAAAAAGACAAAAGGACAGATAGTCTAGATTCAGTATAGCCACACCAAGCTCGCATGGAGTTGCTAAGGCACAGAAAGGACTGTGGGACTTCCAAAAACTCAAGACCTGTTGTCCCTAACTGGAGCATACAGTGACAGAGGACAATAATGGGGACAAATGGTGAGGAGACACTGTGGACTGAATCCCCCTCAGTGGAAAAAAACAGGAATGGAGCATAAGAGACTGGAAATTGGAGTAAAGGCAATCCACAGAGCCCTTGAGGAAACCCAAGAATGGACTTCAGGCTAGGAGGGGCAGCCCCCGAATCTCCCCCAGAACCAAGGGGAGGGACTCATTGGGACCAGCGGACAGACCTGTATCTATATAGGGTTTTTTGTTTGTTTGTTTTCTCTCCTTTTCTTTTTTTCAACTTTGTTTTCTTATTGTTTGGACTAGGACATTGCTGGTTTGCCTACTTATATGGGACGGACATGGGAGGGAAGCTGGGGGAGAAAGCAATGGGACCAATGGCCCTGGAGGGTCTAGGGCAGTGGTTCTCAACCTTCCTTATGCTGGGACCCTTTAATACAGTTCCTCATGTTGTGGTGACTCCCCAACCATAAAATTATGTCCGTTGCTACTTGAGAACTGTAATTTTGCTACTGTTATGAATAAGGCAACACCTGTGAAAGGTCCGTACGATTTCCAAAGGGGTTGCAACCCACAGGATGAGAATCACTGGTCTAGGGGGGAAAAGGAGGTGGGGAGAAGAGTGTAGTTAGCAGACAGCTTCATGGACAGGAGAACAACTAGGGAATGGAAACTAACATTTAGGAGGGTGTAGAGATCCTGTGGGTATTAGAACAACATCAATCTAATGGAGAGGAAGTACTAAGAGGTGGAAGAAGGGGGAAAGTGATGGGACAGGAGGAGGCAAAGGTAAACAGAGGTAAGCTCCAGGAAGCAAAGATATATCTAGGGGTATTAAAAGAGGTGTGTACTTATATAAATACATTAATCCATAAAAATAGAGGTATTGGCCTATGTAAATATATTTATAAGGCAATACACTGAGGCTGCAGCTAGGCCTTGGGCCTCAGCTCATAATTTCCCTCAATACAAGAAAAATTTGTTCTAACAAATTGGCAATTTGTGATGCTCATCCCCACTCCCCATGCCCCGCACGATCTCTGAACACAAAATGGGTGCATAAGCAGATGTGGTGAAGACAGAGGATGGTGCCCAGCTATTAAAAGATATAGCATCTGGGGTCTTAAAAGCTTGAAGTTAAACAAGCAGCCATCCAACAGTGAAGCAACAAGTCATTCACAACAAACAAAAATGCATTGGTGAGAAAGCACAAAAGGACAAGTATAACATGAGTCTGCTGAGGTAAGTTTATATATATAGATAAATTACATAATAATTTATATATATATTTATATATATAAATTTTGTGCTGAGGTAATTTATATATAAATATATATAGATATATAAATTACCTCAGTGCAAAAGGGGCACAGGGAAAAAGTTACTGTATACAAGCACTCCAGGGGTGAGGTCCAGGTAGTATGGCAGGGGCCAGACCAAATCCAGGGGTACATATGGAAGTCAACTAAAAAAGGGGATGGAGGGAAGAAAGGGGAGAGAAAAAAAAAGATCTGTGATGGGGGAATAGGGCAATGACCTACCTAAGGGAAGGGTATTGTTTGTGTCTCCACAGGTAAAGAGGGACCAAATATAAAGCCCGTGCCAGATGAATGTAGTGTGACGGCAAGGAGTGGGATGCCAGTGGAGGGACCTGAGGGCTCGGCCCCCATACCAGCTATGTGGATTACTACCCGGCATCCCAGAAGAATCTACTTGAGAGGACGGCATTGAAGTTGCAGCGAGGGGAGACGGGCATGTCTTATCAGAGCAAATGGTAGCAAATGAAGGGGGAGGAAGAGAGAGTGGAACACATCCTGGCCCATCAGGCCTGGAGGACGATATCCCCGCTCTGATCAGCCAATGGACAGAGTGGACAGTATGCCTGACCCCACTATGAAACACGCCATCCCTTGATGGCCCAGGGCCCTAAGGGAGACAACACTGGAGACTCAGAGTCGGGACTGGCCCAGACTGACCCTGTGATACTGAGACAAACCACTGAAAGCGTGCGGCAGAGCAACCATGACAGTAGAACAGGGAGCCCTTGAGGGAGTACAAAGGACAGACTCTGGGGCCAAAGCACAGTACCCCATTGGACCTGACTGAAGGACACTCCTGAAGATAAAAAATCATACCTTGATCTATTTACAGTTTCTTTCTTCTAATTTTTTTTCCTTTTAATTAGCTTATTCTTCTATGGGTAATTGGTTTCCTTTTTTGTTGTCATTGCTGTGTTCTCACTCATTGCCTATTTTGCTATGACTTGATTTTTGGTGCATATTATTATCTCTACAGATCTATCTATATAAGATAGGCTGCATGAATAGTCTGGAGGAGAAAACAAAGGGACCAATGGTTCCTGGGGGACACAGGAGAGGGGGAAGAAGGGGTAAAGAGGTGGTACTGACCAACCAGGGACAGGGGAGTAACAAGTGATCCAAAATCAGTGGCAAGGAGGTTGTGAGAGGCCTTGCAGGGATTCATCAAGGGCAAGGTAACAGAGAGAAATTAATGAAACCCAAATGAAGGCTGAGCATGCTTAGTGAGACAATAGGAAAGAAAAAGGAATTAGAGGAAAGATCAAGGTGACAAAGGGGATTTATAGCGGTCTAAGGACTGGAATGTTCATATGCAAATATATTTATGTAAGAGTGTGGGGAAACAGATCTATGTGCATATATTTATAGGTTTAATATTAAGGTAGCAGATGGACATTGGGCCTCCACTCAAGCACTTACTCAATGCAAGCACACATTGTTCTATTAAATTGGCATTCCAAGATGCACACCTTCTGACATGGTTGCTGAAAAAAAATGTGTGCATAAGCAAATGTGGTGAAAAAAGCTGACAGTGCCGGCCTATCAAAAGATTTAGCGTCTGGGGTTTTAAAGGCTTCAAGATAAACAAGAGGCCATCTAGGTCAGAAAAAGCAAAACCCACATGGAAGAAGCACACCAGCCCGTGTGACCACGAGCTCTCAAAGGGATCAGGTATCAAGCATCAAAGAACTAAAAATCATATCAGTGGGTGCCCACCTTCCTGATATGATCAATGAAGACAAACGTGTACATAAGCAAATGTGGCGAATAAACGTGATGGTGCCCGGCTATCAAAAGATATAGTGGTTGGGGTCTTAAAGACTCAAAGATAAACAAGTGGCCATCTAGTTCAGAAGTAACAAAGCCCACATGGAAGAAACACACCAGCCTGTGTGACCACAAGCTGTCGAAAGGATCAGGCAAAAGATAGAGCATCTGGGGTCTTGAAGGCTTGAAGTTAAACAAGCGGCCATCTATCTGAGAAGCATCAAAGCCCACAGGGAAGAAACACACCAGCCTGTGTGACCACGAGCTGTCGAAGGGATCAGGTATCAAGCATCAAAGAACAAAATATCATATAATTGTAAATATGGGTGAGTGCAGAGTGGAGACTCAAAGCCCATCGGTAGCCAAGTGGACACCCCCCTTAATGAAGGATTGTGGGGTAGAGATGAGCCAGTCAGGGTGGAGGGTAGCAGTGATGAAACATTACTTTCTTCTAGTTCTTATATGCTTTCTCCCCTCCCCCCCTCAACCCCACTGTCATGATCCAAATTTTGCCTTACAAATCTGGCTAGACCAGAGGATGTACATTGGTACAGATAGCAAATGGAAACACAGGGAATCCAGCACAGATGACTCCTTCAGGACCAGTGGTGAGAGTGGCGATGTCTGGGGGTGGAGGGAATGTGAGGTAGAAAGGGGGAACTGATTACTAGAATCTACGTATGGCCTCCTCCCTGGGGGATGGACGGCAGAGAAGAAGGCGGGGGGAGATGTCGGACAGTGTAACATATGACAAAATAGTAATAATTTATGAGTTATGAAGGGTTCACGAGGTAAGGGGGAATGAGGAGGGAGGAGCGGGTTAGCAGCCGATATGAAGGGCTCAAGTGGAAGGCAAATGTTTTGAGAATGATGATGGCAACAAATGTACACATGTGCTTGACACAATAGATGTATGTGTGGACTGTGATAAGAATTGTACAAGCCCCCAATAAAAATGATTTTAAAAAATGCATTGGTGAAAATGAGGAGGGTTGGAGAGGAGACTCAAAGCCCACCTGTTCACATGGGACATCTGCCCACAGATGGGTCTCAGGGAGGGGATTGGTCAATCAGGGTGAAGTAGAGCACCGATGGATCATGCAGTATAATCCCTTGAGGTCTCCTCATGCCTACAATCATGACCCCAGTGATTCTCCCACTCCGGACTAGATGGGAGCATGTACATAGGTATAGGCAAGAGATAAAACTCACGACACATGTAACCAAGGAACAAGAATAGGAATATCAATATCAAAAGGGGAAGGGGGAAGGTGGAGATAGGTGGGGAGGGAGGGGCACCAATCGCAATGGGTGGCATGTAACCACACACCCCAGCCAGGGGGAAGAACAACAGAAACCAGAGAGGAAGGGAGACTGCGATCAGTGTGAGATATGAAAATCTTAACAATCTATCAAGGGGCAACGAAGGTGATGGGGAGAGGAAAAAAGGAGCTGAACCCAAGGGCTCAATGGAAAGTAAATGTCTAGAAAAAAACAAAAACGATGGCAATATATGTATTAAAATGTCTGATACAATTGATGTATGGAGTGTAACAAGATTTGTAAGAGCCCCAAAAGAATGATCTAAATTTAAATAAATAAACAAAATTATAAATTTGAGTTAGATGGTTAAAATCTTGTCATTTGTTCTCTCTTTGGATGTACATGGAGCTTTATCAGGGTTTTAATATTTTGTGGGGTTTAAAATTTTTGTTTGTTTCCAGATTGAGGGTTATCTCTGTTGTATTTTGCTCTTGCTGGTAGCATTCTTGACACTCTGTTATGTATCTTTCTATGTTTTTTTGTATATGAAACCCAGGTTGGGTGAATCTATAGAAACTACATTGAGACTAGATATTAGATGAATAACTAGAATAAGGGTTACTGGGGGCTATGGTGGGGGAGGGAGAGGTAAATAGGGATCCAATATCAAAGAATACAAGAAGGAAGAAAATGCTTTGAAAATGATTGGGGTAGAGGTTGTACAGCACTGCTTGATATGACTGAACTATTGAATAGTGTGATGGCTGCATTTTGTCCTAATAAAATGATTTTGAAAAAGATAAAGACAAAAAGTTTATGGAAATTGAAAGATAAAATATACAGATTTTATTTCCTAAAATAAAAAAGAACCAATGATACTGATGGAAGAATCCAAGCTTCACTGAAGGCATTAGCCAAAAACAAAGCTCCAGGAATTGACAAAATAACTATTGAAATATTTCAACTTGCTCATGTAGCACTGGTAGCACTGACTTATCTCTGCCAAGAAATTTGGGAGATAGATGGATTCAGAAGAGTATATAGAACAATGCTTATCATTGCAGATGTCAGGTGGATCTTGGTAGAAAGTAGAGAATGCCAGTAAGATATTTTACTTATGTTTTATTGACTATGGAAAGACATTTGACCGTGTGGATTTCTATAACATTTAATTTTTCATATGTGGAATTTTTGCATAGATCAAGAGAGAGTTGTGTGAACAGAAAAAAAAGGGAATAGTAAAACAAACTCGTTGGCATCAAGTCAATATTGACTCACAGTAACCCAATGTACACAGAATGAAACACTGCTGGGTCCTTCAAAATCCTCAAAATTGTTCCTATGCTGGAACCCATCATTGCAGCCACTGTGTCCATTCATCTCATTGAGGGTCTCCTTCGTTTTAGCTGCCCCTCCACTGTAGCATGATGTCCTTCTCTTGGGACTGGTCTCTTCTGACAACATGTCCAAAGTATATAAGATGAAGTCTTACCATCCTTGCCTCTAAGGAGCACCTGGTTATACTTCTTTCAAGACATATTGGTTTGTCCTTTCAGCAGTCCATGGTTTAGAATCAGGGGAGTTGTTGTATCCCCACACCATATTGATTCAAGTGTTATCCTGAGTGAATAATCTGAGAAAGTGGACTATATAAAAAAAAAGGGCATGGCATCAGGATTGGAGGAATGCTTATTAACAGCATGTGATATACAGACGATACAACTTGGTTTGCTGAAAGCAAGTAAGATTGAAGTACTTGCTGATGAAGATCAAGACCTTTAATATTGATTATAAGATCAGCCTTCAATATAGATTACCACTTAATGTAAAAAACAAACTAACTAAAATCCTCACAACAGGCCAATAGATATCATCATGATGAATGGAAAAAGATGGAAATTGTCAGATTTCATTTTGTTTGTATCCACAGTCAATGTTTATGGAAGCAGCAGTCAAGAGATCACACAATACAATGTACTGGGTAAATCTGTTGCACAAGACCTCTTTAAAATGTGCACCTGACTCATACCATGGTATTTTCATTCATCTCTTATGAAAGTTGGACATTGAATAAGGAAGATTAAAGAAGAATTTTAAATATAGTGCTGGCAAAGAATATTGAAATTACCATTAACTCCCCAAAGAACAAACAAGTCTGTCTCAGAAGAAGTACAGTCACAATGCTCCTTAGAAGCAAGGACTTTTTCTCACATACTTTGGACATGCTTTCAGGAGAGACTAGTTCCTTGAAAAAGACACCATGATTGGTAAAATACAGGGTCATTGAAAAAAGAGGAAGACTCTCAAAGATGGATTGGCACAGTGGTTGCAACAATGGACTCAAATATATCAACAATTGTGAGGATGGCATAGCACTGGGCAGTGTTCTGTTCTGTTGTACATAGGGTCACTAAGGGACAGAACCAACTGTATGGCATCTAACAACAACCAACATCCTAGAAATCATCACTCAGTTGAACACAGGAATGCTGAACTATCCTTGTATCCCGATCTCCAACATCAGCAGTCCTCTGAATGGAACCAAACAAAAACCAAACACTACAATTAAGTTGATTCAAGCTCATAGACTCCTATAAGACAGTAGAACTGCTTCATGTGGGTTTCTGACTTTGTAACTCTTTACAAGTATAGAATGCCTTATCTTTCTCTTGCTAAGCAGCTGGTAGTTTCAAATGGTTTACCTTGTGGTTAGCAGCTCAGTGCATCACTGGGGCTCATAATGAAACAATCAACATTCAACTTTGGGTCTTTTGTTTTCTTTACTCTTTGTACACTTTGTTCCCTCTGTGACTCAAATAGCTCCAGATCTTGTTTTCCTCACATCCTGTGGTCATAGACCTTTTTTTTGTGAAATGGAAAATGGAGAGTATATATCATTCTGGAAACTACAAGTATAATTTAAATTCTTTAGTTATTTTCACTGTGCATGTCAGAGGTGAGGAAATTGAGACACAAAGAGAAAAGGACTAACTTGAAGTTGTGAGAGCTAGTACTATAACCTCCATTTGTGTCCAGCATACAACCAAAATGAGCTTTACAAATAATCTTTTTAAAATTCCTTGATAAAGGAAACTGAGACCAAAGGAGGGAAGGTGTTTGCTGAAACTCTTGCAGCCAGGTACTGGTAGTTAGAATTTAAACTTGAATTTTCTAAAATAGTTCTGCTATTTTGACAATAAGAGTAAGAAATAGTCAATAACTTCGTTCAGCTATAATTTATTTGCTTACTCTGTGCTCATCTGCAATTCCCAACACAAAACCAAGCATTGTCATTTTGTAGTATTTAAGCCTCCCTTTTACATAATCCTCAAATTCATCACCTCAGTAAACACCCCAACCTTTGAGACAATATGAACCACATGGTGTTTCAACAGTGAAATTAACTACTCCAGGAACTTTCCTGATGCATTTAAGCTAGTGTGATTCTGGCCATTTGAGGGAGAGAAACCCAAAATCCTATTGTTTGTGTTAACTTCCCTGAACACCCAGTGAAGTTTCCTACAACATCTTAACCACTGACTTTCTCTATCAGTGGTCTAAAAATTTCCTATGCCCAGCTAAAAGACGCTTTTAGAACAGGAAGGCAGGTGAGGTAGAGTTCAGAAAGAGGGTGGTGGTGGTGGTATTACCTTTATTAGAGAAGCACTTCCATATTAATGTCAGTAGCCTAGTTATGCTGAGTTGTATACTCCAGTCTGAGCTTCTCAGCGCCTGCTCAATCAGTAACCTGGATTACAGGGCTTTGGTTAGAAATTAAGTCCAGGGCTCCAGTTTGGTAGGACTTACTATAATGAAATGAGGGAGCTAGAGAGAGAACAGAGTTCTCTCTTCCCAAAATACTACTACTACTACTACTACTACTACTACTACTACTACTACTACTACTACTACTACTACTACTACTACTATGTCTTGTTCAGGGTTGGTAGAGTATAAAGCATGGGATGGTTCTTTGACTGTATCCAGGTGTTTTCCAAATACTGGATAGGATTTCAGGAGAAATTCCAAGGGCGTGAACTGCATTTCTGTTACCAAATCTTGCTAAAAGCCCTAGTGAAACACTATTAAGTGCTGTTAACCAAAAGGTTGGTCATCTGTTTCAGTAAAGATAAAAGTTTAGTAAAACCTATGGGATGTCCTACTCTGCCACATAGTGTCACTATGAGTTGCTTGCCAGCTGATCTCAGCTGAGAAGGGGAAGCTAATTCTCTATTCTAGTGACTAGAAAAAGCCATAGGATGAAGCTGGGAATCCCACTTGAAACAATGGAGTCCTTTGAAAAGGTTAATAGGTACTAGAAGAGGCCACATCTCCATAATTTCCCCTCTTTGTTGTGGCACATAGTTATCAGCTCAGCCTATTATTCTGATGTCAAGACTGCTTTATAATAGAAAATTTTTAAATTAGCAATAAAAAGAACTTTCTATATGCCAAACCCAATATTTCTTCATATAAAGCTCTAAAGTATCTTGGGAGATGGTATAATTTGATTCTCTATATTTTACAACTAAAGAAAGCCACAGGAAAGAATTAATTAGTTCATGTGGGGAATGTTACTGTATTAGCCTATACACGTAACAGTGTATGCATAGGGGAAAACTACATAGTTTTTTTAAAGGAAGAAGGGGATTCAACAGCTATTGAGTTTCTACTGTTTAACAGTCACTGATACTTTCTACTTTTTAAATATATGTTAACACTGCATTGCTTCAATTTTCCATCTGAGGCGACCAGCTTGAAGGTAGCCTGCATTAACAAAGGTAAACAATCTGAGAACTCAGAATATTTTGAGGTCGGTAATAAATTAAAAATTTAATAAAATATATGTCTAAAAATTACAGGCAAAAATATAGGTGAAATTGGAGTATAGTTTATTTAAAGTCCAAGTACATCTTTTCTGCAAAAAGAACTGGCTAGAGTCAAATGATCTAGGATCCAACTCCACTTTCTCTGGAAGTTAGTTGTGTGGCTTTGACTCAGCCCCTTATTATCTCTGGGCTTAATTTGTAATGAGGACTTTAAATTAAATGAGTCCTCCCAACTCTGTCAATTTTTATATCTATAACTCCACAGAGAAGGCATAGTCTAGATCAGTGGTTCTCAACCTTCCTAATGCTGTGCCCCTTTAATACAGTTCCTCATATTGTTGTGACCCCCAACCATAAAATTATTTTTGTTGCCACTTCATAACTGCAATTTTAATACAGGTTGAAAACCGCTGCTCTAGATGTTGTGAGTTAAAGGGAAAGATGTTCAAGGATGTAAAGTATAAGGAGAAAAGAGTGGATGATAATCTCCAGAGAAAAGGTTGAGAGTCAATACCTCATCAGAAATAATATCAGTTAACCACCATGGACAGGGATAGAAGGGGAGTAGATAATATGGCAATTCTACTGCCTAATAGTCTTACTTTTTGATGAAGCGATGTTGCCTGGGAAGAGATACTGTTCTTCAAGCAGGCCTGACGCATTGTCTTCTGACTTTAAGCATTTGAAGCAGTATCCAGGGAGGAGGACTTCCAGAAGAATGAGTTGGTAGGGCAAAGTCTGAGTCATTAACCACTAGATATGATTAAGCGTGTCCAGATACTTGTGAACTATAATCTGACTCAAGCCAAATGGAAATGCTAATGTAGAGAAGGGAGGAGTCGCCAGCCTTAGTTCTCTCAGAAATGCCTAGTGATCAAGTGTATGACAGCCCAGAGGTTTATTTCCTTCTTCCCACACCCAGAACAGATATGGACTTTGGAACTGTAGAGAAGGAAGTTGGGCGGGAGGGGGAGGGGAACTTATTAAGTTAGGATCCAAGTCCAAATGTTCTAAAGCATTTATGACAGGGAGGGGTAGGATGGAGACCTCTGCTCAGTCTCATAAAAGACTATACAAAGTAAATTGTATAGCCTGTCTGATAGTTAAGGATATAGGACTAAGTTTCTGTATTTGTATTCCCTGAGAATTGTCACAGAGAGGATGTATCAAACATCTGAGTGCCCACTCTGAAGATGAGACAATATTATGATTATACAACTTGACCTGATAGATATTTTTAGAGTTCTCCACCCAAATACAACTAATTCACAACCTTTTCAAGCCCACATGGCACATACTCAAATGCTGGGACACAAGTTGAGTCTGTGTAAATTCAAGCACATAGAGATCATACAGACTTCTCTCTCAGACCACTATGCCATAAGTCTGGAAATAACAAAAAGGATGACTGGGAAAACAATTGGAGGATGAATAACTCTGTATTGTAAAAGGAGTGTGTACTGTCCCAGGTCAGAGATGAAATCAGGAAGTTTCTAGACACCAAGGAGAATGATAATACGATGTACCCAAATCTTTGAGACACAGCAAAGGTAATTATCAGCGGAAACTTGATAGCAATACATACACACATGAAAAAGGAAGAGAAACACATGGTTGATATTCTGACACAGTACTTATAGCAATTAAAGCAGAGTCAACAGGACAATCCTATTAATACCAAAAAGAAATAAAAAAATAAACATGAGGTCTGTGATATAGGAGAGGGAAAACAAGAAAACTATGGGAAAAATGCAGTTAAAAGTTGGCTCTTTTAAAGGATTACCAGAATTGCCAGACTGCTGACAAACTTAACCAAAGAAAGGAAGGAACAAATTTCAATAGCAAGTTTGAGGGATGAAAGAGCAGACATTGCAACAGGCCATAATGGAGTCAAAAGGATAATTACACAGTACTACAGAGGCCTGTACTCTAATGAATTCAACAACTTGAAAGACATGGACAAATACTTGGAAAAACAATCCCTCCCTAGACTTTCCTAGATGGACGTCAAGAATCACAAGAGGCCCATAGGAATGGAAGAAACAGACAAGGTTTTCAAGGTATTACCAACAAAAACATCCCCTGAACCAGATGGCTTCACAGGAGAATTCTACCAAGCCTTCAGGGAAGAACTGGCCAATCCTACACAAAATATTCCTGAACATAGAAAAGACGGCAAACTCGCAAACTCTTTCTATGTAGCTAGTATAACTCTGATGCATACACCAGGCAAGGATCCCACAAGAATCGAGAAATACAAAACAATATCCCTAATGAACACTGATGCAAAAAATTCTTAACAAAATACAAAAGTATGGAAAACAAATAATTCACCATGACCAACTTGTATTCATACTAGGGATGGAGGGATGGTTCAACTTACAAAATACCACTAGTATCATTCTCCACATTGACATGAAAAATGATAAGAATCATATGACAATATCGATAGATGTGGGCAAAAGCATTTGACAACATCCAACAACAATTCTGATTAAGTCACTCAAAAGGTAGGAATACAAGGAAAATTCCTCAATATAATACAAGCTATATATGAAAAATCAACAGCCAATGTGGTAGTCAATGGAGAAAAGACTAAAATAATATCTCTGGAAAAGGGGAATAGACAATGAAGCCCCTGTCCCCATTCTTATTTAACATCGTACTGGAGATCCTAGATAACACCATAACGCAAAGAAAATAAACAAAGGTATTTGCCTGGGAAAGGAAGAGGGAAAATATTGTTATTCGCAGATGATATGATTCTATATATGGAAAATCCCAAAAGCTCCACGAGGGGAGTACTGGAGGCAATAGAGGAATATGGCAGAGTGGCAGGATACAAGATCAACAAACAAAAGTGTATCAGACTGCTATACATATAGGGAAACACCACAGAAGAAGGGATCAAAAAGGAAGTACGATTCACAATAGCCAAGCACAAATTGAAATGTTTAGGGATATACCTGACTAAAAACACAAAAGATTTATAGGAGTAAAACTACGGAACATTATTACAAGAAATCAAGGGTCATCTCAACAAATGGAAGAATATCCTATGATCGTGGATAGGAAGACTCAGTATACTAAAGATGTCAGTTCTGCCTAAGTTATATAAGTTTAATGCCATCCTGATGCAAATAGCATTATCTTTCTTCAAAGAATTGGAAAAACTGATTAGCAACTTCATATGGAGAGGGAAGAAGCCGAGAATTAGCAGAGAATTGTTCAAGGATAAGAACAGAGTGTTTTGATACAGTAGCTTTTTCCCAATGCCCCTTTTGCATTTACCTTTCTGTTCTTTTATATATATATACTTAACCTCAGTGGACTCTTGTCCTTTTGTGCTTGGCTTACTTGATTTAGCATAATTTCCTCCAGTTCTTCCCATGCAGCGATATGCTTCATGTGTTCATCACTGCTGTTTAGCGATGCATTGTATCTATGTACCACAGATTTTTAATCCATTCTTCTGTTGACGGAAATTTGGGTTGTTTCCAACTCCTTGCGATTGTGAACTGTGCTGCAATGAACATTGGAGCACAGATGTCTGGCCAAGATTTGTTTCTTGCCACTTCTGGGTATATGCCCAGTAGGAGGCTTGCTGGGTAGTATGGTAGCTCAATTTCCATCTGTTTAAGAAATCGCCAAATCGATTTCCATAGTGGCTGTACATACCTACGGTCCGCCAGCAGTGGATGAGAGTTTCTATCTCACCACAGCCCCTCCAACACTTGTTGCTTTCTGATTTTTTTTTGAATTGGGCTATCTTTGAGGGTGTTAGGTGGTATCTCATAGTTGTTTTAATTTGCATTTCTCTTATGGCTAATGATCAGAAACATTTTCTCATATGTTTATTGACCATTTGGAATTCAGATTCTGTGAAACTTCTGTTCAGGTCCTTTGCCCACCTCTTCAGTGGCAATTAGTTTTTCTCTTACTGTAAGCTTTCAAAGTATTGTAGATTTTAGTAATAAGGTCTTTGTCTGATGTATCATTGCTTAAGATGTTTTCCCAGTCGGTGGACTCTCTTATTACTCTCTTGGTTAATTATTTAGATGTACACAGGTGTCTTATCTTTAGTATAGCCCACTTGTCTATTTGTGACTCCTCTATATTTGTATCCTTCCCTATTTCTGATAGGCTACGTATTCCCTGTGCCAGGGTTCTCTGGTTGGTCCCAGTTCCCTCCTTAATGTCCCTAATTGTTTGGGATTTTATCTCAAGGTCTGTGATCCAGCTTGAGTTTATTCTTGTGCATGGAGTGAGGTAAGGGTCTTGCTTCATTTCTCTGCAGGTAGATACCCATTTTTTAGAGCATCCATCAAGTTGTCTTTTAAAAAGTTCAGGGGAAAACCAATTATCTATTAATTCCATTTTCCATGAACTTTTTGTATCTTTCTTATGTGTTGCAGCATGACTGGGCTGATTCCCCATAGTTTGGCAGTTCTGTAATGCTATAACTTTGCAATTATATAATGATGTAACTCTCCTCCATTATGTATTCTGATATGATAAGCCATTCAAGAATAAGAGGATTGAGTAGGATATAATATCACAATTTAATTCCCCACCCTTATCAGATGTAAGAAGTGTTTTTCTGCGGTGTGATCTGAAGTATCCTTTATCTTAGAAGAAATAAAAGGTGAGAGAAATGAATATATAAATTTTTCTGCAATTAAACCATCATATTTTGGTCTGCAGCATAATATTAAATATCTCTTCCACTTTGTCACATAGGCTACTAAAATGCTCAAGACTCAATAAAATTAATGACTTTCCCTCTTCAACTATATTCTAAAGATTCTAAGTATCCTTTTGATTTCATTGATGACCCATGGATTTGCAATTTTAATATTATTTAATTTCTGTAAATTTATTAACTTGCCTTATTCTTTTTATTATTGACTGGTGGCTTCATCCTATTATTGTAAGATTAGATGCTTTATATGGTTTCAATCTTTTTAAAGTTACTGAAGTTTACTTTGTGTCTGAAAATACTCTACACCCAACATATATTCAATGAAATAGAGAGTGTACCTTGCTACTGTTGAGTGATGTGTTCTCCTAGGTCTGAAAGATTAATATTCTGCAGGTCTTCTGTTTCTTTATTCCCTTTTTAAACTTTTCCATCCATCATCAAAAAGTGGTGCATATAATATCCTTCTCTGTCTCTTAATAAATTTTGACTTACAACTTATTGTCATATATTAACATTTCCAGGTCTGTTCACTTTGTATAACTGGTTACTTGTTATATCAAGCATCTCCCTCCCAACTTTAATGTTTGTATGTACCTGTGCTTAAGGTATGTCCCTTGTCATAAAGAGATGCCATATTTGTAGTTCAGTCTATCACTGTTTCTTGACTAGAATATTTACTCCATTTATATTCATCACAATTAATTATCAGTAGAGAATAATTTACTTCTGAGAGTTTGTTAAACCTTCCCCCACCTCCTTCTCCTGGTGAGGTTGATGGCTTCTTTGTTCTCTGCCTTCAAAGCTGGGTTCTTTTTAGGATTATATATTTCCTTTGTTATTATTATTTTGATAATTTTTAAAACCAAATAATTTAGATTCCTTTTAACACCCGAAATTCTTTCTATACCAATCATATACATTTTATTTTGCTATTGTCAATTACAATTGTGTAGGCCAGATTCTCCATCTCATTGTAAATTTATGTTATTATATGCATTCAGGTGGTTGCTTAGTGTCAACACTTTGGATTGTTGGGCTGGGATCATGTTCTTTTTCTAGGGAATTCCTTTTGATATTTTTTGCATGGCTGGTCTGGTGGCTACAAATTCCCTTAATTTCCATTTATTTTGAGAAATCCTAATTTCACCCTCACTTTTGCATAATACTTTTGCTGGATATATTATTTCTAGTTGAAAGTTATTTTCTCTCAAGACTTTTTTTAAACCCCATTGCCTTCTTGACTACATAGCTACTGATGAGAAATAACCAATTAATCTTATTGATACACCTTTGTAAGTGATATTTCCCTTATCTTGGGTTCCTCTCAAAAATCTTTATCTTTGTACTTGATGAGTTCAGTGATGTTATGTCTTGGGGTGTTTCTCTTAGTGTTTATACTACATGGATTAGTTGAGCAGAGTGGATGATAAGTTCATATTCCATAACTGGGAAACTTTCAGCAGTCATATCTTCAAAAATAGCTTATGGAATTCCTTTCTTCTCTTCTCTTTCTGAAATTCTTATTATGTGGATATTGTTTCTCTTCATGTTGTCCAACAGAAGTCTTATACCCTATTCATTTTTTCCCACTTGGTCTTCAAACTGAGTAATATCAGTGTCTTTGTCTTCTAATTCATGATTCTCCTTTCCATGGTTTCCATTCTACTTCCATATTCTTCTAAGGAGTTTTGAGTTTCTGTTATTTTATTATTAAGCTTAGGAGTTCTTAGTTGTTTTTTTATTTAAGGTTGACATCTCCTTACTAAATTTCTTGTTTTGCTCTTATATTGTTTTACAAAATTTTATTTTTTTTCAGTGTTTTCCTTTGTCATATCAAGAAACCTTAATATTAGTTTTGGGATGTCTTTGTCAAGAATTTCATGGCAATAAGTACCTGAAATATTCAAAAAACATCCTGAAGATTCACAAACTTCCACATCCTTTCCAATTCATTCCAAAAACTCTTTTCCTCTTTCCCCTCATCAGTGCTTAGTGAAGAGAATGTGTTCTGAGAGACTACTTCACACTCTGAAGGAATATAGAAGTTAACCAACTTTACAACAAACAAAACACAGAGTACAAGAACCTAGGAATAGAATGGAAGGAAAGGAAACATTGAATCCGTGAACTCAAAGAGAATTATGAAGACTACACCCAATGAGAGAAAGAATCCTACAAAAAAGCAAATGAGTACAAAGAGAACCTATGAATAATGTGAAACATCATCAAGAGAAAAAACCTGATGATAATAGCAAAATTCAAATATGATGAAGGGGAAAGTATCAGAGCTTAAATTGTGAACACTTAATGTGTAGAAGGTTAATGAGGACAGAGGAAACCTCAAATCCAGAGTATCTAGTCAGATTAAGCCTTTGGTAGATCCCCTCTGGTCTCAGAAAAGGGACACGAACAGCTTTAGCCCAAGCCCGAGATAATTGTAAACTAGATTATGGTGGATCAAACCATGTTATGATACTTGGTCATTTAATCTCCTTCTTAACCCAACCTGAATTTGCTATAGGCTTAAATAATTCTTACTTGTTCCATGACAGAAATTGCTTCTCTGGTTTGTTAATGTTGCTAGTGGCATTTTCATCCTTACTCTTTATTTTATTTTATTCTTTTTGTTCTTATTTTTATTTTTCTGCTTACTTATGCTTTTATTTTTATTGTTTATGTTAGGTTTTCCAGTTTATGAAGCACAGAAGGAGTTGGTGCATAGAGACAATAATTGATGTAATGGTTTATCAGGGATGGAAAGAGTGGTGAGGAAGGTGTGGGGAATTGGGGAACAAATAATGAATGCAGGAGGGTGGGGAGGAGCACTAGAATTGATTGTGATAATATATGCATAACTTTGTAAAAGCAACTTAATTATGGAAAGATATCATGTTTGAATTCTATATAATAAATCTTAAAATTTTTTAATCATTCTATTGGGAGCTCTTACAGATATTATAACATTCCATAGTTCGATCATATCAAGCAGTGTTGTACAATTGCTACCACGATCAGATTCAAAACATATTCTTTCTTCTTGAAATTCTTGATATCAGCACCCCTTTTTATCCCTGCCTTCCCTACCCTACCATACAGGAACCCTTATTTTATATTTTTAATTTTTTTGCCATACCTTATACAATTCAATAAATCCATTCACATACAGTTCTGTTGTTCAAGCCAATCAAGTGGGGTTATATCAATTCTATCAACTCCCTATTTCCCCTACCCCCCGCAACCCACTTTCCCATACTCTCAGGGAACTATTACTCCTGTTACTATTTTGTAAGGGTTATCTATCTTGGCATTCATGTACCGAATGATCTTTGTGGTAGATACATAATCTGTTGTCAATTTGAGTATGAAGAGTGAAGGGGTGGAGTTTAGCCTGTCAATCAGGTCCAAGTTTGATGACCTCATTTGGAGATGCTAAGGAAATAAATAGCTCCTGGAGATGGGACATATGATTACTCCCTGGGAGACATTGCAGCTAACAAGACACATGGAGCTACGTTATTGCCTTGAGCTGGAGGAGCCACTTGGTGACCCCTGCCAATGCTGAGATGCTCACAATGCCACTGGACCCACAAGACTTCCCACCCACTGGCTTGTGATTTTCCCGCATTCATTGTTATTGAATGTGTTTCGTGAGTCTGAAGAGGACTTATAGATTGGTATCTGACATATGGGCTAGTACTAGATTTATGGACATGATCTGGACGGGGCCAGGATGTTTTCTCAAAATTCAATTGCTCATGTATATAAAACTCTTTCTTATACACATATGAGTGTCTATTAATTTGTTTCTCTAGTCTACGCAGACTAACATAATCTTAAATACACAAATGAACATACATAAATCTAACATGAGATAAAATAAATAAATCCATAATAGTAAGGGGAGGAAATATTTAAGATCTAGAAGATCGTTATGTGATTCATCCGTGCAATTTTCACCCTAGATTTATCATCCTTTCTGATTAGCCCTTCGCAGAGGGACTGCACAATTATCTCACAGGTAGGTGTTGGGTCTCTAGTATATCCACACCCCTTCACATTGATTTTGTTGCTTGTTTTTGAGCTTCTGATACCTCTTTTGGTCAGCACCTCATAATCACAGTCTGGTGTGCTTCAACCATGTGGCCTTTGTTTCTTCCTTGCTAGATGGGTGTTTGTTTAACTACAAGCCTTTAAGACCTCAGATGCTATATCTATTAATATCAGGGCACCACCCACTTAATTCACCACATTTGCTTATGCATTCATTTTGCCTTCAGCGATAATGTCAGGAAGGTGAGTATCATACAATGCGACATTATTAGCACAAACTGTTCTCGTACTAAAATAAGATGTTAGTAGAGGCCCCAAGTCCATTTGCTTTCTTGTTGCATTTGCATATATGTACATATATAAACAAGTACACCTATATATATTTACATATTTTTCTTTCCTATTTTTCTTGTTTTCCCCACCTGTCCCACTATATGTTTACCCACATACACATCTCAGTAATTCCTCTCAGATACAACTCGATTTTTCAAATACAGCCAGAAAAGTTACACTCTCTTTGCCATCAATTTTAGAACACTTATTATTCTCCTGTACCTAATAAAACTATTTAAAAAGGAGAAACAACCTATATCTAATTGGAATACCAGCATAACAAGAAAATCTACAGATAAAAAAAATAAGAGAATTCATGGATAAAAATTTCCCCAATATCACAAAGCAGGAGGTGATAACTATCTAGTAAGGAGAGAGACCTCTGAATAGGTCAGACCTCAGTGGGGGATAAAACAAGGTATATAGGGTCAGAATATACAATTTCAAGGAAAAGAAGACTCTCAATAACAGCTAGGAAAAAAAAGAATTGTAACCTACAAAGGAAAATAAAAGAGATATCCATAAGCTCAGACCTCTTGCCTGAAATTATCCAGGCATTAAGACAATGGAATACCATATACTGAACTTTGAAAGAAAAAACTGCCAATCAATGATCCTTTATTCTGCAAAATTGTCCATCAAATATGAAGGAGAAATTAAGTTATTCCAAAATAAGGAAAAACTACAAGGATTCATTAAAATAACACCAGCATTATAAAAATATTAACTGGATCTCTATGTTCAGCAAATAAATAGCAGCAACACACAAACATGAGACCACCGCAATGTATAAAACCACCCAGAAAATATCCCACTGAAAATCTTACTCCAAACAATATAAATCTAGAGGGGGACAAAGACACTAATGAACCCTCCCCCAAAGAACAAAAACAAATATTACAAAGCAATAGCAACAAATATCCATAAAAATAATAACACTGAATATCAGTAAACTAAATGCACCAATGAAAGGACCAAAAGTGGCAGATAGAATCAGAAAAAAGACCTATCAATATGCTATCGTCAAGAGAAACACCACAAACTCACAGACAAAACAGACTGTCAAAGGATGGCAAAAAACCTACCAACTCAATAGCAATCAAACAAGGGGGTATTTATCTTATCTTATCTCTGATAAGATAGACTTCAAGCTGAACAGCATAGTCGTAGATGAGATTGGACAATATATAATGATCAGAGGATCAATAGACCAAGAATAAAGAGCTATAATAAAGATATACTCGTTTAATGAAAACCCTAGCTAGAAATACAACAAAATCCTCAAATATATGAAAAGAAAAATCACCAGATCCACAATAAGAGTAGTAGACTTCAAAATACTGTTTTCAAAGAAAGCTATATCAAATAAACAGAAGAGTTGAACAACACAAACAACTTAACTTCCCAGATATATACAAATTACTCTAACCAACAACAAAAATATATATACATTCTTCTCCAAGGCACATGGTACATAATCTAAAATAGATCACATACAAGGTCACAAAGTAGACTTAACAAATTGAAACACATAGAGAACATAAAACCATCTTCTCAGTGAACAAAGCTATAACACTGGAAATCAACAATAGAAAGAACAAGAACATAAATGCAAACACATAGAGACTCAACAACACATCACTTTTAAAAGACTGGGTGTAAACCTATATTAGAAATGAAATTAAGAGCTTCTTTGAAACAAACAAAAATAATAACACAATATACCAAAACCTATGGATGCAGCAAAAGCAGTTATCAAAGGGCAATTTATAGCAATCAAAGCACACATAAAAAAGAGGAGAAAACCATTTTCAACACTTTAGCATAACACCTCCAATAATTAGAACAAGAACAAAAGCATGAATCCTCCAACAACAGATGAAAAACAATAATAAAAAATAGAGCAGAAATAAATGATCTGGAAAACAGAAAAACAGTAGAAAAAGCCAACAAAACAAAAAGCTGGTACTTTGAAAGGATCAAATTTTACTACAGTAAAACAAAACAGAATTTTCAGAGGTATAGAATTAAAGATGAAAGGGTGACATCACAACAGATCCAAATGAAATAAAAAGCATAGTACTACAAGCGACTGTACTCCAAAAAGGTTGATAATCTAGAAGACATGGAAAAATACCTAGAAATACACTGCGGTAGTGTGTTAGTCCGGGTAGGCTAGAGAAACAAATTCATAAACACACATATGTGTATAAGTAAGAGGTTTATATACAAGAGCAGTTGAATATTGAAGAAACATCCCAGCCCAGCAGAGATCAAGTCCATAAGTCCAGTATTGGCTCATATTCCTGATACCAATCTATAAAGTCCTTTCCTGACTCACAAAACACATGCAATGATGTTGAATGCAGGAAGATCACAGAAGAGTGGGTGGGAAGTCCTGTGGGTCCAGTGGCATTGTAATCATCTTGGCACTGGCAGTGGTGTCCATGTGGCTTCTGTAGCACCCAGGGCTGTATCAGGGTAGGTCCATGTGGCTTCTTCTCAGGGATGTCTCACAGGGAGTCAGCTTTGTCAATAGTCTCCAAGGGTGTGAGCTGAGAGAGAGAAATGTCTCCCGCCTTCAAGGAGGAAAAACAGGGGTTCCCAGAATTCTCAGGAGAAGGCCATGCCCACAAAGAGGCCTCATTGGTTATATCTTGATTGACAGGCCACACTCCACCGCTTCACTCATAATCCTCTCAAATTGACACCTGTGGTAGTTACATAATCTCTGTCGATCAGGTCATAGCCTGATGATGCTTCTTTGTGGGAATGGCCTTCTCATGAGGATTCTAGGAACTTCCTCTTTTTCTCCCTGCATGAGCGCCACACTCTATTTGCTTCACATTTCTATTGACAAACCATAGGGAGCCATGCTGTTGGCAGTCAGAGGCCTGGAGATATGTCTGCTGCCACTGGATCCACAAGACTTTTCGGCCATTGGCCTATGATCTTCCTTCAGTTGTCATCATTGGGAATGCCTACATTAGTCTGAAGAGGAATTTATAGATTAGTATCAGACATATGGGCTAATATCAAATTTATGGCCTTGATCTGGACTGGGCTGGAATTTTTTCTTAATGTACATTTACTCTTTGATATAAAGCTTTTTCTAAAACATATATGAATCTCACTAAATTTGTTTCTCTAGTCAACCCAGACTAACACACACACCCTCCACACAATTAAGGCAAATGCATACAGAAAACTTGAACACACCAGCCAAAGAAGAAATAGAGAAAGTCAAGAAACCACCCACGAACTAAAGTTCAGGACCAGATGACTTCACTGGAGAATTCTACCAAGTATTCAGGGAGGGATTTTTAACAAGTCTACATAGACTGTTCCACAATATAGAAAGGGACAGCAAATTCCCACACTCATTCTATGAAATCAACATAACCCTGATTCCATAAACAAGCAAAGACCCTACAAAGACAGAAAACTACACAGTAACATCCCACATGAACATAGATGCAAAAATTCTCAACAAAAGCCTGATCCATAGAATCCAGTAACATATTTTTAAAAATTCATTATGACTAAGTGGAATTCATACAAAGAATGCAAGAATGGTTTAACATTAAGAAAACAATGTAATCCACTAATTAAATAAGACAGAGAATAAGAATCACAAGATCATGTGAATCAAGGCAGAAAAGTATTTGAGTAATAACCAATACTCATTCTTAATAAAAACACAAGAGGACATGTATAGAAGAGAAATTCATCCACATAATAGATTAAAAACCAAGAGCAAATATAACCTTCCCTTATCACCACACTTATTCAACATTGTGCTGGAATTCTTAGCCAGAACCATTCGACAACAAAAAGAAACAAGGAAATATAATTGGGCAAAGAAGCTCTTGCTAGGTGCAGATGGTATGTTTTTATATATACAGAAGCCCCATGTCACCAGAAAAACACTGTTGGGAACGATGAAGAGATTTAGTAAAATAGCAAGATAAAAGATTAACAAGCTGAAATCAATTGAATTTCTTCCAGTGAAAATAGTCTTGAAAAAGACATCAAGAAAAGACTACCATTTATAACAGCCACACAACTGAAGAAATACCAAAGAATAAATATAACCAAATAAACAAAACACCTGTACAAAGAAAACTGAAAAATATAATTACAAGAAACCAACAGAGACCTACACAAATGCAAGAAATCCCATGTTCATGGATAGGAAGACTCAATATTGTGATAGTGTCAATAGTAACTAAAGCAATCTATAAATACAACATAATGCCTATTCAAATCCCCAAATCATTTTTTAAAGAACTGGAAAATATGATTACCAACTTTATATGGAGCAGGAAGAGGACCAGGACAAGCAAATAATTTTATTGAAAGTTTCACTTTATTGCCAACCCCCGTTGGTTATCTAAATAGTGTCGTTACTTAAGAAAGCAATATATACAAGTCAATAATTCATGTATTGTGGTTCGTAGCCAGCCTACCCTTATATTTTTTCAATTGTGTCTTAAATACATTACTATTGGTCAAATTAATGAGAGTGTCAATTGCATGATCTTTTGCCCCATGGAGATAATGGATAACGTTTTTTAACATAAAATGAAAATGGTGTCTCTAAGATTAATCAGAGACATATAAAACCATAGATATATGAATGGAATTTTTAGCTCACATTTAATTCTAGCCCCAACTTAAGAACCAATTGTCCATATGTCATGCCCCTGCTTGATATGTGCCTTCATAAAGAGATCACTGTAGATATGGATGCTATAGAAAAATTTGATGAAGAAAGTAGATAATGCCCAGCTATGAGAACAAATAATTTCTATGGTCTTAAAGGCTTGTGTCTAAACAAGCAGCCACCTAAGTGAAGTGTCAACTAATACCACATGGAAGAAGCACACTAGCCTGTATTGCAAATAATATAATGCAAATCCAAAAGAGGGAATGGGATCAGAGCTTAAATTTTGAGCAACTGTTTGACAAAAAGCTATGGATGACAGTGGAAGCCCAAAATCCATTTGTAGGATCTACATATATATTAAGCCTCATATAATTTTCCCTTGAAGTTTATCAAAAGGGAGATCAAATAATAATGTTTTCACCACTAAAGTCAGATTTTTCATTTTAATCTATTGTAATTGTTTCTACAATACTTTCTGTCTGAAGACCAAGCTATTCTCATCCCTCAATTATGGTCACATCACTTGAATGGCGTGGTTATCAGAAAGAGAGTATTGTAGAAACAATGATATTAGGTACAACCAGGTTAAAATGTAACATGTAATTTGATCCCACTTTTGACACATTTTAAAGTTCTATCAGTTTTTTAAAAAGGGGGGAGGGGAAATACACGTGGATTAAGTCTCTGATTAATCTCATGTCCCCCTTTGAACATAGACCAGGGATATGAATAGCCTCGCTATCATACAGAGTTCACTGGAAATTGGATTATGGCAAATGCTCATAATTTAAAATCCAACACCATATAATTTGATCTCTCTTTAGATCAATTTTTAAATTGTACAACTATTCTTCATATGATTGAGCTATTGAATTATATGATATTTGAATTATATCCCAATACAATTGTTTATAAAATAAATAAATAGAAATAAAGTGAACTAAATGGTGCCCAGTTACCAGAAAAAAAATAGTGTCTGGGTCTAAAAGGCTTGTCTTCAAACAAACAGCTGTGTAAGTGTGGCATCAACTAAGCTCACATGCAAAAAGCACACCAGCCTGTGTGATGCAAGGATTGTAAATGGAAAAGCCCAAATCCAAAGGAGGGAATGGTATCAGAGTTTGAATTGTGAACACCCATTTTATGGAAGGGTGTAGGTGAAAATGAAGCCCAAAATTCATTTTCAAGGTCCACGCATTGATTAACCCTCTGGTGAATCTCCTCTGAACATAATTGAGCGAAGTAACTGGCCTTACTATCAGACAGAGAGCATTGTATAATCGATTATGGCAGATGTAGTTAGGAAAATGCAATACTTTATCATTTAATCTCCCTTTTGACCCATTTAAAGTTGTTTCAGTTTTTAATGTTTTCTGATTGAGATTTCCAATGTTTTGGCTAGTCCTTGTTTGGGCTTCTTATTTTTAGTTTACAATACTATTGTTCTTTTTAATTAATAAATCTTTTTATTGGGGCTCATACAACTCTTATCACAATCCATACAAACATCAATTGAGCAAAGCACCCTTATACATTCGTTGCCCTCGTCATTCTCAAAATTCACCTTCCACTTGGGTTCCTGGAATCAGCTCGGTTTCCTTTTTTCCCCTCCCCCTCCCTACCCACTCCCCCCTTCCCCCTGCTCCTTTAATAGTTTATAAATAATTATTTTATCTTATATTGTACTGCCCGGCGTCTCCCCTCACCCACTTTCCCATTACCCATCTCCCAGAGAGGAGGTTACACATAGATCTCCAAGATCGGTTCTCCCTTTCCACACCCCCTTCCCTCCCGGTGTCGCCACTCCCACCACCGGTGTTGAGAGGTTCATCCGTCTAGATTCCCTGTGTTTCCAGATCCCTACTGCACCACTGTACATCCTCTGGTATAACCAAGTCCGCAAAGTAGAACTGGGGTCATGATCATTGGGAGGGGAGGAAGCGTTCAAGAACTAGAGGAAGCTTTTGAGTTTCATTGTTGCTACACTGAACCCTGAGTGACTCATCTCCTCCGCACTACCCCAATGCAAGGGACGTCCAGCTGTCTACAGATGGGCATTGGGTCCCCATCACACACTCCCCCTCATTCACGGTGATATGATCCCCCCACCCCCTCGCGCCTTTGTTGTTTGAGACCTGGCCTCTGCCCTTCACCATCACCCATGTTGGTGTGCTGCTTCCGTGTGGGCTTTGTTGCTTCTAGGCTAGATGGCCGCTTGTTTGCTTTCAAGCCTTTAAGTCCCCAGACGCTATATCTCTCAGTAGCCGGGCACAATCAACCTTCACCACACTTGCTTATGCACACATTCGTCTTCAGCCTTTATGTGAGGAAGGTGATCACACAATGATTGTTTTTGTTCCTTGGTGTCTGCTACCTGGTCCAATCAACACCTTGTATTCGCTTAGGCTGTGTGCTTCTTCTCTGTGGGCTTTGTTGCTTCTGAGCTAGCTGGCCGCTTGTTTGCCTTCAAGCCTTTAAGACACCAGACGCTATATCTTTTTGATAGCCGGCACCATCAGCTTGCTTCACCACGTTTGCTTACACACACGTCTGTCTTCAGTGATCATGTTGGGAAGGTGAGTATCATGCAATGACTGTTAAGCTGGGCGAGGTGCTATTGTGTTGAGGGAGTGTGCGTGAGGAGGCCCAATGTCCATCTGCTACCCTACTACTGAACCTATAAATATATGCACATAAGTTTATTTCCCCCAAAATCATAAATATATTTACATATGTACATGTCTGTATTTAGGCTTCTCTGTATGCACTTTGTCTCCTACTCCTTTCCTCTATTTCATTACACTTTCCTCCCATCCCACTACCATGTACAGCCTTCATTCTGGTTCTAGTAATTCCTCTCAGTTACCTTGCCCCTGGTCACTCCCTACCAGTCCTCCCATCCCTTCCCTCCTCTGGTTTTGAACCACTCATTGTTCCCTTGTCCCCGTGTTGGCCAGCACCTCCTCCCTTCCCCTACCTTCCATGCTCTCATGTCCCTCCAGGACCGTTGGTCCCGTTATTTTCTTCTCTCATTGTTTGTCCAGCCTATCTTGTCTAGGTGGACCTGCTGATATAGTAATATGTGCATACAAATGCAGATGACTTTGACAGCGCTCAAGTGGCACATAAGAACATGACTTCGACAGCAGCAACACAGACACGCTGATAAGCAGAAAAGCCACTAACATACAATATTTACAAGGTAAAACACACACACACACAAAAAAAAGATAGCAAAAAAAGAAAAAAAATGCTAGTAGGTCAAGGTCTGTTTGTTGGCCTTTAGGAGTGTTTTCCAGATGAAACTACAAGACTATTGTATATGAAATCTAGGATAGGTAAATCTATAGTGACAGTAACTAGATTAATAATGACCTAAGGGCATGGCAGGTGAGGATGGGGGGAATAGGGAGCTAACGACAATCAATTTGTGAAGAAAATTTTCTAAAATTGATTATACTGATGGTTTCACAACTCTTCTTAAATATGATGCATATGGCATATGACAAAATTTTTAACTCTGAATTCTAAAATTTTTTTAAATTTCTTAAAAAAGAATATTATGCTGAGTGAATTTGGTCAATCATAAAGGACAAATGTTGTATGAGACTACAATATTTGCACCTTTTTGCAGAGCACTAGAAGTGTCCAAGAATTCCAATCTCTCACACCCTCCTCTGAATTTGTTGTTTTCTGTTTATTTGTTTTAATTGTTTTTAATTGGGCTATCCATGTCAGTGATAGCTCATCCTTTTTATTTCCATTTCTTGGATGGGTTGTGATTGGGATAATTTTTTTCAAGTGTATAATATCCATGTAAATGCTATTTTTTAATGAACTATCTGTTCATGTCCATTGCAGACTGTTTAATTGAATTATTTGGGTTTTTTTTCTTTTTAAGTACATAAGTGTATTTTTTAAGTAGGTCCCAGCTATCTATTTTGTTTTCTAATGTGTGTGCTTCCTTCATTATATTTGATAGTATGTCTATATCTTGTGATTGGGCCTGCAAATTTTCCCTATTTTCTCATTGATCATTTTTATAGCCCTGGGACTAACATTTAGGCCTCTTATCCATCTTGAGTGTGTTTTTGTACATGGAATGAAGTATGGGTCCAGTTTCATCCTTTTGCAGTTGGGTATCCAATTTTAAATTCTATACCCTTAACTAGATTCTTGATGTTATTAGAACTACCAAATATCCATAAAATTTATCTATATTATTTCTCAAGAAACTGATAATGCTGCCTCTAAACTGTACAAGTGAGTATATGTATATTTTTTGACTTCGCAATAAAATATATGCCCTAAACTAAAAATAGCTTGTTTTTTAATGATGTGGCCCTGCTTGATACTTGCCTTCGTGAATTGATAATTGAATATTGGTGGTGAAACAAAGTGTGGTGAACAAATCAGATGTTAACTAGCTGTCAAATAAAATGTCATTTGGGATGCTTGTTTTAAAACAAGCAGTCATCTAAATGAGATGGCAGCTAAGTTCACACCAGTCAGTATGATCCATAGATTGTAAATAATAAAATAAAAAAATCATATGAGGGACTTGTATCAGAGTTTAAATTATGAGCACTCGAATGACAGTGGACATCAAATATCTTTTTTCAGAGCTCCCTTGTCAATTAAACCTCCGTTTTATTTCCTAAGCCCATTCACCATGAATATGAATAGACTTATAATCAGATGGAGTGCATTGGAAAGTGAATCATTATAGATATAATTAGATTAAAATTTAACATCTTACATTTTTTCCTTGTGACTCATTTGTACTTGTTCTAGTTTTATTATTAATTTTTAAAATTTGGGTTAAGGGTATTGTGTTTTATTTTGGAATTTTGGGGTGGAGTGAAGTAGGATATTCTTTATATGAAGTCCAGGATAGGAGAATCTATAGAGACAGTAACTAGATAAATACTGTCTTAGGGTCATTGTAGGTGATGAGGAGGATTCACAGAACACTGGAACACTGAACCCTGGATCTTCGAGACACAGAACATACTCCAACGGCCATACGAGAAGGATGTGTAAAACCCACTAGCTGAACTGGGGTCTATTTCAAATATATCTGTAGGCGTGAGAATAAAATTACATGATATATGAAGGAGCAGAAGACAGCTAAACCAAGAATATTGAACTGTCAGTAAACACACTAACATTTACTAACTACCTCAATGCCCTATTTATATTATTAAGATATGTATTATTCTAGCAGACCTGGGACTGACATGGTGTACTAGAGAACTTTTAAATGAAGAGGTAGTCAATATGATGTAAAGATAGAGCAGACTGCTTTACACTAAGGAAGATAAAAATAAAGGATAGTCCAGTAGAGATTACTGGGTCCTTTGGTAGCTCAATTTCCATCTGTTTTAGATACCGGCAAATCAATTTCCATAGAAGCTGTACACACCTACAGGTCCACCAGCAGTGGATGAGAGTTCCTATCTCACCATATCCCCTGCAACACTTGCTACTTTCTGATTTTTTGAAACGGGCTATCTTTGAGGGTGTTAGGTGGTATCTAATAGTTGTTTTGATTTGCATTTCTATTATGGCTAATGATCAGGATCATTTTCTCATATGCTTATTGGCCATTCAGATTTCAGACTCTGTGAAACTTCTTTTCAGGTCCTTTGCCCACCTCCTCAGTGGGCACTTAGTTTTTCTCTTATCGTAAGCTTGCAAAATATTGTAGACTTTAGTAGTAAGGGCATTTTCTGATGTGCCATTGCTAAAGATGTTTTCCTAGTCATTGGGCTCTTATTACTCTCTTGGTGAACTCTTTTGATGTACATGAATGTCTTATCTTCGGTATATCCTATGTGTCAATTTGTTGCTTCTCTATATTTGTATCCTTTCCTATTTCTGATAGCCTATGTATTCCCTGTGCAAGGTTCTCAGGTTTGCCCCAATTCCCTCATTAATGACCCTAATAGTTTGGAGTTTTACCTGAAGTTGTGTTGTCCACCTTGAGTTTACTCTTCTGCATGGAGCAAGGTAAGGCTGTTGCTTCATTTTTCTGCCAGGTAGATATCCATCTTTTCCAGCACCACTTATTGAAGAGGGCATCTGCTTCCCACTTGATATTTTTTTGGCCCTTATCAAAAATCAGCTGTCTGTATGCTGATGTTTTTATTTCTGGGTTTTCAACTCTTTTCTATTGGTCTGCATATCTGTAGTTATACCAGTACCACACTGTTTTGACCAAAGTGGCTGAACCCAGAAGAGTCAAGAAACAATCCATAGCCAGACATCTGTGCTCCGATGTTCACCGTGGCACAGTTCACAATTTCAAGGAGTTAGAAACAACCGAAATTTCCATCAAGAGACAAATGAATCAAAAAACTGTGGTACATAATACAATGGAGTAGTATACATCCCTAAAAAGCAGTGATGAATACATGAAGCATATTGCCTCATGGGAAGAACTGCAGGAAATCATGCTAAGTGAAGTAAACCAAGCACAAAAGGACAAGTACAACATGAGTCCATTGAGGAGAGGGAGAGAGAGACCAGGTTTCAACCTCATGCACCAAGACATGAATAAAATATACCTGCATATACCAGGGAAGCAATAGAGAGGTTTTCGGGGCCAGCCCCTATCCCAACTATGAGAACACTTCACCCCCTATCCCCCACTCCCACCAGAAGAATTCACTTCAGAGGACAGAATTGGGGTTGCAACATGGGGAGAGGGGCACATCTGACTAGAGCACATGGAAGAAACGAAAAGGGATGGAGAGGCAGGTGAGGATATCCTGGCCCATCAAGCTCAGAGGATGATATTCCTGCTCAGAGCATACAACGCACAGAGAGGACGATAGGGCTGGTCCTACCATGAATCACTACGTCCTTCAGTAAACCATAGTGCTGCGGGGACAACACTGGAGATACAGTGCAGGAATTGTGCAAAATCCAACCCCATCACGCTGGGGTGAAACACTAAGGGCATGTAACAGAGCAGCAAGGGGAGCAAAGTGATACAATACCAAGGGAATACCAAAAATAGACTTTGGATGTAGAGAGTGGTACCCCATCAGACTCACCTGGAAATCCTCATAAAGGTCAACAAACTGACCTTTTACTATTTATAGGTTTTTCCATTTTTGTCAGGGGCTTTCTTTTTGCTGTTTTTGTTGTTGTTTTAGTGTTTTGTTGCTCTTGACTTCCTTTGTTGTTTTATTTGGCTTTGCCTGGTATTTTTTCACTTATTAATGTTTCTACATGAATATTTCAGCCCAAGAGGTGATGTCCTTTACCTAGATGACAGCGCTGTAGAGGACATCCTGAAGATACAGGTTAGGGAGAGCAGCCTGTCTGAATCCAGAAGGCATTGCAACAGACCAGTGATGGGAACAAAGCCATGAAGTGTCTGAAATTTCCCCATCATAGTCTTCTAATTCAGAGATCAGCACTTATTACATCATACAAACTGGTTGAAGATTATTCCCAAGAGGACCACACTGAAAGTCTAAAGGTGTAAAGGGGGTGGGGTGGTGGTGGCACTAGATTTCTTCATCCCTGACTGCAGGAATAGCAATGGGAACTTTTAGTATGCTCGCCTTTCAGACATGGATGCTGAAGACTAAAAGAGTGTATGTATTGTTAGGTTAGCAGGACTTGGAATTTGTTAGTCTAGGTACTTTAGAGAAACAAATTCACAGAAACTCATGTATAGGAGAGAGTTTTATATAAAGGTTAAGTGCACATCAAGAAGACATCCCAACCCAGTGCTGCCCAAGCCTACAACATTAACCCATATGTCCGACACCAATCCACAAAGTCCTCCTCATCTCACAAAACACACACTATGACCCTGACTGCAGGAGGAAGCCCAAATCAGTGAATGTGTAAGCATCTCAGTGCTGGCAGGGGTCTCCACACAGCTGCTCTACCACCCAGGGCTGCATTGGGGTAGGTCCATGTGGTTTATCCTTGGGGATGTCTTGCAGGAAGTGAGCCTTGCCATCTGAAGCAGAGAACTGACTAAGGCAGCTGCACCCTGGTCCAATCATCAGAAAGCAAGAGACCCAAGAACTCAAAAGGCGAGGCTCACTGAGCCATTTTTCTCTCTGCCCTTCAATTAACCCCACATGTGTTTATCGGCCAGGTTGGCACAATAAACTTTAACTAACTCACAGAATATGCAACCCTGAAAGAAAGGAGGACTGGACTAATGGTTTATAACATGTCCTGCTCTCTATTTAACATAGATATTCATCTGCTCTACATCAGGATCCCTCTTAGACTTGTGACTATTGTGTTGTTGTTGTTTTGTTTTGTTTTGTGGTGCTTATCTATCCAAGATAAGAATGGACCAACAATTCATGGGGGGGCGTTATAGGGGAGGGGGCATGAAAGGGGAGGTGGCTGGGTGGGGAGGTGAGTGTTAAGCCAATAATGATGGGTACAGTGAAACAGTAAGGGTTCAAAAATTGATGGCGAGGAGGGTGTAGATTTTCTTGTCGTGCTCGATCAATTGAACTTTATCTGAGACGAATTATTGAGATGTGAACAATGGGTTAATATGAGAGTGTAGCAGGAGGGGAAAAAAACAGAAAAAGAGGGAAAATATGCAAATATATTATTTGCTTATTTGTTTGTATGTGTATTTATATGCAAATGCAAAAAAGAAGAAGATGGACTTTGGTCCTCTACTTAAATCTTGGGGTTTACATTTAGGTCTTTAATTCATGTTGAGTTCATTTTGGGGCATGGCTAGAGATATGGGTCTTGTTCAGCCTTCTCCATATGGAAATCCAGTATGTCTTATATCATTTATGGAAGAGTGTCTTTGTCACATTGGCTATTTCTAGGTTCTACATTGAACTCTAGTTGCCTGTATACTGATGCATTTATGTCTGCGTTTTCAATTCTGAATCAATGGTCTATAGTTCTCTTGTACCAGTGCCAGACTGTTTTTACTAGTGTGGCTATCTAGTAGGATTTTAGGTCAGGTAGTGTGAGGTCTCCTACTTGGTTCTTCTTTTAAGAAATTATTTGCTTATCCTGAGTCTTTTGCTTACATATATGAAATTGGTAAATAGTTTTTCCATTTCTTTTTTTTTACATTTTATTAGGGGCTCATACAACTCTTATCACAATCCATACATATACATACATCAATTGTATAAAGCACATCTGTACATTTTTTGCCCTAATCATTTTCAAAACATTGGCTCTCCACTTAAGCCCTTTGCATCAGGTCCTCTTTTTTCCCCTCTCTCCCCACTCCCCCCTCCCTCATGAGCCCTTGATAATTTATAGATTGTTATTTTGTCATATCTTCCCCTGTGCGGAGTCTCCCTTCACCCCCTTCTCTGCTGTCCATCTCCCAGGGAGGAGGTCACATGTAGATCCTTGTAATCGGTTCCCCCTTTCCAACCCACTCACCCTCTACTCTCCCAGTTTCGCCCCTCACACCCCTGGTCCTGAAGGTATCATCCACCCTGGATTCCCTGTGCCTCTAGCTCCTATATGCACCAGTGTACAACCTCTGCTCTATCCAGTCTTGCAAGGTACAATTCAGATCATGGTAGTTGGGGGGAGGAAGCATCCAGGATCTGGGTATTCTTCATCAGTGCTACATCACACCCTGACTGACTCATCTCCTCCCCTAAACCCTCTGTGAGGGGATCTCCAGTGGTCGAAAAATGGGCTTTGGGTCTCCACTCTGCACTTGCCTCTTCATTCACTATGGTATATATATATATATATATATATATATATATATATATATATATATATATATATATATATATATATATATATATATATATATATATATATACACATAAATTTGGATGATGCCTTCTACCTGGTTCCTTTGGCACCTCGTGATCGCACAGACTGGTGAGCTTCTTCCATGTGGGCTTTGTTGTTTCTGAGCTAGATGGCCGCTTTTTCACCTTCAAGCCTTTAAGACCCCAGACACTATCTCTTTTGATAGCCGGCCACCGTCAGCTTTCTTTGCCACATTTGCTTATGCACCCGTTTGTCTTCGGTGATCATATCATGGAGGTGTGCAGCCAATTATATGATTTTTTTGTTCTTTGTGTTCTTTGATGCCTGATAACTGATCCCTTCGGGACCACGTGATCACACAGGCTGGTGTGTTCTTCCATGTGGGCTTTGTTGCTTCTGAGCTAGATGACCGCTTGTTTATCTTTATCTTTCATTTTTCCATTTCTTAAAAGAATGTATTTGGTATTTTGATTGGGATTGCATTGTATGTGGAGATTTTTTTAAGGTAGTATTGATATCGTCACAATATTAAGTCTGCCTATGCTTTAGCATGGGATATACTACCATTTTTATGGGTCTTTTTTGGTTTCTGGTCGTATGCTCTGTATTTTGCTCTGAAGAGGTCTTTTGTTTCTTTACTTAGGTTTATTCCTAAGTATTTAATCTTTTGTGTGGTTATTGTAAATGGTATTGTTTTCTTAATATATTTTTGAAATTTAGTGGCATACAGGAACAGATTTATTTCTGGTTATTAATTTTGCATCTTGCTACATTGCTGCATTCCTTGATTGTTTATAGTAGTATTTTGTGGAGACTTTGGGTTTTCTATATATACAATCATATAATCTGCAAATAGCAAGAATTTCACTTCTTTGCCTATCTGCATTCCCTTGATATTTTTGTTGTTGTTGTTTTGTCTGATGGCATTAGCTAACACATCTAGTAAAATGTTTAACAACATTTGTGATAGGGGACATCCTTGTCTGGTCCCTGTTTTCAGTGGAAAATTTCCTAGCCTTCCGTCATTCAGCTGTTGGTTTTTCATATACGGTTTTATTATATTGAGGAATTGCCATTCTATTCCTATTTTTTGAGTGCTTTGATAAAAAATGGGCATAGAATATTGTCAAATGCCTTTTATGCACTTATTGATACAACCATGTGTTTTTTAATTGATTCCTTGTTTATGTGGTGGGTTACATTTATATATATATAATATTGAACCAATCTTGCATTCCTGGAATAAATTGCACTTGGTCATGGTGAATTTTTTTATATATATGATGTTGCATTATATTGGCCAGAATTTTGTTGAGGATTTTAGCGTGTATGTCCATGAGGGAAATTGGTGTATAATTTTCTATCTTTGTGGGGTTTCTGCCTAGTCTAGGTATCAGTGTTGTGCTGGATTCATAGAATGAGATTGGGAATTTGTTGTATTTTTGTTTGTAATGGAATAGTTTGTGTAGTGTGTGTGTCAGATCATCTCTGAATACATGGTAAAATTTCCCTGTGAAACTACTTGATCCTGATCTTTTCTTGGTAAGTTGTTTCTTAATGGCCTGTTCTATTTCTTGCTTTGTTATGGATCCATAGAGGTTTTAAAAATATCTTTCTGCATTAATTTGAGTGGGTGTTGTATTTATATGTATCCCATTTCTTCTAGGTTGTCAAATTTGTTTACATGCAGTTTTCTTTTTCTTTTAAATCATTCTATTGGGGTTTCCACAACTCATCACAATACATACATACATCCATTGTGTGTTAAGCACATTTGTACATTTGTTGCCCTCATCATTCTCAATACATTTGATTTCTACTTGAACCCTTGGTATCAGCTCCTCATTTTTGCCTCCCTCACCACTGTCCCCTCTCTCATGAGTCCTGGATAGTTTACAAATCATAATTTTTTGTCATATCTTACACTGTTCAACATCTCCCTTCTCCCACATTTCTGTTTTCTATCCCCCAGGGAGGAGGCTATAGGCAGATCCTTGTAATCAGTTCCTCCAACCCTCCCTGTATCACCACTCTCACCACTGGTCCTGAAGGGATCATCTGTCCTGGATTCCCTGTGTTTCCAGTTCCTATCTGTACCAGTGTACATGATCTGGTTTACCCAGATTTGTAAGGTAGAATTGGTATCATGATATTAGGGTGGTGGCGGGGGAAGCACTTATGAACTAGAGCAAAGTTGCATGTTTCATCGTTGCTACACTGTACCCTGACTGGCTCACCTCCTTCTCCCAACCCTTCTGTAAGGGGATGTACAGCTGCCTACAGATGGGCGTTGGGTTCCCAATCTGCACTCACCCTCATTCAAAATGATACGTTTTTTTGTGCTTTGTTGCCTGATACCTGGTCCCTTGGACAGCTCATGCACACACAGGCTGGTCTGCTTCTTCCATGTGGGCTTCGTTGTTTCTGAGCTAGATGGCTGCTTGGTTATTTTCAAGCCTTTAAGACTCCAGACACTATAGCTTTTGATAGCCAGGAACCATCAGCTTTCTTCACCACCTTTGCTACAAATAAACTCAAGTTGGAGCACAGGACTTGAGGTAAAATCCCAAATTATTAGGGCCATTAATGAGGGAAATGGGACAAACCTGAGAATCTTTGCACAGGGAATACATAGACTATCAGAAATAGGGAAGCATACAAATAGAAAGGAGCAATAAATTGACAAGTGGGATGTACTGAAGATAAATCACCTGTATACATCGAAAGAATTCACCAAGAGAGTAATAAGATAGCCCACCAACTTGGAAAACATCTTTAGCAATGACACATCAGACAAAGGCCTTATTACTAACTCTACCATACCTTGCAAGCTTACAATAAGAGAAAACTAACTGCCCACTAAGGAGGTGGGCAAAGGACCTGAACAGAAGTTTCAGAGGGGCAGAAATTCGAATGGCCAATAAATATGTGAGAAAATGTTCCTGATCATTAGCCATAAGAGAAATGCAAATTAAAACAACTATGAGATACTACCTAACACCTTCAAAGATAGCCCAATTAAAAAAAATCAGAAAGTAACAAGTGTTGGAGGGCGGGGCTGTGGTGAGATAGGAACTCTCATCCACTGCTGGCGGACCGTAGGTATGTATAGCTACTACGGAAATTGATTTGGCTGTATCTAAAACAGATGGAAATGGAGCTACCATATGACCCAGCAAGCCCCCTACTGGGCATATACCCAGAAGAGGCAAGACACAAACCAAGGTCAGATATCTTTGCTCCAATGTTCATCGCGGCACAGTTCACAATTGCAAGGATTTGGAAACAACCCAAATTTCCATCAATGGACGAATGGATTAAAAAAAAAAACTATGGTACAGATATACAGTGATGAATGCATGAAACATTTCACCACATGGGAAGAACTGGAGGATATTATGCTAAGTGAAGTAAGCCAAGTACAAAAGGACAAGTACAACATGAGTCCACTGAGGTAAGCTTTAAAAAATGCAAAAGGTACACAGGGAAAAAGCTACTGTGTACAAATATTCCAGGGGTGAGGTCCAGGTATTATGGCAGGGGCAAGACCAAATCCAGGGACACCTATGGTAGCCAACTAAAAAGGAGGGAGAAAAAAAGGGGGGAAAAGCGAGAGTAAAGGGTAGCAGTGGAACAGGGCACTAACCCACCCAAGGGGAGGATATTGTTTATATCCTCACAGGGAAAGAGGGACCAGATTCAACCTGGTGCTCCAAGATGTGAGTGCAACATTCCGGCATGAATCAGGGAACCAGTAGAGAGGTTTGAGGGGCTGGCCCCAATCACAACTACGTGGACAGCCACCCATCCCCCCAGAAGAATTTACTTCAGTGGGCATCACTGAAGCTACAGCTCAGGGAGAGGGACATGTCTTTTCAGAGCACACGGGAGCAATTGAAGGGGGAAGAAGGGAGAGTGGAGCACATCCTGGCTCACCAAGCCTTGAGGACAATATCCCTGCTCAGAGCAGCCAATTCACAGAGAAGACTATATGGCTTGCCCCACTATGACACATGACATCCCTCACTGACCCATAGCCCTACAGGGAACAACACTAGACAGAGTGTCAGAATTGTGTCCTATCTGATAGCACTATACCAAGGCAAAACACTAAGGGCGTGTAACAGAACAGCAGGGGGAGCAGATCAAGGAAGTCCTGAGGGAGTACCAAAAATACACTTTGGGGTCAGGACGTGGAACCCCATCAGACTCTACCGGAAAACACCCCTAAATGTCAGCAAACAGACCTTGAACGATTTACAGGTTTTTCTTTTTCTGTCACTTTTTTTGGTTGTTGTTTTGTTGCTTTGTTTTGCTCTGTCTTGTTTTCAGTGCATATTATTATCTCTGCAGGTCTATCTAGATAATATAGGCTAAATAAACAATCTGGAGAAGAAAACAATGGCACTAATGTTCCCGGGGTGACATGTTAGAGGGGGAGGTGGGAGAAAAGAAATGGTATTAACCAACCCAGGGACAAGGGAACAACAGGTGATCCAAAATCAGTGGCAAGGTGGGTGTAAGAGGCCTGATAAGGGATTGATCAAGGGCAATGTAACCGAGAGGAATTGCTGAAACCCAAATGAAGGCTGAGCATGATAGTGGGACAAGAGGAAAGTAATAGGAAATAGAGGAAAGAAGTAAGAGGCAAAGGGCATTTATAGAGGTCTAAATACAGGCATGTACATATGTAAATATATTTATATATGATGTTGGGGAAATAGATCTATGTGCATACATTTATAGGTTTAGTATTAAGGTAGCAGATGGACATTGGGCCTCCACTCAAGTACTCCCTAAGTGCAAGAACACTCTGTTCTATTAAATTGGCATTCCATGATGCTATAGCGAGTTTTTCATAGTAATGTGTTAATATTTTTTCATACCATTTGAATCTGTTGTAATGTCACATTTTCTCCCCTTATTTTACGTATCTTCATCTTTTTAATTTTATTTTATTGGGGGCTCTTACAGCTCTTATCATAATCCATACATAGATCCATTTTGTCTAATACATCTTTACATATGTTGTCATCATCTTTTTTCAAAATATTTTCTTTCTACTTGAGTCACTAGCATCAGCTCCTCACTCCCCCCCCTTCCTCCCTGATGCCCCCTTTGCAATTTATAAAGTATTCTTTTCTTTTTTTTCATGTTCCACACCGACTGCTGTCTCATTTTTCTGCTGTCCGTCCCCCTGGAATGGGGGCCATATGTCGATCATTGTGATCAGTTCACCCTTCCTCTCTGCCCCCAGCTTAACCTCCTAGTAGCTCTGATCCCCTTATTGCTCCTGAAGGGTTTATCTGCTATGGATTCCCTATGTTTCGAGCTTTTATCTGTACCAGTATACATATTCTGATCTAGTCAGATTGGTAAGATTGAATGGGGTCACGGTAGTGGGGGTAGGGGTGGGGGCAGAGAGGAAGCAATAAATAACCAGAGGAAATTTGTGTTTCATCATTGCAATACTGCACCTTGACTAGTTCTTCTCTTCCTTGTGGCTGTTCTGACAGAGGGATGTCCAATTGACTACTTATGGACTGTGGGTCTCTACTCTGATCTCTCCCTCATTCCCACTGATATGCTTTGTGTTTGTTTTGTTTGGGGTCTCTGATGATATCTGATCCCATCGACACCTCATGATCACACAGGCTGGTGTGCTTCTTCCATGTGGGCTTTGTTGATTCTCAGCTAGAGGCCACTTGTTTATCTTCAACCCTTTAAGACTTCAGACATTATATCTTTTTATAGCTGGGAGCCATCAGCTTTCGTCACCACATTTATTTATGCACCCATTTCGTCTTTGGAGATCATATCAGGGATGGTGAACATCACAGAATGCCGTGTTAGAACAAATTTTTCTTGCATTGAGGGAATACTTGAGTGGTGGCCCAAAGTCCATCTGCTACCGTAATACTTTATAAATAAATATATGTACATAGCTCATTTTCCCTGTCATTGTATACAAATGTATTTACATATATACATGCCTGAATTTAGACCTCTATGACTGTCCTATGCCTCCCAGTTCTTTCCTCTTTTTCCTTTTACTTTCCTCCTGTCCCATTCTCATGTTCAGCCTCATTCCTGTTTTGGTCATTCCTCTCATCTACATTGCCCCTGATCAAGTTCCCCCAACATCCTATGCCCTCTTCACGATCAATTTAAGATCACTTATTCTTCCCTTGTGCCTCGGTTTATTGGCACCCCTCTCCTTTTCCTCCATCTCTCCCTCTCCCATGTCTCCCCAGAACCGTCGGTCCCACTGTTCTCTCCTCTGGATTGTTCATCCAGCCCATCTTGTACAGATTGACATGCAGAGACAATTATATGCACAAAAACAAAGCTGAGCAAACCATAACAAAAAACAAAACAAAAAATAAGTCAACCACAGCTAATAAAAGGAAACAAAAACAAACAAATAAATAAAGAGAAAAAGAAAAACCAACAGCAAAAACTGAAAAGTCATCAGGCAGTTCCAGGTCTGTCTGTTGACCTTTACGAGTGTTCTCCAGTCGAGTCAGCTGGGGTGCCACGTCTTGGTCCCCAAGTCCACCTGCACTCCTCAGGGACTTCATTGCTTTGCTCTGCTTGCTGCTCCGCTGTACAACCTTAGTATTCACTGCGATGCGGTGGGGTCAGATCGGGAACTTCTCCCACATTGTGTTCCTAGTGCTACCCCCCTTAGTATTATTTGTCAGTGAGGGACATATCATCCTGTCTCATGATGGGGCCAGTCCTGTGCTGTGATCCCTTTTGTGCCTTGACTGCTCTGAGCTGGAATATTGTCCTGAGGGCTTGGTGGGCCACAGTGTGTTCCATTCTCTCTTTCCCTCTTAATTTGCTCCTGTTCAGAGTTGCCCTACTTCCTGAGCTGCAGCGTCAGTGCTGTCTTCTGAAGTGCACTATTTATTTCTGCTTGATGCTTATGACTTATTTCCTTTCATTTAGGGGTTCATGCTGTTTTCTCTGTTCTAGATCTTGAAGGTGTTGTGTCAAGCTATACATTTTGGATTTCTCCTCTTTTTTTCATGTTTGCTAACATTGGGAAAATTACTCTTTCTGCTGTGCCCCAAAGGTTTGTTATGTTGCTTTATCATTCTAGTTTGTTTCAAGATATTGTTTTTAATTTCCAACTCTATTTGCTTTATTATCCAATCATTTTTACTACTATGTTTTTAATCTACATGTGTTTGTCTCTATGTTTCTGTTTGTTGTAAGACATCATTTTTTTAAATTGTCAAAGCATGTTTTGTGGCCTAGTATGTGGTCTGTTTATGAGACTGTTCCATATCTTTTTTTGTTCCATATCTTTTTTTAAACGTTTTATTAGGGGCTCATACAACTCTTATCACAATCCATACATATACATACATCAATTGTATAAAGCACATCTGTAGATTCTTTGCCCTAATCATTTTCTTTTTTTTATTATAATCATTTTTAAACGTTTTATTAGGGGCTCATACAATTCTTATCACAATCCATACATATACATACATCAATTGTATAAAGCACATCGGTACATTCTTTGCCCTAATCATTTTCTTTTATTTTTTTTCCCTTTCTTTTTTTACTTTTTATTAGGGACTCATACAACTCTTATCACAGTCCATACATATACATACATCAGTTGTATAAAGCACATCCATACATTCCCTGCCCAATCATTCTCAAAGCATTTGCTCTCCACTTAAGCCCTTTGCATCAGGTCCTCTTTTTTTTTCTCCCCTCCCTCCCCGCTACCCCCTCCCTCATGTGCCCTTGGTAATTTCTACATAGTTATTTTGTCATATCTTGCCCTATCCGGAGTCTCCCTCCCCGCCCCTTCTCTGCCGTCCCTCTCCCAGGGAGGAGGTCACATGTGGATCCTTGTAATCAGTTCCCCCTTTCCAACCCACTCACCCTACACTCTCTCAGCATCGCCCCTCACACCCTTGGTCCTGAAGGTATCATCCACCCTGGATTCCCTGTGCCTCTAGCCCTCATATGTACCAGTGTACAACCTCTGCCCTATCCAGCCCTGCAAGGTAGAATTCGGATCATGGTAGTTGGGGGGAGGAAGCATCCAGGATCTGGGGGAAAGCTGTGTGCGTCATCAGTACTACCTCGCACCCTGACTGACCCATCTCCTCTCCTAAACCCCTCTATGAGGGGATCTCCAGTGGCCGACATTTGGGCCTTGGGTCTCCACTCTGCACTTCCCCCTTCATTCAATATGGTATATATATATACACACACACACATACATATATTCTTTTTTTTTTTTTTGCATGACGCCTTATACCTGGTCCCTTGGGCACCTCGTGATCGCACTGGCCGGTGTGCTTCTTCCATGTGGGTTTTTTTTGCTTCTGAGCTAGATGGCTGCTTGTTCACCTTCAAGCCTTTAGGACCCCAGACACTATCTCTTTTGATAGCCGGGCACCATCCGCTTTCTTCGCCACATTTTCTTATGCACCCATTTGTCTTCAGCGATCCTATCATGGAGGTGTGCAGCCAATGGCATGATGATTTTTTGTTCTTTGATGCCTGATAACTGATCCCTTTGGGACCACTCGATGACCCAGGCTGGTGTGTTCTTCCACATATATATACTGTGTTTTTGTTGGATGCAGCATTCTGTATATGTCTATGAGGTCTATTTAGCTGGTTGTGTGTTTGAGCTCTTTTGTGTTTTCACTGAGATTTGCTTCTGGATATTCGGTCTTTTCTTGTGCGTGGAATATTGAAAACATGTTTTATTATTGTTGAGTTTGTTGAGGCATCTGTATCCTTTTTCTATTCTGTGAGGAGTTGATTCATGTAATTTGAGGGTGTTTCGTTGGATGCACATGTGTTTATTATAGTTATGTCTTCTTGAGCTATTGTTCCCTTGATCATTATGTAGTGGCTGTTCTTTTCTCTTATTACTTTGTTTGTCTTAAAATCTGTTTTCTCAGAGATTAATTTTGTTTCCCCTGCTTCATTTGGGTTGCTTTATTTAGTCTGTTCATGTCTTTGTGAGGTGTGTTTCTTACTGGCAGCATATCAATGAATTCTATTTTCTTACCAATTCTGCTACTCTGTCACCTTAGTGGTGCATTGAGTCCATTAATATTCAATGAGATTGTTGATATGTATGTATTTCTTAATGTCATTTTGCTTTATAGTTTTGCATGTTGTGTGTGAGTATGTATGTGTTTTTGTCTAGTATCATTGTTTTTACTATATTACTTTGTGGTTGTTCATGTTGCTCTGTATGTGTGTGTGTGTGTTTGTGTGTGTGTAATTGTTTTGTATGTTTGTTTCAATTTTTATGTTGCTTTTGTTGATTTTTTGGTCATATTACTTAACTGAGTATTTTTCGTAGTGCTTGTCTGGTTTCTGTGAATTCTTTTAATTTCTCGTTGTCTTGGAATGCTTTTACTTCCTCTTCATATTTGGGTGATATTTTTGCTGGGTACAAGATTCTAAGCTGACAGGTTTGTTTTTTCCTTCAGGACTCTGTATACGTGACTGCATTGCCTTCTTCCTGCCTGGTTTCTGCTGAGAACACTGAAGTAATTTTAATTGCTGACCCTTTGTAAGCAATTGCTCTTTTGTCTCTGGCTTCTCTTAAATTTTTGTTCTTCACTTTAATGACAGATATTTGGACTCCAATATGCCAGGGACTTTTCCTTTTGGGATTTCTCCTGATGATGTTCCTTTTAAATAATTATCTTTTTATCCTTCAGGCATTGAGGAAAAATTTCTTGCAGGAGTTCTTAGGTTATACTCTGGATATCTTTGTTTTTTCCTCTGGAATATCTATAAGATATTGGTTTTGCCTCTTGATTATGTCCCACATTATTCTTAAACATTTCTTAGTCTCTTTTGCATTTTTGTTATTTGTTCTTCTTTTAGATTGGAGTCTATATACTTGTCTTCAAGATCACTAATTCAGGTTTCCATCTCTTTAATTCCATTTTTCTGTTCTTTTCTAGAATCTTGCTGTTCTATAATAGTGTTGTGTAATTCTGCTATTGAAGTGTTTTGCTTTGGTGTTTATGTTTGGAGATTTTCTTCTATCTCATGTAGTGAGGTTTCTAGCTTTTGTGTTTTTTACTTTTCTCTCAGACTCTTTCTTCATCTATTGTATGAGTGCAATCATCATTGTTTTGTATTCATTAATTTTAATTCGATAGCCTATTCAAATTCAGGCATTTCATTTTAGTCTGGTTAGTGTACAGCTATTTTTGTCTCTTTTTCTTTGTGCTTGTGTGCATGTGCGCGCGTGTGTGTGTGCTAATATTTTCTGTTATTTCCTTGACATCATGGTGTAGCTATTAGGATGTTTAGGGAGGTGAGTTAATGTGAAAGTAGTTAGGTCTGTAATGTGGTGCAGTAGAATGGTGGTAGTCAGTTTATATTAAGTGTCTGGAGGCGAATGTTAGAGTAACTGTTAGTGGGAAGATTAAAATGGCAGAGGAAGTATTAGAGGACGGAGAATGAAATGAAAGGATGAAGTAGTTTAAAATAAGGGGAATTACACCAAAATACCTTGTTTTGCAATGATAGAGTAATGATTAGTAATATTTTAATGAAAAAAATTGTAAGAGTAGTGTCAGCTTTTTCTGTTATGTAGATGAAAAAGAAAGAAAAAGATTAACAAGAAAAAAGAAAGAGAAAACTTAAAGGTAAAAAGGGCTGTGAAATGAAAGTTTAGGTACTTAAATTAAAGAAGGAAAGGACAATTAACAATGTTAAATTGTATTAACAATTAAAATAATACTAAAGTAAGAAGTAGCAGAGCTATTCATGTATGTTTGTTTGGGCTCTAAGCTTTGCCCAGGAACTTTGTGTCTGAAGTGGGTGCTGACTTTTGAATTGGTGATGTGTTGAGGGACCAGCAAAGAAAGTAAAATGAAAGCAAAAGTAAAGTAATATTTTTTCTGTCCTTCACATATTCCAACAAGTAAAAAAGTTCTGATTAAGGATGAATTATAATAACAGTGCACAACTTTGTTTTAAAAGAGGAGGGTTGTATAGGAATTATAGAACACAGAGCAACAACAATACCCCCCAAAAATAAAGAAAGAACAGCTGGGGTCTAGACCATATCCTGGGGGAAAATTGGGCACAGAGGTCTTTTGAGTAGTTCGGGACAGTGTCAAGTAATATGCTCTTTTAAAACCTTTTGGTCTTTAAGACATCAGGGTAGTATTGACATTAAATCTAGGGGAATGATTTTGGTGTCTGTTATAACTGAATCCTGTATTCCTTTGATTTAAGTTACTTATTAAGGGACTAGATCTCTGGTGGACCAGATCAAATGGGAGGGTTTCTCTTTTTGGATGATGGAGGTGGCAAAGTGTGGGTCGGTTAGTGCAGACTACAACTACCCCTACTTGCATCGTCTAAGAGGGAGTAATGAAGCAGTAGCCTGTTCAGAACACAGATTGCTCATCTGAGCAGTTTGGGGTGATGGCCAGGGGCTTGAGTAAGAAGACATCTGGTAATTAGCTAGGTCTGTTAAGTATGCCAGCTGGGAATGGCTTCTGGGTCCTGAAACTTTTAGTCTTTGATTCACGGTCAAACCCCTGCCTATGATTTTAAAAACCTCTGTTGCTGTTTCATTTATATTGCTAATGTTAATTCCTTGCTAACGTGCCAGGTGAGTGTTATCTGCTAACCAGAGAAATTTTAAAAGGAAAATTTAAAAAACCTGCAAATGGCAATGCCTTAAAATTGTGAGCCTTTCAGAGCTGTACCTCAGGGACAGGGATGTGGGTGTAGTTTTGCTGAGTGGGACTTGAGCTTCCCCAACTTGTCTGGAGAGTTAGTTTGTTTCCTATGTATGCCTGCTCCAGGCATCCCTGTAGAGTTATTCTTACTCAGCTCAATATAGTGTGCTATCCCTGCTATTGGGGAGGTAGGGCTGCTATGGTATCTGGAGATTCCTTGGCTTGGTCTAGAGCCAAGCCTATTTTTGCTCAGATCGATTCCAGGCTGGTCACATAGAGCACTGCCCCTGCATCCTAGATAGTCAGGCACCGCAGAAAAGTTGATTGGGAGAGTTGGGGGTCTGTACTCTGCCAGCTTGTGCTGGAGACTGATGATGAAGTGGAGTCTATTGGCAGACATCGTTGTTCTTTTAATTTAATAAATTTGTGTATAATTATCTTTATGCTGAGGATCTTGCAGTCTGTAAGTGTAGAATATCCTTCTCTGTGGACCCTATTTGCTGGTCTTCTCTGTGTGCAACTTGCTCATCATCTTGCTCCACTCTTCTCTCTTTTTATTTGATAAAAATTGACCTTTAATCACTACTTTTTCTATGCCTCACAGGTTTGTGTGTGTTGTATTAGCATACTTGTTTGTATCAAGGAACCTCAATATCATCTCTAATTTGGACTAATATTTAGTCTTTTTAAAGTATTGTGTTGTTGAGTCTCCATGCATTTGATTTCTTGTTCTTTTCTTTCTATAGTTGTTTTACACTTTTATAAAATTGTGGTCTGTGAAAATGGTTTGTTTTATTTCTATGTGTTTGAATTTGTTAAGGCATGCTTTGTTACCTGGCATGTGGTTTGTTTTAGAATATGTACTAAGTGCACTGGGGAAGAACGTGTATTTTTTCTTGTACTTTGTAGCATTCTATCTACAAGGTTAAGCTGTTTGATTGTGCTACCCAGCTCTTTTTTTTCTTTATTGATTTTCTTTCTCATTACTCTGCCTTTATTTTAGAGTGTTATGCTTAAATATATTACAATTATTGTCAATCTTGTGATATCTCCTTTAGGCACTTTAAGAATTTGGTTGATGTCTAGAGAATTTTTATAAATTTATTATATCTATATGTTATATATAACATTGGGTGCTGATAGATTTATTATATCTATATGTTCCTACCTATATGATCTTTTGATCATTAAGTAGCATCAATTCTTTTTTCTCACTCATATTGTTTATTTTGAAGTCTATTTTATCAGACATTAATATGGCCAGTCCTGCCTTTTTTGTTGTTGCCATTAGATTCAATTTCTTATTTTATACTTTTTTGCCACCCTTTGATTCTTGGTCTGATTTTTGTCTGTGAATTTGTGGTGTGTTTCTTGAAAGCTGCATATCGATGGGTCTTGTTTCATAATTCCATCTGCTACTTTTTGTTTTTGATTGGTGCATTCAGTCCATTGATAGTTTTATTATTGATAAATATGAATTTGTTGCTGTCATTGCATAGTATTTGTTTGGTACTTATTTTTACTTTTATTGGGGGCTCTTGCAGCATTTATCACAATCCATACATTGATCCAGTGTGTCAAGTACATTTGTACATATGCCGCCATCATCATTTTTGAAGCATTCTCTTCCACTTGAGCCCCTGATATCAGCTCCCCATTTCTTCTCCCTCTCTCTCCTCCTCTGCCTCCCTCATGAACCCTTGATAAGTTATAGATTATTAATTCCATATATTACATCATCCTCTGTCACCCTTCACCCACTTTTCCATTATTCGTCCCCCTGGGATGGGATTATAGTTTGATCCTTGTGATCAGTTTCCCCTCCCCCCTCCCCTGATCCTTCTGGTACCTCTACTTTCATTATTGGCCCTGAGGGATTTATCCATACTGGATTACCCATGTTGAGGACTCTTATCTGTAGCAGTGTACATGTTCTGGTCTATCTGATTTGTAAGACAGAATTGAGCTCATGATAGTGGGGTGGAGGAAGCACCAAAGAACTAGAGGAAAGTTGTGTGTTTTTTTGGTGCTATACTGCACCATCTATTTATTCCCTATGACCCATCTGTGAGGGGATTTCAACTGTTGACAGATGGGCATTGGGTCTCCACTCTATGCCTTCCCCATATTCACAATGGGTATGATTTTGTTCTGGGTTTAGAAGCCTGATACCTGACCCCACCAACTCCTCATGATCACACTGGTGTGCTTCTTCCATGTGGGCTTTGTTTATTCTCAGCTAGATAGCCGCTTGTTTATCTTCAGGCCTAAAAGACCCAAGATGCTATTTCTTTTGACAGATGGGCACCATCAGCTTTCTTCACATTTGCTTATGCACCCATTTTGTCTTCAGCGATTGTGTTGGGAAGGTGAGTATCACAGAATGCCAGCTTGTTAGAACAAAGTGTTCTTGTGTTGAGGGAGTACTTGAGTGAAGACCCAATGTCCATCTGCAACCTAAATTCTTAACATATAGATATGAGTACACAGTTATATTCCCCTCTTGTTATATAGAGTTTTACATATGTACATGTCTGTATTTAGACCTCTATAAATGTCTTTTGCCGCCTGCTTTGTCTCTCTATTTCCTTTTATTTTCCTCTTGTCTCACCATCATGTTCAGGCTTAATTCGGGCTTAGGAATTCCTTACTACTACATTGCCCTTGATTAAGCCTCAATAGGCATCCTATGCCTTTCTTGACATTTATTTTAGTTCACTAGTTTTTCCTTGTCCCTGGTTTGTTTCTCCAACCTCCCCTTCTCCTATATCCCCATGGAAAAATTGGTGTCATTCTTTTCATGTCCAAATTATTTATCCCATCTATTTTATCTAGATAGACATGCATCTATATTCATAAATGCAAAAATCGGGTGAAGCCAAATAAAACAACAAAGGAAGTCAAATCCAACAAAACAATAACAATAACCAAAACAAAAACAACAAATAAAAATGACAAAAAGAAAGCAACTGACAAAAATGGAAACACCTAAAAATAGTTTAAGGTCTGTATGTTGGCCTTTATGAGTATTTTCCAGTAGAGTCTGAGGAATGCCACACTGTCTCCAAAGTCTATTTTTGGTATTCCCCAGGGATTTCCTCAGTTTTCTCCCCTTGCTGCTCTGTTGCATGCCCTTAGTGTTTCACCCCAGTGTGATGGGGTCATATTGGGCACTCTTTCTGCACTGTGTCTCCAGTGTTGTCCCCACGAGTGCTATGGTTTTGTGAGGGATGTCATGTCTCTTGTTGGGCTTGGCCCTATAATGCTCTCTGTGCATTTTATGATCTGAGCAGGAATATCAACCTTGGTGCTTGTTGGGCTAGGATGTCTTCACCTCCCCCTCCATTCCTTTTCATTTATCAAATGTGCTGTACTCAGATGTGACCCTCTTCCAAAGTTGTAGCGCCAGTGCTGTCCTATAACGTACATTACCCTGAGGGAAGTTGGGTGTCAACATAGTTGGAATTGGGGAAGGGCCCACAGACCTCTCTATTGGTTCCCTGGTACATTCCAGGATGTTTTATTCACGTCTTGGCACATCGAGTTGAAGCCTGGTCACTCTCCGTCTCCTGTGAAGATATAAACAATACCCACAATTGAGTGGGATAGTGCCCTGCTCCCCCACTACCCATTTATGTTTTTCCTCTTTTTTTCACCCCTCTTATTTAATTGGCTTCTGTATATATCCTTGGATTGAGTTTGGCCCCTGCCTTAGTTGCTGGGCCTCACCCAGATATGTATGTATATAGTAACTGCCCCTATGCCCTGTTTGTTTTAAGTGTACCTTTGTGGACTCATGTTGCACTTGTCCTTTTTTGCTTGGCTTACTTAATTTAGCATGATTTCATTCAGCCCTTCCCATTTAGCAATATGCTTCATGTGTTCATAGCTGCTTTGTAGGGATACGTAGTACTCCATTGTATGTATCACAGTTTTTTATTCATTCGTCTGTCGATGGAAATTTTAGTTGTTCCCAACTCCTTGCTATTCTGAACTGTGCCATGATGAACACTAGAGCACAGATGTCTGGCTGTGGTGTGTTTCATGCCTCTTCTAGTTATATACTTAGTAGGGGGATTGCTAGTTCATATGGTAGCTCAATTTCCATCGTTTTAGATACCGCCAAATTGATTTCCATAGTAACTGTACATACCTACAGTCCACCAGCAGTGGATGAGAGTTCCTATCTCACCACAGCCCCTCCAACGCTTGTTACTTTCTGATTTTTTGAATTGGGCATTCTTTGAGGGTGTTAGGTGGTATCTCATAGTTGTTTTAATTTGCATTTCAGTTTATCCTCTTCCTTACCTTTTATGTCATTTCTTTGTCTTATGTTGTTAGCTAGGACCTCTAGTATGGTGATAAATAGGAATGGGAACAAGGGTCATCTTTTTCTGGTCCCCCTTTTCAGTGGAATTGTTTTCTCTTTTCTCCATTGATTGCCACATTGGGTATTGGTTTTTCATATACAGTTTGTATAATATTTTGGAATTTTCCTTACATTCCTGTCTTCTTGAGTGTATTAAACAGGAATGGGTGTTGGATGTTGTCAATTGCTTTTTCCACATCTATCAATATTATGATGGAGTTCTTATAATTTTTCAGGTCAATGTGGTGATCTATACTAATAATCATTTGTTTGTTGAGCCATACCTGCATCCCTGGTATGAATCCCACTTGTTCATGTTGAATTATTTATTTTATATGCTTTTGTATCCTATAAGCCAGTATTTTGTTACGGATTTTTGCATCAATGTTCTTTAGAGATATTGGTCTGTACTTCTAAATACTTGTGGGATCCTTGCACACTTTAGGTATCAGAGTTATTCTACTTCATAGAAAGAGTTTGGGAGTTTTCTATCTTTGTCTATGTTCTAGTAGAGTTTGTGCAGGATTGGTGTCACTTCTTCCCTAAAGACTTGGTAGAATTCTCTTATGAACCCATCTGGCCTGGGGGATTTTTTGTTGTTATTCCCTGTGTAATCTTATATATTTCTCCTATTGCTATGGGTTTTTTGAGGTTCTTGCCATCCATGTGGGTAATCTAAGGAGGAATTTTTTCCCAAGTGTTTGTTCATATCTTCCAAGTTGTTGAATTCATTAGAGTACAGGCTTTCATAGTATTCTGTAATTATCCTTTTGATTTCATTAGGGTTCATTGTATTGTTCCATGTTTCATCCTTAATCCTTGCTATTGGAATTTGTGCCTTTCTTTCTTTGGTCTATCCATTCTGTTAATCCTATCAAACAACCAACTTTTAGCTGCATCAGTTTTTTTCCTTTTTTCCCTTTTCCTTTATCTCAGCTCTGATTTTAATATTTCTTTCCTTTTGCTATTAGTATGATTCTTCTATTGTCTCAGTTATAATTGTTGTAAGTTTTGTGCCAGCGTATCAACCATAAGAATATCTTACTTTTTCATGTGTTAATGTATTGCTGTGAGCTTTCCTCTGATGAATGCCTTTGGTTTTGGTAGATCATATTTTACAGAAGACTTAACAGTTGTAGCACCAGCTGTAACTAAGGCTCCAGGGAAGAGATCCATGCTCAATGCTGCTGTGCATGCTGCAGCAGAACAAGGAGAGCATGTAGGGGAGTTCAGTATGATGTTCCCTGTGATTGAGCATCAGGATGCCCCGGGTAATCTGGTCAGAGATCATGTTCCAATTCCTTTCAAACAGCTAAAAGAACTCAAGCTTGCTTGTGCCCAATATGCCCAACTGCTCCTTTCACTCAATCTTTGTTAGATACACTTTCCATCACGGTGCTTGCCCACGCAGAATGGAAACAATTGGCCAAAGCCTGTACGTCAGAAGGAGATTACGTGCTGTGGAATTTGGAGTTCCATGACAGTTGTCAAAATATAAGCAGCAGAAAAGTTAGTACAGAAACATCTTGACAAAGGACATTTTGCTCCATCAATTTCTCCATGGAATTCTCCTATCTTTGTTAATAAGAAAAAATCAGGGAAGTGGAGGTTGTTGCAGGACCTCAGGAGGGTTAATGATACTATGGAACTTATGAGAGCCCTGTAGCCTGATATGTATAAGATCATTTTAGACTTAAAAAGGCTGTTTTTATACCATTCCCTTGCACCCAAATGATTGTAAAAGATTTGCCATTAGTGTTCCTTCCACCAACTTCAAAGAGCCTATGAAGAGATATCATTGGCTTTTTTTGCCTCAAGGCATGGCCCCGACCCGGTATTAATGTGGGGATGAGGGCATGTTTGTGTTTTTCCACAGGATGCTGATCGAGCGCGGTGGCTGCCGGAACAATTGGTGTGGTTTGCAAACCATTCAGATGGTATTTCTGCCTCGGAGTGCTTCTGGGGACATGGCGCAGTGAGCAGTACTGGGCTTATGTTCCTGATCCACCCCTCATACATCCTGCTGTCTGGGATGGTCTGGAAATCATGGTGTGGGCTAATGACTCACGTCTTTTAGGACAGCCAGCCACAATACATATGCAACAGCCACAAACCATCTCGAATTATATATATTCAGGACATGGAGTGGGACTTCCCCTATGTGTACATAAGAGTCAAAATATCCACCGCGAGGGATGCATACAGGTGTACCAGACAACAAGAAGCAGCATACAAACAGTGCGCATTACCCTCCCTGTACAAAGTGAAGGAGATGTAATCTCACCCACTCCGCAGTCTTTTTCCCCTTGTGGACTAAAGACTCGAAAGAATAATAGAACCATATTGTGGAGATCGTGTCTCACGGACAAGCCCATCTGATACAACATAACAGACAAAAGATATATTATCAACTGGTCAGGCAATCAGGACAATAGTCAACAAAATACTAGTGAATGGGCAAAGGGGCTGTCTGAAGGACTTTGGTGGTCAGACTCAGGTTTTCCACAAACTCAATGGTGGAAAATAGGGGCTGCTTTAGGGGACATGAAGCTTATGGGCCCTTGCTCCAGACTGCAGGGAAACGTTACTGCCTGCATACTATCACCTTATGTACTTTTGGCAGGTAATATTACCATAGATCAGAATGATTCTAAGTTTAACATGTCTTGTAATAATTGTAATTTGTCTAATTGTATTACCTGGACCCCTGCAGGTATGGTCACCGCCATTTTGTATCAACCTTCTTTTGTTATGCTGCCAGTGAATATTTCTGGGCTTTGGTATTCAGAAAAAGGGTTACAGGTATTAGAAGAGACTGAAAAAGCATTAACCTGACCTAAGCGCTTTGTAGGTTTGCTTATAGCAAGTATTTTAGCCATATTAAGTTTAGTTGCTACTATTGCAGCAATTGTACTTTCACAAAACATACAAATTGCCCATTTTGTAAATTAATTATCAAAAAAATGTGACTAATGTGTTGGGTACTCAAGAAGATATAGGCAGGAAGTTAGAACAACAACTAAATGCTCTTTATGACAAGGTCATGCATTTAGGAGACTAGGCGCAGGGGCTTAAGGCCAGGTCTAGTATACAGTGCCTTGCTGTTTATACATGGATCTTGTTACACCTAAACAGTACAACAGCAGTCAGCATAGCTGGATTAAAGTGAAGAATCATCTTCAAGGTATTTGGCACAGTGCTAATGAGTCTTTAGATTTATTACAACTTCATCAAGAAATATTAGCCATAAAATATGCTAAGTCTCTTGATTTTGATGCCGCTAAGGTGGCTGAGGATGGGCTTCAGCATTTTCGAGATGCTTTCCCGTCATTGGGAAGTCTTGGAGGCCTACCTTACATACTTGTGTCCCCGGTCACAGCAGGAGTGTGTGTATTGTTGGTTTTATGCATACTCCCTATAATACTGTGCAAGGTTATGGTTGAATTAATGGCCTTAGGAACAAAGCTTCATGAATTGCACATACGCACTTTGCCCCCTCCCCAAACAGGGGTATAAGGCAGAGGCTGGATAGCCAGATATGATGAGTAAGATTGAGTCTGAGTCTCCCAACCTAAGAGAGGTCATAGTCACCTGGAGGACTGTGACTGATGACGGGACAACTCGACAACCAAAGACAGGCACAGTCATCTGCCAATGTTTTGAGTAGACATCTTTAGTAAATAAAAAAAGGGGAGATGTTGAAGGCCATTAAGACTCAGCCTTGAAATGACTGAGAAGTCTCATGACCTACGTGTCGGTGTTTGCTTATTTCTTCTGCAGCTTAACATTTTGAACAGATTGTTAAGAACAAGAACAAGGAAGTATGCAAGGTCTAGGAAAACAGGTTGTTTAATTTTCTCAAGGATGTCTGGCTTGGCAGAAGAGAGAGTTGCTAATGTGTATCAAATGTGCTTGCTTACAATGAGATAATTATAACCCCAGGTTGTTTCTGCATGGATGAAAGGAGCATGTGGAATAAACTCGGGGCTTCAGTATTCACTGTTGCCCTCCCAATACTTTCTGTCTCTCTTTTTGCCTTAACCCTCACTCCCCCTTTCAAGACCATTTGATTCATCAGCAGGCTTTGACAATAATTGTTGAGTCTGTGATATCTATTTTCATCTCTTGTGTTGTTTGATTTATGAATTTCATGGGTGTCATTGGATGTATATATAATGATTATGCTCACTGTTCTTGGTCTTCTGTTCCCTTGAACATTATATAGTGACCCTCCATGTTTCTTATTATGGTTTGTACCTTGAGCTCAATTTTTTCATAGATTAAGATTGCTGCCCCTGCTTTTTTTCATCGCCATTTGTTTGGTATATCTTTTCACCAGCTTTCAATCCTCAACATGTTTTTGTCTACAAACTTGAGATGTGTCTCCTATAGGTAGCTTATTGGTGGGTGTGTTAGACAGGGTTCTCTAGAGAGACAAAACTAGATTGCTAGTAATTATATATGAACCGTTAAATTATATACAGATAGATAATACAAAAAATGAACAGTTAAATTATAAATTATAAAGCAGTGAGACACTAGCAATCCTTTAAGTCTTGAGGGCCTCCAGTTCCTCTTCTGTAGAGAGAGCTGGGCTATATATACCTAGGCAGCAAACAGCAAGGCAGGTCACCAACTGTCACCAACTGTTGGCCCCCAGCTCCAGAGATGAACATTCCAATCGTGTGGGCTTAAAGGGACCTTAACATACGGCAGCACAGTCCACAGGCTAGGCGTCCCACAGGTAGTGTACCCTATAAATTTAGGCACAGAACAAGCAAGGCAGCCGCAAGCTGGTCCGATGATTAAAGAGCAAGAGACAAGCAAGGCGGGGCTCACCAAGTCATTTATCTCTCCGCCCTTCAATTAATCCTACTTGTGTTTATCGACCAGGCTGTCACAATAAACTATTGCAGTGGGTTATGTATTCTAAGCTAAGTTGTTAGCCTCTTCCTTTTAATAAATGAGGTCAGTACCCTGATAGTCAGTGTAACTACATCTATCTGTGGACTTTGTGATGTCAATTGGACCTTTTTTGTTTGGTGTTTTCCGCCCTACCTATCTTATCAGTTTGAATTGTGAGGGTGTGTGTGTTTCATTCTTGCCTTTTCCCCACTGTTGAACTAATGCTATCCTGGGGGTTGTTTTCTCTTTGTTACCCCCTGGATGGATTTGTTCTTTGTGGCAGTCTCTTATTTGTGCTTAGTGAGTGTTGATCATCTGCCCTTATTGGGTCAGCAATGATCTTTTGTAGATTTCTTTTTATGTATTTAAAATTTTTTTCCTTGTCTGAGAAGACTCTTACTTCTCATTCTATCTTATTAAATATTTTGGCCAGATATAGTATTCTTAGTTTTGTGGTTTTTCCTTAAATTTTTGGAACATTTATCCCACTCCCTCCGCTTCTTCATTGTGTCCACTGATAGGTCTGAAAAGATTCTTATTTGGGTAGCTTTTTAAGTGACAATTTGTTTTTCCCTAGCTGCTCTTATGATTTTCTTCTTTTACTCATAGTTGGATAACTTAATTCTTATGTGTCTTGGGGATTTCTCATTGGGATTCAGTCTGGTTGGTGTTCTTTCGGCCTCCTAAATGCTGGCCTGATTTTCATTTATTAAGCTTGTATGTTATACAGGGTTCTCTAGAGTAACAAAATCAGAATGCCAATAATTTTATATATTTTATATCTATCTACAACAGAAGAAACATTCAGTTAATTAATTTATACAGCAGTACAAATTTCTCAGTGCAACTCACTTCCACGAGACAGCTGTGAGACACTGGCAGTTCTTTAGCCTTGATGGTTGCCAGATAGTCCTTTGTAGAAAAATTCAGCCTATCTGGCCACAGGCAGCAAACAGCAAGGCAGGTAAGTCACCAACAATCACCCAGATATTAGGGTCTGACAGTTCACAGTTCAAGATATGTATATTCCAATAGTGTGGCAAAGCTGGTCTTAAAGGAACCTCAAATTATTGTGACACAGTCCATAGGTTAGATGTCCCACAGGTAGTGTAGCTTGAAAATTGAGGCATAGAACAAGCAAGTTAGCTGCACACTGGTCCGATGATCAAAGAGTAAGAGATAAGAGATGTGAGGCTTGCTGAGCCATTTAACTCTCTGCCCTGCAATTAATCCTACATGTTTTCATTGGCCATATTGTCACATTAAATGTTAACTATCTCATCTGGGGATGTTTTCCTCTAAGAATTTCCTCGCTATTTTTGGCATTGACTTCTTTGTTTTGTCTTGTTCTGGTAGTCCAATTATTCTAAAATTGTTCCTATTCATAGAATCAGACATGGCTCTCAGGTTTTCTTCAGCTTCACTGATTGTCTCATTTGACTGCTTTGCCCGTTTGTTGAAGCCTGACTGGTTATCTTTGAGGTCACTGGTGTGGTCCTCTGCAACCTCAAGTCTGTCGGAAAAGTCTGTTAATTTGCTACTGGGTTTTGTTTTTTCCTCCCTTAGGTCTTGTATTCCCCTTTGGGAAATTGCCTCCATTTCCTCTATCACTTCATCCTTTTTCTGTATTGCTGCTCTCATATCCTGTATCAATCCAAGCAGCATTCTGAAGATTTCTTCCTGTGGTAGATCAATTTCTACATTGTTAGGTTTATGACTTCTACCGGCATAGTCTTCTGTTTCCCCTGCTTGTTCATTGAGACTTTTGGGTCTGGTTGCTGTTTATGTGTTGTTTTAGAGGATCCTAAGGACATCTTCCAGAGTCAAAGAGCACTGGTCTCGTTCTTGGGGAATTTGTATGAGTGCTTCTACAAACTAACTTCATGTAATTTCAGTGGGTGCTCATGCAACTGTAGTATCTTCCTGTGGTTTCACTCTTAACCTAGACAACCAGTATTCCATTATTTGAAATATGAGTTAGATAGTCCTCTCACAAGACATTGGGTGGGTTGTTGTGGGTTCATTAGGATGGTGTTTCACTGGATGATCTCCCAGGAAGTCTTGTGGTTGGTCTAATGCGGTTTGGAGCACCCCAGATGGTGTGTGGTGTTTCCTTCTGCAACAGGACTGCCATGGAGGGTGTGTGGGTGTACCCTCCTTGGTGTAGAGCACCATCGATGACATGTTGAATTATCATATTTGGAGACATGGCTGTGGAACTTGGGCAGATGTTCCCACAGCAATGTGGAGCACCATAGATGGCTGGTAGGAGTTCCCCCAGTCGCTTGTATGTCCTTGGGGTGTAGATGGGAGTTCTCCCAGACGTTTGAAGGTGAGAACCCCAACTGCTTGTGATGTAGTGGAGGGTGGGAGTGATTTCCTTAGATGCATATAAAACCAATAACTGTGGATGGGAACTCCTTCAAATGGGCCAGCAGTGTTACCCTTGTCAAAGGAGAGTGGCCTGGATTCTGTTTTGGCTTTTGAAAGGAAAGAGGGGTGGGGCGAGAATAAAATGAGAGAACAGATTAAACAGAGACAAGAACAATATATATAAAATTAAAAACCAACTAACAAACACACCAAAAATATGCAAAGAGAAAATAAAAATAAAAACAGTCAAAAAAAGAAATCAATGAAAAGGAAAACTGAATATGTTGTGACTGTGCCAAGAAAGAGAAATGAGATAGAAGAGGGAAAAGAAGAAAAATCAAAAGAAAGAAAAAAAGAAGAAAAAATATATAGATAAAGATACCTGAGCCTTGTGCCATGCTGTTTGTAGTACTGTCTCTTGACACGTGCAACACTGCCACAGGCGGAAGGCTGAAGCTCTCCCCACTGTGTGCTGGAAGTCAGCAATGGCATCTGAAAGGAAAGAAAGGGAGAGGAGAGAAACAGAGAAGAAGGAAGAAAGAAGAGTGAAAAGAGAGATAAAGAAGAAAGAATGAAAAAGAAGGGGGGAACACAACTGTGTTTGCGTAGACTGACTGTCATAGTAAAGAGAGAAGAAAAAATAAAGAGTAAAGCAATAACTGAAGCCTGATCACCTGACCATGGGGCTGGAGAGGTTTAAACTCTGCCCCAAGGTGGTAGGTTTGTGTGCTATTTTAGTGCAGGGTCCCACTGTTGTTGGGCGGAATTTCCCTACTCAGCAAGATCACCATAGTGTCCAGACTGAGGTTTCCTTAGCAGCATGGAGCAACAGTAGAGGACTGTTGAAGCTGCCTTGTGTGGTGTGCAGTGCTCTCACAGAGGGCAGGCTGTAGGTCCCCCTGCTGTTTGGGTGTAGTTGCCCTAGGCAGGGGCCCAGAAGCCAGTAGTGGCATGTGAAACAAAAGAGAGGGAGAAAGGGAGAGAGAAGAAAGAGAGAGAGAAGAAAAATGATAGTAAAAAAAGAAATAGCCGAGGCCTCAATCCCTGACTGTGGGGCTGGAAAGTTCCAACCCTGCCTCAAGGTAGTGGGGTGTTGTGCCCGCTTGGTATAGGGTCTGATAGATGCTGGGTGGAATTACCCTCACAGCAGAGGTCAGCTGCAGTTCCCACAGGGGTGTTGAGCACTCACGATCACTCGTATTCAGCATGGCAGCAGGGGATGGAGTTCCCTCAGCCACATGTAGGGCCCCAGGACTGGGAGGGGATCTCCCAGTTATGCGGAGAATTGCCAAGACCTTGCCATCTGCATGTATGATCACTGAGGGTAGACAGTAGCTCCCCCCATTGGGCTTATGGAATTTGCCCTAGCTTGTGCCAAATCACTGATCCCTAATCATTCAGTTTGTTTTTTTTCCCCTGACCAGCTGGAATTGAATTAAATTAAATTAAATTGGCCCCCTGGATCTGGTCTCTGGGTTGTGCTCAGTGAGAAACTGAAACTGAAGCTGTCACCAGTGTCTTTGTTATGTTGAAAGCCTCCAGGCTCTGTATCTAATTTCTGGCATTCCTTAGCACAGGTTCACTTATTAAGCCAATGTTTGTTAAAGGACTTGTTCTACCAGTTTGTCTTAGATTTAAACAATGAGCCTAGGATTTGTAGTGTTTAATGAGAAAATACTTTTTTCTCCTTTTTATATTGGGCTTGTGGGGTTCCCTGATTTAGGGGCTGTCACACTGAACCCCTGAGTTGGCAATCCAGCTCATTACAGAGATTGCTTTCTTCTCAGCCAACTGGAATGGAATTTGCACCCTGGACTATGGTTGTCTACTTATTTTCTACTACACTGACCTGACTCAGGTAAAATTCCTTACTTCTTTTCAATTACTCCAAATCTATGGTTACCCACACCCACCCAGACCCCAGGCTATGAGCTCAAGGAAGCTAACAGTACAGGGGGCTCTGTTGTGAGGTCCTGTGACTAGCTTTCAGAGGTTCTCCTTGAGTCTGGGATTATGACCTCTTTAGCATGTCAGCCTGGGGAAATTTCTGGACTAGGGCACTGGTAGCTGCTCGATCCAATGCCCATGAGCACAGTACACTTAATCTAGAGAATTTCAGTGTGTTCTTAGTTCACTTTGTGAGGGAAAATTTTTTAAAAGCAGGGTTCAGGACAGACCCTAGTACCCTGATTCTAATTTTAGGACTCTGTCTCCCAGTCTCCTTGACCTTACCTCCCAGTTTTCTGGTCTGGCATCAGGAGCTCTGGGCAGGCGAATCTAACAGGATGCCATCTTCTCTCCGCTTGATACTTTTTTAGTGGGTGTTATTTGTGTCTTTGTTTCCCCTTTAAATCTGTATTGCTTTGAGTGATGTTTTCAGTGGGCTATTTTCTGGATCATGTTGTACAATGTGATTTTCTTCTGTGTGTGTGTTGATTTTCTGGCCATAGAGAGTTCCAGTTAATATTTTTTAATATTGGTTTTGCTTTTTTAACCATTTAATTTTTTTTCTTTTGGAAAAACCTTTATTTCTCCTTTATATTTGTGGATAGCTTTGCTGAATATAGAATTCTTAGTTGCCAGTGTTTTTCCATTCAAAATTTGGTATATGTTCTTTCATTGTCTTCTTGCCCATATCGTTTTGCCTGAGAGGTATGAGTTTATCATTGTTGGTTTTAATTTTTAGGTTACTCTTCTTTTTCCTCTACCTCTTCTCAAGATTATTTTTCCTTGAATTTGAATAATTTGACTACTATTGTCTTGAAGGTTTATTCCCTCTGAGGTATATCATATTTTGGGTTCACTCTGTTTCCCAGATAGTTATTCTATCCTTATTTATGATATTGGGGAAACTTTTCTTCCATGAATTCTCTTATCATTTTATTTGTAGATTTGTTTGTTTCTTCCAAAGCCAGGGTCCCAGTGAGACTTAGATTGTTTCTCTTGATGGTGTCCCACATTATTCTTATGCATATTTGAGATTATTTTGCTTTTTTAGTTGATTGCTTTTTTCATTGTCTGTACTCCAAGTAGTTGGCTTTAATTTCACTGATTCAATTTTCTTATTCTTCCATTCTTTTCATCAGTTCAAGTACCATGAGTATTTTTTTTACTTCTCTTATCTCCTTTTTAAATTTCTGGGTTTCTATAGCATGTAAGGTTTTTAGTATTTCAACTTTGTTTTCAAGGGTGATCCCCAGATCTCTGGTAGAGTAGTAAGCATCATTCTTTATACGCTCTTTCTGATAGCTGCAGAGTTTCTCTTTAGGTTATTCCATTGGGTTTTGGTTCTTTTCAGTTATTGGATTAGGTTTTCCTTGATTTTTTTTTGTGGTTACTGATATTGACTGTTGTATCCAGGGCATGGCCATACAATTGTAAGTGATGTGTGTGAAGCTATGCTGGTTTTTGTAAGGCAGGTTGGTTCTTTGGGTAGGAGGAGAAAGGCCCAGTAGAGCAGCGGTTCTCAATCTGTGGGTTATAACCACTTTGGGGGTCGAATGACCCTTTCACAGTGGTCGCCCAATTCATAACAGTAGCAAAATTACAGTTATGAGTTAACAATGAAAATAATTTTGTGGTTGGGGATCACCACAACATGAGGAGCTGTATTAAAGAGTCACGGCATTCAGAAGGTTGAGAACCACTGGTCTAGAGGGAGTTGGAAATCTTATTATTTGGAGATATGAATTGAGTGATTGAGTTGAGTAGTTAGGAAAAGTGATGGAGGGTTCATGAGAGTAGGGTACATATAAGAATAGTGATAATAGGTAAATCCAATATTTTATACACATTTAATACATATAGGAAAGGGCTTTTAAGAGCTATAACAGTACTTGTTAGTTTTTAATTTGGAAGTGTATTTCACTAGGAAATGGAGAGGGGTTCTTGAGACAGTTGTGAATGGAGGAAGTGTAGAATGTAAGGTAGTACACAGATCAACCTATAATAGAGTAAAAAGTATGCACGATCTCAGTGTCAAAAGAGATAAAGATGTGTCTGCTTGAGGTGAGTAGTTCTGAGAGCTAAAAATTCTTAGCTCTTTGAACAAGGGCCATTATTTCAGTTTCTTTCTAGGTTTATTTCCCCTTCAAATGGTCCCCTATTGTGCTCTTGGGGATTGAAGTGTGGTGGGAGGGTCTGTACCATTTGTCCCTTTGGGGAGTTGAGTGCAGTCCATAACACGGGCTTACAGTGAGAGATCTGAGATTCAAAAATGTACACATATCAGCCCATTATCTAATGAAAGAAATGTACACAGGCTGAAGGAATAAAATGACAAACTGTCTCTTTTGGGTTGGGATTTCTGAGAGCTAAATATTCATATTTTCTTGTCAAAGGGTCACTTGCAATTTCCCTTTAGGTTTCTTCCCTCATGAGAAGTGAGTGGTACCCTTGTGTGCTCTTAGAGAAAAGAATGTGCTGAGAGTACCTGGCCCACCTACTCCTTCTGGGATATGGTTTAAGCAAAGGGTTTGTGACCAAGAGGTTTTTATTCTAGAGCTGGACATAGATTATCCTATAGTATAATATGGGTATGTAGAAGTCAGCAGCCAAGAGCTTTGTCTCTGATACAGGGGAAGCCTGGTTATTGAAGTGTTAGGCGTGTGAGATACTGGTGAATTTCAACTCAAAGAAAAGAATCTGCCTGGGGTAAACATGGTCTGACAGAGAGGGTACACAGAGACCTTGGTCTTAAGACTGAAATTTATATGCAGAAAACTTTAATAAACCCATAACAAAAGAAGAATTAGAGACCCCTTTTAGGAATATTGTACCAAAGGCAAAAAAGGACACTCCCACTCCCGCCCGCCAAATGGAATCCAAAACAAAGTTATTAAAGGTTATGGAAGCCATGTTGAAAGTAGTCCAAAGCCACACAAAATAAGATCAGCATGACACACACCTTCCTGCAGTCCAAGATCCTGAGGTTAAGAAAACAGCCCATGTACCCTAGGAAGAGCACCATCAGGAGAAATAAGCTTGGACACTATGCCATCATCAAGTTCCCCTTGGCTACGGAGTCTGCCATGAAGATCAGAGATAAGGTCTCATTTGTGTTCATTTTGGATGTCATGGCCAACAAGCACCATATCAAACAGGCTATGAAGAAGTTCTCTGACAATTATGTAGTCATACTTAACATCTTGATCAGGTCTGAAGTAAAAAAAGCAGGCTGTTTGACTGGCTCCAGACTATGATGCTTTAGATATTGCCAACAAAGTTGGGATCATTTCAAATGAGTTCAGTTGGCTAGTGCTAAATATAAATATTTTCAATACATTACAAAAAGAGAAGAAATACAGATGGTCATCAAGAAATGTCCAACTCAGTAAAGCCAAGGGCCAAATGACTTCACAAGGAAATTCTATGTAGTACTTAGTGAAGAGATCTCACAATTTCTACACCCAATATTATATAACGTAGAAAAAGGCAGTAAACTCCTAAACCCATTGTACAAAGTAAGAATAACCATGATACAAAAATCAGGCAAAGACCCCACAAAATAAAAAAGCTACAAACCAATGTCTCTAGTGACCATAGATACAATAATTCTCAAGAACATTCTGGCCAATAGAATCCAACAACATATGAAAACTAATCATATCATTTGAGATTCAAACCAAGAATGAAAGGATAGTTTAGCATTCAAAAAACTATAAATGGAATCCACCACATAAAGAAAACAAAAAATAAGAACCACTCAATCATATCAATAGATGCAGAAATAGTATGTGATAACATCTGTCACCATTTCTGATTAAAAAAGAGAACATTCATTAAAAATAGGAACTAAAGGGATATTACACAACATAGCTAAAGCCACATCTTAATTGCTCTGGCCAACATAATGCTCAATGGGGAATAACTGAAAATCTTTCTTCTGAGAATAAGAACTAGACCAGCATGCCACCCTATCATCACGCTTATTCAACATCATGCTGGAAGGATCAACTAGAACCACTAGATAACAGAAAGAAAACAAGGGAATTCAATTGGGCAAAAGCAAAGTAAAACTCTCCTACTTCAGATATGATTTTACATATAGAGAACCCCAAGGACTCCACAGGAAGACTGTTGTAAAGAATTATGGGGTTTTGCAAAGCAGCAGGATACTACAATAATAAGCAGAAATCAATTGGGTTCCTATTTAGCAAGGAAGAGAGTTCTGACAAAAAGACATCAAGAAAACAACATCATTTACATTGACCACACAAAAGATTTAATATTTGGCGATATTAAGCCAAAACTTAACCAAAGAAACAAAAGTTGGGCACAAAGAAAACGACAAGACATCATAACATGAAACCAAAAGAGACTTACATAAATGGAAGAATATACCATGATCATGGATACGAAGACTTATTATTGTGAAAATATCAATACTACCTAAAGCAATCAGTAAATTTTATGCAATACAGATATCAATCCCAACTTCATTCTTTAAGTAAATGGAAAAAACTAATTACCAGCTTAGTATGGATAGGGGAGAGGTGCAGGATAGGCAAATAATCTTCTCAATTAGAAAAATGAAACAGGAAACCTTGTATTAGCCAATCTCAAGACCTAATACACAGCCAGAGTAGTCAAAACAGCTTGGTACTGGTACAGTGATAGATAAATAGACCAATGGAACAGGATTGAAACGCAGAACCAAAAACATTAAATAGAAAATGGCCACCCTCTTCAGCAAATGGTGATGGAAAAAGTGGATATCCATGTATAGAAGAATGAAACAGGTATAGGTCCTTGCCCTATGCACGAAAATGAACTCAAAACGGATTAGAGATCTAAATGTAATCCCTAGAGCTATGAGAAATTTGGAACAAACATAAGGGTTTTATTGTGGGGCATACACAGATTACTAAGCATAATGAAAGAAGCATAAAGCAGAAAACAAAAAGACTCCTGGGACTTATTAAAAATAAGACACTCGGAGAACAGGAAGATGACAGACCAGGTAAGCCACATACTCTGAGGGCTCTTTCAAACAAGGTGGGTTTGGTGTCCAGGTAGCCGAGTGGAAGGAGTCAGGTGAGTGAAAGATCCGCCTGGAATAGCACCCCACCCCCACCCCTTGCATTTGTCCTGAGCCTGGGCCTCGGTGATGCAGGATTCAATTCCTGGGACATCTCGAGTCAGCAGGCCACCACCACCGTGGCTGCGACCAGCTATAGCACAACTTCACCCCCAGACTGGGTCCCTGCACCCGGAGTCACCTGGCTGCTCTGCCACGACATGCACAGCCGTGGTGGGACCTCCTACAGCAGCTGCCCACTCATGGGGCCCTACTAGGAGAGAAGTTTCCCTTTTCCACAGTTCCCCTCTCCCCAAGTGGCAGCAATCTGCCCTTGGGCCCGGATCCCTCCATCCATTCAACCAGGGCCACAATAACTGACCTAAAATCTACTGGTGGCTGCCTGGGTGACTTCCACGGGGAATGATCCACCCCCATTGTTGCCTGGGATCTCTCCATTGGCACCCCATTTGCCCGCCAACCCGCCCCCATCAGCTTAGCTCCCGGTCCACTCCCTGCCTGGGAGGCCAGCACTGCCCATTTTCTGCATGCATGAGTCCACAGTTGGAGCCATCCAGCTTCTTCCCACTGTGATGCATTTCTGCTGAAGCCACTTCAGGCTGGGCCGCGCCAGTGCAGATCCCTGTGCCTGCAGCCAGAAGCACTGAGCCTGCCTACCCAGTGCGTTCCTTCAAGTGCAGTGGGCTGCTGCCAAAGCCTGGACCCTGCGCTACTCGTGGCACCAGCAGCCCAAACAGTGAGCATTCCTGCCTGCTAGGGAGTTTGGTGACATGGCTTAGCGTTTCCGCCAGAGCTGGCTTCTTCCTCCCTGGTGCACTGCAGGTATCCAGCACCCACCGAGAGCCGGGACTGCTAAATCTGCCCGCCCCAGCGCGTTCCTTCCGGTGCAGTGGGATGCCTCCAATCCTGGACCCTGCTCCACTGGCAGCGCCGGGCCAGACCAGTGAGGGTTCCTGCATACTAAGAAGACTAATGACATGGATTTGCATTCCACGCTGGAGCTGGCTTTGTCAGCTCTGTTGCACTGCAGGGTTTCCAGCGCCAGCAGCTTCGAGTGCCGTGCCTGCCTGCTACAGTGCGTTCCTCCCAGTGCAGAGGGCAGGTGCAATATATTTCTGTGTCCCGCTGGAGTCACTGCTGCCTGTTCCCAGCTTGGCCTATGCCTTTCTGGAGCCTGCGCTATTCACAGGGCCGGCGTCAAAAAGTTCAAGTGTACCATCCATCTAGGGAGCCTAGTGACACGGCTTTGCGGTCCCCGCTGGCGCCGTCAGTTCACTTCGGATGGCTGTCACCACTGCCGTACCCTGTGGGGTCCCTAGTACCAATTTCCAAGCCTGCCCGCCCCAGCCCTTTCCTGCTGGCATAGGAGGCAGGTGCTGCTTCCAGAGTCCCCCTCAGCATCCATTGTGACCGCAGCCTTTTCTAATCGGTGCAGGAGGCTCGCTGTGGAGGTGCGTCTCCCTCCGGTGTAGCCTTTGCCTACTGGTTTAACACTGCAGGGACCTGGGAGGTGTGTGTTCAATCTGAAGAGCATTTCCCCTTGCATAGCTCTGAAGCCCTAGTTAAGCACCACTTCCTGTAGCAGCAAGGCCTCGCCCACCTCTGCTTTCTATTAGGCATCTCCAGAAATTGAAGGGAAAAGGAATGCGAAAATTTATATACTTTTTCATGCTGGTTTTTCTGTCTTTCTTTATTCTTCTACTTTCTGTGTTTTCTTATTCTCTTTCCTCTTTCATGCTCCTTTTTCATTATTATTATTACTTCTTTTTAGCTCCTCTTTTATAGGTTTTCATTTTATCTCAATTTTTCTTTTACCTTTTTGACTATTATTATTACTTCTCTTTTCTCCTCTTTTATACATTTTCCTATTTTCTCCCTCTCTCCCTTTTTTTACTCCTAATTTTTTTAAATTAAACAAAAAGGGCTGCAAAGTGTGCTCTGACAGACCAGGTTAAAGAAGCCTTGTGGCACTCACTGAGGTTCCACCCCCCACTCCAGTCACTGAGACCTCTCACCCCTGCTGGCCACTAAGCCATCGGGGAACTCTGCCTACATGACAGTCTGACCCATCTCTATTGTAGGTCATAGGCAGCCCCCTGAAAGCATCTTTAATAGTAACACAGATAAGGGCCCCCTGGTATTCCAGAAACATGGGGCATATGAAAGGATCAAGGAAAAGTCAACAGACCACATCACTCCCAACAAAAAAACAGAGACAAAACACAGTAGCAGAGCTAACATCACTCATAGAATAATCAGATACAGATCTGCCACAGAAGGGAATCGTCAGATGTTTGCTCACAGTAATACAGGAGATGATGGAAATAACCAATAATAAGGATACAATAATAGAGGATCCGAAGTCTATAATAGAGGGGATGAAGTCCACACACCAAAGGAAACTACAGGAGCTAACAGAGGAGGTATCAGAAGTCACATACAAGGTCACTGAATTTATGATTAGGCTTGAGGAGGCAGAGAACCATATCAGTGATCTTGAGGACACTCAAATAGATGTAAGTAAGTGGGAAAGACAGTCAAATAAGAAAATTAAAGAAGCAGAAAATAACCTGAGATCAATGGTAGGTGCTATGAAGAGGAAGAATATTCAAATAATTGGTTTACAGGAGCACAACACACCACACAATTCAACATCTGAGATAACCAAGGAATTTCTGTAAGAAAACTTTCCACCCTAATTAGTGAGAACCAGGAGCTCATATAGGAAGTAGAAAGGACACCAACTAGACTATACCCCATTAAGGATATGGTTAGACATATAATAGTAAAAATATACAACTTCTAGGAAAAAAGAGAAAATTTTAAGAGCAGCAAGAGAAAGAAGACAGTCACATGCAGAGGAGCTCAATTAAGGGTGTACTCGTCTTATTATCAGATACTATGAAGAGGAGGAGAGAGTGAAGCAACATCTTCCAAAAGCTGAAAAAAACTGCCTCTCCCAGAATCCTTTACCCTGTCAAGTTATCCATTAAGATAGATGATGAGATAGGTGTCTTCCAGGACAAGAAGACTTAAAGAATATGCTGCAAGACAACTGGCCCTTCAGAAATACTGGCTGACTTATGGCCAGAGCATCAACCTCCACCAAAAACAAACAGGAAACCACCATATAGTCCATCTCCATCTAGATGCCAACACTCCACCAACAATTGCCAGGACCACGGAGTCTAAGAGAGAAAAGAAGACAAGATAGAATCTCTCTACTCAAGCACAGCACACTGATATGAAGGGAGATAGGAAAACACCCTGAACACATGACAGGGTATGACAATTATGAATTTACAGATTGTGATAATAACTCTGAATTACCAATGGACTCAATACATACATTAGAAGAAAAAAGCTGGAGGACTGGCTCAGAAAATGTAATACATCAATCTGTTGCCTGCAAGAGACACATCTTAAGCACACAGACAAAATTAAGCAAAGAATAAAAGGTTGGCAGAAAGTATATCAAGCAAATGGCAACTTAAAAAAATCAAAATCAGGGGTGGCTATCATAATCTTTGACAAAATGGACCTCAACATTCAAACCATAAAGAGAGACAAGGAGGGACGCTGCATCATGCTCAAAGGCTCAGTAAACCTAGAACCAGTTAGCATATTGGATATTTACACACCCAATAATGGTGTGGCAAATTTCTTCAATGAAATGATTAAAATTATGAAAAAAGATCTTTAACACTCCGCTATCAGCGAAAGACAGATCATTGGGAAAGAAGCCCAGCAAATAGGCCATAGAGCTAAACAATGTAATTAGGGAATGGGACCTGATATACATTTATAGAGCTTTCCATCCAAACGCAAAAATTCACATTCTTCTCAAGTTCACATGGATCATTTTGAACAATAGACCACACGATGGGACACAAGTCAAACCTGAGTAAACACATAGATATTATTCAGACATCTTTTTAATATCACCATGCCATAAAGCTGGAGATTAATAAGAGGACACCAAAAAATCAAGATCAACCAACCGGAAGATAAACAATGATCTCCTGTGACATGAATGGGTACAGGCCCAAATTAGAGAGGATATTTGGAATTTTCTAGAAACTAATGAGAATGAGAATATAATGTATCAAAAATTATGGGAAACTGAATACAATGTATAAAAAATTACAGGAAACTGAGAATGCAGTTATCACAGGAACTTGATATCATTAAATGCATATATGAAAATTGAAGAGAGGCTTAAGGCAGATACGTTAATACAAAACCTCCAATAACTAGAACAGAGTCAGCAGAAGAACCCCTCCAATAGCAAGAGAAAAGAAATAATAAAAATCAGGGAAGAGTTAAACCAGTGGAAAGACAATATTAAGACGCAAATGATAAATGCAGTTAAAAGCTAGTTCTATGAAAGGATCCACAAAATAGACTATTGGTGGATCTGACCAAGGATAGAAAGGAGCAAACATCAATAGCCAGGATGAGGGATGAAACAGGGGCAATTACAACAAACCTCAATGAGATTAAAAGGATAATCACAAAGTACTATGAAGGTCTGTATTCTAATGAATTCAGAAGCATGGAAGACATGGATAAATACTTGGAAAAACAGTTCCTCCCTAGATTATCTCAGACATCAGTAAAAAACTTCAACAAACCCATAGCAAAAGAAGAAATAGAGAGGGTCATCAAGAAACTACCAACAAAAAAAAGCCCCCAGGCCAAATGATTTCACAGCAGAATTCTACCAAGCATTCAGGGAAGAGTTGACACAAATCCTCCACAGAGTATTCCATAGCATAGAAAGGGATGACAAACCCACAAACTCATTCTACTAAGCCAGCATAACTTTGATACTCAAACAGGGCAAAGACCCCACATGTATAGAGAATTAGACTGATATCTCTAATGAACATAGATGTAAAAATCCTTTACAAAATATTGGCAAATAGCATACAGTAGTATATAAAACGTATCATCCAACACAACCAGGTAGGATTCACCCCAGGAGTGCAGGGGTGGTTTAACATCTGAAAATCCATCAGTATTATACACTACACCGAGAAGAAAAAGGATAAAACCATATGATAATATCCATAGATGCAGAAAAATATTTGACAATATCCAACACATTCCTAATTAATATGCTCATGAATTTAGGATTGGAAGGTAAATTCCTCGAAACAAGCTATCTATGAAAGGCCAAGGGCCAACATCATAGATAATGGAGAAAAGAAAAATAATCCCACTGAAAAAGGATACCGCCTGTCCTCACTTCTATTCAATATCGTTCTGGACATTCTGGGTAACAACATAAGACAATGGAAGGACATCAAAGGGATCCAAATGGGAGAGGAGAAGGTGAAACTATCATTATTCGCAGATGACATGATCCTGTATATTGATAATCCCAAAAGCTCCACAACAGAAGTACTTAAAATGATAGAGGAATATGGAACAGTGGCAGATACAAGATTGACAAAGACAAGGACCATGGAAGAGGACATCAAGAAGGAAGTACCCTTCACAGTAGCTAAGAACAAACTGAAATATCTAGGAACATATAACAACAAAAAAACCACCTATAGACCTATACATGGAAAAATATAAGACCCTACTACCGGAAACCAAAAGCTACCTCCACAAATGGAAGAACAGATTGGAAGGCTAAATATAGTAAAGATGACAATCTTACCTAAAGCACTTTACAAGTTCAGTGCTATACTGGTTCAAATACCAACAACCTTCTTCAAAGAATTGGAGAAACTGATCATCAATTTCATATGGAGAGGGAAGAAATCCAGAATTAGCAGAGAACTTCTCAAGAGGAAGGTCAAAGTTGGAGGACTCGCCTTACCCGATTTTAACACCTATTACACAGGTACAGTGGTCAAAACAGTGTGGAACTGTCACAATGCCAGACTCGCAGACCAGTGGAAAAGAATAGAAAGCCCAGGAACAAAACCATTGGCATATAGAAATGATCTTCGACAAGGCCCCAAACCGTCAAGTGGGAACCAGAAGCCCTTTTTACCAAGTGGTGCAGGAAACAATGGACATCCATATGTAGAAAAATGAAACAAGATATTTACCTGACCCTATGCACAAGAATAAACTCAAGGTGGATCACAGACCTCGAAGTTAAACCCCAAACCATCTGCACCATCAAGGAGGGAATCGGGAGAAACCTGAAAGCAATGTTCCAGGGAATTCCTAGGTTCATGGCAATAGGGAAGGGTACACACACAGGTGAACTCAAAATCGACAAATAGGATTTAATAAGAATAAGACACCTGTGCACCACGAAACACTTCACCAAGAGGGTGACAAGACAACCCACAGACTGGGAGAGGATTTTTAGTAATGACACATTGGACAAAGGGCTCATTACTAAAATCTATAAAACCCTCATCACCTGCAAAAAAAGGAAAACAACTAACCCCATAAGGAAGTGGGCAAAAGAACTGAAAAGAATTTTCCCTAAGGAGGAGACTCATATGGCCAATAAGCATATGAGAAAGTGATCCAGATCATTAGCCATAGGAGAAATGCAAATGAAAACAACCGTGAGATACCACCTAACATCCCTGAGGCTAGCTCAAATCAGTAAATAAGAGAATAGCAAGTGTTGGAGATGTTGTGGTGAAGTGGGAACCCACCTTCATTGCTGGTGGTGTGTAGATTTGTACAGCTACTGTGGAAAGCAATCTGGAGATACTTAAAGAAAATGGATATTGAACTACCTTATGACCCAGTCATCCCTCGACTGGTCATATACCCAGAGGAGGTAACAAAGAAAACACGACCGGTCATCTGTGCTCCAATATTTATGGAAGCACAATTCACAATCACAAAGACTTGGAGGCAGCCTAAGCTTCCATCGATAGACAAGTTGATTACTAAACTCTGGCACATACACACAATGGAGTATTATGTAGCACTGAAGAGCACGGACGATCACATGAAACACCTCGTTTTGTGGGAAGAGTTGGAAGGAATCATTTTAAGCGAGGTAAGCCGATCTCAAAAGGACAGGTATAACATGAGTCCCCTGAGGTAAGTACAATCAGCATGGCAGGAATAGAAGAATAGACACTTATCTTGCAATAAGCAGGGGGAAACATAGGTAGTTGGTGGGAGGGAATACTGCATCCAGGGAGGTACATGAGAGCCCAACCTAAAGAAGGGGAAAGGGAGGAGGGAGAATCAGGTGGGGAGAAACTGAGATGATGACATGGGGGGAACATGGCACTAATCCACCCAAGAGGAGAATATCGGTTGTGTTTCCACAGAACCGGAATGCGCATGTAGACCCCACCATGACACGCCAAACCAGGAGGGCAAAATAATGCATGGAGGAATCCACAAAAAGACTTGAGTATATGCCCGGCCCCAGCCAGAATCAGCCTGACCTCCACCTTGGAAGGGAGTGCCACAGAAAATGAAAATATATCGTCTGGTGAGGGAAAGGAACCCTACCACACCCAGAAGGGAGCTGAAGCAAATAAAGGGGCAAGAAGGGAGTGGAGCACACCAAGGCCCTCCAAGCTCAGAGGACAATAGCCCTGCTCAGAGTGGCCAACGCACAGAGAGGACTATATGGCCGGCCCCACTGTGAGAGGCAACATCCTGAACTGACCCATAGCCCTACATGGGATACCAGAGGAGACAGTGTGGGATAGATGTCTGAGCTGACCCCACCACACTGAGGCAAAATACTGGGGGCATGCAGTACAGCGGTGGGGGCAGCGGAGCAGGGAGGTCCCAAGGGACTATCAAGGATGGACTTTGGGGCCCGGGAGTGGTACCCTGTCAGACTCGTCCAGAAAATGCTCCTCCATATCAACAAACAGACCTTGAACTATTAACAGGCCTTTCTTTCTTTTTTTTCTTTCTTTTAGATTTTGCATGCCAGTGGCTTTCTTGTTTGTTAGTTTGTTTGTGTTGCTGCCATCGTTGCCTTGTTTTTATGTGCTAATTTGTTTGGTGTTGTCGAATTCATCCGCAATTTTATGTGCATATTATTATCTCTGCAGGTCTGTCTAGAGAAGATAGACTGGATAAACAATGTGGAGAAGAAAACTATGGGACCAACGGTCCCAGGGGGACATGGTAGATTGGGAGGTGGGGGAAGGGGGGAGGTGATAGCCAACCAAGTGACAGGGGAACAAAGAGTGGTTCAAAACCAGTGGCCGGGAGTGTGTGGGAGGACTGGTAGAGAGTGATCAGGGGCAGTTTAACCATGAGGAATTGCTGGGACACAAATGAAGGCTGAACATGGTAGTGGGACAAGAGGAAAGCAAAAAGAAATAGAGGAAAGAAGTAGGAGGCAAAGGGCATACATAGAGGCCTAAATACAGGCACATACACATGGAAATATGTTTATGACTATGGGGGAAATAGATCTATGTGTAAATATTTATAGGTTTAGTAGTAGGGTAGCAGATGGACATTTGGCCTCCACACAAACACTCCCTCAATACAAGAACACTTTGTCAACTAAACGGTCATTCCATAATACCCACCTTTCTAACACAATCACTGAAGACAAATGTGTGCGTAAGCAAATGTGGTGACGAAAGCTGATGGTGCCTGGCTATCAAAAGATATATAGCGTCTGGGATCTTAAAAGCTTGAAGGTAAACAAGTGGCCATCTAGCTTGGAAGCAACAAAGCCCATAAGGATAATGCACACCAGCTTAGGTGATCACAATATGTTAAAGGGTTCAGGTAGCAGACACCAACAACAAAAACCGTCATTGTGTTCTCACCTTCCCCATATAAATGCTGAAGACAAATGTGTGCATAAGTAAGTGTGGTGAAGAAGGCTGATGGTGCCTGCCTATTGAGAGATATAGCATCTGGGGTCTTAAAGGCTTGAAGGTAAACAACGGCCATCTAGCCCAGAACCAACAAAGTCCATATGGAATAAGCACACCAGCATGTGTGATCACGAGGGCTTGAAGAGACCAGGTATCAAGTACCAAAGAACAATAAGTCATATTATAGTGAATGAGGGGGAGCGTACAACGGAATAATTCACATCCCTAAAAAACAAAAACAATAGCAATGAAATCATGAAACATTTCATGACATGGGTGGACCTGGAAACCATCATGTTGAGTGAAATTAGTCAATCACAAAAGGAAAAATATTGTATGAGCGCACTACTATAAAGATAAACACCAAGAATCAGGCAGGTTTCTATTCTCAGGTCATGTAATCTTCTAACCCAGTCTACCAAGCAATGAGGTAGAGAACCTGCCTAGTTCACATGAACCCTTTTATATGTATATCTTAAAACGACTTCTACACAGAAGACTTCCCCTCAGCTGAGATCATTTTTTTAAGATGGGGGAACGTGAAAAGACCATTTCATTGTTGCAATAAAACATTGTGATAAGGTTGCCCCAAATTAACAGACACTTCTACAGTAGTGATAAGTGAATCTTACTGGAAATTCAAATCAAGATTGGGTGTGGGTCATGGGAGCCAAACCTGTTTCAGAGAAAGTTATTAAAATTCTGTTCATTGGTAAGCCAGATGGTGAAACCGGCTACAGGGGAAAATGTTTTCACAGAACCCCAGGGGAGAATACACCCAGTACTATGTTTCTAATTGTATACTTTTGACTTTCTATACAGCCCTTTGTGATTCAAACCATGTGCTATAGACTACTGGGACCTTAGACTCTTGTTCATTGGATACATCCCAAGGATTCTATATGGAAACCACATTAAGCAAGCTGGACTTTACCATAAACTCACTTATGACAGATTTAAGGATCTGATATATTTCTTTGGACTAAAGGCTTAAATACGCTAGTTTGAGAAGAAGCAGATGACCACTATTCCAAGGTAATGGAATTTGTGGTCATTGAACTTTGGTTTGATTCTCTTGCTTTGAGGGTGTTTAATGAATAGTGGCCTGGGACTACCATATATTTACTATTTTGATGCTCTCTTTGCTTTTTTATTACATGTATTAAACTGGAAGGCATGCCTTTGTAAATGAATGCTATGCTCCAAATCGGTGGTGAGAAGGGTGTAGGAGGCCTGGTAGGGTGTAATCAAGGGTAATGTAACCCAGAGGAATTACTGTAACCAAAATGAAGGCTGAGAATGATAGGGGGACACGAGGAAAGTAAAAGGAAATAGAAGAAAGAGCTAGGAGGCAAAGGGCATTTATAGAGGTCTAAATAAAGGCATGTACATATGTAAGTATATTTAGATATGAGGATGGGGAAATAGATTTATGTGCACATATTTATAGGTTTAGTATTAAGGTAGCAGATGGACATTGGGCCTCCACTCAAATACCCCCTCAACACAAGAATACTTTGTTCTATTAAACTGGCATTCCATGATGCTCACCTTGCCAGCATGATTGCTGAAGACAAAGCAGGTGCATAAGCAAATGTGGTGAAGAAAGCTGATGGAGCCCGGCTATCAAAATATATAGTGCCTATGGTCTTAAAGACTTGAAGGTAAACAAGCACCCATGTAGCTCAGAAACAACAAAAGCCCACATGGAAGAAACACACCAGCCTGTGTGATCATGAGGGGTCAAAGGGATCATTTATCAGGCATCAAAGAACAAAAAATCATATCATTGTGAATGTGGGGACCCAAAGCCAATCTGTAGGCAACTGGACATCCCCTTATGGAAGGGTTGGGTGGGGAGGAGACAAGCCAGTCTGGGTGCAGTATAGCAACGATGAAACATAAAACTTTCCTCTAGCTCCTAAATGCTTCTTCCCCACTATCATGATCCCAATTCTACCTTACAAATCTGACTGGACCAGATGATGTACACTGGTACAGATAGAAACTGGAAATGCAGGGAATCTAGGACGGATGATCCCTTCAGGACCAGTGGTGAAAGTGGCGATACGAGGGTGGAGGGAGAGTGGGGTAGAGAGGAGGAACCAATTACAGGGATCTACCTATAACCTCCTCCCTGGGGGATGAACAACAGAAAAGTGGATGAAGGGAGACATCGGATCGTGTAAGATATGATAAAATAGCAATTTATAAATTATCCAGGGTTCATGAGGGAGGGAGGAGATAGGAGGGAGGGGGAAAATGAGGAACTGATGCTAGCAGTTTATGTGGAGAGCAGGTGTTTTGAGAATGACGAGGGTAACGAATATACAAATGTGCTTTATACAATTGATGTATATACGGATTGTTATAAGCATTGTATGAGCCTCCAATAAAATAATTTAAAAATTTTTTACATAAATCCAACCCTCATTGTTAGTGCAAATAGTTCCCTTCACTTAAATTTTTAATCTGTAGAAGGCAACAATTCATATATAGTAGTCTGAAAATTCAGTTTGTACATGCATAGTTTCCTCATATCAACAGTGCTTTAAGTTTTGTATCATATCAACAGTGCTTTAAGTTTTGTATCATTGGCTAAATTAATGTTACTATCAAAAGAATTACCTTATGACCTAGGGGGATGATTTATAATGGTCTCTATAAAAATGATAGTGATATCTCTAAAGTAAACCAGAGACATATATAAACTATAGATACAAATGAATTTAGGGATTGCACCTAATCTAAGAACAACTAATTCTTATGACATGGCCCTACAAAGTACTTGCCCTCATGAAGAGATCATTGAATATTTGAGTGCAAAAGCAAAGTGTGGTGATGAAAAGAGATGGTGTTCTACTAACAGAAAGAATAACGTCTGAGATCTTAAAACCTTGTCTCCAAACAAGCAACCATCTAAATGAGGCATCAGCGAAGTTCACACAGAACACCAGCCTGTGTGATCAAAGGATTGTAAATAATGAAATTCAAATTCAAAAGTGAGAACAGTTGCAGAATTTAAGTTCAGAACACTCAGTTTGCAGAACACTTTGGTTGACATTGGAAGCTCAAAATCAATTTGCAGGGTCCCTACCAGATTAAGCATACATTGAGACACCTGTGTAGTCCAGGAGTGTGAATAGCCTCAGACAAAGAGCATTGTCAACAATGAAGGATGTAGTTAGGTTAAAATTTAACAGTTTATCAATTGATCTCACTTTTGACCCATTTTAAAATTGTTTCAATATTTTTTAAAAAATGAAGGGAAATTCAGAGGAGCCCTGGTGACTCAGTGGGTAACTTCTTGGGCAAGATGAGCAGTTCAAAACCACCAGTCGTCTCACTGAGGAAAGATGAGGTTTTCTACTCCTGTAAGTTTTCTACTCTTGGGAGAGGATGGAGGAAGCACTAGAAATGATTGTGATGATGTAAATACAACTCTTTTAAAAAGTGATTTAAGCATGGAAGTGAATGATATGTGAATATCATATCAAGAAAACTGTGGGGGGGGAAAGGAGGGGGCCAAGAAATCACACTTGACCAATGATTATCATGGATATAGGAGAAAGAGTTATTGCTTAGGAGACAATGGGTTTATATTAATGTGGTGTAATAATTTGGAAAAGGATATCAATAGTGGTTGTATAATGTGAAGAGTGTAATCATTGGCACTGAACTATACATGTAGAGGTTGTGGAACTGGAGAGCGTTTTGTTGTGTATATTTTTGCCCTAATTAGAAAAACTAACTATATGAATAGCAGTGAGTACAAAAAAGCAGAAAATCTTCTAGAATTGAATATGGTGATTGTTGTACCACTCTTTTTGATATGATTGAAATGAATTCCATGACATGTGGATGAAGTGCTAGTAAAACTTTTAAAAATATAAAGATAAAGTTTTTGAAAAGTCTTGGAAACTCACAGGGCCAGTTCTTCCCTGACCTATGGGATCACCTATAAATTAGAATTGACTAGATGGCAGTGACTTTTTACCCATTTTAAGTTGTTTCACTTTTTAATATTTTTTTTGATTAAGGTTTTTTCTTGTTTTTTTAGTATAATTTGTGTTCATTTATTTCTTGTTTGTGTTTTGTATGATTTTCTCTACATGAAACACAGGATAGGTAAATCTATAGAGACAGTAACTGCATTGGTAATTACATATGGGTATGGCAGGGAGAGTTATAGAACAATGGGCAACTAACAACAATAAGAGAAAAAAGAAAATATTCTGAAATTGTGGTGATGACTGCACAACTCTTTTTAATATTACTGGACTACTAAATTTTATGACATGTGAATTATATAACAATAAAATATTTTTAAAAGAAGTATAGAGCTTAAAAATAACAATAAAACTCTAAGGACTCAAATCCTAAGGAAGGCTGAAAAGAGTCAGGGCTTTTGGAAGAATGCGGGCTTATGTTATATCTTGGATGATGAAAACAGTGTAGAAGGGAGAAGTACTCCAAGAAAGAGGGAAGAAATATCTGAACAAAGGCCTAAAAGATGACTGTGAATATTGTCATTAATAAAAAATAATTTATGTCTACAAGCAATAGCAAATTGGGAGGTCAGGAGGTAGAGAATTTATTTCTGATCATATAAGACCTTGAATGCCAAGATAAGGAATTTATACTTTCATTTCTAGATCTTACAAAGGCACCAAAATCCATAAAACAGTTTTGAGAGGAAAATTGGTGATAAAAGCAGAGTTGCCAGAGCCTTTGAACAGCTCTGAACTTTTGTAGGACAACAAAGAGAATTAGGAGCTTGTTTCTAATACAAACACATCCCCCCTTAATGCCCACTGCAATATTATATTGTTTAACATTAGATGCTCTCTTCCACTATAGCAGATAGTACTCTCAGATGGCCTAATTTCCACCATGAGTTCCTGCATCCAAAGAAGAAGCCCTTTCCTTGGGCCTCAAGACTAATCTCCAGCCTTAGTCAATTAGAATTATTGTGTCATTTGAGATCAAACTAAGGGATGTAAATACCTCTAAGGGGCCAAAAATGTAAGCAGTACTAAAAGGAAAGCATTTATCATAGTTCTGATGAGAATGAGTATAAACAATAGCCATATATTTTTCCAAAGCCATTTTATTGGGAGCTAATATAGATATCATATCATCCCATGGTTCAATTATCAAGCAGTATTATACAAGTTTTACTACAATCAGTTTCAAAACATTTTCTTTGGTCTTGAACTTCTTGAAATCAGCTTCCCTTTACCCTACACCAACAGTAACCATATTTAGTTCTTTCCTTCTCATAAACTTCCCGGAACTCCTTATGGCACAGGGGTAGAGGTCATGTGTTACACTTAATTCTAGGCCCTCTGTAATGTGACTCTAGCCTATCTTTTTAAAAAACACCATTTTACTGGGAGCTCATACAGCTCTTAACACAATCATCGATCCATTGTGTCAAGCACATTTGTACATTTGTTGCCATCATCACTCTCAAAACATTTTCTTCCTACTTGAGCCCTTGGTATCAGCTCCTCATTTTTTCCTCTCCCTCTCCCACCCTCCCTCCCTCACTAACTCTTGACAATTTATAAATTATCATTATTTTTTCATGCCTTACACTGTCCAATATTTTCCTGCACCCACTTTTCTGTTGTCTGTCCCCCTGGGAAGGGGTTATATGTAGATCATTGTGATTGGTTCCCCTTTTCTTCCCCTCCTTTCCCTTCCCCTCCTGGTATTGCTACTCTCATTATTGGTCCTGAGGGGTTTATCTGTCCTGGATTCCGTGTGTTTCAGCTCTTATCTGTACCAGTAGAAAAATAGACCTTAAATTATTTTTGCCTAATGCTTTCTCACATGCTACAATGCCTTCCCAGAATCCCTGTTGTATGCTGTCACACATGCTGTATGTTAAGGAGATAATCTGAAGGCATCACTTCAATTTAATGTTTACTTATTGAGCACCTACTCCGTACCAGGCACTGGTGATACAAAGATGAAAGAGACCTGGCCTCTGCAATGCAGGAGCGCCTGCGTCAATAAGAGAGGTAAGATGCATAAACACTGACCTCTTTCACAAGGCAGAAACTCGTGGCAGCTTGCTATATTTTCTTTGTTGTGGTTTAATGAATGTATTCCTGAAAAGTTGTAAGTCCCTATGACAGGTAGATAGATTAGGGACAAATGTGGTTGTCTACACCAAATGCCTGACCTAACCAAAAGGCAGCTGGCCCTGACAGAATAAAGGGGTTGGAAAGGAATCAGGCACACTAATTAGACACCTATAAGAAAATCCAGAAGAAAGCATGTGCATACTAAGATCACCTAGGCATAGCTGCATTTAATCATGGCCACAACCTAGGCACATGACATCACACAGGTGAGCTTAAATTCAGTCATTAAGATAGGCCAAAACCCTCAACTATGCCCCCCAGCCAGTGGGGATAGGTGGGGATAAATACCAGACTCAGGGAAAGCCACTCTCTCTTTTTGGGGTGCTCTCTTGCAGTTTGGAGGTTGAGGGCACATACACATTCTTGCACTCTCTCAAGTTTGTAACTCTCTTTCATGCTCTCAGGCCACTGCCTCTCAGGCTGCCCACTCTCTCAGGCCACGCCATCTCTCCCTTGCCTCCTCACTCTAGATTTGAATTCATGCTCCAGTACTCCTTCCATGTGATTTTCCTCACTTACCTTAAGTAGCTGGAGTGGCCATTTTCAGTGGCCAACTTTTCTACGGCCTCCACCATGCAGCCTTGCACACTTTTCAGCGATAGTGTGTATTTTCTGAGACTAATACCTGAAGCTTTCCTTCCCTCATAAAAGTTACTTGGATTACAAAAGTGCTTTTTTGAATTCTTTCAGAGTCAAGAATCAAGAACCGAGGTAAACCACCCCAGGAACCTATCACCTAGAGTACAGTACTTAGAGATATCCATCTCTGGACCAGGCTAAGACTTTGGATCTGCTTGGAATGTCAGACATTTGGTACTTCTCCTTAACAGACACTAGAGGGCAATAGAGTCTGTTAAGTAGAGGGTATTGGGAATGGCTTTGTCCATAACTCCTGGCACCAGACTAGGCCAGCCTCTTCTGCCTAGGCTCTGGCCTTCCTGCCAAGTTTGCCACACAGGTTCTTTGATGATCTTTGGTGAGATGCTAAGGTGGGGAGTAGATTCAAATCCTATGTCTCTCCATCTCACACCAACCCCTCCACTCCCACCAAGCTCACAAGACCAGTGTTCTCTGTCAGAATATGTCAGACGATAGGGACCAATGTGTTTCTTCTTAGCATCACTAAAAAAACCCCGATTCCCTGTGTTTTGAAATCACCTCTGCAATATTCGTTTTTTTTGAAATGTAAGACATCTTCAGATAACCCTTTCAACCTTCCTTTCCTTCACCTATTGTCTAGAACCCAGGATCTATCCTCAGTCGTATTTACTCCCCATGGAAAATTCTGATTTGATTCTGTCTTCTTTTCTAGGGCATGTCTATGAAATGGCCATGAAAAAATGGCCATTTTTCTTGTCTATTTTTCACCTTTTCGTTACTCTCAGTTCTGGTAAACACTGGTAGAAAACATGGAAGAAGACAGAACTTGAGTAAACCCAAAGATGTTTGTAAGGTTAGGGTCAAGCTTTCTTCCTTCTCTAAGGTAACTCCTGAGCTGTGTCCTGACACATTGAATATAGGATGATTCAGGTCTACCACCCCTCTGTTTCCTCAATCCCCCAAGCTCTCAAAACCCGAGCCAGAGGGATACATTGTCAAGAATTAGGGCAGAGAGATGAGAAATTTGAGCCCTCATCTTAAGTTGCTTTTTTAAAAAACATTTTATTAGGGGATCATACAACATGTACATACATCAGTTGCTTCTTATGATTGGCAAGCTTTCAGACACAGGCTGCATCCGAGAGAAATCAGGAACTCTGTAGAAATCATAAGGATGTTCATCTTCAAGAGTGACTACTCCAGCTGTCTCTGGGAAATGATTGCTCGAATGAACCCTGTCTGGACTAGGAGTACCAGATCATCATCGAGATCAACAGTCACCATGCAAGTGTCTTTAGATTATGAGTTTCTGGCCACCAATGTCAATGATAGTGGAGGTGAAAGAGTTATCCTTCTATTACTCAAATATTTTAAATTTCACATAATTTGGATTTTTCTGTTGAGATTTAGTTTGTTAAAAGGGAGTGGGGTGGCAAGTGGGGATGGGTAGGGGTTAGGGGGAGATGGAGTCAAGATGGCATCTAGGTAGAATCACCCACCTGGTGCTCCTGTGGTTAGATTGGAAAATTAAGAGGTAAGGAGGCCAATATTGTGAGGCTGGGTAATAGAAATAGAATTCCAGTGTACTAGGGTCTGTGGGCCAGACCTCCCCTTGTGATTTTCACCCACAGAACAATTCCACAAGCTCTAAGTCCACTGTGTCTGCCCATGGATTCTCCTAAAATCTTGCCACGTCCAGTGGGATGGCGTTTGCCCACCCCCCCTTCATGAGCCCAAGATCCGAGACCCTCAGCATGCGGTAATTTCCCTAGACTGCTGTCTAATGGTGGTCATAATCCCAGTCTCTTGGAGAACCTCTGAAAACTACCCCAAAAAAACCACACACCGGAACTTCATCTCTGCTGCCCTTTCCGCTCATTCATTCCCGGGCTTTGCATCTCCCTTCCCTGCCCAGGAACAGAGTGACTACATTGGCTACATCTTTTTCCCTATTCCCAGCTCCACACAGGCACGTGAGCATGCATTTGGCCTGCCAGTGAGGATGATGACAGACAATTAGACATTAATCTGCTGCAATCAGAGAGCCCTTAGGATATTTCCCCATGCCAGAATGCACATCCCTGGAGCACAGCCTATAGAGCCCTGTAGGAGAGAGCCACTGCTGACACAGGAGGGTGTCTGGGAGAACTCAGAAGCAGTGAGCTCCAAACCCACTTGGCCAATCTAATCCCCCTTCCCCGTCCCCGGGGGACACCTTGGCACAGCCCCAATACTACAAGCCCCTTAAAAAAATTTCATTCTGAGGTTGTGTTCATTTGCAAAATCTTGAATGTAAGCCACCAAGGACCGGGTTCATTAACATAGCTTTAACATAACAAAACAGGAAAACCCACCAGTAGCAGAATTCTGAAGCATCAGCCATAAACTGATTTTTACCAGTTGGGGGCTTTACAAAGAGTCTTTGAAAGACAGTTGCAAGACCACACTACAGTAAGTTAGCAAAACAAGGCTTCCAATGAATAAGGCATTGCTATACTCCACCCATGTAGGCTATTTAGGTAGGCAACAGGAATAGACCCCATCCTCTAAGACAGTGGCTCTCAATCTGCCTAATGTCACGAATCTTTAATACAATTCGTCATGTCATAGTGACACCCAACCATTAAATTATTTTTGTTGCTACTTCATAACTGTAATTTTTCTACTGTTAGGAATCATAATATATATATATATCTGATATGCAGCATGTATTTTCATTGTTATGAATTAAACATAATTAAAGAATAGTGATTAATTACAAAAACAATATGCAATTACATATTGTGAAATATTTATTTCTAATTACAAATAAATGAAATTTTGTCTTGAAGCATGGTGCAGCATGGGTTACAGTCTTAATATAACAACAATAAACTACATTGCTACATTTTGCGACAGTATGCGTACAAATAAAAAAAACCAAAGCCTTCTGTATTTAGACTTGATAACCAACAAGCTGGAAATCCTATTTCACAAAGATATGTAGTTGGAAATGAAAGAAGAAGGCACAACATAGTCTCAGACAGAACAAGATATGACTGCAAAAACTTGATCCAGAATTTTGTAAATGGCATAGTAGAGAAATCAGTTCTTGCTGCATCGCTGTTAATAGGTTCAATGAACTCTTGTGCTATCTCAAGAACATCTTCAACTTTGACTGTGAATGGACTTCTGGCAAGTGCAAATAGGGTGTGAGGTAGATTTGGAATGTACAATGAAGTTTCGTATGCAAGCATGTACAAGTGTTCTTTCACAGAAATTATTATCGTAATCCTTTCGTCTGGTTCAATGTCATGTTTCTCAAAGAAAGCAGATAAGTTAGACAACATGAAAATTTTATTTTTCATCCATTTTTTTTGGCCCAAACTGAAATTTCATTTGGAATGATCATATCTTTTCAGAAAAATTGAGGCATGTTGCATTTCGTCCTTGCAGTGATAGATTGAACTCATTCAAGATGGCAACCAAGTAAGCTATTTTTTTGCATTTCATTTATATCACTGAAAAGTATTTCAAGTGGTGGTCTTGCTTCTGATTAAAAAATGTTTTGAGTTCATCACAAAGCTCAAAAACACGTTTTAACATTTTCCTCTCAACAACCATCTCAATCCAGTTTGAAATAGCAGAGCGCCATTCGACGCATCCAACTTGTTGTATAGTTGCAATAACAGTCAACTGTTTAAAGTGCTTGCCTTTACAAAATTGACAGAACTTATGATGCTTTTTACTACTTCTTATAACTCTTATGGAAGCATCTTTGTTGCTAGTATTTGCCAATGAATCATACAGTGAGTACCAATGACTTTTGGTGACTCATTCAGTACCAAATGTTGAAATCCAGATGGACATTTTAGCATAGCTGGAGCACCATCAGTGCAAACACCACAAACCTCTTCCAGGGAGATATTATGTTCTTTCAGAAATGAACCAACTGTGTGAAATACATCACGTGCAGTAGTTTGCAAAAAGGAAACTCATCTTTAAAGTCACTATCATTAATGTACCTCACGTGAACCAGTAACTGTGAACAGTTTTCAATGTCTGTAGATTCATCAAACTGGATGCTAAATATTGGAAGTGGAACAGATTTAATTTCCTGGAATACCTGATCAAGAATATCAGCAGACATGTCATCTATTTTTCTGTGGACAGGGTCATTGGATAAGGAAATTGTACTCAATTTTCTAACAAGTTCATCTCTGATTATAACTCGAACAATGTCTTTGGCCCATGGCAACAGTAAATCCTCAGCAATGGTGTGAGGTTTTATAACTTTGGCGATTCTGAGTGCCACCAAATATGAAGCTTCAATGGCTGCTACGTTTTATTTGTGGTATTTACCACCAGTGTCAAGTCTGGATTTCCTGAGTCCATCAGGTTTGCTTCCAAAATAGTTGGTATCCTTGCTGACAAATCTCGGATGCTTGCTATCAAAATGGCATTTTAGTTTGTTTGAATTCATAGATTTGGTTGATGGAACTTTACAACAAATAACACATTGCAGTTTCTCAATTCCTGCTGCAAATATTGAGGCAAAAACATACTGTAAAAAATCCTCACTATATTTTCTTTTCTTAGCGTTCTTCTCTACACGATCTATTGCCATGGTGTAGTTTGTTAATGAAAATAATATATAACAATAGCTTCAATAATACAAAAGTTAGTTCAGTCAATAGAGTTCATTAAAATCCCCTAATATTTACCATTCTCTGTTGTTTTTTGTTACATACATGTTACTATCACAAGGGGGCAGTATTTGCGTCAACCACAACTGAATATAAAAAAAGACCATTCAGTGTCCAGATCAAGTTCCTATGGTACAGATTTTTTTGTAGTAGTTGATGATTTTACAGTAGATGAGTTTACATTTACCCGGTAATTATAATTCATGAAGTGTTGTTTTACTTTCAATACTACTGCATTCAACACAGTAGCTGCTTTTAATAGAGTAACTGCTTTCAACACAGCAGCTGCTTACTACAAAGTAGCTGCTCTCTACACATGTGTGACTGGTCCACATAAGTACATTATGGTGCAAACTTCCATCATAGTCACCCTGCATTTATATAAATAAATTTATAAGTAAATACAGTGTGTTTGTGATGGGGTTGGTGAAGTGATGTCATCATGCTGGGTGCTAGTATGTAGGGATATCTGCATGTGGGCAGACCTTCCTGGAGACGGATAGAGGAGTGGTGTCTCAATTCCTATGACCCAAAAGGGGTCACCACCCAAAGGTTTAGAACGGCTGGCCTAAGACATAACAACATATAAGTATGGTCATTATATAATGTTTAAGGGATCAGTAGACCAAGAGCCAGTAAGCATAATAAACATATACACACCCAATGAGAGACTCACAAAATACAAGAATCAAATCCTTCAAAGATGGAAAAAAAATCATGAGATTGACAATCATGGGAAGAGACTTCAACGTAGTACTCTCCAAGAAGGATACATCAGTGGGAAAGAAGCTCAACAAGGAGGGTACCAAACTAAACTAAGACTACTTGACTTGATAGACATATTCAGAACTCTCCATCCAGCTGCAAGAAAATTCATATTCTTTTCAAGTTTAAATGGCACATATTTGAAAATAGACCATATGCTGGAGCACAAGTTAGGTTTGAGCAAATTCAAACATATAGAGATCACTCAGACTTCCTTCTCTGACCACTATGCCATAAAGCTGGAAATCAACAAAAGAAAGATAAAAAATACAAGGTCAGATGTGTGGAGGATATGAATAACTTCCTTATTCAAAAGGAGTGGGTGTTGGCCCAAATTAGAGATGAAATTAGGAAGCTTCTAGAAACCAAAGAGAATGTGAATAGAACTTACCTAAATCTACGGAATACAGCAAAAGCAGTTATCAGAGAATGCTTGATAGCGATAAATGCACATATGAAGAAAGAAGAGAAACATAATCAATAACCTCCCACAAACCCTTAAGGAATTGTAACAGAGTCAACAGAATAATCCTCGCAATAGCAAAGGAAAATAAATTATAAAACTCAGGGCAGAGATAAATGAGTCGGAAACCAAACAAATTTAAAAACTATGGGGAAATTCAAATCAGTATAAAAATTGGTTCATCAAAAGGATTAACCGAATCAACAAATCACTGGCAAACTGAACAAAATATAGGAAGGAGCAAACATCAATATCCATGTTAAGGGATGAAACAAGGGATTTAAAATGGACCCCATTGAAATTAAAGACTATACCAGAAGGGAAAGGTGGAGAGATGAGGGAAGGAAAGGGGAAACTATGGCAATGATTGATACATAACCACACACACACACACACCCTCCAGGAGAACAAACAACAGAAACTGTGGGGGAAGAAAGACAGCAGTTGGGGTAAGATATGAAAAGAATAATTTATAATTTATCGAAGAATCATATGGGGAGGAGGAAAAAAAGAGCTGGTACCAAGGACTCAAAAGAATGTAAGAGTTTAGAAAATAATCATGGTAAAATGTATACAAATATGCTTGATACAATTGAGGTATGGATTGTTTTAAGAGATGTAAGTGGCCCCAATAAAATAATCTTTAAAATTTTTTTAAACCCTAACTCTAAACTTAATCCTAACCTTAACTCTAAGCTCCCTACATCCCCCTTGCCCCCCACCCAATTAAAAGAATAATTACACAGTACTGGGAAGGACTGTATTCAAAGAGTACAACCTGGAAGACATGGAAACATACCTGGATAAACAAACCCTCCCCATATATCTCATACAGACATCAAGAACTTGAACACACCCATAACAAAAGAAGAAATAGATAAGTTTATCAAGGAACTACCAACTAAAAAACCCTGGCCCAGATGACTTTACAGGAGAAGTCTACCAGGTATTCAGGGAAGAACAGACACTAATTCTACACAAGCTCTCCCCAAACATAAAAAAGGATGGTAAACTCTCAAACATATTCTATGAAGCTAATATAACATTGATACTCAAACTGGGCAAGAATCTGACAAGAATAGTGAACTACAGGCTGATATCTCTAATAAACAAAGATGCAAAAATCCTTAATTAAATATTGGCCAATAGAATACAAAAGTATATAAAAATAACAATTCATCATGACCATGTGGGATTCATATTAGGGATGTAGGGATGGTTCAATGTTTGAAAATCCATCAACATCATCTACCACATTGTTAAGAAAAAGTACGAGAACGACATGATAATATCAATAGATGCAGCAAAAGCACATTCGAGAACGTTTAACACCCATTCCCAATTAAGACACTCAAGAATATAGGACTGGAATGAAATTATCTCAATATAATTAAAACTATATATGGAAACCCAACAGCCAGCATCACAATCAATGGAGAAAAGTAAAAATCCTTCCCATTGAAAAAGGGAACAGATGTGGTAGTTACATAATTTCATGCCAACTTGATAAATAGGTTAGAGGGGTAAAGCCTAGCCTGTCAGTCAGGTCACAGCTTGATTGATGCCTCCTTTTGGGTGTGATCTCATGAGAATTCTGGGAGTTTGCTCTTTTCCACCCTGGAGACAGGACACACTCTATCTTATTGACAAGCCACATGGAGCCACGCTAATGGCAGCCAGAGCCCTGGAGATGCATCCACTGCCATTGGACCCACAGGACTTCCTACCCACAGGCCTGTGATCTGCTTTTGGCATTGTAGTATGTACTGAATGAGTCTGAAGAGGAATTAATTGTCTGATATCAGACTTATGGGATAATATCGAATCCATAGATGATCTTGACTGGGCTGGGATCTCTTATTGATGCATAATTCTTTATATAAGTTCTCTTTTACACATATGAGTGTCAATGAATTTGTTTCTGTAGTCAACCCAGTTTAACACACCGAAGAAGCCCCTTGTCCCCACTTTTATCCAACATCATCATAGAGGTCCTTTGATATCCTGCAACAGAAGGATATCAAAGGAATAAGTCTGGGGAAATAAGAAGTGAAATTATCATTATTTGCAAATGATATGATTTTATATATTGATAACCCCAAAAGCTCCACAATAAGAGTGCTGGAAGAGATACAGGAATATGGTAGAGTGACAAGATACAGGATCAACAAGTATAAGTAAATTGGATTGCTATATACAACTGATGGGATCACAGAAAAATAGATCAAGAAGGACAACCTTCATAATAGTCAAGCATAAATTGAAATATCTAGGAATATACCTAAAAAACCTAAAAACAAAAGATCTGTATGAAGAAAACTACAGAACATTATTACAAGAAACTGAAAGGGACCTTCACAAATGGAAAAATATCCCATTCTTGTTGATCGGTAGACTCAATATTGTAAAGATGTCAATCCTGCCCAAGGTGCTACATAGGTTCAATGCAATCCTGATACAAATATTTGCATCATTTTTCAAAGAAATGGGAAAAGTGACTACCAACTTCATATGAAGTGGGAAGAAACTCAGAATTTTTCAAAGGATACCTCAAGAAGCATAAAGTGGGCATGCTTGCATTAACTAAGCATAAAAATTATTATACAACCACAGTTGTCAAAACAGCACGGTACTGATATAATGATAAATACATTAACCAATGGATAAGAACAGGAAATCCAGAAATAAAAACAGGAGAATATAGATAAGTGATCTTTGATAAGGGCCACCATCCCCCCAAAAAAACAAATTAAATAGGATTCAGATGCCCTTTTAAATAAATGGTGACACAAAAGCTTGATGTCAACCTGCAGAAGAATGAACCAAGACCCTTTCCTCACCCCATACATGAGGTCAATTTCAAGGTGGGTCACAGATCTTGAGGTAAAACCCAATAATATCAGAATCATCACGGAAAAAATTGGAACAATGCTAAGGACCTTAGTTCAGGGAATACATGAACTATCAGCAGTAATGAAAATACACACCCGGAGGAATAGAAAATAAACATGTGGGACATACTAAAGTGAAAACACTTGTGTGCACTGAAAAACTGCCTCAAGAGAGACTGAAAAAAGGTATTTAGCAATGACTTATCAGATGAAGTCTTTTTACTCAAACCCACAGAACTCTGCAATCTTAAATAAGGAAAAAAAAATAACCCACTAAGAGGGTGGGCAAAAACTTGAGCAGAATATTCACAAAAGAGAAAATTTGAATTTCCAATAAACATATGCGAAAACGTTCCTGATAGTTAGCTATCCAGGAAGTGCAAATCAAAACAATCATGAGATATCACCTAACATCCACAAGGATAGATCAATTAAAAAAATCAGAAAGCAACAAATGTTTGAGGATATGTAGTATGATAAGAACTCTTATTAAATGCTGATGGTTTTGTAGATAGGTACAACCACTGTTGAAAGTGATTTGGTGATACCTAAAACAGATGAAAATCAAGTTACCTTAAGACCCAGCATACATCTAGAAGAAATGAGAAACAGGCTACGACCAGACACCAGCAATAATGGAATCCATATGTTCTTTGTTGCACAGTTCACAATGGCAAAGAATTGGAAAAAGCCTAAATTTACATCAGTAGATGAATTATTTTAATAAACCCCACTGGTATATACATACAATGGAGTACTACGCATCCCTAAAAAATAGTGATGAAACTATGAAGCACCTCCTCTCATGGAAAGAATTAGAGCAGTTGTTATCAATTTTCCTAATGCCAGGACGCTTTCGTACAGTTCCTCATGTTGTGATGACCCCCAACCATAAAATTATTTTCATTGCTACTTCATAATTGTAATTTTGCTACCGTTATGAGTTGGGGTTTTTATGCTGAGCGAAATTAGCCAAGTTTTGAGAGCGACATGCTTGCTCAGAGCAGCTCATTCACAGAGGGGGCTGCAGGGCTCGCCTCAGCTAGAGATATAATGTCCCCTCCTTAGGCAACAGTGCTACAGAGAACTGCACTGAAGATACAGTTCAGGGAGTGAGGCCAGCTTGACCATCCCACATGGAAGCAAAACAAGATAGGTGTGCAATAGGCCAGCAATGGGAGCAAAGTCAAAAAGTCCCCAAAGAATCTTGATTGTAGATTCCTGACTCAGGGGGCAGCACTTTGCAACTCATCTGAACTTTTGGGGGGATATCCACAAAGGGGCCACACTGAAAGACTAATGGCGCAGTGGGGTGGGGCACTAGACTGCTTCATCCTTGACTGCCGGAAGTGTAATGGGATCTTGTAGAAGGTGCGTCCCTTGGACAAGAATGCTGAGGTCTAAAAGGGTGTAAATGCTGTTAAGCAAGCGGGCCCTGGGTTATGGATCGCTGAAGAAAGGGGGATTTGACTGATGGATTATAACAGGGCCTGATCACTATTTAACATAGGGATACTCATCTATTCTGGATCAGGACAACCGTTAGACTTGGAATTATTTGTATGGTCTCTTTCTTTTTTCCCTTTTTTCTTCTCTTGGTGTCTATTGTTTTATGTTAGGCAGGATAAGCAATCCCAAGGAGACAGCAATTAGATGAATGGTTTGGTGGGTAGGGGGCATGGGAGAGTAGGAGGCTGGGGAAGGGTAATGGTGAACCAATAACAACAGGGACAGCGGAATAGCAAGGGATCTAAAATTGACCGTGAGAAGGGTATAGTGTTCCTGATCATGTTTGATCAATTGAAATGTACCCGAGTGGAATAACTGAGAGGTGAATATGAGTAAACATGATATTGGGGCTGAAGGAAAGAAAAAAGAAAATAAGGAAAGAATAAGAAACTAAAAATTATAAATATAGATGTGTATAGGTAAATATATAACGATAGCTGTATGTGTGTATACATATATATCAGATGGATTTGGGGTTTCTACTTAAATCTTACCTCAGTATAAGAGCAGTTTGTTCTAATAATGTGACATTATATGATACTCACCTTCCCAACATGATCACTGAAGATAAAATGGGTACATAATAAAATGTGGTGAAGAAAGCTGATAGTGTCTGGCTATTAAAAAATATAGCATTTGGGGTCTTAAAGGCTAGAAGTAAAACAAGTAGCCATCTAGCAGGGAAGCAACAAAGCCCATATGGAAAAAGCACACCAAACTATGTGATCATGAGGTGTCGACGGAATAAGTATCAGAAGTTCAAAATTAAGCAATCAGATTGACGTGAAGGAGAGTATAAAGAGTGAAGACCCAGAACCCACTTGTATGATAATAGGAAAGTCTCTCACAGAAGGGCCACATGTAAGGGAGGATATATCCAGGTGTCAGTATAACACTGATCAAACACATACATATTCCCTAGTTCTTTAATATTTCCTCCCCTTACTATTATGGTCTTATTGTCACCTCATTAATCCTGTGAGACCTGTGTATATTCATTTGTAAAATTAATGTCGTTTGATCCATAAAATCCAAGATAGATAAACCTTTCAGAAATAGGGATAGGAGTGAGGATTCCCTGAGGGTACTAGAAGAAGAGGGAGAGGGAACCGATAGCAATGGTGACAGTATAACCTCACATAAGGGGAACAAATATCAGAATTTTAGGAGACAGATACATTGGATGGTGAAAGATATGGCAAACAGATAAAAAGATAGATAGCTATAAATGAAATAATTTAATAATAAGCGTTCTTAGGGGTAGGGTGGGGGAGGAAGGGGGTTAAGGGGAGCTGATGTCAAAACGTTCAAGAAGAAATAAAATGTTTTGAAAATGAAATTGTTCAATTGTGCTCAATGTAATTGAATTATGGATCGTTGCAATATTTGTAAGAGCTCCCAATAAAATGATATTTTAAAGGGGCGGTGTTTGAAGCCCAGATGTAGCAGTTCCTCCATTGTAATAATGATAAATTCCTTTTAAACCTAATTTGTAAGGACGGTCTAATTCAGGAAAGGGGAAGCAGGTCCATTTAGATAAGCATGGAGCCTGAAATCTTAGGAGATTCTGGTCTGACACCCTCTGGAGTAATAAAAATAGCCTTTGATGGTCTGACAATCTCTTGGGGAAATGTAGACTATTTCCTGTGAAACTTGGTCCCTTTGTCCCGTTGTTTGAAGCTTCTCTGTTCATTGTGAAATGTGTTAATTATATCCTGAATCTGTTGCAAAACCTGTTAATTATCCCACACACACATTTCCTGTCACAAATTTAAGGTATATAACTTGTTTGATTTTCACTGAAATTGTTGAAGCAGTTTTGCAGCTAGCAAATCCCACTGTTTCCTTCTATCAGCACTTTCAGAAATAAACTCAGAATTTCTTGAATCAACCTAGTCTCTGTCTTTAGCTAAACAATGATGGGCATCCCAGACCCCTTGTTGCCAACAACAGCAAAACTGTTTACTAAAAATACCCAACTAGTTCAGCGTTTGCTGACATTTTCTCTTAAACCCTGCCCTCTGCAATGTATTTCCCCCAGCTACATCTCTTCTTGGGTAGCCCAAAGTGTTCCCTTCATTGCCAACATTGGGACCCCTGTGAGTGACTGACTTTACCCTAGAAGTTTCCATATGCATTTCATACAACATCCCCTAGTCCCTAAACAGTTGCTGAAGGATACAGATTTTGATGGATATTGCTTAGTCTGTCTTTCTGGGTACTAGTACTCAATAAATATTCTAACTCTATCTTCTGCTTTTATCTTCCAAATTGATTTATTGTGAATTTCTGAATCGTCTTTGCTGCACTGACACAGGCATGTGAACACTTTTGGTTCCAATGTAAGTTGAAACTTCAAGGTCAGCTAGGTTTCACCAAGAGCTTCTCTTCAGACAAAATTAAAAAACTCATTGCAATCTAGTAAATTCCTAATCATAGGGCCCTATAGAATATTTCTGTAGAATTTCTGAGGCTTTAATCTTTATAAAAGCAGATTGGCACATTTTTCTCCCATGGAGATGTTGGTGGGCTTGAATTACTGACTTTTCTATTAGAAGTAGACTGATTTTATGACTATACCACTAGGATTTGTTTGAGGGATGATTACAAGAGTAAGTGAAAAGCAGGATTCTTCTCCTTCACCACTACACAACCTGAAAAAAAATCTATGGTCAAAACTTCAAGAGTTTTCCTCAGTCCCAGATGTCAGCTTCATAAAGCTGTTGAAAGCAGTGATTTCTACTTCTCCATTAGGCCTACGAGCCTCTGCAATGTGGCCTCCACTCAGTGTAAACCTCAGGCTCCCCCATGAAACAGCTCTGTATCCAGACCTCACAGTTTAAAAAAGAGCCACTAATTCACCCTACTACTGAGGTGTGTGTGTGTGTGTGTGTGTGTGTGTGTGTGTGTGTGTGTGGTGTGTGTGGGGAGGGTTTGAAGAGTCACACCATATTATTTTATGAAGGAAATATAGTATATAGAAGAATCATAGTTAAGAGAATTATGTAGTTTGTCAAAACATAGCTAGAAATAGTCCATAGATGTGCCCCTAAGCTGAAGCCTTTTACTTTGTCTCACAGAGTATCCTGTGTCTGTGTCAAGGCATAGATTCTCAAGGATACTAGCTAAGTCAAAGACAATTCTTATCTGAGTGTTATGAATCTTCCCCAGACTTTCCCTCTCCATTCATTGAGGGCCAGACCCTGCATACTCATCCTTTCTCCTTGAGATTTAGAGTCTCTAGTAATGCAAGCTCTATAACATACAATCTTAGTTAAAACAAAACTTTGTTTTCCATTTTTGCCTATCAGCCCACAATTTGGGTCTGTGTGGATAAAAAAAAAACTTTGTTCAGTCTGTATTAATATCCTGTGAGGACAGAGAGACAGGGAGATGGGTGTTAAAGGAATGATACCACTGCTATCATTTTTCATGCATGTGAAAATAAAACAGATTATTTGTAATCCGGCTGGTTTCGGTAATCTGACAACAGTGACTGGACAGTATGAGCCCTCTTTGTGCCCACTCAGCAACACTACCATGAAAAGGATTGGGTAGCAAATCATATTTGAATTTCCATTGGTGAAATGAGTCCCAAATCTAGGGAACCTCATTCAGAAGAACTCTGAACCACCAAGGACATTTGAGATGTTCTTGTCTTAAAGAACCTACAGATTATGGCAGAGTAGGTTTGTGTTTTGCTTTTTAGTTGTTCTTTCATAGAGTGGGAGAAAATGTGGAACACAACTCAAAACAATGAAATAAACCAAGCTTATTTGTCAAATAAAGACTAGTTGAATACCCAAATTTTCTGCTATTAGTCACACTCCAGGTCTGGAACTGAACTCATTCCTGTGACTCAATATTCAGTCAATGAATAGACAGTTCTATAAGGGTAACATGAACACTAAGGAGGTCCAAAAACCTAAAATAATCAACCGTTTGAGATAATAAGGGCAGCATTTACTCAAGAACAATATTCAGAAGGATTAAAAAGGGAGGAGTTAAATAAGAAACAGCGAGGAAGTGGAATAAATCATTTTACATTGTTGGGATTGGAATCAATAACATGAAACAATATTTACAGATGGTTAAATGAAAAACTGATCTGCTCTGTAAACTTTCACCCAATTCAGAAGTTCCCCCATAAAGAAGTTTTTTAAAAAATATACACAATGCTGTGTCTCAGCGTTTGAGATCTCAAGTACTTTGCTCTCCTCCTGTTTCAAAATTATAATCCTGTTAGAATTAACATCAAACTGACAAACTGTTGCTGTTTCCATTTAGAAGTCAAAGATTAACCTATTGCCATATGAGAGGTAGGATCCAGATAACAATACCGGTTGCCAGAACACAAAAGTTCAGAATTTAGCAGAGGCATACTTACTCTTTTTTCCTTTTGTTCTAATCTGGCAATCCTGCTAAAATTTATGAACAAACACACCTTTCTCCTAGAATTCGAGATTAATAAATCTCCTTCTGAAGGCCAGGACTAAGCTGATAATATTTTCAGCCTGAAGGGAAATTGCCCCTCCAACAAGAAAGAACAATTTGAGAACTAGACAGCCTATCTCACAGGGCAGCCTGCTCCAGGAGACACTTTCCCTCATACCTTGACTATAAAACATCCCCTAACCTGTTTTCTTCTATTTAAGTAGGTCTCTATTGGTGTCTTGTAATTATATTTTGTAGTTTTCTTTGTACAGATGTTTTGTTTCTTTGGTTAGTTTTATTCTTTGGTAGTTCTTTAGTTGTGTGGCTATTATAAATGGTATTCTTTTCTTGATATCTTTTTCAAAACTGTCTTCACTAGAAGGAATTCAATTGACTTCTGTTTGTTAATTTTGTATCCTGCTATTTTACTAAATCTCTCAATTGTTCCCAACAGTGTTTTTCTGGTGACATGGGGCTTCTGTATATATAAAATCATACCATCTGCACCTAGCAAAAACTTCTATTCCCAATTTATTTTCTTATTTCTTTTTGTGGTCTAGTGGTTCTGGCTAAGACTTCCAGCACAATGCTGAATAAGTGTTGTGATTTTGATGGACACTGCCCAGTCTGTTGTCTTGGGTACCAGTACTCAATAAATATTTTCATTCTTCCTTCTGCCAATCTTGTGAATATGCTGAATTAACTTACTTGTGACATCCTTCCTGAATCACCAACTTTGCAGGAACAATATTAATTTTAACACTCTCATATTATAAAAAGGAAATAAAGTCCATAGAGAAATGTTGACTTGTTAAAGTCACATGTGTCAAATCAATGATAGAATGTTGTAAATTCACCTATGAAGGAAACTTCTGGAGATCATCTTTGGCCTGGTAGCATAATTTTTGACATACAGGGAAAACCACTAGTTATAGAACTAGTACAAAATTGAAGGATAGGCTGAACAAAATGAAGTAAGAACATGGTCTCAGCCTTAGACGGGAAGAAAGTTAGTAGAGAGTAGAACAGCAAAAAGATGGAGAGAGATGCAGAAGAGAGGGAAATTATGAAGTTCCCTTAGAATAGTTTTTAAAACTTTGGTCCTTGAAACACTAGACCAAACAAATGTGCTACAGAAAGACAAAAACATGATCAGATAAATATATGATGTACTTCATTCTAGCTCCCTCTTAGAGATTCATAAATGTGCAGTAGAATATTAAATATTGTTTTCAAATCTTGCAATTAAGCACTTGAATGAGTTTGCACAAGTGATTTTGAAACTTACTCTCCTATTGAGACTAGTTTTTATCCGCTTCCAGCCCTGATCTTCTTCCTTTGCAATAAAGAAAACCCCAGGCTGGTTACCACCTTGTACTTCTTAAAGTATTATGATGTCATAGTTTTAATTTCTTACAACATTTTTGGTGACATTTGTCCCAGAGGCTGAAATCTAATGAACTATTGGAAAGTAAATCTAATCACTAAACATTTATTCAATATTTTATATATCCAAAGTGCTGCACTATGTACTGTGTTAGGGATGTAATAGTAGAGACAACAATTAAGGAAACACAGTCTTGTCTTCTAGAAGCTCATAGTCTGATGTAGAATATAGGAATACTCTCTGGAGAAATTCACTAACAATATAAAAGGTGTCATTGGGCAATAGGAGATAGAGGGGCATATAAACTGAAACAAGCAGTAGCTTAAGAATTATGAAGAAAAGACTATAGGCTGATTTTCAAAATATCCTAGAAAGAATCAACTTTGACTGGGCTAGGAAGTATGGGAAATAATTGAATGAAGACTTCCTTCCCTTAAAGAAAAAAGTATAAGAGCAAAAGTGGGGAGAGGGTAGACAAGGTCAAGGTGTGTTTAGAATACAAGACTGGGTAGTACCAATTCTGAGTGTTTGAGTGTCTACAATCTAAGTTTCTAATGCTGCTTTTTCAAAAAGTCATGTTGCTTATATAAGAATTCGAATGTCCCAGAGGAGATTTTTTTGGAAGGGAAATGTTAAGAAAAGAGAATAGCAGGTCAAGGAGCACTATAATTCGTAGGCTTCTTACATTTTTTTCAAGCCTATTTTCTTCCCCCTTGTGACTCCTATGAAGTGGGCAGATATATCCCAGAGCTGTTCTACTTTCCCCTGGGCCCTTTCAAATATAATTGCTCAGTTTCTTCAAGATCACAGAAAATAACCTTTGATAATTTAGTTGGTGTTCGACAAGTGTTCTTTAATCCAGCCACCATTGCATGTGTCATATCCCATCGGCCCTGGCCTGGAGTTGCTAGGCATGAGCCACGCTTGGGGTATTTGACAAACTGACACTCTACCACATGGAGTGTCCAATTCAGTTTATCAAATACACGGAGCGTGGCACTGCAGGAGGCAAGGTCAGGGGCTTCGGTGGATATGCAAGATCTTCCTGAGATGTAGTCCTGTAGAAAAAGGGAGAGAAATGAATGATGAAGCCACTCCATGAGTCCCAGGGAAGTTTCAGGGGCTAAAATGACTAGCCAACACTCCAGAATAAGGATGTGCAATAAATAGGCGTACACTTCCTAGCCAATTAAGATTACAGATTAGACTCTAGTGTACAACTGAGAACTCCTTCAACCTAGGTTCTATAGATATGGAATTTCCAGGGGGAACAAGCTTCTCTGGACTCCAATATATGTGGATAGTTTGGTCATTTCTTGTGCCTCAGAATCAGTATCTATAGGTCCCCTTCCCATCCTTCTCAGAATCTGTTCTCTGAATATTAGAGTTAAGAACACCGGCTTTTAGGTTAAGGGCTTAAATCCTAGTTTTCTACCACCTAGACAACCTACAGAAAATTATTACATTTCTCTGAGTTCCCATTTTTCACATCCACAAAATGGGTATAGTACCAACCTCAAGATTATTGTGAGAATGACATGAACTTATGCAAACAAAGTCCTATTTAAGAATTTACTATGCATATTAAATGTTTTAAAATTATGGCTCTTGCTATGAAAGGAAGAATCAAAAGATCATTGGAATTAATTTAACAGGATTAGGACAGATAAAACAGGGATAACTTGTGGCCTCACCATTATCTAACATGTTATTTTTGTCCCATCAGTAATTACAAGATTTAAGATGGGCAGCCATAAAAGGGTTAGAGATCATCTAGTCTCACACACCCAGGTTATAGATTAGGAAGCAAAGGCTCATATTGGGGAATATAATTGCTAAAACTTATACAACAGGTTTTGCCATTCACAGATATGCTCTATGCCAACTAATATACTCTCTGGATTTCCTTGTAGATCTTTCTATCCCCTTGCTCTGAATATCCCTCTGGAAAAAGAGAAAAACAATAAAGCAGACTAACCATGGACAGCAGCCTTGGCATTGCATTATTGTGCTCTTTGAACTCATACTACAGAAGAAGACAGGAGGCAAAATCAGTCTTGGAACTACTGGGAGACTCTCCTTGACAACATTTAGATTCTGCTCATAAAACTTTTTGTTCTCCTATGTCAAACTCCTCCTCTTCACAGCAGTGGCAGCTGATGTGTGAGCAAATAGCCGATCTTAAGGAATAGAATAAAAGCAGGCAAACATCACAATGTTATTGGGGATGGAAAATTGCCCCTGAGGCCAATTTCCTAGTCAAAGCAACACAGAGGGACTTAGCCTTATCTTTCATGAAAAATGTGATCAGAGTGTTTTGTTGTAGTTCTTTTGGTTTGTTGTATTTTCCCCGACACTTTCAGTAGTATTGTCCTTCCAACTTGAGATCTGGGAGTTGCATTAAATCTAAGTCCCTAAAGTATTTTTCCCACCCTTTCAATTCCTTCTATAACAAGTCAATTTAATGATAACTCAGAAGTATGGATCATTCATTCAAAGTAGAACTCATGGTCACCAGATGTAGTATAATAGAGAAAAGAATCAGAAAAACTTGGGCTATTATGTTGTCATGGTAACCAACTAGTCAATCATATCTTTGAGTAAATCTTTGAGCAGCAGTTGTCCTCTCTGGATATGGGGCAAAAAGACCTAACTGGAAGTATTGGTATTTGGTGAATTTTCCAGAGTATCTCACACAGGAGTCCATGGGTACCTTGGTTCTACCCCTGGAGATGTGGTTAGAAACCAAATAAAGAAGCTGATGCAACAGAGTTTATGTTAGGAATGGTAGAGATAGGATTTATCCCTGTCTTTTTCTATTGACCTTCATTAACTCTCAACTCCAGTGAGATCTTGATAATGTGGAGGTGTTCACCATCAGCCTTTTGAAAACCCTCTCTGAAGTTATCCACCCCAGGAAACTTGACAAGGAAAAATGAGAGACTAAAGATCCTTTAAAATAGAAGTTGAAAGGCTTTATAAAACATAGTTCCAGTAATAATGGAATGAGTCAACAATGAAGTTGAAAGTAGACTGGTTTTATTTCCCACACCTGCTGAGATGTTATTATTGAGACAAAAAGGGGGCAGGGAGGCAGATTTTATGACGAGAACTGGAAAAAATAGGATGGAAAAAGCTGTGTGTAGAAATCTGGGGATCTCAGAACACCCAAAAGGCATCAAATACCTGTTAGAGGCACTGGGAGTCCTTAGGATCATTGTTGACAAACTGCCCCAAGTATGAGGAATCTAAACAATGTCATTTGTAGGGCAGGTCTTGTTGCTTGTTGCATCAATTCTTCCAGAGTAGAGCAGAAAGAGCATTATCCTGGGAATTCTTACCCAGCTCCTGCCACAGATTTTGTGTGATCTTTGGAATGTCTCTTCCTGCTCTTTTAAAATTATATAAATTTAATATGAGACTAGGGGATAAAAAGAGTTTAACTAAGTGATATTATTTAGTGTGTCCTATATAAATCACCAGCAGCTCTCCACTCAGTGTCAACAGCACCATCCAGAGATATTTATTCAGAATCATTCTCATCTTTTCCCAAAAGAGGTCTGCAGTCTTTAAAATATGGGACGTGGGAACTGAAAGTGTCACTAAACAGCATCTATTTAATGCTTTCATTTTTCTCTTTGCAGAGGAGGTGAAAGCTGAGGCTTAGAGTGGCAAAATGACTCGTGCAAAATTACAGCAGATAAATTACAATACAAGGACTGATACCAAGATTTACAAGGTTGGAAATATCCTCTCTTATTCCCATCTCTAGAAGCTCCAGGATAAAAAGTCAATTCATTTCCTTACCCTTTATCCAGAATGCCTGTGGAGGGGGTCCAAGGAGAGTGGGATGTGATGGGCTAAGCTGCTCTTGGCTGCCTTGGATTTCACCTAAATATTGGAATAAAAAGAGAAGAAAAGTGGATGATATACCTGTCATTGGAGAGGTTCCAGGATCTTGGGAAGGGGCACAGGGTCTCTGATGATGAGCCAACCTTCAGAGGCTAGAGACAGGCTTTATACCAAGGACACAAAGATCGTGTGTTTCAAAGAGCCCTTAGTATCTCCAACAGGAAACACAGAAATGAGGAAGATAAGACTGAGGTTAGCCAACGGAAATCTGGGTGAAAAAAGGGGGAGAGGGGGAAGTACTGTTGTGAAAGCGTCCAAGGTTGCAGCAACAGTATATACTGCCAGAACCCTGCCTATCCTCCACCAATCTTCAAAAGACATTACCTTTTCTTGCTACAGAAAGCCACTGAATGTCTTAGGCTTTTCTTTTGTACCAGAGTTTTTAATTTCTAGAATGTAGAAGCTAAGATATTCTAATAAAACCCCCTATTTTTAAAAATGAGAAATTAAGTCTCTGAGGGATGAGTGGTGTGGAAGATAGTATGCAGAGAAAATAATGGCTATAAAATTAAGGTAACCAAGGAAGTGGCAATATATGAAGAAACAACAGTTTTCACAAATGAAGTCTTGAGGGGAGCATTAACAGACACTAACAAGAACATGAGAGACAATGTGACATTGTAAAATAACCCATGAGGCCTATAAATTCTATGCCTCATATGTTTTACCGATCACAAACTTCCTCTTTCTAAAAGACCGGGTTCAAATGGTTTAAGAGACATGCACAGCAAGGACACTAACATTGTGGTCCCAGCACTGACCCAACATTCAAACTAAGTATAGAGGAGTTGTTGCCACGCACAACTAGGTATGCTAAGTATACATACCTAGTAGCCCTTGCTACAGATACTATTTTGAATATTCAGACTTCACCTGGGTTCAATGCTGCACATGTACCCACTGAAAAAAGGGGTCAGGAAAGAGTTCATTAAAACATGATTGCACACACTGCCCAAACAACAAACTTTGCCAAAGAGACACATATTGATCCCTGACTAAGGTAACTGTCCAACTGAAAGGTAGCTAGATTGGAGTTAAAGGGGGTTGTCCCAAACAAATACCTAAACTAAACGAAAATTAGCTGTCGATGCTGCAATAAAGGGGTTGGAAACAAATCAGGCACATTAATTAGACACGTATGGGAATATCCTGAACTGAGCATGCTCAGACCCAAGTCACCTAGTCCCAAATGGGAGGTCCAATTGGACGCACAGACTAGGCATCAGCCACATGACATCACACAGGTATGCTTAAACTCAGCCAATAAGTTCAGTCAATACCCTCAACCAAGCCTTCCCAGCCAGTGGCGATGAGAAGGGATATAAGCAGGTTATAGGCAGGCCACAGAGCCCAACTCTCTTGTTCAGGTGCTCTCTGAAAGTGGAGGGTGAGATTCCTCTGGTGTGTAGGGGTGCAGGGGTGCACAAACCTGCATGTCACTCTTGGCCCACTCACTCTCTTGGGATTTCCAATTCTTGGTTTCACATGCTGGTTCTATGCTTCTGTTCCAATATTCCTTCCATGTATTTTTCCACACTCCCCTGAAAAGGCCATCTTCCATCACAAACTCTTGTGCAGTCCCTGTGTGGCTTGAACACTTTCCAGAGATCGCGTGTAACTTTTGAGGTTGTAATACTTGAAATTTCCCTTTCCCTTAAAAAATTTACTTGGGTTTACAAAAGTGCTTCCGCTACATTAATTCTTTCAGCATTGCAAAGCAAGAACCAAGGTAAACCACCCAGAAAACTAACACTGCTCAAACTGTTTACTTTGTAAGCTCAGAAAATGCTATTGTCCATCCCATAAAGATGGTTATAAAGGCATAGTTGTCTATGGTGTGCTTCTGCTGCAAACCTCTATATTTTAATAGATAATTTAAAGTAATTTTGACTTTCTAATCTTTCTCTCCACGCTTGTCTCCAAAAACAAATGGAAAAGCCCAATATCACAAAACAAGTTAGCAAAGTTGGAATTTGAACCAATTTCTATTAACTCCTAATCCTATGTTCATTCACTGTGTCAGATGCCTCCATATTCTAATGTACCCATTTTATATTCAATTTCTCTCCACATACAAAGACTCAAGTATATTCTTTGAATGGAAAATCATTTGTAAAATTTATTGAGAATTTTAAGATAGATATAGGAGAACATTTAATCAAGTGTAGAGTTCTTATAAGTGTGGGGCTTTGTGTAACCGAACAGTTTGCATGTCTACGAATTACTTTCTGCTAACAGTTATAACCTCATGCCACATACTAGCAGCCAGAGAGCTCACAGAAGGAAAAAATATTTCAAATATGTTAATGTAGTTATTATGTGATTTAGAAAGGTTAGGGAAGCATCTGGATTCTTCCAACCTCATATCAAAGTTTGGATGACTTTAAGGAATTTCCTCAGGCCAACACATATGGACCTCGTGGCATATTACAATAGTCAATGTCAGTCTCAATTTCATTACCCCTTGTAAGAATAATGGGCTCCGCTCTCTTTAGTTCAACTCTCTAGGCCTACAGAATTTACCATATAGCTGGCTCAGATTAGACACATGAGCAAGAGTATACCAGATTACTATGCTTTTGAATTGATTTCAGCATCAAAGAACATCTTAGCAGAGGATCAAATCCGAAGATCAGTTGGCAGGTACATGTGTACTATCACAAATGATGAATAATGGTATCCCACCCAGAACTCTTTGTTGTAGAGTCTATTAAAAAACTTTTATTGGGGGCTCTTACATCGCTTATCACAATCCATATATTCATCCAGTATGTCAACCACATTTGCACATGTGCCACCATCATCATTTTCAAAGCATTCCCTACTCACTTGATCCCCTGATTCAGCTGTCCATTTCTTCCCCCTCCCTCCCCTGGTCAGTGAGGGACCCTCATGAACCCTTGATAAGTTATAGATTATTATTTCCATATCTTACATCATCCTCCGTTGTCCCTCACCCACTTTTCCATTATTCATCACCCTGGGAAGGGGTTCTAGTTTGATCCTTGTGATCAATTCCCTCTTTCTGCCACCACCCTCCCCTAATCCTCCTGGTATCTCTACTCTGAGGGGTTTATCTATCCTGGATTCTGTGTGTTGTGGGCTCTTATCTGTAGCAGTATGCATGTTCTGGTCTAAACCCATTTGTAATGTGGAATTGAGGTCATGATAGTGGGGTGAAGAAAGCACCAAAAAACTAGAGGAAAGTTGTGTGTTTCATCGTTGCTATATTGCACCCTGACTGGCTCATCTCTTCCCTGTCACCCCTTGGTGAAGGGATGTCCAATTGTCTACAGATGGTCATTGGATCTCCACTCCATGTCCCCGCCCCCCTTTCCTCACATTCACCTTGGGCATGGTTTTGTCTGGGTCTTAGATGCCAGACACCTGATCCCATTGACACCTCATGATCACACAGACTGGTGTGCTTCTTCCATGTGGGCTTTGTTGCTTCTGAGCTAGATGGCCACTTGTTTATCTTCAAGCCATTAAGGCCCCAGATGTTATATCTTTTGATAGCCGGGCACCATCAGTTTTCTTCACCACCTTTGCTTATTCACTCTTTTTGTCTTTAGCGGTCGTGTTGGTGAAGGTGAGTATCACAGAATGCTGGATTGTTAGAACAACATTTTTTTTGTGTTGAGGGGGTTCTTGAGGTAGACTCCATTTTGCAAGCCTACTGCATCCACACTTAAATATTATAACTCCACCCATATGGGCTCAATTTCCATAATTGTCTGCCTCCTTTCATGAATAAACATAATGTCCTCACCTAAACTCCTTAAAAACCTTTCTTTTTCCCTTGTTCAATGAAACATGGTCTATATTGCCTTAGGCCTCTCTATGCCTTCCCTGGCATGATGTTTCTCTAAACATTTTCACATCTCCACTGGCAGGGTGCTTCTCTCTCTCCAATAAATCACATTGCTTGCACTGTAAACTTGGTTCCCGGTTTTGTTATTCTCACTGAGCAGGGAAAGAACCTTCATTTGGAAGCTTGCTTCAGCAACAGATTCACTAGGGGTAGGTTGTTCTGATATTCTTTTAAAGAAAATTATCTACTACCAAAAGAATTCATTGGCTTAGACCTCAAACCAGGTTTCCCAGACCTGGTGTCTAGAAATATTGAGTTCCTGTATGTTTTTGGTTCTGATTAAACAGTGGGTGGTATTTGGGGGACTTTCCTAATGAGACAGGGCAAGAGAATGAAGGTTGAAAGTGGAACAGAACATTAACAGAGTCCATGACAACATGTGGGGATTACATTTACCAAAACCTCTTGCTACCCCCCCCCCAAGAAAATTCTTGTGCCAGTGAATTTTACAGAGAATGCCATACAAGAGAGGATTCTTAAAAATTATGAGTACATATTCAGGAGAAACCAACTACCAGTACTCACCACACTGGCTGGTAAGGATTTCTTCCCCTTATGAGTTTATAAATAAAATTCTCTTGCAAGGCTCTATAGATATTGGTTACATGTTGGGCTGCTAACTGCAAAGCCAGCAGCTGGAAACTACCAGCTGCTCCACATGAAAGAGATGCAGATTTCTACTGCAGTAAAGAATTACAGTATCAGAAACTCACGGGGCAGTTCTACCCTCCATATAAGTCCACATACACTCAATAGCAGTGAGTTTGGTGTTTCTTTTTTTGTGGATGTCTTGTCTTCCAAAAGTAAATCCTTGTCTTCTTCAGATAAGAACCTGAATTCCAGTAACACAAGGATAGGACATTATTTTCTCTACTTGTGTCATTGGTATTAAATTTAACTACCTTATTTTCTCTCCCATCTGCTAAGCTGTTCTACTTTGTGGAGGAAGTACTTTTTAGCAAGTACTTTGTGGAGATAATATTTTCACATAAAAGTGTAATTAATGGGGACCAATTTGAGTCCATATCAAGTTGATGGAAGAGAGCCTTTAAAGCAAAGGAAAATTCTCAGATAATGCCATCTATGCAGAGGGCTTGAATGAAGGCAAAAGACAATGGGGTCCTTGGAGTTCTTTTTGATTCTACGAAGAAAAAGCATGCTAAGGAAGGTTGACTTTTCAGGAACAGCATAAATGTTTTCATCCTTTAGAATTGTTATTCAAATTATTGATGAGTACAGCCAAAAGTCACTAAGGCCCTCCCATTTAAAAAAATTTTAGCCTTTCCATTTTGGATATGATCTATATTAGTTATGTTTGTAGATGGGAATGAAAGAAAAGTGAAAAGAGTTGGTGGGGTAGAGATTAGTAGGCAGTGCTGGGGTCCCACACTATTAGATATGTTTATTTATTCACTCAGTGGTGGGGAGGATAGGACACTGAATTTTGAATCATAGTTTTGTGTCTTCAAACTTAGTTTACTCAGATATGTAACTCATTAATGACATGACCTTTAATCATCCTATAAAAGCTTTCTGCATTTCAGTAACCCATCTAAATGAGGTATCTCAGTCTGGATAGGAGATAGGACACAGAAACTATGTCATTTCACAGAATATGATGATGCATTTGAGAAAGGTATATAATGCTATTGTTACGGTTTTCGGTTGGGAAATACCTCAGTTCTTGGCTTCACACAAGAAAGAATTCACACTGAAACATGGTTTGAGATCCAAGTGAATTTTTATAAAGGATGGAAGAAGTTTCAGGTTTTACAGTCACTGACCACAGGCAACCTTGTGGGTCTGAACACCCACACATGGTAGCCTGAGGCCAGAGAGGCCATGGCACAGCAGAACAAAAGGCGAAGAAAAACCAGAAGAGGCCGGGAAGTCTCACGGTCACAGTATGTGGGGCCTTTAACTGGGAGGCGTGTTTGAAGGTATTGATTGATCCCATTGGCTGAATTAAATCCACCTGGGCCTAGTTTGGACCACCAGGTGTACTGCTCATCTGGCTTGGGCTTGAATTGGTGCCTGCCCAGTAGTCTTTATGGCTGGCAAGCTCCTCTAGGGGTCATCCAGGCATGGAGAGGGACAACCCCCCTGTCCCTATCTTGCTATCTAACACTTTAACAAGAGTGAATAAGGAAGCATGAATCTTCCTGGCTGGGGTGGTGGGGAGGTGGAAGTGACTAGAAGGGCCTCACAGGAATGAGACTTTAGCTAGCTATTAAGTGATCCTTATTGTTTTTGTAATAGGTATGAAGATTAGGGATAGAGGGGTGTGTCTCCACTGAATGCCTACACTAAACGGAAATTAGCTGATCATGCCACAATAAAGGGGTAGGGTAGAAATAAGGCACATATTTAGTACCTATGGGGCCAATTCAAACCTGGGAATGCACATATCAAGGTCACCTAGGTGTAGGTGAAGGACATGCACACTAGGCACCGGTAGCATTATGTCACACATGTGCCTGAACTCAGCCACCAAGAGCTGCCAATATCCTCAACCATGCCGTCCCACATCCCAAGTGGAGATAGGAGGGGAAAAATAACAGAGACTGAGGGCAGGCCACTCTCTTTCAGGTCAGAAAGCAGGAATTATCTCATTTGCGTGCTGCTCATGCATGGGCCCTCTCAGGACTCACACTCTTTTTCAGTTCCAGGACACCTCTTTTGGTTCTGTGTTTTTTTGCGCATCCCTAAAGTGGTGCCACACCCCTCCCACACAGCTTTGCATGCTTTCCAGAGCTAGTGTAATTTATATGAGATTGTATTACCTGAAAATTCCCTTTCCCTCATAAAAGTTACTTGGATATAGAAAAGTGTTTCTGCTGCGTGAATTTGTTCAGTGTTTAGAAACAAGAATTGGGAAAACCATCCCAGAAAACCAACCTCTGGCCCCACATGCAGGCAATCAGGAATCAGCTATCACTTTATTCTTTATTTTTCCTTCTCTCTTTACCATCACAGCCAATCTTAGTGAGCACAGTTGTGTTTTCCCCTTCTTTCTCTTTCTTTCTTCTCTCTCTCTTTGTTCTCCTCTCTTATCTCTCTGCTTTTATGATTCTCTACTCTCCCTCTCTTTCATTCTACATGCCACTGCTGGTTTCCAGACCCCTACCCTCTCCCTAGAGCAAATTTGCCCACCCAGTGGGGAGGGCTACAGCCTGTCCCCTAAGATAGTGCTATACACACCATGGCATGGGGTTCAGCTATCTCTTTGTCTATTTAAAATTTTTTCTTTCCTTCACTTTTTCTTTCTGTTCTTTCATTTTCCTTCTTTTCTCCTCTTCTTCTAACTTGTCTCTCTTTCCTGCCACAGTCTCAGCAAGTTAAATTCTCCTTTTTTGCTGTTTTCTTTTCTTTTACTGTTTACACTTTTGTTTAGTCTGTGCATTTTAATTTTGTGGAGGGAATGGAGTAACATATTCCAAAAATGGAAGGAAAACAGTGCAAACCAAGAATACTTGACCTGACCAAATTATCTATTAAGATAGGTGGAGACGTAAGAGTCTTCCCAGACTAGGACAACCTCAAAGAATACATAAAAAAGAAACCCAACCTTACAAAATATCCTTGCTGATCCAGTATGGGCAGAAGATCAACATTCACCGAGGGCAAATAACAGACCATCACATAGAACAGCCTCTTCCTTTTTTAAAAAAAACTTTCCTTATTGTCCTTATGAATCTTTCCCAAGAGAACAAAAGCTAAAATTCCTTATGTTCTCTTGCCCTACCAGGGTCAGGAATGAAACAGTTACTACAGAACTGAGTTGGATAAATGAATGGGTCAGAGTGAAAGCAAATTAAGGAGACCTTAAGGTCCACACTCCTCACATTTCTTAGCTTATCTGAAGTGCCTTAGAAACGCCCTTCACTTCAAGTGCCATGGCCCCGATGTTACTTCCAAGATGTGGGGTCCAGCCCTGTAGCAATTGGTCTGATCAATGGCTACTCCAAGTCGAACAGAAAGACAGATAACTGAATTTATTAGATCAAGCCTGGGAAAACACTCTTAGCAATCGGGACTGTATCTGAGTATTTTTATCTGATTGAAAGAATTACAGTTTTTAATGCTTGGCTGTTCTCTTACCATATTGATTGGGGGGGGTGTGGATTCGCATGGACAGGAGAAGAAAATGCAGCAAGGGGAAATATATAACTCATAGTTTGCCTAACTCCAGTGCACATATCAAGCACTACCTCCTACTGTTTGTATCTCAAAAGGCTCAAAGTACCAGAGGTTAATTAACATATGAACATTCCTTTCAGCATTTCAAGTTTCTAGTTCCAGGCTTTAGCCCAAGTTCGCAAATCTGTAGAACTTGATAGAGTTGAGGTATCCTGCATGGTTTATGATTTATGACTTTAGACTCTCTCTGTTCACCCATCTTCATGTCCCTACAGAAAACTGTCAGGAGGAACTCTCAAAACAATTACAAAGCTGTGCCCACTTCCTGTGCAAGAGCCCAGTGTCCACATGCTCTACCTCAATCCTGTTGATTGCTATGCATCAGTTTCACTAGAGCTTCCTGTGGGAGGAAATGCAGAGCCTGAGGCAATGCAGAGGGCAGCTTCAAGCCACCCTTGATGAATTTTATGCATGCCTTATCCTGGGGATAAAACTCTCATTGTGGCTCTTCCAACAAAGCCAGTAATGCTTCAAACTATAGTTGAACTTATTCAGCTCTAGTCTGTTAAACATCTACTGTCTGCAAAGCACTATAGTTGGGGAAAGTAGTGCTCCCTAATAGAAATATGAACCAGAGATATTCTAAAAGCAACATTAAATTGTTTAATAGACGATATTATAATATGTTTTTAACCCAACAAACACAAAATATTGTTAAAGTGTGAAAAACTCTTAATTAAATATGCTCCATTCTCTTCATTCCAGTTTGTATTTTACACTTACAGTAGATCTTGTTCATGCAACAAAGGTGATTTGGGGAGCCTCCTGCAAGTAAGCTAATTCATGAGATAGGCAGAAGAAATAGCAAGCATATTTATTGAGCACTAGTACCTCAGAAGGCAGACTGGACCACGTCCATCAAAATCTGCTTCCTGAAGCAACAAATTATGGGGTGTTTTATAGTTAGGGAATGGGGAAAAGGGTCTTGTGGTGCAATCTTGCCCATTAGATAAGTCATCTCATTCTTTGATTGTTCGTTTTGCCTAGAGGTGTGATTTCCTCTTTGGCCACAGGTATTGTCATGAGTCCTGCCCCTCAGATGAGGTTAATTTTGACTTCTATGATAAATAGCAACAGCGGGTTAGTTCATGAATTCTAGAAGAATTTCAATATTAGAAAGAAAAGGGGGAAAGTTCAGGGTACCTCAGCTATATGTTGAGAGTCTATATTCAGAATATAGGTATTGTTGAATAAGACCTGTCTTTTAGAGGAAGATAGGTTAAAATGGACATCTCAGAGAAACAGCAATTTTTTGTCAATTTGTTAGGTTTGGGGGATGGTTTTCCCCTGTTCTTGATTCTCAAAGTTGAAATAATTCACTTGGCACAAGTTGTTCTTTAAGTCCAAGTAACTTTTTTGTTGGAAAAAGGAAGTTTCTGGTAATACAATCTCAGATAGTACACACCATCTTTGGAAAGTGTGCTAGGCCCCACAGGACACCCCGTGAGAATTCTTAATTGAAAACGACCACGTTTGGAGAGCATGGGAAAAAACACCTGAAAAATGAATGGAAAGGAGGGACGGAGGAACCGGAAGTGGGGTGCGGGAACCTAAAGAGAGGGATCCTGTCATCCGTTCCTGCTTTTTATCCCATCCTACCCTCACTTGGAGGGGCATGGTTGAGGGTATTCCCTGATCTTAGTGGCTGCGTTTATGCACACATAGGACACAATGTTGCTGGTTTCCAGTGCTTGTGCTCAGTTGACTTTATTTTCTCTACCACAGATTCTCTGTGTCATTTGAGAAAACACCTCCCCCTCTCTGGGCATCCATATTTCCATTTCAACAATGAGAATGGACTAGATCTATTTCCTAAACACGTTGAGTGTTTTAGGCATAGAACAAGGAAATCAGTATGTAAAGGTAAAAAAGACAAAATATACTTAAGTATGGAGAAACACAGTTACTAAAGAAATAATTACAGTTAGATATGACAGGAAAAGGGAAGTTCAGAGATCTGGGAGAAAGCTTGTCACCTGAAATGCAGATATTTTACTCTGGAGCTGTACAGTCAACGTACTCACTCCAAATCAGAAGAATAATGAGAAGATTTTATTTAAAAAGTACACCATTGAGGAGACTACATCAGGGCAACAAAGACTCTTTGTGGTGTTCTATTTGAAATCAGAATACCTTTGGCTATAAATGTACACTTTGGGGAATCACATAGAAAAATTTTATATTGACTCAGATTTTAGAATGAGCATGGGAAATGATTGCTGACCTCGAGCAAACAAAGAGAAAAAGGAGATTCTTTAAATCTTAGGACAGTCTCAGGATGTCTTCTAAGACTATCCAGATTAACAATTTTCGGTCCTCAAAAACCAAAAATAACAAACTCACTGCCATTGAGTCATTGCTGACTCACAGTGACCCTTTGTGGGTTTCTGAGGCTTTAAGGGTTGACAGGATTAGAAAGCTGCTGGTGGTTTTGAACTGCTGGTCATGCATATTGCAGCCCAGCAGGTAACGACTACATCAACAGAGGCCCTTAGTCAGAGAAACAGGAGATTCTCATTGTTATCTGTTCCTTCTAGGAGACGTCCAACCTTGTATACTTTTGATAATTGTAGCTGATATAGGGAAAAATCAATACTAGAAATATAACACAATTTATAGATTCGTTTGTTACAAATCCAAAATGTACCATTCTCCTTCCTTATATTAAAAATTCCTTTTAAGCTTAATTGTAAGTCTATATGATAAATAATCAGACACAAGAAATGTACCCAATTTGGAAGGCACATGAAGATTTAGGGAATGATGATCTAAAGGCTCCTGGATAAATGCAGGTATAGATAATTTCATAATGATCATTGTAGAACTTGCCTTCTTGGAGTATCTATTGCATCTTGTAACATTGTAAAAAGCTGCAAATCTCTTTCTATAAAAATTGTAAAAAATATGTTTCTTGTACATTAACCTGTGGGGTCAGGACTGAACCTCAAATAGCTCACAGGAGAAAGTGGGCTGTTTTCCATTTGTAAGTGCTTGCAGAAATAAATGAGAATTTCTCTAATTAACCTAGTCTATTTGTGGTTATGGTGACAGGCTCTCCCAGACAACTTTCAGTGTAACAACATAGCTACTTATAAAAATTCCATAGAGTAAGTAAAGTACTTAGGCTGACTGCACTCTATAAGGGAACTTTTTCTGTCTACATTAAATAAAATAATGTGGGTTAGATATTTAACAGGTTAAGCAATTTCCATAGATTTGGATATGTTAAGAAAACCTCTCAGTATGAGTAACTTTTTAATTGAGATTGTAGAATGAGAAGAAAAGCAGTTCCAATCAGAATGTAGCAAGTGCAAATGTTTTGAGGTATGAAAGAATATGACACGTTCCAGGGAGATAAGGGACTGATATAGCCTGGAATAGAGTAATGAAAAGAAACAAAATGCCATTTGAAAATCAGGAATTTTACTCCAAGTCAGAGGAAGAAAGAAGAGTTTTCAGTTCAAAGATATAGCAGCAGGGAAACCAGAGCAATGCAAAACAGAACTGTCTTTGTGGTATCCTGTTTACAATCAGGATATGTGGGGAATATCTACCGTTGGCTTTGGAATTTACACTTTGGGGAGTCACAGATACATGTGTTGCATTAATTCATGTCTTACATAAACTCAAGTTAATCATGGAAGCAATTCTTGACCACGAGCAAGCAAAAAAGACAATAATGTTCATTTACTTATGCCAGTCTCATGATGGTTTGTTTGTTTCTTTGTTTGTTTAACTGGATAGCAGGGCCTAGTTTTGAATCACTAACAGGTAAATAAGAAAAGACTCTCTTAGGTAACACTTACATCCCATCTTTCTATTTTTGAACAATGTATCAAATTGTCAAAATTCTATAGAAATACATAGGAAAGAAATCAGAAAGTATTAAAAACTTGAACCACTTTAAATGGATCACAAAGGAGAAATTGAGAGAGCATTTTAATGAATATGTTTTGATATTGCATTATCTAAGAAAATAAAGCAGATACTCAGCATAATACTTTAATTATTTACTGCTCTAATTTCTTCTGTGAATGCACTCACAGTACACATAGGCTGCATAATTTAGTGCTGTATTTTGTTTAAGTATAATTTCAGAGACATGGGTTACTGTGTTATCATCTAATTAACTCTGACTCATGATGAAAGAATCAGCATTTATAGAAACCAAAAGTACTGGAAGCCAGATTCTGAGGAAGTGCCCTGAAAAAGGTGATTCCTCTCAGAATATAGATCTGGACCAAATGAATGCAGGTGCAGCCATATCCTTAGATGTAAATCCTATAATGACGATTGTGCTCCTTGTTGGGAAAGGAATTATACTCCAAAGAAAGAAATGTAATATGTTATGTAATATAACTTGCTACAAATGTTATGACACCCAGAGAAAATGCAGATTATTTTCTGATGTGGGAAAGCAAATAGACTATGAGAAAGATTTTAACAAGACCAATGTGCTGGCATCCAAAGTATAAAAACATGGACTGTATGAGAATGAATACATCCTTAGAGATTTTATCCCACTCTCTTCCAGATATATTGATAAATGTACGCTGACCATCACCAAACCTATGTAATTGATGGCAGCAACCGATGGCTACACATATTCTGAAACCATGAAGGGAACCATGTTCAGTTTGGTTTTTTGGTTGTTGTTGCTTTTACTTTCCAGGAGCAAATGTGGGTGAATGTGGGCAGCCAGGACCTGGAAACCTCAGAAACAACCATAGCAGACCTTCTACTAGCTGTGGGGACTCCTTTGTCTTGAGGACATGTCTCCATATGCATCCTGACATCTGTTGCTCTCTCTTAGTAGTGCCTGTGCATTTAGGTCTGGTAAAATTTTCTTTTTGACACCCACGATTGCACACCCTTGCTGTCTGTATCGGGTCTGTTTTGGTTAAACACTATAATGATGGTAATGAAAGCATATTCTTCTTGGAAAAGTCTGTCAAGGCTAATCCTGTCTGTTACAGACTGTTTGTGAGCATACTCCTTTAACTCAATAGTGATTATGATAATATGGTCTGGCCTTTATACTATCTAGACTCCAGAGAATGGCCTTTAGATGGATCCTTAAATTGTTATACTATCTTATAGCTCAAATTGTTTTGTGGAAGGTTGAGTAAATAAGATGAAATTCTTGTGTATGAACATTTATAACTCTACACAACCTGGATCAAGGCAGAAGGGAAATGAATAGTTTTATTTTTCTCTTCTCTGAACTCAGTTTCAATTGAATACTGTAAGTTAAATTGTTTTAAGGTTATGAATGAAATAGTTCAATCTAATAGGTGTTTTTATGAACAGGGTAATAATTTGAAGAGATATCTGTCCCTTCCATTCCCTTCACAAACTGCTGTTTCAGACCTGATCTTGGGTGAGTCAGAGAAGGGAGACATAGGAAAAGTCCTGCTGAACAGTTTAGCTCTTTGTTGATGTTCAGTTTAACGAGATACATTGTTCACATTCAGTGACTACTTAGCTGGCAATGTGTAATTAGCTGGAAAATAAAAAGATCAACCAGTGTTTCCTTTGAGCTTTACCACTTCAGAAACCCTGGGGAACAATATCTACTCTCTTCTATGAGGTCACTTGCTATGAGTTTAAAGCAACTTAATAACCAGGTTAATTTTAAGGCAAAATGTAGAAATTTAAAAGATCTCAGAAATCTAATATTTTTAAAACATTTAAACCTAATTGAACTGTATTTTAGTCATGTATTTGGTACATTTAATTAATTTGTAAATATTTACATGAGTAAATAAATGTTTGCTGATATTGAAAGTCCACATTTAAAGACTATACATATATGCTAAATCATATCTTATAAAAATTGTTATAAGATATGCGGTATAAAATAGGTATAAGCAAAATTTTACTCATTTAAATAAAATTTAATTAATAGTATTGTTACCAGAGTTTCAGGTTCTTCCCTTTCCAAATTAAAGATTTATTTTGAGTGGCACTGAATGAGGTTTTCACATAGAGAATTTTACTAAGAATCTCCTGGGAGAGAGAAGTTATTCCACCAGCATTCAAGACTGGCCCTCTGGTGCTTCGGCCTTCCCCCTGCTGATGAGAAAACAGACTTTTAAATATTCACAGGGAAGAGGGAATTCAGCTGGCGGTAACAAAGTTTTATGGGAAATGTAGTCCCATGATATTGCATGCATTCTGCACATGCTCAGTCCATATGTCTATTTTTGCTCCCATGCCCTACCACATTCCACTCCGCCCTCCCACTCCCTCTCTCCTCTCTCCCCAACCCTCACCCCGCCACCAGATATAATTCTTTATGGGATCAGGGACAAGTTTTGGCTTAGTAAATCATCACCCTGCGTATATGAGTAGAAATCTCTTACTCTATCCTATATTAAAGGAGAAAAAACGCTTTTAGGTAAAGCTGCTGAATTTGAGACTGTGAGTCATTCATAGAAACTGGTCAGCAGCCTAGGTCCTTCAGGATTGACTAGACCTGTTCTTTCAGAAAAATCCTCCAAGAGTCACGCACAAAACTTGTCCTAGGTAAAAATCTTAATGGTAATGAGACAAAAGAAAAGGGAGGCGAGAAGTGGATCAGCACTAATTAATGCCACACCTGTCTAAAGGCAATACTAAAAACACAAATTATTCTACACTTTTCTCCTTTACTTCATTCTTATATTTTTAAATTTAAGTTTATAAAAACGAAAGGGGTTGGTTGGTCTAACAGATTGAAATGAAAGGATAAAGAAAGAAAACTCCCTTTTCCTACACTAAGGACACTTTTAGGTCATACTTCCTAATGTGTGTGTGTGTGTCTTGCTCTTTCTTTCAGCATGCTATTTCTCTCTTCTGTTTATAGTATTTGTCCTGTTCTTTAATGGCACTGAGTTTGATTTTGGAGTTACTCATGTAGTTTAGTGGTTAGAAATATGTGTGTAGATAGAGTACTGAAGAGGGCTTATGGACTGATTCAAGGCATAAGATGAAAGCAGGGCTCTGTCTGCAGGGTGTTGGTTCTTTTTTTTTTCTTCTTTTACATTTTATTAGGGACTCCAACAACTCTTACCACACTCCATACATATACATACATCAATTGTACAAAGCACACCCATACACTCCCTGTCCCAATCACTCTCAAGGCATTTGCTCTTCACCTAAGCCCCTTGCATCAGGTCCTCCTTTTTTTCCCCCCTCCCTCCCTTTTCCCCCCTCCCTCATATGCCCTTGGTAATTTATACCTCGTTATTTTGTCATATCTTGCCCTATTCGGGGTCTCCCTTCCCCCCTTCTCTGCTGTCCCTCTCCCAGGGAAGAGGTCACATGTGGATCCTTGTAATCAGTTCCCCCTTTCTTACAGAATAAGTACCTTTTAGCTTCTGGCACTGACACATTCCTCTTGATCAGAGGTTGAAAATAGCATGGATATTTAAACTTTGCTTTGGCTGGGCTTAAGATGGCGGTCATAGCAGGCTCTTTAAACTCACAGTGCTGGTATTCCACAGTCATCACCAAGCATGTAGTGCCAATCATAGCTTATATCCATCACTTTGGTCCAAGTCATTATTTTCCCTCTACTACATGTGAGGTAGCAGTGAAAGGTAACCTTATGAGTGGAATGAGGATCGAATTATTACTATCCCTTATAAAGCTGACCTGTCTTATTTGCCTATTCTTGATAGCAGCTACATCAATAAGTCTCTTGTCTGTAGGACTATTACAGTGTTTAGCTATGTGGCCCATGTCTAACTCTGTGTATGTTTTCTTCTACCTTCCTTGTATTATGTATTTGCCACAAGGAGTATAGACTACTATAAAGATTCTAACTTGATGAACTAGCAAAAATAAATTTCAAATCTACTGTAGGGCACTTTGGCAACAGAATTTAAGCATTGCTGCTATGCTCTCAATCCTCATTGTGATTGATAAACTCCTTAAAAATGGTTTTAATTTATCTATAACACAGCTAGGGGTTAAAGTTCTTAAAAATAACTAACCCCAAACTTAGTGTTGGACTAAGTCTTTCTTAGTCTCATTATGCAACATGCAATGTTGCGGTTTCAAATTCTTTGATAACTCTTGGCACTACTCACTTAAATTTTAAGTAAAGGCTTGGTATATGTGATAGTTATATAATCTGTTGTTTATTTGAGAGGATTAATAGTGAATGGGTGGAGTTTAGCCTGTCAATCAGGTGGCAGCTTGATGACCTCATTTGGAGGCACTAAGGATATACATAGCTCATTTGAGGTGGGGCACAGGCTCACTCCCTGTGAGAATTTTCTGAGCAGAAGACACATGAAGATACCCTGATACAACCAAATCCCTGGGAGCTGGAGTAGCCTTGTGATGACCCCTGCCAGCACGGAGATGCTTACAAAGCCACTGGATCCACAGACTTCCCATCCACTGGCTTGTGATCTTCCTGCATTTGATATCATTGCATGTACTTCGTGAGTCTGAAGAGGACTTTATAGATTTGTATCATATATATGGGACAATATCAGACTTATGGACTTGATCTGGACAGGGCTGTGATGTTTTCTTAATGTACAATTACTCTTTATATAAAGCTCTTTCTTATATAAATATGAATATCTCTGGATTTGTTTCTCTAGTCAACCCAGACTAACACAATATTGTACTATAAAACATCTATTTTCTTTGAAAGGCAAGTGAGGATAATGTTTTTGCAACTGTGTGCCACACAAGTAATCACTTGACTAGGCTCTAAATGAGATTTAAACAAGGCACTATTACAGGAACTCAGGTTATTAACAGAGAGTTCTTGATTTAACTTAATTACATGAAGTAAAAGTTGCAAAAGTTCAAAATAGGAGGCAGAATCAAATAATAGTAAAAACAGGGTTTCTTCAGTCAGATTGAACAATGCATTGGATTACCAGCACTTACTATGGATTTTGAGAATTCAACAGAAACATTCTTAACACAAGAATCTATCCCCCTAAAAGGCTAAAAGGTAACTAGACAAGTACTCAATGTAATTTCAGATGTAAAAATATAACATGTAGCACACATGGTAATAGTTAAATTGTACTTGCAGGTGAGTCACCCATAAAAAGGGAGACTGATCAATGGTTGATTCAGGTGGGTACATAATTTCTAGATTCAGTCCTGGTTTAGCCGCAAGTTAGGAACTTGGTCTTCTTGAAGTGAGAACAATGTACCTAAGATGTACCAGAAATTTTGCAGCATTTAGACGTAGAAAACCCAAGTTATCTTCTAAGGCAAATATAACCTATAAGACTAAAACAGAATATTAGGACAATAATACCAGGTAAAAAATATATATGACAGACCCAAACTGACAGTCATTGGGCAACAGAGGATTTTTGGAATTTCCTTGTGTCTGCCTGCAGTAGGCATTTTAACTTTTGAAATTTAAAGTAGTATTTCAGCTCCTCTAATCTACAAGGAGCTGGTTCAATGACAAACAGCAAAGTTCTATTACACTTTATTCTTGTGGGCAGATCACTCTTATTTTCTCAAAACTTACTACACATCGACAGTGTTGCTGAGCTTATCTCCAACCATTTTAGCTTCTTTTTGGTGTTTGGAGGTAGATTTAAGCTTCTAATATAGTTTTACTTGTGGGACTCTAGGATCCAGAGAAATAGGCTCTATAATAGCCTTTTGTAACCTTTAAAATGCCATCTGGTTCTCTTAAGAGCTTTGGTTAAGGCCAAATTTTCCACGGATTAGTTTATTATTAAGAAATATCAGGGGGTTTTTTAGGGTCTGAGAATTAAAGTTATATACCAGAAGTATGTCTGGATGGATTAATCATTTGTTTCTCATCTGAAAAATAGCAGAGGAGAAAACATGGCAGAGACTTTGGAAAAGGACATCCCCCTTTCCAAACCTGGGACTCAAGAATTAACTCATTCTCATTGGATAACCCACTTTTCACTCCTATCTGGTGAGGCCTACATGTCTCCAAATCTCTGAAAACTGTTACAATACCTTTTCAGAGGAGTTAAAAGCCTTAGCCCTGGATCCATTGCTAAATGCACTGAATTGACAGTAGTGAAGAGAGATGACAGGCCCAAAGACCTCTTTCATAGCTTCTGGGATTTACAAAAAGTACCAATCTAGGAAAACTGATCATTTGAGGGTTGGAGAATTCTCATACGAATCATAAACTTGGTGAGTGGGGGAAGGAATCATAAACTTACTCAGAACTTTTTAAAAACTGCAATTTGGCATTATCTGCCTCAACCTTTTGGGGTAAAGTGGCCGGAGATAAAATTTTACATCATTTATACCAACATTTTGCCATTGTAACCAAGTAAATTCAGGCATGAGGCAACATCACAGGTCAAAGCAGACCTGCAAATGCTCCTGAGGGTAGAAAGACTCATATTTTTCCCATGGAGCAGCTGGTGGTTCTGAACTGATGACTCTGCAAGGCCCAATGCATAGCTCACCATGTCTCCTTGCTAATGCTTTAACGAGACAGGTATCTTAATGATTGTGTTAGGTTTTGGGATGGTTTGCCTTGGTTCTTGCTCCTAAAAACTGAAAGAATTCATGCGGCAGAAGCACTTCAGTAAATCTCAAAGGAAGATAGGTGGGACAAAGGAGGTGTGTCTTCCCCAATGCCTACATTGGGCCATGACAAAGGGTTTGGAAAGAAATCAGGCATCCATTGGGCACCTATTGGAAACTCCAAAACTTAGGATGTGCAGAGTAAATCCCCAAGGCCCAAGGAAAAACCAACCTGTGCACACCCACCTAGACATGGCCTAAGCACCTGACATCACGCAGATGTGCCTAACTTAGCCAAGAAGATCAGACGGTGCCCTCAACAATGCCTACCTCAGCCAGTGGGGCAGGAGAGAATAAGAGTGAAGTGTACAACCCTTTTACACTCTGGTTCAACTGAACACTGAAAGCCGACAACTGAACACTGAAAGCCGAGGGTGGGAGTCCCTCCCATGTGCACACCTGTCCAGGACCTCCTCATAAAAGTCACTTGGATTGATGATGGCATCCAAGTAGAATCAATCACCTGACACTCCTGCTGTCAGACCAGAACATGAAGAAGTAAGGAGGCCAATACTGGGAGGCTGGGTGCTCAAAATAGATTCAGTGTACTATGGTCCTGTTCAGACCTCTCCCTTTAATTTTCACCTGTGAACTGATTTGTGAATGCACTGAAACACTTTAAGTTCACTGTGTCTGCTGTGGGCTCTGCTACCCCTCGCCAGGCAAAGGAAGATGGCATCTGACACCACATCCTGAGCCATAGTCCCAGCTAGCTGTAATTTTCCCAGACTGCTGTATAAAAATGGTCATAATCCGAGGCTCACAGACAGCCTCTGAGAGCTAGCCATAAGACCTCACACAGGAGTCCCCAGGACTGCTAGCCACCCTGCACTTGTAGTCTAGAGATTTTCAACTCCCTCTCCAGACAAGAGTCAGATATACCCTTCCTCCCTTTCCCCAGCTCCCTGCTTGCCAGCATGGATAATGATAGATAATTAGACAATAATTTGCTGCAATTGAAGAGCCCCTGGGATATTTATCTGTGACAGAATGCAGTCCAACAGAGCACAACTGGATAGAGCCAGGAAGGAAGCAGTACAGCAGCCAGGGGTGAATTCAGTTCCAGTCAGACCCAAATTCACCCTGCTAAACTGGTCCCCCACCCATGGGTGACAGCATGGTATAGGCCCCAAACCAGGGCATCCCACAAGCCTATTTTAAAAAGGGAAATTTTTTGTCTTTGTAAAAATGCTTTCAATTCCAGGCTGTGATCCTATGTATAACTTTGAATGTAAGCCTGAAGAACTCTGTCTATTAGCATCTATTAACATAAGAAGGTAGCTAGAGCTAATCTGCAGAGCACAGCCTAGGATTTTCAACATAACAAAATGTCAAAAGCCAACAGGCCATGCCACTCTTTGAAAGGCTTCAAATTGTGGCCTGACAGCCCAGACCAGACCTGTGCCCAAGCTGCAGGCCTGTCCCAACTCGGCCCAGGAGCATACCTACCATCACCAAATTCATCCAAGACCCTGAGGACCCTCACTGCCACAGGCTACTGAGTTGCCTCAGCACCCTGCCTACATAGCAGTCCAGCCCATCATCATAGTAGGCCACAGGCAATCCTCAACAAAACTCTTACCTGTCACACAGAGAAAGAGCTCAGGAAACCTTGGTCTCCCAGAATCATGGCGACCAGTTGTGCCGAAATGACACACAAATGGCAACATACTGCAACACCTTCAGTAAGAAAACCAGAGAAACAAAACACCACAGCAGAGCTAACAATGCTCACGGAAGAGTCAGACATGGATCTGCCACAAAAAAGAATTCTTCAGAAGGCTGCTTCAATTAATATAGGATATGATGGAAGCAAAACAGAATAAGGATGTAATAATAGAGGAGTTTAAGTCTATAGCAGAGTGCAAGTAGTCTATGCACCAAAGGGAGATACAAGAGCTAATGGATGAGGTAACAGAAGCAAAATACAAGATCAAGGATCTCATGAACAGAATGGAAGAGGCACAGAATCATATAAGCGATCTTGAGGACAATCAAGCAGACTTCAACAAATGGGAAAGTCAATCAAATAAGATATTGAAAGAGGCAGAAGAAAACCTAAAATCAATGACAGATACCATGAAGAACAATATTTGAATAAATGATCTACCAGAAAAAGAAACAATGAAGAAGTCAGCAACTCAAATATGGAGGCAATTTCTAGAAGCAAACTTCTCAAACTTAAAGAATGAGAAGTAGACACTCATACAGGAAATAGAGAGGACACCAATTAGACTAAAACCCAAGAAGAACCCACCAAGGCATATAATAATGAAATTATCCAACTTCGAGGAAAAAGAGAAAAATTTAAGAGCAGCAAGTGAAATCAAGGCAGTTACATAAAATCGTGCGCAGGTAAGAATATGCTCAGATCTATCAGCTGAAACCATGAAGAGATGGAGAGATTGGAATAAATCTTCAGAGAGCTGAAAGAACAAAATATTTCTGCCAGAGAATCCTCTACCCTGCGAAAATATCTATTAAGATTGAAAGTAAGAGTCTTCCAGGACAAGGAAAAACTCACAGACTATGTCATAAGACACCCAACTCTGCAGAAAATGCGTGACGACTTACTATGGTTAGAAGACCAACATCTTCCAAGCACAAGCAGGAGACCACCGTATAGCCCAATTTCACCCAGAAGCCAATGTGCCGATAACAATTACCAAGATAAAATGGCATCAGAGAGAAAGGAAAGCAAGAATAAAGCCCCCCACACAAACACAGCACACTGATATGAAGGGAGCTAGGAAACAACCAAAACAAAAGGTATGAAATGACAACAATGAATCCATAGATAATGATAATGCTGAATATCAATGCCCTCAATTCATCCATTAAAAGACAAAGGCTAGCAAACTGCCTCAGAAAACATGATGTATCAATGTGTTGCCTGCAAGGGACACATCTTAAACTGGCAGACAAAGATGGACTAAGAATAAAAGGCTGGCAGAAAATATACCAGGCAAAAGACAACTTTTAAAAAAGCAGGGGTGCCAATCCTGATCTCCTACAAAATTGACCTCAAGGTGAAAACCATAACAAGAGTTAAGGAGGAGCACTGTATAATGCTCAAAGGATTAGCAAACCAGGATCCAGTAAGGATAATAAATATATATGCACCTAACGCAAGACCACAAAATTCATCAAACAAACTATTCAAAAGATGGAAAAAGAAATCACAGATTGAACAATCATAGCAGGGGACTTCAATACACCGCTATCAGAGAAAGATAGATCACTGGAAAAGAAGCTCAGCAAGGAAGTTACAGAGTTAAACACTCCAATTAGGCAACTGGACCTGATAGACACTTATAGATATTTTCATCCAAATGCAAATTAATTCACATTCTTTTCAAGTGCACATGGCTCATTTTAGAAAATATACCACATGCTGGAACACAGGTTGAGCCTGAGTAAATTCAAACTCATAGAGATTACTCAGACATTTTCATATCATTATACCATAAAACTCGAGATCAATAAAAAGATGACCAGGAAAACAAGGGCAAACAATTGGAGGATGAATAATGATCTTCTGTGACATGAATGGGTTCTGACCCAGATTAGAGAGGAGTTTAGGAAGTTCCTAGAAACTAATTAGAATGGGAATACAACATGTCAAAACTTAGGGGATACTGAGAAACTAGTTATGAGAGGCAGCCTGATAGCAATAAGTGCATATATGAAAAAGGAGGAGAGAGTTATGACTTATATGCTATCACAAAACCTCCAGCAATTAGAATAGAGACAACAGAACAACCACTCCAATAGCATAAACAAAGAAATTATAAAAACCAGGGTAGAGTTTAACCAGTGGGAAGACAAGAGAACTGTGCAAAAAATCTATACAATAAAAAGATGGTTCTTTGAAAGGATCAACAGAATAGACTGACAGCTGGCAAAGTTTACCAAGGGAAGGACAGAGCAAACACCAATAACCAGGATGTGGGATGAATAGACAAAATCACAACAGACCCCAATGAGATTAAAAAGTCAATCACAAATTATTATTAAAGTCTGTATTCTAATGAATTCAACAACGTGGACAAAATGGACAAATACTTGGAAAAACAATTCCTCCCTAGATTATCCCAGATAGAGGTCAAGAACATTACCAGACCCATAGAAAAGGAAGAAATAGATATGGTTATCAAGAAACTCTAACACAAAAGGCTTCCGGACCAGAAGGCGTCACAGGAGAATTCTCCCAAGCATTCATAAAAGAGCTGACACTGATCCTCCACAAATAATCTCAGAGCATAAAAAATGATGGCAACTCCCAAACCCATTCCACGAAGCCAGTATAGCTTTTGATACCCAAACAGGGAAAGGCTCCAACAGGAATAGAGAACTATAGACTGTTGTGTCTAATGAACATGGATATAAAAATCCTTAACAAAATATTGTCAAATAGAACACAAAAGTATATAAAACATATCATCCACCATGATCAGGTGAGATTCATCCAAGGGATGCAGGGATAGCTTAACACCTGAAAATTAATCAATTTTATATACCACATTGATAAGAAAAAGTATAAAAGTCACACTATAATATCAACAGATGATGAAAAAGCATTTGACAACATACAACAGACATTTCCTAATTAAGACTCTCATGAAGATAGCAATGGAAAGAAAATTTCTCACGTTAATTCAAGCTACTTATGAAAAGTCAACAGCCAATATAATAGTCAATGGAGAAAAAAATGAAAACAATCCTACTTGAAAAAGGGGACCATACTAGCATGTCCTGTATCCCCACTTTTATTTAACATTGTACTGGAGGACCTAGCTAACAACATAAACAACATAAGGCAATGGAAAGACATCAATTTTATTCGTCTGCAGAAAGAAGAGGTGTAATTATCGTAATTCACAGATGATATAATTTTATAGATGGAAACCCCCAAAAGATTCACAGAAATAGTGCTGGAAGCAATAGAGGAATATGGCCGAGTTGTAGGATTCAAGATCAACAAACAGAAGTCTATCAGACTGCTATACACATAGGACAAGACCACAGCAGATAAGACCACAGAAAAGGACAAAAAAAAGGTGGCACCCTTCACAATAGCTAAGCACAAATTGAAATATCTAGGGATATACCTGACTAAAAGAACAAAAGATTTATATGAGGAAAACTACAGACCACTATTACAAGAAACCAAGAGTCAACTCAACAAATGGAAGAATATCCTATGATCGTGGACAGAAAGACTCAATACAGTAAAAATGTCAGTTCTGCCCAAGGCACTATATAAGTTTAATGCAATTCTGATACAAATCCCAATGTCTTTCTTCAAAAAATTGGAAAAACTGACTACCAACTTCATATGGAGAGGGAAGAATCCCAGAATTAGAGAGAACCCCTCAAGACAAAGGGTAAAGTAGGAGGGCTTGCTTTACCTGATTTTAGAAGCTATTATAATGCCACAGTGGTCAAAACAGCATTGTACCGGTATAATGAGATATCCAGACAAATGGAAAAGAACCAAAAATCCCCAAAGAGATCAGCATACAGTCAACTTATTTTTGATAAGGGTTCCAAAAATATCAAATGGGAAGTGGATGTCCTTTTCAACAAGTGGTGATGGGAAAAATAGATATCTACCTGTAGAAAACTGAAGCAAGACCCTTACTTCATTCCATGCACAAGAATAAACTTAAAGAGGATCACAAACCTTGAGGTAAAATCCCAAATTATTAACGCTTTTAATGAGGTAATTGGGATAAATCTAAGAACATTGGTACATAGACTATTGGAAATTGGTGTCAGAGGAAACTAGTCTCCAACAACAAAGTGGGTGGTATCTACATTATGTCCCTGAGCTCACAGGTGAGGAAAACTAATACTTGCATTGGGGGAAGGTTCAGGGAGGTTGGGTGTCATGGTGGGAAAAGAAAGCAAAAGGATAATGTCTGTTTTTATAGCGAGATATAATCAACCATGTGCTCACATTAAGGAAGCATAGCTATTAAGAGGAAACCACATGGGCACGATTTTGAAAGCAGGATAATGTACTTGGACTTCACCTCTAACTTACCAAAATGGAGGCTTTCCTACTGTGGAATACCAGCTTTCCAAATTTCCTCAGTTATAACTTAGGGAATATAGTCCTCATCATATTTCTGTCATTGTTAGCTTCCCACAAATTGGGAAGGACATAAACACAGAGGAAGCACAAATTAGGAAGTGGGATATACTGAAGATAAAGTACCAGTGTACATCAAAAGAATTCACCAAGAGAGTAATAAGAGAGCCCAAAGAGTGGGAAAACATCTTTAGCAATGACATACTAGACAAAGGCCTTACTACTAAAATATGCCTACAATAAGGAAAAACAAATCAAAAACAAATAAACCATCGAGGAGGTGGCCAAAGGACCTGAACAAAAGTTTTACAAAGGTGAAAATCTGTAGGGCCAATAAACATATGAGATAATGCTCATGATCATTTAGCCATGAGGGAAATGCAAATTAAAACAACTATGAGAAACCACCTAACACCCTCAAAGTTAGTTCAATTCAAAAAATCAGAAAGCAACAACAGTTAGAGGGAGTGTAGTGAGATAGGTAGGAATTCTCATCCACTGTAGGTGGACCTGTAGGTTTGTGCAGCCATTATGGAAATCGATTTGGCGATTTCATTTAAAATAAATGAAAATCGAGCTACCATATTGCCCAGCAATCCCTTTCTTGAGCATATACCCAAAAAAGGTAAGAAACAAATAATAGAAAGACATCTTCACTCCAATATTCATCATGGAATATAATTAATAAAAAGCTGGACACAACCTAAATTTCCATCAACAGATGAACAGACTAAAAATCACTGGTAAATACATGCAATGGAGTACTACATATCCTTAAAAAGCAGTGATGAATGCATGAAGCACACCTCACATGGGAAGAGTTGTAGGAAATTATGCTAAGCGAAGTAAGAATGGCACAAAAAGACAAGGACAACATGAGTCCACATAGGTAAGCTTAAAAATAACAAGGGGCATAGAGGAAAAGTCACTAAATGCATAAATTCCCAGGGTGAGGCCCAGGAACTCTGGCAGGGGTCACACCCAACCCACATGGCAGTCAACTAAAAAGGAGGGGGAAAGGGAAAAAAAGAGGATGTGGATTGTGAGGTGATAGGGCACTAACCCATCCACAGGGTGGCTATTCTTTATGTCTCTACAGGAAAGGGAGAGAGGGACAAGACTTCAGCCTGGTATGTCAAACCTTGAGGGCAACATATCGTCATGAAGCAGCTAACTAACAAAGAGCTCTGCTCTCCAATCCCAGTTATGTCGACCTTCTGCCAGGAGATTGCATTACAGAAGACAGCACTGAAGATACAGCCTGGGGAGAGTGGCAAGTCTGCCCAGACGACATGGGAGCAAACTAAGAGGGAAAAAGAGAGTGGACTGCTCCTGGCCCACCTAGCCTGGAGGATATCACTCCTGCTCAGAGCAACCAAGGCACAGAGAGGACTGTAGGGCTGACTCCACCATGAGACATAACATCCCATCACTGACCCACAGCCATGCAAGAAACAGCACTGGAGACACAGTGCAGTAATTGTGCCCAGTCTGAACCCTCTCCCTGCCTTGTCCCACATATGCTGGGTGAAACACAAAGGGAGCAAAACAAAGCAGCAAGGGGAGCAAAGCTGCGAATTCCCTGAGGAATGCCAAAATTAGACTTCAGACTCAGAGAGCAGGGTTTGCACTTCATCAGACTTGATTGGAAAACATATATAAGGGTCAGCAGACAGACCTGAATTATTTAAGACCCATTTTTTTCTTTCTTCTCTCTCTTTTTTTCATGTCTATCTATATAAGATAAGCAAGATAAACAATCTTAAGGAGAAAACAACAGAACCAACAGTCCCAGGGTTACAAGAGAGAGGGGGAGGTAGGGGAATGGAGGAGGGAGCCAACAAACCCAGTTACTAGGGTCTAAAATTGATGGTGAGGAGGGTGTAGAATGTCTGGTGGGGTTTGATCAAGTGTTATGTAGCTGAGAGGAATTACTGAGAGCCAAATGAAGGTTGAACATGATAGGGGGACAAGAGGAAAGTAAAAGGGAATACGGGAAAGAAGTAGGAGTCAAAAGACCTTTATAGAGGTATAAATACAGGCATGTATATATGTAATATATTAACATATAATGATAGGGATATAATTAATATGTTAAATATCAAGGTAGCAGACTGACATTAGGCTTCTACTCAAGTGCTCCCTCAACACAGGAACACTTTATTCTAATAAACTGGCATTCTGTGATGCTCAAACTCCCAACACGATCTCTGAAGTTAAAATGAGTGTATGAACAAATATAGTAAGGAAAGCTGATGGTGCCTGGCTATTAGACCTGGAGACTTAAAGGCTTGAAGTTAAGCAAGCATCCCTCTAGCAGGGAGGCAACAAAGCCCACATGGAAGAAGCACAGTAGCCTGTGTAATCACGAGGTGTTGACTGGATTAGGTATCAAGCATCAGAAAAACCTGAAACAAACAATCATATCAATGCGAATGAGGGGAGTCGGAGTGGAGACCCAACGCCCATCTATCAACAATAGGACATTCCCTCACAGAAGGGTCACAAGGAAGAGACTTGTAAGCCAGAGTGTAGTACAGCACCGATGGAATACACAATATTCCTCTAGTTCTTTAATTCTTCCATCTCCCCCACTATCATGACCCCAGTTCTACCTTACAAATCCGGCTAGACTGGAGCATGTACACTGGTAAAGATAAGATCTCACTGAATCCAAGTGCAATAAAACCCTCAGGAACAATAATGGGAGTAGCAATATCATGAGAAGAGGAGGAACGTTGGGGGGAGACGGAGGAGAAAAGGGGAACAGATCTCAATGATTGACTTATAACCCTGCCCCCAAGGGGGATGAACAACAGAAATGTGGGTGAATGGAGACAGTGTACAGTGTAAGATATGAAAATAATAATAATTTAAAATTTATCAAGAGATCATGAAGTGAGAGAGTGAGGGAGAGAAGGAAAAAAGAGGAGGTGATAGCAAGGACTCACATAGAAAGCAAATGCTTTGAAAATGATGATGACAACATATGTACAAATGTGCTTGATACAATTGGTTCATGGATTGTTATAGAGATGTAAGATCCCCCAATAAAATGATTTGTGTGTGTGTGTGTGTGTGTGTGTGTTTGTATAACAATACAGGGGGGAAAGACAGAAAGAAGATTGTAGCTGGCTATCAGAAAGAGTAGCATCTAGAATTCTAAAAGCTTGTCTTAATAATCAGCTGTCTGAGTGAAGTCTCAGCTAAGCCCACAAAGAAGCAAGTCAACCTGTGTTATCAAAAGACTATCAATAATATAATTCATCACATGGGGGAATTTTTATTGAAATGTAAATTCTAAGGACCTGTTTGAGAAAAAGCTATAAGTAAAAGTCCAAAATCCATTTGCAGATTCATACATGGGAAAAGTCAGCAACTACTTTTGAATGAAACATGTCTTACAGAATGAGGCTGGACTAATAGCAGTCGGGAATGAGAGGGACTTCAATGAATTCTGGATTTGATCCTGCACTATAACAATACAGTAGATATTAAGTGGAAAGCTTTCAATTGCTTATTTCCCTGACTAACTTCTGTGAATGTACACTCAGAATATGCAGGATGACTAAATTTAGTGCTATATTTTGGTTAAGTCTAATTTTGGAGATAAATATATAAGTTAAGTGATTTAGTCTGTGTTATTGTATAGTTAGCTCTGACTCATAATGAAAGAACCAGCCCTTTTAGAAACCAAAAGTACATAAGAAAATGTGGTGAAGAAAGTGAATGGTGCTTGGCTATCAAAGGCTTGAAGTTAAACAGGCAGCCATCTGGCAGAGAAGCAATAAGCCCACATGGAAGAAGCACACCAGCCTGTGAGATCATGAGGTGTTGATGGGAAAGGGTAACTAACAGGCATCAGAAGAGCACACTCACGCAAACAAACAAACAACAAACCATATTTCTGAGAACGATGGGGGGTCAAAGCAAAGACCCCAAACCCATCTGTAGACAATGGAACATCTCACAGAAGGGTCACAAGGAAGGAATGAGTCAACCAGGATGCAGTATAGCACCGATGAAACACAATATCCCTCTGATTCCTTAAGACTTCCTCACCCTCCACTATCATGACCCCAGTCCTGCTGGCTAGACCAGTAAGAAATATGCCACATGGAATCCAGGAACAAGAATGAAAATAGCGATACCAGGAGGATAGAGGGAAGGTGGGAAGAGGAGGGGAAAAGAAACTGCAGGGGAAGGGAGACAGCAGTCAGTGTAAGATATGAAAATAATCATTTATAATTTATCAATGGGTAACAAGGGTGGGGTGAGGGAAGGAGCTGATACCAAGGTCTCAATAGAAAGTAAATGTTTAGAAAATAATGGTGGCAACATATGTACACATATGCTTGATATAATTGATGTTATATGAAACATTAAATAAGACTTGCTTCTCAAATCTATTTAGTTTGAACCATATAGAACTTTAACGTTCAAAGAATTTTGTTTCATCATTAATCATCTATTCTTTCAAGTTTTCTGATAACAATAAAACATTCAGATGTGTTTGGAAAAAAGATATAGCATCTGAAGTCTTAAAGTCATGAAGATAAACAAGCAGTCATCTAACTGAGGAAAAACAAAACCCACACAAAAGAAGCCTACCAGCCTGTCCCAACTCAATCGCTGAGGAAAAAGTGGGTGCATCAGCAAAAGTGGGGACAAAAGCTGATGGTGCCCAGCTATCAAAAGATATAGCATCTGGGGTCTTAAAGACCTGAAGGTAAACAGGCGGCCATCTAGCCAAGAAACAACAAAGCCCACATGGAAGAAGCACACCAGCCTGTGAGATCACAAGTTGTAGTTTGGATCAGGTATCAAGCATCAAAGACCCAAGAAAAAGGAAAAACATCATAGCATTTTGAATGAGGGGGAGTGTGGAGTGGGGACCCAGGGCCCATCTGTGGGAAATTGGACATCCCCATGCAGAAGGGCTGCGGGGAGGAGATGAGCCAGTCAGGGTGCAGTGTAGCAATGATGAAATATACAATTTTCCTCTAGTCCTTGAATGCTTTCTCCCCCCCACTATCATGATCCCAATTCTGCCTTACATATCCGGCTGGATCGGAGGATGTACACTGACACAGATAGGAACTGGAAATACAGGGAATCCAGGACAGACGAACCCCTCAGGACCAGTGGTGAGAGTTGTGATACCTGTAGGGTGGAGGGAAGGTGAGGGAGAAAGGGGGAGAGATTACAAGGTCTACATATAACCTCTTCCCTGGGGGATGGACAGTGGAGAAGTGCGTGAGGGGAGACGTCGTATAGTGTAAGATATGACAAAATAATAATAATTTATAAATTATCGAGGGTTCATGGGGGAGCGGGGAGGGAGGGGAAAATGAGGAGATTATTCCAAGAACTCAAGTAGAAAGCAGGTATTTTGAGAATGATGATGGCAACATATGTACAAATGTGCTTGACACAATTGATGCATTATGGATCGTGATAAAAGTTGTATGAGCCCCCTAATAAAATGATTAAAACAAACAAACAAAAATGCAGGAACACAGATTCTGTGGAGGTGACCTGAGAAAGAAATTTCCCTTCAGAATATAAATCTAGACCAAAAGAATGCAGGAACAGTCATGTCTTTAGATGTAAATCCTATAATACAATTGTGCTCCCAGTTGGGAAAGCAATTATACTCCAAAGAAAGTAATGTAGCTTAAGAAATGTTCTAACACCCTGAGAAAATGCAGATTGTATTGCTGGATGGGAAAGCAATTAGTTTCTGAGAAAGTTTGTAAGGAGACAAATGTGCTGGCATCCAAATAAGTATAAAAACCTGGACTGCATGAAGGAGTTTTGGAGCTTTTATCCCACTGACCTTCCATATCTGCTAATAAAGTCATGCTGATGCTCACCATGTCTGTGTCTGACTGCAGCAACCAATGACCAGACATTTAGTCTGGTTACAAAATGATAAAATGTTACATTTTATTTATTTGAGTCATCCTCCAATCAAGCTGCAACCTGGTCAAATTCTGCCCAAATGTTCTTATTGAGTTAGTTGGCACAATAAACCCAACTATCAAAGTCACCATAATTCAAGTACATCCATTCTTTTGTGGTCTTCCTTGTTCATTGTCCAACTTCTGCCTGCACAGATAAATAAGACAACTGGTAACCCATCTCCCTCTTGCTCCTTGGTGATTGGACCAGCGTGCTGCTGCTATAGCTAGTTCTCTGCCTCAACCTGTGTGCTACACTACCTGTGGGTCAAGCAAACCCGTGGGTCATTTTGCTAGAGCTTGAGGCTCCTTTAAGAACTGCTTTGCCACATTGCTGGTGTGTACATTGCTTGAGATTGATGGTGGTGGATCATGTCACAGTGCTTGACCTTCAGATCCCATCAGGACCAGCCTAGCTTAGGGATAGAATTTAATGTGAGCCCAGTTTTTTTAAATTTTCAGCTTTCTTTTCAATTGAGGCTTTTAATGTTTTATTTTGTTGTTGTTCTTGAGCTTTTTGTTTAGTTTTGTATGAAATCCAGGGTAGATATATCTATAAAGAAAATAACTGGATTAATAATTGCTTAGGTGAATGACAAAGGAAGGTTGTGGGGAAATGAAGAGCTAACAACCATGATTACGAGAAAGAAAAAAATGTTCCAAAATTGATTATGGTGATGATTGCAGAACTCTTCCTCATATGATTAAACTACTGAATTGTATGATATGTGAATTTTATGTCAGTAAAACTGTTAAAGAGAAAGATTTCATGAAGACTGCATTACATAAAGTACTTTAGGCTAATTGTACTTTGTAAAGGGGATTTTTCTAAGTACTTTAAGTAAAATAATGTGGGTTACATATTTTCCCCTTTGAAGCTAAAATTAACAATTTAATTTTTATAAGTTTCAGGAATCAGTTGAATTATATACCTCATGTTAAAAAAAGTTGTCATTTACTTACCGTCTAGCTTTTGTTAGTGGAGCCCGAGGCTTATATTGATATGGGGGCACACCAGAAACATCAACGAAGTGCTTAAATACATGAGCAAGATCATTTCTTTATATAAAGACTTATTATAGTTTTTTTGTGCCAACTTGGCACCTGTAAGAAGCTATGGGTGGAGTTTAGCTCGTTGATCAATTTGCAGCCTGTTGATGTCCCTTGAAGGTGTGGCCTAGATATAGAATGAATCTGTAGAGGCCGGCTTCTCTCTCTCCCTTGCTCCTTTTTGGTCGGATTGGTGTGCTGCCTAATCCAGCTGCCCTGCCTGTCATCACATGTGCCATGTTACCTTTCCAAGCCACGTGTGAGCTGCCTCACCCTGCAGTGCCATTCCATGTACTCACAAGTGTCCTGGTTTTGCTTCTCTAGAGAACTCTTGCTGAGTAGAAGAGTTATACAGTAAGAAATTGGGGGTCCATGTATGAGACATTAAACATCTAAGCCATTCCCTCACGAAAAGATTACTGAAGATATGGATGCTACAGCAAAGTGTGATGTAGAAAGCAGATGGTGCCTGACCATCAAAAAGATTATGGTCTGGGGGTCTTAAAATCTTGTCTTCAGACAAGCAGCCATTTAAAAGAGGCATTACCTAGGAATCACACCAGCCCATGTAATCCAAGGATGATAACTAACAAAATCCAAATAAGAAAGCAGACAAGTTGAATTGTGAACACCCAATTTGGATTATCGTGGGAGCACAAAATCCATCTACAGGGTCTGAGGGATATGAGTAAACTTGCTATCAAAGACTATTGTGAACTTGATTATGCCAAATGGAATTAAGATATAAGGTGGTGCTTGGTCTTTTAATATCCTCTTGTCCCATTTTGAATTTGTTCTAGTTTTAAATATTTCCAGATTTTTTCTTGACAGTGGTTCTTTCTCTTTTTATTTTATTTATTTTAATACTGTCGTTGGTCCTTTCTCTTTTTAAAAGATGCATTTGTTGTTTTATTGTTTTTGGATTTAAAATGGTTTTCAGTATATGAGGCATAGGATGGGCAGAGGAATAGAGACAATAACTGGTGTAATGGCTTAGCAGGGATGTAGGGGAGGGTGGGAGGAAATAATGAATACAAAAGTGGGGAGGATATTCTAGAACTGATTGTGGTGATATATATACAACTTTTTAAAAACATGATTGAGTTATGAAAGTGTATGATATGTTAATTATATTTCAATAAAACAATTGGGGGAACAAAGTCTAAGTGAAAATTCCTTCATTGAAATGGATTTTCTTGGCTTCTTCAGAGATGTGCTGGGTCTATTTTCAAACAAATTGTCCAAAAGGTTGAAGCAACAATTTTCATTTATTTCCTCACATCCATAATTATGTTTTAGGAATTCATCTTCCAGAGCAGTTTGAGTTTCTAAAACTACTTCCCTGACTTGACCTACCCTATGGCTAATGGCATTTAACAACTGTGAGGTGACATTTATAGTTTTTTCAGCAGTGCAGACTATGCATTAATCTCAGTGGGCCTGGTATGTCAATCTTAGGACACTGACCAGAAAGATGGTAGGGAACAAATTCAACTTTTCTAAGAAGATTCAGATTATTATTACAGTCTTTGGTTAACTTGTTCTATGAAAAGTCAAAAATTAAAGGGCTTCTGTAGCTAGGTAATAGAACTATAGCCCTCCTTTTAGAGTTTCCCGATATATAGAAGTATGCCATGGTGCTAAAAAAATAAAAAAACAACTTAGAGGAAGCTTAATATGAGTGCCACTAGAAGGGAGTCTATCATTAAAACTTCAATTACTTAATTAATACTCAGATTTTAAAGAAGACCATTCGTATTTGAGAAAGAGGATGTAAAAAATTTGCCCAATGAGTCTTGTGTGGAAGGAAAATCCAAGACACCATAGAAAGAATCATCTGGTATTCACATAAACATATACTTAAAGTGCTGAGGATGCTAAAGACCTTAGCCACTGCCCTGGGGATCTCAGCTGTAATCTGGTACGGCTTGATTCTGGTGTGATAAATTTGAGGTTTCATTCCTTCACACTTCACCACAGTGTTGGTGATCAGGAGTTCTGTGAAAGATATCCTTCACTTTTGTTGAAGGGGAAGTCCTTTGAGGTCCAGAGGAGCACCCAATTTTACAGATGATGTGCAGTGCCTTTCAGTAAGAACTTCTGTTTTACCTGCACTACCTTGTGAAAGTTGCAAAGAAAAGAGATTATAGAGAGCAAATAACTCATCATAAGTACATTTTAAAACTGGGTAGAGGGTACGTAGGGTAGGAAATTGAGTAATATTAGTTCAAAAAATGGAATGATTTCTATTTCTCCCTAGAGGCTGTAAGAACTTTCAATAAAGCTTAAGTCAAAAGAATGGTCCATGGCAACTTTGTTCCTTGACACAATCTGATAAACAATTTCTTGGCAAAATGTTCTAAACAGAATTTCTCAAACAACTGTGTCATCATTTCTATAAGGAAATGTTTTAGTCCATTCTGAAAATAAATCAACAAACACTTGAAAATATTTCATATGTCAATTTATGTATGGTTTCTTTGTCAATGTGTTGATAAGTGTGAGGGAAGGCTGTGCTAAGAGCCACCACTCTTCTAGCACTTTAATCTGTAAGAAGAGCATAATGTGGCTGCATAGCCCTGGATTGTTCTGAGCAGATAACTGCTATGGCTAAGGAAACTCTGTTATTTCATTCTTGCCACTGGTGTTAGGGCCATATTCAGGCCTCTCAGGCTGGGCTCTTGCATGTGAGCTGTCGGTTAGAGATCAGTCACAAATAACTTTTTGTTTTAGCCTGACAGCATTTGATAACCACAGCATTGGATAAATACAATAATGTTATGTCACAGAGTAAGTTTTTTAAAGCTTCTTTGGCAGTTATGTTAATTGCTACAACTACCCTGAGACAGAGGACTAGATATTTGAAACAGAGTCCAAGTTCTCAGGAGGGTAGGTGTTGGGGTATCTTCACGATAACCTCTTTGGACTCCTTCATCCTTCTATCCTTTTTTAACATAAAAATAAAAGCTTTTCCTGGCTCTGGAAGTCTCTGGAGGGGCTTTGATTTTGTTTTAGATTTTCTAAGTGCTTGCTAGCAAATAGGGTCAATCCAATGTAGCCTCTGTCATCTTCATGAGTGACTAAATTGACTGAGCTTTTAACACAAAATCAATGATTCAAATTTGTCAAAATTCTTCCATTCCAAGGGAACTCTTTAATCTGTTTGCCCTGTTATGAGAGGTGGGGGTGAGGGGCAAGGTGGAAAATGGTCTCTGTGCCTTCTGGCAACAATCTTCCCAGTCCCTGGCTTATTAACAGGCCTAACTATTTAGGAAATTCTTTAGGTCTAACTATTTAGTAATATTGAAAGAATATACCACTTGTCTACCAGTTTTCTATATAGTGTTGGCCTGTGTGAAGCTGTGATGCTGGCAGCGATGTCACTGGCATTTCAAATGCCAACAAGGTCACCCAAAGTGTACAGGTTTGAGAAGAGTTTTCAGACTAATAACAGTTTATGAAGATGGATCAAGCTGCACACTCCTGAGGAAGTTGTCTGTGAAAAATTTATGCAAAGCATAACAGTGTGAGATACTGAAGGTCTAATTAATGGAAGCATGATGTTTTCAGAGGTAATAACAGAGGATGGGTCCCTCGGGTAGGAAAAACAAGACAAAAAAAGCAATTCACTGCCATTGAGTCAATACTGACTATAATGACCTAGGACAGGGTAGATATATCCTTGTGAGTTTCTGAGACTGTAACTGTTTAGGAGTAAAAAAACCCATCTTTTGCCTGAGGAGCAGCTGGTGGTTTTGAACTGCCAACCTTGCATATCACAGTCCAAGACAACCACTAAACCACCAATGCTCCCCTTGGGTTGGAAGACACTCAAGATGTGACTGAGAAGAGCTGTATTTTCAAAGTAGAGTTGACCATAATAATGGGAATGGAGTTAAGCCAGTGAGAGTGGAGTCTTAGAGATCTTCATTTGCTGATGGGGTTCATAACTCAAAATGAAAAGAAAGAGCTGTAAAAGTTTAGTAATAATCATATTTGGAATGTACAAAGTATGAATCTAAGAAAATTAGAAGTTGTCAAAAATGAAATGCATAAAGCTCAATATCCTAGGCTTTAGTGAACTGAAGTGGACTGGTATTTACCATTTGAATCAGAAAATCATATGGGTTACTATTCTGGGAATGGCAAATCAGATGGAATAGCATACATTGTCATAAAGGACATTTCAAGTACTATCTTGAAGTACAATGCTGTCTGTGATGTGATTCTATCTATTTAACTTCAAGGAAATCCAATGAACACAACTTTTTTAAAATTTATGCATCAACTGTTAAAACTAGTGATGAAGAAATTTAAGAATCCTACAAAAGGCTTCAATCTGAAATTGATCAGATATGCAATAAAGATGCATTCATAATGACGAGATTGGATTGAAAAAATCAGAAACAAATAAGAAAGACCAGGGAAGAATCATATTCGAAAATATGGTCTTGGTGACAGAAACAAAACTAGAGATCACATGATGGAATTTTACAAGATCAATGATTTGTTCAAAGCAAATATCTTTTTGCAACAACACAAATAGCAAATATACACCCGGACCTCTACAGAGAGAATGCACAGAAGCCAAATTAACTATATTTGTGGAAGAGACAATAACAAAGCCTAATATGGAGCAAATAATCAATCAATTGTTCATATGTAAATTCAGGTTGAAGTTGAAGAAAATTAAAAGACATCCATGACAGCAAAAATAGGACCTTGATTCTATCTCACCTGAATTTTGAGAATATCTCCATAATAGATTTGCTGTATTGAACACTAGTGGTTTGAAGATCTGATGAGTAAAAGGTCCTTATAAATACAAGAAAAAAAGAGAAAAGATCAAAGTGGATATCAGAAAAGACACTGAATTTTCTCTTAAGTAACTAAGGCAAATCAAAGAAATGATGAAACCAAAGACCTGAAAAGAAAAAATTAAAGGGCAGCTAGAGAAAACAAAGTAAAATATAATGAAATGTGCAAAGAACTATAGATAGAAAACCAAAAAGGAAGAGCACATTCAGCATATCTGAAAAGGAAAGGACTCCAGAAAAAATTCAAACCTCAAGTTGCGATATTCGAAGATTCTATGAATAAAATATTGAATGGTGGACTGAGCATCCAAAGAAGCTGGAAAGAATACCCAGTGTCACAATGCCAAAAATAACTAGTCAACATTCCACCACTTCAGGTGATATCATATGAGCAAGAACCAATGGGACATAAGAAAGAAGTTCAAGCTGCATTGAAAGCATTAGCTTAAAAACAAGTTTCCAGGAATTTATAGAATACAGATTGATACGTTTCAACAATCTGATGAAGCACTAGGAGCACTCACTTGTCTATTCCAGGAAATTTGGAAGATAGCAACTTATACAATTAAGTGGAGGAGATCCATATTTGTTCCCATTACAAACAAAGGTGACCCAACAGAATGCTCAAATTATAGAACTCTATCATGCAAGTAAAATTTTGCTGAAGACCATCCATCAATGGTTGCAGTAATACAGGGAGCTGCCAGAGGCTTGGGCTGCATTCAGTGAATGTCAAATAGTGACATAATTTCTGATTTCAGATGGATATTAGCTGAATGAAGAGAATACCAGAAAGATGTTTATTTGTGTTTTATTGACTAAGAAACTATAGATAACTTTAAGAAGAATGGGAATTTCAGAACATTTTATTGTGTTCACGTGGAACCTGCACAAGGATCAAGAGGCAGCTATGAAAAGAGAAAAAGTAAATACTGCATGGTTTAAAATTAGGACGGGTGCATCAGGATTTTACCTTCTCACCGTACTATTTCAATATGCGTGTGGAGCAAATAATCAGAGAAGCTAGATTATATGAAGCAGAAGGAAGCATGAGGAGTGAAGGAAAGCTTATTAACAATTTGTGATATGCAGATGATACAACTTTGCTTGACAAAAATGAGAAATTGAAGCACTTGCTGATGAAGATCAATGATTACAGCCTTGAATATAGATTGTAGCTATGTAAAGAAAACCCCAATCCTCACAACCTGACCAATGAGTAACATCATGATAAATGAAGAAAAGATTAAAATTGTGCAGAATTTCATCTTGTTTGATCCAAAATCAGTGCTCATGGAAACAGCAGCCAGTGTTCAATCCACAGTAAATGCTCCTAGAATAACAGAATGAATAAGAAAACATGAATCTTTAACATGCTGCTTAGAATAAATGCACATTAGATATGAACTAAAATTCACAGGTTGGAAAAAATATCAAGCTAAAGGCAGTCAAAATAAAGCAGAAGTAATAATATTAACCTCTGACAAAATAGACATCAATGTGAAATATGTAATGAGAGACAAATAAGGTCGTGGTATAATCATGAAAATTTTAATTGACTAAGAAAGCACAACCATAATTAACATGATTAATATTTGGTACACACCAAACTAAAGACTTTCAAATTACATTAATGGAAGCCTTACAAAATAAACAGACAAATAGACCATATTGAAAGGAGACTTCCATACATCACTTTTAACCAAAGATCAATCAACTAGAAATAAAATCAACAGAGATACAGGAGAAATACAGAAAAATAAAGAAACACAGGAAAGATACAGAAAAACAACACAATCAATCAACTTGACAGAAATTTACTTTTTTTCTATAACTCCTGGTACCTACTCAAGAATAGATAATATTTTTGCTCATAAAGCAAGTATCAATATATTCAAAACCATCAAAATATTACAAACCATTTGTGTTAGTCCAGGTAGACTAGAGAAACAAATCCAGGGAGAATCATGTGTATAAGAAAGGGCTTCATGCACAAAGCAGTTGAATATTGAGAAAACATCCTAGCCCTGTCCATATCAAGTCCATAAGTCTGATATTAGCGCATATGTCTGATATCAATCTATAAAGTCCTCTTCATATTCATGAAACACATGTAATGATGCCAAATGCAGGAAGATCACAGGCCAGTGGGTGGAAGGGCTTGTGGATTCATTGGCAGTATAAGAATCTCAGCACTGTCAGGGGTCTCTATGTGGCTGCTCCGGCTCCAGAGGTCTGTCTTCATCAGCCTCTCCCCATGTATCTTCTCCACAGGGATGTTCGCAGGGAGTGAGCATGTATCCCACCTCCAGCGAGTTATTTATCTCCTTTGCACCTCCAAATAATGTCATCAAGCGGTGACCTGATTGACAGGCTAGACTCCACCTCTTCACTCCTAAATGCTAAATTGACAACAGATTATGTAACTACCACACCTTTTTTTTTATCACAATGCTGTAAATTTAGAAATCAACCACAGGATAATTACTCCCCTCCTCCAAATCAAGTATATGGTAATTGAACAACATTTTATTTAAAAACCACTGGGTAATGGAAGAAATAAAGAACATAATCAAAATATTCCATGAAGCAAACAAGAATGAAAATACAATATATCAAAGTCTTTGGGACACAACGAAAGCAGTAGTAAGTATGAAGTATGGTTTACAGCAATAACTGCACACATCAAAAATACAGAAAGAATTAAACACAAACACAAAAAATATAATACATGGAAAAAGACCAGCAAAACAAATCCTCAGATATTATAAGAAAACTAATTAGGTATTATAAGAAAATAAATCAGATATTATAAGAAAACAAATTAGAGTATAATAAAGATTAGGGCAGAAAAAATAAACTAGACAATTGAATTTCAAAAAAAGATCTATAGAAAAAAAACAGCATATTGAGAAATGGGTGCTTTGAAAAATTAACAAAATTGAGAAACCACTGCCAATCCCAACAATGGAAAATAATGAAAAGAAGCAAATTATACAAATAAGACGAAATGAGTGACATTACAAAAAACCAAATTATATTTAAAATATACAATGTTATGAAAAATTGTATTCCAATAAATTAAAAAATCTAGAAGTAATGAACATCATTCGCGAAGAAAGCCAAATACCTCAAAAGGAGAGGAAAAAAAGAGAAAAGAGTACATATTAGAAGAGACTCTGACACTTGCTCTTAATCATAAGATTAAAGTAAATGGAAGAAATAATGAAGTCAATGACCTGAATAGAAAATTTCAAAGGACAGCTTGAGAGACCAAAGTAAAAAATTTCAATGAAATTTGCAAAGACCTAGGGTTAGAAAAAAAAATAGAACACACTCAGCATATCTACAAAGGAAACAACTCAAGAAAAAAGTCAAGCCTCAAGTTCAATATTTAAAGATTCTATGGGAAAAAATGTTGAATATTTTATGCAGGAAGCATCAAAATAAGATGGGAAGAATACACAGCCACTGTACCAATGTGCCAGTCAATAATCAATCATTTCAGGAAGTGGCATACGAGCAAGAACCAATGGTACTGAAGGAAGAAGTTCAAGCTGCACTAAAAGCATTAGTCAAAAAACAAGACTCCTGGAATTGATGGAATACTAATTAAAATGATTCATCAAGTTAGTGAAGTATTGATAACACTCACTTATCTACACCAGGAAATTTGGCCAACTGATTGAAAGAGACTCATATTTGTATCTATTCCAAAGAAAGGTGACCCAACAGAAAGCTCAAATTGTATACAATATTAGTGAAAACACATGGAAATAAAGTTTTGCAGAAGATTATCCAACAATGGTTGTAACAAGATGTTGACAGAGGGCTGTAAGTGGTTCAAGCCAAATTCAGAAGGGGACTTGGAATAAGGGATATCATTGCGGCAGTCAGATGGGTTTTGGCTGAAAGTAGAGTATACCAGAAATATGTTTACTGGTGTTTTATTGACTGTGATAAGGCATTTGACTGTGTGGATTATAACAAACTAGGGATTATCTTGAGAATAATGGGAAGTTCAGAAGAATTCATTATGCTCATGCAGAACTTCTACAGGGATCAAGAGGTTGTGTGTGAACACAACAATGGAAAACAGCATGGTTTCAAATCAGAAAAGGTGTACTTCACGGTCATATCTTCTCATCATGCTTACTCAATCTCTATGATGAGCAAATAATCAGAGAAGCTAGATTACATAAAGCAGAACGCAGTATCAGAATTGGAGGAAGGCTCATTAACCACCTGCAATATGCAAATGATACAACCTTGTTTGCTGAAAGTTGAAAAGGGCTTTATATTTTGAATAAAGAAAAGCAGTTCAATTTATTGTGGTAATGATTGCATAATTCTCTTGATATGGTTGAACTATTGAATGGTATTATATGCAGATTATGTGCCAATAAAACCATTAAATTAAATAAGAAAAAAGGAAAATCTTTTGAATCACCACAAAATATTGCATGAGTGATTGCATATTCTAATCGTATGTGTAAATTATCATCTTGGATGTGTTTGGCCAGCGGGAGTAAAATTGAGAAAAGATTGCTCTAACAATTTTTCAATCATACACAGCAGATGGAAAATGAAAGAAAAGTTTGGTAACTTAAGTTTGGTTATATGGGGAACTTTTGATCATGGTATTTTAAGATGTTTTCTTTTATTAATTAACTCAGTTTAGTTTGCAGGTTTCCAACTTATTTACTAAAGAAAATTATATGAATTTATGTGTATATTTTACTGTGACTTAACCATGGCCATGTTGAGCTCTGTCACTTATAGATAAATTTTGTTTGTGAATCCACTGACACATAACAAAAATTCCCAGAGGAGAATGAACTATACTGGACTCATTAAAATAGCTAATATCCTGAGAGCCCACAAGTCTAAATCAATATTCCTAGAACTCTGGAAGGTGATGAGGTTTATAAGTTATATCGGATTTGAAGATTGCCAAAAATAGGAATAAAGCTTTTAACAGATTAAATGCTTCTTTATGTTTGTGTTAGGCTGGGTACTTTAAAGGAACAAATCCACAGAAACATGTGTAAGAGGAGTTTTATATAAAGGTTAAGTACGCATCAAGGAAACATCCCAACTCAGTGCTGCCCAAGCCCACAAGTCCAACATTAACCCATATATCCACAAAGTCCTCCTCCATCTCACAAAACAGATACCATGATACTGACTGCAGGAGGAAAGCCGAGTCAGTGAATGTATAACCCACTCAGCACTAGAAGGGGTCTCCACACAGGTGCTCCAGCACCCGGGGCTGCATTGGGGTAGGTTCATATGGCTTCTCCTCAGGGATGCCTTGCAGGAAGTGAGCCTTGCCAGCTAAATCAGGGAACTGGCTAAGGCAGCGGCACCATGGTCTGGTCATCATAAAGCAAGAGACCCGAGAACTAGAAAGGCGAGGCTCACTGAGCCATTTATCTCTCCACCCTTCAATTAACCCCACATGTGCTAATCGGCCAGATTGGCACAATAAACTAACTACCTCAATATACCCCCTGCCAACTTGGCACTTGTACATAATTCTTTAGCTTCACGATTGCAATTAAGTAACACCTACAGCTTAATCCTATAATCCTGTGAATATGTTCCCCCATCTATGAAAGTTTGTAAGCCAACCACTTCATGCCTTTATCCCCCAATTTTGAGTATCTAATTTATATACTGTCCACTTACATCAACCCAGTTCTCTGAGAAGAAAATCACATGTTTCAACATGAAGAGTCTTCATTCCAGTTGGAACCTGTGAAGTCTGCATCCATAAGCAAAGTCAAATCTGGACAGGCCATCCATAAACTCAGCAACAATATGCACCAGTTCACAGGTTCAAAAATCTCCATCTGGTTGGGTTCCGGTAAATTCTATGTCGGCTGCCTCACTCAGCCTCCACTGGGTGCCCATTGGTTGCCTTGCCTTTAGACCATGGTCTCTCACCAATACTCAACAAGCCTAGCCCCCTCATGCTAGGTCATGAGCTTTAGACCAATCAACCCGCTCTCATCTTCTCCTTTATCCCTTGTAAACCAAGTCTACAGGTGTCACTGGCCAAACTCAACCCGTCTCTTTATTGCTGCATTTCTCCCACTTCCATTCAACAAGTAGATCCAGGTGGTCACCTAGCAAGCATTTCAGACTGCTCACAGACTCCATTCAGTTCCAGAGAGGAGTTTTCTTCATGGTTCCAAATTTTTCCAGCTTTTGACGAAGACTACTGGTTCCTGAGTACTCCAAAGCACTGGGGGGGACATATATTTTCAAAGCTTTCTTTTCAGGCATAGCCTAAACCCATCTAAAGTCCAAATTTTAATGGCTGAAAGCAAGTGGTCATACAAATTTTCTATTTTCATACTTCCCATCTTCTTTTTCCCCAGAAAGCAAATGAGTAAAGTGTGGCTTTATCTGAGCCCTGGCTAGACAAAGAAGAAAAACTACCATGAGGGAGAGGTCAAACAAACATCTCCTCTCCATCTTATGCTTTGTTTCTCCAGTACTCCACTCCTAAGGTACCATAATGTGTTAGTCTGGATACTTCCAAGAAACAAATCCACAGAAACATGTATAAGAGAGAGTTTTATATAAAAGTTAAGTGTGCATCAAGGAAACATCCCAACTCAGTGCTACCCAAGCCCACAAGTCCAACATTAACCCATATATCCACAAAGTCCTCCTCCATCTCATAAAACAGATACAATGATGCTGACTGCAGGAGGAAAGCCGAGTCAGTGAATGTGTAAGCATCTCAGCGCTGGAAGGGTGGGTCTCCACACAGGTGCTCCAGCACCCAGGGCTGCATTGGGATAGGTCCATGTGGCTTCTCCTCAGGGATGCCTTGCAGGAAGTGAGCCTAGCCAGCTAAAGCAGGGAACTGGCTAAGGCAGCTGCACCCTGGTCTGACCATCAGAAAGCAAGAGACCCAAGAGTTAGATAGGTGAGGCTCACTGAGCCATTTATCCCTCCGTCCTTCAATTAACCCCACATGTGTTAATCGGCCAGTTTGGCACAATAAACTAGATACCTCAAAGTTGTATATGTGCAAATATTGTGAGAATTTTAAGAATGTCTTCTGTATATAAGTGACTACTTTTCTCATTTTGCTTTAGATTATTTAATGTGTGGGTTTAGAATATTGTGACTTTCAGATAGAAAGTGTCTATTAGCAGATTTACCAAATTAATAAAATAATGCTTAGAGAAGCTGGTAAAGTTAAATCTATAGATTTTAAAACAGAATAACAATACAGTTTCTTGCTAAGTTCCTTGTTCATATAGAACCTGAAGTTTCAACAGAAGGTAGCTATTAGTGTTGTTTGAATATAGTCATATGTGTCATGATAATTATTCTATTTTCAAACATCTAGCCTAATATTGTTAGTGTTTCTGTACTGCCTAAGGCTTCCTCCCCAAACCAACCAAACTCACTGCCATCAAGTCCGTGCCAACTCAGAGATGCTATAAGAGGGTAGAATTTCCTCTCTGAGCTTCTGAGTTTGTATCTCTTCACAGTAGAAAGCTTTGTCTTAGAAGCTAAATGATCCAGGTCTGAACCATTTTCTCTAAAATATATGTTTTAAGATTTTTCTTTGACTTTTAAAAATGTTCCAGAAAAAAAATTGGTTCCTGAAAGCCATTTTGAAGTTAAATGGCAGTCCAAGAAAACTAATGGACTGTTTTGCTTGGAGCGTTGTTTACTCTTGAATAATTCAGTCTGTTTAAAGTAACAGACTCCAGAAAATGGTAACCAAACTGGACATTTGAGTGTAGGGCAGGTCATGTATTACTTACTGTGCAATATTATAAGGTGTCTGTCTAGTTAAGCTGGTTAATCATTCTATGGTAGAAAGATGAGGCTTGCTGATCCGTATAGAGTTATAGTCTTTGAAACTTGCAGGGGGAGCTTCTACCCTGTTCTATAGATTTGTTATGAGTTGGCATCAAACTCAACGTCAGTGACTGGGTGAGTTAGTGAGTGAAAACCAATTCTTCAGAGTTCCTCACCTCAGTAGGATCCAGTTTTCATTTAAAAAAAAAAAGAGCATAGAAATCCATGACCAGAAACGGAAGTGTTAACTCCAGCTCTGAAGAGAGCAGTCAGCCTTTGGGAATATGCTTAACATGGCTTATTTAAGTTCCCAATTAGAGACATGCCATGCATGGTACTAATCATTCATTTCTGATGGAATTTGTTTCCTGCATTTTAGTGATCTAGACCCCTTGTAGTAGGCTACCTGGATTTTGGAATTTGTATTTTAGAGGTGTACAGTTTTCTTCACAGTTCCTATCAAGAAGACTAATTTTGAGAACCTCATTGAGTGAATTGGACTTTACTTTGAACACATCTGATTCAAACTAAAAGAAGCTAAAGTACTCCATTGGATTTTAAATTGAAATACCCCAGTTGAGAAGAAGCAGAGGGCTAGTGTTCCTGGTTCATGGCATTTGAAGTTGTTTACATTTTGTTTAACTCTCTAATGCTTTGAGGTTGACAGTATGAAACTGCCACATATTTGCCATCATCATGTTTTCTTTGCTGTCTGTGACATCGTAGTCCTACAGGAGACAAAATGAAGCACTGGAACCTTCTAAAATTTGGAATTTATGCACATCAAAGCACTTTATCAAAATAATTAAAATATATCCTACAGATTGGGAAAATATTTGGTAATATTACATTAGATAGGGTTAATCACTAAAAACTAATTAAAACAATGAGATATCACTTGACACTGACACTTTTAGTAATTTTTTAAGAGAGAAAATAATAAATGCTGGAGAGAATGCAGAGAGATTGGATCATTCATAAATTGCTGGTGGGACTGTTGAATTGTACAACCACTATGGAAATCAGTATGAGGTATCCTTAAACAAATGCAAATATGATTACCATATGATCCTGCAAGGTCTCTAATGGATGTATACCTTAAAGAATGTAACACAAACATGTATGCACACCTTTGCTTATTGCAGTAATTTCCATAATAGTAAAAACATGGAAACAACCAAAACGTCTGATTATACAGTAATGGAAAAACAAACTCTGGTACATTCATACAGTGGAATGCTACGCATCAATAAAAAAAATTATGACGTTCTTAAAGACCACAAGAAATGGACAAATATAGAGAATAATATAGTTAACAAAGTTACTCAATTTATATGGATAAATATTTAATGGAACCATTGTTATAAGAAAAAACAAAGAAAAGGGTTTTTTTGCACCAAAATGTTGCACTCATTAATAGCCAGCACCTGCATACCCAGCCAGTCTCCTTGAGAAATGCATTCCTCTAGAAATGCAAGCTCTTTAACAATCTTTTTAAAATCAAACTTTATTTGCCCAGTTTATGCCTGTCATTCCAAGATTTATGTCTGTCTGAAAAAAAACTTTTTTTGTTCAGCCTGCGAGGACAAAGGAACAGGGAGACAGGTGATAGAGAAAGATCCCACTGTCCTCCTTTACAATTCATGTAAAAATAAAATTTTGAATCTTTCTAATCTACCTGGTTCCTTCAATCTAACAATGGTTACTGGGCAATATAGGTCCCTCTTTTTTCCCAGCCTGCAACATTGAATTTTCAGTCAGACAGGTAAAGATTTGGTTATATCAAACAATGAATTCTTCAACCATTGTTCTTGTATACATTTTATAATAACTCTAAAATTAGGAAAAATTAACATACTATTTAGCATCTATCTTCTAAAATGTGAACTAATTACAATAAACATTTATTAACTCAATTGTAATATCAGTAAATCACTTTAAATGTCCGAAAGTTGTATGTCAGTGTTGTACTCTCTTAAGGTACTTGTTCAATCTGTAATTTGAGCAAATCATCATTACATGAAGAAAAATGTGGCATCAGGATTGGAGAAAAGCTTATTAAGAATCAGAAGTATGCAAATAACATAACCTTGCTTGCTGAAAGTGAGGAGAACTTGAAGCACATGACAATGAAGATTTTAGTCCTCGGTATGGATTACAACTCAAGGTGAAGAAGACCAAAATCTTCACAACTTGGCCAATAGGTAACATCATTATAATGGACAAAAGATTGAAAGTGTCTAGGCTTTTGTCTTGCTTGGATCCAAAATTAATGCTCATGGAAGCAGCAGTCAAAAGATCAAAAAAGGCATCCCATTAACTAAATCTGCTGCAAAAGAACACTTCAGTGTATTGAAAAGCAAGCATGTTACTTTGAGGAGTTAGATGTGTGTGACCCAATGCATGGTATTTTCAATTGTCTCATGTGCATATGAAAGTTGGGCACTGAATATGGATGAACAGAGAAGAATCAATGCATTTAAATTGTGTTGCTGTAGAAGAATATTGAAAGTTACATGGACTGCTAAAAGGATAAAGTGATTCGTATTGGAAGAAGTAATGCCAGAATGCTACTTAGAAGCAAGGATGGTAAGACTTTGTCTTGCATACCTTGGACATACTGTCTGGAGAGACCAGTCCCAGGAGAATGACATCATGTTTGGTAAAGTGGAAGGGTGGTGAAAAAGAGGATGGCACCCAAAGAGATGGATTGATACAGTGGCTACAACAATGGGCTCAGGCATAGGAACAATTGTGAGGATGGTGAAAGGCTGTGCAGTGTCAACTATCTGACACCTAACAACACTGGTCTCCAAATTCTGGTTTGTGTGTGTATATACATTTTAAAAGCGGAGGATAAGGGAATGTGGGCGTGGGCGAGTAAGGGGAAACCGATAACAATAATTATTGTATAGCCCCTCTCCAAGTGGGGTAGGCAGCAGAAAATTGGGTGAAAGGAGACAGTTGTCGGTGTAGTACATGGGAAAAGAAGATTTATAAATGATCAAGGGGACGTGGGGGAGGGTGGGAGAAAATGAGGAGCTGATACCAAGAACTCAAGTAGAAAGAAAATGTTTTGAAAAAGATGATGACACCATATGTACAGATGTGTTTGACACCATGGATATATGCATGGATTTTGATAAGAGCTATAAGAGTCCCCAATAAAATAAAAATTGAAAAATAAAAATATTCCTCTTAGCCCTATGTGTCAGTGAGGGTTGTGGTGTCTCATGTTGGGGTCAGCCCTGTGTTTCCTCTCTGTGCATTAGCTGCTCTGAGCCAGAATGTTGTCCTCAGGGCTTGGGGGAGCGGGTTGTGTTCCACTCTCTCCTTTCCTCTTCATTTGCTCCTGATTGGAAACACCCCACTTCCTTAACTGCAGCTTCAGTGCTGTCCTCTGAAATGAATTCCTCTGGGGTGGGGGCTGGGGGGTTCCCACATAGTTGGGATTGGGGCCAACCCCGCAGACCTCTTTTGGTTTCCTGATTCATGCCTATATTTTGCATTCATGTCTTGGGGAGCTTAGTTGAAGTCAGGTCCCTCCCTCCCTCTCCTATGGAGATATAAACAACGCCTTCCCCTTGGGTGGGTTAGTTCCTTGTTTCCTGCTACCTCTCTCTCTCTTTTCACCCCCCTCTTCATTAGTTGGCTGTCGTACATATCCCTGGGTTGGATTTCGCACTTGCCATAGTATCTAGACCTCACTTATTTTAATGACCTTGTTTACAGGCTTCTGGAATTAGAATATGACCCCTAATGATTAAATTTAAAAACAATCTTTATTGTAATGCAAGAGGTGTTATACTTTTGGTGCCCAACAACTAAATTTTTAATTATGTTACATGTTTAATATTTTTGTTAACATCAGGGAAACCCTTTCACCTCCTCTATCAATATGAGGAGAATATGGGCTTCCTTCTCAATCATATGTCTCTTACCACAGGACATAGTGTTCAGTTTTACATGATCCTTAAACTCCTTGTGTGTGTGTTTGTATGTGTGTGTGACTCTATATTTCTAGAAATACACAAGGATGTCATGTCTTGCAGTGCCTTTCTACCAAAAGAGACACAAACACTTTGATCAGTCATATCAATATTAAAACAAGGTACTTCCTGGATGAATATGCAGCCAAAAATAAGTTGAAATTCATGAACAAGAGTTATAGAGCTTTGCTATAGTGTCTAACATTTAAAAACAAGAGACATTTATCTAGTTTCCTGAAACTGAAAGATTAGCTAGCTTGGGATATGGTCTGGAAATAATACAACTATGTTCACTGATGTACATTTTCAAAACCAGAGCAGAGATGCTTCTCAGGTTCAGGCCTAGCAGAGCACTCGGTGTGGAGAATAGCAGCATTTCCTGGAAGTTTCTTATCGCAAATACTGGTCCTAAACCCCTGGCTTAGTAATGAATTCAGGGAGTTTTAATAAATGCTCCTTAATTTTACACTTACTAACATACCTTTCAAAGGAAGAATCTAAAAAGTCACTACAAAATAAAGGGCAATGAGAAGAAATCAAATGAAAAATATTTCTGGTAGGAGAAAAAAGTAATGAATTCTAAAGTAAAGATAGAATGGAAGCCAATGTCAACAAACTCCATTTTAAGATAACATCTGAAGTTGATCTATCATACTTCATGAAAATGACTTATGCAGGTCCAACTTCACAGGAAGCAAACATAGAATAGCTTTTAAAAAAAATTTCAGAGTAAATATAAAACTCAATTAGCCAGAAATGCTAATGTTGACTGAACAGCAATTTTTCTCCTGGTCGGAAAATTTAGGCTTACCACCAAATTAATCAGAAAGTTATTTGAGGAGTAAACAGATAGTTCAAAGGGGATTGGATGAGTTTAACAAATTTCTTGACTTCCCAAATCCTCTCGACTAAAATGGGGTTAAGGGAAAGGTTAGGGTTGTCACTTTCTTGCCTTTTAGACCTTCTTTTTTAATAGACATAATGATAACATTGAACTCTTGGTGTTGTTTTTTCCCCATATAGAATCTATATGGATTCTCACTTTTTTTGGTGTTATTTCTCCAGATGTGATAATTCTGTTGAGACTTCTGCAACTTCAGACCTCTTGATATCCCATTGTAGTTATAGTTCTGGTTTCTGTTTTTCCTACTTAGATTAATGAAACATCCAGTTCCTTTAAAGACTCTCCAGATGGCGAATCTCCTAATATATGGTGATTTTGTTAGATTCCTGAAGTGGGTTTTACCTTGTTCTTTTGCTTTGCATGCTGAAAGAATTCACACTGAAGCACGTTGTATAATCCAAGTGAATTTTGATGAAGGGCAGGACAAGTTTCAGGTTTTACAGTCTCAAAAGGGTACACACCAGCCTGTGCAATCACGAGGTGTCTAAGGGATCAGGTATAAGGCATCATCAAAAATAAATCTTACCATAGTGAATGATGGGGGATGTGCAGAGTGGAGACCCAAAGCCATTTGTCAGCCACTGAGATCCCCTCACAGAGGGATTTAGAGGAGGAGATGAGTCAGTCAGGGTGCGATGTCGCATCAATGAAGAATACAACTTTCCTCCAGTTCCTAAATGCTTCCTCCGCCACCCCCCGTCCCCCCACTACCATGATCCGAATTCTATCTTGCAAGTCTGGATAGAGCAGAGGTTGTACACTGGTGCATATCGGAGCTGGAGGCACAGGGAATCCAAGGTGGATGATACCTTCAGGACCAGGGGTGTGAGGGGCAATACTAGGAGAGTAGAGGGTGAGTGGGTTGGAAAGGGGGAACCGATTACAAGGATCTACATGTGACCTCCTCCCTGGGGGACGGACAACAGTAAAGGGGGTGAAGGGAGACGCCGAATAGGGAAATATATGACAAAATAATAATTTATAAATTATCAAGGGCTCATGAGGGAGGGGAGAAGCGGGGAGGGAGGGGAAAAAAGAGGACCTGATGCAAAGGGCTTAAGTGGAGAGCAAATGCTTCAAAAATGATTAGGGCAGGGAATGTACAGATGTGCTTTATACAATTGATGTATGTATATGTATGGATTGTGATAAGAGTTGTATGAGCCCCTAATAAAATGTTAAAAAAAAGGGGTATACAGTATTTCTGGAAAGCATGCCTAGCCATGCAGAAGCCACACTGGGTTGCACAACTGGGCGCAAACAATCACGTGGAAAAGATCACCCACATGTGTGGAACTGGGGAGTGATACCCGAAGCCCCAAGAATTCTAGAGGCTAAGATCATGTGGCCAAGAGGCTGTCGACCCTGAGTAGGCCCGGAGCAAGTGCATGTGTGTCCTTGTCGGGGAGGGAGACCTCACTTTCGGACCAGGAGCAGGGTAAGAGGTATTTCAAACATTTGGCTAGGGAGGCATGTTTGATGGTATTGGTTGACTCCATTGGCTGAATTAGGTCCACCTATGATGTACCTAATGGGGTGTGTCCAAGGTATTGGTTTTACCTGAACCTAGGGGACTTGTGTCTGTGCATGCTCAGTTTGGGGTCTTCCCATAGGTTTCTAATGGTTGCCTGATTTCTTTCCAACTTCCTCTATGGGGACTTTGCAGGCATTGGAGGGACTACTCTCCCACCCAACCCCATCCCTAAATCTAGCTACCTAACAATTTTACTCTGTGAAATATGAGGGCCCCTTTTGCTTTGGCATTGGGAGGATCAATACTGTTAACTAGACAAAAGAGGACAAAGGAAAAAGAGGTGATGATGACAGGAACCCTAAAAAAAAAGAGAAGTGGAGACATATTTCCTCAGACAAAGGGCATACAAGACACATGTCCTTATCAATGGAGGCAACTAGAGGTAGTGTAAAGCTTGGGTAGGGAAAGCCAGGATGTTCTCACATCCCCCCCCCCAATAGCTAAATAGACTCTTGGATTTGGAGTCTGAAGAGAAGGGCATATCTGGGGTGCAGGGATGCACATACCTGGCAAGAGGAGGTAAAGTACAGAGAACTAGCCAGTAGCAGAAGACATGTGGGAAAGCCAGCCAATGGTGGGTGGTCGTCCATTAGCAGAAAAATAGTTCAACTCTAAATTCCACCAGAATACTTTTCCAGTATTTCCCCCACAATTGGGTCTAAGCAAGAGGGTCCTTTCGAGTTATTTTCCAAAGTATCCTCTTCAATTAACTCACTTTGTTCACGTTTTTACCATCTCTGGTCTTAATAGAGGGGGCGACAGTTAGCAAACTGTTAATCAAGTAATGGAAATGTAATATCTTTTGGAATTTAGGAAATTGAGATTTAGTTTGTTAAGAGGAGCCCAAGTAGTAACAGCCCCTCCTGTATAGTAAAAATTCCTTTTAAATTTAATCAGTAAGGATGCTTTAATCAGGAAGAGGGCTAGCAAACCCATATAGATAAGCAATGGTGTCTGAAACTCAGGGGGTACTGGTTTGAAGGCCCCTCGAGTCATGATGATATCAATTTGGGGTCTAATAATCCAATGGAAATTGTTTCCCTGTGAATCTTGCTTAATTTGTTTCACTGTTTCATGGAACCTCTGAGCATCCTTAAAATCTGTTAATTATTTCCCCCTGAATCTGCCATGTAGTTTAAAGTATATAGCGTGTATGATTTTCACTGAATCTTTGAAGCTGTTTGAAAGTAGCAAATCCCACTGTTTCCTTCTATCAGTAGCAAAAATAAACCTGGTATATTTGGAACCAACCTGGTCTCTGTCTTTGAACAGGGATAGGCAGCTCTGGACCACTTTGTCATCAGAAACTATTTGAATGTTGACCTAACTCAAATTAAATCTTTCTTGTGACCAGGAAAAGACCAAGTAGTGGAGAGACTTGAAACCTTGATTTGCCTCTGGGTAACAATTCTTTGCTTTTGCTCTTATGCAAAACGAGTGTTGTTCTCTCCCCCAGTAAAAGGGTTTGGGAAAAGCTGAGAGATATAGTTTGTTTTCAGATACACTTTATTTTTTGAGCGTGTGCTTTCAGGAGCTTGATAACCACTGTTTGGGGTTCTTTTAAAGGGAAAATATAATTTTATGGAAAAAACATCACAATGGTAAAAAAAATAGACACATTTTAGCTGAACAGGCACTCCTCAAGTGTCCTTCTACAGTGCCTAATGTTCCCTCTGCTTATCTGAATAGCATGGGCCTAACAAGGAGTCTTCAGTTTCAGGGATATTAGTGCTCTGGTTTTCATGGTTTCTGATAGATTGCTTCATTCAAACTATAATAACAACATCCAGAATGTTCTTCAGTGGAAACTTTGAGGGACAATATAGTCTCTGCTCTGTAGATGAGAATTCTGAAGCTGAGAGAGGTTAAAAATACATGTCAAAAAAGGAATAGTTATTTCTGGAACATAATAGATACACAGTACATAACTTTTCTGTTACCTGAGGTACATGTATTTTATTCTTGAAAGTTGCAAGGTAGAGGAAGAAATATAAGTTTTTATTAGAAGGTATACTAGTGAAGATACCGCAGCAGTGCAAAACAGACAGTCTTTATGGTTTACTGTTTGAATTCAGAATACACAGAGAAAATCTACCTTTTACTTTGTAATTTATACTTTGGGAGTCCTTTATATAGATGTATTTTTTACATAGTTATTGGCACCTAATCCACATATCATACAGTTCAATAGTTCAACCTTTCAGTCATATCAAGAAGAATTGTACAATCATTACCACAATCAATTTGGTCCATCCTCCCACCCCATGGTTAAATTGCTTTTAAAATTTGTATACTCACAAGCAGTTCTAGTGCTCACTCCCCCCTCCTTCATTGTTTACTCCCAAATCCTCCCACCCTTCCTAACTCCCACCCCCCATACTTACATCCCCTATAAACCATTGCATCAGTTATTATCTCTATATATCCATTTCTACTGTGCTTTGCAAACTTGGAAACCCAACAGAAACAATAAAAAACAAAATAAAATAAAGTTGTAAGGATAAAATCATAATAATATAAAAATAAAAATACTAATAGTAAGTAAGAAAGAAAAGACCACCATAAATATTTGGAAAGCCGGCTAAGAAATTTTGTCATGGAATGAGCAAGAGACTTGCACGTAGAACAAATTCAGGTTGAGTCAATAGGGATGTCAGCTGATCAAGTATCAAGTTCGATTCAGCATAATCAAAATTACAATGATCTCTGTCTGCTATTAAGGCTGCTTGAGACCTTTGTTTATGGCTAATGGGGTGTCTACCAGCTGCTTAACCTAACTAGTTAATTCTGCAGATAGGTTTTGGGCTTCCACTGTCTTCCATAGTCTTTTACCAATTAGGTGTTCATAATTTTAGCTCTGATACTTTCCCCTTTGTCAAATTTAATTTTATTACTGTAATCTTTGAATATGTTTACATGTCTACATTAACTCAGGTTTCAGGGTAACTGCGGGAAACAACTGTTGACCCTGAGCAAGCAAACAGAATAATAAGGTTCATTAACTCTTAGACCAGTCTCAAGATGTCTTTGTTGATTAACTAGATAACACAGTCTAGTGTTTAATTACTAAGTCAGGTAAACAAGACTCTCAGTATTATCTGTACCTTTAAGATGACATTTGAATCCAACCTATTTAGCTTTTGAGTAATGTAGTGAGTTATAAAAATTCCGTAGTGACTGCAGTAACTAAAATACCTTGGGCTAACTGTATTTTATAGGGTGGTGGCAATTTTCTAACTACATTAAGTGAAATAATTTGGGTTAAGGTCCTCTTCTGTTCCATTGAAAGAACTCTTATCAAGGGTGGATCTGAAACCAAGGGAATTTCTAGTTTTATGCAGTGTCATTACTGCATACAAAAGTGTCTCCAGATGTTTATCAATCCTAATTTGCTTGACTATGTGGACCTGTGTTTCTTTGCTACCTCAAGATCTTTGAACGTCCCTTCTATTTGATAAGTTCTTTGCCCTCCCACCCCAGGTCAATTTAGGGCTCACTCCTTCAGCTTTCAACTTCAACTATCCTTTCCAATGAAAGGTTTCCCTGTCAAACTTAACTAAAGTAGCTCACTGACCTCCTTTGCCCCTACATACTTGACACCTTGCTGATTTTCTTCTTAACATTTATAATAATTTTGGTTTTGGTCTCTTGTTTCCCAATATATTGGGTAAACTAGAAGATATTTGTCGTACTTGATACATCATAAGAGATATTAAATAAGTATTAAGTGACTGGAGCCTCTGGGAGAATGTAATTCAAGATGGAAGAATTTACATTGACAGTCAATGTTATTATTAGGTTGAAAGGGAAACATTGAAGTGATGGAAAGGTTGAGGAGCAAGAATCATGCTCATCCATAAGGGTAATGCAATTGAGCAGTTGAGTAGGGGATAAAGCTTCCTCATAGACATTCACTCACTTGGTTCTGTGTCCTGTCAGTACTGAACTCTGGAATTTGAAAGAGGAGAAAAGGCACTGGGTATAGAATCAAACAGACCTTTTAAAATTCAAACCTGAGCCATAAGATTGGAACTTGGAACTGACTCTGGGACCTGGGCAAGTTCCTCCACTTCTTTAGGCCTTGATATTCTCAAGTGTAAAAGAGAAGTTGTAATCATAATCTTGTCTACATTAGAGGACTGTTGTTAGATCTGATGTAATAACAGATGTGAAAGGGAGAAGTATAATGGGGAGGGAACTCATGGTTGGGTGGCTTATCTGCCACCACCCTTAGCCCAGCCTTGGTCTGCGGTGACCTTTGTAACTGCTTCCCCAGCTTCTAGACTGCACAGTCATTAAGGAAGGGAAGTATGAGCAGCAACAGTACTTCCAGTTGCACAAGAATGACAGTTATATTTTGCACCATTCACTCTGTAACATTCTATACTCGCTCACGTACACACACTCAATTCTAATGCTGCTTCTTCAAAACCCCTGTGTGGTAACTTCAAAGCGGGCATTTCCTCATCACTGTGGCAATGTCCTGATCTTCCAGCATCTCTACAACTTTCCTGTGGTGTAAATGGAGATAGGCGGAAATAGGTTCTCTGAGGCCCTCAGCATGTCACCTGGACTACCTGGGAACTTATGTCATACCATGTTGCTCTCCTCTTTACTTATACCTTCTGGGACTTAGATTAACCTTACAATATCACTGGTCTCCTTAGAGTTTAGTCATAGAAACAGCTTAGCTCAGATCACTTACTACACTAGTTAACAGGCTATAAGCCCAGACTGAGTTATATTACCCATGTATGGGGCTTATCTTATGCTCATTGAATCATATTACTCACAGAAATTATGTTGACTATTTTGGATTGTGGGAAGACACAGACATCATCACCCTTTTCCATTTCCGTTTCCTATTTTTTGTTACATTCTTCCCACCCCCGGGCCTGTTGTGCCTCCCGGGAGGGACAGGCCACAGGAGGCCTTGCTGAGGTCCTGAGAGCACCCTTTCTCTCTCTCCTCTTTATGAAAGTCACACATGTTGTGGCAGATGTAACCATGCAGAGCAGGGAGAGCTGCTACATTCTTTTAAAAATCAGATGAGTACTCACTTTGAGCCAGGTAATTATGTTAAGATTTCTTGATTTAATGAGAAATATATCAAAATAAATGCGGGATAAAGACTTGGCTTTCTACTCCAGTAAACAGTTACAGTATCAGGAACACACAGGGGATTATTATGAGTCATCATTGATGCGATAGCAGCAAGGTTTTGTTTTTGCATTCTGTACACCAAAATCAACAGTGCTTCAATTAGTCCAATGTACTCATCCTGTAGTATATGCAAGGGTAATATATAATATAGTACATGAATATGTTTGTTATAGTGACAAAACAGAAAGAATAATCAGATTTTTGCCAAGAACAGCTACAGTTTCAAAGAGGATATTTGAGATAATATTTGAAGGATAAAAGGGATAAAAAGGAAACACCAGGCAGGTAGAAGTGGGAGATGAGGCTGAACAGATGTGAAGATTCCCAGCCAATCTATGTTTATAATTTGTTTTAAAAGGAAGGAGGGGTATTAAAGCAAGTTATCATTTATCCTCTTCTGAACCTGGAATAGAACAGTCTGATAAATATTCATATACTTATAGGAGCAAACATGTGAACCTCAAATTTCTGGAAAATCTGAAATCTCCATACACTATATTTTTGTGTGTTCCCACCTAAAGACAGAATTTTCCACTTTGGGATAAAAGATGTTTAGATATAGACAGAAAACCTCTCAGGAACAAAAATGAGAGAGCGGTACCAGGAGGGTAAGGGAAAGGTGGGGGGAGAAAGGGGAAACCTATCACAATGATCTACATATAACCCCCTCACAGGGGGACTGGCAACAGAAAAGTGGGGGAATGGAGGCAGCAGTTGGTGTAAGAGACATGAAACAATAAAAATTTATAAATTATCAAGGGATCATGAGGGTGGGAGAGCTAATACTTATGGCTCACGTATAAATAAAATGTTTTGAAAATGATGTGGCAACATATGTACAAATGTGCTTGACACAATGGATGTGATTAGAGCTGTAAGGACCCCCAATAATATGATTTCCAAAAAACATCACTCTCCCCACTTTTTTCCAGGAAGTTAAGAGCCTAAAGTTTTCTCAAGGGATCAGGTTTGGGCTAAAATGAGGAAAAAGGACAGTATTACTAAAGGAAAAGAGAAAAGGACAGAATGCTTACAGTGGCGCCAGTTGTGAATGGCATTTGGAACATTGTGGACTGAGCTCTATGTGGTCGCCTGGACTGCTGATTGCAATGACTGTCCACTTACAGGAGAAACTGGACTCAGTCAAGTACAGCAACCTGCAGAACTTGGTTAAGACCCTAGACCTCCAGTCTTACCTAAGGACAGACAAATTTTTAAAAGCCTTGAATGCTCACATTCAACAGGAAGCAAGAAAAGAACATGAAAATCAGGATGAAAGTTGAGTTAGTTTATTGTGCCAACCTGGCTGATAAACACATGTAGGATTAATTAAAGGGCAGAGGGATAAATGGCTCAGTGAACCTCACCTTTCTAGTTCTTGGGTCTCTTGCTTTGTGATGGTCAGACAAGGGTGCAGCTGCTAAGACATTCCCTGCTTCAGCTGGCAAGGCTAACTTCCTGCAAGACATCCCCAAAGAGAAGCCACATGGACCTACTCCGATGCAGCACTGGGTGCTGGAGCACCCGTGTAGAGATCCCTGCCAGTGCTGAGATGCTTATACATTCACTGACTCAGCTTTCCTCCTGCAGTTGGCATCACTGCCTCTGTTTTGTGAGATGGAGGAGGACTTTGTGGATTTGGTGCTGGACATATGGATTGATGTTGGACTTGTGGACTTGGGCACCACTGGGTTGGGATGTTTTCTTGATGTGCACTTAACCTTTATATAAAACTCTTACATGAGTTTCTGTGGATTTATTTCTCTAAAGTACCCAGACTAATAAAAAAGTCAACCTTTGCATTCCTCTTGTGATGAGAATCGGGTACAGATTACAAGTTGGGTACAAACAGCAGAAGGTCAACTGTGCAACCTAAAGAAAAGGTGCTGCGAAGGAAAAGGAACCCCTGACTCCCAACAGGATCATTCAGAATGGGATAAAAGTGATCCTACTGAATTTCAAAATCAGGAAAACCAGGATCTTAAAACTGTTGCAGATGTTCCTTCTTCACCAAATGAGAGCCAAGGAGCAAAGAATGCAGTTTCCATGCAAAAAGGCAGAAAACACAGTAATGAAGATTTAAAGATAATTTTAGAAAGAAGACAGTATTTCTACACATATGGTGCCTCAAAAGCTTGAAAAAAAAATCTGGAAGCACTATTCCCAACTTTAAGAAGCTTCATGAGGCTTATTTTAAGGAAATGGAATTCATTAGTCAATATCTGTTGAGAGAGAAAAAAACAAACATTCTGATGTGCACAACAATTCACATAATGAATTGAAGAAGCAGGGAGTCATCATGACTCTGATGGTGACTCCAGTTCTACTCAGAAGGCAGTCTTCTTGGTTTATATTTCCACCAGTCAGCGGTGCTCACAACATCTACCTCAGTGCAAAGCAAGTCAGAGCACCTTGTGTCCAACGCGATTAGTCAGACCCTCCACGCTCTCAGCAACCAAAATGAATGTCGGCTTTTCAGCTGCTACTGAAGATAATGAGCATAAAGGATCACTGACCAAGAATCCAGCCAGAAAGTCTCCACATGTCACCATCGCTGGGAGTACCAAAAACACTAAGGCTGATCCTGTTGCTGTTATTCCCCCCTTCAAGCTGACAGCAGGAGACCAGTGTTCGATTTCAAAGCAAGTTTGTCATGCCCCCTCACCTACGTGTCATGCAAAGGAAAGCTGAAGGGCAATCTAAAGAAAATCCTTCTCTGACTGAATTTGTGAACAGAATGAGCTTCTATAAGAAAACTTATAAACAACCTCATTTCCAGACCAAGGAAGAGAAATGGGATAAACATGAGGAAAAGTGACAGAAGAAAGCAAAGGTTTGGGGAACTCAAAGAGGCCTCCCTATAGTAGCAGATTAATAATATTGCTGTACTTAGAGGAGTCCGGTTTCTCCTGGAAGTGGACAGTCATCATTATCAGAAATCCAGGCGACCATGTAGAGTGCAGCCCACCACATTCCAAACAATATTCAAAACTCTGTAAATATTCTGTTATTTTGAACCCTTTCCCCCCTGGTTCTGTAAGTATTTTTATGACTTCTTCATTTACAACAGAAGATCTTTGTTTACCTTTAACTCTATTTATATGTAATGCCTGTGGCCACTTCATCTATTGCATCTCTGAAAAAAATTATCCCACTCAGCTAAAGATAACAGGTTAAGAATGGGCAGAAGCTGGAAAGGTAGGTTATGCCTTCAAGGACTAGTATAGAAAATCCAGTACACTTAATGAAAGATGCATTATGACAGCCATATTTGATCTATGTGATGATGGTTTTGCTTAAACTCATAAGCACCTTTCTTAGGATCACTTCATGTAATTGCCACCCATCACTCATTATATTCTTAGAAACAAAATTATAACTCATTCGAGACTTGCTTATTTTAAAATAAATGATACAGGGTTATATGAAAATTTGAGGATTGCTGCTTAAATGATTTGCGTCCTGTCAAACTAGCATCATATTGAATATTTGGGAAGGACTAGAGTTGCTTAGTATCATACCCACCTTTGTTGTACTTTAATGGGGCTTTAGAGTTTTGTACTGCTTAAGATTTTCATAAATAAATATTTTCTCAAAAATTGGACAATGGGAAACTCTGAAACTCTAGATCTGACTAAGATGGTGGGGTGGGCAGTGGTGGCTGGAATCTGGAGGAAAGAAGTGAAGGTAATGGATGGGAATTAAGCCCCATTCCAGCCTACACCCTTCATATTAAAAATATCTGGTTATGTGTCTTTTTTTCAGATGGGATATATCCAAAGTCATATTTTGGCATTCATTAACTTGTTTTTTTTTCTTTCTTTTTAAATATCATTTTTATTGGGGGTTCATACAACTCCTATCACAATCCATACATAGATTAATTGTGTAAAGCACATTTGTACATTCATTGCCCTCATCATTCTCAAAACATTTGCTCTCTGCTTAAGTCCTTGGCATCAGGTCCTCATTTCTCCCCTCCCTCGCAGCTCCCCCTCCCCTCATGAACCCTTGATAATTTATAAATTATTATTTTGTCATATCTTACACTGTCCAACATCTCCTTTCACTGGTTATATGTCTTTATCCACTTTCTTTTGATTTATTTGAAAGTCAGTGGACGGAGTGCTCATGCAACCTGCGACTTGGGTAGTCAGTTGAAAGTAAGACAATTCATGAAGTCAGAGCGAAACTAGTACCCGGGGAGAAGCCCTGGTGGTGTAGCTGTTACTCATTGGATTTCTTACCATAAGGTCAACTGTTAGAAATATACAGCCACTTCACAGGTGAACGCGGAGGTTCCCTATTCCTGTAAAGAGTTACAGTGTCAGAAACCCACAGGGGCAGTTCTAGCCTGTCCTATAGGATTGTAATGATTTGGAATTGACTCTGTGGAGTGAGGTGTTTTTTTTAAAACATTTTATTAGGGACTCATACAACTCTTATCACAATCCATACATATACATACATCAATTGTATAAAGCACATCTGTACATTCTTTGCCCTAATCATTTTCAAAGCATTTGCTTCTCCACTTAAGCCCTTTGCATCAAGTCCTCTTTTTTCTCCTCACTCCCCGCTCCTCCCTCCCTCATGAGCCCTTGATAATTTATAAATTATTATTTTGTCATATCTTGCCCTATCCAGCATCTCCCTTCACCCCCTTTTCTCCTGTCCATCCCCCAGGGAGGAGGTCACATGTGATTCTTGTAATCGGTTCCCCCTTTCCAACCCACTCACCCTCTACTCTCACACCCCTGGTCCTGAAGGTATCATCCACCCTGGATTCCCTGTGTTCCCTCTCCTTTATGCACCAGTGTACAACCTCTGCTCTATCCAGACTTGCAAGATAGAATTCGGATCGTGGTAATGGGGGTGGGGTGGGGTGGGGTGAGGGGAAGCATTTAGGAACTGGAGGAAAGCTGTATTCATCATCGGTGCTACGTCGCACCCTGACTGACTCATCTCCTCCTCCAGACCCCTCTGGGAGGGGATCTTGAGTGGCCGACAAATGGGCTTTAGGTCTCCACTCTGCACTTCCCCCTTCATTCACTAAGGTAAGGGGTTTTTTTTGGATGATGCCTTATACCTGATCCCTTTGACACCTAGTGTGCTTCTTCCATGTGGGCTTTGCTGCTTCTGAGCTAGATGGCCACTTGTTCACCTTCAAGCCTTTAAGACCCGGGGCGCTATCTCTTTTAATAGCCGGGCACCATCAGCTTTCTTCGCCACATTTGCTTATGCACCCGGTTGTCCTCAGCAATCATATCATGGAGATGTGCATGCAATGATATGATTTTTTTGTTCTTTGATGCCTGATCCCTTCGGAACCACGTGATCACACAGGCTGATGTGTTCTTCCATGTGGGCTTTGTTGCTTCTGAGCTAGATAGCCGCTTCTTTATGTTCAAGCCTTTAAGACCCCAGACACTATCTCTTTTGATAGCCTGGCACCATCAGCTTTCTTCACCACATTTTCTTGTTCACCCGCTTTGGCTTCAGCAGTTGTGTCGGGAGGGTGAGAATCACAGAATGCCAATTTAATAAAAGAAAGTGTTCATGCATTGAGGGAGTGCTTGAGTAGAGGTCCAAGGTCCTTCCCCCACTTTGATACTAGACCTATAAATATAGACACACACATCTATTTCCCCATCCTCATATATATATTTGCATGTACATGTCTTTGTCTAGAACTCTATAAATGGCCTTTAGCTCTTAGCTCTTTCCTCTATTTCCCTTGTCTTCCCTCCTGCCCTGCTATCATGTTGCGTCCCTACGTGGGTTACAGCTATACCTCTTTTTTACATTATCTTACCCTTGATCATTCCCTACCAGGCCTGCCACTCCTGCTCACAACAAATTTGGATCCCATGTTGTTCCCTTGTCCCTGGGTTAGTTAACACCACTTCCTTACCCTCCCCCCCACCTGCCCCTATCCCAAGTCCCCACAGAACTGTCAGTCCTGTTGGTTTTCCTCCAGAGAGTTCATCCAGCCTATCTTATTTAGACAGACCTGTGGAGATAATAACATGCACAAAAACAAGACAGAGGAAAACAAAGCAACAGTATACAACCAGACAACAAAAACACACCACTGACAAAGAACAAAACAAAACACATCACGAAAGAAAAGCTTGTAGTTAGGTCAAGGATAGTTTGTTTGTCTTTAGGAGTGTTTTCCAGTCCAGTCTGTTGGGGCACCATGTCCTGGCCCCAAAGTCCACTTTCAGCATTCCCTAGGGACCTTGCCCCTCCATTCCCTTGCTGTTCTGCTGCACTCCTCCAGTGCTTTGCCTCGATGTGGTGGGATCAGGTTAGGTGCAATTCCCACAGTGTGTTCCATTGCTGTCCCCTGTAGCGCCATTGGACATTGAGGGGCATCATGTCTCATAGTGGTGCCAGCCATGCTGTCCTCTCTGTGGACTGGCTGCTCTAATCAGGAACATCATCCTCGCAGCCTGGTGGGGCTGGCTGTGCTCCACTCTCTCCTCCTCCCCCTTCATCTGCTCCCTTGTGCTCTGATCAGTTATGTCCCTCTCCCGGAACTGCAGAATCAATGTCGTCCTTTGAAACAAATTTTTCTGGGGGAGGGGCAGGAATCTACTTAATTTTTGGTGCTGGGGCCAGCCTCCGAGACCTCTCCACTGGTTCCCTACTCCACGCCGGAATGTTCCACTCACACCTTGCAGCACTGGGTTGAAGTCTGGTCCCTCTTTCCCTGTGGAGATATAAACAATACCCTGCCCTTGGGTGGGTGAGTGCCCCATATCCCCGCTCCCCTTTTCTCCCTTGTATTCATCCTTTTATTTTTCTTTCCCCACCCCCTCCCCAGTTGTCTACCATGTGCATCCCTGGATTTGATCTGATCTCTGCCATACTACACTGTCCTCACCCCAAAAATGTTTGTATACAGTAGCTTTTTCCCTAGGCCCCTTTTGCTTTTTTTTTTTTTAATACTTACCTCAGCGGACTCATGTAGTACTTGTCCTTTTGTGCCTGACTTACTTCGCTGAGCATGATTTCCTCCAGTTCTTCCCATGCTGATATGTGCTTATACGTTCACCACTGCTTTTTAGTGATGCATAGTACTCCATTGCACGTATATACCACAGTTTTTAATCCATTCTTCAGTTGATGGAAATTTGGGTTGCTTCCAGCTCTTTATAATTGTGAACTGTGCCGCAATGAACATTGGAACACAGATGTCTGGCCTTGGTTTGTTTCTTGCCACTTCTGGGTAAATGTCCAGTAGGGGGATGGCTGGGTCATATGGTAACTCTATTTTCATCTGCTTTAGATATTGCCAGTTTGATTTCCATATTGGTTGTACATACTTATAGGTCCACCAGCACTGGATGAGAGTTCCTGTCTCCCCACAGCCCCTGCAACACTTGTTACTTTTTGATTTTTTGAATTAGGCTACCTTTGAGTGTGTCAGGTGGTACCTCATTGTTGTTTTAATTTTCATTTCTCTTATGGCTAAAGATCGGGAACATTTTCTCATATGTTTGTTGGCCATTCGGATTTATGCCCCTGTGAAACTTCTGTTCAAGTCCTTTGCCCACCTCTCAAATGGGTTATTAGTTTTTTTTTTCTTTTTGGAAGCTAGCAGAGTGTTATAAATTTTAGTAATAAGGCCTTTGTCTGATGTGTCATTGCTAAAGATGTTTTCCCAGTCTGTGGACTCTCTTATTACTCTCTTGGTGAATTCTTTCGATGTACACAAGTGTTTTATCTTCAGTATATCCCATTTGTCAATTTGTGCCTCCTCTGTGTGTGTGTGTCCTTCCCTATTTCTGATAGCCTGAATATTCCCTGTGCCAAAGTTTTCAAGTTGGTCCCAATTCCCTCATTGATGGCCCTAATAGTTTGGGGTTTAACTTTAAGGTCTGTGATCCACATTGAGTTTATTCCTGTGTATGGAGTGAGATAAGGTCTTGCTTAATTTTTCTGCAGGTAAATATCCAATTTTTCCAGCACCACTTGTTAAAGAGGGCATCTGCTTCCCATTTGATATTTTTGGGGCCCTTATCAAAGAACAACTGTCTGTATGCTGATGACTTTATTTCTGGGTTTTCAGTTCTTTTCTATTGGTCTGAGTATCTGTTATTGTACCAAATAGCATGCAGTTTTGAGAACTGTGGCTGTATAGTTTGTGCCAAAGTCAAGTAAAGCAAGCCCTCCCATGGTGTCCTTCTTCTTGAAGAGCTCTGCTAATTCTGGACTTCTTCCCTTTCCATATGAAGTTGGTAATCAGTTTTTCCATTTCTTTGAAGAAAGATGAGGGTAATTGTATCCGGATGGCATTGAACTTATATAGTGCTTTTGGCCGAACTGACATCTTAACTATATTGAGTCTTCCAATCCTAGAGCATGGGATATTCTTCCATTTGTTGAGGTCACTCTTGGTTTCTTGTAATAGTGTTCGATAGTTTAGATATAGATCTTTTGTTTTTTTCAGTCATGTATATCCCTAGATATTTCAATTTGTATTTGGCTATTGTGAAGGGTACCACCTTTTTGATCTCTTCTGTGGTCTTATCAGATCTGTATACTAGTCCGATGGACTTCTGTTTGTTGATCTTGTATCCTGCCACTCTCCCAAACTCCTGTATTGCTTCCAGTACTCCCCTTGTGGAACTTTTGGGATTTTTCATATATAAAATCATATTATCTGCACATAACGATAATTTCACCTCTTCCTTCCCCAGACGAATACCTTTGATGTCTCTTCTTTGCCTTATGCTGTTAGGTAAAACCTCCAGCATGATATTAAATAAGAGTGGGGCAAGGGGAATCCATGTCTGGTTCCCTTTTTCAGTGGGATTGTGTTAGTCTTTTCTCCATTGACTATCACTTTGGCTGTTGGTTTTTCATATATAGCTTTTATTGTCTTTAGAAACTTTCCTTTCATTCCTATCTTCGCTAGTGTCTTAAACAGGAATTGGTGCTGGAACTTGTCGAATGCTTTTTATGCGTCTATTCATATTATCACGTGGTTCTTACAGTTTTTTCATGTCATTGTGCCGAATAATACTAATGGTTTTTCTTATGTTAAACCATCCCTGTATCCCTGGTATGAATCCCACTTGGTCATGGTGAATTATTTGTTTTATATACTTTGGTATTCTGTTGGCTAATATTTTGTCAAGGATTTTTGCATCAATGTTCATTAAGGATATTGGACTGTAGTTCTCGATTCTTGTGGGATCCTTGCCAGGTTTGGGTATCAGAGTTATACTAGCTTCATAGAAGGAGTTCAGGAGTTTGCCATCTTTTTCTATGTTCTGGAAAAGTTTGTTTAGGAATGGTGTTAGTTGTTCCTTAAATGTTTGGTAGAATTCTCCAGCGTAGCCGTGTGGTCCGGGGGATTTTTTTGTTGGCAATCCCTTGATAACCTTTTCTATTTCTTTTATTGCTATGAGTCTGTTGAGATTCTTGATGTCCACCGAGGATAGTCTAGGGAGGGATTGTTTTTCTAGGAATTTGTCCATGTCTTCCAAATTGTTGAATTCATTGGAGTACAATCATTCATAGTACTGTGCAACTATCCTTTTGCTTTCATTAGGGTCTGTTGTAATGACCCCTCTTTTATCCCTTATTCTTGCTATTGAGATTTGTTCCCTCCTTTCTTTGGTTAGGTTTGCCAATGGTCTATCGATCCTGTTTATCCTTTCAAAGAACCAACTTTTAGCGATATTAATTTTTTCCATAGTTTTCTTATTTTGCCTCTCCTATATCTCAGGCCTGATTTTTATAATTTATTTTCTTTTGCTATTAAAAGGATTGTCCTGCTGACTCTGCTCTAGTTTTTGTAAATTTTGTGCCAGCGTATCAATCATGAGTCTCTCTTCCTTTCTGAGGTGTGCATATATTGTTATGAAACTTCCTCTGATGACTGCCTTTGCTGTGTCTCATAAGTTTTGGTATGTCATGTGCTCATTTTCATTGGTTTCTAGAAATTTCCTAATTTCATCTCTGATCTGCACCAGTACATACTCCTTTTGCAGTAGAGAGTTATTCATCCTCCAATTGTTTGCTTTAATTTTCTTTGTCTTCCTTTTATTGATTTCCAGACTTATGGAACAGTGGTCAGAGAGAGTGGTCTGTATTATTTCAATGTGCTTAAATTTATGTAGATTTGCCTTATGTGGTCTATCTTCGAATATGTGTCATGGGGACTTGAAAATAATGTGAACTTTTTTGTATTTGGATGAAAAGCTCTGTAAATTTCTATCAGGTCACATTGTCTAATTGTGGGGTTTAGCTCTATAGTCTCCTTCCTGAGTTTCTTTCCCTGCGATCTATCTTTCTCAGTGAGTGGTGTTTTGAAGTCACCCACTATAATTGCCGAGTTTATGATTTCTTTCTTAATCTTTTAGAGTGTTTGGTTGGTGTATTGAGCTAGTCTCTGATTCGGGGAATATATGTTTACAATGCCCTTGAGCATTATATAGTGACCCTCCTTATCTCTTTTTATGGTTTGCACTTTGAGGTCAATTTTATCCGACATTAGGATTGCAACCCCTGCTTTTTTTGTATTGCTTGGTAAGTCCTTCTCCAGCCTTTGATTCTCAGCCTATTTTTGTCTGTAGCATTGAGATGTGTCTCATGTAGGCAGCAGATTGATGGGTTGTGTTTTCTAAGCCAGTCTGTTTGTCTCAGTCTTTTAATGCCTGAGTTCAAGCCATTGAATTCAGGTTTATTATCTCCATCTGCAGACACTGTGATGTCATCTTATACCTTTTGCGTTGGGAGTTTTCCTACTTTCCTTTCTCATTAGTGTGTTTCTCTCTCTCTCTCTCTCTCTCTCTCTCTCTCTCTCTCTCTCTCTCTCTCTCTCTCCCTATCATTCTTGACTTCTTTCCATCCTTAAGCCATTGCTATCTTGGGGTCTGTTTTCTCTTTGTTGCCCTCTGGGTGAGGTTGTTCTATGTGACGGTCTCTTATTTATGCTTGGTGAGTGTTGTTCTTCTGCCCATACTGAGTCGGTGTGTATCTTTTGTAAAGCTTGGTTTGATCTAATGTATTTTTTGAGTTTTTCCTTGTCTGGGAAGACTTTTACTTCTCCATCGATCTTGAGCGATTATTCGGCTGGGTAGAGTATTCTTGGATTTGCGTTGTTTTCCTTCAATTTTTGGAATATGTTACTCGACTCTCTCCTCTTTTTCATAGTTTCTGCTGATAGGTCTGAGCATATTCTTATGTGGGAACCTTTATGTGTGATTCCTTGTTTTTCCCTAGCTGCTCTCATGATTTTCTCCTTTTCCTCAAAGTTGGATAGTTTGACTATTATGTGCCTTGGTGACTTCTTCTTGGGGTTCAATCTTGCTGGTGTTCTTTCAGCCTCCTCAATGGTTGCCTGGTTTTCATTCATTAGGCTGGGGAAGTTTTACTTAAAGAATTCTCTCGCTGTTGTTGCAGATGACTTCTTTGTTGTGTCTTCCTTCGGTAAGCCAATAATTCTAATGTAGTTCTGCTTCATAGCATCAGACATAGCTCTTAGGTTTCATTAAGCTTCTCTGATGATCTTATTAGAGTCTTGTTCACGTTTATTAAAGTCTGCTTGGCTGTCCTCCAAGTAATTGATGCGGTTCTCTGACTCCTCCAATCAATTCTCAAGGACCGTGATTATCCTGTTTTTTGTTATCTTCTCCCTAAACTCCTGTATTTCCCTTTGTTGTGTGGCTTTTATCTCCTCTATCGTTTCATCCTTTTTTTTGTATTGTTTCCCTCATATCCTGTATGACTCCAAGCAGCATGCTGAGAATTTCTTTGTGTGGCATTTCAATGTCTGCTTCTTCTATGTATGTTGTTATGTTCAGAATATCTTCTGCCTTTGCCTTTTGTTTCTCCTGTGTTTTTCGTTGAGGTGGTTGGGGCTGATGGTTGTTTGCCTTGAGTTGTTTTAGAGGGACCAGGTGCCATTTTCCAGGCTCTCTCTGGGATACTTATAGGAATGCTTCTTCGAACTGCCTACAGCTGATTTTACTATGGGATTAATCTACCACTTTATCCTCCTGTGGCTTCCCAATCAGGGGAGTTCCCCAGAAGGCTACTAGGTTTCCTGCCTTGGTGTTGCTGAGGTTGGGCTGAAGTTCCTGCAATTGCTTGGAATGTTGATAAGTGTTGGCTGAGTTGCCTTATGCCCCCAGGAACACAGGCAGGAATTCCCTGGTGAGAAATTGGGCAGAGTATCCCCTGGAGAGAAAGCAGAACTTTCCCTAGTCTTGGGCTAGCTATGCAGGGTGGAGCTCACCTACCTGGGTGTGGCACAGGCATAAATGCCCTAGGGCAAAGGGAGTGTTCTGTAGGTCAGCAGTGGAGTGTGAGAAAACAGGACAGACACAAGGAGGAGGAGAAAAATTAAAAAGTAAGACAGTTTAGACTCTGCAGGGGTATAGGGAAGCAAGGGAAGCAAGAGCAACTATATAGCTGAGTCCCACCCCCTGCCTGTGGAGCTGCATGGATTTATTCCTTGCCCCAATCCCCAGCAGCACGCATCAACTGAGCTGCAAGAAGAGTCGCAAGTAAGACGCTGAGCAGCCCTTAGAGAAGTGGGGGGACAGAGAGCAAAGGTGTTAACAGAAGCAGCAATGTAGCTGAACCCTGATCCCTGCCCGTGGAGCTGGTAGGGTTAAGTCCCTGCTTATACTCGGCACGGCAAACTGTGTCTGTGCTGTAAAAAAAGCACCCACAAGCCTGGGCTGTGTAGGATTAGAGAGCAGAGATGTAAACAGAAGTAACAATTTAGCTGAACCCTGATCCCTGGTGAAGCTGCAAGGGTCCTGTCCCTGCCCTGAGGCAGGCAGGGGAAAACTGTGGCTGTTTTGAGACCAAGCCCTGCTACATGCTCCAAATGGTCCCAGCTCTGGAAGATACAGTGGCTGGGCTAAGGTCAGGCCCCAGCCGGCTTCCACGGCGGTAAGCCAAAAGACCCCGGCCACTCAAAACCCCGTGGGTCTTTGCCTACTTATCTTTATGATGCACCTCCTGTGACCCAGCAGCGTTGAATTTCCCTCCAAGCAACTCTCCTGAGCTGAATTCTGTGGAGTCCGCCTGGTATGGGTCCCTCAGTTGCCATCTTCCAGAGTGAGTTTTTTAGCAACCAGGAAGACAGACTGGACTCTGTTAATCGAAATATGCTTCCCCAAGCAACAGGTTAGGGAGTGTTTTATAGTTAGGACATGAAGGAAGGGGTTTCTGGAGTTATTTGGCCTGTGAGATAGGTCATTTAGTTCTCAGGTTGTTCCTTATACTTGAAGGTGTGATTTCCCTTCTAACTGCAGGTAGTCAGCTGCATGCTGCCCTTCAGATGGAGATAAATTAATATTAACTTATAAAGAGAAACAGCAAATTGTTGTCAGTTCATCATTAATTATCACAGGATCTCAAGATTAAAACAGAAGGAGTGCATAGTACAGGAAGCCTCAGTAAAATGTTGAGACACAGTGTGGCATGCTGCAGCCTAGTTTTGTTGCCAGGAAAACTGGTCTTCCATTAGCAGAATAAAAGGACTAACTTTACATTCTATCATGCCCTAGGACTAGCTGAGAGCCCTTTGGAGTTCTATACTAAAGCAATCCTTCAATAAACTCACTCTTTCTTTTTAAGCATTTCCCTTTATTCTGGTGAGAATGTTGGGCCTTGCCTGAAGTCTCTCTTATGAGTGGGACAAGAATTGAGAGCAAAGAGGTTCTATACTCTTTGAGTCTCTTCCTGATAAACATCTGGTGATTACAGTGAGTGAAAATTTCCTTGGGAATGAATCTACTCTATGATCTCTCTTCTACCTTCTCATATTTTTGATTTTCTCTCAAACCTTTGAGCAGTACAGTGGGGAGAATTTGGAAGCAGAGGCATGTTCAGGAACAGAAGGTATACCTGTGTGAGTCTCCAGGCTTTCCAGACTCAAAAGAATAAAGAAGTTCCTCCTCCCCTAGGTCCAGTTATCTTGACATTCATCAGGGGTGTCAAAGGTGAACTTCAAAATGAAGGCATCTCATAGAGTACCCCATGAAAGATACTATAACTTAACCAAACAAATCTTGAGGGGAGGCACTAAACGGGGGTGGTCTGCTGAGTGTCCTTGGGTCATTCTTGGTGTATTAAATGTCCAGTATATCCCCAGATGTGTAAGAGGTTAATAATGTTAAAGGAGTGAAATCTTCTGCCAGTCTTGCCCATAAATAGCACACTAACCCACCCCATGATATCATTAGCTCTTCTGTCTCTGAGACATGCAGGTATAGTGGGGGGTGGGGGAGAGAGTGAGTTTGGGCAGTGATCCAACCATTACCATAGCACTTCTCTACTTATCCTGGCCTAAAACAGCTGTATGTGCAATTTTCCCACTCTGTAGATATATATGCAACATCTGTTTATTTTGTCCGGTTGTGGGTGAAGAAATACTCAGGGATTTTCCATACATTTAAGACCAACCCAAACTCAAAGGATGAAGCCCTGTTAGAGCAGTGGTTATGAGTTGGGCTGAAATATATATGGATTGAAGTTCTAAATCACCAGTAGCTCCACAGGAGAAAGACTGGGCTTTCTGTTCCCATAAGCAGTCACAGTCTCAGAAACCCACAGTGGGTCAGCATTGACTCAAAGATATTACGCCCTCAAAAGACTGCAGAGATCTGTTGTGGTGTTTGTCTCTTTAAACGGATGCAAGGAACCCTGGTGACTTAGTGAGTTGAGCTGTTAACCCAGAGGTCAGCAGTTCAGGATCACTAGCCTCTCTGTGAGAGTATGACGTGATTTTCTGTTCCCTTGAAGATTTACAAGTCTTCTTTTCCTTATAGAGAGGCTGCAAGTTCAAATCAACTTGATGGCAGTAATCGGAGACATCACGAAAGAGATGTGGGATTATATATTAGGCTACTTTCCCCCCACCAACTTTAGAACAGATAGAACCCAAAAGATTCACTTTATCCATTTTATGAAAATTCTTCCAAACCTCTTTACTGGGTTGACAAATTTTATAAATTCCAGAAGTCATGAAAGAAGTGGATGGAATCTCTCTCTCTCTGTTTTCCCAACAAATTTATTGGCACATAATTTACATATCATACAATAAAAGAGTTCAACCATTCAATTATATCAAGGGTCTTTGAACAGTCATTGCCACATAAATCTTAGAATACCCCCCTTTGGACATATTAACATGAGTTGTGCAATTCTAGTGCTTCCCGCAATCCCACACCAACTGAATTTGTACTAGGGTCTTGTATTTCTTACTTGTTCCATGACAGAAATGTTCTCCCTATCCTTTTGAATGTTGATGGGGGTCTTTTCCTTCTTACACAGTTTTTTTTTTGTATTTTTGTCTTCAGGCTATTATGATTTTAACCTTGCCACCTTAGTATGATTTTGTTTTTTATTGTTTTCTGTTGTGTTTCCTAGCAGTGAAGCATAGGAGGATTGGATACATAATGAGAATAACTGACACAAGTGTTATAGGGAATGCAGGGTTGGGTGATAGGGAGTGAAACCGGTTTGGAGGAGTAAATAGTGAAGGGAGTCTGTTGACCCTGCCATCTCCCTTTTCTGATTCCCATACCTTCAAGAAGTGTGGAATGCAGCAAACAGCCAGAACTAACACCTTTTAGTGCCTGCTAGGAAAGCGGGAGAAGCCACCCAGAAGGAGCACCTTATTGGGGAAAAAGTTCTGCAAGAGCAGGGGTCACATGAAATATATGGAAGTATCAGCATAGAGATGATCTCTCTCTTAAAGAAAGGAAAATACTTCTATAGTGGCAGATAAACTATTCACAGTTAGAGAGCATTTATACACTTGTGACAGAACTCTGAGTTTTAACCCCTGAGACCAGGTAGTACAGAGAGAAACTTAGTCTCTTAGTTATCAATTGCATCCACATTTTAAGCATCTGTTAGCTAAGCAGCCTACTTTTACAGTGCCAAATATATTTTAATAGATTTATTGACATATAATTCACATATCATCCAATCAATACTTCAATCACATCAAGAAGAATTGTACAGTCACCACCACAATCATTTTTAAAATATCTTCATTCTGTACTCATTGTTATTAGCTCCATATTTCCCCCCAATCTCCCCTGACATACTCCCCAAGGAACCATTAATCCTGTTACTGTCTCTATGAAATTATCTGTCCTGGATTTCATATACAGAAAACTGTTTTAAAAAAACAATAACAAGTAAAACATAAAAATCTCAATGGAAAAGAAGGCAGACAATATTTTAAAAATAGAATAATTTTAAATGGGTCAAAAGGAAGATCAAATGATAAAGTCCTAATTTTAACTGAACTGCATCTGCAATAACCCTGTTTCCAATGCCTTCTGCATAAGAGTAAGGCTATTCATGTACCTGGTCTTTGGTCAGACAAGATTCACCAGGGGCTTAATCCAAATTTATTTATCCTTCATTGTTTTTAAACTGAAACAACTTTAAAATGGGTCAAAAGGGAGATCAAATGATACTACATTTTGACCTAATGGTTTCTGCCACAATCAACTTTACTATGCTCTCTCTCTGATAACAGGGCTATTCACATCCCTCAACTATGACTGCAGGGAATGCACCAGAGGCTTATCTATGTGTGGATGCTGCAAATGGATTATGGACTTTCACTGTCACCCATAGCCTTCTGCAAACCAGGTGTTCACAATTTAAGCTCTGATACTACTCCCTTCTTTAGATTTGAAATATGTTATTTATCAACCTTAAATCACACAGCTTCGTGTGCTTCTTCCATGTGGACTTAGTTGACGCCTAAATTTTCTGGTACCAAATTTTATCTTAAAAAACCTAGCGCTGCTATAACAACACTATAGAAGCTATAACAGCAACACTAGATTATTATGGTATAATTTGGTACCTGAAAAGTGAGGTGCTGGTAACATTGTGGTACTGGAAAAATGGGATGCTGGTGGTGTAGTGGTTACAATTTGGTTTACAATCCAGAAGGTCAGAAATTCGAAATGACCAGACACTCTGCAGGAGAAAGACAGATTTTTCTGCAGTCTCAGAAAACAACAAGGACAGTTCTACCCTGTCCTATACATCATTATGAGTTGTCATCAATTTGCTGGCAGTGAGTCAGAGTGAGTTTCTACAACAGAAGGAGCTATGGTGGTATAGTGGTTATGAGTTGGGCTACTAATCACGAGGTCAGAAGTTTGAAGTCATCAGCTGCTCCCCTAGAGAAAGACAAATATTTCATTCCTGTAAACATTTACTTTCTCAGAAATCCACAGGGGGAAGTTTAATCCTGTCCTATAGGATCACTGTGCATCAGAATTGACTCAATGGCTGTGGGTTTGTTGTGGTGGTTGTTTTCTTTGACAATAACAGAAATACTCAACATAAGAGCCTTGTGGTATTGTGCCACTAATGGAGAACTCCATTAGGTCATGAAATGGAATATAATTACATAATACTGAGAATCAAGATCAAGTCATGTTGAAATATATTTGCAAGATTGGGGAGCACAATTCAATTCATCACAGACAGCAGAAGTAGCTAAAAGTCAAATAAATCCTTTTAATGTCCCTAAATAATACTAGCTTGAAATGACTACTATGTCTGGTAGGAAAAAATCCAGTCAATTCTCTGGTACATTTTCTATGCCTGACACCATGGGCATAAATATAATTCAACTGGCACTTTGTTGACTCAGAATGGAGACATGTTACACTAACCAGAGTAATACCTCAATAAAGATCCCCTGGGTCTCAAATGCCTGAGTCTAGACAAAAAAATCTTTAGAAAGTTGAAATTAACTGTGTGTTTTAGAAGCACGTGGCTTCAGTGGTCTTACAATTACAATTCTTGACAGTAATAAGGGTTACCAATAGTGCCAGATTTGGACTTTTGATCTGTCTCCCTCCCTTAGTTGGAGGTAAATCCATCTCTAAAACTTGTTTCCCCTTATGACAACTAGCTAAGTCCCTTAGGTTTGTTTAATGATCCTGCTCTAGCGTGGGCACCAAGAGGGCTCAAATTGCTGGATCATTGTTGCCAGATTACACAAACCAAGTGGCTTAAAATTCTATGTCTTATTTTCATATGCATGGGAAAAGAGAACAGGGGCAAGGGAGAAGTGAAGATCCTTCATTCAAATGCTGATCTCCCCATCCCGTTGTTCTCCCAGGGTATACATACAAGCTGAGTGAAACAGTTCTTTCAGACACAGATTTTGAAATGACAATTACAAGCTAGGAAAAAAAAGTTCTGTTTTAACAAAGATGTTGTGTTATAGAGCTTCCATTACTTAGGGACCTTAAATGTCAAGGAGGTAGGCCAAAAATGCAGTTCCTAGCACTCAGTAAGGGGAAGGAGGAAGCCTGAAAGATTCTTAACACCCAGACAAGAATAGGGTCATTGACTCAGCTAGCTTACCAACAAGAATTGTGTCTGGACACAATCTTGTCTGTGAGACAAGATAGAGGGGTTTGGCTTAGGGTCACAGTTATGGAGGATTTCTAGCTAAGTTACATCTAAATAAAGTACCTAATTCTCCTAACTATATTATATTCCCATAATAAATAATAGGGAATTGACTCTCCAAGTCACTCCCTAGTATCCTCACTTTTCATCTTAATTTTCTCATTATTTAAGAGACATGTTTAGAATGGGCATATTCATGGTTAATGATCACAAGAAACTCAGTAGGAACTCAGTTTATGTGAGAACTTTGTAATGAATCTTGTGCCTCACTGTTATAACATTAAAAGCAGTGAGAATTTTGAGCTGGAATACCCTTATTTCCTCTGATTATGTATTATGCTATCTTCTGACCACACAGGCTGATGTACTTCTTCTGTGTGGAGTTAGCTGACACTTAATTAGATGGCCACTTGTCTTTGACCAAGCCTTTAAGACCCCCGATACTATTCTTTTTGATAGCTGGGCAGCATCTGATCTCTTCACCATACTTTGTCAAGCATTTACATCTTTAGTGGTCAATGCACAAGGTATTAAGTATTGAGCAGGGTCACATAATATGAACAAATTGATGTTCATATGTTAGGGCTTAGACCAAATATAAGTTCAAGATCTAGTCATACGTATATTTATGGTAAATTTTAGAGACAGCATTATCAACTTGTGAAATAATGTAAATAAACATCTATGGAACATTTGGTAATTTTGAGAACAATATTAATTTAGCCAATGGGATAGATCGAAATGCCTATGTGGTAATTACATAATCTGGTGTCAATTTGAGGTTTCAGAGTGAAGGGGTGGAGTCTAGCCTGTCAATCAGGTAATACCCAATGAGGCCTCTGTGTGGGCCTGACCTTCTCGTGAGGATTCTGAGAACTCCTGTATTCCTCCCTGGAGGCAGGAGACACTCTCTTTGTTTACTCCCTTTGGAGAAGATACATGAAGAGAGGCTGATGGAGCCAGACCTCTGTAGCCAGAGAACTGGAGACCCTTATGACACCATGTGGAGACCCTTGCTTGTGCTGCGATGTTTACATCACTGGATCCACCAGATTTCCTACCCACTGGCCTGTGATCTTCATGCATTCAACATCCTTGCATGTGTTTCATGAGTCTGAAGAGGACTTTATAGATTGGCATCAGACACATGGGCTAATATCAGACTTAAGGCCCTGATCTGGACTGGGCTAGGATGTTTACTCAATATTCAACAGCTCTTGTATCTAAAGCTCTTTCTTATACACATATGAGTGTCTATGGATTTGTTTCTCTAGTCTACCCATCCTAACACGGCCTGTAAAGCCGTTAAGATTAAAATAGATGAAAAATATTTTATTTATTAAATTGAAGAATCACTATTTAAGAAAACAATAAGGGTCTTACACAAAACAAAGGACAAAACAATTTTTCTGCAGAACTTACACATGTCACAGACATCAAAGAAAACAACAAATATATGGTGGTCTGAAATTGTCAGTCATTGGGTAATCTCAAGGCAATAGAGATGTGACTCAAAGTTCAATGAGTTCAAAGTCCACAACCTGGGGATAGTAGCCCTCTACTTCTTCTCATACTAAGGAGTGTTTCAGTTTCTTTTTATCTGCATCAGGTATGTTTAAGACAAAGTCCAGTTCGCGCAATAAGATTCTCAAAATGAATCTCTTTAATAGGATATGTGGGAAAAAAAAACTGCATCCCCCCCACCTCCAAAAAATGAATTCCAACATCCAGGCAGCCTACCACATGAGGCCTACAAGGGCCTGGTTTTTGTACTTAGTAATGTATCTGCATATCTATCTAGATAAGATAGGTGGGAAATTAATTTGGAGACGAAAAGAATGGAACCAATGTTTCCAGGAGGATATGGGAGAAGGGGAGGTGGGAGAAAGGAAGCTGGTGGGTGGGGACCAACCCAGGGAAAAGAGAACAACAAGTGAACTAAAATCAATGGAAAGAAGGTCGTAGGATGCCTAGTGGGGATTAATCTAGGGCAATGTAGCAGCAAGGAATTACTAATTCCGAATGAAGGTTGAACATGATGGTGGGACAAGAGAAAAGTAAAATTAAATAGAGGAAAGAACCAGGAGGCAAGGGACATTTATGAAGGTCTAAATACAGGCATATATATACATATGTATATATAATACATATGCAGGCATTATATATATAATGAGAGAGGAATAGAACTATGTACTCATATCTATATATTAAAAATTAAGGTTGCAGATGGATATTGGGCCTCGACTCAAGTATTCCCTCAACACAAGAACACTTTGTTCTAACAAGCTGGCATTTTGTAATACTCACCTTCCCCGAACGATCGAAGACAAAAAGGGTGCTTAAGCAAATATGGTGAAGAAAGCTGATGGTGCCCAGCTGCTAAAAGATATAGCATCTGGAGTCTTAAAGACTTGAAGATAAACAAGCAGCCATCTAGCTCAGAAGCAACAAAACCCACATGGAAGAAGCACACCAGCCTGTGTGATCATGAGGTGTTGATGCAATCAGGTATCAGGCATCTAAGGCCCAGTATAAAACCATACCCAAGGTGAATGGCGGGGTGCGTGGAGTGGAAACCCAATGCCCATCTGTAGACAATTGGACATACCCTCACAGAGGGGTCTCAGGGAATAGATGAGCCGGTCAGGGTGTGGTATAGCACCGATGAAGCATACAACTTTCATCTAGTTCTTTGGTGCTTCCTTCCCCCCACTATCATGACCTCAATTCTACCTTACAAATCGGATTAGACCAGAACATGCACACTGCTATGGATACAAGCGTGCAACACAGGGAAACCAGGATAGATAAACCCCTCAGGGCCAACAATCAGAGTAGAGATACCAGGAGGATTAGGGGAGGATGGTAGGAGAAAGGGGAATTGATCACAAGGATCAACCTAGAACCCCCCTCCCAGAGGGTGAATAATGGAAAAGTGGGTGAGGGGCAAAGGAGGACGATGCTAGATATGGAAATAATAATCTATAACTTATCAAATGGGGAGCTCATATCAGGGCCTGAAGTGGGACGAGAATGCTTTGAAACTGATAATGGTGACATATGTGAAAATGTGCTTGACACACTGGTGAATGTATTGATTGTGATAAGAGCTGTAAGAACCCACAATAAAAGTATGGGGGAATTTAAATACATAACTCTGGGGGAAATGCATTTTTAAAATACCCCCTTCTATATGACTTAAAGGTAGGGAACAAATTCTGTCAGAAATGCATGATTAGTAACATGCAGGGAAGATTCTCTCATTGGGAACTCTTATTGAGAACAGGCCAAGTTAAGCATTTCTTCTAGGCTTTGTTTACTAACGAACCTGAGATCAAGCTCTTCAGAAGTTAATCCTTTCTTTTCTGGTCATAGATTTCTGTACTTTCAATGAAATAAAAACTGACCTTTATTCTGAAGAACTGATTCTAGGAGCAAAAATATGGGTGTGTTAAATGAACCATAAGCATTAGACAGACACCTTATAACACTGCTTGAGAGACCACATTAAAGGATGATATACCTGTCCTAAACTCCAACAACTAGTCTAATTTTCCTTTTCTGGAGTCTGTTTGTTTAGACAGGCTGAAACCTTCAAAAGGGCACAATACTCTGAGCAAAAGGCTTTACTGGTGTTCCTGGAATATCATTAAATTTCTAAATGACTTTCAAGCGCTAATTGTTGGTATGCTTTTAAGACTCAAAGAAAAATTTCAAAGAAAACATTTTAGTGTACACATATTGATTATTTTAACTTACAAGGAACCAGAAACCCAACAGAGATACTAACAATATTAGACAAAATGTTTGTAAAGACAACAATAAGTACCGCAAGATATAGTCGATTCAAACAAGACTAATAGCAGATAACTTCTGTAAAGCTTCAGGTTCTATATGAACAAGGAAAAATTTAGCTGGAAATGTTAGTTTATTTCACAACCTATGGCTCTAACTTTATCAGCTCCTCTAACCATTATTTTATTAATTTAATATATCTTTTGATATAAACTTTCAATATGAAAATCATAGTACTTTAAAACTACAAGTTAAACAATCTAAGAGAAGTGAAAAATAGTTGCTTGCATACAGAGGATAACTTCAAAATTATTTCCACTTATAGAACTAACTGAAACATTTATTCTGGTTAGTAGCTTATTACTATTCTTGGTAAAGTTTGTATCAACTATAATTAATAATCTCGTCATCTTCTAGAACTCTGGGAATCTTGATTTAGACTTGTGGGCTCCAACTCTGAATTGTTCATAGATCAGGACTTTAAATCCTTTAAATAAATCCAATATCATCAGTGTTCTGTCAGGAATTTTTGGGATGATTTTTGAGGGGTCTTACAACTTTTATTACAATCCATACATCAATTGTATCAGGCATATTTGTACATATGTTGCCATCATTCTTTTAATAGACAATTACTTTCTATTTTGCCCTTGATATCAGCTCCTCTTTTTACACCCCCCCCCCACCCTTTTATATCTGACATTGACTGCTGTCTCCCTTCCCCCATGGTTTCGGTTGTTCTGGGAGTGTGGTTGTGTGTTGATCATTGTGATTCTTTCCCCTTTCCTCCCCTCCCCACCCCCTTCTTCCTACCTTTCTGGTATTGCTATTCCCATTCCTGATCCTGGATTGTGTGTGCTGTGAGCTATTATCTCTTATCTATACCTACATACATGCTCTGCTCTAATCCAAAATGAGAGGCATCACTGGGGTCATGGTAGTGGAGGGTGTGGAAGCCTCAAGGAACCAGAGGAATATTGTGTTTCATGGTGCTTTACTGCACACTGGTTGACTCATCCCTTCTATGTGATCTCTCTGTGGGGGTGGCGGGGTGTTCCATTGTCTACAGATGATCTTTGCTCCGAACCGAACCCCTTGATCTCAACCATATGGTTTGGCTTGTTTGTTTGTTATGGGTCTTCTGATGCCTGTTACCCAGTCCCAAAGACACCTCATGATCGCACAGGCTGGTGCTTCCTCCATGTGGGCTTGTTGTTTCTTTGATGGATGGCCACTTGCTTCACTTCAAGCCTTTAAGACCCACATATATATTTTAATAGCTGGGCACCTTCAGTCTTTTTCACCACATTTGTTTATGCACCCATTTTGTCTTCAGTGATTGTAATGGAAGGGAGAACATCTCAGATAGCCAATTTGTTAGAACAAAGTGCTCTTGTATCGAGGGAGGATATGAGAAGAGGCCCAAAGTCCGTCCACTACTTCAGTGTATTGTCAAATAAATATATGTACATAGACCAATACCTCTATTTTTATGGATTAATGTATCTACATATGGACACAACTATGCTTACACCTCTATGCATAGCTTTGCTTCCTAGATCATTCTTCTGTTTCCTTTTACCTTCCTTCTGCCCCACCATCATGCTCACCCTACTTCTGCCTCATAGTACTTTCTCTCAGCTAGATTGCTATTGAGCCAGCACCCCTAGGATGTCTATATCATCCTCTTTATTGATTTTAATTACCTAGTTGTTCCCTTTTCTATGGCATTGTTTGTCCACCACATCCTTCTCCTGCCACCTTCTCCACACAAAGTTCGTCTGGGACTATTGGTTCAGTTGCTTTCTCCTTGAGCTTCCTTTCCATGCCTGTATTATGTAAGTAGGCATACCAACAATGCCATATACAAAACAAATAGAAAAGAAACGATTTTTAAAAAGAAAAATTTAAAAAAAAACATACATAATTCCAGGTCTGTTTGCTAACTTTTATGACTATCTCCTCACTGGTCCTAGGGGAATTCCGGGAATTCTCCTTCCTAGCCTGAAGTCTATTTTGGTCTGCCAGGAATTTTGATTAAATACCTCAGTGGGTCCACAAATCAAAAGTATATGTGTTAGTGACAAAGCTTCACACACACACACACACACACACACACACACACACATACACACACACACACCAAAAAACCAGATTCACTACCATCACTTCAGTGCTGACTCAGCGTGACTGCCCTGTGGGTTTCTGAGACTGTAACTGTTTACAGGAGTAGAAAGCCTACTCTTTCTCCAAAAAAGGAGCTGGTGATTTCAAACTGCTGAACACAAGGATCACAGTGCAACATGTAAACACTAAACCACAAGGTCCTAGGCATGGTTAAGTAAGAACAAAATATTTACATAAATACATACAGTTTTTAAAGACACAGTGGGAAATCTATAAACTGATGTAAACCAAGCAATGTCAATTAAACATCTCAAAATAACCATTTTTAAAAGTTTCAGATATAATCATACTTCAGTTACCAAACATTTTTGTCATTGTCTCTCGGTTGTATGATTGCAAAATTGTTGAAATTTGTAATATTTTCTCAACTTTACTTTCACTGGCCAAATTTCATTTACTATTACAATCACCAATGCAATGTTTTGTGGTGATTCAATCTTTCTTTATTACAAGAGTAATTTTTCTTTATTCCAAGAGTAACAACTCAATATCACAGAGGTTTTAAATCCTTTTCTTGCCTCTTGTTTTCTACATCCAATCAAAATTTACAACCTGTGTTAGGCCAGATTGACTAGAAAAACAAATCCAGTGATACTCATATATGTGGAAGAAAGAACTTTATATCAAGAAGCAATTATATATCAAGCAAACATCCCAGTCCAGTTCAGATTAAGCCCATAAATCCGGCACTAGTCTGTAAATCCCTTTTCAGATACAAACAGACACATGCAATGATGCAGAATGCAGGAATATCACAGGCTGATGGGTGCAAAGTTGTGTGGATGCAATGACAGTGGGCTCTGGTAGCAATCGTGGAAGCTAAAGGTAAAGAGAGAAGGGGTAGTTCCTAGGACACTCCTTATGAGCATGCCATGCCCACAAGGGGGCACCATCATGCTGTGGCCTGTTTGACAGGTTTAAAACCACCCCTACACTTTTATAGATATTCAAGTTGACATGAAATTATGTAGCTACCACAATATCACTTACTACATACTTGAACTTGCTACAATTTTCTTTTCTTTCTTCAACTTACTACATAACCTCAGCTCAACTTTTGCTATCTTTCTCATTGTGGCACAACCAGATATTCTGTTTTAAGGTAAGACTACTCTCTTTTTTCTTCTCAAAAAAACCAACCAAAATACAAATACTTACTATCAGTCATTCTGCCTTCTCTCCAGCTCCTCAGCTCAGGTTATATTAAGTTCCCTCAGTGGGGTTATCACCATAAATGTTATACTGTACTAATAGAGTATGATACATACATTTCAAACCAAGGAAGACAAACTAACCTGAAAAAAGTACCATGTCAAAAGGCAAATTACAATCAAACCTACAGGTAAACATGTAGGTCCCAAAGAAACAAGCCAGCAGACAGGGTACAATGTAGCAATGATGAAAAATACAACTTTCCTCTGGTTCCTAAATACTTCCTCCCAGCCCTCCCCCCCACCTAATATCACGATCCGAATTCTATCTTGCAAGTTTGGCTAGATCAGAGGATGTACACTGGTACAGATAGGAACTGCAAACACAGGGAATCCCACGAGGAGTGGTGTGAGTGGCAATACTTGGAGGGTAGAGGGAGAGTGGGTTGGAAAGAGGGAACCGATTGCATGGATCTACATGTGACCTCCTCCCTAGAGGACGGACAACAGAAAAAATTGGGTGAAGAGAGACATCTGACAGGGCAAGGTATGACAAAATAATAATTTATAAATTATCAAGGGCTCATGAGGGAGGGGGGAGTGGGGAGGTGGGGGAAATGAGGACCTGAAGCCAGGGGCTTAAGTGGAGAGCAAATGTTTTGAGAATGATGAGGGCAATGAATGTACAAATGTGCTTTACACAATTGATGTATGTATGGATTGTGATAAGAGTTGTATGAGCCCTTAATAAAACGATTTACAAAAAAAGAAATAAGCCAACAATCAAAGCCACACCTTATTATAAGACACTCACTAGATACATTTATCCCAGCATCCAGATAAAACAGAATGCTGAATATTCACAATGGTTTAACAGTCCTCCTGTATGTCTTAATGACCACATGGGTGAAATAACCTCAAATGCCCCTCCTGGAGCATCAGCTCACTCTGAGCCTATGTGGTTTGGTAAATCTAATCCACCCTCCACTTGGAAGTCATATAAGTCAAAGTGTGAATTAAATTTCTAAAGAAGTATCATAAACTTTCTTTATGGCCTGAAAAATATTTGTTAAAGGTATACTTTCAGACAGGTAAAATTTTAGTTATATTTACCATTGTGTTCTTCAGCTATTATTCATGCATGCCTTTTACAATAACCCTTTATAGTTAGAAAAAATTAACACACTATTTACACATATATGTATGTATGTATATATTTACTGTGTACTTTTAAGCACAGAAAGTATTTAGGATGTAAACTATTAATTAGAGCAAATATTTATTAACTTAATTTTAAGATTAGCAAATCAATTAAGAGTTTAAAATTATTTACGTACTCCCAGACATTACAGAAATGTTGTTCAATCTGTTTTAACTTTTTTTATATCCAAATTCAGCTTCCTTATATTCTTTAGAATTTGTCTTTTGACTTAAAATAAACCTGGTTATTAAGTTGATTTTAACTCATAGAATGACCTCTATGATAAGGCAGAAAATGTTTCTCATGGTTTCGTTTTCTGTCTTAAAAAATCATTTTATTGGGGCTCATACAACTTTTATCCCAATCCATCCATCCATTGTGTCAAGCACACTTGTACAGTTTCTGCTCTCATAATTCTCAAAACATTTGCTTTCTACTGGTTTACTGGTTGATCTTTTCCTGCCCCGCTCCGCCCCCACCCCCTTATTTATTTTTCTAAACTGAGAAAGTGAGATAAGCTTGCAAATTCATAAAGGGCAAATCCTCAGGTAGCTTCCAAAGGTGAAGATTATATTGACGATGGCTTCTAAAGGTGAAGCTTATACTGACCCATATAAACTAGTCTTTCAGTAACTGAATTTCTGAATATGGGAGAGAATTATTTCTAAAATAGTTATGCCACAGGTGTTTAGCATAGGACCAGCTTGTCAGATGAAAGTAACTGGCTCCAAACAGATTGTTACTATTAGACTAATTCACACACTGAAGGTTCTTCTCACAAAGCATAACCATTAATGAACTCACATCCCTATAGCCCTCAACCTGCAGATCCTCTACTATATATATCAGTAGATTGTCCCCAGAAACTAGAATTACTAACTTATTCAGTACTCAGATTGACAGACACATGAGATTTATTAAACAGATTGCCATGACACCGATGATGTCACCCAGATTCAGCCCTCCAGTTGTGACAGATTTGAGGTCTTTATAGAATCAGAAGCTCACTTACCAGATACAGTGAGTTCACTTACTAAGAAGAGTGGCCAAACCAGAGGCTTAGAATTTTTTATACTGGGTTAAGGCAACCAGGAGATGGAGAATCAGCTGCCTGAAGAGCTCTCAAGGGTTAATGTCCCTTTGAAGATTACTAGAGGTTTTCTGGTCTCCTGTCCCCAGCCTTCTCAGTCTTGGAAATTTACAGGAGCTTCCCACCTGGGATTTCTCAGTTTACCAGAAGGCTCCTGCAATTATTCCTTTGTGGGGTGGCTATCAAAAGGGCCTGCATTACCCAGTCACCATTCCCAGATTACAGAAACAAGGTAGATTTGAATGATTCTGTTTTATTTTCACATGAAGGGGAAAGGAGAAGGGCAGGGTCCTTCCTCCAAATGCCAGTCTTCCTGTCTCTTGTCTCTTTGTCTTCACAGAAGATGAGCACGTGTGTGTGTGTGTGTATTAAGTTATTTTGGACACAAATTTTGAAATGGCAAATACAAGCTTTTGGATACAGTTCTTTTGGACACAAATTTTGGAATGGCAAATACAAGCTAGGAAAGCAAAATTTGATTTAATAAAGAGCTTGTGTTAGAGAGCTTCCATTATTTACGTACGGACACTAAATCTCAAGGAGAGAAGCTGAGTATGCAGGCCCTGACCCTCAGTGAAGAGAGAGAAAAAGTCTGGAAGGTTCATAACACTCAGATAAGAATAAAGTCACTGACATAGCTAATACCAGAGAAAATTTGTGCCTGGACACTATCACAGGATACTCTATAAAGCAAGATAGAGGGCTTTAGCTCAGGGTTACAACTATGGAGATTTCTAGCTAAATTACATTTAAATAAATTTCTTCTAACTATATTATATTTCTATCATAATATAGTATCAGATTGATTCTTCAAGTCATCCCCTGTCAATCCTAGTGCTTTTAAGAGTTCATCCAGAGGAACCACATATACGTGAGGAAGCAGATATTGGGACTGATAATTATTAATACTTATTCCTATGAAACCAAGAAAAACTGGAAGGCCTTTTGAAAGAAAAAAAAAACATGACTATTGTGTAGTTTGGGAGTGTATATTATTGTTGCAAGGAAATGTTTTAGCCAAAGACAGAGATCAGGTTGATTCAAGAAACTTCAAATTTATTTCTGCAAATGCAGACAGAAGGAAAGAGTGGGGTTTGTTACCTCCAAACAGTTTTAAAGATAAATGAAAATCAAACAAGTTATATACCTTAAACTATGTGGCAAATTAAACACAAAACTCCCTGCCATCAAGTTGATTTTGACTCATAGTATCTTTATAAGACAGGGTAGAAAGACCCCTGTGGATTTCTAAGACTGTAACTCTTTACAGGAATAGAAAGTCTTGTCTTTCTCTCAATGTGGCAAGAAGCAGGTGGGGTTGGTGGAGAGAAAAATTAACAGGTTTTACAACAGGCCCAGGAGATAACTAAAAAGTTTTACTATGACTAAGACCCTAAATAATACAACAAGCTTCTGAGAAAAATGATTGACATTTCCCCAGGGAATTATCAGACCAGTAATAAATATCTACATTTTTCCCTGCACTGTGGGATCTGAATTGGTTCCATTGATGATGATCTAAAAGGCCTTGCTTACCTCCAGAGTTAGAACATCTTTACTGATTCTAAGTTTAAAAGAAATTTCACTGAAAGGGAGAGGGATCTTACATTTTGGATTTTTAGCAAGCTAAATCTTAATTTATGTTATATTTCTAGTATTTTTATTAACAGTGGTCTAACTGTTTCAGTCCCTCTGTCTTTATGGCTTGAATATTTTCAATGGAATTACCAAATTAAAACCAAACTCACTGCCATTTAGTCAATACTTACTCATAGTGACCATATAGGAAAGGATAGAACTGCCTTGGTGGATTTTGGAGAATGTAACTCTTTATGGTAATAGAAAGCTCCATCTTTATCCCACGGAAAGGATGGTTGTTTCCAAATAAAAACCTTGCTCTACATACTAACCACTCCGCTACCAGTGCTGCAATGGAACTATAGCTATCCCTAAAAAATTGTGGAGCTCAGGGAGAGGGACATGCCTGATAAGAGCACACAGGAGCAAATGAATGGAGAGGAAGAGAGAGTGGAGTGCATCCTGGTCCACCAAGCCTGGAGGATGAAAAATTGCCATTAGCTTGATATACATTTCACTAGCCTTTGATCTACAACTTGTTTTTGTTTGCTAGCTTGATATGTGGATCTTGCAGACAAGTTTGAGGGATTCTGTTTCCTAACCCAGTGTGCCAGCCTTTTTCTTCTAATGGGTGAATTCAGACCATCAATGTTTAGAGTTAACACATCCATATGGATTCTTTGATGTTATCTCTTATCATTAGTGTTAGATATTTTCCTACCTCCCTCCTTTGTGTGCTGTATATGTGTGGGGAGATTTATTCTTGCCTTATTCTCACTGTTGGGTCAATGCTGTCTTAGTCATTGCTTTCATTGCATTGACTTCTGGATAGTGTTGCACTATGTGGTGGTCTCATGTTTGTACTGCATGAATTATGGTTGGAAAGAATTTTTTGTAGTGCTATTTCTGTAATCTTTAAATTTTTCCTTTCTGGGAAAACTCTTACCTCTCTATCTAATTTGCCGAATAGTTTGGCAGGATAGAGGATTCTTGGGTTACCATTATTCTCCTTCAACTTTTGGAAAATGCTACACCACACTCTCCTTTTCTTCTGCCGGTAAGTCTGAGCATATTCTTATCTGAGTATCCTTATGGATGACTTTTCCTTTTTCTCTAGCTGCATTTATGATTTTCTTCTTTTCCTAAAAGTTGGATAATTTGCTACTATAGGCCTTGGTGTATTCTTCTTGGGGTTCAGTCTGATTGATGTCTTCTCTGTGTCCTGGATAACTGTCTGATTCTCTTTCATTAAATTGTGGATGTTCCCTTCTAGGAATTCCCTCACTATTCTGGCTATTGATGTCTTTGTTATTTCTTGTTCTGGTATCCCAAGTATCTGAATATTGTTCTTCTTAGCAGCGCTCACAGCTATCTGGGTTTCTTCAGCTTTTTTTTTATTATCTTGCTTGATTGCCTTTCCCATTTGTTTAATTCTGCGTGGAAATCTTCAAGGTTGTTGGTATGATTCTTCACATCTTTCAGCCTGTTGGTAAAGTCCTTTACCATTTGCTTTCCTTCTTCTGCTTTGCCCTTTAATTTTTTTAAATTTCAATTTGATAAGTGTACTCTATTCTCTCTATTTTAAAAATATTTTTCTGTACTGACTGCCTCATATCCTGTATGACTCTAAGCAGCATTCTGAAGGCTTCTTTCTGTGGCAGTTCAAAGTCTGATTTTTCTATGTTCAGGTCCTGAACCACGAGGTTCTGGTCCTCCTATGGCATTGCACTATGTTTCTTTTGATTTCTTGTAGTGGGTGCTGATGTGGGTTGTTCTCTGCATGTCATTTTGTAGAGCTTAGATGAATTTTCCTGGAAGACCAGGAGTCAAGTGCTTTATCTCTGGGTGCCTTATAAGAATGATTCTAAGGACTTCCTGGAGCTCACTGAATTGCTGGATCAGGCTGCATCTCTATCTCACTCGGTTTCTCTCATTCCTTAAGCAACTGGGATTATCTATTGGAGGCCAGCTTATATGGCCCTCCCAGGCAGTGTGGCCTCAGAGAGTGGGAGTAGCACTTGGCAGTCTTATCACACTGGAAGTGGGAGCCATGGACCACGGAATGTTCCACAAGGGGTGTTGTTGTGATAAAGCTGCACAGTGCTGGATTGCGGGAGTGAGGCAGCCAGGCAACTGCTAGTGTTCTGGGTCGCTGGTGGGAGGGACATGTGCAGTGCTTGGGTGTGGGCTGACAGATTTGGTGTGGGTGATAGGTGGGAGGTGGGACATTGGGTCGGGAAGCGGCAGCCTTGGTGAGTGGTGGGCAGGGCCACAGGTGGCACAAAGTCCCAGTTGGGTGATTCGGGCACATGTGGCCTGAGGACCAGGCCACACAATGCAGCAGCTCAGCAATGTGTGCAGGAGGGCAGAGTGAGTCAACGCCATGGGGGGAAAATCTGCCCACACATGGATATAGACCCCTGAGGTGCCATTCATTTCGTTTTGTTCTTTATTGTTCACCAGAATAAGTATTAGGCCAAAAATCAAGCTTTAATAAATTAAGGAGGGAACATTGCAATCCTACAATCCATTTTCTCACATCATAGTATTATAAGCTAGAAATCAACAATGCAAAAAATAAGGACATAAAATAAAACACATGGATACTGAACACCCCACTATGTAACAACGACTGAGTCATAGATGAAATAATGACTGAAATTAAGAAATTTCTTAAAACAATCAGGAAAAAGTAACTCATCATATCATGACTTTTGAAAACATAAAGTTTTGTTATCAGAGGGCAATTTATAGTAATAAACAAATACACAAAAAATAAGATAAATCTAAAATCTATATCTTAACACAATATTCCCAACAATGAAAACAAGGACAACAACCTAAAACTTCCCACAACAGCAGAAAAACCAAAAGATTAAAGCAAAAATAAATTAACTGGGAAAGAGAACAATAACAAAAATTCATTAAGACAAATTTGATGTTTTGAAAAGTTTGACAAAATTGGAAAACATAGGAAGAGAAATAAGATGCACAAACTTTATACTTGGTCAATTGACCCTCCTCTAGACCCGATGTGAATTTGTTCTAGGTGCAATGATCTCAAACTTTTCCCATGAGAAAAACTTCTTCCCTAGTTTTTTAAAAATATTGATGATGGTCCTCCTTTCTCACTGTTTTTATTTTTATCTTTATGTTACTGTCGTTTTATCCTTACCACTTCATTTCTTTTTTGTTCTTTATTGTTTCAGTTCAGTTTACCAGTTTGTGACACACAGGAGTGGATGCATAGAGACAATAACTGATGCAAGGGTTTGTAGAGGATGTAGGGGGCAGGGGAGATATGGGAAAGGTGAGTGGCTTTCAGGAGTGAACAATGAAGTTGCGAAGGGGAGTGAGCACTAGAACTGAAGGTGATTACACAACTCGTATTAACAGCGATTTAATCCGGGAGAAGAAAAATAAAGAAAATATTCTTAAATTGATCGTTGTAATGATTGTATAATTCTTCTCAATATGACTGAACTATTGAATTATGTGTTATGTAGATTGAGTACCAACAAGACTGTTAAAAAAAGAAGAAAACATATAAATATCTAGAATTAGAGATAAAAAAGCAACATCACAAGTGTTCCAAATGAAATAATATGAATAATAACAGCACACTACTATGATAGTCTGCACTCCAACAAGTTTGATAATCTAGAAGAAATGGGAAAATACCAGTGATTAAAATTAACAAAGATTGATGTAGAAAACATGAACACACCTATAACAAAAGAAAAATCAACAAGTTTTCCAAGGATATCCAATTGACGAAAGGTCAGAACCTGGTGGCTTCCTTGGGGATTTCTACCAACCATTGAAGGAAGCACTATTATCAATTTTACACAGACTATTCTAAAATACAGAAAGGGACAAAGAACTCTAAAATTCATCTTATGAAGCAAACATTACACTAATATATTAAAAAAAAAACAAGCAAAGGCCCTACAAAGACAGAAAACTACAGACCCAAATCTCTCATGAATATAGTTGCAAAAAAATTCTCAATGAATTTCTGGCCAATAGAATCAAATAACGTATATATTATATATATAGTGTGTATATATACATATATATGTAAACTCATAATGATCAAGTGAGATTCATACCAAGAATGTAAGGTATTTTAACATCATAAAGAAAGGATGTAATCGATCATATCAATAAGACAAAATATAAGAACAATATTATTATATCAATAGATAAAGCATTTGACAATATCCAATACCCATTTCTGATAAAAACAATAAGTTAGGAAAAGAAAGGAAATTCCTCAACATAATATAGGTCACATACGAAAACCCAACAGGTAATATCATGTTAAATTGAGAAAAACTGAAATCATTTTCTCTGATTCAAAATAGGGTCCTGGTTGAAGTGAAGTCTCCTCTTTCAAAGGGTTTTCCAAGATATACATATAGAGAGGATGGAGCATGGTTTATGGGTACTAGTCCAACTTTCTACAAAGTTGCTTGGCAGACTTGTTTATCAAATTGCATGCCCTAAAAGCATGAGTTCGCGTTCATCTAGGTGCTTATCCTCACAGCAGTGGATTCATACATTATTTGTCCTTTTGTGATTGACTAACTTTACTCAGCATAGTTATTTACAGATCTCTCCATGTCATAAGGTGTTTCATGGTTACATCATTGTTTTGGGGGATGCATAGTATTTTCATTGTGGGTATATATCAAAGTTTTAAGGTCCATAATATACTGATGAGAATATAGGTTATTTCCTACTTATTGTTATTGTTATTGTGCTGCAATGAACATGGAGAACATATGTCTGTTCGTGGTCTCTTATTTCTTTGGGTTATATTTCCAGCAATTGTATTACTGGGTCATATGGGATTTCTATTGCCAGTTGTTCTAGGAATCACCATATCGCTTTCTAGAGAGGTTGCATGTATTTACAAGCCCACCATTACTATATAAGTGCTCAAATCTCTCCTCACCCTCCTCAGCATTCTCTCTCTTTTTAAATTGGGCTATGGTTGCGGGTGTTAAATAGTATCATTTCCTTGATTTGATTTGAGTTTCCCAGATAGCTAGTGAACAAGAGAATTTCCTCATGTGCTTGTTGGCCATTCAAATGCCATCATTTGTACATTTTCTATTAAGATCCTTAGCCCACCTTTAAGGGGATTATTTTTTTTTCTTGTTGGTTGCTTTTTCTTTTTTAATCACTTTACTGGAGGCTCATACAACTCTTATCACAATCCATATATACATCATTCTCGAAAACATTTGCCTTCCACATAAGACCCTGGCATCAGCTTCTCATTTTTATCACCTAATTCCCCGCTCCTGCCTCCCTCCTGAACCCGTGATAATTTATAAATTATTTTTTGATTATTTATAAATTATCATCTTACACCGTCTGACGTCTACCTTCACCCACTTTTCTGTTGTCTGTCCCCCAGGGAAGAGGTCATATGTAGATCCCTATAATTGGTGGTGTTGAAGAATTCTGTAGATTTCAGTAATTAGTCCTTGCTCTCTTATGTCATTACTAAATATTTTCCCCAATCACTGGGTTCTTATTTTACTCTTTCACGAAATATTTTGATGTACATAAGTGTTAGAGCTCCTAGTCATCTATTTGTTTTCCACTGTGTGTGAATCCTTTGCTATATCTGGAAATCCATGAGGTCCCTCCCAATTTTCTCATTAATGATTGTTATAGGTTTGAGTTTTAGACTTAGGTCCCCAATCCACCTTGAGTGCATTTTTGTGCCCGAAGTGAGGTATGGGTCCTGTTTCATCCTTCTCCAGAGGGATATCCAGTTTTTCCAACTCCATTTATTAATGTTTACTTGCAAAAAACTAGTTGGCAGTTGGCAGACACATTTATATCTAGTTTTTCTGTCCTGTTCCATTAGTCTATATATCTATCATTAGGCTGTTTTGACAACTGTGCCTGAGTAAGAGGGTTTGAGGTCAGTATTGCAAGATCACCTACCATATATACTCGAGTATAAGTTGACCCGAATATCAGCTGAGGCACCTAATTTTACCACAAAAACCTCATTAAAAATGTGCTGAAAAATTCAGTTTATACATGAGTATATACGGTACTCTGCTCTTCATTTTGAGAAGTCCATTGCTTATCCTGGACCTCTTTTAGCTCCATATGAAGTTGATAACTACTTTTTCAATTTCTTTAAAGAGTGATGTTGGGATTGGGATTGGAATTGTATTGAATTTATAGATTTTTTATTAGTATTGATATTTTCACAATATTGAGACTTCCTATCCATGAAACCAGAATATTCCATTTGTGCAGGTCTCTGTTGATTTATTGTATTAATATTCTGTGGTTTTCTTTCTACAGATCTTTTGTTTCTTTGGTTATATTTGTCCCAGGTGTTCCACTTTTGTGTTGCTATTTTTAATTGTACTGTTTTCTTGATCTATTTTTCAGAGTTTTCTTCATTGGTATATGGGAATCCAATTGACTTCTGCTCATCAAACTTGTATCCTGCAACTTTATGAAATTCCTAAATTGTTTCCAACATCTTATTTTGAAGACTTTGGAATTCTCTGTATATAAAATCATACCTTCTGCAATAGGCTGAGGTTCACTTCTACTTTGCCCAATTACAATGTGGCTAGGATTCCCAGCACAGAATTTAATAAGACTGGTGCTAATTGGCATACTTTTTTGGTTCCCATTTTCACCTGGAATGTTTTTAGCTTTTCCTCATTGAGTGTGATATTGGCTGTTGTTTTTGCATATATGGTCTTTATTGTGCTGCAGAATTTCTATTCTATTCCTATTTGCTTGAGTGCTTTTATTAAGAATGGGTTTTGGATATTGCCAAATGCTTTTTCTGCATCAATCGATATAATCATGTGGTTCATAATTTATCTTGTTTATACGATGGATTACATTAATTGCTTTTCGAATGTTGAATCATCATTACATTCCTGATATGAATAGCACTTGCTCATGGAGCATTTTTGATGTTGTTGGATTCTATTGGACAGGATTTTGTTGATGGTTTTTTTCATTTTGGTTTGCATTTTTGTATCATTGTTGGATATTTGCCTGGTGTTGGGATCAGAGTTTTTCTGGCTTCTTGGAATTGGTTTGGTGTTCCTTTCTATATTGTGGAGTTGGTGAAACTCTTCTCTGAATACATGGTAGAATACTCCTATGAAGTCATCTGGTCCTGGGTTTTTTTGAGGGGGGCTGTGAGTTTCTAGATGACCTTGTTTAATTCTTCTTTTCCTATGGGTCTTTTCAAACTCTTTATGTCCCTCTGCATTAATCTGGAAAGAGGGTGTATTTCTAGGTTTTTCCATGTCATCTAGAGTATGGATTTTTAATAAATCTTTCCTAATACTGTGTTATTATTCTATTAATTCATTTGGATCTATTGTGATGCCACTGTTTTCATCTCTAATTACAAATATTTACATCTGCTCTTTCTTTTCCTTTATGTTTGCTAGCAGTTTGTCAATTTTGTTGGTCCTTTCAAATAACAATCTTGTTTGTTGATTTCCCCCCGTTTTTCTGTATTCAAGCTCATTCATTTCTGCTCTAATTTATATTATTTGTTCCCTTGTTGGAAGGTTTGTGCTGCTGTCCTGGTTCTAATTATTGCTGATGTTGTGTTGAACATTATTTTCTCCTCTTTCTTCATGTGAGAATTAGTTACTATAAAGTTACATCTAATAATTAATTTTGTTGTGTCTCCTAGGTTTTGCTATTTTGTGTCATTATTTTTATTTATTTTTTGGAACCTCCTAAATTCATCTCTTATTTGAGCTAAATCCACTCTCTTCTGATTAGTGTGTTGCTGAATGTTTATGTGCTTGTCATTATGTTTTTGCATTTTCTAATTTGTTTTCAAGTTTCATAGCACTGTGGTTTGAGAAGATGGTTTGAATGGTCTCCATGTGTTTGAATTTGTTAAGGTTTGCTTTCACATAAGATTTGCACATGACATAGTTTAGAATATGAACCATGTACATTTCAGAAAAAAACGTGTATGTTTTGCTGTTGTTTGGGGTACTCTGTAAATACTTAGGAGCTCAAGCTGCTTGATTATATTGCTCAGCTATTCAAGTTCTTTATTAAGTTTCCTTCCTGTTGGTCTATCTTAACTTGAGAGTGGTGTATTGAAGTTTCCTACTATTATTGTTCATCTAGTGTTTCTCTTTTCACCTCTTTGGCAATTTAATTGATGTATTTTGTGTGTCTGTAATTGGGAGCATAGGTATTTATTTATTTTTAATAAGTCATTTTATTGGGGCTCATGCAACTCTTATCACAATCCATACACACATCGATTAAGTAAAGCACCCCTATACATCTGTTGCCCTCGTCATTCTCAAAATTAGTCTTCCACTTGGGTTCCTGGAATCAGCTCATTTTCATTTTTTCCCTCCCCTTCCCTCCCCACTTCCCCTTCCCCCATGAACCCTTAATAGTTTATAAATTATTATTTTATCTTATCACACTGCCCAGTGTCTCCCCTCACCCACCTTCCCCTTGCTCATCCCCCAGAGAGGAGGTTACATGTAGATCCCCTAGATCGGTTCTCCCTTTCTACACCCCCTTCCCTCCCAGTGTCCCCACTCTCACCACTGGTCCTGAGGAGTGCATCCGTCCTAGAGTCCCTGAGTTTCCAGATCCCCACTGCACCGCAAGGTCGAATTGGGATCATGATAACTGGGGGGGGGGGGAGGAAGCGTTCAAGAACTAGAAGAAGGTTTTGAGTCTGATTGTTGCTACACTGAACCCTGAGTGACTCATCTCCTCCCCACTACCCCTCTGCAAGGGATGTCCAGCATCAACAGCAGCAACACCGACATGCTGATAGACAAAAAAGCCACTGACATACAAAATTTACAAGAAAAAAAAAGCAAAAAACAGCAAAAAAAAAATTCTGTTAGTAGTTCGAGGTCTGTTTGTTGGCCTTTAGGAGTGTTTTCCGGATGAGTCTGGTGGGGTGCCACGTCCTGGCCCCAGAGTCCATCCTTTATACTCCCCAGGGATCTCCTTGCTCTGCTTCGCCCACTGCTCCATTGCATGCCCCCAGTGTTTGCTTCAGTGTGGTGGGGTCAGCTCAGTCACACATCCCCCACTATCTCAAGTGCTGTCCCATGTAGGGCCATGGGTCGGTGCAGGATGTCGCATTTCACAATGTAGCCAGCTGTATGATCCTCTCTGGACAATGGGCCCCTCGAGCCAGGCTATCATCCTCTGAGCTTGGTGGGCCCAGTTGTACTCCACTCCGTTCTTCCTCCTTCCTTTGCTTCAGCTTCCTTCTGGTTGTGGTGTGGTAGGTCAGTTCCTTCCCCCCACCAGATGATCTATTTTCATTTTCTGTGGTACTCCCTTCGATTGTGGGGGTCGGGCTAATTCTGGATGGGGCCAGGGTATGGTCCAGTCTCTTCGTGCAATTCTCAGTACTTTACATTGCCCTCCTAGTTTGGAGTGTCATGGTGGGGTCCTTATGCATGTTCCCGTTCTGTGGGGACACAACCAGTACTCTTTTCCATGTGGGTTCATGCCCTGATCCGCCCATACCATCCACTCGGTTTCTCCCCACCCCGCTCCTCTCTCCCCCTGCCCCACTTCCCCTTCTTTATGCTGGGCTCTCATGTACCTCCCAAGGTGTGGCCTGCACTCCCTCCAACTATCTATGCTTCCACCCGTTTATTGCGAGATAGATGTTTATTCTCCTATTCCTGGCATGCTGATTGTACTTAACTCAGGGGACTCATGTTATACCTGTCCTTTTGAATCTGACTTACCTCGCTTAACATAATTCCTTCTGGCTCTTCCCATGAAATAACATGTTTCATGTGCTCATCCGTGCTTTTCAGTGCTGCATAGAACTCCATTGTGTGTATGTGCCAACGTTTACTAATCCACTCATCTATCGATGGAAACTTAGGTTGTTCCCAAGTCTTTGCAATTGTGAATTGTGCTGCAATAAACATTGGAGCGCATATGACTGGTCGTGTTTTATTTGCTGTTTCCACCGGGTATCTGCCCAGTAGAGGGATGGCTGGGTCATAAGGTAGATCTATTTCCATTTTCTTTAAGTATTGCAAGATTGCTTTCCACAGTGGCCGTACAAATCTACACGACCACAAGCAGTGGAGGAGGGTTCCTATTTCACCACAGCCCCTCCAACATTTGTTGCTCTCTGATTTGCTGATTTGGGCTGGCCTCAGGGTTGTTAGGTGGTATCTCATGGTTGTTTTGATTTTCACTTCTCTTATGGCTAGGGACTTTGAACACTTTCTCATACGCTTATTGGCCATATGGGTCTCCTCCCTAGTGAAAGTTCTTTTCAGTTATTTTGCCCACTTCCTTAGGGGGTTAAGTGTTTTCCTCTTTTTGCAGGTCATGATGATGTTGTAGATTTTAGTAATGAGCCCTTTGTTCAATGAGTCATTACTAAACATCCTCTCCCAATCTGTGGGTTGTCTTGTCACCCTCTTGGTGAAGTCTTTCGAGGTGCACAGGTGCTTTTTTCTTATTAGATTCCATTTGTCGATTTCCAGTTCACCTGTGTGTGTACCCTTCCCTATTGCAATGAGCCTATCAGCTCCCTGGGCCAGTGCTCTGAGGTTAGTCCCAATTCCCTCCTTGATGGTCCTGATGGTTTGGGGTTTAACTTCTAGGGCTGTGATCCACCTTGAGTTTATTCTTGTGCATGGGGTGAGGTAAATATCTTGTTTCATCTTTCTAAATGTGGATATCCATTGTTTCCAGCACCACTTGTTGAAAAGGGCATCCGCTTCCCATTTGATGTTTTTGGGGCTCTTGTTGAAAATCAGTTGTCTAATCTGTGCTCCAATGTTCATTGCGGCACAGTTCACAATTGCAAGGAGTTGGAAGCAACCCAAATTTCCATCAACTGACGATTGGATTAAAAAACTGTGGTATATACATACAATGGAATACTACGCATCACTAAAAAGCAGTGATGAACGTATGAGGCACATAGCGGCATGGGAAGAACTGGAGGAAATCATGCTAAGCGAAGTAAGTCAGGCACAAAAGGACAAGTACAACATGAGTCCGCTGAGGTAAGAATTAAAAAAAAATTTTTTTAAAGCAAAAGTGGCATAGGGAAAAAAGCTACTGTATACAAACATTTTAGGGGTGAAGACGGTGTAGTATGGAAGAGACCAGATCAAAACCAGGGATGTACATGATAGACAATGGTGGAGGAGGTGGGGAAAGGAAAACAAAAGGATGAATACAAGGAAGAAAAGGGCAGTGGGGTCATGGGGCATTAATCCACCCAAGGGGAGGGTATTGTTTATATCTCCACAGGGAAAGTGGGACCAGACTTCAACCCAGTGTCACAAGGTGTGAATGCAATATCCCGGCGTTGAGGAGGGAACCAGCGGAGAGGTGTGGGAGGCTGGCCCCAGCACCATAAATTAAGTGGATTCTTGCCCCTCCCCCAAAAAGAATTTGTTCCAAAGGACGACATTGACTCTGCAGCTCCGGGAGATGGACATATCTGATCAGAGCACACGGGAGCAGATAAAGGGACAGGAGGAGAGAGTGGAGCACAGCCTGGCCCACCAGGCCGTGATGATGATGTTCCTGAGTAGAGCAGCCAGTCCACAGAGAGAACAACATGTATGGCCCTACTATGAGACATGATGCCCCTCAGTGACTAAGGGCGATACAGGGGACAGCACCGGAGACACAGTGTGGGAATTGCACCTGACCTGATCCCACCACACCGAGGCAAATCACTGGGGGAGTGCAGCGGAACAGCAAGGCAATGGAGTGGCAAGGTCCCCAGGGAATGCTGAAAGTGGACTTTGGGGCCAGGGCGTGGTGCCCCAACAGACTGGACTGGAAAACGCTCCTAAGGGCCAGCAAACGATCCCTGAACTAACTACAAGCTTTTCTCTTGTGAACTGTTTTGTTCTGTTCTTTGTCAGTGGTTTGATTTGTTGTTTTGTTGTCTGGTTGTATACTGTTGCTTTGTTTTCCTCTGTCTTGCTTTCGTGCATGTTAGTGACTCCACAGGTCTGTCTGAATAGGACAGGCTGGATCAACTATCTGGAGGAAAAACAACGGGACCGACAGTTCCGGGGGGACTTGGGGTGGGGGGGTAGTGGGGGTAAGGAAGTGGTGTTAACAAACCCAGGGACAAGGGAAAAACATGGGACCCCAAATGGTAGAGAAGGGGGAGTGGCAGGCCTGGTGGGAAATGATCAAGGGTAAGGTTGCTTAGAGAAGAGGTATACTCTAGCCCAGGTGGCGATGAAGCATGGTAGTAGGGCAGGAGGAAAGTCAAGGGAGATGGAGGAAAGAGCTAGGAGTCAAAGGGCATTCATGGAGGTCTAGACAAAGACATGTACATGCAAATATATATAGGAGGATGGGGAAATAGATCTATGTGTCTATATTTATAGGTCAAGTATTAAGGTGGTGGAAGGACCTTGGACCTCTACTCAAACACTCCCTCAATGCATGAATACCTTCTTTTATTAAATTGGAACTCTATGATGCTCACTCTCCCGACACAACGGCTGGAGCCAAAGTGGGTGAACAAGTAAATGTGGTGAAGAAAGCTGATGGTGCCCGGCTATCAAAAGAGATAGTGACTGGGGTCTTAAAGGCTTGAAGGTGAATAAGCGGCCATCTAGCTCAGAAGCAACAAAGCCCACATGGAAGAAGCACACCGGCCAGTGCGATCACGAGGTGCCAAGGGACCAGGTATAAGGCATTATGCAAAAAAACCCCCCAAAAAACAACTATATAAGTGTGTGTATGTATGTGTATATATGTGTATATGTATATGTATATATATATATATATATATATATATATATATATATATATATATATATATATATATATATATATATATATATATATATATACCATATTAAATGAAGGGGGAAGTGCAGAGTGGACACCCAAGGCCCAAGTGTCAGCCAATGGAGATCCCCTCATAGAGGCGTTTAGGAAAGGAGATGGGTTAATTAGGGTGCGAGGTAGTACCGATGAAGAACACAGCTTTCCCCCAGATTCTGGATGCTTCCTCCCCCCAACTACCATGATCCGAATTCTACCTTGCAGGCCTGGATAGGACAGAGGCTGTACACTGGTACATATGAGGGCTGGAGGTACAGGGAATCCAGGGTGGATGATACCTTCAGGACCAAGGGTGTGAGGGACGATGCTGGGAGAGTGGAGGGTGAGTGGGTTGGAAAGGGGGAACTGATTACAAGGATCCACATGTGACCTCTTCCCTGGAAGAGGGACAGCAGAGAAGGGGGCAATGGAGACTCCGGATAGGGCAAGATATGACAAATTAACGATGTATAAATTACCAAGGGCACATGAGGGAGGGGGGAAAGAGGAGGGAGGGGGAAAAAAAAGAGGACCTGATGCAAGGGGCTTAAGTGGAGAGCAAATGCCTTGAGAATGATTGGGGCAGGGAATGTATGGATGTGCTTTATACAATTGATGTATGTATATGTATGGATGGTGATAAGAGTTGTATGTGTCCCTAATAAAATGTAAAAAAAGAAAAGAGGAGAAAAAAATGATTAGGGCAAAGACTGTACAGATGTGCTTTATAAAATTGATGTATGTATATGTATGAACTGTGATAAGAATTGTATGAGCCCCTAATAAATTGTTAAAATAAAAAAAAGAAAAAAAGAAAAAGCAATGAGTTGGACCAGAAGCAGAAGCACAGAAGAAATGCTTCCTAATGAAAAGCCAAATAAATGCCGATTAGAAAAAAAAAAGAAAATCTGTTGTCTATATGCTGATGGTTTTATTCTTGGGCTTTCTATTCTTTTCCACTGGTCTGAGTCTCTATCGTTGTACCAGTAACATGCTGTTTTGACCACTGTAACTCTGCAATAGGCATTAAAATCGGGTAAGGTGAGCCCTCCAACTGTGTCCTTCTTCTTGAGGAGTTCTATGCTTATTCTGGGTTTCTTCCCTCTCCATATGAAATTGGTGGTCAGTTTTTCCAATCCTTTGAAGAAGGTTGATGATATTTGAATTGGTGTAGCATTGAACTTGTAAAGTGCTTTAGGTAGAACTGTCATCTTTACTATGTTGAGACTTCCAATCCATGAACAGGAAAGGTTCTTCCATTTGTGGAGATTGCTTTTTGGTTTCTTGTAATAGGGTTTTATAATTTTGCTTATATAAGTCTTTAGTATTTTTTGTTAAATATATTCCTAGATATTTCAGTTTGTTCTTAGCTACTGTGAAGGGTACTTCCTTCTTAATCCCCTCTTCCATTGGCCTGTCCGATGTGCATTGAAAGCCTACTGACTTCTGCTTGCTGATCTTGTATCCTGCCACTCTTGCATATTCCTCTATCGTTGTAAGTACTCCAGCTGTGGAGCTTTTGGGGTTTTCAATGTACAGGATCATGTCGTCTGCAAATAGTGATAGTTTCACCTCCTCCTCTCCCAACTGGATCCCTTTGATGTCCTTCTGCTGTCTTATGTTGTTAGGCAGAACCTCCAAAACGATATTGAATAGGAGTGGAAATAGGGGTCATCCTTGTCTTGTACCCTTTTTCAGTGGGATTGTTCTTGTCTTTTCTCCATTGACTATGATGTTGGCCTTTGGTCTTGCATAGATAGCTTGTATAAGCTTGAGGAACTTACCTTCCAAACCTATCTTCATCAGTGTCTTGATTAGGAATGGGTGCTGGATGCTGTTAAATGCTTTTTCTGCATCTATGGATATTATCATATGGTTTTTATTCTTTTTCTTTTCGATGTGATGTATGATATTGATGGATTGTTGGATGTTAAACCATCCCTACATTCCTGGGATGAATCCTACCTTGTTGTGGTGGATGATATGTTTTATATACTTTTGTATTCTATTGGCCAATATTTTGTTAAGGACTTTTGCATCTATGTTCAATAGATATATTGGTCTATAATTCTCTATACCTGTGGGGTCTTTGCCCTGTTTGGATATCAAAGTAATGCTGGCTTCGAAAAATGAGTTTAGAAGCTTGCAGTCCTCTTCTATGTTATGGAATACTTTGTGAAAGATCGGTGTCAACTCTTCCCTGAATGCTTGGTAGAATTCTGTTGTGTAACCATCTGGCCCTGGGGCCCTTTTCCTTGGTAGGTTTTTAATGACCCTCTGTCTGAGATAATCTAGGGAGAGACAATTTTTCCAAATATTTATCTATGTCTTCCAGGTTTCTGAATTCATTAAAATACAAACCTTCATAGTACTTTGTAATTATCCTTTTTATCTCATTGGGGTCTGTTGTTATTGCCCCTGATTCATCCCTAGTCCTGGCTATTGGTGTTTGCTCCTTTCTGTCTTTGATAAGCTTTGCCATAGGACTGTCAATTTTGTTAATTCTTTCGTAGAACCAGCTTTTAGCTGCGTTTATCTTTTCAGTGTTCTCTTGTCTTCCCCCTGGTTTAACTCCGCCCTGGTTTTTATTATTTATTTTCTCTTGCTATTGGAGGGGTTGTTCTGCTGACTGTTCTAGTTGTTGGAGGTTTTGTGTTAACATATCTGTCATACACCTTTCTTCTTTTTTCATGTGTGCATTTAATGATATCAAGCTACCTCTGATAATTGCCTTTGCAGTGTCCCATAAGTTTTGACACGTTGTATGCTCTTTCTCGTTACTTTCTAGAAACTTCCTAATATACTTTCTGATCTGGGTCTGTACCCATTCATGTCGCAGGAGATCATTGTTCATTCTCCAATTGGTTGCCCTTGCTTTTCTGGATGCCCTCTTATTAATCTCCAGCTTTATGGCATGGTGATCTGAGAAAGATGCCTGGATGATATATGTGTGCTTCAATTTACTCAGGCTGAACTTGTGTCTCATCATGTGTTCTATTCTTGAAAAAGATCCATGTGGATTTGAAAATATTGTGAAACCCTTTCTTTTTGGATGAAAAGCTCTATAAATGTCTATCAGGCCTCGTGCCTAATTACATTGTTTAGCTCTCTGGTCTCTTTACTGAGCTTCTTTCCAGTGATCTGTCTTTCTCCAATAGTGGAGTGTTAAAGTCACCCACTATAATTGTTGATTCTGTGATTTCTTCTGTCATCTTTTTAATAGTTTGTTTGACGAAATTTGTTGCACCATTATTAGGAGCGTAAATATTCAATATGCTAAGTGCTTCCTGGTTTACTGAAACTTTCAGCATTATGTAGTGTCACTCTTTGTCTCTTTTTATGGTTTGGATCTTGAGGTCCATTTTGTCAGAGATTAAGATAGCCACTCCTGCCTTTTTGGAGTTACCATTCGATTGCTAAACTTTCTGCCAACCCATTATTCTTAGCATATTCTTGTCTGTGCGCTTAAGATGTGTCTTTTGCAGGCAAGAAATAGATGTATTATGTTTTCTGAGCTAGTCCTCCATTCTCTTTCTTTTAATGTACGAATTGAGTCCATTGGACTTCAGAGTAATTATTACTTTCTCTGGATTCATAGTTGCCATACCCTGTTTTGTGTTTTGGGTCTTTACCTATCTCCCTTCTTATTAGTGTGCTGTGTTTGAGTGGAGAGTTTCTATCATGTCCTCTTTTCCATCTGAGACCCTGTTATCCTGGTAATTGTTGCTGGCATGTTGGCTTCTAGATGGAGATGGGCTATATGGTGGTCTCCTGTTTGTTCTTGGTGGAGCTTGATCCTCTGGCCATAGTGAGTCACCAGTATGTTCCCCAGGGTCGGGTGACTTGCAGCATATTCTTTGAGTCTTTTCTTGTCTGGGAAGACCCTAATCTCACCATCTATCTTAATGGATAACTTGGAAGGGTACAGGATTCTGGGGGAGGCATGTTTTTTTTTCAGCTTTTGGAAGATGTTGCTCCATTCTCTTCACCTGTTCATGGTATATGCTGACAGGTCTGAGCATATGCTCTTGCACTCCTTAGTATGTGACAGTCTTCCTTTCTCTTGCTGCTCATAAAATTTTCTTTTTCCTCTAAGTTGGATATTTTTACTATTATATATCTTCGCATGTTGGGAGCATATGTATTTATTATGGCTATATGGTGTTGGTCTTGATCCTTTGATCATTATATCATTATTATTTTATGTCCATTCATTTGCTTTTTATTTTGTCAGAGATTAATGCTGTCACTCCTGAATTTTGGCTTCCAATTAGCTTGGTAAAATTTTCACCATCCTTTAAATGTCAGTCTGTTTTCATCTGTGAGTTTAAAATGTGTCCAATGAAAGCAATAAATTGATAGAAGATATTATCTAATCCAGTCTGTTACTCTTTGTCATTAGATTGATGCATTTAATTCATTGACATTCAGTGTTATTAATCTAAATAATTCTAAGTAGGTTAGTTGCTGTCATGTAGTATTATTTTTGTTTGGAATTTTTCTTTTTCTCCTTTTTTTGAGGGGGGGATGGGGAAAGCTGAAGTAGATTCATGTCTCCTTCCCCCTCTAGATCTGTGCTATTTTGGGTGTTGTTTTCAGTGTGTTGATTTCTGGGTGCTGTTATACACTATGGAATTCTCATGTTTGTATACTGTAGTTGATTTTCTGACCATAGAGATCAATTTATTATCTTTTGTGTAGCTGGTTTTGTTTTCAAAAATTCTTTATTTCCTTTTGGGGGGATACTTTTATTTCTCCTTCATCTTTTATAGATAGCTTTTGGTGGATATAGTACCATATAGCTGGATTTTTAAAATATATTTGGTAAAGTTTGACCTTCTTGCATGCATGGTTTCTGTGGAGAGGTCTAAACTTATTTTTATCTGTTTATTTTTGTAGGTGTCCATTTTTCTCTCTTTCTCTCTAACTGTTCTCAAGATATAGTAAGTTGGATAATTTGACAGCTATATGATTATTCTTGGGTATAAACTGTTTTGGGGTTTTTCTGCTTCCTGGATCATTATCATCTTTGTGATATTAGGGAAATTTCCCCCATGAATTCTTTTACTACTTTATCTGCAGATTTGTTTGTTTCTTCTTTTTGTGGTATTCCAATGAGACTTATTATTCCTCTATATGGTGTTCCATATCGTCCTAAGGTAATTTGCTTTTTTCTTTGATTGTTTTTCTTGTTTGCTGAAGTCTGTATGATTGTCAGGCTCACCGATTCAATTTTATTTTTCTTCCATTTTGTTTTCAATTCTTGAATTGTTTTATTTATTTAACTCATTGTTTAGCTTCTGGTTTTCTTTTGGGTATGAGGTTTTAGTGTCTCGATCTCCTTTTGTTTTCAGGAATGATCCTCAAGTCTCTTGTATGGTACTACACATCATTCTCCTGTATTCTTTGTCTAGTGCAGCAGTTCTCAACCTGTGGGTCGTGACCCCTTTGGGGTTACCTAATTCATAACAGTAACAAAAGTACAGTTATGAAGTAACAATGAAAATAATTTCATTATTGGTGGGTGACCACTACATGAGTAACTATATTAAATAAGAACCACTGTCCAGGGCCACAGCATTAGAAAGGTTGAGAACTACTGTTCTAGTGGCTCCAGGGCTACTTTTCCTATTGCGTTTTGGTAATCTTCAGTTCTTGGCTTCGGTTTATCTTGATTTTTTTTTTGATGGCTGCTGTTGGCTGTTGTTTGTGAGACATAGTGGCCCAACTCTAGATATTTTGCATGGCTCTGGGTTGCATGTGTGTTGTGGATATTTGGGTTAGCAAAGATAGATCAGAAAAGGGCTGGAAATTGTATTGTGTGGAGGTGAGGAAGAAGTGAGAGAGTTGTGTGTGCAGCATGAATGTAGGGTAGGGGCACCAGAGTAGAGTTTAAGAGATGATATTTATCATAAGTCTTCTGGTTAAATACAGTAAATTTAAATAAATTGTGAAAGGGATTTTAAAAGCTGTGCTACTACTTGTTAGTTTATGTGAAATGTGTCTCTCTGAGAAGGGGGAGCAGGATCTTGAGGTAATGGTGGGTAGGGTAGGTCAAGAGTATATCTAGTAATTTAACAGGTTCACTTATCGACCCACTATATAATATACAGAGAGGGCAGTAGGCTAATGATACTGTGTTTATAACAAAGGGCCCCTGGTTTATAGGCAGTCAGCATTACAGCTGTCATGGAGCTGATTGGTTGGTGTAGAAACTGAGATCATACAAGTAGAGGAAAGTTTTTTTGTTTTTCAGGTTAAAATGGAGAGTTATCCAAAAAGGTGGAAAGTTTCACTGCCTATATTGTGAGCAGATCTCACACCTCAAAAAGTAACCTGACCTCCACGCAGGAGTCCAGGGCAGAGGAATGTGGCGTAGTTGAGAGCGAGCTTCTAATCAGGGGGGAGATCAGGTTGACATGAGTCCCATGAACTGGCAGGTTGCTGTGTTGGGGGAGGAGGAACCACAGAGACTCACTTCTATGTCTGGGTAAGTGTTCACCATGGTTGGAATGAGAGAGAAATCTTTTGTTTAAAAAACGAAAAGAAATATTAGAGGACCCAGAACCCAGGTAATACATTTGATTTCCCAAGGTGCATCTATCAAAGTTACATTCCAGCTGGGATTAGTAGAGGTTTCTATAGGATGTCTTAGCTGGTGGCTCCTTGCCTCTCGCTCTCTGTCATATGTTCTTGTGTGTCATTTTTGTCATGATGTTTGTCCTCTTTTTGATTGTATTATTTGTTTATTATTATTAAAGGTTTGCAGAATTCTATAGGATTTTATATTTATTCCTTTGCCAGTTGTGTTATTGCTAAAGATTTTTTTTCCAGTCTGTGGGCTTTCATTTTTCCTCTTTTGCAGAAGTCTTTTGATATGCACAGCTGTTTAATTTTAATTGGTCTTAGTCACTTTTTGGCCTCCTTTGTTATATTTGGTAGTCCATGTATGCCCTGCAAAGGTTCCCTAGGATTATTTCAATTTTCTCTTGCTCATGATAGTTCTGGGTTTACATTTAGGTCTCTAATCCATGTTAAGTTAGGTTTTGTGCATGGTATGTGCTATGGATCCTGTTTAATATATTTTTAGATGGAGGTCCAGTTTTTACAGTACCATTTGTTGAAGAAGGTGCCCCCTTCCCACTTAATATATTTTTAAACAATTTATTGGGGCTCATACAACTCTTATCACAGTCCATACATATACATACATCAATTGTATACAGCACATCTGTACATTCTTTGCCCTAATCATTTTTTTTCTCCTCTTTTCCTTTTTAACATTTTATTAGGGACTCATACAACTCTTATCACAATCCATACATATACATACATCAATTGTATGAAGCACATCCATACATTCCCTGCCCCAATCATTCTCAAGGCATTTGCTCTCCACTTAAGCCTTTTGCATCAGGTCCTCTTTTTTCCCCCTCCCTCCCCTTTCCCCCCTCCCTCATGTGCCCTTGGTAATTTATACTTCGTTATTTTGTCATATCTTGCCCTATCCGGAGTCTCCATTCCCCCCTTCTCTGCTGTCCCTCTCCCAGGGAAGAGGTCACATGTGGATCATTGTAGTCAGTTCCCCCTTTCCAACCCACTCACCCTCCACTCTCCCAGCATCATCCCTCACACCCTTGGTCCTGAAGGTATCATCCACCCTGGATTCCCTGTTCTTCCAGCCCTCATATGTACCAGTGTACAGCCTCTGTCCTATCCAGGCCTGCAAGGTAGAATTCGGATCATGGTATTTGGGGGGAGGAAGCATCCAGAATCTGGGGGAAAGCTGTGTTCTTCATCGGTACTACCTCGCACCCTAATTACCAATCTCCTCTCCTAAACCCCACTTAATATTTTTGTTGTTGAAAATCAGTGCTGTGTGGGGAGATTATCTTTTCTCTGGGTTTCTATGTTTTCCATTGCTCTGCGTATCTATCATATTGTAGCAATATGAATCTGTTTGGACTACTGTGGCTTTGTAGTAGGTTTTGAGAGGTAGCAGAGCAAGGCCTCAGTTTTGTTGTTCTTTTTGAGAAATTATTTGCTTATTCTGGTCTTCTTCCATTTCCACATGAAGTTAATAATTAGTTTTTCCATTTCTTCAAAATAATGAAGTTGAGATTTGGATTGTAATTGTGTTATAGCTTCAGAGTTTTTTGGTTAGTCTTGATGTTTTCACCATATTGTCTTTCTATCCATGAACACAGCATATTTATTCATATGTGTAGGTGTCTTTTATGTTTTTGTAATAATGTCCTGTAGTTTTCATTCTATAGTTGATTTGTTTCTTTGGTTAAGTTTATTCCTAGTGATTTCAACTTTTGTGTGGCTATTTTAAGTTGTACTCTTTTTTTAATGTCTTTTTCAGAGCTCACTATTATGGCATAGAGGATTCTGATTGATTTCTGTTTGTTAATATTGTATTCTGCTACTTCACTAAATTTCTCAATTGTTTTTATCAGTCTTTTTTTGCTCTTTGTGCTTCTCTCTATAAATAATATCATCTGAAAATAATGAGACTTTCACTTCTTTGCCCAATTATATTCACTTGATTTTTTTTGTTGTCTATAGGTTCCTGATAATACTTCTAGAACGATGTTGTATAAGAATCACTGTAAGGAACTCCCTTCTTTAATTCCCATTTTTAGGGAAAATATTTTCAGTTTTTTCCATTGAGGGTGATATTGGCTGTTGGTTTTCTGAATATGGCTTTTACCATATTGAGGAATTTCCCTTATATTTTACGAATCTTTTTATTATAAATAGATGTAGGGTATTGCTAAATGTATTTTCTGTATCATTTGATATGATCACATGGTACTTGTTCTTTGTCTTCTTTATGTAGTGGTTGGCATTAATTGTTTCTCTAATTTTGAACAATCCTTGCATCACTGGTATTAATCACATATGGTCATGATGGAGTTTAAAAATATATTGTTCCATTTTCTTGGCCAGCATTTTCTTGTGAATTTTTGTATCTATGTTCATGTGCATTATTATTCTGTAGTTTTCACTCTCTGTTTAGCCTTGCTTTAACATTAAACATATGCTTTCTTCTCAGAATGAACTAGGGGGTTAGTTGTTCCATCCTTTATTCTGGAGAAATCTGTGTAGAATTTGTGACAGATTTTCCTTAGTCAAATTTCCCTGTAAAATATAGCCTTAACCTTTTCCTTGTTGGAAGCTTCTTAATGATCTTCACTGTGTTAGTCAGGGTAGAGTATAGAAACAAATTCAAAGAGACTCATATGTGGATAGTAAAGAGATTTATATACAAGAGCAATTGAATGTTGGGAAAACATCCCAGCCCAGTCCAGAACAAGTCCATAAGTCCGATATTAGCCCATATGTCTTATACCAATCTATAGTCTTCTTCAGACTCATGAAACACACACAAAGACATCAACTGCAGGGAGATTATAGGATTATCATCTGTAAGGATTATCCCGTGTCCTCGTTTGCTGAATTCCGCACTAATATTTTTGGAGGTTCTTAATGTTTGCCCTTGTAGTTTCTGGAGGTGGTGACTTTCTCCCCCCTTTTATGTATTTTTGATTGAGATAAACTACCCTCTCATATCTGCTTTTACTGTGTCCCAGGGGGTTTGGTATGATGAGTTATCATTTGTGTCAAGGAATTTCAAAATGTCATCCCTTCTTGACCTATTACCCTCTTGTTTTAAAGTAGTATGCCATTCAATATCCATGAGTTTGTCTTTATGCCCCTATTACTTCTATTGTTGATTTCCAGTTTTATAGTATAGTGATCTGAGTTTATGGATTGTAGGATCTCACTATTTTTTTAATTTTTGAGAGTAGTTTGTGCCCTAACATGTGATCTACTCTAGAGTATGTACCATGTGCTCTGGAAAAAGAATGTTTACTGTTTTGTTTGGGACGGAGTGCTCTATATAGTGCTTGAGTTTATTGATTGTGTTTAGGCCTTCTTATTGTTTACTGAGTTTCTTTCCTGATGATGTGTCTTTTCCTGAGAGTGGTGTGTTGAAATCTCAGAGTATTGTTGTTGAGCTGTTTGTTTCTGCTTTCAAATCTGTGAGGATTTGATTGGTAGATTTTGAAAGTCTTTCATTACATGCATATACATTTAATAGGGTTATATGTTCCTGGTGTGTTGCTGTGCTAATCATTATATTGCATCCACTCTTGTATCTCATAATGTTATTTGCCTTGAATCTATTGTAGCAAAGATTAATATATCAATATCTGCATTTTATGCTTGCCCTTGTCTTGATAAAATTTACAACATTCTTTGATTTTTAATTTATTTTTGTCTTCAGTTTAAAGTCTATCTTAGGCAGCATAGAGATGGCTCTTTTTTTTAAATTCAGTATCCTTTTATCTGTCTTTTGACTCGTGTATTTAATCCATTGACATTCAATACCATTATTTTTATATATGGGTCTGTCACTGAAATGTTGTTGTTTGATTTCTTTTTCCTTTATTATTATTTTTGTGTGCCTTTATTGGTATGTCTTTGTTCTTATTTTTATTCTGTGTTGTTTTGATTGTTGCCTTTACTATATTGGTTCCTGAATGATATTGTCCTGTCTGATGCTCTCAGGTTTGTACGTTGTGTTTTTGATTCTATGTCCATAGTGATCCAGTTAATGTTTTTCAGTTATTTGAGTTTTGTTTCAGGTTTTTCTTGTCCGGAAATATCTTTCATTCTTCCTCATGTGCGACATACATTTCTACCTGTGGTAGTTACATAATCTGGTGTCAATTTGGGACTTGAGAAGATCAAGAGCGTAGGGGTAGAGTCTATCCTGTCAATCAGGATACAGTCAGTGAGGTCTCTATGTGGATATGACCTTCCCCAGATGATTCTGGCTATTTCTGCATTTCCTCCTTGGAGACTCTCTTTTGGATCACTCCTTGAGAGACCCTCTACTGACAAGACAGACACATGGCACTACACTGATAGACCCCATGTACTGGGAACTAGAGAAGCCATGTGGAAACCCCTGCTATTTCTGAGATGCTTCAATTGCCACTAGATTCACAAGACTTTGCACCTACTGGCCTGTGATATCCCTGAATTCAGCATATTTGTGTGTATTTCATGAGTCTGAAGAGGACTATAGATTGGCATCGGACATATGGGATAATATAAGATTTATGGACTGGACTGGGATTTTTTTTACATATTCAATTGCTCTTGTATATAAACCTCTTTGTTATACACATATGAATGTTTATGAATTTGTATCTCTAGTCTACCCAGACTAATACATTTCCCCATTTGAATTCTTTGTTTGCATGGGTTCCATTTCTTTTAGAATTTTAAATATGTCACTCTAACGGAGAAGTCCATACTTATCGCTATTGATTTTCCTTGTAGGTGACTTTTGTTTTTTCTATAGCTACGTTTAAGATATTTGCCATTACCTTGAAATGGGAGAGTTTGACAGTGACATGTCATGATCTTCTTTTGGAATCTATCCTATTTGGTGTTCTCTAAGATTCTTGAATATTTATTTTCTCCTCCTTTGTTATATTGGGGAAGTTTTCTTCCTATGATTACATATACTATCGCCTCTCTAGATTATTCTCTCTTCTTCTTCCAGCATGCTACTGAGATATAGGCTGTTCTCTTGATAGTGTCTCACATCATTCTCAGGCTTTTTTCAGATTCCTTTACTTTTTGGTTGATTACTTTTCTCTTCAACTGTAGTCAGAGGGATTGTTTTTGAATCCATGATTCAATTTTCCTTTTCTTTTATTCTATTCCTCAGGTTTTTTACTATGTTGTCTAAATCTATTATGTAATATTTTAATCTTCTGAGATTCCTTTTGGTTTATGTGTTTTATAAAATTAGAGATGAAATTTAGAAATTAGGTGAAACAAAGGATTTTAGTTTTTCAATTTTTCTCATTGTTCCCAAGAGTATTTCCTACACCTTTTGAATGAAGCCTAACAATCACTCTTTTGAATTCTATTTCTGGTAGGTTCAAGGCCACTTTTTCAGAGTACTGAGTTGGATTTGCGTGATTTTAGGTTGTTGGTGTTTGTTTTTCTTGAGTTTTTTTGTTCACTGTAATTGACTGGTGTGTTCACAGCATTGTGGTGCAGCTGGTGAGTCAAGTAGCAGTATCTAGTTGACTATCTAGGGACAGAAGAAAAGGTGTGAGAGAGGTCCAATAGCAGTGAAAAAGTATGTGGTGGTGAAATGGAGAAAAGGTGAGATATATGGGTAAGTGGGACATGTGGAAGGGAAGGAGAGAGGAAATAAAATAAAGTAATGATAGTAACAATGAGTGACTATCTTGATAGGCTAAAATATTGGAAAAATAAGGGGCAAGTATTTTAAGAGGGGCAATAACAATGCTACATTTTGTCAATATATTTCTTGAGAAAAACCAAGAATAACAGAATAAGATAATGGGTTTATGTACAGGAAAAAAGAGAAAAATTGAAAAACGGTTCAGGTTTGCCTTGAATGTGGGTGTTGAACTTGTATTGTTATGTCATTGTTAATGTGGGTGTGTCTGAAATAATTTTAAAAGCCCTTGTTTGATGGTGTTCTGGAATGTACAAACCTCCGTTTTTGTCCAGTATGACTACATATCCTCACGAGGATGGGGTCACAATGGAAGAAGTGTGGGAAAGCTAGAAAATAATATTAAAATATTGTAATAGAACAAATTTATCAAAAATAAATTAACAGAAATCAAAAGTAAAACCATCTCTTTCCAGCTAGTGGCAAGCAATGGACATCTCCCAGGACAACTGGCACAAGCACTGCATAACTGGGGTCAAGAGAAAGCCCTACCACAAGAAGTATAAATATGAGCTTGGATACTTGGCTCTCAACACTAAGATGGACCCCTGCTGCATCCACACAGTTAGTGTGAGAAGAGGAAATAAGAAGTACAGAGCCCTAAGGTTGGCCTGAGTGCTGAACTCACAAAACAAGAGTCATCAATGTTGCATACAACACATCCAATAATGAGCTGCTCTGAACCAAGTCCCAGGTGAAGAATTGCATCATGCTCATTGACAGCATGCCATACCACTGGTGGTATGAATTCCACTACACACTGACCTCAGCCATAAGAAGGGGGCTAAACTGATGCCTGAATAAAAATAAAGATTAATGAAAGAAAATTCATAAAAATATGATGAAAAGAAAAAGAATGCAAAAAATCAGCAATCTTTTGGAGGCACTGCTTCAGCATGGCAAGCTTCTTGCTTGTATCACTTCGAGGCCAGGATACTGTGGCAGAACGGATGGCTATGTGCTAGAGGGGACGGAGCTGGAGCTCTCTCTGAGTAAAATCAAAGCCCCCAAAAGTAAATAACCTTTCCCATTCTGGCACATGTATTAAATATGTTTATTTAAAAAGAAAAAGTAAAACCACTTTTTGTGGGGGAGTTTTTGTGTATATGTGTTCTGGGGGTGAAGGTAGGGCACATGGCAGGGAAGTAGAGAACAAAGCAGAAAAGCAGGTGGAAATTGTCAAAAAGTGAAGTTTGGGTACTGATTATGTTTGCACCAAGCTGTCCACAAAATCTGCTATGTACTAGAGCCCCCAGGAACCTGTGGGATAAGAGCTTTGGCTGTCTGGATTGCCTCAGGGGCCAGTGCTGGGGCACATTAGGGCTCACAATAGAGGCCCATGCCACTGGGAAAGAGGATTCTGTAAGTAGGCATTTCTGCCTTCTTACTTTAAGAAAATTTGGTTTACCCTGATTTTGAGTTGAATTTCTCAATATCAGAAAGTTTAGAAAAATTCCTAGTGGAAGCTGTCTAGTAGTTGACAAGGAGATTTTCCTATGCTTGTTATCTGGTAAGACATTTGATTGTCATGTAGGGATCGCATGGAAAATTAGAAATTTGAAATGCCCCAATTGCAAAATCAGTTTCCCCTATAAGACATGTGCTTCAGCAGAGGCAACAGATCCAGAACGAGGGAGCTAAGCTGAGGACTCTTCCAGGTTAGCATAGCCACAAAGTTATAATGGTGAAGAAGAGAGAGTTTATTTTGCATGTTCTGTAAAAATAGTGGGGAGCCCACAAATGTGCCATTAAACAATGTCTGTCTCGGTCTGAAGAACATTACAAAGCCAACAGTATAATTGAGTGTAAGATTTCAAATTGGTAAAAAGCTTCAGCTTTCCATTGACTATATAAAATCTATGAAATCACTATGACCATGCAACTTAAATTATTTTTTTCTCAGTAATCATTGGTACTAGTTTCAGTAATGATAGTTAGGAGCATATTTATTAGCCCAACAAATCTTACTATTTATCCAATACCAAAAGAAGAAGATAAGTGTGGAAAATATGGTTTGTTTTTCTTTCAAAATTGCCATTGCAATTAGCTCAGGGCCAACTCCATGTGTCCTTGCTGCGTCTGCTGGGTAGGATTCCTTATATAAGCAGTCAGAGGATAATTCTTACAATTGCATCCTCTATATTGTTCCCTCCTTACTATTGTCAATTGAGTATTACAACAATAATGGAAACAAAGATTCAGTTGGGCTCCAAGTGGCATCTATAACATATTATTTCAACTCACAGTGTTGTTTTGCCACCAGATACTATCCAGCTCTTCACCAAGACATTCAGTTCGAGTGACACTTTGATCAATTAGATGTCTAAATCTGTGTATATATTGTTATACCCTTCCTGTGGTAATTTTCCAATTGCAGTAAGAAGTATACTACTCTACTGTCAAGTACTACTTTGGTCAGTGAGTTTAAAGATGGCCAGTATGCAATCAACCCATTACCAAATTTGTATATAATTTGTACCATCACTCAAACTCAGTGACATTGAGTTAATTCCCTTTCTTAGAGACCCTATAGGAGAGTGTAGAACTTCCTTTTTGGAGTTGTGAAGCTGTAAATCTTAACAGGAGAAGAAAACCTCATTTTTCTCCTGCAGAGAAAATGGTGGGTTTTAACAATGGATCTTGTGTTTAGCAGCCCAATATATACCCACTATACAACAAAGCCCTCACAAGATGGACTAACACAGTAGCTGTAACAATATTGAGGATGGCATGGGACCTGGCAATGTTTTTTTTTACTGTTGTCCTATGAATCATTACCAACTCTATGGCACCTAACAATTGACATATTCCACAAAAAATTTTCTAATTCAACTACAACATAGTTGGAATTAAAGTACTTAAAATGATCAACTCCAACATGAGTGTTGGACCAATGAGTATTCTGACTCTTGCTTCACAATATATACAAGTTTCAATTGGCTCGATAGCAGTGAGTTTTTTAAAATACATACCAGCGATATCCCTATGAATAACTAAGGGTTACCCCAAAGTTCTCAATGTACACTATGCACGTACTCACCAAGGATCTAAAATAAGGAATCACCAATGTAAATTTGTTATCAACTTGAATGGGCTCATGTAAATCAGCGTAATTAGATCTACCATACAAATATATATGTATATGAACAAAAATTGTTTAGGAGTAAATGGAGTATAGAAAAATTTACAAGTGAAAAAAACATGTTTCTATGAGGGAATTATCACAAGTAAGTTGCCATTGTAACTGCCATTAGATACAAGTGGAGTTTTTCTAAAATCTATTAATATAGGCATGAGAAAAGGGTTATGGATCACAATTTTAGCTATTCATCATTGTTCTGTCACTAACAATATTCTCTACCTTTTCAGCCTTTGAGTTTGATAACTCATTGCAATAGCCAGACAGAACTCATATAAAATATTCACAATTAATGGGTTTACTAAGGTAACTGACATGTTGCAATGCAGGCAAGAAATTCTCAAGAGAGAGTTGTTCAGTCAGAACATGTTACAGAGTTCCTTCAGGTCTGCTAATAAATTCCCAAAAGGTATCTGAAGATAATACATTGATACTCATTGGATCAGATAAACCAGCTCACTGAATCAAGCGCCCAGAATCACCTCGCTCCAGTAAATTTCAACCTGAAGGCATTCAGCTCCATCTCTAATTCTGCAACTCATCTCCCTCAAGGAAGTTCCTAGAGGCACTTCATTCCACAAAGCAGCCTCCTGCCTCAAAACACTCAGTTTTATTTGCTCTGTGATCTGGGAAGTGAACCACTCGGTTTTATGCTCTGGCTCCTGCTCCTATGATGTCATTGTTGTCTTCTGAATCAAGAAGGTTCACTTTGCAGGGATCTCAGGGTCCAGAAGACCTGCCCACTCCTAACTGTTGCCGGTAATGAAACTCACCCCCTCCTACTTCTCAGAGGGCTCATTTTCTATCCAGTAGATTTTAATACAGTGAATACCATGAACAATTGCTCATGGATGAATCTTATCTGTGTATTCCCTTCATGTTCTCATCCAGACCAATGCAGCAAATGGTCATCTGTTGGGATTTACCAAGGTTTGACTAGAAGAGCCACATTAGTTATAATATTCTTCCCATAAATTACCTCTCTGGAAGGCTGTATTAATTAAATTTATGTTAATTTGACTGGGATAGTATTGTCAGTAATTTTGAAGTTAATGTCTAGCAACCTACCATAATGTGACCTAAAACAATGTTATCAACTCCATAGTAGGATTTGCTAAGAGCAACCAATCAGTTGTGAAAAGATTGGAGTAAAATGCAATATCTTTACTTAGGTCACATGTCTGATGGAATTGTGCCCTGCTTCCATTATTAGTGAACACTGGTGGAGAGTTTGCTTGTTTGTTTGTTTTTTCTACATTCAGATCCTGCATATGGATTTTGGGCCTCTATTTCTTTAGACTTGAACCAATGGAATATCATACTTATTACATGTTGATCCTGGGAGTTATCAATGTTCTGCCATCTGACTTGCCCACCTTAGATTCATTCATTTTGCAGTCACAAGCCTTTCTTGCTGAACTTAGCTTCAATCACTTTTGCAGCCACAGACTTTTGATCTTACTTGCTGAACTTATATTCAATTGCTTTTGCAGCCACAAAGATGATGATCTGGGACTCATCATGTCCCATAACATTGGGAGCCAAGAAAAACTTCAAGCTTAAAATTTGACTCATGAACTTGGAAACTGCTTGGACTTGGACTTGCCCTCTTCCAAAACTGTGTAAACAATTTTTTATATAAATGTACACACACACACATATCATACTGGGGATGGTGCTAGAGAAACAAAATTATAAGGATAAGTTTTTCTAAATTGGCCCCCAAATTTAATTAGCTTTCAATGCACTAAAGCCTCTGTCTTAACTAGTACTTATAACTCTACCTCAATTAATACCTATAAAACTAATAACTCTGTCTCCATTAGTACGAACAACTCTGCTTCTATTAGTAATGAGAGTAAGGTTAATGTTTGGTGTGACATGGCAATGGTTTTATGCAAAATATCATCACTAATAGATGAAGTATTGGTGAGCAAAAAGCCTCTAGGAGGTCATGTGTTTGATATTTTTCAGCAAATCTGTCAGCATCAGAAGTATAGGGAAGCTAATTAGTCAGTACTTTTTAAGGAGTAAAGGAAACAAATCAGTGCAGGACTTTGTAGTCACATCACAAGCACTTCATTAAAAACAAAATAAAACAAAAAAAACCCCTCAGTTTCCACTTGTGTAATAAGAAGCCTTATTTCTTCTAATAACAAAACTGATATTGCTGAAAACAAATGCATCTTAGCAGAGTGGCTGCAGAATATCTAACCTTAAAAGGTGTCTGATTTTAAATTGAGGGTATTGATTGGGAAGAAATGGAATGGTATCCTGCAACTTGGGATGGCGCTATATGGGCAAATCCTTAGAAAATGGTGACATTGGGCCCCAAAATTCCACGAAATCACTTCAGTCAACACATATTAGGTGTGAATACTCCAACTTTGTGAGCTAATCTATTTTTATTGAAGTAAACTCAACATGGTGATATGGCACCTGAGGCTTTGTCTGGAACATTACCTCAAGCAGCTATGTTACAATACATTGCTGAGTGTTCTCAGAAAACATCCTTACTATCCATTATTTCTTGTAACGTTAGATTCCAGCCAGTCCCAAAAGGTGAAGTAAAAGTAGTCACCCAGGAAGAGGTGCACTACACCCCATCAAAACAGCTAGACTTTTCTAATATGTATATACAGCAGCCTGGAGGATATGTGTGTAAATGGTTAGTAAGAGTGTGGAATAATGGTGTAAAGAACATGAAGTTGGGTCAATCTGATTTTGTAGATACAGTCACACTAAGCATTCATTGTTCAGCACAAGAAACTAAGAAAGTATGAATTATAGGATGGCCCACAATAAGCCAAGCCCGATCTTGTTCTATTATAAAAGAAGGTACCCAAAGGCTTAAGGCTTAGGGGTTGTTAGAATATATTTTTTTAAGTACTTTTATTGGAGGCTCTTACATCTCTTATCTCAATCCATACATTCCTCTAATGTGTCAAGCACATTTGCACATATGCCGCCATCATCATTTTCAAAGCATTCTCTTCCCACTTGAGCCCCTGATATCAGCTCCCCACATCTTTCTCCTCCCTCCCCCGCCTGCCTTCCCTCACGAACTCTTGACAAGTTATCAATTTTTTCCTATATCTTACATCATCCTTCGTCGACCCTCACCCACTTTTCCGTTATTCACCCCCCTGGGAGGGTGTTCTAGTTTGATCCTTGTGATCAATTCCCCTTTTCTACCCCCTCCCTCTGTAATCCTCCTGGTAGCTCTACTCTCCTTGTTGGCCTTGAGGGGTTTATCTATCCTGTATTCATTGTGTTTCGGGATCTTATCTGTAGCAGTGTGTATACTCTGGTCTAATCCAATTTGTAAGGCCGAATTGAGGTCATGATAGGGGGTTGAAGGAAGCACCAAAGAGCTAGAGGAAAGTTGTATGTTTCATCGGTGCTATACTGCACCTTGACTGGCTCATCTCTTCCCTGTGACCCCTATGTAAGGGGATGTCTGTGAAGGCATTAGGTCTCTACTCTATGTTCCTCCACTCACTCACCTTGGGTATGATTTTATTCTGGGTCTTAGATGCCTGATACCTGATCCCATTGAAACCTCATGATCAAACAGGCTTGTGTGTTTCTTTCATATGGACTTTATTGCTTCTGAGCTAGATGGCCAGTTGTTTATCATCAAGTCTTTAAGACCCAAACACGGTATCTTTTGATAGCTGAGCACCATTAACTTTCTTCACCACATTATCTTAAGCACCGATTTTGTCTTCAGCGATTGTGTCGGGAAGGTGAGCATCACAGAATGCCAGATTGTTAGAACAAAGTGTTCTTGTGCAGGGTATACTTGATGCCCAATATCCATCTGCAACCTTAATTCTTAACATATAGATATGAGTACATCGTTTTATTCCTCTCTCATTATGTGTGTGTGTGTGCATGCCTGTATTTAGACCTCTATAAATGTCTTTTGCCTCCTGGTTCTTTCCTCTATTTCCTTTTTATTTTCTTCTTGTCCCACCATCATGTTTGGCCTTAATTTGGGTTTAGTAATTCCTCGCTGCTAAATTGCCCTTGATTGAGCCCCACCAGGCATCCTGCAACCTTCATTCCATTGATTTTAGTTCACTTGTTGTTCCCTTGTCCCTAAGTTGGTTCCCTCTCTTCCTTTCTCCCTCCTCCCCTTCTCGCATATCCCCCCATAACCATTGGTCCCATTCCTTTCATCTCTGAATTGTTTATCACACCTATTTTATCTAGATAAACATGCAGACACATGTGCAAAAACCAGGCAGAGCCAAGTAAAACAACAAAGGAAGTCAAAACCAACAAAACAATAACAACAACAGCAGAAAGCAAGAATCAAATAACAGCAACAAAAATAAAGCCACTGACAAAAATGGAAAGCCTATAAATAGTTCAAGGTCTGTTTGTTGTTCTTTATGAATGTTTTCCAGTCGAGTCTGATGGGATGCCACACTCTGTCTCCTAAGTCTATTTTTGGTATTCCCTTGGGGTTACATCAGTTTCCTTGCCTGCATGCCCTCAGTGTCTTGCCCTAGCAAAAACTAACTGCCCACTAAGGAAGTGGGAAAAGGACATGAACAGAAGTTTCACAGGGGAAGAAATCTGAATGGCCAATAAACATATGAGGACATGTTCCGGATCATTAACCATAAGATAAATGCAAATTAAAACAACTATGAGATACCACCGAACACCCTCAAAGATAGTCAATTTGAAAAACTCAGAAAGTAACAAGTGTTGGAGGGGTTGTGGAGAGATAGGAATGCTCATCCACTGCTGGTGGACCTGTAGGTATGTACAGTCATTATGGAAATCTATTTGGTGGTATCTAAAACAGATGGAGATTGAGCTACCATACGACCCAGCAATCACTCTATTCGGCATAAAACCGGAAGAGGCAAGAAACAAACCATGGCCAGATATCTATGCTCCAATGTTCATCATGGCAAAGTTCACAGTTGCAAGGAGTTGGAAACAACCCAAATTTCCATCAAGAGATGAATGGATCAAAGAACTATGGTACATACATACAATGGAGTATTACGTGTCCCTAAAATGCAGTGATGAATGCATGAAGCTCATTGCCAAATGGAAAGAACTGGAGTAAATCATGCTAAGTGAAGTAAGTCAAGCACAAAAGGACAAATACAACATGAGTCTACTGAGATAAGCTTTAAAAAGGAAAAACGAAACATAGGGGAAAAGCTACAATATACATACATCCCTGGGGTGAGGTCAAACAACTATAGCAGGGGCCAAATCCAATCCAGGGACACATGGGGCAGCCAACTAAATAAGAAGGGGAAAGAAAGAGAAAGAAAAAAGACATGGGTAGGGGGGTTGAGCAGGGCACTAACCCACCCAAGGGGATGGTATTGTTTATATCTCCACAGGAGAAGGAGAGAGAGACCAGGCTTCAACCCAATTTGCCAAGACATAAATACAGTATACCAGCATGTACCAGGGAACCAATAGAGAGGTCCGCGTGGCTGGCCCCAATCCGGACTATATAGAATGGATTTTTACAGAAGCCTGTTGGCATAGTCCTTATGTGGTGGGTTACTAACTGGAAGATCAGCAGTTCAAAATCATCAGCCACTCCATGGGAGAAAGATGAAACTCTCTAAAGTAGAATACAGGTTTCAGGGTGAGGGTGGAATGTGGGGTGTTCCAATGATGGTGGTGGGCTAAAAGGGAGATGATGTCAAGGAGTCCAGGAAGAAAAGGAATGTTTGGAAACTGCCTGTAGTAGCAATTGTACAATATTGCTTGATGTGATTAAACTATGGAATGATATGATATATGTATTAACTCTGAATTAATAATAATAATAATAAGAGTCACAGTCTCAAAAACTAACAAGGTAGTCCTAAAATATCCTATAGAGTTTCTATTAATTGGAGCCAATTTGATGACTGAGTTTCTACTTGGCTTGCTTGTTTGTTTGAGAGAGCATTTTAAAGAACTGACCCATAGCCTCAAACATGGAGTGCCTGATGACACCTTTTACTACAAAAGTATGGAACAAATTTGTGAAAGGAGGCACAGAATATTTGAAGACTGCAATGAGTGCTATTTTATGTTAGCCAGATTTGACAGTGGGGACTATCCTTTTTGAATTAAGACACTTAACTCTATGGGAGTACTTATTTGTCAGAGACAAGGTAAACATGGTTACATAATGGATAGTAGAGTAAACTTAGTCATCAGAGTAATAGTAATCGTATCTACTTATGACTTTGGCTACTTAGGCAAGAGTGAAATAGATGGGAAACCTACTAAATATTTTCTTGATGGTACAAGCGGAAGAATTCTAGGTCCGGTGAATTTCAGTATAATCAAAATTGCCAGAATAGAATCACAACTACTCTGTCAACTCACACACTCAAACCAGTTTACCCCTTAACTTAAGGGAAGACATAGTCCATTTGATGAAGGATCTCATTAAACCAACAACAAATTATGCTGTTATTCGTTCTTCTGGCCTTCTCTAATGTAATTTTCATCCTCTACAAGAGTGATTATTTTCTGGAAATAATCAGAATGTTTAAGGATTACTGGATGCTGGCTCTGAATTGACACCAGTTCCAGGAGATCCCAAATGGTTTGAGGGACTATCGGTCAGAGTGGGCATTTATGGAGGCCAAGTTATTAATAGAGTATTAGCTGATATTTATCTCCCAATATGTCTAGTGGTTCCCCCAACCATTCTGTAATAATTTCCTCAGTTCCAGAATGCATAATTGAGATAATTAGCAACTGCTGGAACCCTCATGCTGGATTTCAGATATGTGGAATAAGGGCTGTTATGGTAGGGAAGGCCAAGTAGAAGCCAAGAGAACTGTCTCCAAATAGGAAAATATTAAAGCAAAGCCATATCTCATGCCTGGAGAGATTGTAGAGATTAATACCACCATCGAGAACTTGAAGGATCAAAGATATTAATATACATCGCAAAATTATTAAGATCATCACTGAAAAAATAGGGACAAATTTACGGATCCTAATACAAGGCATAAACACACTGCCACGCCTAATGAAAATATTCACACAATAGAAGACAAAATAAAGATCTGAGACATACTGGGACCTACTAAAAATATGGTATTTATGCACAACAAAAACATAAGAAAAAAATCAACAGAAAACCCACAAATTGGGAGAATATACCAGATAAAGGGATAATATCCACAATCTATAGAAAACTACAACATCATTTTTATAAATCATTTTATTAGGGGCTCATACAACTCTTATAACAATCCATATATACATCAATTTTGTAAAGCACATTTGTACATTCTTTTCCCTCATCATTCTCAAAACATTTGCTCTCCACTTAAGTCCCTGGCATCAGCTCCTCATTTCCACCCCCCTCCCCACTCCTCCTTCCCTCATGAACCCTTGATAACTTTTAAATTATTATTTTGTCATATCTTGCACTGTCAAACATTTCCCTTCCCCCACTTTTCTGTTGCTCATCCCCCAGGGAGGAGGTTATATGTAGATCCTTGTAATCGGTTCCCCCTTTCCAACCCACCCTTTCTTCACCCTCTCAGTATGGACACTCACACCATACTGGGTTCATACAAGGGATCATCTGCCCTGGATTCTTTTTGTTTCCTGTTCCTATCTGTACCAATGTATATCCTCTGGTCTAGCCAGATTTGTAAGGTAGAATTGGGATTGTGATAGTTGGGTGGAGGGGATGCTTTTAGGAACTAGAGGAAAGTTGTATGTTTCATCGTTGCTATATCCCACCTCAACTGGCTTGTCTCCTCCCCAAGACTCTTCTGTAAGGGGATGTCCAGTGGCCTACAAATTGGCTTTGGGTCTCCACTCCGCACTCCCCCACTCATTCACAATGATATGATGTTTTGTTCTAATGATGCCTAATAACTGATCCCTTTGACACCTCATAATCGCCCAGGCTTGTGTGCTTCTTCCATGTGGGCTTTGGTGCTTATGAGCTAGATGGCAACTTGTTTACCTTCAAGCTTTTAAGACCCCAGACACTATAGATTTTGATAGCTGGGAACCATCAGGTTTCCTCACCACATTTGCTTATTCACCCGCTTTGTCTTCAGCGATTGTGTCGGGAAGGTGAGCATCATGGAATGCCAGTTTAATAGAACCAAGTATTCTTGCATTGAGGGAGTACTTGAGTAGAGGCGCACTGTCCATCTGCTACCTTAATACCTAAAAATATATGCACATATATCTATTTCCCCATCCTCATATATAAATATATTTACATGTGTACATGCCTTTATTTAGACCTCTATAAATACCCTTTGCCTCCTAGTTCTTTCCTCTATTTCCTGTGACTTTCGTTTTGTCCCACAATCATGCTCAGTCATCATTTGGGTTTCAGTAATTCCTCTTGGTTACATTACCCTTAATCACGCCTTACCGGGCCTTCTACATCTTCCTTACCACCAATTTGGATCACTTGTTGTTCCCTTGTCCCTGCATTTGTTAATACCACTACCTTTCCCGCCACCTCCTTTCTCCCATGTTCCCCCCAGAATTTTCTGTCCCATTGTTTTCCCCTATAGATTGTTCATCTAGCCTATCTTATTTAGACAGACCTGTGGAGATAATAACATGCACAAACACAAGACAGAGCAAAACCAACAACAAAATAAAAGAAAACAACAGCAACAACAACAAACCAATGACAAAACAAACACAACAAAAAGAAAGAAGAGCTTGTAGTTAGTACAGGGACTGGTTGTTGGTCTTTAGGAGTGTTTTACAGTCTAGTCTGTTGGGGCGCCAAGCTCTGGCTCTAACTTCTATTTTGGTATTCCCTGGGGACTTCGTTGCTCTGTTCCCCTTGCTGTTCTATTCCACGCCTTTAGTATTTTACCTTGGTGTGGTGGGATCAGATTGGTGAAATTCCCACACTGAGTCTCCAGTATTGTCCCCTGTAGGGCTATGCGTCAGTGAGGGATGTCGTGTCTCATAGTGGGGCCAGCCATGTGATCTTCTCTGTGGATTGGCTGATCTGAGCGAGTATATCATTCTCAAGACTTGGTGGGCCTGGATGTAAGCTACAACATTTTAACAAGAAAGGCGCATGTAATCCAATTTTTTAAATGGGCACAAGAGATGAACAGACAATTTACCAAAGATGACATACAGGTGGCTAACAACCATATGAAGAAATGGTTGAGGTCATTAACAATAAGAGAAATGCAAATTGAAACAATGACACTTTTGGTAAAATTCATTAAAACAGAAAATAACAAATGCTGGAAAGGATGTGGACAAATAGAAACACCTTTACATTGCTATGTTTATATTGCTTGATTGACTGTAGACTTCTGCAACCATTATGGAAATAAGTGACAATATTCTTAAACAAATGCAAACACAATTACCTTATGATCCAGCAATCTCTCTACTGGGTATGTGCCAAAAGAAATCAAGACTACAACATGAACAGAGATATGTACACTTGTGTTTATTGCAGCAATTTTCAAAATAGCAAAACCATGGAAACAGCACCAAACGCACGACTATTGAGGAACGGATAAAAAAGCTCTGGGACTGTGGGGTTTTATGCATCAATCAAAAGCATTGATAACCCTCTTCAACACAGCAAGACATGGACAAAACAAGATAGCATTAGGCTTAGTAAGCTCTGTCAATCTTACAAAGATAAACGTTTAATATCAACATTGTTATAAGGAAAATCAAAGAAGAAATGTGGTTTTTACACCAATAGGCAAGACTTTGACCCCTACAGAGAAGACAGGGATGGGGTGGGCATAAGCAGAGGGCATGGGTTGGGGACAAAAAATTGGAGGGTTTAACATGAAAAACTATATTTTAAAAAAATGAAAGGACTTAAAGAATGTAAGGGTGATGATTCCTACTATATATCTATTAAGCTCATCTATTAGGTCTGTGACGAAAATCAGATGGATATTGAAGGTTGGCAATGAATTATTATTATAAACTTAACCAAATGGTTACTGCAATTGTAGCTGCTTTTCTAGATGTGGTTTCATTGCTTGAGCAAATTTATGCTTCTCCTGGTACCTGTTATGCAGTTATTATTCTAACCAATTCTTTTTCCCCCCTCTCAATTTTGCTTTCGAAAGATCATGAGAAGCAATTTGCCTTCAGCTGCAAGGGCAAGAATATACTTTCACCATCTTCCCTCAGTGTAATATCAACCCTCCAGCATTATGTTTCTCCAGAATTATAATTAAGTCCACAAATACTTTGACTGCTTTTTCTTCTACAAGATGTCACACTGTTCATTACATTAATGGCATTATGCTGATTGGACCTGTAATAGCCTTGGTAAAACATCTGAATGCTAGAGGTTGGGAAATTAAGCCAACAAAAAATCATGCCCTTCTATAAAACTTCTCTAAGGAGGCCTGGTGGCATATTGAGCTATGTTTTGGGCTTCCACCCACAAGGTCAACAGTTAGAAACTACCAGCTGTTCCATAGGACAATGATAACACTGTCTACTCCTGTAAAGATTTGCAGTCTTGGAAACTCACAGAATTAAGTCCACCCCATCTTGCAGGATCTCTATGAGTCAAGATCGACTTGATGGCAGTGAGATTTGTTTATATAAATATATTTACATGTGTACATGCCTGTATTTAGACCTCTATAAATGTCCTTTGACTCCTAGTTATTTCCTCTATTTCCTTTTACTTTCCTCTTGTCCCACTATCATGTTTGGCCTTCATTTGGGTTTCAGTAATTTATCTTGGCTTCATTGCACTTGATCAGACCCTACCAGGCATCCTGCACCCTACTCACCATCAATTTTAGATGTCCCCCTGAAACCCTCAGTCCTGTTGTTTTCCCCTCCGGATTGTTTATCCCGCCTAACTTATCTAAATAGACATGCAGAGACAATAATGATTTTTTGTCATTGTTTTTTTTTCTGTTGGTGGTGTTTGTTTTTTGTTGTTTGTTTTGCTCTGTCTTGTTTTTGTGCTTGTTCCTCTAGTTCTTTAATATTTTGCCCCACCACACACACACTATAATGACCCCAGTCTAACCATATAAATCCAGCTAGACCAGCACATGTATACTGATACAGATAATAGCTCTCAATACAAGGAATCCAGTGCAGATAAACTCCTCAGGACCAATAATGGGAGTAGTGATACCAGGAGGGTAGGAGGAATGTGGGGGGAGAAGTGGAAGAAAGGGAGAACCAGTCACAATGATCGATGTATAGCACCCATACCCACCCAGGGAGACAAACAACAGGAAAGTGTGTGAAGAGAGACAGTGGTTGGTGTAAGATATATAAATGATAATAATTTATAAAGGGTGCACAAGGGTGGGAAGGTGGAGGGAGGTATAAAAAAACTGATCCCAAGAGCTCAAGTAGAAATAAAATGTTTTGAAAATTATGATGGCAACATAAGTACAAATATACTTGATACAATTGATGTTATAAGAGCTGTAAGAATCCTCAATAATTATTTATTAAAAAATAATTACCACTTTATGGGAATTTTTTTAAAGCTTGATATGTATGCAAGGGGCTAGAAATACTGAAGCTGGCCATGCTGTCTAGTTAACTTTTCTTCCTCCTAGTACTTTCTAGATAAAATTCTCTTGCGATGTCCTTTGCTTTAAAAAAAATAAATGTTTCCTTTGGTAATCAAGAACCTAATTCTGATTACAGTCCTGCACCATCCTCAAAATCATTACAGTATTTAAGCCCATTGTTGTACTCACGGTCTCATTCCGTCTCACTGAGATGTCCCACTCTTTTTGATGACCCTCTACTCTACTAATCAAGATGTTTTTTCCAGGGACAGGTCTCTCCTAATGTTATATATAAAGTATGTGAGATGAAGTCTCCTCATCCTTGCGCCACAGGAGGACCAGCTATATTTCTTCCAAGACAGTTTTCTTAGTTCTTTTGTCAGTCCACAGTATTTTCAGTATTCTTCACCAACGACATTATTCAAATGGAATGAAAAAGTAATTCACTTGATAGAGAATCAGGCTAGCAAGTCAAATCAGGCTGTACAGAAACAGGCTATTCTTTTTTTCTTATTTCCTACCTCTGAATTTTTTCTGTCCCCTCAATTATCCTAGGAGTCCCACTCATCAAAGAATTCATAAATGTCCCTTGAACTTTATGAAATATTGACATGATGGCTTAGGTATAGTAATATTTCCCATACTGAAGCAAAAATATTCATTTATTGCCTTCTTGGTGATTAAGAAAATCAATTTAGAAGGATTTTACTGGTTTAAATGAACTTTAGATCCTTTAGTTTCTAACTTACACCCTAAAAAGACCAATCTAGCTAATTCAAAAATACTCTTTCTAAGTCACTTTGGAGCATAGATTTCAAAGACCGCATTACCAGCGTTCCATTTAAGTGTTCTTGCTGGTGCGGCAAAGCTGCATCCCTTGTATACAGAAGAAGAAGATAATAGTTACACTTTTATCCCCTAAGTAAGGACTTTAAAAAACCATAGTGAAATTCCACTGCACAAGTAGGAATGCAATTGTCTCAAACAGAAAGCTGGTTCCCACTACAAAATTGAGCTATTTTTTTGAATGTTGTGATGAATGAGGGCCATTTTTAACAACATAGGCATCCGTGTTCCAGATGGTGGGTGAAAATTTTACTTTTCTTTTAGTTGTGTCTCAGCCTTAACTTGAATAGAAAAATGTTTTTTTAAAAGTTTCCAAAATAGAGCTATTTTGCAAATGTTCTCTGTTTCAAAAAAGAAGAAGAAGAACAACAACAACAACAAACTAGTGAGGAATGGTGCAGGGTTTGGACAATGTTTTGCTTGAACTAATGTGGACCTTCCTTGTATTTATGGGTGGCAGGCAGTCCAATGTTCTAGCCCATTTGATGACCAGCATATCCATACACAAGGGTCTTTAATGCTTATGATGTGGGCCAGTGACAACCTGAGTACTTTTTATTTACCCACCTATGTCAAAATTGTGAGACTTATCAGAACTCAGATGTCTCTGGAGATTGCAAATACCTTGAGGGTTTCAAATACCTGAATCTGGATACTAAACTGCAATTCACTAAAATATTCTCTAGATGTCAGTCTCAACCAAAGAATCAAGCAAAAATTTACTACGAGAGTTGATAACCAGATTTTCAAAGCAAAATGACAATAAAATAGAGATTAATTTTTAAAAGTGGAAGGTTCTTAATGAGATAAATTGAAAAAAGTCCTGAAACAATATGTTCAAACATAAAACAATGGTGAAGTTAGTGCAGCATGGAGCAATATTTTTCTCTGTTGTACATGGAAAAGCTATGACTTGGAATTGACTAGATAGAACTGAACAAAAACAATTAAACCCTACAGATTAAATATTTGGGAAAATATATAACCAGAGAAACAAAGATCTGTACAAATTAAAATGTAAAACACTACTACAAGAACCCATAAGAGCCCTATATAAATGGTAGAAAAGCTTAACATTGTAGAAAGGGCATACTAATCAAAGCATTCTACAGACAAAATTCAATCCCAATAAAAAGTCAACATCATTTTAAAAGTAGATAGAAAAAGTAATTGACAACTTTACATGGAAAGGAAAGCACTATTAAGGAAGAAAAAAAGTAGGAGACATTTCATTCCCAATCTCAAAACAAGCCAGGGTAGTAAAAATATTTTGGCACACAGACCAATAGAACAACATCAAGAACCCAGAAGAAAATGCATCTATTTATAGACAATTGATATTTGAAACACATTAAATAGATAAGAGATCATCGCCTTAATACATGATGCTGGCAAAACTGGATATCAATTTGCAAAAGAATGTAATAGGACACATATCTCATACCATATGCAAAAACAAACTCAAAATGAACCTATGATTTAAATGTAAAGCCTTGAAACAATAGGGACAAATTAGTTGCCTTAATACATGGCATCAAAATACTGTCAAATATAACTGAAAACAGAAAACCTGTAAATGACAAATTTGTTGACTGAGACTTCCTCAAACTTAGACACTTATATGCATCAAAAAACTTTACCAAAAGATTAAACATAGAATCTAAAGACTGGAGAAAATAGCAATGACATATCTGTCAATGACACATCTGTACTATCATGGGACTAATCTAAAATTAACAGAAGCACCTAAACTTTAACAAGAAAAAGACAAGTAATCCCATTAAAAATTAACAGACACTTTTCCAAAGAAAACATTTGGGAAGCAAACAAATGTGTGAAGAAATGTTCACAATCATTAGCTATATGAGAGATGAAAATCAAAGTAACAATGAGATTTCATATCATCCCAGCACTAGTGGCAAAGTAAAACAAACAAACAAGCCAGAAAACAAAGATTGCTGGTGAAATTATGGAGAGACTAGAACCATCCTACACTGCTTGTGAGACTGTAAAATGGTGCAAACACTATGGGAAGTGGTATAACTAATCAAAAGCTGGGAATATAAATACAATATGATCTATCTACTTGATATATATCCCAGAGAAATAAGAGTTGCAACACTAATGTATATTTGCACATTTATATTCATCTCAGAAATATTCACAATAGCAAAAATAAAGGAAAAAATCTAAATATCTATCACTGAAAGAATAGATAAATAAATATCGACATACTGTGTATGTTGAAGAATTGCAAAGAATCTTTGAAATACTTAATAATATGGATGGACTTGGAGGACATTATACTGAGTGAATTGAGTCAATCGCAAAAGGAGAAAATATTGTACAAGACCACTATTACAAAAAGCCAATAAAAGGTTTACATATGTAAAAGAAACATGTTCTGATGGTTATCAAGGATGGAAGGGGGATGGAGGAAGAAGTCATGGGCAACAGAATACACTAATGCTAGCCTAGGTGAAGGGGAAAATAATATTAAATAAAAGAGGGCTGGCAAAAAGTGATAGGGTCAGAAGACTGGGAGGTTTGCAAGAGTAAAAGGCAACACAGGCAAATATTGTTATATACACAATCCTGCAACAGTGGTAAACTAGGAGTAAATACTTGGTTAGAAAGGCAAATTGAACATGAGTGGTAGTGTGGTTGACAAAGGACATTTTCATGTTTCATTTGTTGTAAATGCATCCATGGATGTAATGGAATATGCAGGATGAAGTTATGAAACAATTCTAAACAAAACCAAATATTTTGAAATAATGAGTCACTGAGTCTTGGAATTCACAAATATAATCTTGAGGGATATAATATAGTTCACAAAGACAATGTTCTGCACCCTAATTCACAGTGCTGGAGTGCTAAAAAAGGTCATGAGCTTTTAACATCTAATTGATCTCTCTCCATGCAAAGGAAATCAGAGTAATGAAAATGAAAGGCATTTGGAACAATTAGTCCAATGGACTAACGGATTATGCAAACATCAGTCTCTTAACCCTGGGAAAAGAAGAACAAAATGGTGCCTGGCTACCACTAACAACTGTTCTGTATAGAATCACATTAGATTATCCTGGATAGACTGGAAGAAATGTAGAACTGAACACAAAATTATAAAATATTCTATGTTTACAAGCTGAACTTACTGATGGCATCCCCAACATTATGACCATTAGTCTGGAACTTGAACTGAACTCACGCATGTAGGAATAGCCATTTAAGATGAAAAGTACAGCATTTACCCAATGGCAAGCAAAGTTAAAAGGGTCAGAGAATAAGGAGGAATGTAAACTGGGAATACATTGAGGACATGGGATACGTACATTGAAAAGATTGTAACTGGATGAGCTGAAACAAAATGTATATAAATTGTTGAGTGAAAAAACTGATGCTATGTTCTCTAAAATTTCATCTGATTTACAAAAAAGATTTTTAAAATATAGTAAATAAAATAGAAGCCTTCATTAATTTTATTGTGACAAATTCAATTCTAGCCCATATGAGAAACTCTTCTGAGGATGGTCCCAAAAGATTTAAAACACTAAAACTATTATTCAGACTGATAAAATATTCCAAAATTATCAGTGCTAATAGCAGCATATGTATCCATGCAATTGTATCTAGGTGCATTCTATTCAAAGCTTGGGTGGTGAGGGATGGTCAGGAAGTAGTTGTCATCTGTTGACCGATGTTAAAAATTTGTGCTGTAATTATTAACATATTTAAGAGTTAATTTGACAAAGGTATGTAAAAGTTGAGTTGTGCATACTTGTATTAAAAATAGTAGACTAGATAGAAATACAGAGATCCTAGAGTCAGTCCTGGACTTGTTACACTTTAGGCTAGATATGTCAAATGTCTGGAACTGAATTATGGCAGGTGAGTTGTAGCAATTGGACTGCTACAGCTGCAAGTGTGTTTCCAGTTGTTTTGTAACACGCAGAGAGAAATTTTGTGAAAGAAAGATACTAATATACATAGATTCTTATTATTTTTATAATTAAATCATTTTATTTGAGACCTTGTACAACTCTTATCACAATCCACACATTCATCCATTCTGTTAAGCACTTTAGTACATTAGTTTTCCTCATCATTCTCAAAACATTTGCTTTCTACTTGCGCCCTTGGTATCAGTTCCTTATTTTTCCCGTCCCTCTGCACTCCACCACCCCCATGAACCCTTGATAATTTATAAATTATTATTTTGTCATATCTTACACTGTCCGACATCTCCCTTTACCCACTTATCCACTGTCCATCCCCCAATGAGGAGGTTATATATAGATCCTTGTAATCTGTTCCCCCTTTCTCCTTCACCTTCCCTCCACCCTCCGGTATTCGCCACTCTCGCCACAGGTCCTGAGGGGTTCATCTGTCCCGGATTCCCTGTGTTTCCACTTCCTATCTGTACCAAAGTACATCCTTCTGTCCAGCCAGATTTGTAAGGTAGAATTGGGATCATGATTGTGGGAGGGATGCAGCATTTAAGAACTAGAGGAAAGTGGTATGTTTCTTTGTTGCTATACTGCACCCTGACTGGCTCATCTCCTCCCCACAACCCTTCTATTAGGGAATGTCCAGTTGTCTACAGATAGACTTTGGGTCCCCAATCTGCATTCACAATGATATGATATTTTTGTTCTTTGATGCCTTCTACCTGATCCCTTCAAGACCTCATGATCACACAGGCCTGTGTGCTTCTTCCATGTGGGCTTTGTTGCTTCAGAGTTAGATGGCCACTAGTTTACCTTCAAGCCTTCAAAAACTCAGATGCTATATATTTTTATAGCCGGGCACCATCAGCTTTCTTCATCGCATTTGCTTATTCTTGATTAAACTTTTGGCTTAGACATTCTTTGAGGACTAAGGAGGACCTGAACCAAGCGATGTTATTTTCTAACACTTCATATGCATCTGAAAGCTAGACAATGTATAAGGAAAACTGGATAGTCATTTACGGATTTCAAGTACAGTGCTGGCAAAGAATATTTAAATTATCATGGATTGTTAAAGTACAGGCTAAATGCTCCTTAGAAACTAAGATGATGACATTTCATCTCACATAATTTTGAAATGTTATCATGGGAGACCAGTCCTAGAAAAAGCACATAATGTTTGGTAAAATATTGTGTCATCAAAATTTCATCTGGAGGCCTAAAGGCTTATTTCAAAACAAGCCACCATCTAAAGTAAAGTGTCAGCTGGCTCCACACAGAAGAAGTACACCAACCTCTGTGATCCAAATATAACTAATTATAACATCCAAACCTATAAAACAAAATGGTACCAGAACCAAAATTCTAAGTATCTGGATGGCAGAAAACTATGGATAACAGTGGTAGCTCAAAATCCATTCACAAGGTTATTAATGGGAAAAGCCTCTAGTGACTCTCCAATACACATTGGCTAGAAATGCCAACAACCAAAAATCATAACGGGGTTTATTAATTGTTCTCAGGCTGGAATGTTAGGTCTTGTAATGTGATATTATGACGCCAATGTGAATTTACTCTAAATTTCTAATATACAATGCTTTCTGTTGCATTGAGGTCTTATGTGTGCTTTAAATAGCCTTTGTTGCTTGGGGTATGTTCTAGTGTTCTATAGTTATTTGGATAGGGACACTGGGATTGATGGAAATATGATTACAGGATATATTATTACATAGGTACATGAAGGAAGAGGGAGGAAAAAGGGAGGATCAATATCAACATGTAAATGAAGACAGAGAAAAAGTTACAAAATGATTGTGTTTGATTGTGATAACCCTTCTTGGCAAGACTGAAACACTGAATTGCATGATATGTTAATTATAGCTCCATAAGAAAGCAAGCACAAACTCAACAGTCATTCAGTCAATTCTGACTCATTGCGTAGGACAGCATAGAATTGCCCTGTTGGTTTCCAAGAATGTGACCCTTTACTACAGCAGAAAGCCCTGTGTTCCTACCACAGAATGTCTGGTGGATGCCAACTGCTGACCAAGAGGTTAGCAGCACAATGGTAACCACTAATCCACAAGAGTTCCTTGGATCTTCCCATGAGGGAGATTCCAAAGATGATATCCAGTTACATTGAACAACTGGAGGAAAAATTAGATAGAAGTAGAGAAGAAACACAAGCAACAATTCAAGAACTCAGGAATGCATTAAAGGACCATTCTGACAAAAAGAATCAAAAGTTAGAAATAATACAACTTCAAACAGAAATACAAAAGGAATACATGAAAGTAATAGATTGAATAACAAAAAAATAATAACCAGCAGAATAGACACAATGGAAACAAGAATTCATAATCTTAAAGATAAATCTCTCAAGAATAAAAGACAAGAAGATCAACAATTTAAAAACTGAATGAAAAATATATATATATATATATATATATATAAAGTCTCTGGTGAATGAATCCTATTTGACCACAGACTTGGGAAGTTAATAGCCTTCTTAGCATTCAGAATGCTTTGGAACATGGATTATTGCAGATTCCTTTAGGACAGCAAGTAGAATATAGGTTTGGGGGCTAGGGGGTCAGGTATGTACAGTGGTTGTGTTGGTGGTGGGAGAGTAAAAAGGAAAGACTGTTAAGGAGTCCAGGAAGAAAAACAATGTTGTTCTGATTGGGGTAGCAATTGTACAATACTGCTTGACAAGATTGAACTATGGAATGATATGATAAATGTATTACTCTCAATTAGTAAAAATTTAAATAATTTTCAAAGAAGAAAAAAATTGACACCTTGCCATTTGATTTTCCTTTGGATCCATTTTAAATTTTATCTAGTTTTTAATATTTCCTGCTTTATTTTCTATTCAGCCTTTTGACTGTTTTACTTTGTTATTGCTGATAGTTTTAAAAAAATGTTTTTCTGTATATGAAATCCAGTATAGGTAAATTATACAGAGAGTAACTGGACTAATGATTCCTTAAGGATATGACAGGGGACATTTGGAGAAAATAGGTATCTCATAATGGTAAGTGCAAGAACGAAGAACATTTTCCAAAACTGGTTGTGGTGATGATTGTACAATTCTTTTTGATATGATGGAACTATTTAATTGTATGATATGTGAATTCTATGCCAATAAAACTGTTTGAAATTATAAAATAATAAATAAATGAATAAAAGTTGAAGATAATTTAATAATGGTATGGAACACCATGAAAAGGACCAATATGCCCCTGATAAATGTTCCAGAACAAAAAGAAGAAACAATAACTATTAAGAAAATAGTCGATGAAATATTAAGGGAGAGCTTCCTTAATATCATGACAAAACATAAAATAACCATTCAGGGAGTTTGGGGAACTCTACACATAATTGATCCCAAAAGGAAATCAGTTTGTCATATAATAAACAAGCTTTCCAATATCAATGAAAGGAAACAATCCTGAGCACAGCATGGCAAACATAAATATACATGAAGGTCAATTGATTAGGAAAAGTTCATATATTTCTACCAACACCAATCAAGCAAGAAGGTAATGGAACAATAGATTTAAAATTCTGACAGAAAGAGAAAATTACCAATGAGGAATCTTATATAGAGCAAAATTAACTCACAAACATGAGTGAGAAATAAAAGCATTTACAGATAGCAAAAAACTAAAGGAATTTATAAAAACACGATTACAACTTTACCAAAAAATATTCAAAGGGATTCTATGAAAAGGAAATTTATACCAAAAATGGTGTTCTAAAAAATATCATAAAAGGAATTATTATTGAGAAAACATTCTACTTAAGTAATGCTCAAAGTGAAATGGAACTAAATAAATTAAAACAAGGAATCATAGACAACATTCTTCTATAAAGAAAAAAGTAAATAAATAAAAGCAGAGAGAACAGAATAGAGAATTAGATGAACTGAGACAATATTGAAGCATTCACAAAACACAACAAACTGTTTTGAAATTGGAAAGAAAACCACAATGACTACTTTCAAAGAAAAAATGAAAACTGCAACAAAACAAACAAGATACAAAACATATAAGCAAGACATTCTAAGATAATTACAAAAAAAACAGAGTATCTCAGAGACATATAGAGAACACGCACTTCCCCACACCCCTCCCCCGCAAATTAATTCCACTTTCTTCTCTACTGGTCATGGTACCTATTCCAGAATAGATTACACTTTAGGTCACAAAGGAAACATCAATTAAATTTTAAACACTGGGATATCACCAACTATTTTTTCAGATCCTAATGTTATAATATTATAAATCAATAATAGAATGACCAACTCCCAAAAATCAAATAAATGAAAATTGAACAATACTTAAGATCGAGTGGCTAGTTGAAGAAATATAGAGCACAATCACAAGATTTCCTGAAGTAAATCAGGGTGAAATACAACATATTAAGTTCTTTGGAACACAGCATGATCAGAGCGGAGTTTATAGTAATAACTGCACACATCATTAAGGCAGAAATTAAGTGACTAATTAAAACATCAGCTACACCAGTGAGAAAAACTCCAGCAAAACAAAAAATCAGATACTAGAAGAAAAGAAATAATAAAGGTTAGATCAGAAATAAATGAATGAGAAAATTTTAAAAAGAACACTAGAGAAAAAAAGATTTTGGTTTGTTGCAAAGATTTACAAAATTGGTAAAACACTGGAAAACTGAAAAAGGAAAAGAATGAGAAAAGCAAATTCTGCAAATTAGAAATGAAACGGATTATATAATGTCAGAATCAAATGAGGTTAAAAAACAGTCACACAGTATTTGAAAATCTAGAAAAAATTGGTAAATTTCTAAAACTGTATTATTTACTTGAATCAACACAGATTGATGTATAAATTTTCAACAAGCGTTTAACACAGTAGTTCTCAACCTTCCTAATGCTGCGACCCTTTAATACAGATCCTCATGTTGTCGTGACCCCAACCATAACATTATTTTCATTGTTACTTCATAACTGTAATTTTGCTACTACTATGAATAATCATGTAAATATCTGACACACAGGATGTATTTTCATTTTTACAAATTGAACATAATTAAAGCATAGTGATTAATCACAAAACAATATGTAATTATATATTGTGAAGTATTTATTTCTGATTACAAATAATTTAAATTTTGTCTTCAAGCATGGTGTAGGATGGGTAACAGTTAACAGTCTTCACTGTGGGTACTTGTATGTGGGCATATATGCATTTGGGTGGTCCTGCCTGGATATGGATAGAGGAGTGGTGTCTTGGGCGACACCTGTCAAATAGTCGTTCAACCCCCAAAGGGGTCACGAACCACAGGTAGAGAGCCGCTGCTTTAACAGGAGAAGAAATATATATAGTCATTGAAAAACTCTAAAATTCAAATAGTTGTGGACCAGATGGCTTCACTGGGGAATTCCATCAAACATTTAGCGATTTAATACTATTTTACATAAACTGTTCTACAACATGAAATAGACACTATACTACCAAACTAATTTTATGAAGCAACTATAACTCTGAAACTTAAGCCAGGAAAAGACAGAACCAGAATTGAAACCCACAGACCCAAACTCTAATGAATATAGACATCAGGATCTCCAACAAAATCCTAGCCACCAGAATTCAACAAAGCATCAAACAGTACAAAATGATCTTTCATACCAAATATGTAAGCATGTTTTAATATTAGAAAAATAATCAATGGAATGTACAACATAAACAAAGGATAAGCAATATATGGTCATATCAGTTGATGAAGAAAAGACATTTTATAAAATTCAACAACAATTCCTCATGAAAACTCTCGATAAAATAAAAATAAAAGAGAAATCTCTCAACATAATAAATTTTCTGACATAGTATCATCCATTTCATATACAAACCAATGACCAGATTCCTACTTAATGGAGAGAAATTGAAAACATTTACTCCTTAAACAGGAATTAGATACGGTTGTGCTTTATTATCATTTTTACTCAATATAATTTTGGAAGTTTTAATTACAGCTATAAGTTATCAAAAAGATATTAAAGATATCCATATAGACACAGAGGAAATAAAACTATTTTTGTTTGCAAAAGACATAATCATATATATAGAAAACCCCAAAGATTATATTAAAAAATGCTAGAACTAACACAAAATTTGGAAGCTTAGCAGGCTTTAATACAGAAATTGGTTGGATGTTTGTATATTAAATATTATTTTTCAAAAAAGATGTTAAAAGAACAATACCATTTTCAAAATTACAAAACAGATAAAATATTTAGGGATAAATCTTACCAGAGAAACAAATGACTTACAGGAGGAAAACTACAAAACACTTCTACAAGAAACCAAAAGAAACTTACATAAATGGAACAAGTTACTATGTTCCTGGATTGGCAAAATAAACATTGTGAAAATGTCAAGATTATAAAAAGTACTTTAAAAATTCAATGCAATGTTAATCTAAATCTCATCACAATTCTCCCAAGAAATGGAAAAAGTAATCACTAACTTTGCAAGGAAAGGAAAGAAACTTAGGATTTTCACTCCCAGAGTTTGAAACCTTGTTATATAGTTTATGTAATCATAAAACCCTGGTTCTGGTGAACCCAAGTATGTTTTGTTGTTGTGCTCCATAATGTATTGTTTGCTTCTTTGTTTTTTAATAATTGTATTGGGGGCTCATACAACTCTTATCACAATCCATACATATATCCATTGTGTCAAGCACATTTGTACATTCGTTGCCCTCATCATTCTCAAAATATTTGCTCTCCACTTAAGCCCTTGGTATCAGCTCCTCCTCATTTTTTCCCTCCCACATGAATAAGAGTGAACTTGATTCCAGCTGGTCAGGGAGCTATATATTAGATTACTCCTTACTAAATTAGTCCAGCCAACTAAAGAAGCAGAATGAGAGTTGGAATCACTGAATAACAAGATTTATAAGGGACAAAAAAAACCAGAAATCCATTCAAATGCGTGATACTTCTGTGATCTGAGTATGTAGATAAAGAAAAATCAATAAACAAACGCATGTATTAACAAAAAAACCTGGTTCTGGTACAACTATAGATATGAAGAGCAATGGATTAGAATTTAGAATCCAGAAATACAGCCAAATGCCTATAGACACCTAATCTTTGATAATGGATTAAAAAGCATTACATGGTCAAAAGCTAGACTTTTCAACAAATGATGCTGGGAAAACTGCATGTTCACCTGCCAAAGAATGAAATAGTACACAAACCCCACAATATATACAAAGAAGAACTCAAGATGCATCATAGAACTAAATATAAACCACACAAACTTAAAAATCATCAATGAAGAAAGAGGGACAAATTGAAGGACCCTCATAACAATGTAAAAACATACTACTAAACATAATGAAAAATATTCACACTGTAGAAGATAAAATAGAGAATTGGATCTGCTAAAAATATGATATATATGCACTCCAAAAGACTTCATCAAAAGAGTTAACAGATCCCACACATTAGGAAAAATATGCATCAGATAAAGGGCTAATTTCTAAAATATATGAAAAATACAACTTAAGAGAAATAGAAATAACACAATTATTAAAATTAGCACAATACATGAATAGACAATTTACCAAAGCCAACATAGAGTTGGCCAATAACCATACAAAGAAGTTTTCATGTTCATTAGCAATAAGAAAAACACAAATTAAAAAAAACAATGAGATATCACCTCACACTGACACTTTTAACAAAATTCAATAAAACAGAAAATAAATGCTGGAGGATGCAAAGATTGGAATGCTTTTACATTGCTGGTGGAACTGTAGAATTGCAAAACCACTATGATAATCAGCATGATTCAGCAACATCTCTGGTGGGCATATACCCTGAAGAAAGCAAGAGCACAGTATGAACATATATATGCACATTGTTTATTGTATTAATTTCCATAGTAGCAAAAACAAGGAAACAACCAAAATCCCTTATTATAAATGAATGGATAAGCGAACTTTGGTACATTCTCAATGGAATACTAATCACCAATAAAAAACAATGACAACTGTATTAAACATTGCATGTTATGGGCAAAGTAAGTAACATTATGCTTAGCAAACCAAGTCAATCTTACAAAGACAAATATTTAGTAACACTAGTATTATAAGGAAAATGAAGAAAAAGAAATGTGGTTTATCCACCAAAAGAAAAGACTTTGATGACTATGAGGAGGTCAAGGATGGTTGAAGCAACAAGGGCAGGAGAGTAGTAGGATATTGAAAAAGGAAGGAGGAAGAATTGGGTGTTATTGTTTATTTCACTTTTGAAAAGAACTATATAACGATATACAATGTGCTTCTTAAAACAACAACAATAACAACAAAACCCAGATTCCTTATCCAAATAACCTAAACCTGGGTTTCAGTGCCTTTAAAATGGTGGAAAAGTAAGGCTGTAATGGATATATAGTCTTTGGTGACAACTTCATTAAAATATATGAACAAAAAATAGAGTCAAAATTCAACATCTTAACCCAACATCTCCAACTGTTCGAAAAAGAGCAACAAAATTAGCTTATAGTCATTAGAAGAAAAGATATAATGAAGTTTATAGCAGAAATAGTTGAAAGTGAAAACAGAAAAAAACAATAGAAAGAATAAATAAGACTAGAGATTGGATTTCCCCTGAGAATAGGAACCTGATAAGTATGCCCATATCATCACTCTTATTCAACACAATGCTCAAAGCTTTACCGAGAATGATTAGACAGTAAAAAGAAATTAAAGAAATAAAATTGGGCCCTAAAAATGTGTGTGGGGGGGAAACTCTTTGTATTTGCAGATGATAAGGTTTTATTTATCGAGAAACTCCAAGACTCCACAAAAAGATTGTTGGAAACAATTGAGTGATTTGGTAAAGTAGCAAGATACAAGATTAATAAGTATAAATCAATTGGATTGCTGTATACCAGCGAAGAGAGCTTTGAAAAAGACATTAAAAACACCAATAACATTTAGTACAATAGTCACACAAAAGATGAAATATTTAGGAATAAACCTAACCAAAGAAACCAAAGATCTGTACAAAGAAAACACAGGATACTATTACAAGAAACCAAGGGACCCACACAAATGTAAGAAAAAACTCATGTTCCTGTATAGGAAGACTTAATATTGTGAAAATATCAATATTACCTAAAGCAATCTATAATTACAACACAATTCAAATTCAAATCCCAACTTCTGTCTTTTATGAAATGCAGAAATGAAATCCTAATTTCGCATTCAGAGGGAAGATGCTAAGAATAAGCAAACAACTCCTTAAAAAGAAGAACACAGTAGGAGTCCTCCCATTCCCTGACTTCAAAACCTATTATATGGACACAGTAGTCAAAACAGCCTAGTACTGGTACTGAAAAAATGATAGCTATCTAAACGAATGGAATAGGATGGAAAACCCAGAAATACATGCTTCCACAAAGAGGCAGCTGATTTTTGACAAAGGGATGGAAAAGGACAGCCACTTTAACAAATGGTGCTGCAAAAAATGAGTCTCCAGGTAGAAAAGAATGCAATGCACCTTATTCACAAAAATGAACTCAAGATGAATTAGAGACCTAAATGTAAACCTTAGAGCTATAAGAATCATTGATGAGAAAATAGGACAAACTTAATGAACCTGTTGCAGGGCATATACAGACTTCCAAACAAAATAAAAGAAGCAGACGAAATAATAGTAGAAGACAAAATAGATGACTGGAATCTACTAAAATTAAAACACATATGCACATCAAGACTTCATGAAATGAGTAAAATGGGAGTCACAGATTAGGAAAATATATTTTTTAACTGAGCAAAAAGAGACAAAGGACTAATTACTCAAATCTATAGAATTCTACACCACTTCAAATAAAAAAGATTATAATAATGATCCACTTAAAAATTTGTTAAAAGGCATGTTGCAAAAAGTAGTTCACCAAATGATTAACAAATAGATCTATAAGATTCAAATAAAAGCTACTATGAGATATTATTTTACAGTCACAATGATAGCTCAATTCAAAAGAACAGGATGAGAATTTATGCACTGTTGTTGGTGGGCTTGTACAAGCATTGTGAAAAGTAACACGGTGTTAACTAAAACAACTGGAAATAGAAATACCATACAACCTAGCAATAGTACTGGCCATATACCCCAAAGAAGTAAATGACAGAACACGAACAGATGTATGCTCTCCAGTGTTCATTTCAACCCAGTTCAAAATGGCAAGAATATGGAAGCAGCCCAAATGCTCACGAGTAGAGAAATGGATAAGGAAAACCTGGTACATACACAGAGTGGAATACTATGCATTCCTAAAAAGCAGATGAAACACCTCATGACATGGATAGACCTGGAAAATATAATTCTGAGTGAAATTAGTCAATCCAAAAGGACAGATATATGCAACCACTACTACAAGAATAAGCACCAAGGCGAAGGAAGGCTTCTGTTGTCAGGTCCTTTAATTTTCTAATCTGGTCTCCTAAGAAATGAAGTGGTTTACCTGACTAGTGCTCATAAACCATATGTCACACCCTTATTTGTACATGTTAAAACCGCTTTAGCAGGGGAATCCTCACCTGAACTGAATCAGTTTCTCACTATGTGGAGAAATGGAGAAGACCAATCATTTCTTGTGTATAACATGGTTCTATGGTCACCCCAAATCAACAGACACTCCTACAAGAGTAAGTAGAGAAACTTACTGGAAATCCAAGTCAGAAGGTTGGGGTAGGCATCTTGGAGAAGATAATAACAATTTTCTTGGAGAGTAAATCGGATGGGGCAGTCTGCCATTGAGGGACAAATGCATAAAATTAAGTATATAGACCCCCCGCCGCCAAGGGGAGAATAAGCTCAGTATTGTGTTCCTAATTGGGCTCTGTGGACCTAGTTTCTATTCAGCAGGACTTTAGACTCGTTCTTTCATTGGTGCACAACTGCCTTCATGGGCCATAGAAGAAGTATACAATTTGGAAATACTATTAAGCAAAATAACCTTTACTTTAAACACAATTGTAGAACACTAAATGAACTGCAATATCCCCTTGGGTTTAAGGTTTAAATACCCTAATGTGAGAATAAGATTACGACTACTGTCCCAAGGCTATGTCTATGAAGTCATTGAACTTTGTTTAAAATATCTCCCCTTCAGGGTGCCCAATAAATAGCAACTCAAGCCTACTATATATATGCTACTTTCATACTCTCTTTGCTTTTCTATGACAAGTCTTAACTCAGAAGACATAGTTCTGCTTTTGTGAATTACTGTTATTGAAAGTTTTACCCACTTCTGTGAAGATGGCGGATCAGGGGACCCGCATACTCTGAGAGCTTTTTCCAACAAGGCGAGTTTGGTGTCCAGGTAGCCAAGTGGAAGGAGTTTAGTGAGAGAAATATCCCCCTGGCACAGCACCCCCACTCCACACATTTGTCCTGAGGTGAGGCCGTGGTGATCCAGGATAGGATTCTTGGGACATCTCGGGTCATTAGGCTGCCACCACCACAACTGTGACTAGCTATAGCCCCACTCCATCCCCAGACCAGGACCCCATGCCCAGAGTCACTTGCCTGCTCTGCCAAGACAAGCGCAGTGGTGGTGGGACCCCTACAGCAGCTTCCCACTCGTGAGACCCCACGAGGAAAGAAGCTTCCCTTTCCCACGGTCCCCTCTCCTTTCGTGGCAGCAATCTGCCCTTGGGCCCGCTCCCTCCCTCCATTTATCCAAGGCCAGGGTAACTGACCTGCAATCTACCGGAGGCTTCCTAGGCGACCTCCATGGGAGACCATCCACCCCCATTGCTGCCTGGAACCTCTCCACTGGCCCCCCGTTTTCCCAGTCGCCCACATCTGTCAGCTGCTCCACTCCTGATCTGGGAAACTGTGGTACGCACTTCCTGCCAGTGTAAGCCAGCAGCCAGAGTCACTTCTATCCACTACACTGCGTTTCCACAGGAGCCACTTCAGACTGGCCTGCATCTCCACGGAGACCTGTACCTGTGACCCACAGTGCTAAACCTGCTAACTGTGGGGCGCTCCTTTCAGTGTTGACAGCACCGGTTGTAACAGTGGGAGCTCCTGCCCATTGGAAGCATGAGTGACAGGGCTTTGTGCTCCTGCTGGAGCGGCTTTGACAGACCCGGTGCGCTGCGGGGCTTCCAGTAGCCAGCAGCTCTGAACACCAAGCCTGCTCACTGCTACATGTCCCTCTCAAGACAGAGGGCAGGCGCCATTGCCCTCTGTTTCCCACCAGTGCTCCTGCTGTCCTATCTGGCTCAGACCACATTGCTGAGGAACCTGCACCACTCACATGCCCGGCAGCTGAAGGAATAAGCTCCTTGCCTGCTAGGGAGCCTAGAGCATGGCTTTGTCATTCCCGCCAGAGCCATCTGTGCACTCCGGCAAGCTCTCACCATTATGATGCCCTGCGGGGTCCCGAGTGCCAGCTTCTAAGCCTGCCCCAGCCCTTTACAGCTGGCATAGGAGGCAGGAGCTGTGGCCTGTGCCTCCCTCAGCACTCTTTGTGGCCCCAGTCTTTTCTACTTGGTGTAGGAGGCTCGCCCCTGTGGTGCTCCTCCCGCCTGTGTAGCCTCTGCCCACAGGCTTAACTCTATAGGACTACAGGGACCTGGGAGTGTTTACTGATCTGAAGAGCATTTTCCCCTCACTTAGCCCAGCTCTGGAGCACAGATCAGCACCATGTCCCATGGCAGTGAGGCCCCGCCCATCTCCTCCTTCTATTAGCCATCACTAGAACTTGGAAGGAAAAGAAGTGGGAAAAATTATCTCATGCTGGTTTTTCTCTTTTGTTTTCTTTCACTTTATGTGTTTCCTATTCTCTCTTCTTTCTTGCTCCTTTTTCCTTATTACTATTGCTTCTCTTTTGCCCCTTTTGTATAGGTTTTCCTTCTATATCTATTTCCATTTTCACTATTATCACTTCTTTTCTCTCCACTTTATAGCTTCTCCTTATTTCTCACTCTCCATTTTTTTTCCTCCAAAATGTTTTTTTAATTAACTTTGTAACTTTTTTTATTAAACAAAAATGGGCTGCTAAGGGTACCCTGAGAGACCAGGTTAAAGCAGACTGGAGGCACTCACTGTGGCTCCAGCCCCCACTCCAGTCACTGAAACATCTCACCACTGCAGGTCACTAAGCCTTTGGGTAACTCTGCCGACACAGCAGTCTGACCAATCCTTACAGGAGGTCATAGACAGCCGCCTGAAAGAATCCTTAACAGTAACACATATAAGGGACCCCTGGCCTCCCAGAAACATGGGGCCTATGAAAGGATTGAGGAAAAATCAACAGACCACATCACTCCTAACAAAACAAAAAGAACACAAAACAGAGAGACAAAGCATAGTAACAGAGATAACATCTCTCATAGAAGAAACAGATACAGATCTGCCACAGAAGGAAATCTTCAGAAGTCTGCTCGCAGTAATACAGAAGCTGAGGGAAGCAACCCAGAATAAGGTGCAATGAGAGAAGAGATGAAATCCACAATAGAGGAGAGGAAGTCCACCCACCAAAGGGAACTGCAGGAGCTAACAGAGGAGATAGCTGAAACCACAAAAAAGGTCACAGAATTTACTATTAGGTTTGAGGAGGCAGAGAACCGTAACAGTGATCTTGAGGACACACAAACAGACCTAAGCAAGCGAGAAAGACTGTTAGATAGGAAAATTAAAGAAGCAGAAGATAACCTGAGATCAATGACAGATGCTATGAAGAGGAATAATATTCGAATAATTGGTCTACTGGAGCACAACACAACACCCAAGTCGACAGTAAAGATAGCAAAGGAATTTCTGGAAGAAAACTTTCCCACCCTAACAAGAGAGAACCAGGCACTCATACAGGAAGCAGAAAGGACGCCAGCTACTCTAGACCCCAAGAAGAACACACCAAGACATATAATAGTAAAAATATGTGACTTAGAGAAAATAGAGAAAATTTTAAGAGCAGCAAGATAAAGGAAGACAATCACATACACAGGAGCACAGAAAAGAGGGTCTTCCAGGACAAGGAAAGAGTCAAAGAATATGCTGCAAGACAAACAACCCTGCAGAAGATATTGGCTGACTCACTATGGCCAGAGGATCAACATCATTCAAGAACAAACAGGAGACCACCATATTCCCTATTTCCATCAAGAAGTCAACATGCCAGCAACAATTACCAGCACAACAAGGTCTCAGATGGCAAGGAAGAGAAGATAAAAACTCTCCACTCAAACACAGCACACTGATATGAAGTGAGATACGTAAACACACAAAACAGGGTATGGCAATTATGAATCCACAGATAGTGATAACTCTGAATTCCAATGGACTCGATTCATACATTAAAAGAGAAAGGCAAATAAAAAAGAAAAAGGCTTGAGGACTGGCTCAGAAAACATAATCCATCAATCTGTTTTCTTAAAGAGACACATCTTAAATGCACAGAAAAGAATATGCTAAGAATAAAAGGCTGGCAGAAAGTTTATCAATCAAATGGTAACACAAAAAAGTGAGGGGTGGCTATCTTAATCTCCATCAAAATGGACCTCAAGATCTAAACCATAAAAAGAGACAAAGAGGGACAATACAAAAGGCTTAAAGACTCAGTGAACCATGAAGCAGTTAGCATATTGAATATTTACACTCCTAATAACAGTGTGGCGAATTTCTTCAAAGTATTAAAAAGATGAAAAAAGAAATGACAGACTCAGCAATCATAGTTGGTGACTTTAACACTCTGCTATCAGAGATGGACAGTTCACTGGGAACGAAGCTCAGCAAAGAAGCCATGGAGCTAAAAAATCTAATTAGGCAACAGGGCCTGATAGACATTTATAGAGCTTTCCATCCAAATGTAAATTAAATCACATTCTTCTCACGTTCACGTGGATCTTTTTCAAAAATAGACCACATGTTTGGACACAAGTCCAGCCTGAATAAATTTAAGCAGATAGATATTATCCAGACATCTTTCTCAGATCACCATGCCAAAAAGCTGGAGATTAATAAGAGGACATCCAGAAAAGCAAGGGAAACCAATTGGAGAATGGATGATGATCTCCTGCAGCATGAATGGGTACAGGCCCAGATTAGAGAGGGTATTAGGAATTTTCTGGAAACTAACAAGAATGAGAATAGAACATATCAAAATTTATGAGACACTATGAAGGCAGTTAACAGACGTAGCTTGATATCATTAAATGCATACATGAAAAAAGAATAGAGGCTTATGACAGATACTTTAACACAAAACCTCCAACAGCAAGAACAGAGTCAGCAGATCAACTCCTCCAATAGCAAGAGAAAAGTAATAATAAAAATCAGGGCGGAGTTAAACCAAGGGGAAGACAAGAGAACAATGCAAAAGATAAATGCAACTAAAATCTGGTTCTACGAAAGGATTATAAAAATTGACAGACCGCTGGCAAAGCTTACCAAGGTTAGAAAGGAGAAAACATCAATAGCCAGGAAGAGCGATGAAACAGGGGCAATAACAACAGACCCCAATGAGATTAAAAGGATAATCACAAATTACTATGAAGGTCTGTATTCTAATGAATTCAGAAACATGGAAGACATGGATAAATAATTGGAAAACAGTCTCTCCCTAGATTATCTCAGACAGAGATCAAGAAACTCAACAAACCCATAGCGAAAGAGGGTCATCAAGAACCTACCCAAAAAATGTCCCAGGGCCAGATGGCTTCATACCAGAATTCTACCAAGCATTTAGGGAAAAGTTGACACCAATCCTCCACAAAGTACTCCATAACATAGAAGAGGATGGCAAACTCCCAAACTCATTCTATGAAGCCAGCATTATTTTGATACCCATCCAGGGCAAAGACCCCACAGGTATAGAGAATTACAGACCAATACCTCTAATGAACATAGATGCAAAAATTCATAACAAATTATTGGCCAATAGAATACAAGAGTATATAAAACATACCATCCACCACAACAAGGTAGGATTCATCCCAGGGATGCAGGGATGGTTTAACATGGGAAAAGTCATCAATATTATACATCAAATCAAGAAGAAAAAGGTTAAAAAACATATGATAACATCCATAGTTTCAGAGAAAGCATTTGACAACATCTAACACCCATTCCTAATTAAGACACTCATGAAGATAGTATTGGAAGGTAAGTTCCTCAAGCTGATAAAAGCTATCTATGAAAGGCCAATGGCCCACATCATAGTCAACAGAGAAAAGACTAAAACAATCTCAATGAAAAAGGTACAAGACAAGGATGACCATTGCTTCGGCTTCTATTCAGTATGGTACTGGAGGGCCTAGCTAACAATATAAGACAGCAGAAGGACAATAAAGGGATCCAAATGGGAGAGGAGGAGGTGGAACTATCACTATTTGCAGACGATATGAGCCTGTACATTGACGACCCTAAAAGCTCCACTCCTGGAGTACTTACAGCAATAGAGGAATATGGAAGAGTGACAGGATACAAGATCAATAAACAGAAGTTGCTAGGTTTTCTATACACATCGGACAAGACCATGGAAAAGGGGATTAAGGAGGGAGTACCCTGCACAGTAGCTAAGAACAAACTGAAATACCTAGGAATATATTTAACAACAACAACAAAACTAAAGACCCATACAGGGAAACCAAAAGCGACCTCCACACATGGAAGAAGATCTCCTGCTCGTGGATTTGAAGGCTTAACTTAGTAAAGATGACAATCTTATCTAAAGCACTTTACAAGTTCAATGCTATACCAATTCAAATACCATCAACCTTCTTTAATGAACTGGTAAAATTGATCCCCAATTTCATATAGAGAGGGAAGAAATCCAGAATTAGCAGAGAACTCCTCAAGAGGATTTTACAGTTGGAGGACTCGGCTTACCCGATTTTAATGCCTATTACACAGCTACTGTCGTCAAAACAGCATAGTACTGACACAACGACAGACACTCAGACTGGTGGAAAAGAATAGAAAGCCCAAGAATAAAACCATCAGCACCTACAAAACTGAACTTCATCAAGGGTCCCAAAACCATCAAGTAGGAAGGTGGCTTCACTTTTTAGCAAGTGGTGTTGGAAACAATGGACATCCACATATAGAAAGATGAAACAAGGCGTTTACCTCACCCAAGGCACAAGAATAAACTCAAGGTAGATCACAGTCCTAGAAGTTAAACCCAAAATCATCAGGACTGTCAAGGTAGGAATTTGGACTAACCTCAGAGCACTGGCCAAGGGATGTCATAGGCTCACTGCAATAGGGAAGGGAACACACACAGGTGAACTGTAAATCTACAAATGGGATTTAATAAGAACAAAGCACCTGTGCACCTCAAAAGACTTCACCAAGAGGGTGACAAGACATCCCACAGACTGGGAGAAGATTTTTAGTAATGACACATCGAACAAAGGGCTCATTACTAAAATCCAGAACACCATCGTGACCTGAAAAAAGAGGAAAACACTTACCCCCCTAAGGAAGTGGGCAAAAGAACTGAAAATAACTTTCACTAGGGAGGAGACGCATATGGCCAATAAGCATATAAGAAAGTGTTCCTGGTCATTAGCTATAAGAGAAACGCAAATCAAAACAACCTTGAGATACCACCTAACACTCCTGAGGCTAGCCTAAATCAGCAAATCAGAGAGCAACAAGTGTTGGAGGGGCTATGGTGAAGGAGGAACCCTCCTCCACTGCTGGTGATTGTGTAGATTTGTACAGCCACTGTGGAAAGCAATCTGGAAATACTTAGAAAAATGGAAATTGATCTACCTTATGACCCAGTCATCCCTCTACTGGGCATATATTCAGTGGAAGCAACAAATAAAAACATAGCCAGCAATCTGCACTTCAATGTTTATTGCAACACAATTCACAATCACAAAGACTTGGAAACAGCCTAAGTTTCCATTGATAGATGAGAGGATTAGTAAACTCTGGCACATACAAACAATGGAGTACTATGCAGAACTGAAAATCACGGATAATCACATGAAACAAGTCGTTTTGTGGGAAAAGCTCGAAGGAATCCTGTTAAACAAGGTAAGCCACACTCAAAAGGCTAGGTATAACATGAGTCCCCTGAGGTAAAGAAGGGGAAGGGGGCCAGGTGAAGAGAGAAGTGGGGTGGGGAGAAACTGAGTTGATGGCACGGGGGGAATAGGGCACTAACCCACCCAGGGGGAGATTATTGGTTGTGTCTCCACAGAACTGGAATGTGCATACAGACCCCACCATGACACGCCAAACCAGGAGGGCAACGAAATCCTCGCAGTAATCCACAAAAAGCCTGGACCATATGCCCGGCCCTAACCAGAGTCAGCCTGAGCCCCACCATGGAAGTGAGTGCCACAGAAAATGAAAATAGATCATCTGGCATGGGAAAGTACCTGAACTACCATTCGCAGAAGGAAGCTGAAGCAAAGGAAGAGGGAGGAATGGAGCGGAGTACACGTGGGCCCACCAAATTCAGAGGATGATAGCCTGGCTCAGAGGGCCCAATATACAGAGAGGACCATATAGCCGGACCCACAGCGAGATGCAACATCCTGCACTGACCCATGACCCTACACGGTACAGCACCAGAAACACAGTGTGGGATGTGTGACTGAGCTGACCCCACCACACTGAGGCAAAATACTGGGGGTGTGGAATTGAGAGGTGGAGGAAGCAGAGCAAGGAGGTCCCGAGGGAGTAGAAAGTATGGACTTTGGGGCCAGGACGTGGCAGCCCATCAGACTCTTCTGGAAAACACTCCTAAAGGTCAACAAACAGACCTTGAACTATTAACAGGCTTTTGATTCCCTGGTTTTTTTTGTTTTGTTTTTTTCTCTTCTTTTAAATTTTGTATGTCAGTGGCTTTTTTGTTTGTTAGCTTGTCGGTGTTGAGCCATCATCACCATGTTCTTATATGCCACTTTGTTTGGTGCTGTCAAAGTTCTCCGCAATTTTATGCACATATTATTATCTCTGCAGGTCCACCTAGATAAGATTGGCTGGACAAACAATGTGAGAAGAAAATAATGGGACCAACCGTCCTGGAGGGACATGAGAGTGTGGGAGGTAGGGGAAGGGAGGAGGTGTTGGCCAACCCAAGGACAAGGGAACAATGAGTGGTTCAAAACCAGTGGCAGGGAGGGGATGGGAGGACTGGTAGGGAGTGACCAAGGGCAAGGTAACTGAGGAGAATTACTGAAACCAGAATGAAAGTTGAACATGGTAGTGGGACAGGAGGAAAGTGTAAGGAAATAGAGGAAAGGAGTAGGAGGAAAAGGGCATACAGAGAAGCCTAAATACATACATGTACATATGTAAGTATATTTATGATTGTGGGGGAAATAGACCTATGTGCATATATTTACAGGTTTAGTAGTAGGGTTGCAGGTGGACATTGGGCCTACTCAGACGCATTCCCTTAATACAAGAGCACCTTGCTCAGCTAAACAATCATTCCATGATACACACCTTCCTAACATGATTGCTGAAGACAAATGTATGCATAAGCAAGTGTGGTGAAGAAAGCTGATGGTGCCCGGCTATCAAAAGATATAGCGCCTGGGGTCTTAAAGGCTTGAAGGTAAACAAGCAGCCATCTAGCTTGGAAGCAACAAAGCCCAGAGAGAAGAAGCACACAATCCTGTGTGATCACGAAGTGTTGAAGGCATCAGGTAGCAGACATCAAAGAACAAAAACCGTAATTGTGTGATCACCTTCTCCACATAAATGCTGAAGATGAATGTGTGCATAAGTAAGTGTGGTGAAGAAGGCTGATGGTGCCCGGCTATCGATAGATATAGCATCTGGGGTCTTAAAGGCTTGAAAGTAAACAATCGCCCATCTAGGCCAGAAGCAACAAAGCCCACATGAAAGCAGCACACCAACATTTGTGATCACGAAGGCCCGAGGGGACCAGGTTTGAAGCACCAAAGACAGGGGGGGAAATCATAGCATGGTGAATGAGGGGAGCGGGTGATGGGGACCCAATGCCCATATGTAGAAACTGGACATCCCTTGCAGAGGGGTAGTGGGGAGGAGATGAGTCACTTAGGGTTCAGTGTAGCAAAAATGAAACTCACAACCTTCTTCTAGTTCTTAAACGCTTCTTCCCCCCAATTATCATGATCCTAATTCTACCTTGCAAACCTTGTTAGACCAGAAGATGCACAGCAGTACAGATGGGAATTGGAAACACAGAGATTCCAGGACAGATGAATCCCTCAGGACCAGTGGTGAGAGTGGCAATGCTGTGAGGGAAGGAGGGGTAGAAAGGGGAAACCTATCACAAGGATCTACATATAACCTCCTCCCTGGGGGATGGGCAACAGAAAAGTGGGCAAAGGGAGACACCGGGCAGTGTAAGATAAGACAAAATAATAATTTATAAATTATGAAGGGTTCATGAGGGAGATGGGAGCGGGGAGGGAGAGGGGGAAAAGGAAAATGAGGAGCTGATTCCAGGGACACAAGCGGAAAGCGACTTTTGAGAATGATAAGGGCAACGAATGTATAAGTGTGCTTTACACAATTGATATATGTGTGGATTGTGAAGAGAGTTGTATGAGCCCCAATAAGATGATATAAAAAAAGAGAATGTTTTGCCCTATCGCCAACCCTCATTTTTTGTGTAGATAGTGTCCAGTTACTTAAGTGGACAAATTAATAATGCATATATTTTGGTCTAAAAAATAGTCCTGTACACATAAGTTTCCTGTGCTCAACAATATTTCAAATTCCAGATCACTGCCTAAATTTAATGATGAAATCTATGGATGATTTTTAATGTTCTCCAATAATATAATTGTATTTCTAAGTCAACCAGGTCATATATAAACCATAAGTATATGAATACCTTTTTATGTTTACCTGTGCTTTATTCATTATTCAAAGGCATTTGACTGTGTGCTATAACAAATTTTGGATAACATTGTGAAGAATGGGAATCCAAGAAACATAATTGTTCTTATACAGAAACTGTACACAGACCAAGGCATTCAAACAAAACATTGGGGGTATAGCTTGTTTTAAAATCAGACACGAAGTAAGTAAAGTTTCTCTCTTTTCATCATACTTATTCAACCTATATGGTGAACAAAAATTCTGAGAAAATGGATGATATGAAGAAATATATGGCATCAGATTTGGAGAAGGCCTATTAACAATATCCAGATGCCACAAGTTTGCTGAAAGTAAAGAGGACTTGAAAGAAATACTGATGAAAATTAGATTACACTCTTTAGTATGGATTACATGTCAACATTCATAAAATAAAAATCTTCACAACTGAACCAATGAGCAATATCATGATACAAAGATAAAAGATTGAGTTTACCATGGATTACATTTTATTTGGATCCACAATCAGTATGTATGGAAACAGGAGTCAATATATCAAATGATGCATTGGATAAATCTCAATCAAAAGACTTCTTTGAAGTGTTTTAAGCAAAGATGTCACTTTAAGGACTATGGTGCACCTGACTCAACTCATAGTACAATCACTCATATGCATGAAAAATTGGACAATGAATGAGAAAGACCAAAAAAGTTTTGATGCCTTTGAATTATGATGTTCGTGGAGAATATTTGTACATCATTGACATGCTTGGTCAAGTCCAGCATCTGCAAAGTGGAGGAAGAAACTTAATGTATTGTATTTCCCTTTAGCGTGTGGCCTTTATTTCCTCTGGAATTTCATCCGTTTTCCAGTATTGTGTCCCTCATATCCTGTATGCCTTCAAGTAGCATTCTGAAGATTTATTTCTGTGTCAAGTCAATTTCTACTACTTCTATGCGCGTTGTTAGGGTCATGACTTCTTTGGGAATTTTCATTTATTTCTCCTGCTTTTTCATTGAGGCTTTTGGGGTTGGTTGCTGATTACATGCTGTTTTAGAGGAACCCAGTACCATCTTCCAGAGAGTCAAAGAGCACTGGGCTCTCTCTTTGGGAGACTCGTAGGAGTGCTTCTTCAAACTACCTTTAAATGGCTGCATTGGGGTGTCCTGCTACTGCTTTATATTCCTGTGATTTTACTCTTACCATGGTCCACCAGTATTCCATTATTTGGCATGTGATTTGGATAGTCCTCTCATGGGATGCTGGTCAGGTGGTTGTGGGTCCGTGAGGATAGTACTTCACTGAAAACCATGATGGTGTGGCCCATCATTACTTGGAGTGCCTCTCATGGCAAGCAGCTGTGCCTGTTGCAACAGCATTGCCGTGGAGACTGGGTGGGTATACGCAACTTGGTGTAAAGCACCATGGATGACAGGCGGGATTAATGTAGTTAGAAAAATAGCAATATAGGCTGGGCAGATGTTCCCACAGCAGTTGGAGCACCACAAAGGGCTAGTAGGATCGCCCCTAGTCAGTTGTAAAGTCTTGTCGTATAGGTGGGAGTTGTACTAACCATTTGAAGAGGAGATTTTCCCAGCGGTTTGGGGGTTCATCAGAGGGTAGGCATGATTTACCCAGATGTGTGTAAGTCCAACAAGTACAGCCAGAAGCTCCCCAACTGATCATTCAGAGTTGACCTTGACAGAGGTTAGTGGCCTGGAGTCCAATAGTGACAAGTGAAAGTAAATAGAAGGGCAATAGAAGAAAAACAGGGATAGGAAAAACAGTATCAAGAACAAAAATGAAAACAAACAACCCAAACAGATAAAAATTTAATCAAACCCAAACAAAAAGTGAAAGAAACAGAAAAGAAAAACTGAGCCTTCTGAGACTGTGGCAAGCAAGAGAGAACAGACAGAAGAAGAAGAATAAGGGAGAGAAGAAGTAAAAAAGAAAATTAAATAAAAAGATACCTGAGAGAGAGGGGGAAGATGGCCGACAGGGACACCCGCATACTCTGAGAGCTCCTCCAAACAAAGCGGGATTGGCGACCAGGTAGCTGAATAGTAAGAGTCTGGTGAGTGAAATATCCCCCTGGGACAGCACCCCAGTCCTACCCCACGTATTTGTCCGGAGCAGGGGTCTAGGTGAAAGAGGACCGGACTAGTGGGACATCTCTGGCCACTAAGCTGCCGTGAGCTCACTGGCGACCGGCTTAGGCTCCATCCCCAAACCGGACGCCAGCCCAGAGCCACTTGCCTGCCCTGCCTACTCCAGCGGCCCACTCCCCACTCCCCACTCGCGGATCTCCACTGGGAGAGAAGCTTTCCTCTCCCGTAGTTCCCCTCTCCCCGCAGGGCAGCGATCTGCCCTCGGGCCCACGTCCCTCCCTCCATTAATCCAAGCACAGGGGAGCGGACCCGCGGGTTGTCTGGCGACCCCCACGGGGGACCATCCACGCGCACCACTGCCGCGGACCTCTCCACCTGCCCTCCATGCGCTGGCCTCCCACCCCCGCCTGCCCCCGCCAGCCCCTGGCAGACTAGCGCCAGCTCCACTCCTGGCGGGGACCCTGCGCTGAGCACTTCCCGCCAACAGGAGCCATAGCCCAACCCGCGCCTGTCCCGGACCCTGAGCTTCCGCGGAGCGCCGCGCCCCGCGCTGCTGAGTCTGCCCACCAAGGGCCCCCCCCCCTGCGCAAGGCACAAGAGTAGGTGCACGCCCCAGGGTGCTGAGGGGACCCCGGCAGCCACGACTCTGAGCCTGACCAGAAGAAGGGCGCCATTGCCCCCTGCGGTTTCGCGCCAAGCCTCCTTTGCCGGCGCCATTACCCCCCGCGGTTTCGCGCCAAAAGGGCGGAGAGCGAACACCATTGTTCCCTGCAGTGTCCCGCAGCTGCCTGTGCAGCTATCCAAGGGGCCTCCCCGCGCCCGCTCACAGCCCGGGCAGATCAAACACTCCACCTGCAGTGGAGCCTGGGTCTCGACTTTGCAGTCCCTGAGGAGCCGTCAGTGAGCTCCAGCCAGCTCTCACCACCTGGGGCCCTGTTGGGTCCCCAGTGCCAGCCCTAAGCCTGCCGCAGCCCGCCCCAGCCACCCCAGGAGACGGCACAGTGGCCTGAGCCTCCACACAATAAGGTTACTCCTGTCTCCCAGAAGCATGGGGCCTATTAAAGGATCAAGGAAAAATCAACAGACCACATCACTCCCAACAAAAAAATCAGAAAAACGAGGCACTTTAACAGACCTAACGTCACTCATAGAAGAAACAGATATAGATCAGCCACAAAAGGAAATCTTCAGAACTCTGCTTGCAGTAATACAGGAGCTAAGAGAAGCAAACCAAAATAAGGATGCAACGATAGAAGGGATGAAATGCACAATAGAGGGGATGAAGTCCACAATAGAGGGGATGAATACTATCCACCAAAAGGAACTGCAGAAACTAACAGAGGAGGTAGCAGAGGCCACACAAAAGGTCACAGAAGCTATGTCTAGGCTTGAGGAGGCTGAGAACCGTATCAGTGAACTCGAGGATGCTCAAACCAAACGAAGCAAGCGAGAAAAACAATCAGATAGGAAAATTAAAGAAACAGAAGACAGCCTGAGATCAATGACAGATGCTATGAAGAGGAATAATATTCGAATAATCGGTCTACCGGAACACAACATAACACACAAATCGACCGCCAAGATAGCAAAGGAATTCCTGGAAGAAAATTTCCCCAACCTAACAAAGGAGAATCCGACTCTCATACAGGAAGCAGAGAGGACGCCGGCTAAGCTAAACACCAAGAAGAACACGCCAAGGCATATAATTGTAAAATTATCCAACTTAGAGGAAAAAGAGAAAATTCTACGAGCATCAAGAGAAAGGAAGACAGTCACATACAAAGGAGCGCAGGTAAGGGTATGCTCAGACTTATCAGCTGAAACCATGAAGAGGAGGAGAGAATGGAGCAGCATCTTCCAAATTCTGAAAGATAAAAATGCCTCCCCCAGAATCCTATACCCTGCCAAGTTATCCATTAAGATAGAGGGTAAGATAAGGGTCTTCCAGGACAAGGAAGAACTCAAAAAATATACTGCAAGTCACCCGACCCTGCAGAACATACTGGCTGACTCACTATGGCCAGAAGATCAAGCTCCAACTAGAACCTCCAGGAGACCACCATATAGCCCATCTCCATCTAGAAGCCAACATGCCAGCAACACGTACCAGGACAACACGGTCTCAGATGGAAAAGAGGACAGGATAGAAACCCTCCACTCAAACGCAGTACACTGATATGAAGGAAGATAGGCAAAGACCCAAAACACAAAACAGAATATGGCAACCATGAAGCCAGAGATTGTAATAATCACTTTGAATACAAATGGGCTCAATTCATATGTTAAAAGAAAGAGGCTGGAGGATTGGATTAGAAAACATAACCCATCAATCTGCTGCCTGCAAGAGACACACCTTAAGCAAGCAGACAAGCATATGCTGAGAATAAAGGGCTGGAAGAAAGTTTACCAAGCAAATGGTAACTCCAGGAAGGCAGGAGTGGCTATCTTAATCTCCGACAAAATGGATCTCAAGATCCAAAACATAAAAAGAGACAAAGAGGGACATTACATAATGCTCAAAGGCTCAGTAAACCAGGAAGCACTTAGCATACTGAATATTTACGCACCTAATAATGGTGCGGCAAATTTCGTCAAACAAACTATTAAAAAAATGACAGAAGAAATCACGGAAACAACAATAATTGTGGGGGACTTCAACACTCCACTATCAGAGAAAGACAGGTCACAGGGAAAGAAGCTCAGCAAAGAGGCCAGAGAGCTAAACAATGTAATTAGGCAACAGGGCCTGATAGACATCTATAGAGCCTTTCATCCAAAAGCAAAAGGTTTCACATTCTTCTCCAATCCACACGGATCTTTCTCAAGAATAGATCACATGCTGGGGCACAAGGCCAGCCTGAGTAAATTCAAACACATAGATATTATCCAGACGTCTTTCTCAGACCACCATGCCATAAAGCTGGAGATTAATAGGAGGGCACCAAGAAAAGCAAGGGTCACCAATTGGAGAATAAACAACGATCTCCTGCGACATGAATGGGTTAAGGTCCAGATCAGAGAGGATATCAGGAAATTTCTAGAAACTAATGAGAACGAGCATACAACATATCAAAACTTATGGGACACTGCAAAGGCAGTTATCAGAGGTAGCTTGATATCACTGAATGCATACATGAAAAAAGAAGAAAGGCGTATGACAGATATGTTAACACAAAACCTCCAACAACTAGAACAGAGTCAACAGAACTACCCCTCCAATAGCAAGAGAAAAGAAATAATAAAAATCAGGGCGGAGTTAAACCAGTGGGAAGACAAAAGAACAATGCAAAGGATTAACGCAACTAGAAGCTGGTTTTATGAACGAATTAATAAAATTGACACTCCCCTGGCAAAGCTTACCAAAGATAGAAAGGAACAATCATCAATAGCCAGGATGAGGGATGAATCGGGGGCAATAAAAAGATAAAAAGGATAATCACAAAGTACTATGAAGGTTTGTATTCTAATGAATTCAGAAACCTGGAAGACATGGATAAATATTTAGAAAAACAACCTATCCCTAGATTATCTGAGACAGAGATCAAGAACCTCAACAAACCCATAGCGAAGGAAGAAATAGAGAGTGTCATCAAAAACCTACCAAGGAAAAAGGCCCCAGGGCCAGATGGCTACACAGCAGAATTTTACCAAACATTCAGGGAAGAGCTGACACCGGTCCTCCACAAAGTATTCCATAACATAGAAAAGAACGGCAAGCTCCCAAACTCATTTTACGAAGCCAGCATTACTTTGATACCCAAACAGGGAAAAGACCCCACAATATCTCTAATGAACATAGATGCAAAAATCCTTAACAAAATATTGGCCAATAGAATACAAAGGAACATCAAACATATCATTCACCACGACCAAGTAGGATTCATCCCAGCGATGCAGGGATGGTTTAACATCCGAAAATCCATCAATATCATACACCACATCGAGAAGAAAAAGGATAAAAACCATATGATAATATCCATAGATGCAGAAAAAGCATTTGACAACATCCAGCACCCATTCCTAATCAAAACACTCATGAAGATAGGATTGGAAGGTAAGTTCCTCAAGCTCATACAAGCTATCTATGAAAGACCAACAGCCAACATCATAGTCAATGGAGAAAAGACAAGAACAATACCACTGAAAAAGGGTACAAGACAAGGATGCCCCCTGTCCCCTCTTCTATTCAATATCGTTTTGGAGGTTCTGGCTAACAACATAAGACAGCGGAAGGACATCAAAGGGATCCAGTTGGGAGAGGAGGAGGTGAAACTATCGTTATTTGCAGATGACATGATCCTATACATTGAAGACCCCCAAAACTCCACAGTTGGAATACTTACAGCAATAGAGGAATACGGAAGGGTAGCAGGATACAAGATCAATAAACAGAAGTCGGTAGGGTTTCTATACACATCGGACAGGGCCATGGAAGAGGCGATTAAGAGGGAAGTACCCTTCACAGTAGCCAAGAACAAACTGAAATACCTAGGAATATACTTAACAAAAAATACTAAAGACCTATATAAGCATAATTATAAAACCCTATTACAGGAAACCAAAAGTGACCTTCACAAATGGATGAAGCTCCCCTGCTCATGGTTAGGTAGGCTGAACATAGTAAAGATGACAGTTCTTCCTAAAGCACTCTACAAGTTCAATGCTATACCAATCCAATTACCATCAACCTTCTTCAAAGAATTGGAAAAACTGACCACCAACTTCATATGGAGAGGGAAGAAACCCAGAATTAGCAGAGAACTCCTCAAGAAGAAGGACACAATTGGAGGACTCGCCCTGCCTGATTTTAATGCCTACTACACAGCTACAGTGGTCAAAACAGCATGGTACTGGCACAATGATAGACACTCAGACCAGTGGAAAAGAATAGAAAGCCCAGGAGTAAAATCATCAGCATATAGACAACTGATCTTCGACAAGGGTCCCAAAAACGTCAAGTGGGAAGCAGATGCCCTCTTTAATAAGTGGTGCTGGAAACAATGGATATCCACATGTAGAAAGTTGAAACAAGACGCCTACCTCACCCCATGCACAAGAATACACTCAAGGTGGATCACAGATCTAGAAGTCAAACCCCAAACCATCAGGACCATTAAGGAAGGAATCGGGACTAATCTCAGAGCACTGGCCCAGGGAGCACATAGGCTCACTGCAACAGGGAAGGGGACACACACAGGTGATCTGGAAATCGACAAATGGGATCTAATAAGAATAAAACACCTGTGCACCTCGAAAGACTTTGCCAAGAGGGTGACAAGGCAACCCACAGACTGGGAGAAGATTTTTAGTAATGACACGTCAGACAAAGGGCTCATTACTAAAATCTACAACACCATCATGACCTGCAAAAAGAGGAAAACAGTTAACCCCCTAAGGAAGTGGGCAAAAGAAATGAGAAGAACTTTCACTAGAGAGGAGATCAATATGGCCAATAAATATATGCGAAAGTGCTCGAAGTCCCTTGCCATAAGAGAAATGCAAATCAAAACAACCATGAGATACCACCTAACACCCCTGAGGCTAGCCCAGATCAGTAAATCAGAGAGCAACAAGTGTTGGAGGGGCTGTGGTGAAATAGGAACCCTCCTCCACTGCTGGTGGTCGTGCAGATTTGTACAGACACTGTGGAAAGCAATCTGGCGATACCTAAAGAAAATGGAAATTGATCTACCTTACTACCCAGCCATCCCTCTACTGGGCATATACCCGGTTGAAGCAGCGAATAAAACACGACCAGTCATATGCGCTCCAATGTTTATTGCGGCACAATTCACAATAGCAAAGACTTGGAAACAGCCTAAGTTTCCATCGATAGACGAGTGGATTAGCAAACTTTGGCACATACACACAATGGAGTATTATGCAGCACTGAAAAGCACCGATGAGCACATGAAACACGTTATTTCATGGGAAGAGCTGGAAGGAATTATGCTAAGCGAGGTAAGCCAGTCCCAAAGGGACAGGTACAACATGAGTCCCCTGAGGTAAGTACAATCAGCATGACAGAAATGGGGCATTAATCCACCCAAGGGGAGGGTATTGTTTATATCTCCACAGGGAAAGTGGGACCAGACTTCAACCCAGTGTCGCAAGGTGTGAATGCATTATCCCGGCGTGGAGGACGGAACCGGTGGAGAGGTCTGGGAGGCAGGCCCCAGCACCATAAATTAAGTGGATTCCTGCCCCTCCCCCGAAAAGAACTTGTTCCAAAGGACGACATTGACCCTGCAGCTATGGGAGATGGACATATTTGATCAGAGCACACGGGAGCAGATGAAGGGGCAGGAGGAGAGAGTGGAGCACAGCCTGGCCCACCAGGCCGTGATGATGATGTTCCTGAGTAGAGCAGCCAGTCCACAGAGAGAACAACATGGCTGGCCCTACTATGAGACATGATGCCCCTCAGTGACTAAGGGCGATACAGGGGACAGCACCGGAGACACAGTGTGGGAATTGCACCTGACCTGATCCCACCACACCGAGGCAATGCACTGGGGGAGTGCAGCGGAACAGCAAGGGAATGGAGTGGCAAGGTCCCCAGGGAATGCTGAAAGTGGACTTTGGGGCCAGGGCGTGGTGCCCCAACAGACTGGACTGGAAAACGCTCCTAAGGGCCAGCAAAGATCCCTGAACTAACTACAAGCTTTTCTCTTGTGAACTGTTTTGTTCTGTTCTTTTTCAGTGGTTTGTTTTGGTTGTTTTGTTGTCTGGTTATATACTGTTGCTTTGTGTTCCTCTGTCTAGTTTTCGTGCATGTTAGTGACTCCACAGGTCTGTCTGAATAGGACAGGCTGGATGAACTATCTGGATGAAAAACAACGGGACCGACAGTTCCGGGGGGACTTGGGGTGGGGGGTAGGGGGGGGTAAGGAAGTGGTGTTAACAAGCCCAGGGACAAGGGAAAAACATGGGACCCCAAAGGGTAGAGAAGGGGGAGTGGCAGGCCTGGTGGGAAATGATCAAGGGTAAGGTTGCTTAGAGAAGAGGTATACTCTAGCCCAGGTGGCAATGAAGCATGGTAGTAGGGCAGGAGGAAGGTCAAGGGAGATGGAGGAAAGAGCTAGGAGTCAAAGGGCATTCTTAGAGGTCTAGACAAAGACATGTACATGCAAATATATATAGGAGGTTGGGGAAATAGATCTATGTGTCTATATTTATAGGTCAAGTATTAAGGTGGCGGAAGGACCTTGGGCCTCTACTCAAACACTCCCTCTATGCATGAATACCTTCTTTTATTAAATTGGAACTCTATGATGCTCACTCTCCCGACACAACAGCTGGAGCCAAAATGGGTGAACAAGTAAATGTGGTGAAGAAAGCTGATGGTGCCTGGCTATCAAAAGAGATAGTGACTGGGGTCTTAAAGGCTTGAAGATAAACAAGCGGCCATCTAGCTCAGAAGCAACAGAGTCCACATGGAAGAACACACCAGCCTGTGTGATCGAGTGGTCCCAAAGGGATCAGTTACCAGGCATCAAAAACAAAAAATCTCATCATTGACTGCACACCTCCATGATAGGATCGCTGAAGACAAATGGGTGCACAAGCAAATGTGGTGAAGAAAACTGATGGTGCCCGGCTATCAAAAGAGATAGTGTCTGGGGTCTTAAAGGCTTGAAGGTGAACAAGCGGCCATCTCGCTCAGAAACAAATAAGCCCACATGGAAGAAGCACACCGGCCAGTGCGATCACGAGGTGCCCAAGGGACAAGATATAAGGCATCATGCAAAAAAAAAAAAAAGATATAAGTGTGTGTATGTGTGTGTATTTATGTGTATATGTATATATGTATGTGTATATATATATATATATTATATTAAATGAAGGGGGAAGTGCAGAGTGGAGACCCAAGGCCCAAGTGTCAGCCAATGGAGATCCCCTCATAGAGGGGCTTAGGAGAGGAGATGGGTTAATTAGGGTGTGAGGTAGTATCGATGAAGAACACAGCTTTCCCCCAGATCCTGGATGCTTCCTCCCCCCAACTACCATGATCCGAATTCTACCTTGCAGGGCTGGATAGGACAGAGGCTGTACACTGGTACATATGAGGGTTGGAGATACTGGGAATCCAGGGTGGATGATACCTCCAGGACCAAGGGCGTGAGGGACGATGCTGGGAGAGTGGAGGGTGAGTGGGTTGGAAAGGGGGAACGGATTACAAGGAGCCACATGTGACCTCTTCCCTGGGAGAGGGACAGCAGAGAAGGGGGGAAGGGAGACCCCGAATAGGGCAAGTTATGACAAAATAACGAGGTATAAATTACCAAGGGCATATGAGGGAGGGGGGAAAAGGGAGGGAGGGGGGGGGGAAAGAGGACCTGATGCAAGGGGCTTAAGTGAAGAGCAAATGCCTTGAGAATGATTGGGACAGGGAATGTATGGGTGTGCTTTATACAATTGATGTATGTATATGTATGGATTGTGGTAAGAGTTGTTGGAGTCCCTAATAAAATGTAAAAGAAGAAAAACAAACAAACAAACAAACAAAAAAAGATAGCTGAGCCCCAATCGCCTGGCAACAGAGCTGGAGGGGGTTAAATCCTGCTCAAATGTGTTAGGTGGGTATGCCAACTTTGGTGTAGAGTCCCACAGATGCTGGGTGGAATTTCCCTAGTCCACAATGTCACCATGGAGGCCAGCAGGACGTGTCCGCAGCAGCGTGGAGTACTGGAGAGGGCTGGTATAGCTGCCTCATGCCATGCACAGCACTGCCATAGAGGGCAGGCTAGATCTCCCCCTGCTGCTTGGGCAGAGGTTCCATAGGCAGAATGAAGGGGCCAGAAGCCACCAGTGCCATGTGAAAGGAAAGAGAGAGAGAGAGAGAGAGAGAGAGAGAGAGAGAGAGAGAGAGAGAGAGAGAGAGAGAGAAAAGAAGAAGAAATAAAAATAAAGACAATAAAGAGAAAAAAAGAAAGAAGAAAATGCACAACTGGGCCCACTGAACCTGCCTCTGTTGGGAAAGAGAGAAGGAAAAAGAGTAAAAAGATAACTGAAACATGATCCCCTGAACGTGGGGCTGGAGGGATTTAATCCCTGCCCCAAGGTGGTGGGTTGGGTGTGCTCGCTTATGTGTAGAGTCCCATGGGTGCTGTGTGGAATTGCCCTAGTCAGCAAGATCACCATGGAGGACAGGCAGAGGTTTCAGCTGCAGCATGAAGTGCTGGAAATGGCTGGCATAGCTGCCTAGTGATGTGTGCAGCAATGTCACAGAGGGAAGGCTGGAACTCCTCCTGCTGTTTGGGCAGAGTTGCTCTAGGCGGAGGGTAATGGCCAGGAAGCTATTACTTTCACAGTGGCATGTGAAAGGAGAGAGAAAGAAGAAAAAGAAGAAAAGAAGGGAAGGAAGGAAAGATGAAAGGAAGAGCAAGGAAAACTGAGACTTACTGTGCTGGGAAAGAGAAAGAAGAGAGAAGAAAAAGAAGAAAAAGTAGGGAGATAGCTGAGCCCTGATCACCTGGACATGTGGCTGGAGGGATTCCAACCCTGCCCCAAGGTGGCAGGGTAGCGTGCCTGCTTTGGTGTAGGGTTCCACAGATGCTGGGCAGAATTACCCTCATAGACAAGAACACAGTGGAGGTCAGGCAAGGTTCCCTCGTGCAGCAATGGAGATGACTGGTATAGCTGCCTTGTGCCATATGCAGCATTGCAGCAGGCGGGAGGATGTTCCCTCACCCATGTGTAGGGATGCAGGACAGTCAAGGGATCTCCAGCCACTAGAAGCACTGTAAAAGATGTGCAGGATTTCTCTAGCCATGTGTTGGTCCACCGAGGATAGACAGTAGCTTCCCCTGTTGGGCTTGTGTGAGTTGCCCTAGTTTGTGCTGAGACTGCTGGTGCCCCAGTACCTCAGAGAAGTTTTTTTCCCCTTTATTAACTGGAATTGTATTTACCCCCTGGCTATGGGTTCTCTGATTATTTTCTGTGAAACTGCTCTGAGACTGATGTTTCCCCCGGAAGCTCTTGATGTTGAAAGCCTCTGGGATATACTCTGTAGCTTACTTCTGGCATTTCTCAGCTCTGCCTACCTTTTTATGTTAATGTATGCTAAACTCTCAGGTTTGTCTTGGAGTTAAACAATGGGTCTATGATTTTTTCTCCTTTTTATATTGGGTTTGTGGGGTGTCCTGATTTGGGGGCTCTCATGCTGACCCCTAGGGGAGAAAAACTAGCTTATCAGATAGGTTGTTGTATTCTCGCCCCACTGAACCTGAATTCCTCCACCCCCACCCCCGGCCAATCAGCTATTGGCTATCCACTTTCCACTTGTGCCCTTTTAAACTGTGATATGACACAGATAAATATCCCAATGTCTCTTTAATTGCTGCAAATCTATGGCTACTCATGCAACCCCCTAGACTGAGCATAAGGTACTTAGCAAAGTGAACTCTAGTGTGGGGTCTTGTGACTAGCTATCAGGGGTTCTCTTCGATCGTGGGATTATGACCACTTTTAGACATCAGCCTCAGGTTGTCGCTGCTCGCTGCAGGGCTAGGACATAGGGAGATGCTCGGTCCGGCAGAGCCTGCACGCCTCACACACTGAACCAAGAGTGTTCCAGTGCATTCTCAATTCACCTTGTAAATGAAAATTTTTAAAAAGCGGGGGTTTGGGCCAGACCCTAGTACCTTGATTCTATTTATAGTCCTCGGCCTTCAAGTCTCAATCTACTTACCTCTTAATTTTCTCCTCTGGCAGGAGGAGCTCCATGCGGGTAAATCTACCAGAGTGCTATCTTGGGAGCTTCTCCTGTTATATGAATAGTTTTTGAGCTTACACTTAATTGTCTCCCTAATCTAAGGACTATTAGTTCTTATGACATGGCCTTCTCTATACTTGTCCTTGTGAAGAGTTGATGGATGATATGGGTGATATAACAAAGTGTTATGAAGAAAGCAGATGGTGCCAGCTATCAGAAGTCATACTGTCTCGGTTCTTAAAGGCTTGTTTTCAAAAAAGCAGCCATCTAAGCAAGGCCTCAACTAAGCTCACACAAAAGCAGTACACCTGTCTCTGTGATAGAAGGATTGGAAATAATAAAATACAAATCTACAGGAGGGTATGCTATTAGAGCTTAAATTTTGAACACCCAGTTTTGCAAAAGACCATGGATGACAGTGAAAGTGCAAAATCTCTTTGCAGTGTCCTCATATGAATTACATTTCCAGTAAATCTCCTCTGACTATGGTGCAGGGATGCGAATGGTCTTCCTATCAGACAGAGTTCATTGTAGGGTGGATTACGACAGGTGTTAAAATGTGATACCTTGTCATTTCATCACCCTTTTGACCGATTGTGTATTTTTTCCAATTTGAATATTTTCTACTTTCTTACCAATTGAAGTTTTTCTGTTTCACATTGCCATTGAGGTGTTTTTCGTTTTGTTTGGATTTGGTACATTTTCTGTATGTAGAATCCAGAATAGGTAAAACTAGACTGACAGAACTTGGATCAATTTTTTTCTAGTGGCATGGCAGGGTAGGTTGGGGAAAAACAGGGAGCTAACAACAATGAGTACAAGAAAAAAGAAAATGTCCTAAATTTATTTGTGATAATCACTGCACAACCCTTTTTAATGTGACTGAATTACTGAATTACATGATATGTGAATTATATGTCAATAAAACCATTTTAAAATACTAGAGTTTGTTACTTTACCTTGTCGTTTGCAGACCAAGTACCACCCACAGAAAATTCAAAGAAATATCAGGTCCTGGATCTTCTAGGGATAAACTGAATGATCTACAATAGTTTTAGATAGTCTGTCTATAATTATAAATGTTTTCATCTTTATCCCACATACATCATTGGATTGTTAATCAATATTGAGTTCATTCTACAGATGAAACACTGGGAGCATTCACTGGTCTATGCTAAGAAATGTGGAAGACAGTTATTTGGTCAACTGACTGAAAGAGATCCAAATTGTTGCCCATTCCAAAGAAAGATGACCTAATAGAATGCAGAGATCATCGAACAACATCATTAATACCAAAAGCAAGTAAATTTTTTACTGAAGATAATTAAAATATGGTTGCAGTAGTACATTGACAATAAGTTATCATAAACTCAAACCATATTAAGAAGAGGACATGGCCTGAGGTATATTATTGCTGGAATAGGATGGTTCTTGTCTAAATGCAGAGAACACTTGGGGGGTTTTGTTTTGTATTATGCAGAGATGTTTGACTGTGTAAATCATAACAAACCACAGATAACATTGTGAAGAATGAGAATTCCACAATACTTAATTTTGTCCTGTGGAACCAGTACATATATTAAGAAGCAGTAGTATGAACAGAACGATAAATATTACATGGCTTAAAATAAGGGAAGCTGTCCAGCAGGGTTGTATTTTTTTTACCATGCTTATTCAATGTCTATGCTGTGTAAATAATCCAAAAATCTGGGCTATATGACCAGGATGGCAGGAAGGCTTATTGACAACTTGCAATAATCAAATTACCCAAGCTTGCTTTCTGAAAGTGAGCAAGTAAATCTGCCTTGGATGAAGAACAGCTAAAATGCTCTTGAGCAGTAAATTCAGAATACTCTTTAGAAGTGAACATACTTTGGACATGTTACCAGCAGAAAGCAGTCCATGGAAAAAGACATCATGATTGGTAGAGAATCATAGAAAAAGAAGATTCTTAATGAGATGGATTGACACAGTGGCACAATATGGCCACGATGAGTAGAGATCGATCCAAAGACACCTAACAATATCCCCCAGGAATAATCTATAAGTTATATGGTAGAGGTTTTTGGTTCCATAGTCAGGGAGTTTTGAGTGGCCCCACCATCTAGTCTCTTCTATCAAAAAAAATGAACACATCTTGATCCCTTTAGCATATATTGTAGTTAGTATACATCAGATAATCCAGACTGGAATGTGGAAGTTAATACCAGAATTCAATTTCCTTAGCTCCTCTGTTATTCACAGAATATTTCAGACTATCTTCTGACATCCACTTTGCCCTTCTTTTCTCTCTTGTCTTTAATGACCTTTTGCTTTCTTCATGCATGATGTTTTAGATGTCATATCACATCTCACCAGGTCTTCTGTCATTCGCGTTCAATGAAGTATATCTGTCCTTGTGATGCTCTCAAAATTCAGACGTCATATTCTGGGTTCCATGGTCTTGTTTTAATTTTCTTCAGACTTAGACTTGATAAGAGCAGTCAATGGTCTGTTTCACAGTCAGCCCCTGACCTGGTTTACCTACAGATGTCGAGCATCTCCATCATCTCTTTCCACAGGTATCGTCATTTTGATTTCTGTGATCCATGTGTATAGTCACATTTTGTGTTGTTCAAAAATAATATATGAGATGAAGAAATAACTTATCCAGCTTGATTTCTATCACAAAGGCCATATTTTCAACTATAATTCCTTCTTCTCTTTTCTATATTTTGTATTCCAATTGCCAATAATTATCAAAGCATCTTGATTTCATGTTTGATCAATTTCAGATGAAAGATGTTGGTAAAATTATTCAACTTCTGCATCACCAGCTTTAGTTGTTTGTGCATAAATTTTAGTAATAGTTGTGTTAAATGGATTTCTTGTAGACTGATAAGATATTCTGTCACATACATCATTGTACTTCAAGATAGATCTTAAAATGCCCTTTTTGAAGATGAATGTGATTCCATTCCTCTTGAGTTTGTCATTCCTGACATAGAATTTCTGATTTAACTTGACAAATGTCAGTCAATGTCAGCTCATTAATACTTAGAACATTAATCTTTAATTGTTCCATTTCATTACTGAAGACTTCAGAATTTCCTAGATTCACACTTTGTACTTTCCAAGTTCCAATTATTAATAGTTCTTTGCAGATGTTTCTTCTTCTCATTTTGAATTGTGCCTCATCATCAAATGAGGGTCCTAAAGACTTTGCCTAAAGGCTTTACTCCATTCATGTTATTATAGGCGAATCAGTCACATTTTAAATTCTTTCCAACCTGAGGAGCTCATTTTCTGGCACTATGTCTGTCAATGCTTTGCTATTATTCATGAGGTTTTCAGTATCAGACAATGTCCTACTGGTATCTGCCTGGTCTTGGTAAAAGGGACTCCATTTTAAATCCTGTGCCTTCAACTTGGCTCTCAGAATTCACGTCTCGTAGACCTTCCTCTCACTGACCTCCCTCTCACTGATCTCCCCCTCCCCTGCTCAACCTTCAAATTCCTGAAACCGGCTAGGCCCGCAGCCACAATGTTTTCTGAAGATAAATACACTCCATTCTACCCGTCCTTGACATATAGATAAGGTTAAAGACCTTCTCCCTTCTGAAGCACCTGTGTGCATAGATCCTCCCCAGCTTGGACCCTTCCCAGCTGTGCCTGCCAGCAGGGGTATAAAAACGCAGCCCCAATTCCCCAAGGCACGGTTTCAAAGGCTCAATCCCCTGAGTTGCTGAATCTGCCCGCAAGCCTCCCAATAAAGCCTGCTTCTAAATTTTGCCGATTGGATCTTTGGTTCTGTTTCGCGCCCCAAATTTCCTTACAGTATCCATTAAATTTTCAGGAGTTAATTCCTCAGTCTAATTCTTTCTGGGTGAACCTCACTTTACAAGACATTACTATGAGAAGCCTAGCCCCATATAAAGGTTTCTGAGGCTAATTGGGATGTGCAGATAAAGAGCATTCAGAGAGAAAATGAGGTAAAAGTTGATGAAAAGAAGGGGACACTGGCAGGGTTAAAAATGAAAAACAGATAATGGAAGAAGAGAGGGCAGAGGTATGAGGAGGGAGCCAGGGTTTAAAGGCTGGAGGTGGATTACAGATGGAAGAACCTACCATTTTAAGAAAGAAAAGTATAAGGACTTTTATCAGATGGCTAGCCAGTGAGTTTATAGAACTCTGACATTATAATTCATCAATCTGGTTAGCTTATATCAATAAAATGTCCCGTTGAGAGGGAAATTTACTTCCTTTCAAATATCAATTGAAAGATGAATCCCATTAGGTTTATTTCACATGGGAGCCATTGGCTCCTAATTAATTGCATATATGATTGAGTTATTTAGGTAAATCTGGTACAAACAAGCCATTGATAAAACAAAAAAAATCAATGATATGTAAGGAAGACTCTAGAAAGATGTTGGCCAGATAGCATCGTGTGGTCGTTACATAATTTGGCGCCAATTAGAGACTATTAAGAATGAAGGGGTGGAGTTTAACCTGTCAATCAGGTCAATGTGTGATGATCTTATTTGGAGGTGCTAAGGAGATACATACCTCCCTGGAGGCAGGGCACACACACGCCCTGTTTTTTCTTCCTTCTGACAAGACACACGGAGCTATGATAGAGCCCTGGAGCTTGAGGATCAACATAGAGACCCCTTCCAGAGCTGAAATGCTTCCCCCACTACTGAATCCCCAAGACTTTCCACCCACTGGCCTGTGATCTTTCTTCCTGCATTCGATACCATTGCATGTGCTGCATGAGTCTGAAGAAGAATTTATAGACTGGTAACAGACGTATGGGCTAATATCAGGGTATCGACCTGAATTCTAGGAAATTAGATGTGCAAACTGAATTCTTGGTGCTCCAGGATTATTTTTTTTATTTTCCCTTAAAAACAAACAAAAACCACTTTTTCAACCCAAGAAACCTGGCAGCAACTAGTCTCTGTAACTCAGATCTTGGTACAGCAGCAAATCTCTGTGATTTCCCCTTTCTAAGTGCACTGATCAGTTGGTATAAGGGATTCTCCACCTCCCAACTGCCCCCCAATTTTAACACCCCTATCACCTAACACCCCTTTTATCTCTCACTTCTGAGTAGCCTAGGTGGAGGCCACATTGCATGACAGAGTAAGGAATCTCCACACTTCCACTCTATCACAAGTCCACCCTCCTCCTACTTGCAAGAGTTCAGTTCCTATAGATTTACTAGCTCCCTGAGGGCAGAAAAACATAGCAGCGAGTCTTGGTGGCACCCCTCCCCAGGATTGGTGATATGCTAGTCCAAAGGACACACTCCTCCTGACCACTGGCCAATTAGAAGCCCCCTCTCAACTAGAGTCCCCACCCCCTCCCTCTCTGACACTTAAGAACCCTGTGTAGACATATTTCTACTCTATCACTCAGTGCACCCTCCCTTCCTTCAAATAATTCAATACCTACACAGACCCACATCGTTTGTGAGAACCTGGAAGCTGAATGAGGTTAAACCAGGGGTTTTGTGTTCTATCCATAATAACATTGGCCTGCTGTGTTCTCCCTATAAAATATAGCCAGTCAATAAGTGACTTTGCTAGATTACTAGATATACTTTCCACCTGCCTCACCCACCACTACTTCAAGACTCTGCTTCCCTCCTCTCAATGACACACACTTTCACATAAACTAACAAACACTAGATAATACACCTCTTAATACCCCTCTTTTCAACTTATTAAAAACCTACTATATTTAACCAGAGGACCACATAGTAATAATAACATCATTTAAGTCTTACCTGGTGCTCCTACACCTCATTTGTGCTACACACCAAACTCTACCAATTCTTCCTCAGTCCCACACAATATGACTTTCACCCCCTTTATGATCTTTCTCCTCAAACCCAAAGAGCTAATCCACCCATACACAACACATAACTCTACATATCATTTGGATGGGAATCACTATGCCTTGGTAAAACAGCTAATATCAGTAGCCACAAAAATTCAACATAAACAAAAGTAAACAACTAAAGACTACCAAAACCCAATAGAATATATAGGAAAAGAAGTCCTGGAACCACCCAGAAGAGAATGTGGGAGAATGATATTTAGGAACACACAGGTGATCTGGGGAGAAATTATGAAAACAGGAAAGAAATTGAGATATTTAAAAACCTCATGCTCAAAAGAAATCCAGAAGCTACACAATGAGATAACAGACATTTAAAAAGTACAGTACAAGAATTGAGCGATAGAATGGAAGAAAAAGAAAATTGAATAGGTGACTCAAAGACAACCATGCAGAGTTAAGCAAATGAGAGAAACAATTAAAGAGAAAAGCAAATGACTCTGAAGAAATCACAAGGATGATGTGGAACACTATGAAGAGAAATAATATATATGTCATTGAAATCTTGAAACAGGAAGTAACAAAGAAATCTACAGATAAAGTAGAAAGACAATTCACAGAGGAATTTTTCCCCAGTGTCACAAAGGAGGAGAGGATAACCATACAGGAGGTATAGAGAACTCCAAATAAGTTATGCTCCAGGAAAAAAAAAATCAAGACATATAGTAGTCAAATTGTCCAACGTCTAGGAAAATGAGAGACTATTGGAAGCACACAGAAAGAGAAAAAGTCACCTATAAAGGTAAAAAGATAACAATAAGCTCAGACCATCCACAAAAATCATGCAAGAACAAACAAATGGAGCAACATATGTCAAACTTTGACAGAAAAAAAAACAGACCCAAGAACTCTCTATTCAGTAAAACCTATCCATCAAATATGAAGGAGAAATAAAAGTATTCCCAAACAAGGAAATATTTAAATAATATGTCAAAACAAAACCAGCATTACAAAAAATATTAAATGGATCTTTATGGCCAGAAATTCAACAACAGCACACAAACATGACAGAAACATATTCTATAACACCATCCAGAAACAAACATACTGAAAACAACATCCCAAATAAAACGTTGCAGTCCATCACATTCCAGAATTTTATCACATTTATTGTTTTCCATTTTCTGTTCATTTATTTACTTCATAAATGGAAAGCAAGAATAGTTCTCTCTCTAATGCAATGTCTTCCTAACAATGGGGAGGTAAAACGTGAAGAATTTGAGATTCTCATTCACTACTGAGCAATCATTAAGGATGATTAATGTCATGCAGTATTAGAGGCCTAGAATTCATCTTCCCATCATAAAGTGATCTGGCATTAATTCAAGTTCTTATTTGTCTCTTCTCAATGTAAAATACACGATATAGTATGTTAATAAGCATGTCACCCACCCCTCCAACCCCGCTGAAAAGAAGTAAACAAACAAAAATCCCACACACATATAGAGTAGAAACAAAGACATGAATAAACTTCTTCCCACCCCTCCCCTATAAAGAAAGAAAAGAAGAGGAAAAATTCCAAACACAAAAAGTATGATATGGCAGTACCTATATACTCAAGTATAGGCCGACCCAAATATCAGCTAAGGCACCTAATTTTACCACAGAAACTGCATTAAAAATGTGCTGAAAAACTCGGCTTATACACGAGTATATATAGTGACTAACATATGTTTAGAATTACTAACACCGAAAGTCAATGGAGTAAAGGCAACCATCAAAAGATAAAGAGTGGTAGACTTGATTAGGAAACATGCCCGTCAAGCTGCTGTCTTCAAGAGACATATCTCAAACTCGTAGACAAAAACAGACTGAAAGTCAATTGATGGCAAAAAATAAAAATTACCCAGCCAATGGCAATCAATAAAAGGCAGGAGTATCAATATTAATCTTCTACAAAATAGACTTCAAAGTAAATGACATAATGAGAGACAAGAACGGACACTAAATAATGATCAAAGGATCAACAAACCAAGAAACGTTAGCCATAATGAACGTATATGCTCCCAATGAGAGATGCGTAAAACATATCAAATTGTCAAAGAGATGAAAACAGACATCACTAGATTGACAATACTAGTTGAATGTTTCAATACACCATTCACAAGGAAAGATAAATCAAGAGGAAAGAAACTCAGTAAAGAAAATGAACTTGAACAACAAATAGCTCAACTTCCTAGATTTTTACAGAATACTCCAACCACCACCACCACCAACAACAACAACAAAAAACACTACGGCACATATTCTAAAATATGACACATGCTAGTCTATAAAGCAAATCTCAACAAGCTCAAACATATAGAGATCATTCAAATCTTCTCAGGCAATAGTGCCATTAAACTGGAAATAAGAAATAGAAAGGACATAAACCTAAAGACAAACACATGGAGACTCAACAACATAATACTCAAATAAAAGACTAGATATTAACACAAATAAGAGATGAAATTAGAAGGTTTCTTGAAACAAAGGAGACTAACAACACAACATATCCAAACCTTTGGAACACAGCAAAAGCAGTTATCATAGGTTTGTTTATGCCAATTAATAATAAAAAATAGGAAAACGTCATTTTAAACAACTCAACACAGCACCTCTTACAATTAAAACAGAGCCAACAGTAGAAACTCTCCAAAAACATAAGAAAATAAATAATAGAAGTAAATTATTTGAAAAACAGAATAACAATGTAAAAATCAATAAAGAAGTTGGCTCTTTGAAAGAATCAACAAAATTGACAAATTGTTAGCAAACTTTAAAAAGGAAAAGGAAATGTAGGTGCAAATATCCAGAATTAGAGATGAAACGGATGGTATCACAATAGATCCAAATAAAATAAAAAGAATTAAACCACTATTAAAAAGTGCTGTATTTCAACAAATTTGATAATCTAGAAGACATAGACAAATATCTAGAAATACATAGTATGCACAAATTAATACAGAGGGATATTAGTAACTTGAACAGACCCATAGCAGAAGAAATAGACAAGGGCATCAAAATATGTCCAGCACCAGCTACCTTCAGTGGAGAATTGTTCTAAATATTCAGAGAAGAACTGTCACCAATTCTACACAAACTATTCCATAATATAGAAAGGATGGCAACCCCCCCCCCCACAAAACTCATTCTATGATGCTAGAATTACTCTGATACCCAAAACAAACAGAGGCCCCACAAAGATAGAAAACTACACACTATTACTCTTTATGAACAAAGAAGCAAAAATTCTCAAAAAATCCATGCCAATAGAACCCAACAATCTATTAAAAAATAACAATACATTATGACCAAGTGGGATTCATACAAGGGAAGCAAGAATAGTTCAACATTTGTAAAACAATTATTGTAATCCACCATATAAACAGTTAAAAATAAGAACCACATGATCATATCAATTGATGCAGAAAAAGCATTTGACAATATCTAGCACCCATGCCCGATAAAAGCATTAAATAATATAGGAATAGAATGAAAATTCCTCAACACAATAAAAGCCGTATTTGAAAATACAACGGCCAATTACACACTTAGTGGGGAAAAACTGACAAAAATTCCAACTGAAAATGGAAACCAAGCAAGGATATTCATTATCCCCCTTCTTATTCAATATTGTGTTGAAAATTCTAGCCAGAAACAAAAGACAAGAAATTAAGGGAGTGCAAATGGGCAAAGAAGGGAAACTTTTAGTATTTGTAGTTGATATGATTTTATATATAGAAAACTACCAGGTGTCCAAAATAAGAATATTGGAAACAGTTGAGGTATTTAGCCAGACTCGTGGCCATGATCACATACCACTCTCTATATACCTAGATCTTAAAAACTACTCTGAAAAAGGAGCCCTCAGTTTAGCTGGGATCAGATTTTCAAGAGTTGGGGAAAGGAAGATGATCGTTTAGTGGTTGCCATGGAAAAATGTGATGAGGTCCCCCAAGTCAGCAGGTATTTCTACCAGAGGGATAAGAGATACTGATGGAAAAATCAGGTCAAAAGGGGTTACGGGGAGCAGACACATCTTGGAGAAGACAGGAGCATTTCTGTTGATAGAAATAGGGGGAGGACCAAATTCCTAGCAAGGAAAAGGGAGCTAAGAGGAGAGTATGCCTGGTTATAAGTTCCTAATAGGGCACACTGATCTGAGTTTCTGTACATCCCCAGGTGAACCAGGCCATGTGCCATAGAATACTGGGACATTGAACCTTGGATCTTTAAAGTAAACAACGTCCTCCAAAGCTATACCAGAGGGATGTGATGTTGAAACCCCATTAAATGGACTAGGCTCTACCCTAAACACACATGTACTCTGTGGACTTAATGCCAAAATTACAATGAGTATGAAGAAGAGCCATAATATAGTGCATGTGTGTATGTATATATATACAGAGATAGAGAGATATAGTATACATCTCTTGGCTGGAGGACTAACATTTACTTACTACTTAAATGCCTTACTTGATTTATTAAGGTATAGTGCATGTGTGTATGTATATATATGCAGAGATAGAGAGATATATTATACATCTCTTGGCTGGAGGACTAACATTTACTTACTACTTAAATGCCTTACTTGATTTATTAAGGTATCTATTATGCTGCAGAGCTGTGCTTGACATTTTCAGTAGAATGTAAGCTTTGCTTGATCACCAACTCCATTGCTTCTGTAACTAGTGCCCAGTCATGTAAGGACTTGATCTGTGCAAGTGTACAATTCATGTGTTATGATTTGTAGTTACCTTGCATTTGTTTAATATCACTTTCTCAATTCTGTCTTAAATGCATTACCATGGGCTAAATCAATGACTCTATAAACAGGAGAACCTTAAGTGCCAGGGAGATGATCAATTAAGATTCTCTACCATAAAATAAGAACAATGTCTCTAAGATGAACCAGAGGCAGATATAAAAGGAAGGGATTTGGGGTTCACACTTAATCCTAGCTTCAATCTAAGGACAATTAGTTCTTACAACATGACCCTGCTTGATATGTATCCTTATGAAGGAAACATGGAAGATTGGGTGATATATCAAAATGGGAAGACATTTGATGGTGCCCAGCAATCAGAAAGAATAGTCAGTATAGTCTTTAAAGCTTGTTTTCAAACAAGTAGCCATCTAAGTGAGATGCCAATTGAGCCCACATGGAAGATATACACCAACCTCTGTGATCCAAGGAGTGGAAAAGATATTATCCAAATCCAAAGGAAAGAATGGTATCAGAACTTAAATTGTGATTCTAGTTTGCAGAAGGCTAGGGATCACAATGGGACTCCCAAATACATTAGCAGGATTTACTCAGGGAATTAGCCTCTTGTGATTCCCCTCTGACCATAAGTGAGAGGTGAGGAATAATGTGATTATCAGACATTGAGTATTGGAGAGATGATTATAGTAGATTATTAATATGATAAATATGACTTAAATGTTTAAAACTTTGTCACGTGAGCTCCCTATAGAGACACTCTAAACTTGATTTGGTTTAATAATATTTTCTTCTTTTTTTCCTAGACTGGGACTCATGTCTGCTATTTTGTTATTGTTGGCAGTGTTCTTTACTCACTGTTATGTATCTTTCTCTGTTTTTTGGTATATGAAACTCAGATTGGGTGAATCTATAGAGTCAATAACTAGAATAAGGGTTTCTGAGGAGTATGTCATACGAAGGAGGGATAGAGGAGAGCTGATGTTGAAGAGCACAAGAAGAAAGAAAATGTTTTGAAAATTATTATGGTAGTGATTATACAACAGTTCTCGATATGAATGAAATATTGAATGGTATGATGTCTGAATTATATCCTAATAAAATGACTTGAAAAAAAGAACAAAAAGTTCTGAATTGATTATAATGATGATTGCACAATTAATTTAATATGATTGAATTATTTCATTGCATTATATGTCAATAACACTGTTTTAAATTTTCAAAAAATGTTATGTGCATTCCAGCATTTATTGTATAGCACCATAGTGGGGCTGAATATTTACACAGGCAAGCCACTAGTCTAGTGAAGGACCATCCAGGTTGATTCTTGAAAGTGACATTCACCATTTTTCTAAGTAATTACTTATTTCCTTTAACACATAAGGCCAGTGTGTTCTCTTAATTAGCATTAAGAGATTAGATTAATTTGCATAGATTAGCAGAATAGAGAGCAGAAAATTAAGTTATATTACCAACTATAATTCCAGTCAAGCCTAAATCAACTGTACAGCAAATGGAATAAAAATGAATTCAAAAGGAAAAGGGACATGTGTGTGTGTGTGTAAATTTAGAATAACCATTAAAATATATTAAAATGTAGGCTTTACATTGGAGATGGTTCACGTGGGACAACTTGAAAGGACTTAGAATAGCTGAAAGCAGAGGCTTGGAAGAAACATCAATGCACCTAGTCTCTTTCCACTGCTAACAACTGTATGACACCTTCATATCTCACTGAAAATACCAAAGAAATTTCTGAAAGTGAAAATGCGCACTTTTTAAAAGTAAAATCAAAGAGATTTATTGAATGTCTGGAGAACAGTCCAAACCAGAAAGCACTCAAAATTACAAAATAGATGACTGCTTCAAAGAACAACAAAAAAGCATGGTTTCTTATACTGTTAAAGTAAGAACTAAAGCTATAATATTGTGATTTTCTGAAAGGCAGTCAGAAGACAGAAATTTTTTCTTCTTTTTTTAAGCAAGTATTTGGTGGAAAATATATATGCAGATTCCATGATTGGCTAAAGGTAAATAATAACAAGCATATGTGTTCTTCAGATGATTACAGAATGAAAATGTGACAGAGGATATGCTTGTCTAGGAAAATATTAAGTGTCTTTTTCAAATATATCTTTTCTTACAAATCTATTGTAAATGTCTTTCAATAATACTGTATGTCCCTTGATAATTTATAAACTATTATTATTTTGTCATGTCTTACACTGTCTGATGTCTCCCTCCCTTCACCCATTTTTTTGTTGTCCGTCCCTCAGGTAGATTATATGTAGATCCTTATCATCTGCTCCCCCTTTCTACCCTACCTTCCCGGTTCATGAGGGAGTGGGGAGTGGGGAGGGAGGAAAAAAATGAAGAGCTGATACCAAGGGCTTAAGTGGAGAGCAAATGTTTTGAGAATGATGAGGGCAATGAAAGTACAAATGTGCTTGACACAATTGATGGATATGTGGATTGTGATAAGAGTTGTATGAGTCCCCAATAAAATGATTTAAAAACTAATACTGTATGTCAAGGCACAGACTTTCTCATCTTGCATCTGTTTAGCAACAGAGTTCACCTCAGAACAGGTTGTGACATCTTATATCTATGTGACCAGACAAAAAATTTCCTTAAGAATATATAGTTATATTAACACAGGATATATACAGGGGAGAAAAGCAATTGTTGGGGAAAGCCACTATACATGCACCTTGAATTTATATTAAGATGCATATTAAGTCTTAAGATGGATTTAATAAGATTTTTGTTAAAACTTAATTTTCATGTTCATCTATTCCCCACATCCAGTGCCTCATAATTCAGACCCTTATACACTTCTTTAAAGAAGTTTGTAGATGCCAGTGAAAGAGAGGAAAGATATACAGGAGTTAATCTACTCGTATTTTTGTCTACCTGTCCAAATCCATTGCATTTTATATCATCAATAACCTGCATTTGATTCTGGTTTTTTATTTCTCCGCTGATATATGACCCATGGCAGGGGATCAAATAAGACATGGGTTAAGAAATATGAAGTATTCATGTTTGTCTACAGAATCAGGCTAATACATGGTCAGATTGGAGTAGCCTCTCAATTGTATGTTCAAGGGTAGTAGTAATTGTACTCAATAATGAATGAATGATGCAAGAGATAGTGGGGAGATTTACAGAATTTTGAAAATTAATTGTTTTATTTAATAAACATTTTAATAAACATTTTTGAACATGCCAGGAGTTATGATGAGAATTGGGAATGCAACAATACATCCATTCATTAATTCATGAATCCATCAAATCTTTAGTAAACACTTACAAAGTGCCAGGTACTGTTCAAGGAATTAGATACTCAGCAATGCTTTCTGCCTTGAAAGACCTCACAGATTAGAGATAAAAACTTAATTAAATATTTTAATAATGCTGAAATAGAAATAAAATCAGAATCTATCCCAGCCTAGGTTGGTGATGGGAACTATGTCACCTAAGTTGTGGGGTGTTTAGTAATAAAATGGAAAGGATGCAGATCTGAAAGTAAAAAGGAACCAGATTGGGGGTATAGAGGGTGGGTGGCAGTTATATGATGCCATAATAGAGTTTGGCTCTATTCTTGAGGGAAAAGTTGGGTGGGGGGGCATGACTCCATGATTTAAACAAAGGCATTCTAGAGAGCTTGCTCTGGGAAGAAAAGTGGCTTGGACTATATTGGAAATGGGGTATAAAGAACAAAGTAGATTCCTAGAATTATAGCAGGTCAGAACAGAAAGACTTTAAGATATCCTCTATTATTAATCAAACCCATTCTCCTTTTACATATTAGACATTCCAGTGAGTGCAACTGTTTGAACACACATCTGATAAAGTAGCAAAGCTTATATCTGAAGCAGGTCTGTCCTAATTCCAGTAGTGTTTTAGTTATTATTGCTCAGTTTGAAGCTAGATAACTGCTAGCAACAAAGATAGAGGAAGGGCTTGGAGAACTCTCTCTGTGTGTTTGCGTGTGTGTTTCCACATCCACAATTCTAGAATTTTTCAAGCTGATTTGTTAAACCATGGGAGAAATACTGGGTCCTCTACCCCCATAAACAGTTATGGTCTCAGAAACACACAAGAGGTCACTGTGAGTCAGCAATGACTTCATCGTAGTGATTTTTTTTTCATTTGCTAACATACTTCAGAAGGCCAAAGAATGATGTAAGGAATGGAGTCAGGGAGATTAGGAGGAGGAGCATGCTAAGGACATAGAGAAAACAAGGTATTCAACCAGAACGAATAGATATTTACACCATTGAATTGTACGATATGTGAATTATATGTCAACAACATTGTTTTTTATTAACTTGTGACTTTCCTGTATTTGGCTTCCACAAAGTTGCTTACCAGACTCAAGCTGAATCTCAAAGACTGCCTACTCAGTCAGTGTTCATGTAAACAGAGATGGAGATATAATGGTGTCCTCTTATGTTGTGCCATATAGTATGACAATACCTTTTCCATGTTGACCACCTGAGGTTGGACCCTATATTCAATTATCTGGTTTGGGATTTTGAACTGTGGGGGGAGGTCAGATGCTCACAGGCATCCTCCCTGAGGGCGATTAGTTGCCAGACTACAGTAGGCCCTACTCCCTGCTGTTAAAGACAAAGGACACCTGCAGACATCTATTTGGTTCCAGTAGGTGGGGTTTACACCCTACTGATAATGGTTACTATGGAGATCTAGGGAATAGGTCAAAGTTAAGCTGCCATCCTAAACCTAGGTTCTGCCCATTTCGTCACATGTCTAACCCCAATCCCTCCTCTTCCTATTGCGTGTATGTCCCTAGACCACCTACTCTCATTACTGTATTACCTATAGGACAGCTCCTTCCAGTGACATATGTCCTCACCTGTAATAAGGGGGCTTGCATGTCCCCTGAGAATATAAAAAGTCTGGGTTAGCATTAAAGATCTCTCTCTCTCTCTCTCTCTCTCTCTCTCTCTCTCTCTCTCTCTCTCTCTCTCCACGTGGACCATCAAGCGGGGCAGAGGTGAGCATGCAACATGATTGTGTCTGACTCCATTAATTTCAATACTTCTATCTCTCATGCTCTCTATAACTGTACTATGACCTTTACTTGTTATCGCTGTACAAGTGCACCTACCAGACCCGTAATGATGTGTTAGGGGCTGGCTTCCCCTGACATTGAACCTTGTTTCAACCAGAGCACTTCTTTTGAAAATACTTAGGAAAGACTGATGACATCTCTTCTTAAAATATACAGTTCATTCTGTTTTGGTGAGAATTTACATAGCAAATTTTGACTTTATTAAATAATTTCTATACATATTGTTAATGACATTGGCTACATTTTCACATTATATAAATTCTTTTTTAGTGGTTTTATTGAGAAATAGTATTCACAAATCATACACCTCCATGCTTAAATTGCTTTCAAAATGAGTTCTTACCCTTGGCATAAGGTCCTCTTTTTTTTTTAACGCTTTGAAAATAATGAGGGCAATGAATGTGCAGATGTGGTTTACACTATTGATGTATGTATGGATTGTGATAAGAGTTGTATGAGCCCCTAATAAAACATTTTTTAATGAGTTCTATATACATAATCACAATCGGTCACAGTTCTCTATTTCCAGTCCCGGATTCCTTATTTGGTCCTCAAATCGCCTCACCTTCCCTATCTCCCACCCCACCCCCAATCCATCCCATTACATCCCCTATAAACCATTCTATCAGTTATTATCTCTATGAATCTACTCCTTTTGTGTTTCACAAACTGGGAAACCCAGCAGTAACAATTAAAAAAATTAAAATGCCAAGAATAAAATATTAATAATAAAATAAATATAAAAATAAAGAGTAAGAAAGAAAAGACTGCCATCAATATTTTAAAAGCCCAGAAAGAAATGTTGTCATGGAACAAACAAGAAATACTTGAGTCTACATAAAATTCAGGTTGGGTCAAGATGAAGGTCAGATTCTACCATGTTCAATCCACCATAATTAAGTTTACAATAATCTTTGTCTGATAGTAAAGCTGCTTGAGTCCCCTGTGGCTAGCAGGATATGCCACAGGCTGAATCTAAATCGATACTCTGCAGATGGATTTTAGGCTTCCACTGCCTTCTACAAATTGGGTACTCACAATTTAAGCTCTGACATTTTGCCCTTTTAGGGCATCCTAAAGCTAACAAAACTACTGCTGTCGAGTTGAGAATGTTGGAAATAGGAAGCCTTATCTTTCTCCCCTGGAGCAGCTGGTGGTTTTGAATTGCTGACCTTGAGGATCGAAGCCCAACAAGTAACCACAAAACCACCAGGGCTCTTCCCCTTAAGGCACAGGTATGGTGATATTATTGTCATTACAGTGGGCATTCAGTAGGCTGCCAAAGAAGGCAACAGGAGATGTGTTTTATTCATATATGAGTCAGTCTGGGTAAACTTGGGAAACAAATCCACAGAAACTCTTATGTATAAGAAAGAGTTTTATATAAAGGGTAAGTGTGCATTAAGAAAATATCCCACGGGTTGTGCGAAAGGTGACTGCAGATAGGTAGCTCACGCAGGAGCTCCATGAAGACAGGAGAGTGGGGAGATTTGGGGGCTGAGTAGGGATTTCAAGTCTGTCTGTTGATACCCAAGACCACTCAGAGCACTTCTCTGAACCAGAAGCTGACTCCCACCCTAAGCCAGCACTCTTTGTGGACACACTGGGTCTCTCGTGTGGTGCTCAGGGTGACCGCTCTGCCCTGACCGTAACCACAGGGCAGCCAGGTGTATGGCGGGGGCTGCCGCCCTGCCTCGGTGCTCTGAGCAGAATCGCAAGCCCGTACACACCCACACTGCCCCACCCACAGAGATTGTGCCTCATCTGGGTGCCCCTCGCAGACCAGCCGGCCAGATCTGGCACCATGGCGCAAACAGGCAGACGGCAGAGGCTACTGCCCTGCCTTTGTGCTCCCAACAAACCCCCAGCCAGACCTCCCCCACATTCAAATGTCCCAGCCCAGAGGTTCCTGCTCCATCTGCGCTCCTCACAGATCCGCCAGCCAGCCCCTCCCTGACCCTCCCCCAATCCCATATACACACACAAACACGCAGAGATTTCCATCCTGCCACATTGCTTCATGCCTGCCAGGCAGTTAACACAAGTCTGGCAGAAGATTCTGCAGCTGTAGCATAGGAACCCAAGCCTTTGGGTTTTGCCTACTGCATTCTCCGTTCACCCTGCTCAATCTGCTCCATACATTGTGCTCCAAGCGGTGGGCTGGCACTCCAGTGGCAGCCCCCCTCCCATCTGCCTACCTGTGGGAAGTGGCCCTGACCCAAATCAGGTCATCCAATCCCCAACCCATCCCTTAAATACACTCCCCATGCACAGGGGTCAATACTTTCTATCAGACCGCAGAGTGAACATCTTCAAACAGCCCCTAAGGAGACCTAAAGGTGGCTGGAGCACAAACCATAGGCCAAGGCGAGAGGGAAATCCCAGAAGGACAAAGGTGAAACACAACACTCCAAGGCAGTTGGCTAAAGGCAGCCTGCAGAAGCACAAACACAAACTAACCAAAGAGAGAGCCCAGAGCGCTGAGACACTAGGGAAAGTGGCACCTAGCTCCAATAAATTGACCAAAAATCAACAAGTTGCTTCCACAATTTCAACAAGAAAATAGAAACAAATTCCAATGCCAGAGGACCACCTGGACCTAACGGTAGTCATAGAAAAGGCAGGCATTGACCACACAGAAAGAAATCTTCAGAATGCTGCTTGGAGTCATACAGGACACGAAGGAAGCATTACAGAAAAGGGATGAAATGATTGAGGAAATAAAGGCTATGCACCAAAGGGAAATACAGGAGTTAAGGGCGAAATAACAAGAAGTAATAGCAAACTCACGTACTTTACCCAAAGAATGGAGGAGGCAGAGAACCGCACAAATGACTTAGAGGAGTCACAAGCAGAAATCAATAAACGTGAGAAAATGTCTAACAAGTCCATAGAGAAGCTGAAGAAAACCTCAGAGCTATGTCTGACGCTATGAGATGGAACAGCATAAGAATTATCGGCTTGCCCAAGGAATGCACATCAAGGAAACGAACATCCAAAATAGTGATGGAATGCCTGGAGCAAAACTTCCCTAGCTTAATGAATGAAAACCAGACAATTATCCAGGAGGCTGAAAGAATACCACCTAGACTGAATCACAAGAAGTCATCAAGACATATAATTATTAAACTACCCAGCTATGAGTAAAAGGAGAAAATTATGAGAGCAGCTAGAGAAAAACTGGCAATCACATATAAAGGCAAGCACATAATAATATGCTTATACCTATCAGCAGACACTATGAAGAAGAGGGGACAGTGGAGCAGCATATTCTGAGAATTGCTGGAAAATAATACAAACCTAAGAATACTCTATCCAGCAGTATTATCTATCAAAATTGATGGAGAAGTGAGAGTCTTCCTGGACAAGGAAAGTCTCAAAGAATATGCTAAAAGGAACCCAGCAGTACAAACGATTCTCGCCGACCCAGTATGGGCAGAAGAACAACACTCACCAAGCACATAAAAGAGACTGCCACACAGAGCAACTCCACCCACAGACCATCAAAGGGAACACAGCTCTCAAGATAACACAGGCTCAACAATGGAAAGAAGGCAAGAATGAACCACAAAAAAACATATGCACAACCCATGGAAAATAAATGGAGGTAGGAAAATACCCAACATAAGAGGGATAAAATGACATTACAGAGTCCACAGACAGACATAACAACCCTGAATATAAATGGATTGAACTCAGGTCTTGAGACAGAGACTAAGAGACTGGTTTAGAAAACACAACCCCTCCATATGCTGCCTACAGGAGACACACCTCAAGATTACAGACAAAAATAAGCTTAGAATCAAAGGCTGGAGAAAACTATACCAAGCAAACAGCAATTAAAAAAAGCAAGGGGTTTCAATTCTAATCTCGGATAAAAGTGACCTTGAAGAGCACACCATAAAAAGAGATAAGGAGGGACACTATATAATGCTCAAAGGAACAGTACACAAATAATCATAAAGCATCCTAAAGATTTACTCACCAAACAAGCATTCAGTGGAATATGTCAATCAAACATTCCAAAGGATGAAAAAAGAAATCACAGCCTCAACAATTATAGTAGGTCACTTCTATAACCACTCTCTGAGATATATAGATCATTGAGAAGGAAATTCAACAAGGAGGCTAAAGATCTAAACATTACAATTAGACAATTTGACCTGATAAATATCTACAGAGCTCTCCAACCAAAAACAAATGAAAAAACCCACATTCTTTTCAAAGCACGCATGACTCATATTGGAAAATAGACCACATACTACAGCATAAGTCGAACGTACATACATTTAAGCATGTTGATATCATACAGACCTCTCTCTCTGAACACTGTGCCATGAGATTGGAAGTCGACAAAAGGAAGATAAAGAAATCAAGGGTAAACAATAGGAGGATGAATAACTGTCTATTGCAAAAGGAATGCATATAGGTTCAGATCAGAGATGAAATTAGGAAATTTCTATAAATCAATGACAATGAAAACACTACATACCAAAACTTATGGGACACAGTATAGGCAGTCATCAGAGGAAGTCTCATAGCATTGCATGCACACGTAAAGAAGAAAGAGAGGCTTATGATTGATACACTGGCACAACATTTACAGCAACTAGAGCAGAGTCAACAAGACAATCCAACTAGTAGCAAAATAGAATACACAATAAAAATTAGATCTGAGATTCAGGAGAGTGAAAATAAGAAAACTATGGGGGGAAAAACCAATGCTGCTAAAAGTTGGTTCTTTGAAAGGATAGAATCGAGAAACGTCTCGCGAATTTGACCAAAGAAAGGAGGGAACAAATCTCAATAGCAAGTGCAGTATTGGTGTCAGTTCTTTCCTGAATGCTTGATAGAATTCTCCTATAAACCCATCTGGAACAGGTGATTTTGTTTGGTTGTTAATCTCTTGATAATCTTATCTATTTTTTCTATTTCTATGGGTCTGATGAGATTCCTGACATCCATTGCGTATAATCTAGAGAGGGATTGTTTTTCCAAGAATTGTCCATTTCTTCCAAGTTGCTGAATTCTTTGGAATACAGGCACTATATAAGTTCAATGTTATCCCAATCCAAATTCCAACATTTTACTTCAAAGAGGCGCAGAAACAGATTACCAAATTCATATGGAGAGGGAAGAAACCAAGAATTAGCAGAGAACTCCTCAAGAAGAACAAAGTTGGAGGGCTTGCTTTACCTGACTTTAGCACCTACTATGCAGCCACAGTGGTCAAAACAGCATGGTATTGGTATAGTGATATTCACAAGAATGGAAATGGATGGAAAGCCCAGAAATAAAATCACCAGCATACAGACAACTGATCTTTGATAAAGGCCCCCAAAATATCAAATGGGAAGCGGATGCCCTCTTCAATTTGTGATGCTGGAAAAACTGGATACGTAGCTGCAGATAAATGAAGCAAGACCCTTACTACACTCCAAACTCAAAGTGGATCACAGACCTGTAGGTAGAACGCCAAACTATTAGGGCCATTAATGATGGGATTGGGACAAACCTGAGAACCTTGGCACAGGGAATACATAGGTTATCGGAAATGGGGAAGGACACAAACACAGAGGAGGCACAAATTGACCAGTGGGATATACTAAAGATGAAATACTTGTGTATATCAAAAGAATTGGCCAAGACAGTTATAAGAGAGAATACAGAATTAGAAAACATCTTTAGCAATGACATAACAGACAAAGGCATTATTACTAAAATCTGCAATACTCTGCTAACTTACAACAAGAAAAGAACCAATTGTCCACTCTGGAAATGGGCAAATGACCTGAGCAGGAGTTTCTCAAGGGCAGAAATCCAAATGACCAATAAATATATGAGAAAATGCTCCAGATCTCTAGCCATAAGAGAAATGAAAATTGAAGCAACTATGAGATACCACCCAACACCCTCAACAATAGCCCAATTCAAGAAATCAGAAAGTAATAAATCTTTAAGGGGAGGCGGAGAGATATGAACTCTTGTCCACTGCTGCTGGACCTGTAGGTATGTAGAGCCATTATGGAAATCGATTTGGCGATATCTAAAATTATTGGAAATTGAGGTACCATATGATCCAGCAATTCCCCTACTGGGCCTCTACCCAGAAGAGACAAGAAACAAACCATGGTAAGATATCTGTGGCCTAATGTTCACCGTGGCACAGTTCACAATTGCAAGTAGTTGGAATCTCCCCAAATTTCCATCAACAGATGAATGAATTTAAAAATTCGGGTACATACATACTATGGAGTATTACACATCTCTTAAAAGTGGGGATGAACACACGAAGAACATTGATGCTTGGGAAGAACTGGGGGAAAATATGTTAAGTGAAGTAAGTCAAGTACAAAAGGAGAAGTACTACATGAGTCTGCTGAGGTAAGCTAAAAAATTCAAAAGGGGCATAGGGAAGAAACTACTGTATACATATGTCCCTGGGGTGAGGTATGGCAGGGGCTAGACTAAACACGGGGATACATATGGTAGCCCAATACCGTATGGATGGGGAGGGGGAAAGACATGTGTAGCCGGGGGAACAGGGCAGTAACCCACACAGGGGGAGGTTGTTGATTGTGTCTCCACAGGGAAAGAAGGACCAGGCTCCAACCCGGGGCTCCAAGACAAGAACACAACAAACTGACATGAAGCAAGGAACCGATAGAGAGGCCTGAGGGTCCTGCCCCATTACCAACTAAGTGGACAGCACCACCCTCCCCCCCCCCCCCCAAGAAGAATTCACTTCAGAGGACAGCACTGAAGCTACAGGTCAAGAAGAGGGACTGGTCTGATTAGAGCACACAGGAGCCAATGAGGGGGGGAGGGAAGTGAAGCACAACCTGGCACACCAAGCCCTGTGGACAATGTTTATGCTGAGAGCAGCAATACAGAGACCACCACAGGGCCAGCCCCACCACAGGACACAGCATTCCTCATTGACCCATAGCACCATGGGGTACAACACTAGAGAGACATGGCGGGAATTGTGGCCACCCTGAGCCCACTACACTGGTCAGCCACAGGGGACATGCAGCAGAGAAGCAGAAGGAGCAGAGCAATGAAGTCCTCAGGGATAGATGTGGGGCCAGGGAATGGCACCCCATTAGACTCGACTGGAAAGCTCTCATAAAGGACAATAAATAGACCCTGAACTATTTTTAGGGGTTTGTTTTTGTTGTTGTAGCTGTTTTATTTTCTACTGTTGCTTCGTTGTACTCGGTCTTGTGATGGTGCATATTGTTGTCGTTTCATGTCTACCTGGAAACCATTGGTGGGTTAAACAAGCCGGAAGAGAGAACAATAGGATGACAGGACCAGGGGGACATGGGAGACGGGGAGGCAGGGGAAAGGAAGTGGGTGTTTACAAACCCAGGTTTAAAGGAACAACAAGTGGTACAAAATCAGTGGCCAGGAAGGTATAGGAGGTTTGGCAGGCTGGATCAATGACCATGTAACCAAGAGGTATTCCTGAAACTCAAAGGAATGCTGAATATGATAGTGGGACAAGAGGAAAGTGCAAAGAAAAAGAGGAGAGAAGTAGGAGGCAAAGGGCAGTTATAGAGATCTAAATAGAGGCATATACAGATTTAAATATATTTATATACATATGTTTATAGGTTTAGTTAAGGAAACAGATGGACAGTGGGCCCCTACTCAAGTACTCCCTCAACACAAGAACACGTTGTTCTAACAATTCAGCAATCTGAGTTGCTTACCTTCCTGGCATGATCGCTGAAGACAAGGGGTACAAACAAATATGGTGAAGAAAGCTGATGGTGCCTGGCTATCAAAAGATATGTAGGCTGGAAGATAAACAAGCAGCCATCTAACTGAGAAACAACAAGGCACACATGAAAGAAGTACACCAGTCTGTGAGATCACAAGGTGTCAAAGGGATCAGGTATCAGGCATCAAAGACCAAAAAAAAAAAAAAATCACAGCAGTGTGAATGAGAGGGAGTGCAGAGTGGGGACCTAGGACCCATCTGTGGGAATTTGGACATCCCCTTGCAGAAGGGTCACGGGGAAGAGACAAACCAGTCAGGGTGCAGTGTAGCAATGATGAAATATACAATTTTCCTATAGTTCTTGAATGCTTCCTCCCCCCTCTATCATGATCCCAGTTCTACCTTACAAATCTGGCTGGACCGGAGGATGTACACTAGTACAGATAGGAAGCAGAAACATGGGTAATCAAGGACAGATGAACCCCCCAGGACCAGTGGTGAAAGTGGTGATACTGGAAGAGTGGAGGGAAGGTGAGGGAGAAAGGGAGAACAGATTACAAGGATCTACATATAACTTCCTCCCTGGGGGATGGACAGTGGAGAAGTGGGTGAAGGGAGATGTTGGACGGTGTAAGATATGACAAAATAATAATAATTTATAGATTATCAAGGGTTCATGGGGGAGGGGGTGCGGGTAGGAATGGGGGGGGAATGAGGAGCTTATATAGAAAGTGTTCTAGTAGAAAGCCAACGTTTTGTGAATGATGAGGTAAACAAATGTAAAAATGTGCTTGACACAATGAATGTACGTATGGATCATATTAAGAGTTGTAAGAGCCCCCAATAAAATTATTTTTAAAAAATAAAGCATCCCAACCCAGTGCTCTCCAAGCCCATAAGTCTGACATTAGCCCTTATGTCCGACACCAATCTCACAAAATACATGCAATGACGGCAACTGCAGGAGGAAAGCCGAATTACTGAGTGTTAACATCTCTGCACTGGCAGTTGGTCTCCACATGGCTGCTCCAGCACCCAGGACTGCAAAAGGGTAGGTCCATGTGGTTTCTCCTCAGGGATGTCTTACAGGAAATGAGCCTTGCCAGATGAAGCAGGGAACTGGCTAATGCAGTTGCACCCTGGTCCGACCATCGGAAAGCAAGAGACCTGAGAACTAGAAAGGCGAGGCTTATCAAGTCATTTATCTCTCTGCCCTTCAATTAATCCCACATGTGTTTATCAGCCAGGTTGACACAATAAACCTTCTCTCTCTCTCTCTCTCTCTCTCTCTCTCTCTCTCTCTCTCTCACACACATATATATGTGTGTGTGTGTGTGTGTGTGTGTGTGTATGTACATATATATTATCATTTTATTGGGGGCTCTTACAACAATCCATACATCAATTGTGTCAATCATATTTGTACATGTTGTTATTCTTTTCTAGACATTTACTTTTATTGAGCCTTTGGCTCCCCTTTTTTCCCTTCCCCCACATCCTCGTGACCCTTTGATAAATTATAAATTATTACTATTTTCACATCTTACACCAACCCCTGTCTCCCTTCCCCCATGGTTTCTGTTGTTTGTCCCCCTGGGGTTGTGGGGTGTGGTTGTGTTGATCGTGGCTATCAGTTCCCTCTTACTCCTGTCCCCTCCTCACCTTCCCCCTACCTCCTGTTATAGCTACTCCCATTTCTGTTTCTGGATTCAGTATGCTCTGAGCTTTTATCTCTTATCTGTGCCTGCACACATGCTCTGGTTTAGCCAGCAGTGAAAGGCAGGACTGGAGTCATGATAGTGGGAGGTGAGGACACCTAAATGAGCCAGAGGAATATTGTGCATTTCATCAGAGCTACTGAGCCCCAGTTGAATATATATATTTAAACTGTTGTGATAAGGTTAGAAACCTAGATTTTAAGGCTGACTTAGAACAAACAATCTTAATGGGAGAGCTCTGGGTGGGCCATATGAGAGATTTGTGAAAGTGCTAAACAGCAGTGACTGAACTACTTTAAAGAAGAATATATGTGTGCTGTTGTTGTTAGGTGCCATTAAGTCAGTTCTGATGCACAGTTACCATATACACAACAAACAAAGCACTGCCCAGTCCTACACCATCCTCATAGTTGTTGTTGTGATTGAGCCCATTGTTGCAAATACTTTGTTAATTCATCTCTTTGGTATCTTCCTCTTTTTCAATGACTTTCTACTTTACAAAGCATGATACTCGTTTCCTTGTCTAAAATACATGAGCAAAATCTAGCCATCCTGACTTCTAAAAAAATTATGGATGTACTTGTTCCAAGACAGATTTGTTTGTTTGTTTCTTACAGTCTACAGTACTTTCAATATTTCTTAACAACACCATAATTCAGATACATTGGTTCTTATTTCATCTCACTTTTTCATTGTGAAACTTCCATATACATATGAGGCAATTAATAATATTATTAATTGGGGCAGGCAGACATTATCCTTGAGGAAATATACTTGCTCTGTAACACTTTTAAAAAACGTGTACAGCAAAGTTACCCAATGAATACACCATTTGACTTCTTGATCACTGTTTCCATAAGAATTGGTTATGGATTCAACTAAAATGAAACATTGAATCCTTCAATAGTTTCTCAATTTATCATGATATTGTCTATTGATCCAGTTGTGAAGTTGTTTGCTTTGTTTCTTTACAATGAGTTTCAATCTATATTAAAGTCTGCAGTCTTCATGATTTGCATCAGAAATTCCTTATTTTAAGCAAGCAAGATTTTGTGATCTATGCATTGCAAGTTGTTAATAAGCTTTCCTGATATGTTCTTCATATTGTCCAGCTTTTCTGATTATTTTTTCAGCATACAAATTGAATAAGTATGGTATAAACATACAATCCACATGCATACATTTCCTGATTTTAAACTATGCAGTATTTCCTCGTTTGGTTTGAAAGACTACCTCTTGCTTTATGTACAGGTTCTACATTAACACAGTGATGTTTTATAGAATGCCTATGAAATGTTATCCATAGTTTGTTATGATCCACATAACAATGTGGATTTACACATATATGCCCATGCTTAGGCACTTACAGGAAGGGAGGGTCCATAGTTTTCATCATATTTTTCAAAAGGGATGGTTGACTCCTTTATATAAGGAATACGTTTCTGTTGTTTTTAGTTATAACTGAATTGGTTCCTACTTATAATGACACTTTAAGTCTAAGGGAGCAGAAAGTATCATCTTTCTTCCCCAGAATAGCTTATAGCTGACCTGGTGATTAGCTGCAGAATGCTTAAAGCACTAGCCACCAAGACTCCTTCATCTGCACATGGCAGGCTGTTAAAAGTCTTCCTCCTTGCGGGGGGGGGGGACACAAGGAAAGGAAAACTATAGAGATGATAGAGATGTGGGGGTGGAGGTGATAGGACACTGACCCACCCAAGGGGAAGGTATTGTTTGTGTCTCCACAGGGAAAGAGGGACCACACTTAAATCCTGTGTTCCAGGATGTGAATGCAACATGCCGGCATGGAGGGGGGAGCCAGTGGAGGGGCTTGAGGGATTGGCCTCCATACCAGCTACTTGGACAACTTCCCCTCCCCCAGAAGAATTTACTTTGGAGGACGGTACTGACGCTGCAGCTCAAGGAGAGGGACATGTCTGATCAGAGCACACGGGAGAAAATGAATTGGAAGGAAGAGAGAGTGGAGCACAACCTGGCCACCAGGTCTGGAGAACAACATCCCCACTCTGAACAGCCAATGCACAGATTGAACCATATGACTGATCCCACTATGAGACACAACGTCCCTCGCTGACCCATTGCCCTATGGGGGACAGCATTAGAGAATAAGTTCGGGATAGGCCTGGTCTGGCCCCACCACAGCGAGGCAAAACATTAAAGGTGTGCAGCACAGCAACAGGGAGAGCACAGCAGGGAGCTCCCAAGGGAGTGCATAGGATAAACTTTGGGGCAAGAGCGTGGCACCCATAGGACTTGACAGGAGGACACGCCTAGAGGTCAAAAATCAAACCTTGATCTATTTACAGGTTTCTCTTTTCTTTTTTTCCTTTTAATTACTTTATTCTTTTCTTGGTCATTGGTTTTCTTTATTGTTGTCATCATTGTGTTCTCTGTTGCCACTTTATCTTGCTATGCCTTTTTTTTGGTGCATATTATTATCTCTGCAGATCTGTCTAGATAAGATAGGCTGGATGAACAGTCTGGAGGGGAAAACAACGGGACCAATGGTTCTGGGCTAACATGGGAGAGGGGGAGGCAGAGGAAAGGAGGTGCTGTTGAGCAACCCAGAAACAAGGGAGCAACAAGTGATCCAAAACTAGTGGCAAGGAGGATGTGAGGGCCTGGTAGGGATCCAGCAAGGGCAATGTAACTGAGAGAAATTACTGAAACCCAAATGAAGGCTGAGCATGGTAGTGAGACAAGAGGAAAGTAAAAGGAACTAGAGGAAAGAACTAGGAGGCAAGAGGCATTTCTTGAGGTCTAAATACATGCATGTACATATGTAAATATATTTATATAGGATGGTGGGGAAATAGACCTACGTGCATATATTTATAGGTTTAGTATGAAGGCCGCAGATGGACACTGGACCTCCACTCAAGTACTTCCTCAATGCAAGAACATGTTGTTCTATTAAGTTGGCATTCCATGATGCACACCTTCCTGACAAGATTGCTGAAGATAAATGTGCATTAGCAAATGTAGTGAAGAAAGCTGATGGTTCCTGGCTATCCTGGGGTCTTAAAAGCTTGCAAGTAAACAAGCAGCCATCTAGCTCCAAAGCAACAAAGCACACACGGAAAAAGCACACAAGCCTGTGTGACCATGAGGTGTAGAAGGGACCAAATATCAGGTGTCAAAAAACAAAAAAAATCTTATCAGTTTGTGCCCATCTTCCTTATATGATCACTGAAGACAAATACGTGCATAAGCAAATGTGACGAAAGCTGATTATGCTCGGCTATCAAAAATTATAGCGTTTGGAGTCTTAAAGGCTTGAAAATAAACAAGCGGCCATCTAGCTTAGAAGCAACAAATCCCACACGGAAGGTGCACACCAGCCTGTGTCACCACAAGGTGTCAAAAGGGATCAGGTATCAGGCATCAAAGAACAAAAAATTATATCATTGTAAATGAGGGTGAATGCAAAGTGGAGACTGAAAGTTCATCTCTAGGCAACTGGACATCCCCTTTACAGAAGGGTCATGGGGAGGAGACCAGCCAATCAGGCTGCAGGATAGCAACAATGAAACATACAACTTTCCTCTAGTTCTTAAATGTTTCCTCCCACCATACACCCCACTATCATGATCCAAATTCTACCTTACAAATCTGGCTAGACCAGAGGATTTACATTGGTATCGATAAGTCCTGGAAATACAGGGAATCCAGGACAGATGATCCCTTCGGGACCAGTGGTGAGAGTAGTGATACAGGGAGAGTGCAGGGAAGGTGGGCTAGAAAGGGGGAACCGATTACCAGGATCTAGATATATCCTCCTCCCTGAGGGATAGACAACAGAAAAGTGGGTGAAGGGAGATGCTTGACAGCATAAGTAAGATATGACAAAGTAATACTAATTTGTAAATTATCAAGGGTTCATGCGGGTGGTGGAAGCAGGGAGGGAGGGGGAAAGTGAGGAGCTGATATCAAGGGCTCAAGTAGAAAGCAAATGTTATGAGAACAATGATGGCAACATGTACAAATGTGCATGACACAATGGATGTATGTATGGATTGTGATGAGCCCCCAATAAAACAATTTTTTTAAAGTCTTCCTCAACACCTGATGCCACATTCTTACTCAGATAGACACATTTATTAGATTGTTTACTAATTTAATATATTGAATTCGTTTTGTAAATGGATATAAGCTGGACAGCCACATTTTCTGGATTTTAAACCACAAAGTATCTTCTTCCTTAATTCTGTTTGAATAATTGATTTTGTACATAAACAAAATTAAATACTCTGGAATTCCCATTCTTCACAATGTCATCTACATAATCAGATGTCTTTCCATAGTCAACAGAACACAAGTAAACATTTTTCTGGTAATTCTTACATTCAGCCAAGATTCATCTCACATCAGCAATGATATTCCTACTGTGAGAGTTAAATTTTATGTCAACTAGTTGTACCTGGGTAAATGTAGGGGTGGAGCCCAACCTATCTTTCAAGTCAAATCCTGATGACACCTCTTTGGGGGTGTTGTCTTTTATATAAGGGACACCATGGGCAACTATACAAGTCAGGAGATGCTTCCACCTTACATCTGATCCGCAGACTTGCACCAGACTGACTCACCTACTTCTACAACTCTGTAAGGCATTTATTGATATAAATCTATTTCTAGATACATACACCTACAACTGTCACTGGTTTCTGAATTTTTCTTGAATTTCTGGAAGTTTCTTGTTGATGTACTGCACTAAAGATTTTTCCATTATTGTCTGCAAAAATTGCTTACATATTATATTAATAATAGTATTCAATATTCAATGCATTCTGTTGGATACCCCTTTTTAGGAATGTACACAGGTAGCTATCATCCAATTTTCTTGTCATAGATGAGTGATCACTTTCAGCATTGTTTCTATGTGTTAGGTCTTGGGGTCTTGCTTTTCACTAATTCCTCCAGGGAAGCTTGGACTTCTTTTGATAATATAATTAGTCCTTAAATATATTATGCCTTCTGGAATGGTTTAATGCTAACCAATTCTTTTTGGTACAATGAATGTGCATTTCATCCACCTACTTTTGGTGTTTCCTGTACTAATTCAATATTTTACCCCCCAAAATCCTTCAATAGTACCAATTAGGCCTTGATTCCCCTCTTCCCACACTCCCGACCTCCACCGCCCCGTTAGTTCTTTCAGCATATGAAGTACCAAACAAGTTTTCCCCTTTTGGTTTCTCAATCCAGCTTTTTGCATAATCATTATACTTTACTTTGTTTTCTTGAGTCACCCTTAAAATCTTCTTTTCAGCTCTTTTATTTATCATTTGTTCCATTTGCGTTTACTACTCTAAGATTCACAAACATATTTCAGAATATCTTTTGGCATTCATTTTAGTGTTTTATTTATTTCCTGACTTAAAAAAAGAATATCCATATAAAAAAGAATAAGAATTTACTGACTTGTTGGCTCAGGGGTAAACAAGACTACTCAAATATCTGAAATATTTTTCTATAACTTTTTAAAAAACTATTCACCTTTCTTTTAATAAGGCATATAGTTAATGTTCTGTGCCAGGTATTACTAGACCTGCCCATTGCTGGCAATGAACTTTGATAAAATCCATTTTCTGACAACCAGCAGTTAAATTACTCTTTTCATACCATGCCAATCTCCCAATAATTGCAAATGTATTACATGCACTGGTTCCCATCAATTTTTAAATCTAAACTTGCATTATTAATCTATACCAGTAAGTGTTAAAATTAATTATAACAAATTTTGACTTCACAAATGAAGATACTACTGATTCATATTAGACAAGAGTATTTCACAAACACTACATTGTACTACTTTGCAATTGGAAACATTACATTTCATATTTGTTTAAGTTATTTTCAATAACTGAAACTTCACAGAATTTAGCAGCAAATAAAATTGTTAAATTTTACTTCTGTAAATTATTTCCAACTATCTTTATTTTTAGAATATATAAGGCTCATGTCATGTTTAGCACCAAACGATCCAAATAGTGTTCTTATCCATCTCTTGTTATAATTTCTGTTTTTTTCCTAAAGGTGAAAGTCTGAGAGAATGTTTTATCAATTTTACTTCTAGACCTCAAAGTAGAATGCCCTTTTTGGCTCAGCAGACTATAAAAATTTGGGCTGTGACTTCTTATTTTCACTGGGCACATACAAACAAAAAGAAAAGAGAGAACATTTACACCACCATGAATCTAGGTCATCAGTCTTTATGTTGGATTTATAACACCGAAGCTTCATGCGTTGGTCCAGGTAGACTAGAGAAACAAATCCATAGAAACTCATATGTGTATAAGAGAAAGTTTTAATTGTATATTAAGAAAGCATGCCAAACTAGTCCAGTTCACACCCATAAGTCCAATACCAATCTATAAGGTCCTCTTCAGACTCACAAAACACATACAATGATACAAAATGCAGGAAGAGCACAGGCCAGTGGGTAGAAAGTCTTTGGATCCAGTGGCATTGTAAGTATCTCAGCACTGGCAGGGGTCTCTGTGAGGCTTCTCTGGCTCCAGAGGTCTAGTTGCATCAGGCTTGGTCCCTAGGGCTTCTCCAGCTTAGGGCACTAGAATAGTTCCATGTGCCTTGTCAGCTGCAATGTCCCCAGGGAGATAGTTGAGAGAGAAAGTGTCTCCCACCTCTAAGGAGGAAATACAGGAGCTCCCAGCATTCTCAGGAGAAGGCCATGCCCACACAGAGGCCTCATTGGCTATGACCCAATTGACAGACTAGACTCCACCCCTTCAATCTTAATCTTCTCAATTATCAAATTGACACCAGATTATGTAAATACCCCACATCAGAATATCCTAAGAATTCCCTGTCCCTAAACCTTTTTGCTTTACATTTTTAAAAATAAAAGGTATCCAGAAAAGGGTTTCATTTGTCCTTCAAATTAAAGTACAAAGAAGGATTTCAACCACAAGTTTCCTCATATACAGCTCCAATGATATCTCAGTGTTATTTAGTATAGGTCAACCTTGGATTGATTTGGGTCATGTTTTCTCTCCAAGAAGACTCTCTGAGTTTGCATCACTCTGTTCATAGAGGTCATCACAATAGCTTTCAGTCATGGCTGGGCTAGACTGGAACCAGCTTCTGTTTCCAGAACCAGTGTTACCATTCTAACTTTTGTCTCCCTTTCAAGGTCTACAAATTTTAGAAAAAGAGTAGGTTTCAAGCAGTGCTTATACATACTAACTTTTAAGACCCCATTCCCCATGCTAGGGGCATTTCAATCATTTAACAGAAAATTTATCATTAATTGTGAGATAATGCGTATATAGTATCATTCCATAGTTAAATCACGTCAAGGGGAATTGTACAATTGCTACCACAATCAGTTTACAAACATTATTTTTTCTTCCTGGACTCCTTGACACTGTCTTCCTTTTACTATACCCCTACCACATCAGGATACTCACCCATCCCCAACCCTTATTCTACTTGCTGTCACTATAGGTTTATCATCCTGGGTTTCATATACCAAAAAAACATATAACACAACTTCAAGAAGGTGACCCCCAACGACATAACACCTCTGCGATGCACCCTAATATGAAAAAACAAAACTATAATACAGAAAATGTTGAAAACCAGATCAGGTCCAGCCTGCATCAGAGTGGGGATCAACTGACAAAGTTTTAACTGTTCAGGTCACATTTATGCCATTGATCTTCTATGCCCATCTCTCCAATGCACATTGTTTATTAACCACTTTCCTCCCACTCCTCAATTATGGATAAAGTGAGTTCACCAGAGACTTTCAATAATCTTATTTGTTCAAAGTATTAGAAAATTATTGCATGCTTTTAAAAAGCACATTAAAAATTGGAGATTAGTACCTCTGTTTTCTTCAGTCAGAAACACACAATTCATTATAGCATATTTAGGAGCTAAATTTCATTCATACAAATAGCCAGAGGTGTATGAAATTTTATAGAGTTTTGACATCATTTGAGTGTATTTAGCACTGCTAAACCACCACAGGGAACATGTTAGCTAAGACTTTTCAAAGATCATGACAGTTTTCTAGGCTTCATGTCAGTTACATAAAAATTTAGGAAGCATGTAATCCTTAACAATTGTCCCCATACATCCCATAGCCCATTCACCCAACCCACACTGAAGTCTTGCACCTCACCTAAGTGTACCTTAAAAAAAATCATTTTATTGGGGGCTCGTACAACTCTTATCACAATCCATTGTCTCAAGCACACTTGTACATGTGTTGCCATCGTTTTCAAAGCATTTTCTTTCTGCTTGAGCCCTTGGTATCACTTCCTCATTCCCCCCTCCCTCCCTCTCTCCCTCATGAACCCTTGATACTTTACAATTTTTTTTTCATGTCTTGCACTGTTTGATGTCTCACCCCCACCCCCTTGTCTGTTGTCCATCCCCCTGGGAGGGGGTTATAGATAGGTCCTTGTGATCAGTTCCCCCTTTCTATCCCCACCTTCCCCTTACCATCCTGGTATGGCTACTATCAATAATGGTCCCGAGGAGTTAATCTGTCCTATATTCCCTGCATTTCCAGCTCTTATCTGTACCAGTGTACGTGCTCTGGTCTAGCCAGATTTGTAAGATAGAATTAGGGTCATGATAGTGGGGTGGAAGGTTGGGGAAGAAAGCATTAAAAACCAGAGGAAAGCTGTATGTTTCATTGGTGCTACACTGCACCCTGACTGGCCCATTTTCTCTCCACGACCATTCTGTAAGGGGATGTCCAATTGTTGACAGATTGGCTTTGGACCTCCATCCTCATTCCCCCACCTCATTCACATTATGATTTTTTTCCCTCTGGGTCTTTGATGGATGATACCTGATCCATCGATACCTCATGATCACACAGGCTGCTTTGATTCTTCCATGTGAGCTTTGTTGCTTCTCAGCTAGATAGCCGCTTATTTATTTTCAACACTTTAAGACCCCAGATGCTGTATCTTTTGATAGCCAGACACTATCAGCTTTCTTCACCACATTTGCTTATGCACACATTTGTCTTCAGCGATTATGTTGGGAAGGTGAGTCTCATGGAATGCCAGTTTAATAGATCAAAGTGTTCTTGCATTGAGGGAGTACTTGAGTAGAGGCCCAATGCCCATCTGCTTTCTTAATACTAAACTTATAAATATATTCTCATAGATCTATTTCCCGAGTTTTATATGGCACATCCTGGCCCACCAAGCCCTAAGGACAAGAGTTTTGCTCAGAGAAACCAATGCAGAGAGAGGACCATAGGACCCCTCCATGAGACAGGACTTTCCTCACGGACCCATGGCAGGAATTGTGCCCTGACTTTAGCACACTGAGGTGAGATGCTGAGGGCATGCAACAGAGCAGCAAGAAGAGCAGAACAATGAAGTCCCCAGGTAACACCAAAAATAGACTGTGGGACCAGGGTGTGACACCCCATCAGACTCGAATGGAAAACATTCATAAAAGACAACAAATAGATCATGAACTATTTATAGGCGTTTCTCTTTTGTTGTCGTTGCCTTTTTGTTTTTGTTGTAGCTATTGTTTTATTCTCTATTGTTGCTTTGTTGTACTCGGTCTTGGGTTGTGCATATTTCTGTTGATGCATGGGATAGATGGGATAAATTAGCCAGAAGAGAGATCAATGGGATGACAGTTCCGGAGGGACATGGGAGAGGAGGAGGTGTCGGAGGGGGCGGGGGAGGAAGTGAGTGTTAACAAACCCAGGGACAAGGGAACATCAAGTGACCGAAACTGAATGACACACCCCTGGTCCTGAAGGTATCATCCACTCTGGATTCCCTGTGCCTCCAGCTCCTATATGCACCAGTGTACAACCTCTGCTCTATCCAGAATTGCAAGGTAGAATCATGGTTTGGGGGTGGGGGGAAGTATTTAGGAACTGGAGGAAAGCTGTATTCTTCATCGTTGCTACGTCGCATCCTGACTGACTCATCTCTTCCACTAGACCCCTCTGTGAGGGGATTTCCAGTGGTCAACAAATGGGCTTTGGGTCTCCACTCTGCCCTTCCCCCTTCATTCACTATGGTAAGATTTTTTTTCATGATGCCTTATACCTGATCCCTTTGACACCTCGTGATCGCACAGGTTGGTGTGCTTCTTCCATGTGGTCTTTGTTGAGCTAGATGGCCGCTTATTCACCTTCAAGCCTTTAAGACACCAGACGCTATCTCTTTTGACAGCCAGACACCATCAGCTTTCTTCGCCACATTTGCTTATGCACCCGTTTGTCCTCGATTATCGTATCATGGAGGTGTGCAGTCCATGATATGATTTTTTGGTCTTTGATGCCTGATAACTGATCCCTTCGGAACCAAATATATATATTTGCATGTGCATGTCTTTGTCTAGACCTCTATAAATGCCCTTTGCCTCCTAGCTCTTTCCTCTATTTCCCTTGACTTTCCTCCTACCACACTATCATGCTCCATCCCCACCTGGGTTATAGCTATACCTCTTCTTTACATTACCTTACCCTTGATCATTCCTTACCAGGCTTGCCACTCGCCCCTCACCACCAATTTTGATCCCATGTTGTTCCCTTGTCCCTGGGTTCATTAACACCACTTCGTTTCCCCCCGACTTGCCCCTATCCCAAGTCCCCCGGAACTGTCAGTCCTGTTGTTTTTCCTCCAGATAGTTCTTCCAGCCTATCTTATTTAGACAGACCTGGGGAGATAATAACATGCACAAAAGCAAGACAGAGCAAAACCAAGCAAAAATATACAACAAAACAACAAACCACTGACAAAGAACAAAACAAAACACATAAAGAAAGAAAAGCTGGTAGTTAGTTCAAGGATTGTTTGTTGGCCTTTAGGAGTGTTTTCCAGTCCAGTCTGTTGGGGCACCCCACCCTCGCCCCAAAGTTCACTTTCATCATTCCCTGGGGACCTTGCCACTCCATTCCCTTGCTGTTCCGCTGCACTCCCCAAGTGATTTGCCAGGATGTGGTGGGATCAGGTAAGGCACAATTCCCACACTGTGTCTCTGGTGCTGTCCCTTGGAGCGCCATGGGTCAGTGAGGGGAATCATGTCTCATAGTGGGGCCAGCCATGTTGTCCTCTATGTGCACAGGCATCTCTAATCAGGAACATCATCCTCACGGCCTGGTGGGCCAGGCTGTGCTCCACTTTCTCCTCCTCCCCCTTCGTCTGCTCCTGTGTGCTCTGATCAGATATGTCCCTCTCACTGAGCTGCAGAATCAATGTCGTCCTTTGAAACAAATTATTCTGGGGGGAGGGGCAGGAATCCACTTAATTTTTGGTGCTTGGTCTAGCCACCCAGATCTCTCCACTGGTTCCCTACTCCATGTCTGAATGTTGCATTCACACCTTGTGGCACTGGGTTGAAGTCTGGTCCCTTTTTCCCTGTGGCGATATAAACAATACCCTCCCCTTGGGTGGGTTAGTGCCCCATGCCCCTGCTCACCTTTTCTTCCTTATATTCATCCTTTTATTTTAATTTCCCCACCTCTTCTACAGTTGTCTACAATGTGCATCCCTGGATTTGATCTGGTCTCTGCCATACTACACAGTCCTCACCCCAAAAATGTTTGTATACAGTAGCTTTTTCCCTATACCCCTTTTGCATTTTTTTTATACTTACCTAGGCGGGATCATGTTGTACTTTTCTTTTGGTGCCTGACTTACTTCGCTTAGCATGATTTCCTCCAGTTCTTCCCTTGCCGCTATGTGCTTCATACGTTAATCACTGCTTTTTAGTGATAGGTAGTACTCCATTGCATGTATATACCACAGTTTTTTAATCCAATCGTCCGTCAGTTGACGGAAATTTGAGTTGCTTTCAGCTCCTTGCAATTGTGAACTGTGCCGCAGTAAACATTGGAGCGCAGATGTCTGGCCTTGGTTTGTTTCTTGCCTCCTCTGGGTATATGCCCAGTAGGGGGATTGCTGGACCATATGGTAACTCTATTTCCATCTGTTTTAGGTATCACCAGAATAATTTCCATAGTGGCTGTACATACTTACAGGCCCACCAGCAGTGGATGAGAGTTCCTGTCTCCCCACAGCCCCTCCAAAACTTGTTGCTTTCTGATTTTTTGAAACGGGCTACCTTTGAGGGTGTCAGGTGGTACCTCATTGTTGTTTTAATTTGCATTTATCTTATGGCTAAAGATTGGAAACATTTTCTCATATGTTTGTCGGCCATTCGGGTTTCTGGCCCTGTGAAATTTCTGTTCAAGTCCTTGGACCTCCTCTCAAATGGGCTATTATTTTTTTTCTTTTTGGAAGCTAGCAGAGTATTGTAGTAAGGCCTTTGTCTGATGTGTCATTGCTGAAGATGTTTTCCCAGTCTGTGGACTCTCTTATTACGATCTTGGTGAATTCTTTCAAAGTACACAAGTGTTTTATCTTCAGTATATCTCATTTGTCAATTTGTGCCTCCTCTGTGTGTGTCCTTCCCTATTTCTGATAGCCTGTGTATTCCCTGTGCCAAAGTTTTCAAGTTGGTCCCAATTCCTTCATTGATGGCCCTAATCGTTTGGGGTTTAACTTCAAGGTCTGTGATCCACCTTGAGTTTATTCTTGTGCATGGAGTGAGATAAGGGTATTGCTTCATTTTTTCTGCAGGTAAATATCCTTTTTTTCCAGCACCACTTGTTAAAGAGGGCATCTGCTTCCCATTTGATATTTTGGGGGGCCTTATCAAAGATCAGCTGTCTGTATGCTAATGCCTTTATTTCTGGGTTTTCAGTTCTTTTCCATTGGTCTGAGTATCTGTCATTGTACGAATACCATGCAGTTTTGAGAACTGTGGCTGTATAGTATGTGCCAAAATCAGGTAAAGCAAGCCCTCCCATGGTGTCCTTCTTCTTGAGGAGTTCTCTGCTAATTCTGGGCTTCTTCCCTTTCCATATGAAGTTGGCAATCAGTTTTCCCCTTTCTTTGAAGAATGATGAGGGTAATTGTATCGGGATGGCATTAAACTTATATAGTGCTTTTGGCAGAACTGCCATCTTAACTATATTGAGTCTTCCAAACCTAGAGCATGGGATATTCTTCCATTTGTTGAGGTGACTCTTGGTTTCTTGTAATAGTGTTCTATAATTTTCTCTGTATAGATCTTTTATTTTTTTCCATCAGCTATATCCCTAGATATTTCCATTTGTATTTGGCTATTGTGAAGGGTACCACCTTTTTGATCTTTACTTCTGTGGTCTTATCTGATGTGTATAACAGTCTGATGGACTCCTGTTTGTAGATCTTGTATCCTGCCACTCTGTGAAACTCCTGTGTTGTTTCCAGTACTCCCTTTCTGGAACTTTTGGGATTTTCCATATATAAAATCATATCATCTGAAAATAACGATAATTTCACCTCTTCATTCCCCAGATGAATAACTTTGATGTCTCTTCGTTGCCTTATGCTGTTAGCTAAAACTTCCAGCATGATATTAAATAGGGGTGGGGACAAAGGGCATCCTTGCCTGGTCCCCTTTTTCAGCGGAATTGTGTTAGTCTTTTCTCCATTGACTACCAGGTTGGCTGTTGGTTTTTCATATATAGCTTTTATTGTCTTTAAAAACTTTCCTTCCATTCCTATCTTTGCAATCGTCTTAAACAGGAATTGGTGTTGGATGTTGTCAAATGCTTTTTCTACATCTATTGATATTTTCATGTGGTTCTTATAGTTTTTCATGTCAATGTGATGAATAATACTAATGATCTTTCTTATGTTGAACCATCCCTGCATCCCTGGTATGAATCCCACTTGGTCATGGTGAATTATTTTTTTATATACTTTTGTATTCTGTTGGCTAGTATTTTGTTAAGGATTTTTGCATCAATGCTCATTAGGGATATTGGTCTGTAGTTCTTGATTCTTGTGGAATCCTTGCACGGTTTGGGTATCAGAGTTATACTCGCTTCAGAGAAGGAGTTCGGGAGTTTGCCATCTTTATCTATGTTCAGGGAAAGTTTGTGTAGGATTGGTGTTAGTTCTTCCCTGAATGCTTGATAGAATTCTCCAGTGTAGCCATCTGGCCCAGGGGATTTTTTTGTTGGTAATCCCTTGATAACCTTTTCTATTTTTTCTATTGCTGTGGGTCTGTTGAGATTCTTGATGGCCACCGAGGATATTCTAGGGAGGGATTGTTTTTCCAGGAATTTGTCCATGTCTTCCAAATTGTTGAATTCATTGGAGTACAATCCTTCATAGTACTGTGTAACTATCCTTTTGCTTTCATTAGGGTCTGTTGTAATGACCCCTCTTTCATCCTTTATTCTTGCTATTGAGATTTGTTCCCTCCTTTCTTTCGCTAAATTTGCCAATTGTTGATCTATCCTGTTTATCCTTTCAAAGAACCAACTTTTAGCGATATTAATTTTTCCCATAGATTTCTTATTTTCCCTCTGTTGGATCTCAGCCCTGATTTTTATAATTCTTTTCTTTTGCTATTAGTAGGATTGTCCTGCTGACTCTGCTTTAGTTTTTGTAAATTTTGTGCCAGCGTATCAATCATGAGTCTCTTCCTTTCTCAGGTGTGCATGTATTGCTATGAAACTTCCTCTGATGGCTGCCTTTGCTGTGTCCCATAAATTGTGGTACGTTGTGAGCTCATTTTCATTGGTTTCTAGAAATTTCCTAATTTCATCTCTGATCTGCGCCAATACGCACTCCTTTTGCAGTAGAGAGTTATTCATTCTCCAGTTATTTGCTTTTATTTTTTTGTCTTCCTTTTTTTGATTTGCAGTTTTATGGCACAGTGGTCAGAGAGAGAGGTCTGTATTATTTCAATGTGCTTAAATTTATGCAGATTTGCGTTATGCCCCAGCATGTGGTCTATTCGAATATGTGCCATGGGGAATTGAAAAGAATGTGATTTTTTGTTTGAATGAACAGCTCTGTAAATATCTATCATGTCAAATTGTCTAGTATCCTCGTTGAGTTTCTCTCCCTGTGATGTATCTTTCTCAACGAGTGGTGTATTGAAGTAACCCACTATAATTGTCGAGTCTGTGATTTCTTTCTTAATCTTTTGGAGTGTTTGGTTGACGTATGGAGCTGGTCTCTCATTTGGGGGATATATGTTTACAATGATGAGTGGTTCACTGTCGATGATTCCTTTGAGCATTATATAGTGTCCCTCCTTATCTCTTTTTATAGATTTCACTTTGAGGACAATTTTATCCGAGATTAGGATTGCAACCCCTACTTTTTTGTATTGCTATTTGCTTGGTAGGTCCTTCTCCAGCCTTTGATTCTCAGCCTATTTTTGTCTGTTGCCTTGAGATATGTCTCCTGTAGGCAGCAGATTGATGGGTTGTGTTTTCTAAGCCAGTCTGCTAGTCTCAGTCTTTTAATGCCTGCGTTCAGGCCATTGATATTCAGGGCTATTATCTCCATCTGTGGACTGTGTGATGTCATCTTATGCCTTTTGTGTTGGGAGTTTTCCTACTTTCCTTTCTCATTAGTGTGTGTTGTGTGTTTGTGTGTATGTATCATTCTTGACTCCTTTCCATCCTTAAGCCATTGCTAACTTGGGGTCTGTTTTCTCTTTGTTGCCCTCTGGGTGAGGTTGTTCTATGTGACGGTCTCTTATTTATGCTTGGTGAATGTTGTTCTTTTGCCCATACTGAGTCAGCGAGGATCTTTTGTAAGGCTGGATTTGTTCTAAGGTATTTTTTGAGTTTTTCCTTGTCTGGGAATAATTTTACTTCTTCATCCATCTTTATCGATATTTCGGCTGGGTAGAGTATTCTTGGATTTGCGTTGTTTACCTTCAATTTTTGTAATATGTTACTCGACTCTCTCCTCTTTTTCATAGTTTCTGCTGATAGGTCTGAGCATATTCTTATGTGGGAACCTTTATGTGTGATTGCTCGTTTTTCCCTAGCTGCTCTCATGATTTTCTCCTTTTCCTCAAAGTTGGATAGTTTGACTGTTATGTGCCTTGGTGACTTCTTCTTGGGGTTCAATCTTGCTGGTTTTCTTTCAGCCTCTTGGATGGTTGCCTGGTGTTCATTCATTAGGCGGGGGAATTTTCCTCCAAGAATTCTCTCGCTATTGTTTCAGATGACTTCTTTGCTATATCTTCCTCCAGTAAGCTAATAATTCTAATGTTGTTCTGCTTCATAGCATCAGACATATTTCTTAGGTTTTCTTCAACTTCTCTGATGATCTTATTAGATTTTTGTTCACGTTTATTAGTCTGCTTGGCTGTCCTCCAAGTCACTGATGTGATTCTCTGATTCCTCCAATCGATTCTCAAGGACCGTGATTCTGCTACTATTTTTTTTGTTATCTCCTCCCTAAGCTCCTGTATTTTCCTGTGGTGTATGGCTTTTATCTCCTCTATTGTTTCATCCTTTTTATGTATTGTTTCCCTCATATCCTGTATGGCTCCAAGCAGCATTCTGAGAATTTCTTTGTGTGGCATCTCAATGTCTGCTTCTTCTATGTATGTTATTACGTTCAGGACACCTTCTGCCTTTGCCTTTTTTTTTCTCCTATTTTTTTTCCCCTGAGGTCGTTGGGACTGATGGCTGTTTGCATTGAGTTGTTTTAGAGGGACCAGATGCCATTTTCCAGGCTCTCTCTGAGACACTTATAGGAATGCTTCTTTGAACTGCCTTCAGCTGATTTTACTATGAGATTAACCTTACACATTATCCTCCTGTGGCTTCCCTATCAGGGGAGTTCCCCAGAAGGCTGGTTGGTTGCCTGCCTCAGTGTTGCAGAGGTTGGGTTGAAGTTCCTGGAATTGCTTGGAATGTTGATAAGTGTTGGCTGAGTTGCCTTATGCCCCCAGGCACACAGGCAGGAATTCCCTGGTGAGTAGTTGAGCCTAGTATCCCCTGGAGAGAAAGCGGGCCTTTCCCTAGCCTTTGGACAGCTATGCAGGGTGGAGCTCACCTACCTGGCTCAGGCGTAAATGCCCTAGGGCAAGGGGAGTGTTCTGTAGGTCAGCAGTGGAGTGTGAGAGAACAGGGCAAAGATAAGGAGGAGGAGACAAATTAAAAAAGTAAGACCGTTTAGATTGTGCAGGGGTATAGGGAAGCGAGGTAAACAAAAGCAACTACCTAGTTGGGTCCCACTCCTTGCCTGTGGAGCTGCAAGGGTTTCTTTCTTGCCCCAAACCCCAGCAGCAGGCCGCAGCTGAGCCGCAAGAAGAGTTACAAGAAAGCCGCTGAGCAGTTCTTAGAGAAGTGGGGGACAGAGAACAGAGATGTTAACAGAAGCAGCAATGTAGCTGAACCCTGATCCCTGCCCGTGGAGCTGTGAGGGTTTAGTCCCTGCTCAGACTCGGCTCGGCAAACTGTGGCTGAGCCTTGAAAAAGCCCCCCCCCCCCCAGCCTTCCAAGGCTGTGTAGGATTAGAGAGCAGAGATGAAAATAGAAGCAACAATGTAGCTGAACCCTGATCCCTGCTGGTGAAGCTGCAAGGGTCCTGTCCCTGCCCTGAGGCAGGCAGGGGAAAACTGTGGCTATTTTGAGACCAAGCCCTGCTACATGCTCCAAATGGTCCCGGCTCTGGCAGATACAGTGGCTGGGCTAAGATCAAGCCCCAGCTGGCTTCCACTGAGGTAAGCCAAAAGCCCCCAGCCCCTCAAAACCCCATGGGTCTGTGCCTACTTATCTTTATGATGCTCTTTCTGCGATCCAGCAGTGTTGAATTGACCTCTAAGCAACTCTCCTGGGCTGGATTCTGCGGAGTCCCTCTGGTATGTGTCACTCCGTCACCATCTTCCCGGAAGTCCCCTCCATCATACTTTTATGGTTCTGATTGATCAAATTACTGAGAAGGAAAGTCGATTTCCAGGGCAAAAAAAAATGTACATCTTTTTGTCAGGAGGCTTCCATATTCAAAGGAAGTGTCTGTCCCAGGCTTGGTGAAAGAGCTGTGTCAAGGATACAGAACTGTAGTCTTCAGATCTCTCTCTATTCTCCTGCAGACAACAATCCTGACTGAGAGGAAGGAAACAGTAATTCTTTCCTGACTTTTAATGACCTTCTGCTGTCTGCATATGTGATAAACTTGATGCCATCCTACAACCTGATTTGTCTTCTGTCATTAGTGTTTGATTAATCAAATCTAAGCCTGAGATAGTTTCTAAAGTTAGATGGAATACATTTACAGTCATATTTTATCTCTTATGCACTTGTTTTAATTTTCTTCACCATCAACTTATACTTGCATATGAACAATTTATGGTTCATTCAGCAATAAGTCACTGGACTTTTCCTGACTGATGATATTGGCCTTCTATATCATCCCTGTCCACAAATGTAGTTTATTTGTGTAAGGTTTATTGGGGGTGAGAAACAGAACCAAAGATCCAATTGGCAAAGTTTTAGAAGCAGGCTTTATTGAGAAGCTTGAGGGCGGGTTCAGTAACTCAGGGTATTGAGCTATTGAAACCGCACCGGGAAAAATCCTGGCAGTGTTTTTTATGCCCACTGCTGGCAGGCACAGCTGGGAAGGATCAAAGCTGGGGAGGCTCTGCCCACACAGGTGCTTCAGAAGGGAGAAGGTCGTTAATCTTATCTATATGTCAAGGACGGGTAGAGTGACTATATCTTCAAAGAATGTCCTGGCTCTGCAGATATTTGGTTCTCAGAACTTATGGTTTTTAGGGAGGGGAGGGGAGGGGAGGCCAGCGAGGGGTGAGTTCTGAGAGCTAAGGTGGAGGCGCCGAACTCAAAATGGAGTCCCTTGTGCCAAGACCAGGCAATTTGGTTCCTATTTATTGTATGTGGTTAGGTCAACATGTCAAACTGGTGTGTCTGTTGAAGAAAAGTATTTGCAATTAATAAGTCATTGTTCTTGCAAAATTCCATCATGTGACATCCAACTTTATTTATATCACCAAGACTATGTTTCCCAAATTACACAATATCCCGTATTGTTTATATAACCAAGGCTGCATTTTCCAAGTGCTCCCCCTTCTTTTTTTCCAACTTTCCCATATCAATCACCAGTAGTTATCAATGCATCCTGATGGCCTGTTTAATCTATTTAAGGATATAGAAATTGGTCATTTTCAGAATTTTCTGCATCATTTTCATTAGTTGTTTGTGTATAAATTTGAATAATTATTTTATTAATTTGTTTTCCTTGTGTACACTTATAAATTATCCTATCACCTGCAGTGTTGTACTACAGGAACATCTTTAAATTTTTTTTTGACTGTGAATGTGACATCAGTCCTTTTCAATTTGCTATTCCATTCATAGTAGATCATACAATTACCCTATTCAAAGTGGTCAATATAGCAAGTCATTTCAGTTAACTAATGCCAAGGATATATATCTTTAAGTGTTCTATTTAATTTTGATGAGTTGAAAATTTCCTATATTTATACTTTGCACAGTCTTTGTACTGGTTATTAATTTATATTTGGAGCCAATCATTCTCATTTTTAATTATGTCAGATTGGTAAATGAAGATATCAAAAACTTTGCTTTATCCATGTCATAATGTCTATTGTACTTCAAGAAGGCAGCTATTCTCCAATATTATTTTGAGTGCCTTCAAACCTGAAGGACACATTTTCTGCCACCTTTTCAGACAATGTTCTTTTCCTATCCAAAAGATTTTCAGTGATTAATATTTCAGAAGTGGACTCCCTTTTCTTTATTCATAGGCTGGAAACTCCACTGAAACCTTTTTACCATGGGTGACCTTGTTACTTTTAAGAATACTTGTAGAGTAGCTTCCAGCTTCACAGCCACCACAGTACCACACTAACAGATAAGTGGAGGAATATACATATATTGCCATTAGAATATTGGTATATGGGATCCTGAGTTATTGTCCTGATTTTTAGCATTAATTTGCATATTTATTCATTTAATTTAAAAACTGTATTAAGACCCTGTGATATGCTAGGCATGGTGCTGGTTTTGAGGGGATGCAAAGGATAATCTTTTTTTTCTTGGCATACTTTAATTTATCGACCTCAACTTATATCTCATAGATTTAAAATATTTATTTATTCAGAATATAATAATATAAAACCGGTGTTGTGACAGGCAAAACCAAAGCAAACAAAACAAAACCTGGAAATAAATGAAAACCAAGACAGATCTTTCATACCTTCCCCCACATTTCTAATTGAGAACAGAAGAATTATACTCACATAAAAGCTGAAGAAGAAGGCCAGAGAGAGGCCATAGTGATTTTACAAGGTAAGTATTGACGTCTTCAGCACTTTTGTTCTCTGAAATTTTCCTTTTCTCTTAAATACATAATTTTTATCTGAAAATGTAAAGTCTAGGAAATTACTGGCACTGCAGATCCCACCAAATCAAATAGTAGCAACAGTGAGAAATGGATCCTGTTGAACATGAGGTTTTACGAAATAATTTTTTTCCTTGACTCTCCTGAACCACTATCTCTTCATTCATGTGCTAATCATTGTGTTTGAATACATATGACTTTCCAAAATTTGGAAATATGAATAAACCACTAAATCTTGCTAATGCTTCTAAAATATTTTAACTTTTATTTGAATCCTGCTACTTCAGATGAGAGAGTCTGTTTGATCTAGCATTTGGACCAGGGACATTCCATCATAAGTAACAGGAATGTTGTAAATGTAAAGAATGAGAAAAAAGTAGAAGATGTTCAGAAATTTGGCAGAAATTAATGAAAAACAAAGCACACAAAATTCCACAAAGGTGATCAGAAACCCAAAAGCTATATTGGGAAAGAGTTTGTTATCTACATCATATAATACACACACAAATATGAATTAGAGATATAAAACTTAAAATTATTGAAAGAATGTCTATTACACATATTTATAAATTTGAAGATTTTTTTCAGGACATATGAGGAAATTCATAGAGGGAAAGATTGGTATCCTTAGACAGGTATATGTACACCACCTCTGTACTTATCAACTATCTAATCTGACATTTCACAATTACAATTATCTACCATCCAAATATTTTGTGAAATAATGACAAAATTAATGTCTAGCAATAACGAACACCAAGGTGAGAGGTGAGAGTAACACTGGTGATGTTATCAGACCTTCTGTACAACAGAAGGTTCTTTCTTCTACTCAGTAAGAATAATTAAATGAAGAGTCAACTGTATCACAAAAGCAAGGAGATTTATTAAAGGAGAAAGTGTTTTGCAATGGGGAGACATGGATGACCATAAAAGCAACACATATCATGTCTCTCTAAACAAAGCATCAGGAGATGTTTATAACGGGGGTTTGATGGAAAGGAGCATCATGTTTACTTATTTTGGGAAAAGTAATTGTCTGAAATATTTCAAAATTAAACAATAACAAGATGAGGATATGTGGTAGGGATTATCATATGCTGATATGGGGCAGTTTATACCAGGGTAAGTTTTACATATGAAGTGGAGATAGGGAATCCAGCCTG